>NW_028258294.1:12667394-13917394 GCF_053883595.1 Heterocephalus glaber
GTACTTGTTCAATTATAAATTGAACTTCCTACTGTGAGGGAAGACATTAAGAAGCTCCTCCTATGAATGGGAAGAGTCAGATTTGTCCACTTTACATTATTAGCTGTGACAAATAGTATTTAACAGGCATATACTTTGGTGCAGATACATAAACCCTCAATAAAAATGTTCCAAAGATATAGCATATTCTTTGCCTTCAATTTTAAATTTCAGTTTCTTAAGCTCTTCCTTGTGAATCACAATGATCTTGACCAGCATTAAAATAAAATTGTTTTGATTAATGGATTAATGCCCTGGTGGCCTTCACTTCACCACCACAAGGCATTCCTTTTGGAAATATAAATAACAGAGAGAGGGCTATAAAGGAAGAGATGGGAAGTCAAGGCACCTTTATGTCTGTGCCCATTCCATAGTTCTGTCTGATTTTAACTGACAGTCAGTGTAACCTGTATATGTAAACTGCTGCCCCAGGGGCACAGTAGTGATCAGCCTAATGTTGCTTCAGACATGTAAATGCACCCATCTTTTGGCCTCTTGATTTGCAGATAATTTCTCTGAATTTCTAAGGCTTGACTCCCTAATGAAGGGGAAGAAAATCTGTTTCTTCCTAGGATATTGTTCAAAACATTTTTGCTCTCTTCTCGAATTGCAGAAAGTCCTTAATTCTACTGAAGTGCCTTAGTATGTATGGGTTCTGTGGGAACAGCCATAAAGGGAAGGAAAGAAAACCAGACAGAGGGAGGAATTGCATAAGAAATGGAGGTAGCACAAATGCAAATAGTTTAGGCTGATGTGTGAGTATAAGTTTGCTTATTTGTTTTCTAGAGAAAATATGAGCCATTCAGTCATAAGAAATTCTATATCCAAGGCTGCAGTAAACTATCACACCTGTAGACTTTTATTTCTCACAGAGGACCCTATAAAATCCAAGGCAGCAAATCCAAATTCTGTGTGGTTTAGAGGGAATGCAACCACAGATTTCAGCCAGGAGGGAAAAGATCAATTATCCCATTCTTTACATGCCCAGTCTCGTACTCAGAAAGCCCCATGTAAGTGAAATGTGAGCCACAGTCACGGCCAGGGCAGAGGAAACATAAGCTGTAAACCTCCATTGTGCATAGTGAATATCCTTTATTGCACTGGTGCTGGAACAGCAGATCTAATGCCCACTTGCCTCATGGGAGTGATGAGCAAGAATTTCTAAATGAAGTCATTCCAATTCAGGGACCTGAGATGACCCATAGGTTGGCTGACTCTACCCATTCAAAACCATTCCATGCTGAGGGTCTATGCTTCTACTCTTGGATACCCTTTTGTACAAGACAGTCACGGAAGATTAAAGGACCATGGTGGAGAGTTGCCCATCTCTGTCTCTCTCACTATCTCTTGACCCCACTGCTGGTAGGAATTCCTTTCTCAATACCTACCCCTCATGCCATTGATTGGAGTTTTAGCAGGTTCCAAGGTAGCTCCCTGGAGAAAGAAACCCTTAGTTCTCTTGAAAATGTCAGAATTTACCTGAGTAAGATACACTTGAGAAATGCTGAAAGTCTTTTTGCCTGACAATCACGTCTGTCTGTCTCTGCACATGACTGAACTTGATCAGGTCAGAGGGTTTGTTTGGTTGTTCCTTGCGTCCTTAACACCTCACACAATATCTGGTACCTAGTAAGAGCTCAATAATACTTGTTTTATAAAGAGGCTGGCAGTTTACCATTTTCTCTACACATATTTAATAGTCCATGTGCATTTGGTTTTGTGGTCACATACAGTGTCCCAAACTATAGTAAGAGGCTTCAGTCTTGTAGAGCGAAGTTTGAATTCAGATATGGTGATGTTTTTAGAACTTTTTCTGTGATAACTTTTGCAAGGTTTACTCAGGGTTCTTTCTGGAATCAGCATATGGTTCTGTAGCAAATAAGAGAAGTAGCAGCCACTGCAACCTTCACAAACAAGAGGCTTATCTAAGATGAGGAACAGTGTGCAAAGACAGGGAAAAGAGGCAGATGACACAGGCTCCACTGGCAGAGATTAGTAGTACTCCTAGGAGATGCCATGATTTAGAGGTGACTGAAAATTATGATTTCCTCCCTATCCCCTTGAGGCTGTGCTTCTGCAATGTCCAGAAGGCATTCACCCTCCTTCCCTTCCTTCCATACACACATTCCTCTGTGTTGGGTACAATGCTAGGACAGCATCAGTAGGACACATTCTGTCCTTAACTTTCACAACTAGTTTAGGAGGAGTGGTGGGTAAGCCAATAATTCTGTGTGCATTAGAGTGGGGCATGGAAGAAGAATCATCTAAGAAGAGGAATAAAAGAAAAACACAATCCTATTATTAGCTTTTAGTAAGTCAACCCCAGGTTCCTCTCTCGTAAAGTGTCAATCATACCACCTACTTTACCTAATAAATAGAGTTGAGTTGCTTTAAATATTTACTTGGATAATCCATGGGAAAGAAGGCTCAAAAAGATAAAATTAATTAAATTCTAGGTCTCCTTTTTCTTCTCCTTATCATCATGATCATGATCATGATCATCATGGTTGTGTCTATTTAAATTCAAAGGTGTGGGTGTGTGCACATGCACATATGCTTCTGTGTATAAGAGAGAAAAAACTTAAATTTGCATATGCACACTTAGCAAAAAGGGCACAAAAGGGAGGGAAGAAGAGTCACAGATCACAGAAATATTAAGGGGTCACTATGGAACCAGAAATCGAATGCTAAACCTTCCAGATTTGCTAAAAGAAGCTGCTCATTTATTAAGTTTAAATACAACTTTCTCAAGATTTTCAATTCTGGGCTTATTCTGCTTCTTTATTTTTTTGTAAGAATGAGTAGTAGTTACATGAATGAATAAATTGGTACCTATCCCCTGAATTGGCTCATTTTGCCTTGTTTTATTATTTTATTAATGTCCCTTGATAAAGCATTATCTGTCTATAGCCACTAAGCCACTACTTAGGAAGAAATGACATTGCTGCCTTTTCTTAAGGGGGTTAATGAGTTGCCTGAAAAGTTCATTATTTGTAAAGATTCCTAGAGGTAGAGGCAGGGAAACAACTAAACAGAGAGGAGATAGGGACCAGACAGAAACTGTTCATGGTCATCAAAGCAGAAGCACCCCTAAAGGGTGACCTTTAGGCTGTGAAGTCCCTGAGTCACAATGTGCAAGGACAGTGCAAAAATATCTCTATCTATTCCAAGTCTCAGTCTCCTGGGAGTTAGGGGAAGATTCAAAAGGGGCAAGAGGTGACATCTCTAATTCATTGTTGGGTGCTGCTGGAGGAAGGCTCTGACCCCAACTAGATCAATGTCAATTTTACAAAAGATAACTGTGAATGAACCCAGCCTCTCCAGAGTCAGGACTGCTGGTAGGGAGGGGAGAGATAAGTTCAGCATTGTGTGTGCTGGTTGGCAGACTTATTTTGAAATCTTAAATGTCTCAAAGCCCATACTCTGTGCCATTTATGACTCCAGTTTGTGCTATTTATGACTCCAGTAGCCCTTTACATCTCACTAATGGTGAAGGGGAAGGCAATGCATAGAGGTCCTTCCACAAGAGAAATACAAAATGTAGCCCTTCTTCTCTCTGCCTGTAAGAATCTATACTGGCTTTTCTTTTTTCTTTTTGTAGTATCTTAGACCCAGCAACAATATGAGCTGTGGTTAAAGGCTGAAGAAGAAGATAAGCATTACTTAAAAGACACCTACTAGATGGGAAGCAAAGGGCACAGGTTCTAACTGTAACTTCACTGGGGGCAGATTTAGAGTGGAAAAGAGGCCCACAGTGGTCCCTGGCAGCCTGAGATTTGTAATTCACATGCAGAGCAGGAGTTCAGACTTCAGGTGTGGCCTTTCATGGGAAGAAGCTGTTGTTCTGACAGTAAAACAGTATTTCTGTTGACATGCTGACTCATGAGCCATAACTGTGTAAAAAGCATTCATATGGTGCAAGGACTTACCCTGGGAGATCTGAGAGATACAGGATGTTAACCCTGGGCTCCTAGATCTTAGATACTAGGTGAAAAGATAACTATAAATAAACAGAGACATTGCACCAGGAATGTAGCTCAATGGCACAGCACCTGCCTGGCAAACACAGGGCCCTGAGTTTGATTTCCAGTACCAAAAGAAAGAAAAGAAACAGAAACAGAAAGTTTTGTGAGTGAAAATTACAGCAGCTAAAGAAAGAATAGAGAAAACAAATATAGTTGGCCCTCCATATTTGAGGATTCTACATGTGTGAATACAATCAATCTCATAGATTCCAATTGAATTTGAAATTGAAACCATTCATTCTAATTTGAAATTGGAACCAATTTCAAAAATATTTGAAAAAACCCCTGCATCTGTACTAATCTAACACTTTACATTATTCTCTAAACAATATAACAATTAATTATATGACATTTATATTATATTAGATATTATAAGTAATCTAGAGATGATTAAAGTGTACAGAAGGATGTGCATATGTTATGTGAAAATGCTGTGCCATTTATATAAGGTGCTTGAGCATCCATGAATTTTGGTACCTGTAGAGGTTCTGGAATCAAGGGAAGACGGATACCAAGAGAAAACTATAGTGTACAGGGGTTCAAAAGGGGGATATATTATTTTAGACTTTAAAAATTAAGGCTTCAGGCAGTATATTGTGCTTGAGTTTGATATTTAGACTGGAAAGCACTTTCAAAGTGGAATGGAAAACACACATTTTAGATTGGTTGGAATACAATATATGTCCAATAATGCATTGATTCATTCAACAGATATTGTTGAGCACTTCTCACAGGCTGGGAACTACGGATTTGGCTGTGAACAATGTACCACAGACATTGTTCCTACCCTTCAGGAGCTTAGGATCTCACTGTGGTGTGCCTCAGCTCAGTCAACACTACAATGGAGGAAAAAACCAAATGTTCCTGGAGTCCAGGGGCAGCACCTCATTCTAATTATGGTGATAGGAAGAACTTCCAGGGAAAGACATCATTCTAGTTGAGCCTGAAAGATTCCAGTATGAGAGACGTGATCAAAAGCAGCTCAGGGGAAAGGATGGCCACAAGCAAAGCGACAAAGAAACAAAAGTGCCAAGCATATGGGAAGATCAATGTGACAGAATTTAGAGTGTATGGATCTCATACCATGGGATGAGAGAAGCAGAGCAAAGTCCACACCTTCAGTGTCATTGGACACTGGGCAGTGAGGAGCTGCTAAGTGTTTCTGAGTGTCATCATGCAAGGCTTGATGACAGTCCATGTGGGTAATGGCACAGGGGAGTAGATGGTGAATAAGAACAAGATGGGAACAGCATGCCAGTGTAGTCATTTCAGGCTTGGTTCCTACAGGCTGCTGTAGAATGTCTCCTAACCTCTTGCTAACTCAGTGTTTCCATCTGCAAAGTAGGGAAATCACACCACTGTTTCTTAACATTTCTGTAAAGTTCAGCCTAATAAGTGCAGAGTGTTGATGGGCACAATTACCTGAACAGTAACATGTGGCTTCTCTTTATCTGTGCAAAGCGGATGGGTGATTTTTTGAATAGTGCACAAAGAAATCATGCTAACAGGTTGGCCAATATGTGAAGACCATATAGCTTTCCCTGCATGGTGCCATTTCAATTATTGCTCAGGTAAAAGAAAGTCTTTTCTCTGTAGTGAATGGTCCGCTATTGTTGGGTTACTTATTAAAGAGAACTGATAGGCTGAAGCTGTTTTCACTTAGGATTTGTATGATATATTCATAACTGAAATGGAGAGTTGCCATAGTTACCTGTGAGCTGTTAAACAGAGCAATCTGCTAAAATCTCTCCATCAAGGTCAACTAGACATTTTCAATCAGTGCCAAATAATTTGCAGCTTAATGAAAGTTAATAAAATTATTAAAAGAGTAAAAGAAATTGAAAATAAGGTTAATAGGGATATATATATTGAAATATATTTAAGTGACCATCCATTTCTGTGGTGTTCTTACCAGCTGGAAATTCTCCAGTATAACTAGACATCTGGAGGGAAGTTTGGAGTAAAAACACATTTGGATTTTGGCACAGATTACTGCCTTCGAATCCAGACCATCATTAACAGCTTCTGTACAGCATCGTTCTCCCTCTAGGGGCTATAAAAATGAACCAAACCTTTGTTCAACCTAAACTTCCTTTCTTGATCAGCTACTCCTCCTGACTTCCCTTTCCAGTGGCCCTTTTGTTTCTATTGGAAGCATTAGCATGGGGAGGAATACAGGCTGCTTAAGTAGTACGTTCCACTCCAGGAGCCCAGAAAGAAGAACATAGCCTTCATTACATAAAATAATCTTTATCTCAGTGTTTCTCAAACCTTAATGTGCATACAAGTCACCTATATCTTGTTAACCTTTGGATTTGGATTCAACAGGTATGAGTGGGACCTGGGAGTCCTTTTAAAAATCTTCCATTTGCTATCAATATTTTAGCCCATAGAGCATATCTTTTTGGTTATTGTTGTTTAGTTTCTGTTTTTTTGAGACAAAGCCTCACTAGTAGTCTGGGCTGGCCTCAAACTCTAGATCCTCAGCAGTATTATGGCCTGTGGTATCATGGCTGATTTTCAGACCAGAGCTTGAGTGGCAAGGCCCAAGTTTGTTTCATCATTGGCTTATTGGAGTCATCCTTCAGATCAAACCTAAAGCCCTGCCAGGCTTTCTTTGTGCTTGCCACACATTTGACCTGTCCCACTCACACAGTGTTAGGGTTTGTGACATTAAGACTCACACAAACTCCATCATCAGGCCCTCACAGCAGGATGCTCCCTCCCAGGGATTTTCAGGACCTTTGAGGATTGTGCTTTCACTTTACAATCATCACAATATATTTACAATTAAATAACTCAATTAACAAGTAAGCAGCTCAAATGTGGAGTTAGTGAAATGTTTCATCACAGGCCAGAATAGCATTTGACTGATCTTTACTCTTTAACAACAAATAAAGCACAAATCAAAAGTAAATCATCAGCCAGGCATGGTGGGGCACATGTATAATCCCAGCATTCATGAAGCTGAGGCAGGATCTAGAGTTTGAGGCCATCCTGGCATAGATACTAAGACTGTTTCCAAACACAAACAAACAAACAAAAACAAAGAGTAAATCATCAACTCAAAGCAGACCAGAATTTCACTGATAAATGGCATTGCCAAAAACCACAGCACATGTGTGAAGTCCAAAATTGTTATTTATTGAAAACATGGGGTCTCCTAGTATGCCACAGATTGAAATTTTACATTATAGTCTATTTTTAAGGAAATTCTGTTGTAGAGCTTTTTTGTGGGATGATGTGCTAAACATTAGTCATATTAACCATCTATATGGTACAAATCTATTAACAGTATCTAACTCAAGGTTTATCAACCACTGTACATGGATAAAGATGGACTATGGTGTCATTATGTTAAAATTAGAGATAAACATTACTCTACCAGTCTGCAAAACAGACCCTCTCTCTCATCAAACATTTATTGAATTGGTTACATTCTCATCTAAAATTTTAAAAAGAAACCCAAATTCCAATTTCCAAAGCTCTCTATTGTGATATAAAATTTGTACAACTATTTGTGTGTGGCTTTTGTTTTATTTAGTTGGTATATTAAGCATGTTGGATAAACATAAAAATAGAAGGTCAAGTTTCAGAGTTTATACATTCCTGTATATGTATACAATTCAGATATATATTCTTACATAATCGGTATTACTTAACAAATATATTCAACATGATAATATGTAAGGAATAAGGATCTTTCTTTAGTCAATTAAATCCCATTCTTTTCTTCCTTAGTAAATTGTATCACACAGCACATCTTCTTGGTTATTACTTACTATCCTCAAGATTGGTATGTCACCACATAAATTAAAAAAAATATCAAACACTACAATATGAAAAAATATTATTAAAACAATAAAGTTTTTAAAAAGAATATTTATAAAATAAATAAAGTTCTTTTATCCTAGACCAATGTTCTCAAACTTTAGAACACATCTAAATCACATAGAGAGCATCTAAACACAGATTGTTGGTCTTATTCTTAGAGTCTGGGGTAGGCCTAAAAATCTGCATTTCTAAAATTTCTAGATGATGCTGATACTTTGGATGCAGGGACCATACTTTGAGAACCACTTTTCTAGATCATTAGTTCACATCTTTAGATGCACATTAGAATGATCTAAAAGAACATTTGAAAATACCAACACTGTTGAAATCAAGATACCCTAAACAAAGAACTCAGAAGGTGGGGTTCAGCTGTCAGTCACATTTAGTTTGTTTTTAAAGAACTGGGGATAAAACCCAAATACCTTATTCATGCTAGGCAAGCACTCTACCACTAATCTACCCTCCCTTTTGTTGATACCTGGTCTCACTATGTCGCTCAGGTTGGCCTTGAACATGTGATCCTCCTGCATTAGCCTCCCAAGTGCTGGTACTATAAGCCTATGCCACCATGTCAGCTATAAGTAACTTTTTTTTGTTGTTACTGGGGATCGAACTTGGGTCCCTGCTCTTGTGCAGCAGGCGGCAAAACAGCTGAGCTAAATCTTCGGCCCTACTATTAGTAACTTTTAAAGCTTTCCAAGTGGATATAATGATCAGCCATGACTAGGAACTCCCAAGTATAATAGAAAAGATACCTTCTTTAAGTTAAGGAGTACAAAGCCATTACCTCAAGCTCCTATTAGCCTACATATAATGATCTGAAAGCATAGCTAAGCAAAATAAGGGGCAGATAAAATGTCCTGTGGCTATGGAGATAGAAGCCTATAAAATATTTCAGCTATATAATCTAATTTGAAGATTATCTTCTTAGCACTTAAAGTGTATGTTTGCACTTGGACTCCAAGTACAAAAAGGTTGGCTGCCAGTTCTCCAATGCAGGGCTTCTTGTGAAGGCTTAACCACAGGATACACCTACAACAGCAAGTTACAAAACTTTTCAACTGGACTTTCAAAATAGTGTCATTTTTCTAGTGAAATCATAATAAGGTTCAGAAACCCACAAAGGGATATTTCATTTTCTTCCTCACTCAACAACTTTCTCTTCCTCTTTACAATCTCCCAGTTAGTAATAAGTTAGAGAAGAATAAATAAGAAATAAGAAGGCTCCAAAATACTCAAGTTTGTCAAGCCATGATATGTACTGTGCTATTTTAATCTTGAATGAAGGACCTAATCTAGAGATTTAAGAGATTTGTAATATCTACAACTTGGATAGTAATTGCATTTAAGAATTATTTGCTATAGTTTGAATATTTGTCATCCTCATATCCAAGGATTGAAATTCTACTACAAGAGAAAAATTCAGATTCCTTAATTCTAAATAAGGAAAATTTCTGTTTCTTTCTAATGTACCTTTAGTTTTTGCCTTAATCACCTAAAGGGAAGTATTCCACCTGTACAAGTTGTTTTCTGATTGAAGTCTTTTTAATTATTAAAATGTTCATTTTTGAAACATGGAATGGAAATACACTACCTTTTTTTTTTTTTTTTGGTACCAGGGATTGAACTCGGGTCCTTGCACTTGCATAGCAGGTGTCAAAACTACTGAGCTAAATCCCCGGCCCAATACACTACCTTTTAATTTCTGTCTATTTTAATTACTACCAATCATGTAGGATTACCCAAACATGGCTAATCTTTTTTGATGTTGAAGCATTTACTAAATGCCTACCATAGTAGACATAGAATGGAGTATAAAGATGAAAGCACCCTTTTAATTAGAGGTAGAGATACAAAGCACAAATTCCATAACTGACATAGATGCACAAAAAAATTATAAGAGTGGTCAGATCTGGCAGAAAGACTGAGTACCTTGCTTCAGAATAGACAGCATTTAAAATATCTTCAAGAATGGAGAAAAAATAAGAACCAAGATACATCACGTAAAGTTTCAAGATTCCAAAGATGAATGTAGCTGTATTGTATACCTAAAATGTACCAATAAACTTAATGGAAAAAAAATGGGTAAGATTACAGCAAGAAATAAAAAGATATTACAGATATTTTTGAGAAAGAGAACAGCTAAATAAAAGCTAAGGATGATAAAAAATGTAATCTATCTAGAAGATGCAACAATTATAGACATATATGTACCTAAAAACAGGGTCACAAAATACAGAAAGAAAAATCTTTTGAAGAATTGAAGGGAGAAACAGACAACCAGCAACTGTAGCTTGAGACTTCAGTATCCCACTTTCATAATGGATTGATCAACAAGCGAATAGAAGCCTTGAACCTAATACACCAAGTAGACCTAATAGAGCATAACACTCAACCACCACAGAGTACATATTCTTCACAAATACATACGAAACATTTTCCAGGATAAAGTATGTACTTATGATTCCACTTATATGAAATTACAGAATAGGCAAATTTATAATTGCAGAATGTAGTTTAGTGGGCACAAGAATCCAGTGGAAGAGGACAATGACAAGTGACTGTTAATGGGTGTGGAGTTTATAAAATGATAAAACTCTTCCAGAATTTCATAGCAGTAATGGTTGCACAATTTAAAACATACCGTAAAAATAATGAATCAAACATTTTAAGGTTAAAGATTCTTTGTCAGCAAGGAGCACATCTATCTTTTTTTTTTTTTTTTTTTTTTTGGTACCGGGGATCGAACTTGGGTCCTTGCTCTTGCGTAGCAGGCGTTGAAACCACTGAGCTAAATCCCTGGCCCGAGCACATCTATTGTGCAAGGAATAGAAGAGGTCACCTAGACATATACTTATTTTGCTTTTGCCCATATCATGTACAGAAACTGAAGTTCTTAGTAGAAAATTAGGAAAAATGAATATGCAGAACAAAGCATTTGCAATAGTAATTTACCCTTTCATTCATTTCTTACATTTGTTTTTTGTATTTTTGTATTTGTGGGATCAAACTCAGGACCTTGTGCTTTCTAGTCAGGCAGCAGCACCACTGAGCTAAATCCCCTTTTTTTATTAAAGATCAGTTGTGTGTCAGGCCTTCTATAAGGTGCTAAAGATTCAGCAGTGAACTAGATAGACAATAATTTGCCAGAGTGTGTACCCTAGTAAACCTAATTACCATAGACCAATATTTCAATGTTAGATATCAAGTACAATTGATGAACATAGTTATTTTTGTGTATATATAAAGTTATTGCATAATCATTTGATTTTCCCAGTCAGAAGAAACAATACATGAATAGAAGGTCAGGCTCACAAAATCAATAAAAACTGAGGTACAAAACAGGCATAGTGCATCTTAGCATTGTCCACAGACATCTATCAGCCATTCTGCAAACCTAAACCAGTGCTATATGTCTTAGCTTTCAGAGAACACCCATGACCAATGTTCCTACCAAACACTGCACACCTTTTATATCTAAGAGGCAACTTACTTTGCAATTTGTCTTCTTTACATATAGGAAAGGATGACTCCATCAGTGAATTAGGGTGCTCTGGTCTACTATATGTTACATTCTCATGTAAAGGTATAAACTGGTGCTTGGGTTAATACTTTAGTCTCTGCAGTTCTGTAGTGTGAGCTATTTTTTAAAGCCCAATAAGTTCATGTTAAATCCTGGAATGTGATGAGTGTGCTAAGATACTGCTATTATCTGATGCTTGTGAAAGAAATATAAATATTAGAAGAAAAATTAAATTAAAATATGTCTAAATATTAATAATATATAGTGAGATAGATTCTTATGTAGAAGATTCTATGTGCATAGTACTCTGATAGAAGGTATGTAGATATAGGATATAGGAGAAAAACCATCTTCAAGTGGGTTTTCCTGGATAAAGATATTTCTTGATAACTTTCAACCAAGACACTGAAAACATTTCACAGATATTAATCAAGCTCTGTGATATTACATTCAGAATTTTAAGTGAAAAAGAGTGAGTATATCAATTTACTTGATGCTTAATAGATGTTTCCTATGAAATGGAAATACTTTCCGTTTCAGTACTGAGCATACAGAAAATTATAATAGAACCATTGTAAGAAATGGTTCTATTAATATAAAATAAATATATTCCTGTCTTAGTTTTTTTGAAGTCTACATTCTGATTCAATTTTCATTGAATTTTGGAAAAAGTAGCTAATAAGTTTGAAAATTAAAATAATTGTCACAATTTCTTATCATTTTTGACATTATTACTTTCTTCTTGATTATAAAGCTTCACAAGGCACCTAGTCTGTTATTCTCAGCCATTTGAATTCTCCATGCATATGAGTGGGAGCCCTGACATACACACTTCAATTCTTTTCCCTCTTCAAGGTCTGTATGAACATTCAATCTTCTAATTGGCAGAAAACCAGTTCAAGATAGTGAAAATATTAAAATATAGTATATTTAATAACATGAGTTTTATATTTCTGAGTAGCATTTTTTACTTCAAATGAGGAATATGTATGTACAATAGAAACTTTTAAAACTTGTTTATATTAACGGAAAATAATGGTTTGTAGGCTGGGGATTTAGCTCAGTGGTTCTGCTGCCTGCCTCGCAAGCGCAAGGTCCCGAGTTCAATCCCTGGTACCAAAAAACAAACAAACAAAAAATAATGGTTTGTAATTACATTGTTAATTATCCTTTTTATTTCTTCAATGTCTGACAGTTCATAAGGCCTTCTTGTGGATCTCCAAGATTCTTTCAAATTCTCTTATTCTCTGAATATGATTTACTCATGACCATACAGCTGTAAACTAGCAGGACACCGAACCCCATTTTTTTCTCTTCTAGCCCTTATTGCCAACTAAATACTAATTCATTACTTTGTTCATTTATTTAATATCTTTCTCACCTACTAGGTTAAAACTTTCAAGTGAACAAGAGGATTTGTTTTATTTCTCTTATCCACTGATGCCTGGCATAATCCTTGCCCATCATAAATAATTGACACATATTCATTAAATGAGTGAATGCAAGACACCAAATGTCTCTGATTCTAGTGTATTATCCTAATACAACATCAATGAATACTTATTAATTCTGGAGTTATTTACTTGCTTAGGAGATCACACTTCTTATATATGTGAGATAACCCAAACTCTGTACAATATTATATTGAGATAAAAAAGGAGTCAAAAAAGTTTTGATGTATGTAAATTACTCTATACTTCTTTTCCATAAAGCCTATTTAACATGTCCACCTATTTGAAACATAGAAATTTTATAATCATACTCCTTATTCTTACTTGCCACATTGTGGTAAATAGAGAATAGCGTGTTCCTACTAATCTAGCTAGTATTGCTTTCATTTCCTTTAGCTAGGAGGAGTGAATAGAAATGGTTACCATGGAAAGTCATAAATATTACTGACTGCTGTTGGTTCATTTACCAACTCTATTATGTATTAAGTCAATAAGCAGCAAAGTCTTCTTTTAAAAGTTGAGTTTTAGGCACATGCAGGGCATTAGATCCAGAGTTTCTGTAGCTCACTACTGGTTAGAGCAAAAGAAGGGATGGTAGTAACAGTGAGCATTTATTGAGGATTTGTGCAATACTAGATATTTCATTAAAAATTTATATACATTGTCTTATTTCCTCTTCACACCTGGGCTCATAGCTACATATATATTTGGGAGTAATATTAGGGATTGAATTCAATGCCTCTGCACTGAACTACATCCCCAGGTTTTATTTTTTATTTTTATTTTGAGACAATATCTCTCTAAATTGCCAAGGTTGGCCTCAAATTTGAGATCCTTCTTCCTCAGCCTTCTGAATACCCTGGCTTACAGGTGTGCACCACTGCACCCAGCTTATAACTATACTTTTATACTCAAGGAAGTTGATATTTAATAATGATGATTTTCTTAAATTCACTCAGGTATGAGGTGGCAAAAATGAAATTCTAACCCAGGTCTTTTCAATTTTTAATACTTACTTATTTTTTAAAACTTTGATAATGATTTTATGGAATTTTTATGCTAGGTATATAAAGAAAACTGAAAGACAGAAAGATAACTGCATAGTGTTTATTCAAAGGTCAGCTTTTCTTATAATTTGTGCAGCAAATTTTTTTCCTAGAAATTGGCATGTCATTTGTATCTCTGGAGGAGTGATTCTTCTGGCATTCTGTTCAGGGTTATATTCTTAACTTCTAGCCCTGACATGTACCTGTGAGACAGGGCACTCATTCTTTAGTAACGTAAGTATCTTTCTCTGGTGTCCAGAGCTGGGGTTGGGAGCAGGGATGAGAATTCACGTCACATAGCTCAGGTCTTTCTGACCCAGTGAATGGCAGTGGCATTTTCCTGGGCTCCTCTGTTACAGAGCCCTGGGGAATTACCTGCCTCTGATTTCTTTGCCAATTTAAACCTGCTGGGCTCATCTGATCTCAGGTGGCCCCCAGTAGATGTCAGACAAATTATCATTGAAACCAGAGTCTTGTATGAATTTTACCTTTCTGTTACTTCTTTGTCCATTAGAACAGAGGAATTATTTTAATACACTAACAACAACAGCAACAACAGCAACAACACACATTTTACGGATTATATTGAACTGTAGACTGTTTACAACTAGTTAAAAGCCTGGGACAAAGGAGCTACTTAATGGATTTTTGTTGAACTGAAATACAGTTGAACTAAACTTTAGTAACTGATCCCACTGATTAAGAACCAACGTGGTAGTCTTGCCCTGAGATGCCAGTAAACTCACATGTGACAACTACGCACATCTAGGAATCAACTATCTGACATACACTATGAAGGAATCTAAGACTTACAGGAAGACACTTCATTAAGGCTGTACAAGCTATACTAAATAAAAATCTGCATGGTAGGTTGCACTTTTCTAAATATTCTTTCTTCCTCACCATCAGGTTTCTCTTCTTCCTCTTTTTTCCTGCAGAATGAGCCACATTAACTGCTTTAATTTCCCACTTCCTTCTGGAAGATGTAGTTATACGTATATATGTAACACATACTTACATAAACATGAATTGAAGTCAATTTAGATAACAACTGACAAGAAATTAAATATTTAAAAATGTTGTGGATCACATAGCTATCATTTCATCTTTGTAGTTAGCATCTCATGTTGGAAAGAAAATCCACTCCGATTATCTCATCTTAGCAGTCTTCCCCTCCCCCCAACTACAAACACTATGTATTTACTTAGAGCCATAATTCTCAGTTGTTTATTTCTGGCTTTCGCATCCAAAGTTGGGTGAAACAGACCTTGGTGAATTTCAAATTTCAGAGTTAATAGCATAATTCTGGTATGGTAGGTATTTATTCAGCCTCAATATATAAGGAGGTAGGCATCTGATTTGATTTTGACTGATGACACAGTTCATTTTCTCCTGAATAATAGAGCCATTTCAAAATGCATAAAATTCCACTTTCTGCTTCATTTCCTGTAAATAACTTACACTTACTTCAAAGCTGACCTTTCACTCAGATCAAAATCCATGTTACTAAAAACTTGCAGAAAAGAGAACTGAAATCAATAGAATGAACACTAAAATAACTGTATCTTGCTTTATTTACTCTGCCCTGAACACCTTTGAGGGTTTATAATTTCTGGGGATGCCCTGAGCAGCTTGAGTGAAGTCTCTGCCAAAAATCACATCTGACTAGTGCCCTGTTATTTTTTTCCACTGCTGTTTTTTAAAAATGCCATCAGGGAAGCTTAAGTACAACAATTTTCCTTCAGTGTGGGCAATTTTGCATGAGTTCAGGCAAGCCACAGTAAAGATCTCAAATACACAGAAAATTTTAAGTGGAACCTATGTTAAAAGGAAAGGAAATATTGTATATCCCCAATATCATAGAAATTAAGTATAAAAGACAGACTACTAAATTGCAGTGGGAAATCAAATTAGCCATATTCACTGGAAACAGAATTCAAATTACCTTGCACTTGGTTTCTGGTGAGAAATGAGGAGTCTTTAAAAAAAATGGAAACAAAGTCTTTGCAAATAGGGAAGGGTGGAGGGGGTGAAGGGAGGGCAGGGGAAGGGGAATAAAATAACCAAGATACTCATGTAATGGTACAAGATCCCAATGATGAATGTAACTGTATTTTATACCTAAAATGTACCAATAAACTTAATGGGGGAAAAAAATAGACACAACACAAGGACCTGAGTTCGATCTCTGGTACCAAAAAAAATAAAATAAAATAAAAAAATAAAAATAGACACAACACTTTCTGGCCTTTGTTTAAAATAGTAGTTTCCAAGACTAAATTTCTCTTACAGTTTTTAACATGCCTGGATCAAAAGAAGCAAATCTGACTGGTTTAGGAAAATCTTTAGGGAAAAACTAATTCCTTTGTCTTCTCAGCAAAGCCTCTAAATAGGAGTCTAAGTTTACTTTAGCCTGGGCATTTTGAGAACTGGATGACACATTTACTGGGAGCCAGAAAGAGTTCCCTCACAGGATCTGAGCTTCAGAATTCCTTTGTTTCTTGCCTCTCAAATGGAAGAAGAATTACAAGTATTGTATTGTCTACAAATGCATTGACCATTCAGTCTCTATTTTAATATATATATATGTATATATATATGTATATATATATGTGTGTATATATATATATACACATATATATATAGTGAGAGAGAGAAGAAAACTGTGGGTATTTCTGGCTAATATTAATCACCTGGATAAGGAATATTATAATAAGCAAATTATAAAATTGGAATAGAGTTGAACCTGAAAATTATTACACTTAATGGTCACCAATACTTGATTTCTAAAATTATTATCTTTTAATTTTTAAAATACTAATCATATCAAAAGGCAGTCTCTTTCCATGAAATAATTTCTCCTTCTCACTGTTTTCTTCCATAGTATTCCTATATTCATTAAGAGCAGTATCTTTATAACTGATAGGCTTTTGGGTTCTGTCATTTATCATTCTTATTTTGAACAGAATAATTATGAGATGGCTATGATAAATGTTACTCAAGTTGGAATTATTATTTTTTTCCATTAAGTTTATTGGCACATTTTAGGTATACAATACAGTAAGGCCAAAAGAAGGCCTTAATATATATCTAAGCTAAAGAAAACCCCAAGATTCTTTTTGTATGACATGATTCTCCTTTTGTAATCAAACATGGAACATCAAAAAAAAAAAAAAAAAAGTAAAATGGGACACCAAAGAATGAAGAAATGCACACATTCCTGTCTTCCACGCTGACACTTATATGTGTTCCCTAAAGTCTCTGAAACATTACTCATTACTCGATCAACCTCTTCAAGTGCTGATTTCCAGGCAACCACCTGAGCTCATGTTACTGTTCCTGGACTAGGAGGTCTTTGTTCTGTTCTTAGTAAAATGTTGTGGTCCAAGGAAGTCATTTACACGATCTGTATAAGAGGGAGCAAAATGACTGCTCTTTATCTTGTGTTCTACAATGCTTCTCAGGAAATTTATGAAAAATCTATCACGGTGGCTGTTGAGCTGTGAATGCTAGCTCCTAATGGCTGCTAATGGGAGATCTTATTGTTGTCTTCCTGTTTTCCTTACCCCCTAGTGGGCAGGGAGCATTTGGGGAGGGTGAGAAGATGGGGGAGTTGGTAAATGATTGCTGGTGGGTTGGATTTGATAATGCAGCCTCACTTGGAAATGCCTGTGTTGTGCCTAAGAAGTTTTCTAGTTAAAGGCCAGCATATAACTGCAGAAAATAAATGTGACTCTGAAAATCTGAAAACTAAAATCCCTCCCCTTCTCTCTGCATGTGGTAAGCAAGCACTGCACTACTGAACTACAGCCCCAGTACTCCACTTAAAATCTTTACCTTGTGCTCTACTTTAAATTGCTACTAAGAGATTTCACAGCGTATTCTAAAACGTAATTTTTTTGTCTTTGAAGAACATGAGAAATAGTTGATTACACTTTTTTATATAATGATTTCCAGAAAATAATTAATTATTCTGGAACTTGTTGCTTAGTTTGTCATTTGATATGTACATTCCTTTGCAAGGAAAATATACTAGAATGATGTGTTATTTTCCATCTGTATATTTGTTATGTACCTTGGGACAAATCAGCCCTCCTAGCACACTTTTGTGCAGAGATTGGATAAGTTTAGATCTATTAACTACTCAATACCTTTGGTCAAAGATCACATATCCAGCAATTATCATCTCAAATATTGGATACATAATAGTTCCTTTCTCTTGATATGTAAGAGAGAATAAGAAATCTCCAAACTCAGGCCTGGGATTTAGCTCAGTGGTGCCATTGCCTGCCTCAGAAGTGCAAGGTGCTGAGTTTGATCCCCAGTACGAAACAAAGAAAGAAAGGAAGGAAGGAAGAAAGGAAGGAAGGAAGGAAGATCCAAACTCATTTAATTCTTCGTCAAGAATCACAAGACTTTTGATCTCTGGAGAAAGGTGAGTTGACAGCAGGGACTCTGACTTCCGGGGCTACCTCTCCTCTTTACTTATTCATAAATCATCTTGGTTAGGAGGAACTATTGTTTTTCAACATTTTTACAGAAAAGACAGCATGGAAGCTCAATTTCTCAGGGCAATACCAGATGATGGCAAGGACCAAAATAATACCAAGTGCTCAAGCAAAAGCAAACATTGAAGACCTTTGAAATTTCCATCTCTGTTGTCTATTCACACTCTTTCCACCCACATCTACTCTCTGTGATGCAATAAAGAACTGAGTATGTAGGCAGGAATTACTGAATAATTCTGTATTTAAAAGAGAAAATCTATTGAATTAAGGACCCTACTGAAAACTAGAAAAACTTATTGAAAACCTTCAGAACAAAAAGTTCTCAAACCTAAGAAAATTGCTGCTGAGGATTATCATTGATAATGTTTCACTTTCTCTATGTGGTTAATTGCTTTGTGCTTCCATGGATGATTTCACCTCTCTTTATCTTCTCTTGTTTTGTTACAAGTGCCCAGGCATTGGAATGATTTATTTGGGACTCCATTAGACTTGTGGCAAGCACAAAAGCCAGGACTAAGTGGAGGAAAATTAAATCTACACTCTTAATGCCAATTAATTTTCACATTTTGCTTTGGACTAATTTTACTATACTATCGACAAATTATATTTTTCTTGTCAGTTATTCAATCCTCAAAAGCTTAAAATCAGTCTAGAGAGACGAAGAATAAAGTGTAGTGTGAAAACTGTTACTGTTTTTGCTATGGGGCTGAAGCACAGCACTTGTGCCCACCATGAACAGGCTGTGATGAATCCAAGTCAATCTTGATGACAGAACAGTGAACAGAATATGAGAGCTTGTATCTTCTTAGAGCAAGACCTTAGAAGCTTCTCTGAGAATTTTTCTAACTTCAAGTCAGAACTCCTTTGTGCAGAAGAACTACTCAGCTCCAACTGAGGCAGCCTGGAGTAGAACTGCCAGAGACAGCCTCTCCACTTCTCTCTCTCTGAGTCAGGACTTTCACCACGCAGGATGCTCATGACAGGCAGAGTTCAGAACTTGCTGATCAGGTGACTTGTCTTCCCTTTGGAGCCCAGCAGGCATTCTGAATTGGAACAAGCCTATGGACTAGAGAGATCAAATATAGTTGACTGGTTCTATCAAGTCCATCAGCAGCCACCCTAGGGGATGTAATTTTGGGAAACACTGGAAATATCACTGTTCCTCAAATGGCTCTATTTGGTGCTTTTGATTTAGCACTAAGGTTGCCAGATATAGTAAATAAAAATATTGGATGCCCAGTTAAATTTAAACCTCAAATAAAGTCATTTTTATATTAGCAGAAGTGTATCTCATGCAACATTTGGCCTGATTTCACCATACTGTTGATAATTTATATTTTTATTGTTAGGTATTCAATATTCAAAGGCTTAAAATAAGGCCATGTCTGTAGGGACAAAGGATACCATTACAACATTATCACTTCTGGTGGCGTGCTTAATTTTGGGCAGAAGTACAGCATAAAACATTTTAGTATAAGTATGGAGCATGAAACATTTGGGATATACTTATACTAAAAAGCTACATTTGTTATTTATCAAACATTCAAATCTAATTGGGTGTCCTGCATTATATTTGACAATTTTACCAGGAGCCTCAACATCTCTCCTGAAGTGAAGGGAGCAAGAGTTTACCGATGGGACAAATAGTTCATTACTTTCACACCACAGTTTTAGAACTTGAGTCTTCTGCATCATCAAGAGGGCACTATTAGCATGAAGACTGGGCAACCCTCACATGACATCAGTGCACACTTGCAGTAATGCTAGCATTTTGTTTGATATCACCAAGGCTGCCTCTACGGGTGCTGGCAGGAGCCATCATCACAGAGATCTGAGGCAGATGAGAGGATACTGATGAAAATTATTGGGCAATTAGGAAAGCTACTTTGCAGAGATATTCATTTAATTAACATTTATTAAACACTCAATATTCGGCACACAGTGTGATAGGTTTCCAAAATACTATAATGAAAAGATATGGAACGTAGCATCTTGTTGCCCATAATCTAATCTGGGAAACCAGCAAGTCCAGGGACAATCACAATGTGGTATGATTAGAGCTATAAGGATTTCCAAGCATGCAGGAGAGGCACATCTAACTCCTTTTTGGTATGCTTGGGTAGGTACCTCCTAGAGAGGTGACTTCTAAGTTCAGGTCAAATGCACCAGTAAGAATAATTCAAGAAGAAAACTCTATATGATATTTTCAATCCATCTGGAAGAAATGTGAGGGGGCCAAAATTGTCCTTTGCATGGTGGGACAATTAAAAAAGTATTGATTTGCAAAACTTATCTTTACTGTCTTTTTCCTGTTAGGCTGGTGTGGCTGGAGAAATACCCATCACTTTCTAGTGTCTCAGTCTGAGACATAGGTTGAAAAAATATCAGTTAAGCATAAGTGACATGGAAAGATGAAATCTTATAGCCACTAGGTCCAAGTGCTATTTTATTCCAGATTCCATGGAGCAACTCACTAGATTGCTGGTGTTACACAGGAAAACAGAATATTTTACCACATATTTTGCCCTTTGACAGTGCTTTTGTAGCAAAGCAGTTGTTAAAAATATCAAAGAATTAAATAATCTCTCCTTTTTAGTTTTAGAAGGGGCCACATGTAGACCAGCAACCTAAATACAGCATTGATGAGGTTACTCTGCTCCTCTTAAAGGATCTCTAGGTCAGGCTTTGCAAAGCTGATTTCTCTTCCTTTGGTCAGAACAGCCTCAAAATAATAGGTTTCAGAATAAGAAAACAACTGTATTTTTTGTTTAATCTTAATAATAGGGTATTTCAGGTTTGTCTAATGAAAACCAGAAGCTGATGATCTAATGCAATCAAATACTACTTATGTGCAAAAAGAAATAGTAAAATAACGTAGGACCTTGTCTAAATAAGACTTATAAATGATGCCAGCTAAATGGGAAAAAATAGCGATAACCTTTTAAAACATTAATTTAGACTTTTATTGAAACACAAAGGATCTCTAGTGTCTGAAAGCAGGCATTGTCTCTCTCTCTTTTATTTCCATAGAACTGCGGCTTGAATACAACACAGCAGGGTGTGTGTTTTCTAAAGTTGGGTCATTATCAGTGTTCACTGCCATTTGCCAATAAGCCTTTATTTGTCAAAGTTTAAAACTGCTGACAAATGGGATTCTTCCTGTAGCAGTATAATATGGTACAACTAAATATGCCTAATTACAAAAACTTTCCAGAGCAGTCCAGGAATCCATAGTTTTGAGAAGATTCAGGATGATTCTCAAATAGGTACCAGGAGAACCTGTGCATCTTTGATCATCTCTCTCCTACTTCTACTATTGTAGATTTTAAATTGTAGGGAGTGTGTGATTATTCAAAACAATGTATAGTTTCTATCCAAAGCTGCAGGGATTTCCCATTTCCATAAGATTTTCTGGGGAAATTTAGGAGGCAGTTTGTGCTTCTGCACACTTCAGTCTGTAAGTTTCTGAGGATGTCTGTAACTTTTCTTCCTGTTCCAATTTGCCACTGCTCAGAGACAAATTGAAAGAATATTACTCAAGGCTCCAAATATTAATTGCCTGCTTGCACATATTTTGTATTTTTAGACTCCAAGAAAGACTATGTAAGGTGAAAACCTCTTTAGAATTGGGAAGGGAACTGATGTCAAACCATTTTGTTACAATCTCCACCTCCAGTAGTCTCTCTAAAAGAACAGACACCTCACTTGAAGTGGATTTCTTAGGAAAATCTGTTCTGAGAACCTTGCTCTCTAATTATAGCTGGAAGAACATGAGGTTTGTTTGGAATCAAATGTAGCTTTCCACTACCATAATTACACATTTTATTTCAAACACCTAACTGCAGTGTTTGAAGATGTTAGCACAATTGTACTAAATATTATCCTGGAGTTCTTGCTAAGGAGGGCTGGCAGAGAATGAAGGAACAGGACAGCAATGGAAATGATAGGTTTATGAGGGTTTAGTCAATTCATGGCCAGAAGTACTATGTAAAGAAATGAGTTTTGGTCTTTCATTCAGAGTTTGGAGTTCTAGTCTCAACTCTATGCCCTGATGAGGCCTTTTACTGACCAGATAAAGCAATTGGCAACTGGAAGCACACTGATGGGTGGGTGCTGAATAATATTAATTACGTCCCAAAGGACTTAAAGCAAATATGTATACATCCAGAGAAAACTTCTTATAATATGGTGAAGACAAATGCTTATTGAGGTACAAAGAATCAGTGTCTCAAGTCCAGGGCTAGCTAGCATGCTAAATTATGGGCAAATCATCCAGTGAGCCCAGAACAAAGGAGTGGGAAGGAGGGAGCTCAGGACCAGGAGAGCAATGAATGGCAGAAATTAATCAGATACATTCCATAGATTTAGGACGCTAAATCACTATATCATTCCCAAGATATTTGTGTAACATGGCTGTATTTAAGATCTTCAGTGACTCTAGGGCTGGGAGTATAGCTTGGAGGTAGAGTCTTTGCCTAGCATGTGCAAGGCTCTAGGTTTGATCCTCACCACACATATAAGCATTTGCATGCATGTGCAAACACACACACAAACATACATGCGCACACACACACACACACACACACAAATGATCTTGAGAGTTTCCCAAAAGTCCATGTACTAGAGGTTTGGTCTCTGGCTTGGCCCTATTAGGAGGCAGTGAAACCTTTAAGGAGTGGGGTTTAGTGAGATCTCTTTTGGAGGTGTGCTCTCAAAAGGAAATTGTGAGACCAAGGTCTTTTCCTCTATCTCATTCCCTTCCTGGCCAAAAAGTGGTTTTCCTCTGTCATGTGCTGCCCACCACTACTATCTGGCATACCTTACACCAGAGGCCTAAAAGCAATGGGCTCACCTGATGTGTACTGAAATTTCTAAAACTGGGAGCCAAAGTAAGCCTTTTCTCTTCGTAGGTCTATTATTGCAGGTATTTGTTATAGTGATAGAAAACTGAGTGACAGACACACACCAACCTACCCATCCCTATTACCACATAGCTAACTTCAGGAGAGAAGAAACACAGGGCATAGTATTTGAATAGCTCTGTTTTCATTGTGAAATTATAGGAGGTAGTATAAACAGAGAATAACAGAAATAATAAAAAAATAATAAGTCCTGCTACACTATCTAGGATCATCCAACAAGCTGTTCAGTGAGAGGTAGATTACATTACTGAATGTTTTGGGAAAGGGGCCAAACACATACCAAGTCCTACTCTAGGTGTCTTCAGCCATGTCATCCTATTAGTTTATTTTTATATAAGCCCTGTGGAATAAGAGGATTTCTCCTATTTTTGATTTGAGGGAATGCCCAGGGAAAGTCAAATATGGTTTAGAGTGAGCCTGACCTCATCAATTTCCATTGCAAAGCATTCTTTTAATTACATTGTTTTTTCAGAGCCAAGGAATCTCTGTGATCCATTAACAATTTAATAATAATCCCTTACATTTGGGTAGCCTTTGATACAAATTATTTTCAAAAAAGTTTCACGTGTATTTCCTCACTGGATTCTTAAAAATAAATCTGTGAGGTGGGCAAAAGTGAATTATTACCCTCATTTTAAAGATGGTGAAATTTATTCGGGGTGTGGAATCTAATTTCTGCTAGAATTAAGCCCTGCTTCCTGTTTTCCCTCTGGAGACCTTGAGGGAGACCAAGAGCAGCCAAACAATTACCATCTCATTGCTAAACCCTGCACCAACTTGTGGACAATAGTCTCATTAATTGCTAAAGATCTTTGGATGGAGACCAAGGACTTTCCTATCTCTGCAAAAATCTTTACAGAAACATTTTTCTCTCTTTACTCGTCCTCCTCATCTAAATGCTAAAATATTTACAGTGATAGGCCAGATAACATCATGCTGCCTTGTGATTTTTCAGGGAAAGGATGAGAAGCAGATGATAAGGCTGGGAATTTTCAACTGTCTGACATTGTGGAAGGAGCCCATGTCTAGGGTCTAAGACACATAGGTTCTGATCCTGTCTCCTCTAGTTATTGGCTGCATAACCTGTCCCTTGTTGCTTAAAACCCTCTAACATCTGTCCTGATAAAATCATGATGTGGAAGGGCTTTCAAAAAATGTATACTTATAAATGGGAAAGATTGCAATTGGAGCAGTTTTCCACACACAGACATGATGACATGCAATGTGACTGTATAAAATATTTATGGTTTTCAGTCTGCTCCCTTAACCCCAAAGTGAGAGAAAAGGTTTGCATGTTCAAATCATTGTTTTAGGGTGCTGTCTTACACAGAAGTACCACTGGCACATAATCTCTAAATTATTGTTAGCAGGAATTTAACTGTTTGAATGTAGGTAGACAAGTTTTTCATCAATGATTCCATCTCTGGGAATCCTCAGGCAAGTAATGCGATCCAGGAGGTCTTGAGGAAAGAAGATGAGAAACAATGCTCAAGGTCAGTCTGGCTATTATATACTATTCAATCAGTGAAAAATGACCAAGAAGAACTGTATACGATGTTGCTAATAGTGAATCTGGGAGGTAAGACTGGGGACAAACCATAGAATTAGGCATCAGATTGGAATGAATGTAAATCTAAACTATATCATCTAGTATGTAGTTCTGTTGACTAATCTTTTTGACACTCAGTGTCATTAATTTGTGTGAGTGGTTAGCACCATACCATAGTGTTAATTTGAGGATTAGAGGAAATTCTTGTGTAAAGTACCTTGACCAAGTAGGCACTCAGTGAAAGGCAGTATCAGTATTTTACTCAAACCTTGTCGTGCCACAGTGACTTTTCAAACATCCCAATAATGTGGGATTGTGTCATCCAAACTTTAAGATTCCTCATCCTTTAACAGTTGTTGATTTGGGTTTATAGAAAATCATTTCATGTCTGAAATGCTGTAGGTTACTAACTTCCTTATGATGATTCCTTAAAGGTTAAAAGATACAGTTAGCCATCCTTTTTAATGCAGAAGCCAAAGAAAAATGGTTTCACTAACTTGTTTTGGCATATTCTTTGCACAAAACAAAAGACCATGCTGTTCCCTGGGGATCATGACACTTGAGTTCAGCCTCTGAATTACTTCAGCATAGGATCATGTCTAATTCATGCTTTATTTATTCAAGAACCATTTCACCTAAGAGTATCAAATTCATTGTAGTATAGTGTAATGTTAAATTCATAGTGTCTAGTTCATTGCAGGTACAGAATTTAAAAATAACTGTAAGAATTAAGTGATTATTAATTATTGATACAACAGAAGAAACCATACATTTGTTACATATGTATGATATTAAAGCTAAATTATTTGTGTCAACACTTCTTTCCTATATATAATAAGTGATGTGGACTATAATATCCCAGTTACTCTCAAATCTCAAATTTTTAATGTATATAATTTATACAATTTAAAATATTCAATTTACATGGCTTAAGATACAAACTAGTCTTCATATTATTGTAATACAGAGGCATAAATGTTTATGGCATAACCCTTTCTTATACTTCCTGCATTTACATGTTTTTTATCCTTGCATTTATAATAGCCCGAGGAAATGATTCATGAATGCATTAAATCCTTCCTTAATCATAGAGGTAAAAATTATATTGATAGTTTTTTA
This sequence comes from Heterocephalus glaber, assembly GCF_053883595.1. Taxonomy (NCBI): domain Eukaryota; kingdom Metazoa; phylum Chordata; class Mammalia; order Rodentia; family Bathyergidae; genus Heterocephalus; species Heterocephalus glaber. The sequence goes on from NW_028258294.1 coordinate 12,693,411, forward strand.
AACAAAATCAGGGATCTGATTTATTACTTCTATAACTCAAGTCAGAATCTTTTGAATTCAACTTTTCTAACAGCAAAAACTGTATGTTTTAGGTAGAAAAAAAAATTTGTCTTATTAAGTAAAGAAACAAAGCCAAATTAGAATTTTACCTTTTTTCTTTCTTTCTCTTCACTCCTTGCTAAAATTATCCTTGAGCAAATTTTGCATCAAAGTGGTTACAAGCAAGGGAAAATGAATTTAGAGATGATGTAGTTTCTTTTTTTGCATGTCTGCATGATTTCCAAGTCTGTCACATAAACATTCTGAGGGTATTGTTAGTTGTGAGGAAACATTTTGGGGATAAACTTACGTCTTGAAAGGGAATTGTTTTTTAGCACAGGACATGGAAAAGAAGAGTCTAATGCATGCTAGTCACATCATCTGCCACTCTGAAAAAACTGTGTGGGGCTTAAAACATAATGAATATGAGGAGTAAAATGCAGGGTGTTTATCTGCAGCATTCCAGATAGAAATATATCTCAGTTCAGTGTGGAACATCTCCTTTAACAAGACTGTGTTGTATTCTTCTCTCCTGCATATACATGATGAGCACACCTCATCTGTCACGTCCAGACATGTTAAAAGGAACCTTCTTCCCCTGTTCCTTTCTACTCTGAATAAGTAATTATGAAAAGCAAATTATTGCCATGTCTCCTTTCTTCAGTTTTATTGGGTTTTGTTTGCCTGTCTCCCATGGACATAAAGGATTGTTCTGTTCATTCATATCCAATGATTTTCTTTGGGGGGTTGTTTCAGATAAAATAGAAGTCTGATTTTGTTAGGAATGTAGCTCTAAAAGTCTCTAAGAGCAGCTATGCATATGAATTTGAGGGCAAAATGTCACCCTCTAAGTGAGCTGCACAGAGAAAACACAATAGAAGCCTGTTAAAATACTACACTGGACAACAAGGAAAAAAAATGTCTAGATGTGATCATTCTTTCTGAAGGCCTTACAGGTGCATACTAAGATTTGAGGGGTACCTACCACCCTATAGTTGAATATTTATTTCTGTTAAATTTAATGTTCTTGATTAAATATTGGGGGTCAGATTTGAAGCATGAAATGTCCTGCTAGCCTAAAAAGTCTTATAATTCTGAAACACACACTGGCTACCTGAAGAGTGAATGCAGGAAATAGTAGTAGTGGTAGTAGTAGTAGCAGCAGCAGTAGTAATAGTAATAGTAGTAGTAGTGTGTGTGTGTGTGTTCTCACAAACTGATATAATGCATGTCTGTCAAAGAAGGGAGAGAAAGTGGAAGGTGAATTAGATAATCTTATCAAGTGGTTTGGGAAGCACAAGGGAGAAGAGTTGGAGCCAAGCTTTAAGTCCATCTACATTTTGATGAATGGGATTCTTTCCAGGCAGGAAGCTGGAAAGGCATACAACAGGCCTTTGTCATATGGATGCAAAGTTGATTTCTGAATCCTGATGTCACACATAGGCCTAGGACTGGGCATCTCAAATTTCTTCCCTCTAGATCTCCTTCTGGAAAGCTCCAGTAGCCCTCCATGACTAACATCACCCTCACAATGTAACATGCAACTCAGTAATGTGCCTCATGCTGTACATCACAGAAGAGTTTCAAAATTAAAGCACAAAATTATACTTAATCTGTCTCTGCCTCTGTCAGCTCTCTTATTCTCTTTGTAGCTCTACTTCTGTGCTAATTTCTCTTTCCTTTTGTCTCTGGCTTTGCCTATCTATCCTTCTTTCTATTTTTATCCGATCATCCTTCATGTTCATAACTATCATCTTCATGCCTATTACTCCTAAGTCATTGCAGCCAGTACTGAATTGTCTTCTCAGTTTAAAAAGCTGAGTTTTACAAGTGCTTAGTTCTGTCCTGGGGATTTAGCTCAGTGGCACTGCACCTGCCTTGCAAGCACAAGGTCCTGAGTTTGATCCCTAGTACCAAATAAAATAAAATAAAATAAAATAAAATAAAAAAAGCTCAGTTCTAAAGCTTCTACTTGTTGAATATCTTCTCCTGAGTATTTCAATCCCCAAAATTACCATGTACTAAGCTAAATTAAATTAAATTCCTCAACAATTTTCTTTCTACTTTGCTATCTTGTCAACAATGACAAAATACAGGGCCGGGGATTTAGCTCAGTGGTTTCCCCTCCTGCTGCTCAAGCACAAGAACCCAAGTTCGATCCCCGGTACACACACCCCCCCCGCAAAAAAAAAGACAAATAAATGATTTGGGCCGGGGATTTAGCTCAGTGGTTCTGCTGCCTGCCTCGCAAGTGTAAGGACCTGTTCGATCCCCGGTACCAAAAAAAACCCCCCAAAACCCCCCAAACAAACAATGACAAAAAACAAAAGCCATTGTTATCCACCAAAAAAAAAACCAACTTAATGTTCCCTCCTGACTCATCCATCTGTTCATTCATCTGACATTTACTGTACATTTACTATAACTCTTCTATATCAGGATGGTAGGGTCACAAACCTGAAAAAGATGATTCTTGCTCTTAAGAAGTTCTCATCAGTTATAGGTATGTTACTGGACTACACAATGCTTTGATATGAAATCTGACAGGATGCCACAGAACCATGTAGGAGAGACACCTAACCCAACCAAGAAGCAGAGGGTTGTAGAAGGACTTTTGGGAGATGGTAACACTTGATTTGAGTCCTAAGAGTGTGTAGAAGTTATTCTGGTCACCAGATGGACAGAGATGCCAGTTTTTCTTGCAGAAGTAGCTACAGGACACAAGCCCAAACACCTGGAAACTCTGAAAAACTATAAGGAGTTCAGAGTGACAAGAGGGAGAGTGTTGGGAAGGGGCATGTTCTCAGCTCCCACGCCCAGAGCCTGGGGTCTTCCTTGAAGTCAATCATAATGGGCCTCACTCTCCTTACCCGGCATAAGACAGCTGCCAAACTGAACATTTGACTGCCCTCAGGTGCTCCACCTCTCTTACTTATAGCCACTATTCCTAGTTCAGACCTGCTTTGCACTTGTTAGGCACGGTAATACCCCCTGACTCATCAGTCTACAGGATTCCTCTACTCCAATTTATTTTGCCTCCCATTACAAAATATTTCTAAAGCCTCCCTGCTAAACCAGGTTCTGCAGTCTGGCAGCACTAGCAGTCCTGGGAGCCTCATAGATATGCAGAATCTCAGGATCCCAGAACCACTAATTTGGATCTTAAGTGACTCTCAAAGGTCTTTGTTCAAGGCTTGATGCCCAGCCTATGGCCCTATTGGAAGGTGGTGGAACATTTAGGAGGTGGGGCCTTATGGGAGGTCTTTAGGTTGCTGGGTGTGTGCCCAGAAGATCATGGCAGGGCCTCACTCCTTTCCTCTCTTTTGGTTTCCCACCACAAGTGACAGATTTGGTTCCACCATCTGCTCCCATTCCCACCATTATATGCCTCCACAGCCCATACTAATCATGCACCAAAACCTTCCAAACTGTAAGAAAAAACAAACCTTCTCCTTTTGTAAGTTGATTATCTTAAGTATTTGTTATAGTAACAGAAAGCTGACTAACCCATCTATTGTATCTATATCTGCTCTATAATAAACTCCCTTGATGAATAAAATTTATATTAAAATCTGAGAAGTAGCATTTTCAAGCATAACTCTACTTTTGTCCCATCACAGCTGAAACACAAAACCTTCAGACTCTCTGGTGCCTATGGAATGTAGCTGAAGTGTCCTTATCTAATTTCCATTTCTTCCTAGCCTACCAGGATACTTTTATCAGAACATTCCTCCTCCACCCTTCTTCAGCTCCTGTCTTTTCTCTGCTGGGAGTGCTCTTGCACCTGTCTTCCTCCATCTGATCCACCGGGCTGAGCTGAAATGCTGAAATGTATCTCTACTGTCTTTGAGCATTGAAAGTATTCCCATTATTTCTTCTTAGTCTGTCGTACATTGCAGTATAGTTAGTTATCAGTTACACTTTCCATTAGCAATCTGAAAGCTCTTGAAGGGCAGAGACTATATCTAACCCATATAATTATTCCTCATAATTTTAGCTCAGTATATATTTCTGGGATAAATTATTGAAGGAAAAATATTTGTACCTATAACATGAAGAAGAATAAGTACATATTTCTATTAACAGAAAGAAAAACATAAACTGACTCAACATTCATTTGCTAATATCCAAGAAATGACCTCTGACAGATTTAGATGACAAGTCTGTGAAACAACTTACTCTCAAATCCTACAACTATAAAAACATATATTGACAGAAAAGACTAAGCAGCCAATTAAAGTTTTGTCCAAGTGTCAGAGTGTTAAACTTTGCAATACTTATTTAACTTGAATATTATATAGCACATTGCCTGACAGAATTCTAGGTATATAAACCCTAATCTTTCATCTCTTTCAACTAAAAAGAGGGAATATGGGGCTATCCAAAAGCCTTCTCAGTCTTTTAAAAAATGAATCATGTAAAATGTGTTTCATTTTCCTGACACATGGACACACTAGCCAGAAATATGCCTTGGAGTCATTTTGTATAAAACAAGGAAGAATCATTGTGGATGCAGGAGAAACTTGCAGTGTTTTCAGGCAAGGAAAGATCATGTGCACTGAATGCTGATTTGGTAAAAAAAGGAAAAGAGTTTTGCTGAGAGAATACCAATGCATTTTAACAATGCAGTCCAAGCATGTTGGGGCATTCTAGGTGACCAGCTTTCAATGACAAGCCCTCAAGACAAGGCGCTTGCCTGACTGCCTGCGGGCCAGAACCTCACAAATTGGACATAAGCAAGAGAAATGCTCTGTTCATTTTTCCAAACATAGAGGGAATAAGGGGGACACTGAAGTTATATCAAGTGGTTCCAATTATCACATTGCAGTATTGCCAGAATGCAGGGTAATTTTACCCACTGATAATCCCAGCAGGAGACAGCCAGAATAAAAATTGGGGAGATTTGGAAATCTTCCCTTTTTCATTCTTAAGTTCATACATGGCCAAGTTGTAAAACTGACGCCTGGTCAGGATTTTCTGCTTCTGATTTTAGATTTTAAAAAAATTTAAAAAATTTTTGGCATGAATTCTCAATGAGTTTAGAATGGCAAGGCATCCTTGAATCTCAAATGAAACTTACTCCGTGGCCTGTACCCTTTCTTGTCCCATCAAAATCTGTAGTGGTAATAACTGATAGGAGACCTATTGCATAGCAGCTGAGCATGTGGTCTGTAGGGTCAACCTACCTGGACTCAAGTCCTTACTCTGCCTCTTATTTGCACTCTGGTAAACTCATTATAACCATTATGCCTGTTAGACCTTGTCTCTCACAATTTGATATTTTGATTACCATGAAATTATTAGCATTAAATCTAGATTTTAGAAGTAGTACATTAAAATGTTATTGATATTATTAATATTCTTGATTATTGAATTTTTTGGGCATTCTCTCAAATTTCTCTCAGGAGACAATTGAGTTACTGGACTTGTGTTTTCACTTCTTTGTATATAAAAGAAAGCTAAAAATATTAACCACTTTATTGGATTGTTGAAGGGAATAAAGGAGATAATAGTTACACTGTTTAGAACAGCACCCTGTGAAGTATGTAAGCTCTTATTATTACTTTCTTTACTGTGCATCTCTCCTCCCTGAGCTAGAGAAGGAGTACCATAATGGTGCACATCAAACAACTTTAGGAACTTTAGTGAAGCATCACCTGTAGGGATTGTAAAACACTGATTTCTGGACCTCTGCTCTCAGAAATCCTTCTTTAGTAGGAATTGGACAGGGTCTGAAAATTTGCATTTCTAGCCAGCTCCCAGGTATGACTGCTTCTCTACAGAGAATGTAATTAGAGTGCTCCCTCTTAGATCTTGGATTCATTCATCACTAGCACCACATTTGTCATTAGTCATCAGCACGTACACATAGTGTAAACATAGCGGCTCATACAAACATCCTCAGACTCCATTGCACAGGTTCACTTTGAGAAATAGAATTGGCTGCCACTTGCCTTTGCAGCTTTTATCTGTTTATCAGCTTTTTCCTTTAGGACCTGTAGCACCATCTTATCATTGCTTATCCTGACTTTGTAAATGAATACCTAGAATAACATTGCAGAAGTTTCTGAGACCACTCAACAGCAATGCATTTTCAGTATTGGCTAGAAAGGAGGCTCAGTATCTCAGTTCAGTTCAGTTCAGTTCAATAAACCCTCACCAGTACTGGCGAGGAACCAAGTACCATGGATGAAGGGGTCCAGGACATCCACTCATAAAGCACAGTCCTCTGAAGGGAGGAGAGACACGTGACTATTAAGTTATAATTCAGGATTGAATGTATATTAGTTTTCTGTTGCTGACACAACACCTGACACCCACAGCTTAAAGAAAGACAGGTTTAATATGGCTTGTGTTTTAAGGCAATTCAGTCTGTGTTATCTGGCTCTGAGGCAAAATCATGCTAGAAGAGCATGGCAGAGAAAGTTGCTTAGTTTGTGGTGTCTGGGAAACAGAGTAGAGGAACAGTGTCAGAGGGGAATGGTTGAAGGACCAGATAAGTACTCAAGGTCATGCCTCCATGACCTACCTATACACACTGAGAGTGTGGTCCACTGGTCCCCTGGGTGGCTTCCAAGCCACCATTGACATAATCAAGCTTAAAAATTACAGAATATGACAAAATAGTAACAGATAAGATGACTTGGAGGAAGTATTAGGGAAAATACCTCTTCTCTATTCCTGAGATGACTATCAGGGTCCCTAGGAATTGTAACCCAATAGCCACTTGGCCCCTTGATTCACCCTGTTGGGTCTTGATCTTCTCCTTTCTCCCTGGGAGGTCTCCTGTATGCCAATGACTAGGGGGATTTTTTGGAAGTCCAGTTCCAGGCTATATTTTCTACCTTAGTCCTTTTTTAAAAATGAATAATGCTGATGTTTCTTCATTTGTTTGGAACTCATGTTAGAAAGAGATTCTCTATATCAGACTACCTTAGGAACTCTGACAAAGCCTAGTACCTAAGCTGACTCAGAAAGGGCGAAGAGAAGGTAGTCATAGGTGTCATTAGATACCTGCAAAGGAAGTGGTCCAGGAAATGCTGACTGGGCCCATAGCAATTTCTTTTTTTTTTTGGTACTGGGGATAGAACTCGGGTCCTTGCACTTTCAAGGCAGGCAACAGAATCACTGAGCTAAATTCCTGGCCTGCCTGTAGCAATCTTTAGTTCCACTTTGTTCCTTATTATACTCCTTGAAATAGCCCTTTAAAACAGGCTACATATTCTGAGACCTTGTGCATTTCTCTGAGACCCATTTTCCTTTTAACAATTCCACTCACTTCAAAGTGTTCTAACAATTCAGTGGGATAATATATGAGAATTTTGGGCTAACTAGAATGCCCTGGTCCAATATTCAGTTATTAGCTTTCGTGTTGCAAAGGGTAGTGCTCTGAGCATATCCAGTTGCTCAGTGAAGAATGCTTACTGGAAGGTGGTTACTTCTTCAGAGACAGAGGAAGAGAAATAATCATTCCTGCCCTACTTAAATGTGTACATTCCAGAAGCAGAGTCTCAATGAATTAACTAGTGGTCTAAACATTTCTAGCCACACTACAGGGCAAAATGATTGCAGCCTCAACAATGGCTCTTGGTTGATCTATGTCTGAAACATAACTGTGATACGGCCTCTGAGGATTGAGTACCATCAAGTATTACAGGAGGAAATGTGAAAGAAAACACAGCACATAAACAAGCTCCCAGGGTCTGACATAACAAGCTCCTGTGTAAAACTCACAGAGGAAAAGGGTTATGCTGACCGACCCCCAACTGGTTCCTATTTCCAGCTCATCGAAGAATTGGACCTCTGCCTGTCTACAGACAGAAAATGCTCCTGGTTTGCTAACATGCTACATCTCCGTAACCCAGGGCTTCCATCTGTCCACATGGTTAAACTCCTCCCTTCCCTCACCACAGAGAGGAGCCTGTTTTCTTTTGACCCCTTCTGCTCTCATCTCACCTTCAGCCCCCTGCATGTACTGGAGATGGTTCATGCTGGCCCTCTGCCTAGCAGCTTTCTCCACCCTTCACACACCAAAGGTTCATTAAATTAGTCACTTGGACTTTCCATGGTTTAGCTGAAGGTCACTTGCTTTAACTGTGAGCCAGACAAGGGGCCTCACTGAGCATAGATTCAGACCATCTCTTGGAGACAGAAGAGAGATCTCACTATGCTTATGGCTGCCCCTGGAAAGCACACATTATTATTCACCAACTAGGAGGCAAGAGTGCCCTCCAAGATAGTTCCCTAGTGACAGTTCATGCTTTCATCCTTGACAGGACAATTGCCTAAGCTTTTTATGCTTCATTTTTTCCAACTAGAAAAACAAAGATACTCAACTTCCCCACAGGGGTGATCTGAGGACATATTGACCAATTTCTGAAAACCACTTTAAGAGTTTGACTAGAGGAGATAAAAAATGGTCACTGTTCATCTAGAAGTAGTAAGATTAATCAACAACAACAACAACAACAGCAACAAGAACTCTACCTATTTTGTTGGGGCTGAAAAACAGATTACCACTGAAAGCAAACTTAGGTTTCTTTATATAACATTTCATCTCTGAGCTGGAACTTTAGTATGATGAGGCAATAAAAACAAAACAACAGAACCCTAACTCGATGTTCTTTTGGCTCTGTGTCTGGCTTGTAGTAGTGGGTGGACTCTGTAATTATGGTGGTTGTAAAAGTCCCCAGCTATGTCTCAGTCTGATACTAAAGGCAGACACAGCACTGTATTTGAGACAGCAGTCAGTGGGGAAGAGGATTCACATAGTTCCCTTGGCAGTATTGCCATGATTCAGGAGAGGAAGAAAGTGCCAGAAAGGGAGTCACCGCACAATGACACTGGTAAACACTTTGTGTTTTGTAGAGTTTTTGAAGCTGGCATTTGGAGAATGCAATGAAATTGCAAAACTCCAGAATAAAGGTAGACACAGTAATGGGATGGAACTATGATGCACAAGCTTCATATCTAACAGAAAGTGACACCTGTGAGGAGCAAAGGGCCTGTTCTACATGATGTTCCAATGTCCAATGCTAAGGATGTCTGCAAAAACCCTCACAAATCATGGAGCTTTGCCCATGTAACATCATAAAAGCATTGTTTACCAGCCTGTGTCTAACCACTGGTGGGCTATGGACAAACAATAAATGCTATGGTAGGAAAATAATTTTCATCAAGAATCTCCACAGGCAAAATATGGTCAGCTTTCTGACAAACAACTTAAATGTTACCTCTCATCCCTCTTTTGTTGTCAAAGAACTGGCAAGAATAACATATTCATGTAGTACATCTGAAAATCACTAGAAAGAACTGTCCTTTAAGTATCTTTTTGTATCAGGAATTGAACTCAGGGCCTTGTGCTTGGCAGGTATGCACTACAACACTGAGATACATCCTCAGCCCTGTTATACAAAATTTGACTGTTGTAAATAACAGACTGTTTCCTTATCTACATCTATGATCCACTTTGTGTATATCAATATTATATATCATCTAATCTCTTCATAGAGAAATAGCCAAATAGATACAGGATAAAAAATTACAGTGAATATTAAATATTTTAAAAACCCTTATTACAGTAAAAGATACATTGCCAAGACTAATGGGACAAGTGTGTTTGAATTGAGAGGGAGTGTTTTAAGTACTTTGAGGAGGAATGACAGTATGTCTTTTACCGTAATAAATTTTTTATTTAAACATGTTACAACATATGTTTTGGTCACACCTTGTTGATCAAAGGTTTACAGCAATTTCTGTCAAATAAAAAACATTAGTGTGCCCTTATCCACTTTAGTCACTGGATTTGGCACCCTATGACTCCTAGTTCTTTTCCAAAGTCAAAATGACAAAGAAAAGTAAATATTTTGAATGAATTCAGGACATTGAGGTAGCTACAAGTGCATACACAAAGACACTCAGGAAAGACTTCCACAGCTGCTTCAGAAAGTAGCACGGGCAATGGGATGAGGGTTTGAAGTAAAGGGGAGTACTAGGAGGGGGATTAATGGCAGTGTGTCTTTCACTGTTATAAATTTTTAAAAACTTTAAACATTCACTGTAATTTTGACTATGTCTCACAGAGAGATAGGTACAGATAAAGTTTGTGTACGTGAATCCCAAAAAAGTTCCATGGATAGAAAGAATCTAAATAGGAAAAGCTTAAAAACTAGTATTTGCTGTTTATATCATCTCTGTGGGTAACAAGTTCTATAAACTCACTACCTGATAATTTAAGGTTACCTTATAATTTTTTTCCCTTTTCCTTTTCTTTTCTTACTTTTCCTTTCCTTTTTCTGTCATAAAGTTACCTATTTCAAACTTCAGGAGGTGGTCCCTAATTCTTGTATTCCATTCCATCTTAATTCAGTTCAAGGAGAATTACCTATTGTGTTTCCAGAGCTGTGGTTTTGGTATTCAAAAGAAATATAAATTACATTTCCTGTTCTCAAGGTATTCTAAGCCCTGTGGGGGAAGACAAGGCTAAACAGAAAAGGTTTTTGTCTCAGAGGATATGGCTATAAGAAAATGAATTACATGGGTAATAGGTGCTACAGAGTCCCATATACTCCAAGATTTGATAGAAAAATCACAGCTTGTTTACAGTGGAAAGAGTTCTAATTCTTATAGTCGGTTGGATGTGTTGGTGTCCCTAACACAGTGGACCATCCAGTTGCCCTTAGCTTTGTTTTGTTGGTTCAGGGGTGAGCAGGTCCACACATGGAGACAGGATCTGCAAGTAAGATGCTGCTCACATTGACCATCTGTCTAGATTTTCTTGTGTGGCACAGGGGAAGTCTTGAATGATCAAGATGTTCTCAAAGGTCAGTTCAACAGCAGCTGCTAGAGAGATATGTCAGTGGTAGAATGAATCTCTACTCCTAATGCCTCTGAAAACTCTCACAGTAAGTGGCAAGACTTCCAGAAATCAGAGCCAGTTTCCATTTTTTATTTTATTTTATTGGTACATTTTAGGTGTACAATATAATGACATTCAACATTGGAAATTTGCACCTTTACATAATCTCTCTTGGTTCCTATTTTTCCCCCTTCCTCTGCTCTCCCTTCGACCCCTCCATCCCTCCCTATTTACAAAACCTTTGTTTCCATTTTTTCATTTTCTCATATTAATTCCATTCCCTTCTTTCCCTTTCCCTACCCCTCCCACTTCCCCTTCCCCTTTGCCCCTTTTCCCATTTCACACTATCCATTATACCTTTTAGTCCTTATTTACACTTTCAGTTTCTCACACTAGAGAACCTATTTGGTATTTATATATGTGTGTCCTATTTATTTCACTTAAGAGTATTGCCTCAATGTGCATTCATTTAGCTATAAATGTCTCTAATTTCTCATTTTTTATGACTGAGTAGTACTGCATTTTATTTTTTAAAAACACACATTTTCTTTATCCAGTCTCCAGTTGACGGACAATTGGGCTGCTTCCAAGCTTTAGCTATTACAAATTGTGCTGCTATGAACATGGGTGCACATATATCACTGTGGTATGATTCTTTTAATTCTTTGGGGAAGATACCCAGCAGGGGAATAGCTGGGTAAAATGGGACTTTCAATCCTAGTTCTTTAAGGTACCTCCATACTGATTTCCACAGTGGTTGCACCAGTGTACACTCCCACCAGCAGTGGAGCAGTGTTCCTCTTTCCGCACAGCCCCTCCAGCATTTGTTACTGGTTGATTTCATGATAGCAGCCATTCTTTCTCCAGTGAGGTGTAATCTCAGCATTGTTTTCATTTGCTTCTCTCGAATGACCAGTGATGTTGAACATGTTTTTCATATGTTTATTTGCTATTTCTATTCCTTGTCTGAGAAATGTCTTTATTTCAGCTGCCCATTTTTGAATTGGATCTTTAAATTTGGGAGGTCTGATTTTTTAAAGTTCTTTATAGATTCTAGATAGTAGACCTTTGTCTGAGGAACACCAGGTGAAAATTTTTTCCCACACTGCGGGTTGTCTCTTCACTCTATTGGTGGTTTCTCTTGTTGTGTAGAAGCTTTTTATTTATTTATTTATTTTTGGTACCGGTGATTGAACTTGGGTCCTTGCACTTGCGCAGCAGGCTGCGAAACCACTGAGCTAAATCCCCGGCCCTGTAGAAGCTTTTTAATAAGAAGAGATTCCACTTGTTGATTGTTTGTGGTAGTTCACGGGCAACTGAGGTTTTGTTAATATCTTTTCCTACACCAATGTCTTGAAGAATTTTACCTAACCTCTGTGCCAGCCGTTCAGCGTTTCTATTTTAATATTTAGATCTTTAATTCATTTTAATTTTAGTTTAGTGCATGGTGAGAGATATAGGTCTAGTTTTAATCTTTCCCAAGTTGAAACCCAATTTCTCCAGCACCATTTATTAAAGAGGTTATCTTTCCTCCAGTGAGGATGTTTGGTTCCTTTTTTGAAGATGAGGTAGCTGAGTGTGTCTGGAGTTGTTTCCACATCTTCTAATCTGTTCCACTGGTCCTCAAGTCTGTTTCTTTGCCAGTACCACTTGCTTTTATCACAATAGCTTTGTAATATAGTTTCAACTTGGGGGTTGTGATACCCCCTGCCATGTCTCTGTTACTTAGAATTGCTTTTGCTATTCTGGGTCTCTTCTTGTTCCAAATGAATGTTTGGATTGTTTTCTCAAGTTCCATGAAGGAGGCTGCTGGGATTTCAATTGGGATTGCATTGAATCTATATAGCAGTTTTGGAAGTACGGCCATTTTCACTATGTTGATCCTTCCTACCCAGGAGCAGGGGATGTCATTGCATTTTCTGATATTACCTTCAATCTCTCTTTTCAGAGTGCTATAGTTTTCAGAGAAGAGGTCTTTGATTTCTTTTGTTAGGTTGATTCCTAGATATTTCAGTTTTTTGGATGCTATTGTGAAAGGAATTGTTTGCCCTATTTCTGTCTCAGTGAGCCTGTTGTTCGTGTAGAGGAAAGCTATTGATTTTTGTGTGTTGATCTTATATCCAGCTACTATACTGAATTTTGTTATTAAGTCTAGAATACTTTTGGTGGCATTCTTGGGGTCTTCTATATAGAGTATCATGTCACCTGCAAATAATGACAATTTGAGTTCTTAATTTCCTATCTTTATTTCTTTTATTTCTTTCTCTTGTCTAATTGCTGTGGCTAATGTTTCCAAAACTATATTGAAGAGGAGTGGCAATAGTAGACATCCTTGTCTTGTTCCTGATTTGAGTGTGAAGGATTTCAGTTTTTGACCATTTAGTATGATATTGGCTGTTGGTTTTTCATAGATGGCTTTTATCCGATTGAGGTAGAGACCATCTATTCCAATTTTTTGTAGGGTTTTTATCATAAATGAATGTTGGATTTTGTCAAATGCTTTTTCTGCATTGATTAAAATGATCATATGATTTTTTGTCTTTGGCTCTATTGATACAGTCTATTACATTTATTGATTTTTGCGAATGTTGAACAATCCCTGCATCCCTGGGATAAATCCCACTTGGTCAGGGTGTATGATCTTCTTAATGATCTTCTGCATTCTATTTGACAGTATCTCTTGAAGGATTTTGGCATCTATGGTCATTAGTGAGATTGGCCTATACTTCTCTTTTTTGGTTGGGTCTTTCTCTGCTTTGGGGATCAAGCTGATGCTTGCTTCCAGCAATGAATTTGGGAGCATTGCTTCCCTTTCAATTTCACTGAAGAGTTTAAACAGTAGTGGCAGTATTTCCTCTCTAAATGTCTTGTAGAGTTCAGCAGTGAAGCCATCAGGGCCCGGGCTTTTCTTAGTTGGTAAGTTTTTAATTACGTTTTCAATTTCATTGATTGATAATGGGTTGTTTAGAATTTTTAGGTCTTCTTCATTCAATTTTGGTAATTCATATGTATCTAGGAATCTGTCCATTTCTTCTGTGTTGTCCATCTTATTGGCATATAGGTTCTGGAAGTAGGTATTGATGATCCTCTGGATTTCTGCTGGGTCCATTGTAATTTCACCCATTTCATTCCTAATTGCATGGATTCGGGCCTTTTCTTTCCTTTTTCTGATAAGGTTGGCTAAGGGTTTGTCAATTTTGTTTGTTCTTTCAAAAAACCAACTCATGGCTTCATTGATTTTTTGTATTGTTCTCTTAGTATCCATTGAATTGATTTCTGCTCTGATCTTTATAATTTCCTGCCTTGTATGAGCTTTGGGTTTGTCCAGAGCCAGTTTCCTTTGACTGAGTGGAGACTGAAACTGGTACCTCCTAAGTTATGTATAAAGCTTTATTATTGTTGTTGTTGTTATTATTATTATTATTATTATTATTTGGTACCAGGGATCGAGCTCAGGACCTTGCACTTGTGAGGCAGGTGCAGTGCCACTGAGCTAAATCACTGGCCCTATAAAGCTTATTTTTTAATTTCACAGAGGATGGTTAGCAGTGAGACTACTACATGGAGAAGTAATCTGAGGCACTGCCCCACAGCCCTCATGTCCTTACTGAAATTATTTAGAACAAGCATTACCTAAATGCTTAGGTAGAGATAGAATTTGGGAAGAAGATGTGGGCAAGGCTCCATTTTTCCAGTTGTAACTTTTTGGAAGAAAATGAGATTTGGCTTTTTAGAGTAAAATCTTCTTTGGGAGAAATGGTAAACTGGAGGAAAGCAAGTGTTAAAATCTCCAAAGGTGTGCCTTTGAACCTTTACCATTAATGTGAGAGCAAAGTTCCTCCTTCTTTTTCCTTTTAACAAGTGGATAAAAGGCTTCTGCTGTTTCTTATGATCCACAGATTTGGACAATACTGATTTGTAAAGAATGCCTCATGCTCTAGTGAAATTAACGATTTTCATAAATATAAATTGTATCAGAACTGTTGTCAGAGAAACCTGAGTGGAAAGAATAGCAGAAGCATGAAAAAGAAGAGAAACTTGTGGCCAGTTTTGGTTCAGAATGCAAAGCCCCTTGAATCTTACTGCCATGCAGGGATCTTTCTAAAGTGTAAGCCTTGCCATCTACTGTTGGATGAAGTCTTCATGGCAAGATATTCAATGACTTTAATCATTAGCCCTAAGTTACTTTTCCAGGCTAATGTATTGTCAGTCTCTTACCCTATTTTTTTTTTTTTTGAAGTCATGTTCTGAGCCATGCCCCTAAGCAGTGTTTCTTAAAATTCAGGGAGCACATGGGTTACCTGGAGGGCTTGTGCAAACCATGGATCACTGGTCTAACCCCTTCTCTCAGGCAGGCCTAAAATTTTGCTGGTTGAGATGATATTTCCTCTGCTGGTCCTGAGATAGTCATTTAAAAAACCCTACCCTACTGCCTCTAGTCTTTACACTTGACCCATATTCTGAATTTTAAAATTATATCATATTCAGAATTTTATGATAGTTGCATGTCCTGTTGTGTTTATTGCCTTAAATAAGGAAAGAATTTGTGTTTTAATAAGTTTCATATCTCTCTTCCCTGCCACCATACTTTTTCCTTACAAAAAAAGATCAATAAATGCTTGTGTGTTAAATTGGCAGGAAACCAGACTGATGAGATGCCTCTTCTTTGGAGCCTACAGAAAGCCCAGTGCTTATGTTTACAGGACCTCACAGAGCTTTAACATCAAGCCATTGGGGAAGAGCCTCTGATCCTTTCTTTTTCAGTCACCCTTCAGGTTGCCTTCTCCTTTTCTCTTCCCCTTAAGGATATTTATAGACTTGAACCTGGTTGGGAGTGAGGACATCAACTCAGAAAACCCTAGATTTGAACCCAGCTGTGATACTTACACATTCCATGGCCTTTAGCAAGTGAGTTCACCTAAGCTCAATTTTCCCACTCCCAAAGTAGGGACTAATAATTCTTGTTTTACAGATTTGCTTAGAGGATCCAATAAAACAATAAACAGGAATCTACGTAGGCCTGTGCTTAAGCAAACAGTAGGTCCTCAGACTATATCTATTACTTATTATAAATACAAATTCAAGTGAGGACATACAGTGTGGTTTGACTTAGAGCACACACCTCCTAGGAATGACCCCTGGTGACCATTTGCCTATTAATCACTTCACAAAGCTTGAAAAATAACTGCAGGATAACCTGAGAGATATTGTACCTTTCCCTGAATATCAGTGACCCTGATTTCTCCTAGGGGGATAAATCTTCCATTGTAATATAATTTCTCAAGGCAGTGGGAAGTAAGAATGTCACTAAGAGAAGCCTCTGGGAACTGCACTGCTGAGGAGAGTGGGAAGCCTCCCTGAGCACCAGCTTTGAGAGGAGGCCTGTGTGCTGCAACTGGGAACATTCAGACCCCGAAACAATAGGATCGTGGCACAGGAGGCAAGGGAATCAACTTTCCTCAGCCTCCTCCACACAAATCATTCACAAAGGAAATAGGCATTTGAGGGAAAAGTTCCTTTAGAACATATTTTTCTATTTGTATTTGTATTACCTCATCTCATAAATCTCATTGCCTACTGGTATGATTCCTTGGGCAAAACAGCCCAGATCTCTTTTAGTCTCTTAATAGGTTCATTTTTGACTCTGAGAAATAGACAGAGGAATTTGGTAATCCAGCAGCTGGGGAAAGTAGCATGTGAGAGGGTTGAGGGTAGGGGGTCTTTTTGGATTGATGACAGGTGATATGAAGCTGATCCTCTAAATAACTTCAAATTCCTGGATTGTTTACTTTCATGCTGAAGAAAGTATTTGAGGAAATAAAAACATGGTTGAAGACTCTATTTTATATTTTACCTAAGATTGTAGTTTCATGTACAGCAAGCATAATGGTGCTCATATTCTATTCCACTTTTCACATAGCAGCAATACATCTAGAAACATACCACATTTTAGCTTCCCAATTACATCTCCCAGCTTACCACCTGTCCCCCAGATTATAAGGAACTGGATCATTAGTTTTTGCTTGGGAAACAGAATCACTATGATATATGCCCTTCATTTTATAGACAAAGAAAAGTAGGCTGAAATCTAGCTCTTCTGACCTTCAACAGATTACTCCCTTCTACTCTACAGCCATCATATCATTTTCAGCTCTTAATACACTGTAGTCCCCAGCTTTCTGTTGGGTTAGAAAAAAGAAAAATAAAGTTAAAGGGTATGTCCACAACCTCAACATGAGGTGCTTTCTCTCTCGCCCCTCCTCTCCTCTCCTCTCTATAAGGGACTCATAAAAGTATGTCTTGGTATCTTTACTTGATGCAAAACAAAGCATTTTATAGGGCTAATAAAATATTTAAACATATTCTAATATAGGTCTAGCACCTGCTATGCTCTAGGAACTGTATTAGGTATTGGGTATCAGAAGCCAAGCACACTCTTTATGGAACTTACATTTGAGCTTAACTGCCCTGAGCAAGAGGGTCTGGGAAGGGTTCTTTGCAAGATTTTCTAAACATAAAAGGCCCAAAGTCTGGCATGGTTTAATTAAATGACCATCCTTCCTAATTAGCCATGAAAAACACTGCTTGTAAAGCTATGCCATTATCACTTCCTCTGGGATTAGTGCAATCCATGATATGCAGGCCTTCTGTGCTCTACCATTTCCTCCGGGGATTTGCAACTTTTGCAAAACTCCAGCTTTAGAATGCTGGCTGGAGCCAAGTCTTCATTAGTCACATTACTCCTCATGCCAAGCAAACTTCACAGGCTTCCTTTACAGTGGAGTGCACACTGTAAACTTACTGTAGTTTAAAGAGATGCACAAAAATCTCTTCCCCAAACAGGGGGCTGTCTCAGTAGTTTAAGTATACACTTCCTTCATTCCAAGCAAAAATTGGCAATTGCCATGCCCAGATAATGTATGTGTTAATTTTCCATTCCCTGTTAAGAAAAAGCTTGATATTGTAGAAATGATTCAGGCCCTTTGTAGAATCGACTGACAAGGCTTCTTTCAACTTTTCTGTTTGTCTAGAATAGCTGGTATGGCAATTGCTTTTTTTCCTCTGGGGTCATTTTTTCAATCATAAACTCATTA
The DNA here is from genome assembly GCF_053883595.1 of Heterocephalus glaber. NCBI lineage: Eukaryota > Metazoa > Chordata > Mammalia > Rodentia > Bathyergidae > Heterocephalus > Heterocephalus glaber. The sequence goes on from NW_028258294.1 coordinate 12,711,402, forward strand.
AACTCATTTTTCAAAGCCAAAAGAACCCTGGAGTTCAACATGTAATACTTCAAGTGAGAAAATTAAAGTGCTTAGACAAGGTGGCAGCCAGGATTAGAACACAAGTCTCCTAAGTGATCTGAAATAGCACTATGTCCTCTCAAATAAATAGTTTCTAATAAATAGGAATACTAATAAATATTTCCAGGGACCTGTGCCATATAGTTTCAGCCTATGTTTTCAGAAGTAATTATTTTCTATCCATAGATTGTCCAACTCTTTGGTCCTGAATGCAACACAGCACTTCTCATTGAAAATGCTGCCCAGGTAATACAAGTATATCAGGTAAATAGATTTTCAGAGTCACAGCAGAAGAGAAGCCTGCCCATTAAAGGATGTTCTAGCTTCTGAAAAAGCACTGGGCTTTTCCAAATCCAAGCTGTGTGAGACAGATCAAAGAGCATTGTATTGGCTTCTGGTTATGGGTCACTCTATCTTTGTGAATCTTGTCATAAAAGAATAGAAATTCAGACCTGCAAGGAACTTCAGAGATCATCTTATCAACTCCTTCAGTTTAAAGGTGAACAAAACAAATCCCAGAGGATGCCAGACACTAGCCTTCGGCTATAGAACTAGTTACAGGGCTTGTCCTTTTCCCCTCCATCATGCTGTTCTGGAACAAAGGCCTGTGGCACCTGATATACCCACTAGTTTCTTCACCCTAATATTTTTCCAGCAACACTCTTGCTAGTTTACTCTTCATATGAAATTTCCACAAAAACAGAAGGTGCTCTTGATTTTTTAGGGTGATACGGTTTGTGACAAAGCTTCCAACTGATCTGTTCTATAGCAGGAGGCATGGGCCAATGTACAAGTTACTTGACATAACAATAAGAGAGAAAGGGAGAGAGGGAGAAAAGGGGAGAGAGACAGAGGGAAAGAGAGAGAGACAGATGGAGAGAGACAGAGAGAGGAAGAGAGAGAGACAGAGGGAGAGAGATAGAGGGAGAGAGACAGAGGGAGAGGGAGAGAGAGACAGAGGGAGAGAGAGACAGACAGAGGGAGAGAGAGAGAGACAGACAGAGGGAGAGAGAGACAGGGAGAGAGAGACAGAGACAGAGGGAGAGAGAGACAGAGGGAGAGAGAGAGACAGAGGGAGGGAGAGAGACAGAGGGAGGGAGAGAGGGGGGAGGAGGGAGGGAGAGAGAGAAAGAGGGAGACAGAGAGACAGAGAGAAGGGTGGAGAAGTAGGAAAAGGAAGTCATGGTCTCAAAAAGTCAGGTCAGAGATCTGATGGACAGGGTTCATCACATAGTCTTTGAAGTATGATACCTAAGACAGATAGCATGTCAGTTTCATAGCTAAAACAAATGCAAAAGTTTTCAAGTCCTACTTAAAGGGCAAAGAGCCTCTGTGCAGAACTGATTAAGGAAGAAACCCACCCATCCTCTGTCTTCCTCTTCACTGAACTTGAGTAATATATTTTCCTAAATGCTTGAGAGCCAGAAATTCCAAGCACTTTTAGAACAACTTATTTTTATTATAAAAATAATATATAATATTTATAGAAAGTTTGGAAAACTAAATTACAGAGAAAAAAATAAAAGAGTTCTACATATCTACTATCTATAGAAATTCTGTTAATTTTTCAAATATAACTTATCAGTGTTTATTTCAGGCATGCATATACACAGACACTTTTTCAAATAAATTTGCTTATATCATTATGTATTGTTTCATAGTCTGTTTTTCTCCCTAAATTATAATTTATCAGGAGTTTTATTTTTTCCCAAACTTTAGCAAATATCAGAGTCCTGGAAGGCTATTAGAACACAGTGTTGATCCACAATCTTAGTTTCTGGTGGTTATACTACAACACGACTTGAAGGAAAGGCTATATTCTACTGAGCAAGGGTGGCATATGATGGACATTATGCTTTTCCCACTCTCATTGTTATAAATAATACTGTAATATATTTATATTTTTTGCGTGTCTCTGCTTTTCTTTCAGAAAAACATTATTGAGAAATAATTTATATACTATAGAAATTACCAGCCAGGTGTGGTGGGACACACCAGTTATTCTAGCACTTGGGAGGCTGAAGCAGGAGGATCATTGCCAGTTTGAGTCCAATCTTGGCTGCATAAGTAAGTTCGGGGCCAGCCTGAACTGCATAGTGAGATCCTGTCTCAAAAAACAAAAGCAAAAATTCCCCTATTTTGGGGTATTGTTCTTTGATTGTTTCTTTAGGTTAAATTCTTTTTTTAATATATATATATATTTTGGTACCAGGGATTGAACTCTGGACCTTGCACTTGCAAAGCAGGCAGTAGAACCACTGAGCTAAATCCCCGGCCCCCTTTAGGTTAAATTCTAAAAGAGAATACCTGGGTCAAAGATTATGAATATTTTAAGGTTTTTTTTTTATATATATTGACAGTTTGTCCTCTGAGGTTGTACATAATTACATTCTCTCAGCAGTGTATGAGAGTCTCATTTCCTGACTTCCTGAGGCAACTCAGATTGTTATAATTTTAAAAACAGCTTTACCAAATTGAAAGGAAGAAAATAGTATCATATTGTTGTTTGTATTTATATTTTTCTGACATCAATTGAGGTTGAACATTTCTCTCTGTATATTTTATTTGGCATTAGTATTTATGATTGTTTTGAGTTGTTTTGCCTCAAGCAAGATATTTGCACTTGCATGCATCATGCATAACCCAAGACCATGTGGACATACATCATCTTCATGATAGACTAACAGACATAAGGAAAACCCTACAGAAAATACTTCCCATGATTCTCATTGAATGTTGCATCTCACTCTCACCTGAAATTGTGAATTCCCTGGAGAGTCCCAGGGAAACCCCCATTCAGGCTTTGAAAACACACTAACTTGAATACTTGCAGCTGAATTGAGTGAGTCAATTTTAAAGCAAACAGCCAACTGAATTTAGATAAAGGGTATGTGTGATCATGTTTTGTTTAGTTAATTTGAAAATAAAGTGATTATTTTACCTAAATAGTTTTTTATCTTCTACTCTGCTCCAGGTGTGACAGACCTAGCCCGCAAGTTGACCCCTTGTACAGAGGAACCTGGAAGAAAGAGTTCCCAGCTGAGTGTTACTGCTGTGTGGTAAAGTTTCCTAACTTGCCACCGAAAAAGCCTTAAGGTCACATATTGATTGCTAAAGCTTCTGTGGGGGAATTCGGTGATCTTGGACTCCATGTTCTCTGGGGGGAGAGGGGTCATATATATTTTCACAGGGGCAGGAGAAGCACTGTCAATTCTAGCTTTCAGCCTGGGGTGCAGTGAACTGCCCAGAGGTTTTGAAAAATCATTTCATTTTTACTAAAATTCTTCTGTATAAAAACAAGGTGATTCATCATTAGACCAACATGATTTGAAATGACAGATCTTATTCTGCCATACCGGAAGCTCACCCTCTAAAATCTGTTATGAACACTTTTTAGTCCTCTTCCCTAGTCCCTTTATGCGCTCTTCCTGAGGGATTCCCTGTGCTCCTCCCACCATGGCCTCAACTCCCACCCTGACTACAATACCAAACGCCATGTTCCAAGTCGAAAGCTTGCTCCTCTGCCATGTAAGTAAATGCTGTTAGGGAATTTATCTTCCTTGGAAGGGCTGGCAGACCATTCAAAGCTGAGCTGTTTAAAACTGAGCTGTTTAACTCTCTCCTTCTCAAATGTCTTTAAGATTCCTGCTTTCAGTTAATGACATCATCACTTGTGTTTGAAAATCTCCAGTCTTATCTGGATATTCTACTTGCTTGTTCATTGGATCCTGCCTCTCCTTGCCTCAGATTAAGTGTCTCACGGGGTCCTCCCTTTCTCCTCCCATTCCCCCTGTATATAGCTCAGACTTTCTGAACCTCTCCTCCTTACTGCTGCAGTCCTCCTAGCTGGCCTTCCTTCTCCACTGTAATCCACTTCAAAACTGGCCTCCAGAGGTGTCTTCCCACTAAAGAAATCTGATAATCCTACTCCCTTGCCTACAGAAGGCTTCCCAGAGGACTAATCTGCATTCTTTGTCATGGCTCACAAGACCTTTCATATCTCTTTTTCCTCCCTCTCATTTCTCTCCCACCACCCCCTTCCTGGCAAGCTTTGCCCTAGTCATGTTGCATTTCTGTTCCCAGAACAAGCTATTTTTAGCCATTTACCCTCCAGGTTGAGTGCACAAAAATCTCATCCTTCAATATCAACAGAGGTAAATCACCTCACTCATTCAACACATTTATTTTTTGCATGTAACATTTGTGAACCACTATGCTCAAGGAAGCCAGAGAATCCTTGTTCTCATGGAGTTGTGGATTTCTTTGGAAGCCTTTCTTGACACCTTTGACAGTTACCAATTTCCTCTTTACTTTCTCCTAGCATTCTGTTCATATCATTATTACAGCAGTTAAGAAGTCACAATGTAATGACATATGGAGAGATGTGAAGTCTGGATTTCTGTCTAGGCTGAGAATTCTTGGGGTTGGGGCTGGAAGGGTTGTAGCAATGAGGAATATCATTCTCTAAGGATCGCTCTAAGTTTGAGGAGGTTGTTTAACATAACAGTTAAGTTCATGGGTTTTGGAGTAGACAACTTGGGTCCAAACACTCTACAACCTTGGAAAATGTTCTTGCCATCTCTATGCTTTGGTTTGCTCTGCTGTTGAAGGAACATAACAGTACTGACCTTATGGTTGGAGGATTAAAGGAGTTAATATACGAAAGCAATTAGTACAGCATATGTAAGGTACTTCACTTTTATTAATTCCTTTAGAGTGCCTAGTGTTAGAAAGCTCAATAAAAACTGATGGAATGAGTGGATATTATTTAAATATCGTAAGATATATTTGTCTATGCCTAGTCAGAGATTATATTAAGGAGTGAGGGGTGCAGTTCAATGGTACAGCTCTTTCCAGGCATGCATAAAGCATGGGTTTCATTCCCTAGCAGTGGTTCTCCCTGCCTCCTTTCTGTTGTAGTAATTTTGTAATAGACCCCAGAGCCTACATTTCTAATAAGGACTAGGTAGATGGATAGTTCTTGGGTCACATCTTGAGAACCACTAGCCTTGGCGAGATGTCTTAGACTTCTTCTCCTGCTGAGAATCTTGGTACTACATATTACCATCTGAGTGGGGACTGGAGGAGTCCTGATCAAAGTGGTCAGTGCTGTGTGACCCTTACAGGATCCCCTGTGGGACACAACCAAGGAGAGGAATGAAGCACATAAAACGCACTGTGTGGAGATCAGCTACACAGAGTGCGTGTTGGTGTGGGGATGTGGAAAAAGGTATGAGCAATTCCCACTTGGGTTACTTCCCAAGAGTCATCAAATGCAGTCATGGTATTTAGAGTGCCTTGGTGTTGCTATCTGTGTTTGAGCTTCACCATAAGTTTCACATTGGTTAATTTACTACTATGAATCTCTCATAAATTACGTATGTGATATCCAGCTGGTCATTTTGTCTTTCTGGCCTTTATATGATGAGTGAATTCCTCCAAGCCTTGTTGTTCTGACTCCTAAGCAGGGAATTACACACCACTGACTGAAAATCTGAAAGAGTTAATACATTTCCCAAGAGTGAACACTTTTCTCTGCATTAACCCCAGGGTCAGTCTCAAGTGTCAATCACAGCCACACTCCTGGAGTTTTAAAGGTGAAGACAGAGTGCCAGCTCCACTATGCATCCTGAGCCAGCACTAGCTATACTAGGAAGGAGAAAACACACCTGGAACAAAGAGTCATTCTCTTCTTTCCTGTCCTGCCGGCAGCAGAGTCTGCTCTATCTAGCACTTTTTCCAGAGGCTGTGTTTTCCTGCCCCTAGGCACTGATGAAGGGCAGCCTCCAGAAAAGGGATGCTTGAGCTACTTCTTTTTAAATAAACGTATCTTGCTGAGACTACCTGGAGAAAGTCACCTGTCACACCTTTGGAAATAAATCTAGAGGTGCCAGCAATAGTGAGTTTAGGTCAAGTTTTCTATAAAACCAACTCCTACTCTTACCTTTGTTTCTTTGTTTCTGTTCTGCCAGGAGTGGAACAAGAAGAAGGAATGGGAGATAAAGGACGTCTTTATTCTTTTTTTTTTTTTTTTTGGTACCGGGGATCAAACTCAGGACCTTGCACTTTCGCGGCAGGAGCCAGAACCACTGAGCTAAATCCCCGGCCCTAGACTTTATTCTTTTAGTGCTACACCCCATGTAGCAGCACCTCTACTCCTGAGTTATTGTGCTGTATGTTGTACCGGGAGAGTGGTCCAGAGTGACTGCCTCCAGCTATCTGTTCTGAGAGAACTCAGTCTCAGAGAATGCATATGTTCCCAGCATCACACAGTTGAAGCCTTCCTCCTGGGGCTGAGCACATTGTGTAGGTAGAGTGCAACAGTTCAGTACTGTCTGCACATTCTGAACTCCAGGGTCTCCTTGGCTAGAACAACAGAATCCCATTCTCTTCTTTTTCCATCCTTTCTATATCATGTGGTGAAATATTTGCTACCAAATTGCATTGATTAAGTAAAGAATAATGTTTCCCAATTTAAAATTTAACCAGACACAGATAACAAATGGCTAATCAACACTTTTGTCTTCACCAGAGTTCCAGAGTAATAAGTTTTATCATTCCAGTGAAAGTACAGAAAATTGTTCTCCCAGTGAGTTTTTTTCAGCCTTACTGAAGTCTTGGTTTGTTATCTGAAGAAGGTTTTAGAAAAATTGATGCTAGCTTATGACTTCAGTTCTACATTTTGAAAAGAAGCTAAAGAGAGCATAGGTTCTCTATCTCCTCAAAGAAGGATCAAATGGCCATTGTGTGGATAACCAGGCAGCAAGCGACAGGAGGATTTTTGGGTTGAAGCTGCTGGTGAAAGGGTGAGGGAGGAGCATGGCTTCTGCATATAGTTTTCCTTTTTTGGTATGGGGAAGAGGGTACAAACTAGTTCAGCTCCCTGTTCCCACTTGTCTATCCTTTGCCCCTTCTCTTTTTTCTTTCTTACTCTCCCCAAGGTAACTGATGGTGTCTCAATGAAGAGGGAAGAGGGAGTAGGACACACAGTCAGACTGTGTGTGAGCTCGGAATGACACATTGTCCATCACTGGTTGTCACTATCTGTACAGTGCTAGTGTGGCTTATCATATGTGTTTATATGTTCTCGCAACCCAGCTCCTGCTTGACTAATATCTCCTTATGCCTCAAGACTCTGCCCAGTCAGGATGGATGCTCTCCTTCTGTGTCAAGACATGACATTTAACAACCAGTCAATTTTCCCATCCTTTCCCAGTTCCTCTGCAGTCCATGAGGGCATCTCTGTCTCCTGTGCCTCTGCAAAACACCTGGGCATACTTGGCATTTAATATTTTTAAACAAATTAATGAAAATAGGTTTATGTTGTTGTTGTTGTTGTTTTGAACCAGGGAATGAACTCAGGACCTTGCACTTGCAAGGCAAGTGGTGGCCCCACTGAGCTAAATCTCCAGCCCTAATGAAAATAGGTATAAATAAATGCCATGTAAAGGATGGAGAAAGTCCCTTCTGGTTGTCAATATAGGCATAGGACCAATAGAACAGAAAAAATGGTGGTATTATATTCAAATTCCAGTCAGAAACTGGACAGTACCCCAAAGTCTAATAAGAAGAGTCAAATTAGAGCTGAGGCAACTTTTCTATTTCTTATTTTTTATTTTTGGGGGTTCTGGGGCTCGAATGTGTGACCTTACGCTTGCGAGGCAGATGGCGAAACCACTGAGCTAAATCCTCGGCCCCCTAGAGCTGAGGCAGCTTTAATGGTGACAGCAGAAAAAATGAATAATAGACTCCAAGAGATAGGGTTTGAGGTAAAGGCAATAGCTATGAAACCAAGAAGGGTGAAAGGGGTTGTGCATCCCTTAGCACAGAGGGTGGTGGAAGGAGTCCTGGGGAAGGCCCCAGCTGCCTCTTCCATCCTCAAAAGAGGCACTCAGAAGGAATGTTGGAAGGGGGACTGGGTGCTCTCACCCTAAAACTGACAACCACAGCTAAATTGCCACTTCACGGATGGCAGAGATCATCCTCGCACACCTTTGATACTCCAGCAGCCTCTTCCCCCTGTGCCTTGTGCAGAGAGCTACTAGGGGGCCAAGTGCTGATTTGACTAAACACAAAGCACAGTAGATTCTGACAAACAGGGCTGGGATCTTTCTACTTTTTTACACTGATATGTTCAATATGTACAGACTAGACCTGTTGTTTGTTACACAATTGGTGCTCAATAAATACTTACTGAATGAATACTTGAATGTTAAAAGCCTCAATGCAGGCCATCCTGTTTACAGCCAGAGTTGAGTGGTGTTTTTGAGTAGTGTTTTCAATTAACCCTCACCAAGGTGGCTCATGGCTCATCAACAAAGCAAAAGTGAGTAATAAACTTTTTTCCAGCTGCACCCATGACCAGATGAAGCGCCCTGGAGCCCCAAATGGTGGCGCTCCAAGAGTCTTCTACTTGGGTAACTGCTCATTTCTGAAGGAAGATGATGTAGGTCCTTTTTGAGATAGAAATAGGGGCAAGAGGATGGCTACTTTCCTCAAACTGATCTCCCTGTCTGTGTCCTCACATGAGAAGAAGGCTCTGGACTTATTACTACATTTCAGAATTTAAAATAAACGTCCCCCTCCAGTCGTGCATGTTTTACCCTTGAAAACAATGACATGCAAACACAGTATTGGTCATGGAATAAATTTCACTTTAAGTAGTGTATGTGTTAAAGGCATTTACAGCCCAAGAGAATGTGGGTTTACATTTCACTTGTCCTGCTACCATACTCTATGAATTTATTCAGCTGGTTTCAATAATATATATATTTTAAAGTGGTGGGAATATTTTTCTGTGTGTACATTATGGAATGAGAGACTCTTACAAAAAGAATTTAACACCAGTGGAGCACATGTGTACCAATGGAAAAACACGAGTAATTCCCTTTCATATGCTTTCCAGACTCTCAGTATGTAGAGCACCACACACTAAATCAGAGCCACGATGCCTTTCTAATGGGCATCCATTTTGCCAACTGCCATGGACAATAAGATTCTATTTCCTTCCTAATATCCTTCCCCTCCTTTCACCTCAGCACAATAACTTGGCATTTATGGGCCATGCCTTGCCAGGTTCTTGCTCATGCAAAAGACACGCTTCACCTTTCCCTCTCCAGAAGGGCTCTGGGACTCAAGGGGCTGTTGGCAAAATAGGTCCCTGAGCTCTTGGACACACACTGCAGCCATGGGCCACAACATCTTGGAGAAAATGTTTCACTACCAAAGGAAGAGGCTTAAACACAGAGAGTAACTTTTATATTTGTGCTGTGACACTCAGGAAGTATGAGTGGAGAAATGGCATTGTAATGAAAACGGTCTTGTAAATAAGAGTCTGGAGGGAGGAGCTGATTTTCAGTGGGGTACAATTACATTTTTAACAGGTTGTTTGAGCAGCACGGGAGGCCCTAGAGATAAAGGACTGGAGCTTCAGAGCAGAAATCAGGTCTTGGCTGGAGAGTTTCAGATTTTGAGGGCCATCCATATAGAAATGGCAGCCCACAGGAAGGAATAAGGCTGAGCCTGAACTTTATGAACCATCCACATCTGGAAGGGGACAGAAAGAAGAGTGTTCAGCGAGAGAAGCATCAGGATTCACAAGAGGAGGAGGAGGTGGAGAGGCTCCGTGGATGCCATGCAAGGCACAGAGAGCAAGAACTTCAGGAAGTCAGAAGTAGATAGAGGCACTGAGAAGGTGAGGCTTTTTGTGCCTTTTCTTCTCTCTCCTCTCCCCTAACATCACAGCTTATCCCCCATTTTCTCCAGTTCTCCATACTCCCATAACATGGTGATTAGAACTGATGTTACTGAGAGAAACAGAAGATATTATGTTATTGGTTTTGGCTCTTAATTTTTAGAAGTGTGGCCACTTTGCCCCCTGATTTGCTTTATGACTAAGGCACAGAAGGAAATACTTGTGGCACACCCTTCATGTGATAAGCACTAAATGGAGTAAGATAATAATGAAAACACATAAGCAGCAATAACTTAGGGAAAGGTAGCGACAAAATTCTCAAGGCAGATGTGCTGACCTTAGAAGCAGATGACCTGACTTCCCATCTCATGCCTTTTACACAATGTTGTGGGAAAGCGACAGTCACCTCATCTTGTTCCCCAGGATAAAAGGCCTGCCTTGCTCACCCGGTTATTGCGGGGTCACATAGGATCTAAACAGCCTTCATGAAGGGAAAGCACTATTGAAGAGATGTCTGCCTTTTCTCCTCTGAAAGGCTCATACCAGATGCATATCCTACCTCCCCTGAGACACTGTAATTTGAGGTAACTTCTCTCATCTGAAGCTTCAGAGTCAACATTTAGACATCAACTATTTTGCTTGATTATTTAAGCAATCTGATCACCTCAGTGAAACAATAATCTCTTTGAGAAGAGGGGCTGCTCTTGTAGGATACTCACAAAGCCTGAAATACATTTAATTGATAACCTGACTTAAATGTCTCTTGTGGCACTCATGATCATTCAAATCTCTTGCTACTACTTCCATTTGACAGTGTATTTGTTTTAAGGAACACCTTCTTGACTTGGCCTTTGGCTAGAGTAATACTATTAGAGCCCCCAAATCCTGAGGCATTATTTTATAATTGCCATTCAGCATATCTGAGCACTTTGTACAACTTGGGGTGGAGCAGCTTCTAACATGTTACACAAGCAATGCTGAACAATGCAGCAAGGGCAAAATGTAAGGGAAGCATGGCCCAGACTCCTGAGGCTGACATCTTTTCAACTCAAGCCTTCTAATAATTACCACAGAGGAATATTTATTTTAGGAATCTTGCATGCACCTTCATTTCTCCCTTTGCTGCTTGTTTTGTGACCCAGAAAATTTTACCATCCTCGCAAGAATAAAGGAGTGTCAGGTTTTCTTGCAGTAAAGATGCTATTCCTCATCAGGGGAAATGGAGACCAAATTAAACTTTGTTCTGCAATTCAAATGCAAGCCAACAAAAATTTTCCTGTCTCTAGTTGAATTGTTTTTTATGATACACAAAGCAAACCACTGTAGTATCCCCTGACTGAAAAAATCAAGAGAGGTGCTACAGAGCGTCTCATGTGTTCTAGAGAATCCAGAGAAGATCTAGGCTTTACCAAAGTCTTCCTCCACTTCAGCAGTATTTGTCCTTAACACACCAAGAAAAAGGAAAGCCAATTCCTCATGGCTTTGCCAAAGTTCTCTGAAATCTAAATTCTATAGCTCACCCATCATGAGCACAAAATATAGGCTGCTCCAATTCATATAACAAGCACAGAAGGAAGCATAGGAAAAAGAAGATCCTCAATTTGCGTAGTGCTTTGTTGTTTAAAATATGCAACCACAGACATTATCTCCTGCAGTCTTGATACCGACCATGTGAGTAAGTATGGTGACCTAATTTTGCAGATGAAGATGAGGTTCAGAGATGTTGAGTCATTAGTCTAAAGTCACATAGGAAGTCAATATTAAAGCCAAGACTTGAAGCCAGGTTAAATTTCCTGGCAAACCCACATTTACTTAACCCCATAAGGCCACATAAGTGATACTAGGAACTCAATACTGGTTATAATTCATACTGTGAATATACATGTTCCAAAGTTTAACTCAGAAAAAATAAATCAGTTATTAAATGCCTACTGAAATATACTACACGGCATACTATGTGATTTATACATATTATTACATATAATCCTAAACATATGCTAAAGAAAATTAGTCTTTTAGGTAGTAAGGCAGGGTCCTCATCCTGTGGCAGCAGAGAGCTAAGGTGCCCAGGATTGGTGTTACTAATGGTCAGTAGGGAGAAATCCTTTTGGGTCAGGTACAAAATCTTTTTGCCACTCAGAAAGCCTTAGGCCCAGCTCTGGTACTGATGAGATACAAGTGAGAAAACAGAACAAGAAAAGCCACATCACAAAGTTTAATTGAGTTGTATCTGACCTACATCAGATGAAGAGGATGGATGTCTGCAGTTATGGAAATGGCATGCAGGGCTCCTAATTAAGGCCACCAGGTAGGGAGAAGGAAGTTGGGAGCTGGGTGAATAATCTGCCACCTTAATCCTTCTTGGATTTAAAGGGGCTTCATGGAGTTTGGCTTTTAGAGTGGGACTCAAAGTCAAAGACTTGTTTTCCTGATAGGCATGCACTGGGCAGGTAAAATAATGATTGAGCACAGTGTCATAGGCACTAACAACACTGAAGTGAAAAAGAGAAAATGTCCCTGCCTTTGTAGCCCTTACATCTAAAAGGTAATAAATACATCATTTACAGACCTATTTCAGGCTGTAGTGGCCTGTAAAGGCCAGAGTTATATATGTAAAATAGACATGGAAATGTATCAGGAGAATGTCATTTTACTGAAAGTCTCTCCAGATATACTATTGCTTTAACTCTTGATTGAACCATAAAAGTGTACTCACCGCCAAATTGCATAGTGTTCTCAATTACTTGAGTTCAATTGTCACTGGAAGGAGGCCCTTTGAGGATTGTGAATCATTACCTAGACCATGTTATTAAATGGGAAAAATATGTTATAATAGAATGCGACTGTCAATTTTCAGGGGCATTACAGTACCCTGGGAACTGAACTGCAGTGCAGGAGGACAGGGATGATATGGGGAGAGAGCAGGAATGTAGGTGGTGTGTGAGTTCATTTCTTTTCACAACATACATGTTAAGGCAGTTTTTATCCAAAATAGCATTAGCAGCATTAGCAGACAACTATCCAAATGACAAGCCACTGCCAAAATTACACAGTATGTCGATGTTTAATAGTAAAAACTCTGATAATGTGGGAGGATGGGTTTTTATTTGGAACTGAATCTTTCTGAGCCATAAAATACACCTAGAAATGCACTCTCTTTCATAAAGAAGCTGCAAGAACATTGAGACTGTTTCTCTTACTTTCAAATATCTTCATACCAGGTCTAAACGTTTATCCTGACATTATTAGCAATTCCAAGCCCACATTTCATCAAAAGGATATCCATAAAGGATAGAATGGGGGGTGAAAGACAAAAGAACATGTGAAAAAGGAAATATAACTTGGGAATAAGGACAGTTTTGAGGGAATTTTAAGCTGTTTTGAGGGAATTTTTGAGAGAAGTGAGAAAACTTGGATATCTTGAGACCTTAGTTGTATGCGGGTAGAGTTGGAGGCTGGGTGTATATTTAAATAAGATTCCTCATCTGGGATACAGTTTAAATCCTGATGAGATCCACAATTTTGTATTTTCTAAATTAAAACATAAATATTGAACTATTGAAATAAAATACTTTAATAGCATTCCTTTATGGGAATTTTTCTCTTTCTTGTTTTGCTGACATGGGCAGGCTGAGACATCATCACAAAAATTGTGGGAAAACACATTAAAAGTGATTAGAAAAACAACAAAAGACATTCAAGGGTTTATGCAACTCTCTCGGACAATTTTATGGGGAGGGTCAAAGATGTGGGCCTCGATTCTGTGATAAATGAGGGTTGGCTGCCATGATGAGGACCTGGCTTCTCCTTAGTGCCTTGTTTTTAATGCCTGTGGTGAGAGAGCAGGAATATAATATTTGCCTGAGGGAAGGGCAACCTCTCTAAAATCACCTTCTGACTTTCATCAGGAAGCAGAGTCAGCAGTGAGACAAATATATTTGATCTGAAGAGTTAAATTCTACCTTAGAGAGCTTTTAGGGATGACCTTACTATGCTGTAAGCCACCAGCCACACAGAAACATCAGTTAATCCCTGGCGAGTATCAGGAAATGGCTGCAGGAGTGATTCCCTGTGAGGTGAAAAATGGAGCCAGGCCACCAATCGCCTGAAACTGCCAACACCACAAGAAATCAGGAGTCACAAAAGCCAGCTTTAATCAAGCTTGATTTTGGAAAACATAAAAACATACCCAGCTGCAGCACAATATCTTATTAATTGTCACCAGTGTTCCAAGAGGTAGGTGCTAATTGTCACATGTGTCTCTCTGGATATGTCTCATACCCGGTTTTGCTGTTAACTCAAACACGGATTAGATGTAAGGAAGAACAAAAGGATCAGGAGGATTTCTAGGCAGTGCAATCTCTTACAAAATGACAGGGCTATGGGGGAAGAAGATAATGCTCTGCAAAATTCTAATTTTGACCCTCTTCTGAAAAAGAAATCCAATTTTAATAACCATTGCCCAATGAAATGGTCATCTTGGCAGAGTTGTAGGCTGTATACATGGCTGAATTTGATTAGACAGCATCCCAAGAAAGGGTTCATCTGCTTTTGTCCCTGAGTGCTTAAGTCTGTGTGAGTGTCTGTCAAGTCTGCATTATTCTGCCTGACACTGTATTTCTGCCCAGCAATACAGTGCTGCATGTTGTGACAATAACCTTACCTTCCAAACACCTTTCATATGAAATGCCTGGTTCACCAGGGCTCATTATAACCAGATATACCAACTGTTATCCTTCAATCTAAAGGGAGAGAAACAGTTCAAGTATCCAAAAGGAAGGGTATGAATAGGTGTTACAGAAGATAGAGGATGGAGAAAATATCTAGAATAGAGAAACAACACCAAAGAGTAAAGCATGACTTGAGGGTCCTGTTTTTATTCTTTATCTTCTAGTTTCCTTCCTTATTTCTTTAAGCCCTTTCTCCCAAACTGTTATTTACTTCAAGATTTCTGCTTTCTCTCTCCCAAACCTACATACAGGAAAGAATCTAACATGGGCAATGGGGTTAATGGGCAAATGGACAGTGTTTGGATCCAGGTTCCTTCACTAGTTAGACTGTGACTCTGGGCAAGTCACATTCCAGCTTCAGGCCTCCCAAAGTTGAATATTTCAGGTTCTTTTGATTGTGAAATAAAAATTAAAAACAAAAAGCCAGCAACCATAATCCCTACCCTATGGCCATTTTACTGTATGTGGCCTATAAAGGATATGGGGATCTTCAGAATCAGAGATATTGCTCCCCCTGTGCCTCATGCTCTCTCACAAAGCGTCTTTGTTTCTCTTGAAGTAACCCCCACCATTCTCCTCTCACTGCCATCCTGCCAGTTTCCTGGAGAATAGCCACCTTAGTTTAGGTGCCAGTCGAAGAGATTCAAGCAATGGCATGAACACTGGCATTGCTTTCTAGCATTAGGAGATACAGACAAGACTATAATTTTTTACACAAAAGTAGTAAAAGACAAATACTGTAATCACAGGGATTACAAAGTTAAAACTGGGGATCTATAACTTTGAGGAGTATGGTTTTGGATTTTCTTTGGAACAATATTTAACAAGGGAAGGGTGACAAATGCAGAAGTGCCGAAATTGGTAATAATTGAAGCCCTAGTGTTGTCAGCAGTGATACCAAAGGAGGAGGAAGATTGATGCACATATGTGACATACTGTATTTTTCTAAAGGACCACAGTAGCCATATCTTTATTTCATGTGCTCTTCAGACAGAATGATTTTGATACTCCTCCCCCACTCAGTGGCAGAATCTGTGTTCTCTCCCTTCATGTCAGAGCTGTAACATGTCCCTTCTCCAAACAAGAGTGGAAGAGATGCTATGTAACTTCCAAGGCTAGGTCATAGAAAGGATACAGTTTTCACCAGGCTCTCTCTTTTGGGATGTTCATGCTTGGAATCCAGCTATCATAGTGTGAAGAATCCAATATCACAGGGAGAGGCCACAGGTAGGTGTTCTGGAAGACAGCTCCTGCTAAGGTCTCAGCCACTGTCAGAATTAATATCCAGGCATGTAAGTGAGTGAGTCTTCTGATGACTCTACCTTCCTGTCTGTAACCTGCTCCAGCCTGAGGCCTGATCAAATTATGGCAAAATAAGTGTTGTCATTGTTTTAAGCAACAAGTTTTGGGTAATTTGTTATACAGTTATAGTAACTGGTGCTTGCACTGTCTGTGTTAAACTTTTTCCCTATATCAAAGATGTATCTCTAGAAAAACTACAAATCTAGTGGTCAAGTATTGGGCAGTGATAAGGCAAAAGTTGCTGGGCTATCACCTTCTCTTATTCCTTCAATACTTCTTCTATTAGGCGATCATTTAGAGGTGGCCACCGTCTAAAGACTATATTTCTTCTTTTACAACAACATAAAATTTCTGCTTTTCTGTTCAGCCCATACAAACATCAACTAGTAAATTTTGTGCACCTATCACAATAACCAAAGAAAATTTCTATTACTAAAAAAAAATCTTCCTTTACTTTCTTCTCTCCTCACATTGCCACAGCCCCCCTGCCTCATCAAGTGTTTACAACACATTATTGTGTTGTAAATCTAAGGAGCAAAAAACATAGATTTTGGTCAATTGTCAAGACAGAGCTAACATAGTACAGAATAGTCATTACAACCAAAATCTCTTCACGGTTGCTTCAAGCACTGGGCAATGCATCCTGATAGCCATTAGTGACCAGCACATCCTAAACTGAAAGGAACGAAGTAAAACTATTTGGAAAAGAACATTTTTGTAGAATGTATAGTCATTAATCAATTATTTTCTATATCTGTCCTCAGCCATATTCTCTTCTTTTATTTTTTTTTCTAGGACCCGGGATCGAACTCAGGACCTTGTGTGCCAGGCAGGCACAGTGCCATTAAGCTACATCCTTGGCCCTGCTATATTCTCTTCTTATAACATCACAAGAGGCCACCATCAAATTCAGTTGAAATTTTAAAGTATTCCTTTATTTTGTAAATTTCCCAAATTCAGTTTTATGTTGTTTCACTTGTGCTCTCTCAAGTGTTTAGAATGAGTTTTAAAAAATATATACAGTGAAAAACTAATTGTAATTATGATAAGTTAGAAGACGTGAGTTTTATTTTGCTCTTACATTGAAGTTTCTTGTGTGTGCTTCTCTTTGTGCCTCAGTTTCTTTTACTACAAAATAGTCTAAGACTTGCCTTACCCAGGTTTTGATATGTTTAATTTATTAAACAGTATAAAAACACTTTGGGAAGTGTAGCATTCTATAAACACTAGAACAATGGATCTGAAGGTTAAAAAACCCCACAACTATATGAAATTTTGGGTATATCCGGTACACAGTATCCAGTATAGAACCTTACATATTTAATCAATGTCTGCTAAGGGCCTACTCTGTGTTAGGCAGATTAAGAGGCACTTGTCCATGCACCTGCAGGTTGTGTCCTTCCTTGGGCTTCCTTCCCTATGAACTGATCTCCCATCTAATTGAAATGATTTCCTCCTCATAGAGTTAAATCACAAAAACAGGGCTTTGCTAGCAGAAGTTAACTTCAACTAACATTTGTTAGGTACAGATTGTGGCTAGTGTTTTCATTTACAATGTTTCATTTAATCCTCATAATAACTTTTAACATCAAAGTAGCTGAGTATTTTGCCCAAAGCCACAAAACTTGAAAGAAGGCAGTTGGGATTCAAATCCAGGTTTCACACTAAGTAAGTTGTTCTTTTAATTTCAACATGCTCACATTCCAGGGTCCTCTCTCCTGCTTCAAAAGATTGAAGATCTCCTTATCTTCCACCAGTGGAACAGACTTTTGAAAAATAAGTCATACCAGTTCATTATGGTGTAGCAAAAGGAAACTAATAGCTCATAAACTGTTCTTCTCATATATCCTTTCTACAAATGTCTTATATTCACTTACTTTCCAAGGCTATGAACTTTGCAGTTCTTTTACCAAGAAATTTTATATTTCAGAGCAGCTTTAGCTTTACAATAAAATTACACAGAAACTACAGAGTTCAACATTCCCTTACCCCTCAACTTTATTTTTAAACATTATTTTTCTGTTTGTATAATCTTTCAGTAAATTTCGGTTATACTTTTTATAATTGTAATATCTAAATAAAATTACCATACTCCATACTAGCACTGGATATGGGACTCAGAAATAAATTTCTAGGTCTGTTTTTTGGACTGACTGGAAAAGCTACCTTGACTATATGGAGAGCAAAAGTTAGCACATGTACTGTGCCAAGCAGGGGAGATTACGTATCCAGTCTCTCCTCAGAAGGTAGCAGCCCCAGGGTAGCACCACATCTCTTATCATTGGAGCAAGCCCAACAAAGCCCCAAGGAGCAACATCAGAAAAATAAATGCATGCACAATGGTAAGGGAGTTGATTTCAGCACTTTATAATTCAAAGCCTGTGTTAAAACTCAAATTCCAAATGGAACACTAAATATAGTAATTATTTCTATATTTGTCAGGATTTCTAGGATTTTTTTTAAATCAAAAGATTTTCAAATGTTTTTCCAGGACTTTCTTTTTTGGCACTAAATCATTTAGCGAGTGTTTGTGTCCCATCCCCCCCCCCCCCCACCGAGGAATGGTCATGTGAGAAATGTGAGGACTTAGATTTTCCCCTTCATGCTCCTTTTGTTTTATTAGTCTAACTGGCCCCCCAAATGCAGTAGGTGAAGACTCCGAGGGCTTGATTTAAAAGCATCTATGAGGTGTGTGGTTTGTGGCATATGAGAAAAGGTCCACAGAGGTGTAGCTGTTCTCAGTGGAGCTGCCTCTCACTGCAGGGACGGAACTCAGGGAAGGCGTGCCAGCCTCTACTCAATGGTCAACAATCTCTGGAACTTTTGGTTACAGAAAGTTGTCAGAAATAATGGGACTTTGGAGGAGCTGGCCTTCTATAAAAGGAGCAGTGAAGCGTTAAAACCAGAGCGCTTTCTCACAGTTGAGCAGCTGTGCACTGCCCAGGTGTCACCCTGCAGGTTTCTCTCTCTTTATAGCCTGTTTGCAATCTGTTTTCACAGGTGCGAGAGTAGGAGGGTGTTGTCTTTCAGGGTGGTTCAGCCATGTTCCTGGGGGTTGAGCAGTGGGTCTTCCAGAGAACAAACTGCTGTCAAGGAAATACTCGTGACTGGCAGCGTGCTCCCGCAGGTTACCCAGCCTTGTCCACAAATCTCTGCTACTAATTCGGACTGCAAACTGGCAGCACTGGCATCACCTGAAGCCTGTGAGGAATGCAGACCCTCAGGCCCCACCGTAGACCTGCTAAATGAGATACTGGATGTAAGAAGATTTTCAGGCAATCTGCATGCCATTGCTCAGTGTTCCTCCAACTGGAATAAATGCACGAAGGCTGGACTTGCCCTTTAGAACTTGTATATGCTTCTGGTCATATATTTGTATATGCTTTCTGGGCCCTTCAGTCTACTAATCTGGTTTTTGTTTTTATATGTTCTTCTCAGTCTCGATAGCTTGCATGTGTTTTATCTTGTACTACAATCCAGATGGGGCAAAATTTAAGCACAATGTGCATAGCATCAAAGCATGGTACACAGATGCTCAGCATAGGCACCGCTTGAAAGCACCTTGGAAATATAAAACCTCAGCCCCTCCCCAGACCTACTGGATCAGAATCTGGATTTTAACAAGACCTATGAATCATATACACCATTAAAGTCAAAGAAGCCCAAATGTGTAGAACTCACAGATTTTTTTCCTTCTAATAGATACATAGTTTATTTTCTTACTCTAATTATCTATATCAGACACCTACAAACTAGAGGAAATTATACACCGATATAGCATAGTTAGGTTTTACTCCTAAATGAATTATATATTAGCTTTTACAAATTGCCTATCAAATCACAGGAGAACCAGAGTACTTTTTGGAGGCCCTGGAAGGAATAGATGCATAAGACTGAATTACGAAAGTGGTGTGTGGATGGTGAAAGGGGGTGACAGAATGATAATTATTTTGTGAATGTTAGCTACCACATAGAGCAACTCACATGCGTCCTCTCATTTTCATGACTCCACTATATAGGAGCTATCATTATCCTCATTTTACAGACAAGAAACTAATATGGAGAGCTTGCAGTCACTTGCTCAAGGTCACACAGTCTATGACTGTAAGAGTGGCAGTTTGAACCCGATAGTACCTGGCTTTAAAGCTTGGCTCATAAGCAGCTGTAGTTTACTCAGGGTCCCACACAGATAGAAGCTTTTTACACAGAGGTTACTGTAAGCACAATCATCACACACAATACCATTTGATAAATGCTGCCAGATTCAAAGAAACAGGATCTGCTGATGTAAAATCACAACTTAAACAAACAAATGTGAGTAGTCTTAGAGGCCTCCCTGCTACTGAATTGTAGTCTATTCCTCAGTCTTCCCTGGTGCCTTGAGTTACAATATTTTAACTTTATTCCAAACTTGCAAATCAGTGGTCCTCAGAGTGGCTCTTCCTACCTCTGTGCATCAAGCTGCTCCTTTGCAATCTCTTGACTGCCTGTCCATCTCTTCCTTTGAGCAAGTATGAGGGCCAAGTGAGATACTGTATAGTGTGGCATATAGTAGGTGGCTAATAAAAACCACTGCTATTTTAGTTATTAATGACCAAACATATTCTGGCTTGCTATTTTTCTCAGATTTTCAAATTAACTTAATATCTCTGCCAAAATAAATGCATTTGTTTTATCCTTCATCCATTAGGTGTTGTAGAAATGTTGGCATTTTAAATGGATAAATGAATAAACAGAAGAATGAGGCGATAAACTCAGTTTCCCTTGAGGAATCACTGCTGATACTACCCTAGGATGTCTAGGAGTAAATACTTCAACTCCCAGTATCACTTACCTATAATGACTAAAGAATTTTTAAATGGTGGTGCCCTGTCAAGAATGGTCTTCATATTACTGCCTTTTCCTCTGTTCTGATATTTTTCATATCAGTCTATGGACCAAGTACTCTAAAAGAGATGTTTGCCCCTGATTCCAGTACTGTTCATAGCAATTAATTCACCTGGCATTTGCCCTAGCATTCATGTGGCAGAAGTGTGGCAGAAGTGTCCCTGGCCTCTGGTTAAATGGAGATGTCCCTGATGTTTCTGACTTGCCAATGAAATCTTGGTAACCAGAGTCTTCACTGTAGCACCCTGCTATTTAATCTTTGCTGGGAAGTGATGAAAACAGATCATAACTTGTATGAGAACTCTTAGGTTTAGTAAAAGCAGTGTGAGAAGTTACCAAGTTTGTGTTTAGAAACCTTAGTTTTCTTTTTTTAAAGTTTTTCCAAGTTGGAAGCTTTTAACACACATACAAAAATCTAAATTAAGGGCTGGGGATTTAGCTCAGTCGTTCTGCCGCCTGTCTTGCAAGCATAAGGTCCCATGTTCAATCCCCGGTACCAAAAACAAAGCAAAAAACCTAATTAAGCTTCTTCTATAACCTTCCTAATTCAGATTTTAAAATCTGCTTTTGCGTGAATAATAAATGGAAAACCAACAAATCTTTTCCTGCCTCTATCCGTCCCTGAATCATCTAGATACTTAGGCAATCCTTCCCTTCCCTGGGGGTGTGACTGTAAAGTATTATTTTATTGACTCATAATTAAGAAATTATGATGTGAAAACCAGTCAATAGGGAAAAAATGGCTTCAAGGATCCCAAAAGCTAAAAGAGCATATATTCTCAACACAAGCAAGAAAAACAGAACCGAAGGGACTAAAAAATGTTCTGCAAAATATTTTAAGTCCTTTACATGAACGTTATGTCCTTTTTGAAGAAGTCAGTGTTTTTCCTCCTTTACGTGTGGTGAAAACATGACCAAAGCTTGAAGTGCTCTAAGATTGGGGGAGTGGAGGAGTGCTGAAAGTGTGCGTGGGAGGGACGCACAATGGAAATTTGGTGGTAAACACATAGTGTGGGTTGAAGGGGAAAAGCACATGTGAAACATCTTCGAAAGGAAGTGTCACAGGAAAAACGTATGAGGCAGCATTCTACAGGGCTGGTCGGAGCAGCATCAAAACTGCTGTGCATTTGTTCAGCATTTTAAACAATCCTACTAAACAAACAAGCAGAAGATTTCAGACACCCAAAGAGCCACTGATGAGAAACCATTACTGCTCTTTTAACTGAACAAACATCCCTGGAATTCAGTCACTTCCTATTAGCAGAGAAGATTCTAGTTTAGTGCTAGGCACTGGATTTTTTATACATCTGGTTCCACTCAGTGAAATGACCACCTCTGCACCCCTCCTGACAGATCTGGTTTAATATGAGGTGATTTCCTTCTTGTTGCCCTGAGGTCTGATTTGATGAGAGCTTGGTAATGCATATAAAATAAATTTTCATTATACGATTAAAGCCAATAGGACCTAATCTAGACTTGTTATTAACTAGTTTTTTTAAAAATTAGTAGCCATTTTGTATCACATAAATTTTGTGCTTATAATTTATTATCTAGGAAATCTTTACATATTGTCTTAGTGTTTTTCAAACATCAAGTGACACATAGGAGAACAGAGACCTTTGAAAGTCATTTTAAATGGTTGTTTTAAATTTTCCATTTGAAATCTGAAACAAGCTTGAACATTATTATGCAGGTAGGTTAGAAAGAAAAGTAGTCTCTTACCACTATGACTAATTTTAGGTAATTGAAAATCTAAAGCTTTGAAATTGCAGCACAACTGGATAAGGTGTGACAGCAAATCTTTTTTTTCTCCTGATAGATTTATTAATTCCTGTCATGTTTCATCATATCCAGTCTGTAGACACAGGGCTTAAACTATTAGAACTCCAGGCTACTTGCAGCTTTGTTTCTTGGCAACTTTGTTTTGCTTGTTTAGATCTGACTCTAGATGTCTCTGATTAATTATCCAGGAACATCTGTGAAGAGTGAATTCTTCATTCAGAAAAAAATCTATCACAAGAGAAATTAGCTTTAATAACTAGAATTGGGCTATTTGTATCTTTATTCAATTGGCTCAATTTACTTTTAGAAAATATTAGATGACTAAAATTTTTTCTTCTAAAATTCAGACTCAAAGAATAGCAGGACCACACATGACTGAAGTTAACTGTGTATGTCACTGGACAATGTAAAGAAAGAAAAACAATTTCAATTCCTGTTTTTTCTCCATTTTTCAAAGAAATAATTTCACACTGAAATTTTTGTTAAGAGGAAATAAAGAAGCCACTATGGATGAAGCAGTATTAATAGAGGGTTGGATGTTTACCTTTAATAATGAACCTGAGTCTTCAATATCCTAATACACAAGATGTAGATCTTTTATGTGAGGGAGGGATTTGGGAAAGGGCTGATGAGAGATAAACTTGTAACAGGCACTGATTCATACATCGTAGTCATCACCTTATATAATCCATCCTGCAACACTGGAAAGCTGGCATTGCAGTTGGAGGTCTGTTCATCAGAAAGTTTCATGAACTTGTCCAAGATCACAGTTAGTGTGGGGAAGGGTTGAAAATGAATTCTGAATTCCAAGGCTTCTTGATAGAACCTATGATCTTAGTAGCCACCTCTTTTAGACAGATTCATACCTCAGTAAACTCCCACACCTACGGTTGATTTGTGTAAGAATCACAGCCCATGAGGCTCTTATCATAGGTACAAGGTTGATTTCTTCCTTGTCTTCTTTTTTTTTTTTTGAGATCATTCACTAAGAATTCATTTTTATTCCAAAAATGAGGAGTACCAGGCCATTTAACACAATCTATCACACAGCCAGAAAATTAGCCTAGTACTCTAAATACTTTAACATTTCTTGTACCACAGATCCTTTAAAAACCTGATGAGCCTCTTCCCAGAAAACACACACACACACATACACACACACACACACACACACACACACGATTTCCACATGAAATTGGAGAGTTCAAGGACCCTTTAAAGCTTATCTGAGGATCTCCTAAGAATCCATGAATCTCAGGTTAAAATCTTGTGGGAAAGAATTTCAACAGGAGTTCAAATTTTGCCCAGGCCCCTGCAACAGACTCTGGATCCTGGAGCATCTCAGGGTGACTTCCTTTGATGCCCCTTGTATCTGCCTAACAAATGGCTTCTATGGTTTAGGCTTCAGGAATACTACTAGGGGGATTCTGGTGAAAATTACAGTCAGCATGGCTGCACCAAGTCAGCTGGCCGCTCTGGGAACATCCATCGCTCTTGTCAGTCTATGATGTGCTTGCTCTATTTTGACATTCTTAAATTCTGCTCTTCCATTGGCCACCCTGGATCTTGTGGTCTGCCCTTCTACCCCCACTGTTTTTCTGCCACTTTTCTTTTTGATCCTTTCTGGCATTTTTTCCCCCCATTCCTAGCCCTCCCTTCACCCCCTCCACCCTTCCCTATTTACAAAGACTTTATTTCCATTTTTCCATTTCTCAGCATTTTTCCTTTCCCTTCTTTCCTTTCCCCTGCCCCTCCCACTACCCCTACCCCTTTGGACCTTTTCTTCCTATTTTACTTTATCCATTATTCATTCTAATCATTGGTACATTTTAGGTGTACAATATAATGATATTCATCATTGGAAATTTGCACCTTTACATAGTCTCTCTTGGTTCTTATTTTTCACCCTTGCCCAGCCCTCCCTTCAACCCCTCCATTCCTCCCTATTTACAAAGATTTTGTTCCTATTTTTCCATTTTCTCATATTAATCCCATTCCCTTCTATCCTTTCCCCTAGCCCTCCCACTTCCTTCCCCTTTGCCCCCTTTCTTCCTATTTCACATTACCTATTATACATTTTAGTCCTTATTTACACTTTCAGTTTCTCACACCAGAGAAACTATTTGGTATTTATACATGTGTGTCCTATTTATTTCACTTAAGAGTATTGCCTCAATGTGCATCCACTTAGCTATAAATGTCTCTAATTTCTCATTTTTTATGGCTGAGTAGTACTCCATTTTATTAAAAAAACACATTTTCTTGATCCAGTCTCCAGTTGATGGGTATTTGGGCTGTTTCCAAGTTTTAGCTATCACAAACTGTGCTGCTATGAACATGGGCACACATATATCACTGTGGTATGATTCTTTTAATTCTTTGGGGAAGATCCCCAGCAGGGGAATAGCTGGGTCAAATGGGACATCCAGTCCTAGTTCTTTGAGGTATCTCCATACTGATTTCCACAGTGCTTGTACCAGTCTACACTCCCACCAGCAGGGGAGCAGGGTTCCTCTTTCCCCACAGCCCCACCAACATTTGTTATTGGTGGATTTCATGATAGCAGCCATTCTTTCTGGAGTAAAGTGGAATCTCAGCGTTGTTTTCATTTGCATCTCTCGAATGACCAGTGATGTTGAACATCTTTTCATGTATTTATTTGCTATTTCTACTTCTTTGTCTGAGAAATGAATGTCTGTTCATTTCAGATGCCCATTTTCAGATTGGGTCTTTAAATTTGGGAGGTTTGATCTTTTTAAGTTCTTTATAGATTCGAGATAGTAGATCTTTGTCTGAGGAAGAGCAGGTGAAGATTTTTTCCCACATTGTGGGTTGTCTCTTCACACTGCTGGTGGTTTCTCTCTTCTTTGTCTTCTTTAAGACAAAGAAGCCATTTATTGATGGCTTGGTAAAAATTTTAAAAGCATGTTTAATAAATTTATCATTGATATGGAGCTAGGACCAAAGACAGATATGTAGGTAACCAAACCTGGGTCAAAATGATCACAACAAGCTGGAACTATGAGCTGCCCTTAAAATGATGACACTGAACAGGTATATATATATTCCTATGTTTGGACAAGAAATATCCCTTGTACAAAATGATTCGATAAAAGCAATCTAGCAGAGGCTCGTGTATAAATGTATTTGATTCAAGTCATCAAAATTATTCTAAGGGACTATTCCACAAAAGACAGTGAGATACAGGAGGGTTTTGATGACAGCAATCACAATATTAGTCAGTCATATAATGTAGCTGCCAAAACAACTGATGTTATTTAAGGTTGGATTTAAAGGGTTAGTCTTTCTTTATTTTCATCAGAATGTGCTGGCAGCATAGTACTCAGTTTTGTCTTGCCCGTTTTAGAAGTGGGATGATTGAACTGATGCTTGTTCAGAAGGCATGCTAGACTAGAGGGAGAGCCAGAATTATTGTTACTTAAGAAAGATGAAAAGGATTGAAGGTGTTTAGGCAATAGAACAGGAACCCTAAGATAAACATAAATGTTGAATTAGTTGAAATTCTACTCTGTTAAAGAAGGACCCAACTTTGGTGTAAACCAGAGTTCTTGTCCGGGGCCAACAACACATGGACTTATGAGACCACTCAGGAACTGGACTGCCTTGAGGAGTGTGAGTTTGGTTAGTGACAATGTCAAGGCCCAGCTGGATGTCTACTGGGTGGGGATGCTATGGGAGCATATATGAATGATCCCAACTGGGTGGTATACAGAGTCTTTTCACACCAATTCCTCTAACTATGAGAATGTTAGACTTCTGCAGTTGTCCATCCAATGAGTAAACTAAGGAAGGAAAGCACAAGCTCTAAAGTCTACTGCAGCTGAAGCTTCTGCAAAGCCAGGAGTCAAGGCTGGATGAGGAACAGGGTGGGAACTTGAGCACTAAAATATGTGTGCCAGTGAAGCAGGCAGAGAGCCATGTGATTGTGGGGAAGATGGGATTTGCTCTCACTTTGAGAAAATGTATGCATAACACTGGCCAGTCTTCCAAGACCAGGTCCTTAGAATCTTCCTCTGTGTTCTTTCATAACAATAAGTGGCATTGTTGACAGACCTTTCCCTAACCAGATATAAGGAAAAAAGAGCCCATCAGCTAAACAGCCATACAGCAAGAATTAATGTCACCAGGACACTTTTCTTAAAAATACAAAGATCTCTATGGATGCTTTCAATCCTACCAATTGATGACACTAAGAAAAATAAAGGTTATTGATGGTAAGACATTTTGTGATTTTTTTCTTTTTGGTACCAGAGATCAAACTCAGGACCTTGTACTTTCGAGGCAAGCAGTGGAACCACGGAGCTAAATCCCTGGCCCAGGCATTTTGTGATTTTATAATCATATCCCCTGTCTTCCTTCCAAAGTCTTACCAACACAGTAAACTTAAAGACAACTGCTCTCAAAAGATCTGGAAGAATTGTGTCTCTCAACTAGCATTTCTTGGAATGATCTCTTCTAGCTACTCTTAACTTTTAAATTATCTCCAGGCAGAATACAGCTGCCTTCCAGCCTCAGGAAGGGCAAGCATGTCACCCATACTTGGCATGACCTGTACTTGAGCTATATGCCAGCATGAATGATCAACTACAACTGTACATTGCTGAGTGACTGTGAGTCTTGGAGATTTAGCTGGCTTGCTTCATGCAGGTCATCTGACCCTGTCTTTGTGTTCATCCAAATTGAATTACTTTAAAATCGAAATTCTGGTAGAGCATATGCTTTAGAATAATTTACAAGATTGTGAACTCCAGTCACATCTTATATGTACCACTGAAACCCAGGAGAGTGGTTCCGGAATCATTTTATTCATTTTCTGGCTCTTATCATCTTCCATTGACTAAAATATGATGTAGGAAGTAGGGGTAGACAGAAATTGTGTGGGATTTTGTTTCTCCAGCTAGAAAGATACTGTCAGTTTGATCAGACTGCCATATTTATTTGGCAGAACACCTTGTGAAAGACATGCCAATAGATTTTTGTGAACTATCCTATTTGTATACCATATTTAGATCCAAAAACAAAAAGAAACAATAATAAAATAGCTAGTCCTGTGAGGTTCAAATAGATAATTTATTTTTTTAGAACATAAACAAAGCAGTATTTAGCATGTTTAAATGAAACACTTTCCCTTATAACAAAATGGAAATTTCCGCTTGAAGAGCAAGATGATTTTTCTTTGTTCTTTATTCTATTTCTTAAGAAATCAAGGAATATATATCTGCTTCACACATTTACTTAACCAGACAGGCTTTCCATTCTAATATTTGTGTATACTATTTGGTCCTGAATTTTAAGGAACATGTCAAAAGCAGCTGACAGACTCCAAGTGGTTGTGTCCTCCTTTCATTGTTCTTTCATAATTTTCATTGAGGCTGTGTCTGAAAAGGGAGGGTTAGCCTCAGGGAGGGGATCCAGGCCTCCTGTTGTCCAGACCCAAGCATCTTTTTTTTTTCACCTTCCTGTTATAGTCATACCTGGGTACTCCACTGCTTTGAAACTCAGTAAATTTGGTACTCAGTGCCTTTTGACACAAAAATTTTGTCCTGCTACTCATCATTTGCTTGGTACTTCATGCATTAACTAGAACTTGTCAATGTTGTTTCCCTCATTACTCACTACCTTTTCCAGCCAAAACAATTTTCTTGATACTTGTTTTTGTTTCTCCCGGAGTCCACCTCCCAGAAACAATTAATAAAGAGTACCAAGGTAGCACTGAATTTGTCTAAGTGGAACGGATTGAGTCAATGCACAGGCCTATCAATATAAAAAATAAAGAGAGAGAGAGAGAGAGAGAGAGAGAGAGAGAGGGAGAGAGAGAGAGAGATTTGCAGAATTAAAAGAAAGGCTAAAGCAAAAATAAGAACCAAGATACATCATGAACAGGTACAAGCACCCAATGATAAATGTAAACGTATTGTATACCTAAAATGTACCAACAGAAGAATTTAAGGAAAATAAAAAAAGAAAGGCTTAGGCTTTCTAATAGTAGGCCAGGTGGTCAGTACAACAAATTCATGCAAATAAATTGCCAGTTGAATTAGGGGCTTGAGGTAGCAGGGTTGGAGTGGGAGATGCCAATTAACTAGACCAGTTGAGCTATTTTATTAATGGGTCAATTCAAGTCTCAGTTTTGAAATGGTGATGCCGTCTATGTCCAGTTGCAGTCTACATCTGAATAGTCAAAGTAAAGATGTGAGTTTTAAAAATTCTCCTGACAATTTCAGAAAGGGAGTAGATAGGGGCCCAAGTTGTATTGTTTGACTCTCCCTGTTTGAATCAACTAGCTAATTTCCTCTGTTTCATTTCATCTGAGCAAAAAGCAAGTT
The DNA here is from genome assembly GCF_053883595.1 of Heterocephalus glaber. NCBI lineage: Eukaryota > Metazoa > Chordata > Mammalia > Rodentia > Bathyergidae > Heterocephalus > Heterocephalus glaber. The sequence continues at coordinate 12,740,204 of NW_028258294.1, forward strand.
ATCTTAATGCAAAGCAGTTACTGCAAGGAGAGAATAAATTTGTTGTATTAAACCATTTGTTCTCTTTAGTTTACAACTAGAATTGCATGAGATAAAATCTGGAAAATCTACAAGTAAAACCCCCCCACATTTTGAAATGTTGCTTTCTTTTGTTCACAGGAGCTAAATGTGTCTTTTCTCTATTGGCCAAAGGCACAAGGACTAAATGTGAAATTCCTTGGGGAAAAATTTTGCTATAGGGTTGAGTCTGTTGGCTCCTTTCCCTCTCTTTATTCTCAGGAAGAAAAGACACCAAGGGGAACGTATTAAAATCCTTCCAAGGTTCAATTCATGATCCCTCTCTGCCCCTCAACCTCTCCAGTTTCTCTGACATTTAAAGGAACACTGTCAAGTGATGTTTCATATTTAGAATGAAAGGGCTTAAATATTGCTAATGACAATAGATACACTTCTGTGAAATATATGCTTAAAAGCAAATTATAAATATTCAGACTTCACCACTTTTTAAAAATTGTTTCTGTGCAGACAAAATGAAATTTGAAGAGCTAAATATTCTGAATATAGCCCAGGTATATAAACCAAATGTTTCCACCTCAGATTTTCTCTTAATTATAGGCTTTTTTCTCTATTGGCCTTATCTCTGATAGAACCGTGAGTCATGCTATTTACCATTCATGTATCATGTATCCAGATTTAAAAAAAATGTCTTTCTCTGTACAGCCCTGTGAATCTACAAATTCTGCTACAGTGTCTCTCAGTTTTTCTGCTTAGAGAAGAACCTCAATTTATTGTCTGATAGTGCAGGGCGTTCCAGTGTACAGGTAAGAACATTTTCCCAAGAGCATTAGGAGGGAGCAACTGGTGAAAGAAGAAAAGCTCAAGGGACCTTTACAGGAAGGAGGCAAGGATGAGAAAATTCTCCTTTCCTCCAATAGTAAAGAGTGGAGAAAAACAATGAAGTCTTAATTTTCTCTGCATTCTGGGGGGCTGCTTCTGCAAGAATATATTGAATAGTTTCTGGAACCAAAAACACAGAAAGCAGAAAAAGAGTAAGGCACGATTTAATAAAACCCAATAGAAATGAGGTGAAGCTTAGTGATTAGACCACCAAAGCACGAACCACCTTCATGTATACAATTCCAAGAGACTTAATAGAAAAGCAAGGGCCAGACAGGTATACTTTCAAGGAATACTTGAAAATGTACTATTAGAAGTGTATTTAAAAGTTGTACTCTTGGGCCAGGGATTTAGCTCAGTGGTTCCGGTGCCTGCCTCGCAAGCACAAGGTCCCAAGTTTGATCCCCGGTACCAAAAAAAAAAAGTTGTACTCTGGTTACCAACCTACTGGAAATGTAGTGAAAGCTATCTTTCCTCTCTTCCTGATTTACAATTAGCCATAAAAGACTTAACATTTTCTCTCTCCCTTAATAGCTAAAGCAAGCAGGTTAATGATTAATTGTGTTGGGGGGTTATTTATAGAACTAAAACACTAAAACACTGCCACTGTATATAGAATACAAGAATTCAACATCTCTGATCACCTATACATTTAAAATTTATTTCACACTATAGATAAATACCTATAACAAGGGTGAAAAGAAATCAGTTAACTAAAATTTTGGTTTATGAATTATTGTTTATACATTTTCTTGTACCAATCAGGACAATAAATAATTCATCTCAGTTGCTTCAATGATTTTAATTCTAGAAAAGGTCATCATTTCAAATCAGCTTCAGAAAATGTCCCTATTTGAAAATTTGGGGGGGGGTATGGGGGATTGAACTCAGGACCTTGCGCTTGCCACTGAGCTAAATCCCCGGCCCCCTAAAAATATTTTTTAATGTGACCACTGCATGGGCTTCATGAAGATACCCCTCACCCTTTGGGAAAATGCCATCTTATTTTCTTGGATGTCAACTTTCTAATGGTCTGTGGATAAGAAAAGGAGACTTGTACAATGAAATAACACACAGAGATTGACACTGAGGTTAATTATTGGCAATGCAAATGGAGGGCTGTGTCTTTTGCCCACTGAAAGCAACAGCAGGATTGAAGAATCCTCTAGTAACTCTAGTGGACCCCATAGTAACTCTAGCATCCCCATGCTGAGAACTGGGGGGCCTCTAGTAAGTCTGAATTGCTTCTCAGAAGGCCCTGAAGTCTCAAACAAGAAATTCCTCCTGTCTATAATGTCTTGGGCAAATAAGGTCAAGCAAAATTATAAATTTATCAAATTAGTTTATTTGCTTAGCTTATTTACAATTCCTAGCCTTTCCTGTCTCAAACCTTCCCCTTTTTCCTCCTCACTTATACCTTCTATAGCTCAATGGTTACTTCCTTTTCTGTAGGCTCCAGTACATCTCCATATAAATTTAAATCAGTGTGTTGTTCTGTGGCCCTCATGTTTGAGACCTCCTCTATGAGTCATCAGGAAGCAAATGACAGTAGATATTTGAAGGCAGGTATTTACTCAGTACTTATAAAAGTCTCTCCAAGAAAAGGCAGAGATGGGTGGCCAGCCCAGGTAATCATTTTGGTCCTGGGGCCAAAGCTGCTGGGGGACAAATTCTGCTCTTGGTGTGGTAAAGACTTAGAGCACTGCCTCACTTACTGAGATTAACTCTCCTAGTCTCCAGAATAGATAACAAAAACCAACAAGATTTATGTCCAGGGACACATTAGCAATAATCTATGTACCAAGAAGCCCCTTGATCCTCCTTCAATATAACTTAATTTTGAATAATAGAAAATAAATCTGGGGAAAATTTTGTAGCTGTAAATCCATTCTCAGCAATCCTAACCTCCATTAACATAGATAGTATTTCAAATTCCACTCTAACAGTTGCTCTGACTGTGGGGGCTGGGAGGCAAACCAAGTATATGAGAGAAGGAATTCTTTCAAAGGCTCCAATCTTACTATTTTGCAAAGAACACAAAGGGCCCTAAGGAAAGACAATATTTTACTTGTTTTCCATTCCTCATTCCTCTTCATTCTCAGCCTATATCTTCCCTTAGCTGATGCTTGAATGCCTTCAAGATTTAACATTATCTATTATCAGTCACCTACTGTGTTGCAGGCAGTGTGGCTCATTTGAGAATACCAGCTTATGGTCTACCTGGACAGGCAGATCATTAAATAAGCAATTGCAACAATTGCACTGTTGTTCTAAAAGTGGTGTGAGAAGTCATGAGACTCCACTCCTTGAGGAGATGGGAACAAAGGCTTCAGAGAGGAAGCAAGAATTCAGGATGTATAGCAGTTACCCAGATGGTGTGAAAGTGAGTATAGAGGAGGGTGTTCTGGAAGAGGGGGCAATATTGGCAAAGTTCCACAAAGGAGAGGAATTTGACACATTGGAGGAAGCAGGAATTTTGCCTGGAAAGCGGGAGTAAGTGAACACCAGGTAAGATAGCTGATGAAAAGCCACTGAAAGGCTTAATATGGGAAGTTATAGAATCTATTTTCTATTTTGAAATATTGCCAATGGCAGGCAGAGAATGGACTATAGAAGAGGTGAGACTGTGAGCAAAAAGACTTGTTAGAAAGCTATCAACACAGCCCCTTGAGCCACTGCTTCAGTCTCTTTGATGACAGTGACTTCATTATCTCTAGAGAAAGCTTACTGAATTTCAGGACCACTCTGCAGACCAGAAAAATCCTCCTTTACAGAAAGCCTTAGGTCAGACTCTTTGATTTGGGGTTTCTTTTTCTAACAACTTTTGTAACATTCTATGTCTTTTTATTTTTTTAACATTCTGTCTCTTTTCTAAGAAAGGAATAAATTTCCAACTAAACATCACCAGTTTCCTTACTTATTTCCCATATATCATGATCCATTCAATTATTTTAACCAACATGGTGTAGTTGGCAGGTCCCAGTTCTCACACTGCCCTATTAATTTCCTCTGGATTTACTGGTTCACATATATCTCTTGTAGAGTGGCTCCTGCAACTGCAAAGTATACCATAAGTGTGCTGTTAGCAGACAGTATAGAGAAATTCTGTCACTTTCCCTGAAGAGATGGCTCATCTTCTGGGAAGAAGGGAAAACAGTGGCAAAATTCCAGAGGGGAGACAATATTCATTTTTCCTTTATGAGTCATATTATCCTTGATTTTTGGCTGGTCACAAAACCACCTTGAATAAAGGTTACATTTTCCATCCACTACTACACTAGGGGTGACCATGTGACTAAGATTTCAATGGAAGTGTTATATGTGTGACTTCTGGTATGGTTCTTAAATAGAGGAGCAGTCCTTGCTGTTATTACTAAGTCCTCTTTCTTCCTAAATGGACCTCCAGCAGCAGCCAATTGATCCCACAACATGGAAGCTACAGGACTAAGAGAGAAAAGGAATGTGGATCCCTAACACTGAAGTGTCTCCCTCTTCTGGGTCACTTCCCTTGGTACTTCTTTTGTAAGAGAGAAAAAAAACATTGTTTAACCCACTATTGTTTTAGATTTCCTGTTACTCATGGACAAACCTAAGTGTACTGATATTCTTTCTTATTTCAGATCATCTATATGTATAAATGTAGCCTAAGTGTACTTCTACCATCCCTTCTACGAGACAGAGAGAGAGAGAGAGAGAGAGAGAGAGAGAGAGAGAGAGAGAGATGAGAAATACCTTTTAGCTTTTTCTCCTCAGCTGATATTAAATCATACACTTCTTCTTTTCTGGAGTAATTTGTTAAAAATCTTCATAGGAATGCTAGCTTCAATAAATGAATAAGTAAAGTGTAAGGTACTGGGCTAGGGACCCATTGTGCACAGTAGTTTCATCCTTTCTAATACCCAGGCACCAGATTCTTCTGGAAGTTGGCTTGTGGGCAAGGGATCATGAAACTAAGCACTTCTTGGTCCTCAAATATGATTTGTTCTGGGGAGCTGTGAGGTGGTACTGAGTTGTGGTGACTCCATTGTTTTAGGAACTTATTTGTGGGTTCTTCTGGTTGAGGTCCCACTGCTCTTTCTTTTTGTAGTTTCCTTCACATCTAATACCCTGCTGCACACAGCCTTACTAAAAGGTTTCATTGACTCATGTGATGTGCATCAGGAGAAAGCAGGGGCAACGTTAATTGGCAGAATGCCGAAACCATCCAGCAGTCTCCATATTTTCCATAAAAGATGAATAAAGTAATGAATGTAAAAATCTCAATGCTTCATCAATTCAAACTAAAACAAAGATCAACTATTACATTAAGTAGGATTTACTTACCAGTTCCATGGGGTGAAGTAGGGAGGGGGGAATCATTAGCATAAAGTGAATATTACTGAGAACTATCTCTTGAGGGATAAAGAGGAGTGGATGGCCAGGAATTATTCTGAGTGAATTAACAAGTAAAAGTGTGAGTACTTCCCAACTATCTGAGGCATTTAGTTATTATTGTCTTCTGGAGGATAATAAGAACTTTAGTTCAAACCAATGAAAGATTAGTCACACTAAAAATATTAAGCATGACCATAGCTAACAACTCTGTCCACAATTAGTCTCTCTGTATATTAGTGTACACATTAACACACTTAATGTTCCAGATAATAGTGATATTGCCCTCCTCGGAAGAATCCATGGCTGAGCTCTGCATGGCTTGCCTACAAAATGGATCTAATCAGTAGTTGGACTTGCTGAGATTCCAAGTCTTTTCTTGAATCAGACCTCAGTGTAAGAACAATTCTTCTTCTAACAAGCTACTAGTAAAACTTCATTCTTTTTCTTCTGTTTCTCTATGAGGAATGAATGGAATCTCTCTTGGGACTTACCCTGTGCCCAAGAGCAAAACAAATACAAAAGTTCCCACATTTGGAAAACCAAGTGCCTGACAAATTTCACCAGAGAAAGATGTCTTAAATTAGTATGTTCCTCACAACAACACTCCTACAATTTAATTATTTCCTTCAGGTCATGGTTACACCTCACTCTGCCATTTCTTCCCCTAATGACATCTTAGGATCTTCTGGACTCTGACAAGTTAGCATCTGCAATAGTGCAAAAAATATGTAAGGGAGGGCATGAAGGAAAATGTTGGAATAGTATTAAGGGTCTGATGAAAATGGCCATTTCAAGAGTGCAAGCACCAGTAAACAAAGCAATCAGAGGGCAATGGTACTGTCCCTTACATAGCAATCCGGGCATAGGAAAGACAATGCCATGTAAAACAGAATGAGCTTTACTTCTGAGCTTCTTTAGTTTTATGATTTGGAAGCAATATTGCATAAGATTAAAATGATTTTTGTCTCTCCTAAAAAAAGTGAGTGCATTTGCTTTTCTGTTTTTTTTACAAAAAAATAAGATAAAGGCCCCATCCACTTATTGCATGAAATCTAAAACACAATGGAGAAGATTCTCATGGATGAATTCTTCACAACAAGAGAGATTTAGATAGTTGCATATAACTACTTGGCCATAATTACTTGTACCTACTTGATAAATCCATAAAGCATTTCTTTCTACCATGTAAATTCTAATCTTTACAAAGGGAAGTAGATTTCTGGGTACTCAAGAATAGAAGGAGAATGAGTAGGAGAAGAAGAGGAGGACAATTGTCTAAATGGAATAAACTTTCTCCAATTATAACAGCATCTTTTCACATACAATTCCCTCCTAAGCTCTGGATCTCTAGAAGACTATTTTGATTAAGGCACAGTTACTCAAAGTTTAGAGTTTTGTTCTGAGACCATTAGGACTACTCCATAAGAATGATTCACATCAAGGTCCTCTTTGTAGTTAAACAATTAAAAGTACTTATGAATCAAAATGCCTAGGAATATAAAAGCTTGTATAGATCAACTGGAATTATATGAAGACATAATAAAAGAACTGGGAAAGCTCTCTAATGCAGTCACAATACTATTAAAGCCTCATGTTGCCCACATACAAGAAGAAAATTGGGAAGATTCTGTTTCATGTCATTGCGGATGAGATAGAAAAAAAATTTTTCAAGAAAGGATAGCTTTTGAAAAATTTTATTGGTGTAACCGAGTATATATTAAAAGGGACAACATAGTTATCAGTCATAGAATCCCAGAACAGATCGTGCCCTTTTTAGGACAGTGCTAATTGCCTCAGTATATTCCTTCAAAGGGTACAAAAATCAGAGATAAAGAGAGTGAAGGTAGGATACCTTTGAGCAAAAATGTTGTGATATGAAAGAAAAGCCATTGGAATGGAGTCCACTGAATGACTATGCTGTGTTCTGAGGCTATTTTTCACCTCCAGAATGTATACTTCCAAAATATTCAATTTAGGGCTTTGAAGAGAGCAAGACTGCAATAAATATCTGTTAAAAACACAAAAACCTAGGTTGCCTGTTTCATAATTTATGAAAGATGACATAGTGATTGCAAATTTGCACACAACAAAAAATAATAATATAACCAAATACCAATATGTTTATTTAATCAACAAGTATTTACTGAATACTTAGTAAATCCCAAGCTGTGTTTTAGGAACTGAGAATTCAGTAGTATGCAGAGTAAAAAGTCTCAGATTTCGCCGTGCTTACATATCAGTGGTAAAGGCGTGGCATATCTAGAAAATTGCCTGAAATAATATATTTAACAGTCTCTAAAAGATGAACATTTCAATTATTCTTTAAGTGATTTCACCATGAACATACTAATTGACTAGTTATTTCATTTCCTGTTGACTCTGGGAAAGAAGGTAACAGGTCATACTAAATTAGAATTTTAAAGTGTGGAAAATGTTCATTGTCAGGTATGACTTTTATTAGGCTATATTCATAATTCATAAAGATTCAGATTTTTAAAAGATTTTGGTCAGTAAGAAAACTGATAGGAGGAAGGCATTAGAAAAAAATGAAAAAAAGAGAAAAGAAAAGAAAAAGAAGAAATATAAATGAAAAAGGAAAAAGATAGCATCCTCTTGAGGTACTACACATATACCAGTGCAAGAAGCCACCAAGACTTCACAAACACATTAAATACAAATGACCAAATATAAATAGTTATTAATTAAATGCAAAATGTATATATGGTATGGATCATTCTTTTGAATGAATGAATTAGTGACAGTCATTTATGTATAAAATAAATAACCTACATAAGGCTCGATTTGTTAAAATATTTACCAAAAAATTCAATTTGGTTCAATAATATGAGTGTAGAAACACATTTGAACTGAAATCTTTTTTCTTTCTTCTATTGTATGAATGAGTGTTCTGATAGGAAATAGAAACATTCTGGATAATTCTAGAGGAATCCCTAGGAGGTGAGACAGGAACTTACAGCTAACAGCAGAAATGATTATCACCCATAGATCCAAAGGACAAGAGGAGGGAGAGAAGAGTTTCTGGAACTGAGGAGACAGTCCTCAACAGAAGGCTGCCTGGAAAGGAGCAAGGGTCTTCTGGCAAGAGCAAGATGAAAAAAAGAGAGAGATGCATTTGGAGGGACAAAGAGAGGACTATTGACATCCACCAAATATCCTATTGCCTAACTAAGCCAATTAAATAATGTAGTTATTCAGTATGTAGTGAGGACTTACTATGTATGTGCCCATCCTGTACTATTCAAGGATTGCAAAAGAGGAGTAGGTCTTGGTGTTTGCTCCCAAGAAACTCAGTGTCTATTGTGAAGGCAGATATATAAAGTAAGATACACTGCTCCAGGCAAATCTGTAACAGAAATATAAGAAAGTAGTATGAAAACAAAGAGGACTGAGGAGAGATTCTTTTGAAAGGGACATCATTAAGGAATTGTTGGCACAGCTTTACCAGTACTATCAAGTGAATTACATTCAAGATAATAAACAGTTCACTGAAGTATGGGCCTATAATTCTATTGATATGTTTGCACAGATAAATACATGTACATAAAGAGGTCTTAGCAAAGACGTTTTTCTTGAAACTACAATTCATATTGAAAGTAGTTCTGTGCCTTCATGTTACACTGAGGAAATCTATTTACATTCATACAGCCACTTAATAATAGAACCAGGACCCCGTTCTGCCGGCTCCCTGCCAATGTGGGTCTCAGAGACTGCATGTTTTGAGATAATTTTAGCTACACCTAATTAAATCAACTTCCATTCCCCTCTAATTATTGTTCTACTACATTTTATCTTTTTATCCTTCATTCTTTTTACATTGATTAAAAGGCTTCTCCACATTGACATTAATGAAATTCTTTACAAGAGTTGATCAGGTCCCTGTATCTGTCACTTAGCTGGAAGTTTCAGAGTGTGAGTTTTACTCTGTACCATTTATAATAGCCTATACTTTCCTGGTATGATTTCTTTTCATATAATGTGTGAATTTTACAGTATGATGTCAACATGGTGAAATGCAGAACCATCTGGTTGCCAGTAATTGAATGCTCCAATCTGTGAATTTTTGTTCGAGCAATTACTTTAGTGACCTAATTGTTGCCATCTATTGTTTTGTTAGTAACAGTTATTCAGAGTATTTTAATGCAGGGGTTTGTCTGAGTACTTTGTTAAATCATTTCTATAAGACTGGGTGAACTCCCAGGGACAATCCCTGGCCTTAACACAAAGCCTTGTATATTTCAGATCCTCCATAAAGTGTTTAACCATTCAGCATACATTTAGTGTCCAGGGTCTAGTAATTTCAGGCAATGCATTTGAGTTTTAAATAGAAATAAGACAAGGTTATTCCCTTCAAGAGGATCAGGCTAAGTTTAATTCAGTGTAACCAATATTCATTGACTAATACTAGGTGCCAAAGCACCAGGCTACTCAGGGGACTCCTTCAAACATAGTAGCGAGTGCAATTGTGTGATTGATGTTGCTTAAGCTGTAGCTTATGGCTTGGCTCTCAGGCTCAATGTACTTGGCTGGCAAGCAGCTGATTATGCTCGCAAAAGCCCAGATGTCACTGTTCCTGAGAGGCTGCCTTCTGCTCTTCTCCTAACTTAGAGGTGATGGCTGCAGGTCACCTGCCATCAGAATCCTTTTCACTTCTCTCCTCTCGAAGGTCAAAATATGTCTTCCTCCTCTTCCCACTTTCTTTGTTACTGCTTTGGAAAGATTCCCTAATTTCTGGCTTAAAGCAAAAACAGGGGCCCTATAAGGTGTTGATCCTTAAAAAGAAAACAAAACTCATTTTGTTCTCAAACTTATAGGTATTTTTCTCATATTGCAGGGTCAGCCATCAAGGGAAGACTTTTACACATTTACAGAGAAATAAGATCTATGTCTAGACTTAAAGGAAAATTGATATATTTGGCAATAAAATGAGCTTTCTGGTTCTAAATGCCTTCCTAATTTTTGTTTTAATAGAATTAATTTACTTTATCAAGCAAATTCAGCAATAAGTTCTTTTATGCAGAAATAGTTCTTTAATTTTTTCAAAACGAAATTCCTTATGAACAAAGAAAACATGTTTAGTTGATATGTTACTAAAAATAAGTCCGTTTCAGGTAATACACGAGAAAAGTGCATGGTTCTACTGAAAAGTTTTTTTATTATTGCTGTAGTGCTTAAATTAGCAGAATGGCTGTCAATAGGACAAAGACCATCAGGAGACCCATTTCACTTTTTTCCCTTTAGACCTAAAGTCAAAACACACAGATACTTTCTTCTTTTATTCTTATCTCCAAATTTCACACACAAATAAAGACAAGTATGTGAGAAAATTATAGTTTCCTCACTGGGTATGGATTTTGTGGCAACTCTGCACTCCACAATATTATTTATCAAATACTTTGAAGATTTCTGGAAAAATAGGAGTATGAAAAGAAACAGTTGGAAAACAAATGGTTTTAGGTGGACTTTTAAAAAATATTAAGTTTGGTGAACAAATGAAAGACAAATATTATATAGACCCTGAAATGTTAGGAGAGTTAAAAAGGGAGAGGAAAAGCTAACATCTAGCCTCCTGGAAAAACACACTGAATTTAACTCACAACATTCTTTCAAGGTAACTTAAGGAAAGATGTTAAATTTGCTTCTTTATTTTGTTTTTATAGAAGAGACTTATTCTCTTTCTCTATAAAAGAACTTGTTTTCTAGTAACTACACCAGTTAGACTTCTTCATTTGCAATCTGGAAATCTAAGGCTTTGGGCTACTCAGAGAATGATTTTGGTTGTGTGCTCCTTCTGGTGTGTAATGCTGTGCTACAAACATTCTCATTTTAGCTGCTTGCCAACCCATCTTTTAAGCCCCTTTAAATGTTTGTAGGGAAAATTCTGTCTAAACACCCAATATAACATTAAAGGTACTGTTTAAAATCAATGTATGTTATGACTAGTACTCTCCTAGACTCAAGGACTCTTTGGTTCTAGTGGTTCATGGCTTATGCTCATAATTCTACAAACTGGTTGCTAAATTGTGGTCACTTAATGCTATATTTTAAATAAAGTCTGTTATATAAAAGTTGAGGCCAGAGCCCAACTAATCACAGATAATTCCCATCTGCTTCACTGCCAGGGGCTGCTTCTTCTCACTTGTGCACACCTGAGGTGAGGATGTGTCCTGGCACGCAGTGCAATGCCCAGGCCTTGCTATGCTGCCTGCTAGCCAGTGTGGTTGTCTCAGGTGATGACAATATATTTGAAAGAAAAGCAGACCTCAAATCCATTTTACAGTGTGGTGCTCAACTGCTGTCCCTTAAAAACTGTCAAGCAAGTATATACATGGCTGTAAGAAAATCTATTATGATCTCAAAACACAATAAATACTACACTAACTAATCTGAGGGCTCCGAATCTTGCCATTATCAAATAAAGGAGGTACTTTCAGGATTTATTTTTACTAAAGGTGGATGTTCTGGTTTGTGTAAACATATATGGTCATCACTAACTAGACGTCTGTCTGTTGCAGAGCCAACAAAGAACCTTTTTTAAGCCCCCATTTCCTCCCCAGGAAATGGTGTACATTCAGAGAGGAAGTTGTCTTCCTGTTTTCTCCATTCTAATGCTCTTGTAAGGCTTTTTCTAAATTCCCAAACTTAAGAGTCTCTGTCATATGGAACAAGTACTTCTTAGCAACTGACAGTGACTTTAAAAAAGATTTATTTTCCCTAATTCATAAAAAGTATTATTAGTCTAATTTCTCATTTTCTATACTCTTAAGCACTATATTCCCTCCTGATCTCTATCTTATTCAATACATAAGAAGGGCACCAGACTCATCCACTGGAGTTATTCTGTCAAAATTCTTTCAAAAATATATCACCTCTTAGTTTCCCAATTACAAAAGCAACTTGACAGGGCACCTGCTTTTTATTATTTCAGTGTTTTGTGATACAAACCCAATGTGTCTGGCACCAAAGAATAAAATTTAATTCAAGAATGTTTTGTTCATTTGGCTGTAAAATTTTACCATTTCAGCCCTGATTTCTGGAAGGATTAAAAAAGAATAACTTGGAAAAAGTCTTTTTTCTTTTTCCTTTGTTTTGTTTTATTTATTTTTTTGAGGCAGGGTCTCGCTATGTAGTTCAGGCTGACCTTGAACTCACTATGTAGCCCAGGCTGGCCTCAAACTTGCAGCAATCCTCCTGCCTCAGCCTCTCAAATGCTAGGATTACAGGCATGTACCACCATGCCCAGGTGCTTTCTGAGTTTTCACAGTCAGTTAAGGAAGCTCATTTTATTCATTTTACTGGACATAATCATAGCAATAATGTTCAGATATACATGAGAATCAAGGCAGAGCTAGACCTAGATGACATTTTAAATGGAATGAATTTTGAATTTGACAGTTTAACAGTTTTTCTTTTTACTTTTCTGTCCATGCCATCTGTTTGTAAATAACTATGTATATCAATTATCTATTAAGTCAGTGTTTTTGAAGTATAGCCCAGAAGACTATATATGTCAGAACCATCAAGGTACATGTTAAAATGCAGATTCCTGAGTTCCCTCCAAGCCCCATCAAATCAGAATCTTTAAGATTAGGCCTGAGAGACTGTATTTTTGGCAGCTGTGCTGTTTGATTACTTATGGGTATGATAAAGACACAGAAAGTTACTACTTCCAGGGTTATTTGCAGAAAACAATCAAAGACTTGGAAAACTTTAAAATCCACAAAATGTTTGAGATGCCAGATCTTTTGGGGTGGGGGAACTTTTCCCACATTCCCAGTTCTAATAATAAAGGTGGTGCCATTGTCATAATTCCAAAATTGAATTCTAGGAATCAAATATCAAGAAAAGAATAACTACATTGGTAGCCTATAATATACTCCAACAGGCAGATATTCTGATGTTAATTACCCTGGAAAAGGTATTGTAAAATCTATAGGTTCTTTTAAATGTGATTATTTTGAATATATTTACCTAAACAATGACATAAAATTCACTATTAATGTTTAAATTAGTCTCCAGAAGAAAACTGTATTCTTCACAATGAGCAACAGACTTCAAAATCTCTCACAGAATAGTTAAGAATAGTTTAATAAAGTATTAGTGTTATTAGTGGTCATTTCTATAGTTGCCCAATTTTAAAGAAATATTTTCTCTTACATTTCTACCAAAGAAAGAGCTCTAGATCTAGGAATCACAAACAGGCATTTTTTATAATAAGCTCAAGATTCTGATAAAAAAAATAGGCTTTTGAAGACAAACTGAAGACATGAATTTAGACAACCACTAGTTAACAATACCTAACTTCCATGATCTTCAAGGAATTTGGTTTTCCCTTTATTCTCAATAATGACTGCAGTATGCCTTATTATTTTAAGCGTTAAACACATTTATAAAAATTTATAAAATGATCCATCACTAATTAGAAAGCTTCAAGGTGATTTAAAGGCATTTATTCATTTAACGTAGAATGATCAAATAACTCTAAAACTTGTTATTTGCATGTCCTTCAACATGTCACTCAACCTTCTGAAGTCTCACTTGCTCATATCTGAAACAGGTATCATACTAGAAACTGTGTCAAATAGAAATTCGGCAGACTAAATGATGCATGGAAAGTACTTAGCACAAAATCTAGCATACACTAAGAGTCCAATGAATGTTAGCTATTGTAATTATTATTATTGCTTTTTATCTCTAGGCACAGTGTTAAATCTTTAATTGCATACCGTGATACCTTTTCAAAGCCAATATATGAACATATCATTCAAGTTCTGACACTATTTTCTGTTATAGCATAAGTAAATAAAATTGGTTTAATTTATAAATGCCAAAGTTTTAAAATTATTTTTGTCTCTTTCTAGCTTCATGTATGGACTGCATCCTTAAACTACATGTTAAGCTGACTTCATTTTATGCATTATTGGAATACATTTAGATTTATATCTTCACATATTTTCAGACATTATGTAATAACTATAAACATGAGGCTAGAGTAGCTTACATATAATGATTACTTTAAATTTTTTTTAATTAATTAAAGTTAAGTAAACTTTAGAGAAACTTGAAAACTGCTGAAGGCCATAGGTACACAAATATTTTTAAAATCCTAACTCTGTAAACCCTTAGTATCTTGATGTAGTATCAAAAACATTTATGAAGGTCTTTTGTTTGTTAGTTTATATGGTGTTTGTTAGGTGAATTATTTAGTAAATTGTTATTTAAAAATCAAACATTTAACTATGAAACTAGAGTAATAAATAAATATTCCTTGGGTTTTAGTAATAGTCATAAGTGCATTCATTTAAGAAATATGTATTGAATTCCTTCTGTATGTAAAATATTGTCCAATGTGACAGGATTTTGAAGAAAGACTCTATAAACCTATTATTCAATTTGATGGGCAGTTTTTTGGGAGGAGATGGATATAAAAAATATAATATAAAATTAGGAATGAAGGGCTGTGAATATGCAGAAGAAGGGACAAATAATTATTATAAAATTATGCATGAGAGGGATCTAAAAAGCCTTTGTTTTCTTAAAGGATGAATTACAGAGACACAAGGATAACTTTTTAGAGAAAAGAAGATGAGAGGTATAGAAAGAGATTCCAAGGAGGAAGTCACATCTCAGGTCAGATAAGTCCTTGGGGAAAGTAGCAAGCATATTGTGAATGGAACACAACAGCCCATTGCATACATGGTTGGGGAGAGGGCAGAAAGAGGTTGAAACATGAAAATTGGAATCTTTGCTAATATATTAGTTGAGACTCTTCAGTCGGCAATGAAGATCTAATTCCTTTTTCCAATAAACGTTCAACAAAGATAAAACTTGGTTTTGAAAATTATTTCTGGCAGTATACAGAGAACAGAGAGAGTGCCAAGAACTAGGCCACTGAGGAAAGTTAGAAGCTATTATGATAATATAGAAAGAAAAAAGATGAATGCTGAATCAAGGCAACTCAATAAGTAGAAGGAAAGGGATGCCACATTCAGGAGAAATTTCAATACCAAATGAAAATGATTTGAAAACTGGATGGATGTAGAGCATGAGCAAGAGGCACAGAATGGCAGGGTAAGGAGCCTATAGGAGAAGGAAAGCAGTGTGTGTGTGTGTGTGTGTGTGTGTGTGTGTGTGTACATATTTGGTGAAGGGGGATTAATAGACTCATTGGTGGCTACATTATGTTTGATGTGCCTGGGAGACACTTGCAGCGCTATCCAAGAGGCATGTGGAACTGGAGGCTAACATAGAAATTCAGGTTAAGGACAATGGATTTAAGAGACAGTATCAGGCGCTAGGGATTTAGCTCAGTGGTTCCGCTGCCTGCCTTGCAAGCACAAGGTCCTGAGTTTGATCTCCAGTACCAAAAAAAAGAGTCAGTATCAGATGGTGTTTAAGGATGTAAGAGTGCAGTGACTGACCGTGATCATCTGGAGATAGGGAGAGATGGTGGAAGGATAGGGAGGGAGGGGGGAGAGAGAGAGAGAGAGAGAGAGAGAGAGAGAGAGAGAGAGAGAGAGAGAGAGAGAGAGAGAGAGAGAGAACAGAGACAGAGAAATCCAAAGGGAAGGGCAAGGACAGATATCTAGAGAAGGGGGTCCAGCAAAGATAGGGCAGAGCAGAATGCCTCAAGCGGCAATTTGGAAGGCAAAGTAGTGAGGAGATCTTTTAGGAAGCAGAGATTGTCATGATCTTATCAGGCAGAAGCAGTGGAGTGAGGCTTCTCTCTCAAGAGACAGGCCTGCTAACAAGAAGTTAATTCACTGTCACCACTTTCACAAGTACACTCAAGTAGAAGTGTTAACCAAGAAAGACAGTGGCTCTGTGACAGAGATGGCAGAAGAGAGGAATAGAAAGAGTAAGACATTTAGATAAGTTATAAATGAGTCATCAGCCCACAAACAAGAGTCAGCAATATGACCACTCTTTTTGACACAAAGGAGCAAAAAATTCTATCAATTAAATATATTTTTTCCCGAAGAACTGAGGCAACATGGTAATTTAAGTAATACAGTTTGAGTTCCTACAGGCACATTACCGGTATGACTCAAAAGTATTCATTGATGAACAAACTTAGGAAAGATATTTTACAACCAGGGCCTTGGCTTTCTCATCTTATAAGGTGAAGTGACAAGAATTCCCCGAGCTTTTCCAACCTGAGTACACCGAATTCATTAGGTCCTCAGAAGTATCTTAGCATGAAGGGACTATTTTTAGCCCATTTTACAGAATAAGTAACAAATATACAAGAGTTTCAGAAACTTACCCACACAGGTGATAAGTAGAAAATCTAAGTTTCAAATTTGGGACTTCAAATTTAGCCCAAGCTATGCCTCCCACTGGGACTCAGAATTTTCAAAGTACCTAAATATTCTTCTTTCTTTTTTCTTAATGTAAGACTTTGGGAGAGGTATTGCTACCTGTACAACAGGTTAAAGAAATTGAGACTTTGCCTCCAAGAATATGTCCAATAATAGAGAGCCCTAGAATTTATGTCTCCTGATTCTCCTCTCTTTTACGGTCTTCTAAAGGTCAGTAAGTACATTACATTAGCAAACATTAACTTTGTGATCAAAATTAATGTCTTGGAAAGAAACTACCATTACTCTCAAAACAGTATAAATATCTATTCTTTCTAGAAATCATAGCACCATGGAAATAAATCATCTGAGATTCTGCCTTAGGAAGTGTAGGTGGCAGTTTAAGTACAGCCCTCTAAGTAGCAGCTTTTCCTCCATCATCTAACCAGTTAATCTCCCTGGGAACAGGCTGATATTTACTCATCCCAAGAGAGTGTTGAATTGTCAGGACTCCAAAAGATACCGTGGATCAGGTTTTAAGTTCCCCATCATTAGTCATCACATGGAGAAAAGTGACAGAGTTTTTTGCAGATGTATTGCTTTTTCTTTGCCCTTAAAATGGCAATTGAAATAACATTCAATGAGCTTAAATTAGTAAAAGTCAGAAAAGAATAATCTCCTTTCCTTAAAACTGATCAGTTCTCTGGGTAAGATGTGAAATACTTTGTGGTCTCCAGACAACAGGATCAGACAGGGTAACAATGCATTTGAGAGCTTTATGCAGAAATGTTAGACAAAATAGATCTAGTTAAAGTGGACACAGATGCCCAATTACAAATTTTAATTATTTTCATTCCCAATCTTGAAACTAAGAGAATATATATCTATTCTCTGTTTGTACAAAATTGAAAGGAGAATGGGCTGAGGGATAGGTCTGTTCCAGTACAGAAACAAATGAGAGGACTATACACTCTTCAAAACATTACAGCAGAATGTATGTGTGAAATATATATATATATGCATAACCTCTCCAGAATCATTAGTTCCCATGTTCCCAAATGGCCTCCTATTCTTCTGTGCTAGTTTGCAAAAAAAATTGGAAACATTTGTTGATGCTGCCAATACATAAACTCAATTCCAGGCATAAGGGTTAAACAACCAAAAAAACTCCAGGAACTGTTGATGCAGTTGTCTTCCAGATGAGAAATGATCATAGTCAGGTGGAACACACTGTCTACTTGCTTTTTAGGTCCTTGGCCAAAATTTTTTTTATCTCAAATAGCAGTGTTTTTTTTCTAATCCATACTGCTTTCCAAAGGCAGCTATATTTTAGAAGTTGTCACATGGCTGATGTGTGCTAAAAACTGAAAAGTAATGTTTCCTTCTTAAATTCTTTATTTTTTGTTATTTAGAAATTTTTCTAATACCTTTTAATGTGTAATTTAAGATAATTAACGTGATGTTATGAGATACAGATAGTAAAAGGGTAATTAGAGTGAGGCAAATTAACATATCCATCACTACCCATTTGTTGTTGTTTTTGATGTTGTTTTGTGGCTTTCATAAGTTCTTAATTGCATCTATTTGTATAAAAATGCTCCAAATGTACATGCTTTGACCTTTCATGAGAAGTACTACTTTAAACTCAGGTCCAATTAGGGAGCACAACATGAAGATTATGAAAGAACCACATGCCTCTTCAAGTTAGTTATGACTGGCTGTCAGAGTTGATCTTGTATAGTTGATTTTAGGTCTAGTTGTTTCCTCACCTTCTTGTTTCACAATTTGAGAAGAACTAGCCTAAAAGAGATGTGCCTTTTAATGCCCCCTCCTTTTTGTACATGAGGGAAAACTGCTTAAGGAACTGCTGTTTGTACCTCATGAAACTATGAGTCATTTGTGTAGAACAGTGAATTGGCCACTCATGTTTGTACAAAGTTGAAAGGGGAATGGGCTGAGGCATGGGTCAGTTCCAATACAGAAACAAATGGGAGTACTATATGCTCTTCAAAACACTAGAGCAAACTACTAGGATGCAGAGATGTGAGTCCTCTTCATCATCATCCTCCTGAATAACAAATCTTGATCTAGGCTTTATGACCTCTCTCACACCAGTATATACTTTTTGTGTCACAAAGTACTCTCTCTCTTTCACTTCCTGTTATTTTTACTTGTCTTCTTTGTTTCATTTTCAAACTTCTTTATCAGCATTTCTATGAGGGCTTTCTGAAGGAGACACTGGTCATTAGTTCCTCTGATGAAAGCACATTGTTGTCCTCTCTGGCCAGGATGAGAAAATTCGAGGCAGGAAATGGTCACTAGTTTGTTCAGTGTGATGCAGAAAGCTGGAGCAGACTGACTCTGTGACCCTTCACTGGCCTAGCCCACTGAACGCCTGGGCACCTGGAAGTGCACTCTGGCTGGCTTTTATACTTCCCCTACACCTGCAGCTGCAGCATTGGCCCCTGGGCTGCCTCAGTTCCCCTAGTGGTTTGCTCTTTATCATTTCTCCTCACCCTTGACCTTGTTATCCTCTTTCAATCAAATGACATATTTGAGTGCATAAATTAAAGAGCCACAGTTTGTAACAAAAGTGGGCCATGAGAATGTCTTTTGAGCGTTAGGCCAAAGAGGGTCCCAAATATATTTCCCAACATAATAAAACATTATAAAAATAGAAAAGAACAGGAGAATAAGTTTAAGGTTAAGGCCAGCATGGCATATTTTGAAGCAGAGGTACATAGTCAATTTGCTAAGAAGTATTTTGCATCATCTTTGTAGATTCATGTATCTTTAGCCCATTGGAACCACACAAACTGACTATAAAAGTCATCAGGCAGCATCATTTTAGGAGTGCTTAGATCAGAGAAGAAGATGTAAAGTTGGATACTGGAAAAAGATTCCTAATTTCACATGACAGAGAACAAAAAGGACTTTAACCTGCTTAATTTAAACCTTACACTCAGACATGGTCTTTCTTTTACCCTCTGATGTTCCTGTCCTAAAGCCCAGGTCCCTTGTGAGCATCCTAGAGGCCACTACCTTCTCTCTTTTTTTTTTTTTTTTGGTACCAGGGATCGAGCTTGGGACCTTGCGCTTGCAAGGCAGGTGCAGGAACCACTGAGCTAAATCCCCAGCCTACCTTCTCTTGTTTTAATACAGCTCTTAAAGAGCATCTCAATTTTTACCTTCTCCATGAAGCCTTCCCTGTGTTTCCCATAGAATTTTACCTAGCTTCTCTTGACCACTGCAATATTCACTAGTTGGTACTATTAAATTCCACACTATGTAATTTGGAAGTTCTACATGGGTATGTTTGATATCTAGTATCTTGTTTGTTTTATAGTCCTACAGAGGGTCAGTTCAGTGATACATTCATATCATTCACACATTGAACAAATGCTTATTGGTTACCCAAATGGGCCATGAATCATCACAGTTCTGAAAACACAAAGCAGAAAAAGGTAGTCCTTGTTCTGAAGAAGTAGAAGCCTCATGGAGATAGGAAAGTAGAGAAATCACTGATTGGAACCAGTGTCACATGCCTTCTCAATAAGGGCTTGAGTCAGGGCTGGGGGACTACAGTGGACTGCTGGATGGGAAATTGGGGAGTGGAGGTCAGGGTGGTACTTTTGAGTTGAGCCTTGAAGAAAAGCAAAGTTTCATCAGGGAGACAAATTACAGTGGGGAATTCCATCATGGTAGGAGAATGTGCAAAAGCAGGTAGACCTGTAAGAGGCCATGCAGTGAAATGCTGGAGAATGTTGAGTATGGCTGGAGGGCAGAGGATATTACACCAAGGGAAGGGGTTTGTTTGGATGAACAACAAATATGAACTAAATAAACAGATGCATGGTTGTAGCCAACATAATCACTTTAATTACTGTTTATTACGTGTTACAGTGCTGATCCTATTAAAATATAAAGAGCATTTGCTTAGCTATTTTATAATCAGTCAATTTATACTTCCAGTGTCATTGAAATACTTCCCTTGATCCTGAAATGCAGCAAAGGAAAGTGAGATGCTTGTTCTTATTCATTTACTAAAAAATAAAGAAGTGCAAATACATTGTCCACTTACAGAAAAACATTATAGGACATGGTGATGTCACTCTGAGATGCTGATAATATACTTTATAGGGCACTAAATGCTGCCTTACAGTGTTCCCTCTAGGAGCATGGAATATACAAAGACTCCCAGGGATACCACATTTGAATCTCATGCTTTAATCTAAAGAACACCACTCACTGAGAAGGTATTTCAGCATCTTCCCTCATTGCCAAGTACCTTTGTTTTATGGATTTCTCCTTCCTATTTTACAGCCCCAACATTTAAGTCTTTCTCTCTTTTTGATGGTAAGAAGCAATAGAACAGATCAGAAAAGACTGTAGTGGTTGGCAACTTTCCACGTGGTTACGTAGCTCAGGATATGTCACCCTGATGGAGTGCTATACTTTTTGAGAACCACAGCCTGGTTCAGCTATGTTATAAATATTCGATTTTACTATGTAGCTGCTAGATTAATTTATGCATCATCTTCTTGACTGGTCATTCTTAGAATTATTAACCCAGTGTAATTTAGTACTTATTTGGTAAAACTTCTGTAGAAAGATTAAAACAATTTTAGAGATTTTCAAACTAGGTAGGTTTAGCAGACGCTGGTAATCTATGAGAATTACGACCTGAAATGATTTATGTCTAAGTTGATTTAAAATGTCCCCTGCCCCCTACTTCAAGACCCCATTTTACTTTTCATGCTTCAAATTCTCTTGGAGTAACCTTTCTCTTCAGAATAATTTCCCTTATTAAATGATGGCAGGCAATCTACACATTAAGCAGGTAAATACATTTGCTTTCTGCTTTTGGGATACTCACATTAATTCCTAATTGTTTTGAAAAATGCATTAGAAAAAATGTTTGCATATGCCTTTTGAATTTTTTCACAGCAGTGTCAGTGACAGAAGGCAGCTGCAGCTCTGGCTTTGACTTGGTTTAAAGGCTGATATTTGACTCCAGCTCCAAAACAATCATCATTCTTACAATTCAATCCTAAGGCACCATGCCTCCTCAGTGAACCCCACTTAATTGTCATCTTTAATGGGAGCATTACTTCAAAATGCAATTTTCAGTATGCTCTTTTTTATCCTCAGGGTACATTGCATAAAGTGCATTTTATCTTTATGAAGAGCAAGAGACTTCCCTGGGTAAACCCAGACTTATTTTAAGGTTAGAATTTCTTAAATGTATATTTCAGGCAGTAAAAAATAAAGCAGAGATTTTTATATTAGTTCCACAAAGTTTTTTGTGATGTAACATTTTTTGCTCCACTAGTACTATTTTAAGAGATAACATGTTACTTGGAGGTGTACATTAGAAATATTATTTTCTTTCTTTTTAGGTAGGGTTAAAAATTTTGATGTCTTCAAACGGAAGAATATACATGAATGCCAAAGAAACTCTAATCACAGAGTTTGCTCTCCCATTCCTGTCTGGGTAGGGTGGGCAGATAAAAATATAAGTTAAATCTGAATTTCAGGTAAAGAATGATTTTTTTCAGTTATAAGTATGTCCTATGCAGTATTTGGCAATATGTGTCCTAAAAGATTACTCACTTGATATTTATTTGAAATTCACATCTAACTGAGCCTCCTGTATTTTATTTGCTATATCTGGCAATCCTATATCTGGGGGTATTTGAATTATGATCAGATTTGCATTATCTACAGATTTTAGGTGGGCACAATTCCCAAGGGGCCACTCTTTAAATGGGTGTGTGTTAAAGTGGAGACTGCCCCACAGGCCATTCCCAAAGGCCACATGTAGCCATCTGGCCTGAGGTCTAATGGACCTAGTTACTGGAGATTAACCAGTCCTTCCTTCAAGGTATGTTAAAAAGTTTTACAGACACAAAAATAATGCTCTTCATATAGTGGGTGCTCAACATATTTTTGTTAAAATCTTTAATGTTCATTAGTGTCAGTCAAGATAAATATGAAGGTAAAATATGACATCTTAAAAACCATTCCTGTGCACTCCTCACCTCCAAATCTAAGCACCTGTCATTCAGCAGAAACGACTCCAACTCCACCTCCTGCACAGAGCTCTCCCAGCTCTTCCCAGATGTGAGTGCTCCACTGCCCCATCTCTTCAGAATTTTTCCTTTATACCACTCATTTCACATTTAACGTATACTGCTTAACATGTTTACCATCATTGCAGGTAGTGGGAGCCTGCCTGACCTTGTGATCTACAGCATTGGACCTAGAATCAGACCAATTTTAGTTTCAAATGCTGTTCTGCCATCTTTTAGCTTTGGAAGTCCCAGTTTCTTATTTTTACCCCTCATTAAAGTGGGGTAAATAATAGTGTTGCTGTAAATATTAAATGAGACAATACACGTATACTATCAATTCTTAAGAAACACTTAGATACTAAACAGTGGTAGGTCATTGTTATCATGGCATTATTATATTAAATGAAATATCTGGTATTATTATTGTCTCTAAATCCTCCACTGTATCTATTGCTCATCAGACCCTGATAAATAGAATTGACTTCCCAACCTGTGTCTGAGGCTTGACAGACCAGTTGCCCCAAATCCCACCTGCCCCAAATCCCAGCTGCCCATGCAAAGAAAAACAGTGCCACTAGACATCTGAGTGACCTTCATCCACTCTACTGGGGACAGACTTCAGTCTATTATTTCTCTGCAACTCTGTACTCCTTTAAACCTATAAATTTAAGCCACTGTGTTGTGAGAAGCAGAAAAACTCTAACTGCTTTAGAGATTTGTTTCCTTAGTGGCACCGGACATGGTAAGTCCTCCAGGGACTGCAAGTCACCACATACTTCCTGCCTTACTCTTTACTGACTATTTGCTGCCTATTTATTTTTCTCTCAGTCATCGGTGAGGAAGTTGCATAACTTAAAAGCTAAGTGGGAGTCTCTTTACTGCAATCTGAAGTCATACATATTACATATTCTACTGTAACATTTAAAAAAATGAGAAATGGGAAATGCAATAGGAAATGCTCTCATAAATGCAAAATGATTGTTTTGGCATGAAAGTATACTTGAGATTGGGTTTTTAACATTTTATTTCTGCTTGTGTTGTAATCAATAGAGTAACTTAAAGAGCAGTATGATTTTGTTAATATTGAGACACGTTAAAAACAAAATACATGTTTCAAGTACATCCTGAATCCTCTACCAGCTTTTTTCCAACAACAGAATTCAAAATGCTTTTTATAAGAAGTTAAAAAAATAAAGCAGCATCAGTGTCATTCTGGGCCATTCACTGGTTGGCATAAGAACCATAAGACCATAATTTCTTGGAAGATTCCAACTGTGCTTTTGTATCAGTACCCAGTACCTTTTTTTTATCATAGGTATTCCATGAGCAGTTATTGTCTCAATTAATGAACAAGTATTTATTGAGCAGAGAAGAGATGTATTACCCTAAAATGAGTTTACAACATAGTGTTATTATTACTATGATCACTAATAAACAATGACTTCACCACAGTATTGTAATTTGGCCTCCAGCAAGCCATGACATATACTACGGAGTTTTGGTGAGAATTCAGTTTCTGATTGTTTAGACGTAAAGCCATGTTCCATGCTGCTCCCATTGTTACCCACAGAGAACATATTCTGAAGTTCTCATCTATCCAGTTTTCATTGATTAACAACTTTAAAGTCATTCTGTATTTACCAAGACTCAGAGACAGCCTTGGTTTTTTTCTTTAGTGTCAGAATTGGCTTTATGATCAAAATCTCATTCCTGTTGCCTTCAGTGTGACCCATCTATTCTGTGTCCTCTGTCATTTTGGGAACAGGGTAACACTGAGGGGGCAAGGCTGTACTCAACGTTAGAGACTCTACCTTAAAATTATCACTATAGGGAGAATGGGAAATATTGTTTCAATTACAAGAATAAAACATGGACAACTATGAACCACTAGAGAACCTGGATAATAGTTGCCTTCAACCACGAAACCAAAATCACTGCCTTAGCTCTTTGCTTCTGCACAGTAGTGGAAAGATCTGAGTGTCAGTTTAGTCTATTTATTTATTTATTTATTTATTTATTTATTGTTCTCTGGCCCTGATTTTGTTACTGAAGATTTCTAAAATTCTATTAAAAACAGACCATTTCACAGTACAAACAAGCTTGCAGGTAAAGTCTTCCTGATGCAGCCTCTTCAACCTTCATCTAACAAGGAACCTGTTGTTGCAGATTGAAGATTGGGTTCAGGGAAAGCACTCCTCTAAGCTCTTCGGGTTTAGAGGGTCACACATTTCATGAGCACACAAAATAAATTTATTAAAAGACATGTGGTCAGCTGAAACATGGCACTCAGTGTTGCTGAGTACCACAAGTCAACCTTAGCAACCACTCTTGCAAATAGCATCCTTCAGGCCCCAGTACCCAGGCCTCTCTCCATACACTTCTGCTGGAAGCCCAAGGTTGCTTCCCCTGAGACTGGGAAGTTTTCAGCTGATTGTGACGCTGCCCATGGCACAAAAGGACACTTCTTTGGAAGGCGGGGAAATGTGGAGCAGCAGAACCACTTAGGTAAGAGAGAGACAAATTAATTAACTTGTCAAGTCTTTGTTCTCAGCAGGAATGCAAAGGATAATGAGGAATCATTTCCCAGGAGTGATGAGCTTCAGTTTTGCTGCTGCTTTTCCTGTTCTAATTCACAGTTCCAGAAGTACTCTCCCCTTAGCATGAGAATCCCAACAGGTACACATTGTGCCAAATGATATTTTTCAGTACTAACAATTCCTATGATTTGTAAAGTTAAATATATAAATAAAATATATGTTTAGGAGTGATAGAGCTTCCCTGGGAATTAGGTCAATATTGAGTGCTAGAATTGCTAATTACTTTGTCTTTACAATAATATTTAATAAGATTTAATTAAATTTAAAAAAAATAAAATTTCACTTCATTAAAATAATTTTATTTAAATTTCATACTCATTAGTTATGCTTTGAATTTTACATTTTAGTGTTTAGAAAACTGAAGATTTAAAAATTAGAGAACACAAGAACAACTTTTATTTTTCATATTTGTTTACAATTTTGATTAAAATATATTCAAGTTGTACACACTGAATAAAATTACATTTTACTTTTAAGACTTTAAAGTCTAAAGGTTAGATTGTTACTGTCAATGCCAAATAAGTAATATGAAAATCTTTATAACATCATCTTTAGGGGCTTTTCAGAAAAGACAAAAATAAGCTTTATCAATTAATTAATAGTGTATTATGTGTGACTTTTAATTTTATTACTCATGGAAAAATCACCAATCCAATAAGAGAATATCCAGATGTCCAGATGTGCAGAATAATAAATAATTCTAGTCACTGGGAATATTTTGTTGACTTCATATGTTTTTCAATTTTGTCACTATGAGCATTTTACTTCACCATTTGTTTTTCTGATTTATAACTTCTTATTATTTATACAGAGGTATACATTTCTCCATTTATTAGGGGGCAGACCTGCTCAGATATATATATATATATATATATATATATATATATATATGCGTGCACACACACACACACACAATAGTACTGTTTACTGTTTGTTTTCTGAAGTATTTTCTTAAGCTGATTGGTTTAGGTGTAACAAAATTGGGTTTTCCCCCAGGGACTGAATACACTTTGTTCAATAGGCAATTTGGTCTACAGATAGGAATAAAAGAGTGAGACACAAACATCAAATTCTTTGGTCTCCTAATCAGTTTTCTGTAGTAGTTTTTGATTGACAACCTATGTGTATTCTTTAATATGCTCCCATATTTTATTTATAATACAGGAAATATATCATCTTCCATATTTTTACACTATTATTTTGTTCATAATACATGAGAGAGTTAAAAACACAGAGATTTGGAGTCAGACAACCTTAGGTTTGAATTGTAATTCTGCCTCATACTAGCAGAATGATTTATTTCAACTATTTGTGTAGGCCTCTGTTTCTTTATCAGTGAAATGGGGATAAGAAAACCTATATTCATTGAAACCATAATGTTAAGTGAAATAAATCAGATGCACAAACTTGAATATTGCATGGTTTCTTTCATATGAGAAACTTCACATATAGATAAAGAGTAAAACAAACGGTAGATAATAGGAAATAAGGCAATAGATCCTTCTCAAATGGGAAGGGGATCAAGAGATGGATGGCAGGAAGGGGAGGAAAAAGGAATGAAAAAGGAATTTAAACATGTAACATAGAAATATCAAACACCCCACAAGAAATGTAAGCATTATGTACTGCAAACTTGTACTAATAAAAAATTTTTGTTTAAAGATTGCAGGGAGCACTAGAGACAGTATAAGTAATGGGCATGGCAGATAATAAGTAACACATTTGTTAATTCCTAAAGTCAGTTTGTTCGCTTTTTCACTAACACCATTGTTCAAAATAAAACACTGATAACCCTACTACCCAGGGTGGACCTTACATCGCATTCAAATGGCTCCAGTTGATCCTTCTGATCTTAAACTGGAGCCTTCTCCCAGCTTCTTCACACTTCTCCCAGGAGAACTATACTTTCCATCTCTATGCCTTTACTACCAAAATTCTATTTGGATGGCTTCTTATCCTCCAGGCCTAGGACAAGCGGCACTTCTTCCAAGATGTCCTCCTATCCTCTTAAGTTTAATAAACTTTCGTCTCTTCTTGTGTAGTCGTAGCACTTCCTCTGTAGCTCTGTTGCAAAGCTTATTACAGTGATCCTGGTATTGTACAGTTTGGGTGTGTGTCCATCATCTCTGCTGCTGTCAGCTTCTTTGGGATAGATTATGTTCTATTCATATTTGCATAAGTCTGTATATGACATAATACTTGGTACAAAACAGATGCACACATTTTTAAAAAACATTTGTACTGAATCTAATTCAGATGAATAAAAATAAAATAAAAACAAAATTAAGTTATTATTTAGATTCTTCAAGTACTGGTGACTCCTCTTCTCATATAAGGTTACTTTGAGGTGTTTCAAAGGAGATATATTCCAGTTTGCTAATTTCCAGGAAGAGCTCTTTGTTTAAAAGCACTTTTTATTGACAAACTGAACATTATGATACATGGAGCCATTTATAATAACAGACAATTTGTGTAACTATATTGAAGAGATTTCAATACTTTAGTGGTTTCTAATGTTTACAAATTATTAGCTTCTCCCTTCAAAAGGTAGAAACTAATTACCTTACTCCTGAGTGTAGGCTTGACAGAGTGATGTTCTTCTAAGGAACAGAATAAGGCAGAAGTGATGGGATGCAATTTGGGAGATTATGTCATAAGAGGCACTGCACCTTCCTTTTTGCCCTCTTGGATCACTGGCTATGGGGAAGGCCAGCTGCCACAGCATAAGAATCCAGAGAGACCCACATGCACATGGGTGTCTCCTGCCCTATTGCCTGTTGGTGAGGCCCATGTGCTGGGGTATCCTGCCAATAGCCACATAAGTAAGCGTGGATGCAGATGCTCTAGCCTCACTTAGACCTTTAGTTGACAGCAGCCCTGGCCAACAGCTTGACTTTAACCTCAGAGGAAACCTGGAACCAGAACCACCCAGCCAAGTGTTCCCCGATTCCTGACTCTAAGGTGCATTGTTAATTGTTTTAAGCTGCTGAATTTTGAGATAATTCACAATAGATAAGTAATACCAATCATATAGTATCTTATAAACATTCTCACTATAAGTATTGAAAGTTTAAAATCTATGATCTTCAGTCTGAAATCAGCAAAATATTTTGAGCCAGTTAGCAGAAATCATGTTATAAAACACACCTGGCTGGACAAGACTGTCTTTTATTCAGTCAATAATGTATTTAGCAAATGCCTATTTATTATCTTTTATCAGCCAATCACTGTGCCAGGTCTTGGAAATACAAAGACAATATATGGTATATATTTGATATAGAATATGAAAGCTTCATAGACACAGTATTCCCTGCCATCTTATTCACAACAGATAGCTTGGGGCTTGAAGTCAGTCTGTGGAACCCTTATAGCATGAGAAGTTATTTAAGAACTAGTTTTTATAATGGAATAAGAATTTGGGTGGAACTCAGAAAAGGCTCTGGGTTTATTACAATTTTAACAGGTAGGATTCCAAGCAATGTCAGTCTTGACAAACAGCTTCAGGCTTTTAAACAAAAGGGTTGGTGGGTGAAAATGGAATTTTGTGAAATGGTTTGTCTGCTGATGAGTGCAGTCAGTGCCAATAATGCGATCCTTAGGGATGAAGGACAGTGACATTAATGTGAAGAAAAATATTCCATTACTAAAACATCCCCCAATTAGCACTAATTTGTTCCCTGGAAAAGATGCTTGAGAGGAAAAAAATTTTCCCCACATGCCAAACTGCCAAGCATTAGTTTGGAAAATTTTCCATTTAGTTTCAAGGAATATTCAAAAGCTTTACTTAGCAAAAATTAAAAAGGAACTATTTCCAAGCTCATATCATATATAAAGATAAGGTCTTTTATATACAAAATTAATTCCTAATTGAGCATATTAACTAAAAGCAACTAAATTTTACTAGTCTCTGAGTTGAAATTAACCATCCCTCTTTTTCTTTATCATAAAAATGCATTTATTAAGTACCTAATTGTATGTAGTATCAGAAACAATGATAGATGTGGCCCTTGTTCCTCTAAAACCTTTAAGTTTAATGGTTAAATTAGCAGAAAATAAATCAAAATTGCATAAAGGTTAGTAAGAATATCCTCATATCATTTGGGAAAAACTAAGAAATTTTAGGTTCAACTGAGAAATCTGAAATACAATAAACATGACAAATCAGTAGTTATTTTATGTACCAAGGTGTTCATTGAATCAGTTATGTGACTTTTGATGTGCTTTTTCTTCTATGAGATTCAGTTTCCTCATGAGTAAAACAAAGATAATAATGGTGTCTGTCCTCATGTGGCTGTCATAAGTTTAAATGAAAAAAATATATGCAATGTGTTTAGCTGACTATCTGGAATGGAATAAGTGCTCATTATTGTTGCTGTCATTAATCTCTCTGATTACCAAAAAAACTCACTGCAAGCTCAATTCTTCAAGGTGTTTTGTTGTTGTTGTTATTGTTATTGTTGTTGAATAGGGGAGGAAGGGCTCATGGAGTTTATCTCTGCTACTCTCTGGACAGTCTTGTCTTGGTCACTGTTGGGGCCTGGCTCCCTCCTACTGGTATCAGCTAATTTCAACCATTCTCTGCAGGCACCACAAGGTTGCATTCACGTTTGCTCTAACTCTCTGGAAGTATAACTCTTTAATTTCCTTGCTTTTCTCCTTCATGATAACCCCCAATTCTCAGGATTTGACACAGTTTCTCTGAAGGGGGAGGCCCTTCAGAGGACGAAAAATGAAGTCATACTGAAAAAATGGTTCCACTTTATTGACTTCCAGACACTATCCCTGGAACAACCATGTACTCCCTGACTTCTCTCTCAGGATGACTTCCTGCCCCAATCAGTGTAGTATCTGGCAAGAAAAGGGATGGCCTCTGTCTCCCTATCCCTTGGGACATTTTAATTTTGGAGACAGTCACTGGCATTGAGGAAGTCCTCATACAAAGACAAGGATCACTTGCTCAAACAGCTGAACCTGACCAGACAAGCCTGACTTGCAAAAGGTCCTGGCTCCTGGACCCTCGCTGTATTTATAAAATCCTAAGAGGATAAATGTGAATTCCATTGTGGTGATGCTGCCTCTGGCTGGCAAATGGCCATGATTTCAATTCCTTCATAAGCAATTTGGAGGCCTGCTGATATGGGCATTGAAAGCACTGGGCTATCTTTTATGTAACTATGTTCATGCATTTTCTTATAAAATTGTTTTGATAGCTTTAAATTTTATTTATTATTTTCTGAAAATATGGCTACTTCTAGTTAATTAAAAAAAGTTCTTTACTGTCTCACTTCCAAAGGTATGGCATTGCAGAACAATCTATAAAAATAAAGAGCTTTTACTGAGTGTCGGGTTTAAAAAGAAAAAAGAGCAGTTTCTCAGCAGAAAAATGCAACAAAGACTTTACTTCTTACCAAATAACTTAAGAATGTCTGAACAAAAACATCCCAAAACCTGGCTAGTGCCAGAATTTCTCAGATAAGTCAAGAGAGGCAGAAAAACATAAATCCAACCCCAAAGCACCAAGAAATCTATGAATTGTAAAAGAAAACAATACATAATTGAAATGGTGTTAAACATTTAAACAAATTGTAACAATTTTCTAAAACATTGGTTTTACATTTGAGCATTTTCTAATGAAATTTTTTGGGAAACAATTGGTAAGGTCCTGCAGAGGTTCTGCCTCTTCCTCCAGGAGCTTTCCAGGCAGCTCTATTTGTCCCCACTCTCAGGGCTCCATGAGGAGCTGTGTCCTGTTATAAGACTTTTTTTATCCGGGTGTGGGTAGTCTTTCTGAATTAATGAGACTGTAAGTGGCCTAAAGATAGACATAAATATAGAATAACTATAAGCAAGAAAGGATAAAAGGAAGGAAGGAAAGAAGGAAGGAATTTATATTATTCCTATAGCACCTTCTGTGGTACCTGGAATATAAATACATTGGTTGATTGGCTAAGACTTTACACATGTTTTCACACCAACAGACACAAAAAATCTGAAAAAGCACTTGATCTTATTAATGGAAAAAATAGAGCCTTTAATATCACAAATTTTCAATTACTTAGGAGTGTTTATTCAATTTTTTAAGAAATAGTGAACTTTTGGGGCTGCAAAGAAACAGTTACTTAACATCCACTTTCACATAATAGTTTGTCTTGCAAAATTACAGATAGATATCAAAGACAGGAAGGTGGGTGTAGATATAGAAAACAGAAATTTAGTTGTGGTATTATGGTGTCCTAGAATCAGTGAAATCATTTCTTAAGTAGGAAAGTATTATGGTTAGGATGTAAATATTATTTTTATCAATAGTTGGCAAGTTTTCAGAATTGTCATCATTGATAGAATTATCTGAAAATTGAAATATCTTTAAAAAAGGATTTTTAATGAAATATGGACTGTTTAATAAAAGTTTTTTCCCCTAAAATATGACTTTGTAGTCTCACTTTTAGAAAGAAAATTCTGAGCTATTTGGACTAGGGAGTGATGAATATGTATAAACCTAGCTAGTCTGGAATAGTCTATCCTCACTAGGACAGAATATGGATTTGTTGATAACAACATTTGTGCAAAAAATTTCAGTGTACAAAAATACAGTAAAATTCATTAATATCTCTTTCAAAATTTTATATATTTAAACTTTTCAAGCATTTATATATACTTAAATTTATTTGTATATCTTGAATCTCAAATACTGTACTTCACTTAGTGCTCCTTTTAGGATGTGTACATATTTACTTTTGCATGATTTGTACATGTTTGTTTTTGATTTAGCAAAATGAAGTACTGAAAGCTCTACCTGAATTACTTTAGAGCATCCTATATGCAGAGATGAAGATTACATATAGTAGCTCCCTTTATTTAAATGAGTAAATGAATACAGAGATGTTAAATGATTTGCTGAAATGCATATAGGGTCAACTGCTTGTTACATTTCTTGCTTTCCAGGATGTTCACATCAGATTACGCTGATTGTGATTTGGACAATGTGAGACCTATAGACTAGTCCCTTTCTCTAATACACATAGAGATAAAGAGTTCTATAGAGTCCCCACGTTCTCCAATTTCTTCCATACATCTGTTTTTGGGGTAGCTCTCAGCAGCCTAGGAGATGATATTAAGGCTAATATGCTGTGATATGCATGGACTAGATTTGACGTTTGCCTAGCTAATTAAAACCCTATCTTTCTATTACAGGGGTTTTGTAATAGATCGTCATATTCACTTCTGCATTTCCTTCCTTATTTAACGTTCTCATGAGATCATTAAATGCTCAGGTCCTGAGCTACATTTCCATGTTTAGTAAATCAGGAAATAGTGAAAGATGTGTCTTGTGACTGTTTTATTCTAAATTTAGATAGGCATGAGTATTTAATGATAAGTGAATACACATGAATGAGAAAGAAACCAAGATTTTTAATGATCTGATTGGTATCTAAGATAATCTATAAACAAAAAATGCAGATGTAAAGGATTTTAATCAATATACTTATTTCTCTATGAATATCTCTCCCATTACCACAAGTAAAATGGATAATTTCCTCTTTAGTGTCCCAACATCTGTTCTCACGACAGAACCCAAAACACATTATTGTACTTGTTTTATACACCTATCTTTTAAGTGTGAAATCCCTAAGGGAAGAGACTCTGTTTTCATCTTTATGTCTATATTAACGTTTATAATGCTGGGACATAGTAGACACTAAATAAGGTTATCTTATAAGTGAATAGAAAATTGTGTATGTAGTCGATGCCATTAAAAATTTTGCACTGATGCTGTGCAGATAATTGATCATTTAGTATTTAGTGGAGCCTGCTGTAGGAGGCAACCATGAAAAGTATGCTGAGGATGTATGAATGACAAAAATGAGATGACCCTAAACACAAAGCAGAGATTTAAAAATAATCAACAAAGTGATAGTAAGACTTAACTGGAAACTAACCAACTACATTTAAGACATGAAAGAATGTGTCAGTTGGAAAGAGAGTCTGCCACTCATGGCATCACTGTGACAGTTGCAGAATAATCATGTAAGTAAACACTTTCCCTGGAAGAATAAGCACTAAAGGAAGTACTGTCCACTGTGTAAGCTTAACTCACAGAAGGATACTATTCACCTCCTCTGTGGGCAGTGTGTATCCTCATGATAAACATGTACTGCTGTCTTGTTCTCCTAATCCTCTGAACATTCAAATCATTTGACATGCTTGCCAGAGTTCTGATGGCTATAACGGAACTCACATAGCTCAACCACAAATAGATGAGATGTTAGTCTAAGGACTTCAGGGCTAGTTATACTGGACAATATACTTCACAGTGAGAACTAACAGACTGGCATTCTAATTAGCCTCTGTGAATCAGGTGAAGATGAGATTGCTTGATCCATGTAGCAACATGTGATATCTTGACATTGTAGTCATTATGCTTGTGGGTCTGAAGGTCTTAGTTAAACTTTAACAGATCCTTCCAATATGATTCTTCCCTATTGGATGCCTGTAGTCTTCCCTAAGCATCACATTCCTGGCTCTCCCATGACCCATTTGCCTTTTCTTCAAAGAACTGCGTAGATTACATGCTCAACACTATGCTTTAAGTCACTGGAGTGATCCAAGATAACATAATTAAGCGAAGAGTTTTTTGGCACAAAGTGTTACAGAAATTCTGAGAGAGTAAGGATCCTTGTAGTGGGCATTAATCAAACAGAGCTTCTTAAAGGCCTATATTCTTTTATAAAAATTTATTTCTTTATTTTTATTAGTACATGTTTGCAGTATATAATGTTTGCATTGCTGGTGTGGAGTTGATACACCCACATGACACATCTTAATTCATTTTTTAATCTTGTTTTCTTCTCCTTTCCTCCATCTCTTGATCCCCTTCCCATTTGAGAAAGATCTATCTCCCTACTTCCTATTGTCTATCTTTTATTTTTGCTTTTTATTTGTAATTTGGGTTTCTCATGTAGGAAATTCCATGCCATATTTAAGCTTGCATGTAATTTACTTCACTTAACATTATGGTCTCAAGGTGCATCTATTTTCCTACAAATGACTCAAGTTTTTCTTTCTTTATGGCACAGTAGTACATACTACATTTCTTTAGCTCCCCCACCACCATCCCAAGCTCCTAGGGCAGAGAAGGTGAGCCACGTGGGTGCCAGAAGCACCCCCCACACCCCCCGTGGAAATGAGAAGACACATAAACAAGCCTCAAAAACAGACTTCTGAATCGTCTACAGCAACTCCAAAGGGAAACGAGATGGAGCAATCTGATACTCAATTACCTGGACTCTCTGAACTGCCAACAAAAGAGGATCTGGGAAAAATGAAATCAGAAATAATTACTCAGATAACAGCAAAGATTTTGCTCATGGTGCAAGAT
The DNA here is from genome assembly GCF_053883595.1 of Heterocephalus glaber. Classification (NCBI taxonomy): domain Eukaryota; kingdom Metazoa; phylum Chordata; class Mammalia; order Rodentia; family Bathyergidae; genus Heterocephalus; species Heterocephalus glaber. The sequence goes on from NW_028258294.1 coordinate 12,774,840, forward strand.
ATGATTGATAAATCTAGAGAGGACACAGATAAAAAATAGAGGATCTGAGGAACATGATGTAATCCCAACATAGGAAACAAATGGAATCCATAAAACAGATGCAAATGGATTTCCAGGAGACTAAAAACTTCATCAAAAGTCTACACAGCAGAATGAACCAATGTGAGGATAGAATTTCACATATAGAAGATAAGATTGCAATTAGTGAGGAGGAAAAGAAAAATTGCTTTAAAATTGTAAAGGAACATGAGAAATCAATGCAGCAGCTGCTAGATGATGCAAAGAAGAATAACATAAGATTGATTGGAGTCAATGAAGAAAGAGGAGAGAGTGCAGATGACATAAAAAAACTGTGCACAGAAGTGATGGCAGAAAACTTCCCAAGGAGGGGAAAAGAGCTTGACGTACAGATAAGTGAGGCCTATAGGACTCCAGCTAGCCTTGATCAAAAAAAATCTACACATAGGCATATAATAGGATTCCAGAAATCTAACAGAAGAACAAAATTCTACAAGCAGTGAGAGAAAAGAAACAAATCACATACAAAGGAAAGCCCATCAGAATCACAGCCGACTTCTCAGTGCAAACCCTCAAGGCAAGAAGAGCTTGGAGTGAAGTATTTCAAGCCCTAAAGGAAAACAGCCTCCAACCCAGATTGATGTACCCTGCAAAACTATCTTTCAAAATTGATGGAGAAATAAGATACTTTCATGATAAAGAGCACCTCAGAAACTTCATGAATACCAAACTGGCACTCCAAAAAATTTTAGACAATACCCTAGGAAAAGACAATGAGGATCACAACCCCAGGAAACCCAGCAGAATGAATCCACTGGGTGTGACAAATTAAACGCAAAAGGGGAGAATCTAACAAAAAGAAAAAGTCATGACAAGGTTTTTAAAACTTTTAACTTCATCTCCCTAATGAGTGTACAATTCAATCTTGTTATTGTACTGATTAGTATTTTTCTGATTCTAGAGTTTCACACCTTTCCTTGCGCAATACTGGCTATTTATCATCTTCTTATGTCTACTTTTTAATTGGGTTGTCCATTAATGAGCTCTAAGAATTCTTTATATATTCTGGTCATAGATTATATGCATTGTAAATATGTTCTGTGTAAGGACTACTTTTCATTTTAATGATGTCATTTAAAGTTCTAAATTTTGATGGAATCTCCTTTATCAATTTTTTTCTTTTATACATCATGGCTTTTGTATCCTAGGTAGTTCTTGCCTACCCTGAATTCGTAAACATTTTCCCTTATAATTTCTTCTTAAAGTTTTATACTTTTAGGCTTTCATATTTAGGTTCATAGATCCCTTCAAGTCATTTTCATGTATGGAAATAAAGAGTTGAGGTTAATTCTTTATATACGGATACCAGGTGTTCTAGTGCTGTTTGCTGAAAACACTATCACTTCCTCAGCTCTTGAATTGAGTTTATATTCTATAAAATGCTAATGTTAAATAATCTTTCACAACTCAGTGGATCATATATGTGTGGTTCTATTTCTAGATTCTCTGTTTTATTCCAATGATCTATATGTCTTTCCTTACACCAACACTGCCTTGATTACTGTAGCTTTAGAGGAAGTCTTAAAATTAGGTACTAAACATCTTCCAACATTGTTTTTGTTTTTGTTTTTAACTTTTCTAGGTCCTTTGTACTCCTACATAATTTTTAAATTTCAATATCCAATTCTTCATTTATAGCAAGTATACACAGACCTGAATTTTTATATATACCTTGTGTTTTCTAATCCTGCTAAAGTCAAACACAAGTTCTAGGGGCTCCTAGAGATTTCTTAGTATTTTCTCTGTAGATGATCATTTCATCTACATATAAAGATTTTGCTTCTACCTTGCCAATCCTATCCTAATTGTGCCATTTTATTGCCAGACTATTTTGGCGGGGCCTAGGTTTCAAAGTTTAATCGACAGATAAAGAGTAAGCATATCTGCCTTTGTTCCCCACCTTAAGGAGAAAGCATTGTATCTTCTCCATTCATATAAAATGTTCTCGCTGGAAGTATGGAGTACATGTCTTTTATCTGCTGAGAAGGTTCTGTTCTACTTCTAGTCTCCTGATAGCTTTGAACCATGAACAGCTGTAGAATTTAGTCTAATACTTTTTCTCCAACTAGTGACAGGATCATAGGGCTTTTTCCTTTCCTCTGTTAAAATGATGACTTTTAGGGGTGGATCTTCCAATGCTGAACCAACACTGCCATCCCTATAATAAAACCACTTTCTACATTCTGCCAGATCTGACTTCTAATAGTTTGCTTTGTTAAACAAATTTCTATCTATGTTCATACTTTTTTTTTCTATTATCTTTATCCAGTTTTAGGGCTGGCACAATGTTGATTTCCTAAAATGAGGGAAGAAGCATTCCTTCTTTTTTCTGCTTTAAATGTTTGATATAATTTATCAGTTAAAATGTATATGAACCTGCTGTTGTCATATAGGTAGGTTTTCAAGCTAGGAATATACTTTCTTTAATAGGTGCTATTCAAATTTTATATTTCCTCCAGAGTTAGTTTCATTAATTTGTCTTCCAAGGTACTTCTTAGAAGTTGTCAAATTTATTTCAAAAAAGATTTTTGTAATATGCTTTCTATATCCTTTTAAATTCTGTAAAATCTGTGGTAATGTCTCCTAGATCTTGATATAGTAATTTTAAAAATGTATAATTGATATTGTGTAACAGGAAGAAAAGGTCTAAAGGAGCAGGGGAAGTGGGAGGGGGTAGGGGAAAGGAAAAAAAGGAAAAGAAAAAATATGAGAAAAGAAAAAAATGGAAACAAAGTCTTTGTAAATAGGGAAGGGTGGAGAGGGTGAAGGGAGGGCAGGGGAAGGGGAAAAAAAATAAGAACCAAGATACTCATGTAAAGGTACAAGATCTTAATGATGAATGTAACTGTATTTTATACCTAAAATGTACCAATAAACTTAATGGGGGAAAAAAATACTACATTTCCTTTATACATTCATCTGGGCAAATAAGCCCTATCTTCTTCTTCTTCTTTTTTTTTTTCTTGGTACTGGGGATTGAACTTGGGTCCTTGCATTTGCAAGGCAGGCGGCAGAACCACTGAGCTAAATCCCTGGCCTCAAGCCCTATCTTCTTAATCAAAGACTTGACATCTAGGTAGAAGGGACAGAGAGAAAGGAGAAGAAAGTGTTTCTTACAGGAGGGTCTGGAGCCACAGATATGGCTGAGTCACACTAGTGGAGTATTAGCACTGCAAATGAGACAATAAACCATCTCACTTCCTTCAAAATAAAATCTGAAGACTGCTGAAATATGTTAGAAATCAGCCTTAAGTTCTTAACTGTAAGCATTAACAAGACAAAACAAAATGAAATGGTACCCAACACTCTGCTATTTGCCTACTCTGAGAAGGCTATCAACATTTTAATTTGCTTTTAAAGACTAATTATTTAATACTGTCATTAATGCAATGAAAACACTTCTAAAAATTTTTCAAACAAATTGAGAATAAACAGGCAAATTCCATCATCAAAAGCAAACTAAGCTTGAGCACTAGAGCAAAATTACTTATATGAAGTTTGCACTGAACACTAACAGGATCATGAGAAAAGAGCCTTTACTATAACTAATTCCTATGAAAAGAAATGATTAAATAAAATTTCTTTCAAATACTGTCCAAAAATCTCTCCAGATAAGTAAAACTTTTCTTTTTGAAAACATAACGTTTATATTGGGGACCAGTTAAGTCCTTCATGTGCTTTCCCCATTTGTTATAGTTGCATAGGCTAGATTAGGAAGAAAATAGAAAAGAGCTAAGTTCTTTTTTCTTTGTGACTGATCCTGACAAATATCCTGTTCACCTTCCATGTGTTCAGATTTGGTGATTGCAAGAAAGTAATGTGAAGAGCAGCAGAGTGGAATGAAGAGAAGAAAGGGACAAAGAGGAAATGCTAGCAGGAAGCAGGAATAATCTGCACCCTCTCAGAAGAGCTGGTGGGTGGGCCTGCAAAACCAGAACTCCCGCCCCTGTCTGCATTCCCAGGCTCAATTAACACTGCCTCCATACTACTTCATCTTTCCATCATCCATTTAAATTTTGCTTCTGGGTTGAGACCAGCAAAAACAATATACAATACTTCCTAAAGGAGCATTTTCTCATGCAATTATGAGAATGTGAATGGAAGAGACAAGTCCTATTTGTGGATGGTGAACAAAAAAAGTAATTTTAAATGGAAAAGAAGTTAAGTCCAGGACCATTATTGTCATAGATGTAGGTATTCCCTTTGACTTGCCTCCCAAAGATGCATCTTCCTTTCTGTCTCTCTTTTCCTCTCTCTGTCTCTGTCACACACACACATACACACACATACATGTATGCATGCACAAGCTGAAAATTTAAAAAACTTCAAGCTTTCATGGTCCAAGAGCAATTGTACATAGAAATACAGGGATCTTTAAACATTTGCTTCATTTCCATTTTTTAGCTGCTGTTAAACCACAAACTCTGGAATTGTTTCTGAAGGGATACATACTTATATTTTTAAAGGATTACTCAAGTTAACAATATCTAACAATGGCAATAGAAGCCCTTAGTCGTGAGTGTATTTAACTTTTGAAAGGCACATAGAAACATAAATCTTCTATATTTAAGTGGAACAATAGTGACATAAGGACGATTCTGAAGAATGACTCTTCGATACTTAAAAATTCTCATAAACAACATTTTCTTCAGAAAGCTATAAAAAGAGTCAGCTTTGCCTGAGTCAGAGCAATTTTATCTAAATAATAGCACCCTCTGGACCTAGGAAAATCTGACATTCTCCATGACAGATCAGATTTGGGATATGGCCCATAAAGAAGCTCCCAAGAAGAATTTTAAGCTTATTTTCTTCCTTAGATCTGGAGCAAAGTTTAATAAACTATGATCCAGGGGCTAACTCTGGCCTATGAACTGTTTTTTGTAAATAAAGCTTTATTGGAACACAGAAATACTCTTCTGTTTACATATTGTATATGGCTGCTTTGAGGCCACAAGAACAGAACTGAATAGTTCTGATATTGACCTTCTGGCTTGAAGAACATCAAATATTTACTGTCAGGCCCTCTCTTGAACTGGTTTGCTGACTTGATCTAGAAGGATGATTTCCTTCCTTCATCACTCTTTTTGACTGAAATTCATGATACTTGGATTTAGAATCACTTCATTCTACCAACATATTTCTATGTGAATTGAAGGCAAAGATTACTTTCCTCAGGGTTGACTTTTTATCTATAAAGTAATGGAAGGGTGTTGACCTAGGTGCTCATCTATTTTTATTTTTTTGTTCATCTATTTTTTAGTAATTCCCTCTAAATGTCTGTGTTCTAAGGGATTGAGACCTTTTCTCATAACATTATTTTTACAGGGGTTCCTCATTAATTTAGAAAGAAATCTTTTTGCAAAACCCAGTTTACACTGAAATGCTTCATATCATTTCAAGTATTCAACAACCAAGTGATACTCCCTGCCACCACAGTATGGTCATAGTAGATGCTGTAGATTAAAGCCAAACAAGAGAATGTAAACAGCAGTAAAATCTGTCTTAGACAAGGCAGAAGATCTGGCCCACAATGTCCAACAATAGATGCACTGCACTGCTTATGCTAGAATCGAATGCTCTTTCTGTCATGCTGGAAAAGTGAGAATTCTATGTTTGCTCAGCTCTGCCATCTTGAAGGAAATGACAAATGTCATCACATCAAAAGAGCATTTTGAATTCACAATAAAGGAAAAGTTTCCTTGCTTCAGTAGAACTATTGGAACTGCTCAGTGTCAAAAACTTGTGTACCACTGGCATAGTCTACATTATACAATTCCTTTCATAGACATATGGTATAACGTGCCAAATAAAAGAAATGATAGTACAGCAAGAATCATATCCTCATTTCCCAAATCTCCACAACAGCCAAATGATCTTTTGTAACTGTTGTTCTTACAGAATAAAAGGTTTGAGATCTTATGTTACCTTAAAAATAAAATCACCCACAGAGCTTTAAAAAGAGGGCAGAAAATGTACTAGACCTCAATGTTACTACCTATGAATTCAAAACCTAAAGGCCTATTATCTTTACAATAAACATTTCCCTATAAATTCTTTCTACTTGATAAATAAAAAGTTTTAGGGGTGTCTTTAAGTTTCTGAACCAGAAACGACTGATCTAAGTCTCTGTAGCAGGAGAGTTAGACTGGGAACATGGATTTCATAAAACATAATGGATACTTATTTTCTTTAAAACATTGCATTTCAAAATAGAAAGGAGTGCTTATCAAATTAAGCCACTTGAGAGTTTTTACAATACCCAAAGAGAATCAACCCTACAAATAACATTCAGAGGTTGGTTACCATCTTCTTATACCTCTTCTATGGTATACTAAGTTCTCTGCACTTACCACCCACTGCCTGGTACCTTAGTTCTCAGTAAGAGCTTTTCTTTGCAAGTAAAAGTCGCTAGTGAGTAACATCTATCATTTTTACCAGATCATCTTCCAAAATCTCAAAGAACAATATCTGCTTCTCTTTCTCTTTTATAGAGAAACCTCTGGACTGGATGCTAATATTTTGCAGAGCAAGCATGAGGGCCAGATGAATTTACAAATCTAAGCCGGCATATTTGCATCAATCTAAGGAAGCTGTACAGTGTTAAGCTGATTATCGTGGCTATAGTTCTCCCGTCAGGCCCCCATCACGTCTATACTTTGAAGTACTTTACCTTCTCTTCTTGGCCAGTCAGTTTTCTTTTCATCTTTTCAGATATGGCAAAAGTCCCATGTCTGCCTTGAGAAGAGAAGGGGCTTATAAAATTGTTGGCTTGTTTTGAGAATCTTCCTGGATGACCTCAGCCCATGTTGATCTCTGTCTTCCTTAACTCCTTTGAGACTTACTGCCTAACCGACAAATTAACACCTTATTATCCTCAGCTTTAATAGCCTGTGCTACACAATACATTTCATTTTTCCTTAAAATTGTTTCATATGAGTTGATTTTCATTCTCCAATTAAGTCATCAGCTTTCAATGAATGAAGCTGTTTTGTATAAAATCTAGCAAACTGTTAAGCACATAGTAAACATGCAAAAAATTATTTTCAATCAAGTCAAATTTCACATTGCTTAAAAGATGATATAGCTTACTAGCTGTACCATGGCTAACTACAGACTAAACTTTTGTATCAAAAATAGCAATAAGTTAATACAACTGAAATGCATAATGGGAAAGTTTTAATACCATGGAATATCAAGGCCAAATGAAAGAGACTGTTTCAGTCATTATTTGCAGGACAAAATATCTAAATATGTAAAAGGGGAGCTAAATAAACAAGGAAGGATATACTTAAAATTCACTTCCTATCCTCCTATCCCAATGTGAAATTTAACTAATGGATCAAGCTAATGGAGCAAAATGATTATAAAATTTAATAATTCATTCCCTCACTAATTCATATAATAATCATGTATTAGGTCTGATTCTGCATGTGACATATTTGGAAAACTACATAGTCATTTATAGCATGCTTACGTTCTTTATTTTTTTTTTGGTACCGGGGATTGAACTTGGGTACTTGCACTTGCGAGGCAGGTGCTGGAACCACTGAGCTAAATCCCCAGTCCCATGCTTATATTCTTTGAGGCCCTTCGATTTCCACAGTTTACACCTTGCTCATTATTTTGAATGTTTCTGCAATGAAAAGAATTTGCTAAGGTAATGTTTATTTCAACAAACACTTCATTTGGATCCATCTTGACAACAAACATCTGTTTTAGCTAGAAACATCAGTTGAGTTGACTTATTACATTGATAAAATTTGGAAAATTGTTCAATATTCTGCTATGTCCTGCCTGCATGGACATAGCCTAATGCTTTTCATGACACTAAATTAGTACATAAGTAGTTAAAGTAACCAAAGGAGCTTTTGCATATAATATGCCAGCTGGTATTCTAAAGAGAATTAGACCTGAAATACCAAGCTCTGAGGACAAGCACTTAGTACAGAGCTTTAGCTGTTTAGCTGTGAGTTTCATTAATATGGAAGAGATAATAAAACTGTTATTTTCACCATTACGGTGTTGGTTTTAAGTATTTCATGCTAGGACACCTCACATAGAAAATCAGTGAAGGATTTGTATAAAGGAGGCAAGCAATATTAAGCTCATCAGGCACAAAACAAAACTGTACAAAGGAATATTTGTGTTATGTTTCAAGTCAAATAACACATTCTTTACTTCTAAGTGAGAGAATATTTATTTTTTCTGTAAGTGGCTAACCTCTGGAAATAATTTGTGAGACCAGAGAAAAAGAACCCCATTTCTAATGAAATCTCCCTTGTGAATCCAAGCCATGCTGTCTCCACAGTGGCATTTCCATGACTCCTGTGGTTGTCACTGTTCCAAACACCCTCACAAAGAAGTTTAGGTCCAACTCCTGGATCAATAACTCCCCCCAAAAGTTAGACGTCATTGCAGCTACTATTGCTGCAGACAAATCTTCCTTTGTAGATGTAATACGTGGAGATGGGTTTGCTAAGATTTCAATGAACCAGCAATTATTAAAAGAGCAAAGTCAGTAACTGAACTTATCCAAGAGTCTGGTAAGCTGGTCGGATAAAGAACCTGTTTACGAAATGGGGTAGAACATTACTGAGTCACTGATTGAATATAGTTGATGGAAACTTTTTGGAGAAACAGAGCTAAGCAAGAAGGAATTTTAAAAGGGAAGGGCTGAAGGATCATTGTCCTTAGGAGTAAGTAGTTGCTTTGGGCATCAGTAGTCTACAGAGAAAACAGAAAATAAAGCGATGCTTTGGTCATATAGTTCAAGTAAGAAGTAACTTGTGATATGAGGACTGGACCAAAGGGGCACAAACTCACCAGTCAGGGATAAGTCACAACTGCAATTGCAACCAACATGCAAATCAGGCCAACATTTTAAAGTGAGGATTGGTCTACTCACCCACGCTTAAACACAGTGATGTGGACATCTAAATCCTTTTGATCACCATAAAGTAAGTACTGTGCTATTCTCTAAATGGATAGCAGTGATAAGTTTCAATAGTTTCTATGTGGAAGAAGATAGAAAAGACTCTAGGCTGAAGCCCACTGAGATAAAATTTTCTTTCTTCCTCTGGATGAGGGTCAAGAAGAGCTCTTGGTGTCTATTGGAGAATGTCATGTCAGATCACAATTTCTCTAAGGTGTCTTTCCTCAGGAAGTCTGGAAGGAAGTGATGCAAAGCCTATGAATATTTTGGTCAATTTTATATTAAGGGCCAATTTCTGAAATGTAATCATAAACTTTCAGAATTTGGATTTTCCTGAAAACTGAGGCTGGAATATTATTACACCTTTTAATGGTTCAGATTTTATACATTATTAAGTGTTACTTCATATATCTTGAGTTTCTTTTATATTTCTCAATTCAAGGTACAGAAGAATCAAGAGAAAAAAAGAAGTGAGAAGCCCTAGTTTCAATTTTGGAGTAACCACCTACTAATCATCCACTTGGAGTTTCCCCATGGAATCTGTGTTGTATTATAAGAAACCAGAATCATGATATCTATGTACCAGAGCACAATGATGGGCATATCACTGAGCAGAGTGGTGGACAGTGGTGGTGTAAGTTCTCACATATTAGTATGTCTCACTCTCTGACTCCTGCTCCTGCTATTTACTGCTGCTCATAGGTTGATCTGTCTTTGTGTGTATGTGTGCTGGCAATTGAACCCAGGGCCTCATTTGTGCTAAAGATGTGCTCTACCACTGAGCTACCTCCCAGCCCTTCTTAACATTTCTGAGCTGCACTTTTCTTCCTGGTAAACTAGGGAAACCACAGATTCTGAACCGGGTGATTGTGGAGATGAGCTGTGATTAAGACAATGTTTCTCATTACAAGTTTCACAGGGATCATCATCATCAGTAATGGTTTATAAAGAAATACTAACCAATGAAATTTTTCTTTGTGGCTGTACAGCACTTTCATTTATAATCTGCACTCAAAGATATCTGTGCCTTAGAATGCTAAATCAACATTATTAAACCATTTGGAAAATTCAATTAGCTGCTCAAATTTTATACTGTGAATAATCATTCCCCAGGTTTTCCTCACATACAAAAAATAGAAAATTTGGTTGTTTTTCACAGTATTAAGAAAAGGTGATGAACTGTGTCAGTATTATATATTTAGTGGAGTTATTATTATTTTTGCAATGCTTTGGCACAGCTCAATTTTAAATGCAATCACCACATTATAATCTTGGCAAGACCCACTGTTCCAAATAATTCTCTGATGTACAAATGAGTCTTCCTACCAAATGAAAACTGCCAACAGAAAGGTACTATTATATTATATAAAAATGAGAAGCCTTATTGAAGTGCAGAATAACTATAAATTTTATTTCAAAAGCATACCCTATATATACACAAACTGAAAAAAAAGTTATAATTAAGATGTCTAACTCTCCTGAAATAGCTCTCTAATATATAATAATTCACTGTAGGGTATGCAGGCAGCCTGGATCAAACAGCATCTCCCTACACTGTGAACTAGAAACATTATTAGACAACATGTTGAAATATTTTGGTAAATCCTTTCAGAATATAAAGATAAACACTGGGCCAGGCATTTAGCTCAGTGGTTCTGGCACCTGCCTCACAAACGCAAGGTCCCAAGTTTGATCCCCAGTACCAAAATAAATAAATAAATAAAAATAAAGATAAACACTGATTACAGTATGGTCAGAAGATTTTAAAATCATGCGATCTCTAACACCTTATGTTTTTGGGAGATAAAATGTTAGAAAAATATGAAAGTATATATATTTACCAAAACCTTCAATAATTTGTATTATTTTTACTACTTCTGCCTCTCAATAGTACCATACATTGTCTTTTCAACACAAAAGAAAGTCTTGCTTTGCCGAGAAACAAACTCTAAAATGCTGACTTATACAGACTGGATTTTATTTTCTACTAGGTGGTCCTTTGGGGCAGATAAATGTATGGCTTCTGTTTCCAACGTCTATTGGAAAACTCTTTTGAAACAATGTGGGAGGCTGATGATTATTCTTCTGTTGCAGTGGTTCTCAACAGGGCTGATTTGTCCCTTCCCCTCTCTTCCAAGAGACATTTGGCAATGTCTAAGCACACTTTTGCAGTTATAACTGGAGCAGGGAACCTACTGGCATTTGGTGGGTAGAGGCTAGCAATATAAAGATCCTACAAAGCACAGGACAGCCCCACACAAAAAGGACTTACCAAGTCCAAAATGTCCACAGTGCCAAGAGTAAGAAACCTTGCCCTTGATGTCTCTCTCTGATAACATAAAAAGATATTGCCTGTTAACATACGGTGCCTCTGTCAATGTTTCTGAGACAGTCCTCATGGTGAAGGTCAACAGAAGGGCAGAGTCCAAGCCTTTCACTTTCTGCTGGGATCTCATAAAAGATGTTACTTCCCAGATCCAAACCAATGGGCTTCCTCAGTTTATTTTAAATTTGAGTTGTAGAATTTTTAAAATTCCAGTTTTGCTCTGTTTAATGATTCTAAAAAATATGTAAATATCATTCTCATTTGGTCTAGTTTTAACATGTTTTGGTTAATGTGCAACATTAACATTTTTTGTTGTTGTTGTTCAATACAATGTTAAGTTAGTGACATTCTGGCGTTTGGTTAGTTATTTGGTATATGCCTCTGTGTTAGTATCCACAGGGGTGTGATTAGAGCACAAAGTTAAGGTTCATGACTTCCATGGTCACCAGAGCTTTCTGTACTCCATAGGAGTTGCATTATTGTCTTTTACTCAGTAATCCAGGCATCAAACTAAGAGTTCACAGAAGGCAGTGACTCCTCATTTTCTATGCTTAGTTTACAATTATAAGACTTGATAAAGAAAAGTAGTTTATTCCATATTATGTTTATAAGAAAGTACAGCAGTCTCAATATTTTGAGTCTTCTTGAGATTGTTTACTTCAGTATACTATGAAGAAACAAAAAAGGGGAAAAAAGTTTTTACAAATCTCCAGAGATTTTTAAAAATGCCCATTTACTCTTATTTTGCAATGGCTGTGGTTATGAAATTATCAGACTGAAAAATACTAGAAGAGTGGTGAGGGTGGATTTTAGTGACAAGATTTCCTTAAGGCTGTAAACAAATGAAATTCATTAAGAGAAAGAAACAGAGGTGGCAGATTTCATCATAAAATGAGGAAAACGTTTTCCAGCTGAATTTTAGGTACAGCACAAAACATAGTTGTTTTATTTTTTAAAATGTTAGTTTCTGCAGGCTGAAACAGAGCCTTTCAATGGGCTCACTTCATGAAAGCCATCTGCACCTGCTCACAAAACAGCTAAAAAAAAAAACTTCACCAAGGAATTTAACTTATACAGACAATAAAGGATAGCCTCTGGCTTCACACTGAAAAAAGAGGGAGAGATGAAGGAAAGAGGATTATAATTTTTTAATTACCAACATGTAATAGTCTAAAAGCAGCATACGGTATCACTTCAGTTTTACCTGTGGCAGCTACACTTGTCTGTTCTGGTTGTATGTTTAAAAGTTAGGTGATTAAACTTCAATTATATGGGTTTTTCTTTTTATGTAGCCTAGGGTTGAATAAATTACTAGCAGGAAACTTTAGCTCATGAATTCAATCAAAAATCCTTTCATTTGTCAGAGCTGCTTCCTGCCCATCTCCTTTAAACATCTGCTTCTCCAGCTCAGGGAAAATACAACACACACACACACACACACACACACACACACACACACACACACTTTCTTAAAATAATAAGCAATCATCAAAACTTCCCTTGCAAAAGCTACAGATTCTCTCTTACACATACGCTTGCTCCCAGTAGAGTTTATTTAATATATCTTTAATAGCTTCCTTGTTCTACTAGCTGTCTTTCCGCTTTTAAATTCTGGAAAATATCAAGCTGACAAAAGAAGACGTTTTTAAAATGTGAACCTTCGCTGGGAGAAGCCCGGGCCGGTCTCCAGGCCAATGAGAAGGAAGCCAAGCAGGGAGGCGGGGGAAGGTTCTGCTGTCGGGAATTGCTCTCCTTAAATGGCAGACGCTTCCTGCTAGAAGCTCGGCACAAATGGAAAGGGGTGGAAAGAAAGCAGGAAGCATTGCTCAAGTTTAAAACAGTCGGCTGGTCTGCACCCACCCCGGCCTAGCAGGACCTTCTTTCTCATTGGCCTTAGACTGGCGTTTACCCCATGCTCTCAACAAAGAAGACGCATATATTGAAGCCACTAGAAAAGCTGAAACTGTCTTCTTTGAGCCCTTCCTCTATCCTTACGGACTTTTCTTTGTAAAACTGACTCAAAGGCTGACTTCAAGTCCCTTATTCCCTTGCCTAAAAATCGTGCTTCCTCCTCCTCTAGAAAAGTCTGAGGTCAAAATTAGTACAACTTGTGCTTCTTTCTCGGCTGCCTTCTGGGCTCAACTAGGTTCCAGATGTTTTAAAATATTACTCCTTTCAGAGCAGAGGTGTCATCACGGAGGAAAGCTATCTGCTTTACAAAACACTTACCTAGAATGTATAAACATTTTAAACTGCATAAAGTGATGGTGCTTTAATAAGACAAGGAGCATAAATACAACCAGCTGTTTTATTGTGAAGTGCAAGAATATCGTATCTGATTCTTGGGCTTCTGTACATAGGTAAGGAGGCCCCTGGTTATTATGTTTTTCATATTCTTATTGCTAGAAGAGCTTGAGGTGTAATGATTAGAAAATTACTGTTACTCCCAAATGTGCTACAAAGAGTGCCTTCATAATTTGTATGTGATTATTTGTCCTTAAATGAAAACAGTGGGTTACATGCGTGCATAGCCACTTACTGTTATATAATAGTAATATCAACAGATAACATTTCTGAATGCTTACTATGTCCTAATTATAAAGCAAAGTTCTTTATTCATTTTTTCATTTAATCTCCACAACCCTAGTAGAACTATGATTGCACTTAAGAAGACTGAGATTTATATCATTAATTTGCTGTGCGTTAGTAGATAGCAAAGCTGAGACTTGAACTCAGTACTGGGACTCTAAAAGGACACACACACTATTCCACTGTCCGCTTATTCAACTATCTACCTGTCTATCCAAAGTGAAATGCCTATTATTTGGAAAGAGAGAGTCAAGCAAAAGAGATAAGATCTACAAAACACCCTCAAAAATTTATTTTATCCAATTGAAACAACACACATATCTTATAATATCAGATTACAGGTATCAAATTAATAACATATCCAGACTGAACAGGAGAAAAAATGAATATCACAAGCAAGAAAAAAATCCAATGAAACTAGTATCAACAACAAATTCAATATTTCTTTGGCATACAAAATATAATATTCAAGGAATCTCTCAAAAAATCGATTTTTCTTGACTTTTTCAAATAATTTATAAAAAATTAAAGAACCATTCAGAAATTGCAATTTTCCAAAACAAAACATGAAAAGCTAGATTATTTTGTCAATTTTCCCATTTTCTGTTTCAGTAGGAAGTTCATTGCCTGTATTAAAATTTCACCCTAGACAGGATATGTAAATGTTTTTATAAATCACAATTTATAGTATTTTAATGCCATGTGAAAGTTTTCTTTCCCAAACAAGAGTTCACATGAAACTTGGTTATTAAGCCTTAAATAAACCTTTCCTACATATCTTTAGGCCTCAAGCTGATTTTTATCTAGAAATAATTCCTGAGTATGTAGGAAGCATTGAGTATGTAGGGTAAAGAGCTTGTGCTATAATGATTAGAAAATTCAGTTTAATTCCTGAGTATGTAGGGTGAAAGGTTGCATTTTTTATATGAATTTTCTGCTTTGGGCTATATATCCTTACTTTGATTTTGCATTTAAATTGCACCTAGTTGGTTGATTTACTCCAACACAAATTTGTATGAACTATAAATTTGTGGCCTAACTCAAGCTATTTTTATGTTTACCTGAACCACAGTATCATACTTAATTCTTGGCCTTTCACATAGAACAAAAAAAAATGTGAAGTATTATCATGTGCTAGGCACTACTCTGGACACAGACACCAAAGTACATGAAACACAGTCTCAAGAAAGTTTAGACTCATGAAAGATGCTAATAAATAAATAATGATGCTAATAAGTTCTAAGGATTGGATCAAAGGCAAAAATGAAGCACAAACCAAGTATATAGGGACTCATAAGAAGGAATAATTCAAGGAAGGCCTTCTTCTCTACAAAGTATCTTATTCATTCTGTGGATAGATACTTAACTGGATTTTGAAGTATAACCCTGCACTATATAATGATGGTTGAGGTCAACAATGGCCTGCATATGTGATGGTAGTCCCATAAGATTATATCACCAAATGACATCTTAGCCATCTTAATTTGTATAAATACATTCTATGATGTTACAAGGATGAAATCAGCTAATGGCACAGTCCTTAGAGTATATTCCTATTGTTAAGCAACCCATGAGTGTGTATGGAGACATTTAAAGGTGTAAAAGGCAGAAGAACAAAAGCATAAAGTTCTGCAAGAAGTCTCATGTTCTGAAACTTGACTGAAGTGTGTATCAAATGCAGTGAAAGCACAAGGCACCAAGTGATGGTTTCTGCCTGGGGTGTTGTGAAAGGTAACAGAGAAGAGAAGGCATGTCATCTACTTCCTGAATGTATCTACATTACCTTTGTAAACTGCTAATTCTCAAAATCCTCTAAGGCCTCATGCAGATTCATTGCTCAGTTCCTTTGATATGAAACCAGTGAGAACATTCCTGCATTGTTTTGGTAAAAATCTGAATGGAGTGAGATATGCCTAACTTATTTAGCAAGAAACAATAAACCCTTCCCACAGTCACCATAGAGAGATTTCATACTGGACTTAATGAGTATCAGACTCGGGACTGTAGTTTCTTATGTTGACTAGCCAATGTAATGTATAAAGTTAGAGGTCTATTCTGAGAATATCCTTGTGGAAATGCACAAAATCTGTCAGTTAAGAACAGACCACCACCTCCTCTCTGACCAGCATTTCCACAGACTCCTCATCCTGTCTCAATTGTTAATTTCAAGTGAAACAAGGACATGATTCATACTCAGTTGCTTTTCTTTTCATGTGTAGCATGATCAAAAGAATAATTATACAAAGAGGAATTCTGCAAAGACAAAAATTGCATGTGATCCTCCTTACATAAGAACCTCAGTGTGTTGTTGGAAACCCTCTGATTTGTTCTTTTGACTGGCAGCTTCAGGTTACAAGTAGAGAACAGAAAGCCTTCATTAATATCTTGAGAGCCTCCAACAAATATAGAATCAGCTCAACAAACTCATTTAGTCTTGACAAATATACACCAGATTCAGACCATGAAAAAATAATAAATCATTTGGATGACTTCTAGGAAAGAGAAAGAGGGCACATACAGCTCAGTTCAGCTGACCCTAGAGAAAGTTTGTGGAACTCTCTAAGAGAAAAATTCTAAGATAGGAGTTTAGTGTCTGGGAAACAAACATTATTATGCTTTTAAACTCTTCCTACACACTCTTGCTTAACATCTCACATGACCACCCTAATCACCACATACAAAATCTGGCTCAGAAAGGGAAGAAAAGGGAGCTTCCCAAGGGGAAAGTTGAGCCTTTTTACTGGAGTGATAGATTGGTGACTGCTTTCCAGTTAATTTCATCTCATTTGAATCCAAGTCTTTCCACACTGCAGATGCCCCCTGCCCCTGTCTCTGCAGAACAGAAGATGGTTAAAACAAAATACACACTGAAGATGGTTAGTCTCATTTCAAATTCTGGACCACTTATCTCAAGTGAATCATCAGTGATGCACCAATTCTAGCCCATTCATATGGTTCTATAAAGTGTGTCATTCTCCTACGTAACTACTTCACATGATTTCCTCTCTCCTCCAACCTCAGGACCTTCTTCTCAATTCTTACACCTTATTCCTGGATGAGCTTACTTCCCATTTTACTAAGAAAATAGAAGAAATCAGCCCACCAGCAACCTACCAGCAATACATCTGGCTGCTTACTTATTCATACCTGTCTTCTCCAATATCATGGTCTTTACTACATAGATCACTTAAAATCTAGCAAGTCCAAAATGAAATATACTGCTTGTGTAAAATACACGGGATTCAAAAATTTAATACAAAAAATGAATGTAAAATATCTCATTAGTAATTGTTTTATATTCAACTATGTTCAAATAATTTTCATATATTGGATTAAATAAAATAATTATAATTAATGATTCTTTTATTTTTTAATCGAGCTGCTAGAAAAATTGAAATTAGGTAGCTCCCATTGCATTTCTGTTGGAGAGCATGGCTCTATTCTTTGCTACTACCTATACTTTTGTCTGAGACCAAGCTATTTCCTCCCTGTGCATTTGAACCTCTTCCTCTTTCCTACTCAAGGCCTTCATCTCCACAATTTTCTCTGCGTTCTCTTCAGTTTCTTCCTCTAACTGGATCGTTGCCACCTGCTTAGAAACACATTGCTGTATTTCCTACTTAAAAATAAAAAACCTTCAAGCACAAGGACCTGAGTTCGATCCCTGGTACCAAAAAAAAAACAACCCTCAATTGATGACATCATTATTCAGTTACCACCTTATTTTTTTTATAGTGTAACTCCTTAAAAAATATACCTATTGGGGCAGGGATTTAGCTCAGTGGTTCTGCTGCCTGCCTCACAAGCGCAAGGACCCAAGTTTGATCTCCGGTACCAAAAAAAAAATATATATATATACACAAATACCGATTGTCTCAAATTCTTCTCCTTTGACCTCTTATAAAACCACTTACTAGGTTACCAAGGCATTGTGTGCTCAAACTCCTGAGAACCAACTGTTAAATATGCAAGGATTTTGCAAGCTGGTGATAGCTTGAAATTGATCACAATGGGAGTATTTACACCATGGAAATTGGTTAGCACTACAAATCAAGATTTTGCTGTTGTTACTGTTTTTCAGATTGCCATTTTACCAGCACAACACAACTGACACCAATGACTCTCATCAGACACAAAATTTACCTAATTTATTTGAAACATTTGACATAGATAGATTCTCTTTCTTAACTTCATCCTTTACTTGTCTATTAAGGCACCATCTTCTTATTTATCTACCTCTCTCACTAGATACTCCTCTGTCTCCTTTGCTGGTTCCACTCCATCTTCATGGCCTCTAAACATTAGTTAAAACTCAGTCCAAACACCTCTTTTCTTTACACTACTTCTCTTGGTGTTTTCATTCAATCTTATAGCCTTTAATACTCAAATGTATATTTTAAAGTCAGATTTTACCCATGAATTTCAGCTTAATTATCTTCCTGTTTACTTGACATCGCTACTTGGATGTCTAATAAGTGGGTCAAATTTAGGCCCAAAATGGAATTTGTAATTCTTCCACCTCAATTCCTAGGCAGCCAAACATGATATTCTAATAACATTCCACTGCTCAGCAAATGTCAAATCTAGCAGCATAGGTTACCTGTTTGGAGTTATTCTTGGTACTGCTCTTCTTTTATTACTTCCAATGCACTGGCAATCTTATTGACTTGTATCTTTTAAATGTTTCCAAAATCTACTTTTTCACTTCTAATACTTCTGCCTTGTTCCAAGCAACAACCAATTTTCAACTAGGATAATGATATAAACTTTTAACTTAACACACTGCAAGATCCAGAGTAACCCTTTAAAAAATGTAAGTCAGATGTTACTGCACATCCACTCAAAACACATTACTTCCTATTTTAAAATAACAGCAAAGGGGCTGGGGATTTAGCTCAGTGGTTCCACCACCTGCCTCTCAAGTGCAAGGACCTGAGTCCGATCCCTGGTACCAAAAAAAAAATAAAATAAAATAACAGCAAATCTTTTTAATGGTCTACAATGTCCTGTAAGGCATTGCTGCTACCTTTGACTTAGGTCCCACCACTTTCACAGACACTGTGCCAATCCAGCTAGAGCTTCTCTGCTCTTTGACAAAAGTACTGCTGGATCAAAGGCTTAGCATATGTTATTCCCTGTTCAAGAACTTTCCTCCCAGATGGTTACAAAGCTTATTCCTTCACCTCCTACAGGTCTACTTTGTAGGAAATTAATTCCTTCCACGGTACTTATTGCCATATGACGCCCTTTGCTGTTACATGTTTGTGTATTTATCATCTGTCTCAGCTTGGCAGAAAAATTATTTGTTTTCCATTACTATATACCTAGCACCCAGAAGAGTGCTTGGAACACAACAAAAGCTCAGCAAATATTTGTGGAATGAATGAATACATCCATGTCATTACCGGCTTTGGATCAAGAAAAAAGAGAAGGAAAGCTAATGTTCTGGGTAAAGCATTAAGAGATGGACACATATTAAAGGGCAAGATGTTCAGTGTCTCTTCAAGGCATTTTTGTTACATAGAGACTCAATAAGAGAGGCCTTCTGGACTGACAAGACAATTAGACCTGCCTTGATTCAGTAGTGACTTGTTTGGTGTCATTACATTATGAGCCCTCCCCCCTTTTATCTTTTTGTTGTGCTGGGGATCAAACCTAAGGCTTTGCACAAGCTAGGCAAGCTCCAGCTAAATCCCCAGGCTTGTTTTTCATTTAAATACCATCTTTTTAAAATGGAGATTTCTTCATTTGAAAGCCCTCTAAATTTCATAGTACGAGTACCTTCAGGAAGAACTAAGATTGGAACAACTGAAATTAGCCCCTAGAACCAAGGCCCTGGCTGATTGGTGGAGTCATGAGGAGAGTTAGAGGGACAATAGGGGACAATAAAACAAATGTCACGCATTTATACAATTTTCTCTGACCATCAAGAAAGAAATATTTACATATTACATACACATGTCCCTAAAACTCCTCTCTCTCTTTTACTAAAGATGCTGGGGGACAGGGAGAAGGCAGACTTCTCATCCCCAGGATTTTCATGGCAGGAGAGAAGATGTGTTTCTGTTGTCTCTGTAGCTAGAATGAGAGCACATACTGTGAATCACTGATGGCTACTGACGTTCTTCAGGATCATTTAGTTTTTTATTCTCTCCAAGATACTGGGATAATTAGGTAGGCCTGAGTTTTAATAATTTCTTATAGCATCAGTTTTTTTGGGTTTTTTTGGTAAAGGGGATTGAACTCCGGACCTTGTGCTTGCGAGGCAGGCACGGGAACCACTGAGCTAAATCCCCGGCCCTAGCATCAGTTTTTAAATTAAAAGTATATTAAGAGACAAAATTCTTGTTTTTTGATCTGAAATTTTGTGACACAATTTGTTTATAAATTGAAAACTGCTTACATTACAATTACTAAACTAGACTTTTTAAATTAAATCCAAAAGCCAAGTATGCTTTAAATTTCTGTAGTGGTAGGAACCATAAGCAGTGATTATTATTTTTGATTTTTTAAACATTATGGGGTCCCAGAACTTCTATCCATAGTTGAAACTGTTGAAGAAGCATCAGTGGAAGAAAGACATCAGAAATATGGGAAAAATTCTTTAAATGCCAGGTGAAGCTGGTGGTGCATGCCTGTAATCCATGCACTTTGTGAGGCTGAGGCGGAAGGATTGCACATTCTGCCTGGGCAATTTAGTGACTCAGATAGATAAATAAATAAGCCAAATGAAATAATAAGAATACTTCTATTTGACCTGGTCAATTTTCATTTTGTTTTATCCCATAAGATCATGTTATTTAAGTTATTGGGAAATATGTGCTTCTACCTCCTCCCTTTCACTCTCTCTTTCCTGATCCCCTTCCCTCTCCAGTTACACCCCCTCACACAAAGACATGCAATAGATAATGAAGTCAACTAACATTTATTGAGTTCTTGAAAATGTACTACACATTGTTTTGTGTTCTCTATTTAAATTATATAATAGGAGCTACCTCCTACATATTTATCAAGTATTTCACAGTCATATCTAATCATCATAATGAAAACAAATCTCTACATAACACTTTGTGCATGCATTGTTCTCAGTCTTTTATAGTTATTCATCTTGTAATATCTACAACAGCCCTTCAAGGTGGGAAGCAAGTGCTAACATCATTGCCATCTTCAGAGCAAGCAGCTGAGGCACAGAAAGGTTATATGAGACTTCGCCAAGGACATATAGCTATAAACAGTGCAACAGGAGTTTAAATACAAGCAGTCTAGCTTCCGTCTTGTTTTCTACTTTGCCACTTTTTTCACAAGCATTTTTATTATCTGCATTTCCTAATGAAGAACTACTTCAAGATCTTAATACCTTTATATAAGGTTGCACAATTAGTATATATAGGTGAATCCAATCTTAAGGTGCCAACATGAAAGCCTGGTTTTCACAATACCACAAAACTCCTACTATCTTATGTTCTGTAAGCAAATATTAGTTCATCAAAGGCACTGGTATGCCTTAAAATTCATCTGCATAATCCTCTAAGCAAAATAACACCCAGGGTTCTCCACAAATAGATACTTAATATAGGAGACTCAGAGTGATTTTTGCATTATATATAAAGCTTATAAAAAACAAAAACAAAACACCACTATCCACATCACAGCTTCCTTCCATTTGAGACAACTCCAAGACAAGTGGCTCCAAGAAAAAGTCATTTGATTTGCCCTAGTAGAGGAGAAATCAATGCTAAAATAACTATTGAAAGACACCTGAGATGTGCTGATGTAACATGACAAATGCCAAGGAATTTGGACATTAAATTGCTCTTGGAATCCAAGCTCCCCATTCTTTAAGACCACAGAAGAGGAATTACAAAATCCACATGGAGAAAAAAGTATTCATATATTGACTGTAGATCTTAACATTTACTAAAAGCAGACACAACATCTCCAGTGCTATCTTACTTATGAAGCAGCTAAAGTTGTTATATCTGTATGCAAAAAAGCTCCACCTCTGTGTATTACATTGATTGCAGAGGGTTTTGCTAGTAGTGCACTGACACCAAAATGTGTCTGAAATCTCCAGAAGCTCATTTACTATTTTTTTATTATTGAGAGAAAAAAACATGGGATGTAAACCTTATTGGTCCTCTAGAAAAGGCAAAGCCATCCCAGTTTATGTTTTAAATAATTTATCTTATCTGGCAATGAGAAGATAAATTCTCTCTCCAGATGTATGGTATAATTCTCAGCCATCTGAGACTTCTGTTTATTCCACCTTGTCTCATTGCTCAAAGAATTATACTTAGACATTTACTTGCTGCATGGGACACTATGAGAACTCCAGATAGTTTTTCTCTGGGAAAGTCACCAAAGCTTATGAACAGTCATCATGGCCCCTTCTGAATATGGCACTAATCGAACATATTTAAGGAAGCAATGACTGGGCTGGGGATTTAGCTCAGTGGCACCTCGCCTGCCTTGCAAGTGCAAGGGCCTGAGTTCAATCCCTGGTACCAATAAATAAACAAACAAACAAACAAATAAAAAAATGACAACTCTTTAAAAAAGCACCAAAGAGCCAACACAATACACTGAAAGAATTGTTTAAACATTGTTTATGAAAGATAACTTGTGTAGGACTTCTGAAGGAATTTTAATAGATTCTATGAGGATTTCATAAAAACACAAAGGGAAAGTGATTTGAAGTTTGACAGTGCAAATCCACACAAAAACAAAAATAGCTATCTGAAACTTTTACTCATGAAGAAGTACTACTAATTCTATGCAAATAGTAATGGCACTTTTCAGAAAGAGCTCTAAAGTAAGTCACATACATAAACCTCAGTAGAGGCACAAAACATCCTTTGTTACCGGACGTGAGAAAAACACACACACGTCTAAAAAAAGCCATAGGAAGGAAGTGGAAGAACCTCAGGGGTGAGTGGGAGTGCGAAAGGAATGTTGCAGCGCTGTTTTTTTGTGTTTTTTAAAAAATTATGTAAGCTTGCAGTGGCTCTTAATAGTAGGGCAGTACTTCAATAAGTGAAGTAAGATCTTCATGATATTTCTTTCCTATTTTGGAGGTATAGTATCAGCCAAATAGGATTGAAAATCTGGATGCAAATATTGGATATTCTGGCATTAAATTGCCCCAAGTTAAAAAGCTCTTTAAAAAAAAAATCAAAGTAACTCAAAACACATGCATTTGATTCTAATTTCATACATCTCAAAACAACTGAGATTGCTAAGACAAAAATTAAAAAGAAGAGTCATCTAAGAGCAAAGACAAGTAAGCAAAACACTGTGCTAAAAGTTTCCAGTGTAACAAAATAGGAGATATCTGTTGGGAGAATAAATTGAAAGCTTCTTTGAAAACACTAATGCCATCATGTCACTTCCCTTAAATTCCTTTAATACCTTCTCGGGCTCAGGGTAAACATGAAGTTTTCAATAATGCTTACAAAGCTCTGCACGAGCAGGTTACTGCAAAATCGTCAAAGCATCATATCAGAGCCTGGACAAAGCCTGGACCTGGGTTCATCTCATTGAGCCTCATCAACCCTGGAGTATTTCAGACTTTTTGTTTTGTGCTGATGATTTCCCTTTTTGAAGGCTTCCTATTATTTAAAACCCACCAAGAAAAGTATATTTTCTTGCTGTAAAGCCAGGATTCCAACTTAGAAATCTGACTCCAAAGCCCATATGCTGATTTTCATTCTTTTCTGTTGTATTCTCCCTTTTGTTGTCTTTGCTCCACGAATCTGAAGGTTCCTGAAAAATCACTGGGTTTCTTCCTGCCCAGAGTCTTTGCTCACGCCCCCCTGTCTAGAAGAGTCTTTTACTTATCCTTCAGAGCTCAGCTTAAAAATCACCTCTCCAGGGAAGCCTTCCTTGATCTTTGAACATTTACTGAAGTTGGTTTTCCCATACATGTGTTAATAGAAACCTATGTTTGTCCTGTCATTTTGTATTACAAGTACATAAACAAACATTTAATGCTTGTCTTTCAAAGCCACCTGGTAAGCTCATGAAGTTAGGAACTGTGTTTCTCGTTGTATGTAGTAGGCAGTCTATAAATATTTATTAAATAGATGAATAAATGCAGTCATTTCTAATCCTAAACTAGTTGTTGAGCTACACAGAAGAAGGGAAATTATTCATCGAACATATCCAAAGTGACATAAGCATGTCAGCTTGAAATACATATTTGATTGAGTTTTTTTCCATTTAGTTTATTGGTACATTTTAGTTATACAATACAGTTACATTCATCATTGAGATCTTGTACCTTTATATGATGTATCTTGGTTCTTACTTTTTTCCCCATTCCCCTGCCCTCCCTTTACCCCCTCCACCCCTCCCTATTTACAAAGACTTTGTTTCCATGTTTTTCCTTTTCTCATATTTTTTTTTTCCCTTCTTTCCTTCCCCTACCCCTCCCACTTCTCCTACTCCTTTAGACATTTTCTTCCTATTTCACAATATCAATTATACATTTTTTTTGGTACCGGGGATTGAACTCAGGACCTTGCCCTTGTGAGGCAGGCACCGGCATCACTGAGCTAAATCCCGAGCCCTCAATTATATATTTTGATTCTTATTTACACTTTTGGTTTTTCACACCAGAGAAACTATTTGATATTTACACATGTGTGTCCTATTTATTTCACTTAAGAGTATAGCCTCAATGTGCATCCACTTAGCTACAAGTGTCTCCAGTTTCTCATTCTTTATGGCTGAGTAGTACTTTATTTTATAAAAAATACCACATCTTTATCCAGTCTCCAGTTGATGGGCAATTGGGCTGTTTCCAAGTTTTAGCTATTAAAAACTGTGCCACTATAAACATAGGTGTGCATATATCACTATGGTATGATTCTTTTAATTCTTTTGGGAAGATACCCAGTAGAGGAATAGCTGGGTCAAA
This sequence comes from Heterocephalus glaber, assembly GCF_053883595.1. Lineage (NCBI taxonomy): Eukaryota > Metazoa > Chordata > Mammalia > Rodentia > Bathyergidae > Heterocephalus > Heterocephalus glaber. The sequence continues at coordinate 12,799,683 of NW_028258294.1, forward strand.
TGGGACTTCCAATCCTAGTTATTTGAGGTAACTCCATATTGATTTCCATATTGGTTGCACCAGTCTGCACTCCCACCAACAATGAAGAAGGGTTCCTTTCTCCCCACAACCCTGCCAGCATTTGTTATTGGTTGATTTCACGATAGCAGCCATTCTTTCTAGGGTGAGGTGGAATCTCAGTGTTATTTTCATCTGCATTTCTCGAATGATCAGTGATGTTGAACATTTTTTCATATGTTTATTTGCTGCTTTTACTTCTTTGCCTGAGAAATGTCTGTTCATTTCAGATGCCCATTTTTAAATTGGGTCTTTAAATTTAGGGGGTCTGATTTTTTTAAGTTCTTTATATATTCTAGATAGTAGACCTTTGTCTGAGGAACAGCTGGTAAAAATTTTTTCCCACATTGTAGTTGTCTCTTAGCTCTGTTGGTGGTTTCTCTTGCAATGCATAACTTTTTTTTTTTTTTGGTACTGGCGATTGAACTTGGGACCTTGCACTTGGAAGGCAGGGGCTGAAACCACTGAGCTAAATCCCCAGCCCCTACATAAGCTTTTTAATAAGATGAGATCCCAGTTGTTGATTCTTTGTGCTAGTTCCTGTGCTATTGAAGATTTGTTCACAAAGTCCTTTCCTATGCCAATATCTTCGAGAGTTCTACCTAAGTTATCTTCCAGCAAGTTTAGTGTTTCTGTTTATATTTGACTGTTACATGCCATAAATATCTCAACAGAAAGGAAGGAAGCAGAGTTAAAATCCAGAGACAGGCTGTGAAGACAGAGGACACCCCACTTAGAAAGAAAAGGAATACCTCCATTCCCAAGGCAGTGGCCATGCCAGAATCAGAAAAGTGCTATTAAAAGAAGAAAATGGTGAATGTGAAGATAGGAACTGCAAATGAAAGCAGGGATTATCTTGTAAAAATGTAATTTTCAGTAGGCCAAATATAAGGCACAATATTTTCTTTGCTCTCATATTGTGCATTTGGCATTTGAAAGGCTCTTCTGTGGGAAATTTCATAGTGGATTTGTAAGAAAATGTTCCAATTTATATAAACTTTGTTTTATTGCCAAATTTCTGGTAGCCCATCTATTCCCTTAAACAAGAGATATCTGGTTTGCAATTTCTGTTTAAAATCACTGCTGTCTGTTTTTTTAGAATCTTCTCTCATTTCCTTGCAATTGATCTTTTTATACTCTTTTCTTTTAGACTAAATTCATGAGACCAAGAATCTTGTGACTTCCGTAATTTTTGATTTTCAGTACTGGGTATAGTGTAGGCATAGAATATGAACCCACTGTGTCTTTTGACTATAAATGAGTAAACAAAATTCATAGGCATGTTAGGCATTTAGTAAATACATGTCAAGTTAAATCTTGATATATGACTCAGAATTACTTTCCTTTCAAGGTATTTGTTCAGTGAGCATAATTACAGAGTACACAATACAAAAAAGTCTTCATTATGGAGAAAAACTAGGAAAGAGCTTTGGGTTTTTCAAGACAATATGAATTGAAGTGGCAGCCTCCTTTTTATTATGTGCATATTTTCAAGTGCAAGAGCAGTTCAAAACTTGAAATAAGAAGTCTTATAATACTTCTCTGCTCACCAATCCTTATGACCTCCTGCATTGTGTCATCATGGTATATCCTGAGAGTTAAGTGAACAGAAGAAAGCAAGGTAAGAAGAGAAGGTGAGACAGCTGTAACAGACAAGACAATCAGGCTTCGAAGAGAAGCAAAGGCAAAAGGGAAGGGCAGGTGAGGATGAGAATAAGAGCAAAATACAAGGATAAAAGTCAGTTGCTTTCCTTTCTTTAGAAATATTAGAAATGTCTCTAGTTTCTCCTGTCTTTTATAAGAATGCATGCAGATTTGTCTACTTGACGTTAATTTTATGACTTGCTCAAATGTCATAACTTCTTTTTGAAGAAGTTAATTTAGAACTAAATGTCTTTATTTTTAACTTGCTCTGTTTGTGACTCTTGACATCTTTTGTGTGTTATTCATCACAACCATTAGCTAAGTCCAAAGTACAGCAGTAGAGTTGCTTTAACAACATCTGTAGTAGATGGTGAATACAATCTATTGTCATATTTATAGAAAGTGAAATTTCCTTAAAGTACATTGTAATCTGCCTAATTTGTAAATATACCATTTTTTAATTTCCATATTGTACCAATGAAGTATTTGGTGCCAATTCAGGTACTTGAGTGAAAGGAATCCAATCTTGACATGGTATAAAATGATGGCAAAAACATATTAATAGTAAGAAAAAAAATTTTGCTTCAAAAATGTGGATTTATTTTTCTAGTGTCTTAAAAAGGAATGAAACTGAAAGAGGTAGCTTGAAGAATCTTACATGTGTTTAAAACCCACATCCTGTTGTTATGCGCTGCCCTAGCACAGAGGAGCTGTGTGAACATTTTCATTAGGCTCCCCAGTAGCTGTGATTTGCAATGGGCTTCTCCAAAGACAGAAATAACACTCACTCATCAGACTTTGTCCCAGATATCACCATAACTGAGCACTAGTTTTTGAGTAAACATTCAAGACCAAGAAAACAATGGACTAACCTAGAGTCCCTAGAGGTTAAATGACTCCCCATGCTTTCTTCTAGCCACTATCAGCAGATTCTAAATCACCATGAAGGCTCATCTGCCTTGGGACTAAAATAAATTATAACAATAGCAAGAGGCCTAATGGAAATCAGCCAGTAAGAATAAGAATATGATGTACTCCAACTTTTGTTTCTTATTATTTATCTATATGGTCAAAATACATGTGCTTTTGCTTCAGGAAGATGTTGGTATCCTAGCACTTTTGTACAGGATAGTATAGAAGGAAGAGGACCTGTGAGGTATGAGCAAAGAATGTTTTATAAGCCCAGTGGCATTTTTCGCAGGCTCAATATTTTTTTTTTTCAAAACTAACACTACTCAGAATTCTTTCAAAGGGTGAAAACAAACCTAACAATCGTATGGTACAAATAATTATAGAGTTGTTTTAAGTTTGTATCTTGAAGTTCCTCCTTTATGCTACTTTACTTAACCTCCACAGACTCTTCTATATGGCCACCCGCATGTCTTCAATTTTCTAAGAGAAGACCAGCCCCCTTCAAGATGTTCCACCAACTCATTCCTGTTTTCCTCAGATGTTTTTTTTTCTTTTGCTTCTTTGAAAAGCATGTGTTGATAGACTACAGGGAATAAAATGAGATTTGTTTTTTAGACAGTGTTTTCCCCTTGCAAATGTAAGTCATCCTTCCTTGGAAAGGAAACAGGGTAAATGATTATATTGTATTTTGCTCTGAAGCTTCCTTCCCAATAGCCCATTAAAATGAAAATTGTGGAGAATAAAGTGAAAAACTTGCCTCCATCTGGAAGCATTTACACACAGAGGTGTCTTCAGCTTCAGTTGTTTGCCTAGAATTTCCATTTATGAATTGGTTTGCTTTTCTCATGTGGGTATGCCGAAGACAACCGTTTGCAAAATCCATTTTGTGCAACAATTCAGAGTCTCTTTCAAATTCAACCAGGCTGGAAAGACAAATCATGACTCATAAGATCCCTCTAACACACACACATACACACACATACACACACACACACATACACACACACACACAGAGTCAGAAATCAAGGATTGAAGCAATCTCCCTTGCTGAGAGTAGCTGTGAGTTCACCTGAGAAGTCAGGGGATGATCCTCAAACAAGTTTCCTGCTTGCAAGACTTGTCTTCCCTCTGTAAAGGTATCAGCCCCTCTTTTCATGAGTAATCTCAATATGAGTGACAGGACCTATGTCCAGCAGAAGATGTTTTTACTCTTTTTTTATGGTTCAATATAAAAGTTTCCTAAAATGAACCTAGGACACACTTTTAAGATACTAGTTGTACTTTTATTTTAACATCAGTATATCATGTTCTGATTTAATCACTGTTATGGCTTATATCTAGATGTCCCCCCAAAGCCTCATGTGGTAATAAGTGGGACTTTTCTTAGAGGTGGCTGGATCTAGAGCATATGATGCTGGGACTAAGAGTGTGTGATTACTAAATTAGTCCACCGATTGGTTTGGCACAGCTCTGGGTACCCTAAGAGGGGATAGCCTAGATAGAATATAAACAAGACAGAAAGAAGTTGTCACTTGACCTTGCTTGTTGCTTGCTGCCTTTTGCCTGCCTGCCTGCTCTGCAATGCCTCTCTGCCAGGCCACCCTGCCTTGGAGCTGGCCAGCTATGAACTAACTGAAACCTCTACAAACTGTGAGCTAAATAGACCTTTCTTTAACTTTGGGTGTCGAGTATTTTGTCTCAGCAATGAGAAAAAGTAACTAAGACAATCATTCACTTAAAGAGGCAAGGAGGAAAGCTTGCTAGACATCTGCAGAGAAACCTTATTAAACAAGACAGACCAGAATCATAGGGATGTCTGTGCCACCTTCCTAAGAGCCAGTTAGTTCAAGGACTTCTTAAAGAAGAAGGTCTTGACTGTGGGTATGTCTGGCCTTATATGAGTAGAATTACTATCTCTGGTTTTAGAGGAAGAGGAAGGTTGTTAGAGCAGCAGCCTAGAAGGATGGTGGTAGAAGAGAAGACAAAAAAAGACAGAATGCTTAGACTTGAAGTTGCCCCATGAGACTCGCATGGTCCTCAGGTGGTAGTGGAATGACAGAAGAGGAGTCCTTTCAAGGACTAAGAGGGTGGCAGACATTCAGCCATAACACACCCATTCTTACTTATTCCTTTTCTTCTTTGCTGGACTTCTTCCCACAACTTCTCTAGTTCTTGGAATGGAGCTAGGGCATAGTTCTGGCAACAAGGTGCACATCAGTGGGGGAAGTTCATGTTTCTGGCAAACTTACAACTTTTCTAATAAAAGGAATACTATTGTTGTTCCCAGTTCTTCTCTGCTTTGAATGCTAGTGTGCTACTTGGAATTTGAAATTATGGGAGAAAGGGCAAGAGAATCATAGAGATGCTGACCTGAGACTTGACTTTATTGAGTAACTAACTACCAACCATGATCTATCTCCAGAAATATTGTAATGTGAGGAAGAAAAGAATCTGTATTTGTAATCATGTTTGTTTCAAACAGTCAGTTTTTGGTTACTTATAGCAGCAATAAGAAAAAGTCCTAACTGATTCAGCAGGGAAGGCAGATCAATTAAGAAAGCATACTTAAAAAACATTTTGGGGGTAAGAGAAGCTTTGAAAAACCTAAACCTAAGTGAAACTGAATATTCTTTTCAATCTAAAAACCAATTTACCATGGCAGATGGTAAATTGGCAGATGGCCAATTTATATGGCAGATATAATTTGTTTTATAGTTTATACCTACCACAACTTAGTATCATTATTTTATGCACTGATTCAACCAATTTATCCAAAGAACAAGTAATATTCTAGATCCATAACCATATGGATAATCAGTTTGTTAACTGTTGATATTTATGTTTTTATAAGCTTCTAACCTTATTTTTCTATGAAGCAAAGGTATCAGCTAATGGGCTACTTGCCTTACTTGAGTCTTTCTGAATTATTATTTCACTATTTTTAGAGACTTTTGAATGGAAAACTCAGAATGGCTTGCTTGGTCAGTAACTAGCAAAATGACATTGCACAAGTTATTTCAAGTCCCTGAGCTTCATAATGCTCCTCTACAAAAGCTAGGTTAGGTAGTTTTTTCAACTTTTTGTTCTAAATTGTTTGATTATAAACAATTAGGCTATCTAACACAGATAATTTTGTAATTCTTTTTTCACCTATGTGAATTATATCATATTTCCAACATATCACCATGAACAAAATTTTAAAATTTATATTTGATATGGTTAGAGTTCATAAACTCAACTGAGTTTTCTGACTCAAAGACAATTTTTCTCCCAACTTATTATTTTCTGTGTTAGACTTCTCAAATGGCAAAGTTGTTGTGTCTTCCTGGATCCAACTGATATCTAGGGATGGATCCCAGAAATAGGATTTTTTACAAGTATCCTGGGACATTCTAACACACAATAAAGTTTAAGGACTACCACGGATCTGGAAATCACTACCACTAAAAGTATGAAATTGAGAATTTGGTAGAATAAAATTACATAGAGGTTATTATGATAAAACAAAGATAAACTTCAGTTACAAATACAGAGCTTGACTTCTCTAACTGTACTACATTAAGGTCATCTATCACCTCCTAAGATTTCAATTTAACCTGCAGTCAGGATTATTATTTCTTACCTGAATAAAATTCACAAAAATCAAAGTGAAAAAATTTCTTCAAGGGTTATGCTTACAGCTCAACTTATTTTGTTTCTGCCTGTTTTTTCCTTCTAGTTGACATTTGTTCTTATTTTTAAAAATCTTGGTTTTAATGCTTTGTTTCTTTTAATGAGCAAGAAGTGGTTTTAAGTAAGCTAGTTGTAAGTGCCATGTTTTCATGGCTTATTATAAGTCTCATCTTCCTACCCTTTGGGCTTCTTTTAAGTCCTATAATCCATTAATAAACTAAAGGATTCATGTTTACTTTGCATCTATTTGTTTATTGATTTCTATTTGGTGAGGTCTGATAGTAATCTTTACACTATTCTCTAGTAGTAAGCTATTTTCCATAGTAGTTTTTTTAAAATCAGGAATTTCTAGTTTATGTATTTGGTTTGAATACTGTAACATCTATTCAAGAATACTTTATCCTATGAGTAGGTGTACTAACATCTCCCTCATAACTGTGATTTATTCAGCATTTCTTTTATTCCAAATCAATAAACATATTCTACAAAATGCTATATCTAATTCAGGTATGTTTTCAATATACTGCCTATGGCTGTTAAAACTAGGAAGAAGAGATATGAGAAAGACCAACATTGTTAAATGTTTCAAAGCCAATGAGCCCATTTAAAAAGAAAACAAACTGAAATAAACATGCTGACTCAAAAAAGGTTACAGCCATTATAATTCCAATATTTTAACAGTAATATTAGTCATTATTATTTCATCACAGTAGTATGCTCAGCATTTCTAAAATGTTTCTCAATCAAAAAAATGTTCATGTATCTTACAAAACATCAGACTATTAATGAATCACACATAGCACCTTAAAAGGAAGTCAGGTGCCCTATGAAGGATGATGACCGTCAGGGAGATGCTCACACACTGATGACATTCATTCAACCACAGGGAGAGCTAAGATAGTTCTGAGAGAAGGCCAAAGTGGAATGTGCTCCTGACATTTTGTACATCCCTTAATCCCAACAGAAATTTCTTCTGAGTCTGCACTTGAGGTCTGTGGGGATGGGGAGGAGGCTGGGGCCACAAAGAGCCCTGTGAGTAGCAGAAGTAGTTATCATTAAAAGAGTGCCTAACTGGAGTCAAAGTTCCTGCATGCTTGCTCCCTAAACTTTACCTGTTAATTGTGTAGTTTTGGGCATTTCACAATCTCTTGAAGCCCACATGTGCCTTCATAAAAGATCTGTAACATTAGTATATTAAAATGCTTTCTTCTTGGGCCTTTTGTGAGGAGAAGCTGAGATGAATTATAAAAATTCTTCTGATATAAATATTTGTTATAATTATAATTCAAATAAGAGCCAGATCACTTTTCTAGATTGTATCACCTGCATTCTGCACTTGATCTTAGCCAAAAGGCCGAGAAGCGATTCACCTGCATTCTGGACTGAGGTACCCAAGTATCTCCTGACTGGACTACTGTGCTACATTTGCTCATAGTTGCTTCATAACTATCTCCAAGTACATTGGTTGGGGTTGACTTGCTCCATGAAAAGTTTCCAGTTTCATAACTTTTGTAAAGCCCCTTCACAAACCAAGATATCTTCAGCTGCTGCAGCAGCTTATGGGTTCATTTTTTTTTATAAGGTCCAGACCTCTACTTAGTCCAGTATCTGGAAACTCTGACTATTGTATACTGAGAGAAAAAAATGATCTCCAAATCAATACCTATCTCTGGCAGGAATGTGCATTGGAACAGACCTAGGCAAAAATAACTCATTTGAACACAATACATGACAGTGTGTACAAATATGCTTTATGGCTGAACTTGAGTTCTTTCTGATTGTTAACATGTCCTGTTCTTTTGTGGCACCCACGCAAAAATGTGTTCTATTAGGGGCCAGGTTCTATTACTGTCTTCTTAGTCACAGTGAGCAAATCATTTTCATTAACCTTAGCTTTATTTTACACATTTTGAAATCTCTCCTTATCCACTCTAACACAGGGAAATATGAAGTTATAGCTGACAAACTAGTAAAGAAGGGTCTGCCAACAAAGCATTAAAAACTGTACTAGCCAGTGTAACAGAGTAGGATTTGTGACAATAAACCACTTAAGATCCTCCTGAAATGACAAGGTTGAACATATTACAAAATCAGTACTTTTAATATTCTGAAAAGTAGCCACCACACTTCTACAAGGGGTACTTATTTGATTATACAAAGACACATTTAATACACTAATATGCTTATCAGTCATAAATGTACTACATTCCAATGAGAGGAGTTTGAGCAGCAATTCTCTGACTTTCAAAAAGTCAGGAGATGGCTAGAACTTAACAAAGGCTATAATATTATCCTAAAGAAATCAGTACATTTCAAATTGTCACAAAAACCATATCCTTTACTCTTTAGCACAAAAGACATGTCAGCTGACTGTCATCAAGACTTTGGTGGAGACGGTTATAGAAGAGGAAAAGTGATACAAAAGGTCAAGCAACTGTTGAACACAAATGGGGTCAAGGGTTTCCCTTACCTCACTGCTTGGAAGAGGAAGGGACAGTTGCCAAAGCAGAAAATGTGAAGGAAAAACTACAGAGCATTTTCCCCACGAATTACTCCTGTAAGTGGTGTAACCTTTTAAGTGAGTAACTGGAGGATGACTATTGATGTAGCTGCACAGTGCTAAAGTCTGCAGAATGTAAGCCCTATTCAATGATAAGGAACATGCAGGACTACTCAGGAGAAGTGACTCAGCAGGTAGAGATAGTGCCTCCCCTGTCAGTGCTAAGCTGCACTTCTCCAGGTCAACAGTCTTTATGAAACATATGTAGAGGTTGGGGTTTTAGCTCAGTGGTTCAGCTGCCTGCCTCGCAAGCGCAAGGTCCCGAGTTTGATCCCCGGTACCAAAAAAAAAAAAAAAGAAACAAATACATTGGTGTGATGCTGAATTTCACCAATGAAATGAAATGGATTATACAATTTTCTAAATAACTAATTGTATTTCTAAACAGTTCACTAATTTCAAGTACTACCCTTGCCACAAACATAGAACCAAAATATGGATTGCTATATTAATACCTAGGTGCTTAAATTAGGAGGTACTTATTTGAGGTTTCTTGTGCTGGGCTTTTTACCTTAGGTTGTTAGGTATACTTCCAGGCACTTGCCTCAGTGAATATGATATATGTAAATGTTTATAATCATGAGCCCCTTATGTGATGGAATTAATACTTAAGGTATATTAATTTAGAAATATTTGAAATTTACTAAACGACAGCCTTAATGAAAAGTAAGTCCCCCACTACATTATCATATATTCTTTCACCTAATAGGTCTTTAGACAATTTTTAAGAGAAGCCATAAATGGCCAAGCAGCCTGAAGAGAAGGAGAACCTTTCATCTGTACATCCATCTATGGAAGGGTATGTTCCTAATCTGTAATTTCACATATGTGTACAACCTAAAAGAAAAAAGCATATTTCTTTGCAGATGTAGTGAATTTATCATCTACTTGGATTTTCATGGAAAAATACACGGTATTTGGAGAAAATAGTGAAAAACAGTAATGGAGTAGCTAAGTGGATGACTGAAGCAGAGAAAAAGCATTCAAATGGAAATGCACTGGTTTAAATAAGCCCTAAGACAATAGAAAAATTACATCTCCATTAAATGAAATTTCCGTCCCATATATTAAAACTGTGGCACAAATAGAGAAAAGAGAGGAAATATAAGATTATAGATGCTTAATTCAGTCAACATAAACAAAGCATATCCATTTCAACTCAATGTGGGGTTGCTCCAGTTCTAGCTAGGGGAGAAAAGGCTCAGAGGGGGGAAAAAAACCTGTCTTACAGTTCCCCTAAGGCAACCAGAAAGTGAAACTTAATTAAACAAGTGAAATGTAATTACCTACTGCTTACCACACATGGTACTGATTTTTTATTCTAGGTGCATTATTAACTGGCTGGTACTGCCCAAAGGTACTAATAAACTCTGTGTAACCACTGGTGGTGAGCAACAGAAGGAAAGCACTACCTGTTCTGTACTTCCTGCTGTGGTTCAGTTCCCTGGGTGACTGGTTTCAGCTAGTCACATTTCAGTCGGGGACTGGGAGCTGAATCTATTTACGGAAGTGCTGTCCCTCAAGCACGGTAATCTTACTCTAAAGAAAGCTGAATCTTGGGATTTTTACACTTCTCAGGACCTAAGGACAATTGCTCACTCAACATATTTGCCACTTTCATGTGCTGCTCAGAACAACTCAGATTCTCTTATATGAAGAGGCATTCAACATATGGTACCTGTCGTAGTAATTTAAAATGTGATTTCATCGTGACTCTGGAAACAAGGAGATGGCTTTTCTTAATGATAGGCACATATATTGAGAACCAGTAGGATGCTATTTAGGATAAAAGTTTGCTATGAACCTTGATGCTATGATGTAATTTGGATATCTTCTTTAGCTTTCTATTTCCTCTTCTACCCGAGTATTCTTAAGCATACAACTTTCTACCTGTGGAAGTTTCAAGAAACAAATACTTGAAAAATAATAAACCTGAAGTGGGAAAAAAATGAGTATGTAAATCAAGCAAATGCTGAATTACTTAACAAATGGCTATTTGGATTCAGATAAAGTTGAAAAGCATACTCAGAAAGTTTTGAATGAATACTCTACAATGTTGGCATATCACAATGCTCTTCATTCATATAACATGGCAATGATTTGTCATTTTTATGGGAGCAGCTAGAGGAATTGAAAGATGCAAGAACTAGTCAGAAATTTGAAATTGGTTTTTATTGAAAATGATTTTAAAAATTGTTGGATGGACTGCCATGCATGGTGGCACATGCCTGCAATCTCAGCTACTCCAGAGGCTGAAGCAAAAAGATTGCAAGTTCACGGCCAGTTTGGGAAACTTAGGAAATCTTTTCTCAGAATAAAATTTTAGAAAAACAGTTGGAAATGCAGCTCAGTGCCACAGTGCCTGCCTAGCTTGTGCAAAGCTCTGGGTTCAAGGTCCAGTACTGAAAATAAATTTTTATTGGATGACTTTGTGGTGGAAATTTTATAGCAGGTAAAACTGAACCAGGTTTCCTTTCAGTTCTTTTCTGTGAACATGAGATTTTCAAAGCAGTGAGTCAAATGAATCTTCATTGTATGCATATACTTCAGCTCTCTGTCCAGCCTAGAGGGCTGTTGTATCACATATTCCTGAGACTGTATTTACCCTGCTGTGCCTGAAAGGGCAAAGTTAAGTACCTCCTTCTGAGTCCTTCGATTTACTTTGGTATTCCTGATAAAAACATATAGCCAACTAAAACCTCTTTTTGTCTTTATGTTTCCTTGAAATGAATTTTTGGTTTGGCTTAAACAGTCCTCCTCCTTCACTTGCTCCTCTTCTTGTTTCCTTTGGAGGTTCCTCTCTGTCTTGGTGACCTCTGAAGGTTGGCAGCTCCAGACTTCAGAGACCTTTCATTGAGCCTCTTGGCTTTAAGTAGTGTGCATGATTCTAATCATTAATGACTGACAAATTTATATCTAACCCAGATATCTTCGCTGAACTCTAGATTCATATATATATATATCATATATATGATAAATATATATATTCAAATGCTATGTCTTCTTAGACTTACTATGTCCAAAACAAAGCACCACATCTTGCTCCAAAAAATGATCCTCCAGTTTTGACCTTAATGAAGAGAAACTCCGTCCTTCAGTTGCTCTTGTGAAAAGACTTGGCATCTTTATTGATTTCTCTCTTTTCAGACTTTGCATTCTATCTACTAAAATTGTTGTTGTCTCTACCACATATGCAGAATTCAACAATCATACCACGTTTACCACTAACTGTTTGTTCAAAGACATCATCATTTCTTATTCAGATTAATATCGTAGCTTCCTATATAATCTCCTTAAAGTTCTGTCATTTTCCCCTCTCACTCATTTTTAAGCACAAGAGCTAGACTGATCCATTTAAAACCTGTCAGATTATGCCACTTCTCTGCTTGAAAACTCTAATGCTTCATTCAGAAGAAAAACTGAAATCTGTCAGGGGCCTACAAAGTCCTAACCAATCTGCCTCCTAGACGCTTACTTCTTTGATGTCAGTTCCAATTTCTCTTTCCCTTGCCACTGTTCCAGCTATTCTGGCCACCCTGTGATTTTGTGGACACACTAAGGATACTAAGGTCTCACAACTGTGTACTCTCCTCAGCAATTCTCTTACTCCTAATATCTGTGTGCCAGTCTCTCACACCTCCTTCGGGTCATTCCTTCTCCCTTCAAGGCTCTCACCTCTGGGTGAGGTTTTTATGACCTGCCAATTTAAAACTGAGCCTACTTTTCTTTATTCCACAGCACTTCCCACCATTTAATGTTCTACATACCTTACTTTTTTGTTTATTTTTTTGTTTTCTCACTAGATTGTAAATTCTATGAGAACAAGGATTTTTGTTTGATCAACGAATGCCAACTCCAAGTACCTTGCACACAGTAGGAGCTCAATAAATATTTGCTGAGTAGATAACATTCAAGTACACTTCAGTTTTGATGGCTACATATGTTAAGAACTCTTGGCTCATACATCTAGACACTACACTTCCATTTTAAAAGGCTTCCATGATTTCACAAGAGGCACCTACTTTACCAGGGCCAGAATTGTCAGACAGCTTTCAAAACCTAAATGGTCAATCTCCAGAACCTACAAAGTTTTTAGAAAGTAGGCCAGATTGTGAGCTGAGAAGAAAACAACAATAACATACATTTAAGTATCTTCCAAACAAAATCTCAGAAGCAGCCTATCAGGTTTAGAGACCACATACTTGGCTACATTATTTTGCAAAGGCTGGAAACATAAGGCAGCTCTGAAAGTCAGAAAACACCAGTATTTGGCCCTAAAATGATTTAACATGCACAAAAATGGCACTGTGCCTCTGAGACCTGGAATGTAGCATTACAGGTTTTCTCCAAAACAGATTCATTTACTTAACATTACTCTGACCCTTTAACGTCCAACTTGCTGCACAATTAAGCTATTTAAGCCTTCGATTTATACAACTATCTTTGTACTACAATCTGGGTCTAAACTGAAGCAAAACAACGCTATGCCTTTCTGTTTTGCTGAAGTTTGTTCTGAACTGTGAAGATGTGATATATGCAAATTTGAGCCCCATAAATGTTTAGCCTGCAAAGTTAAGAGTGAGACTATTTCTATTTTACTCTTTCATCCAACAAACATTTATTCAGTCCACTACTGTGTACTGTCAGTCACACTGAGTCAGGTTTTTTCCTTTACTGTTTCTATGAAAAAAACTTTCTATGTAATGCCAGTCACTTAAAAGTTTATTACCATGGAAACAAGAGGGCAATCACAATAAACTTAACATCAAGTTGCACTGAAAAAGTATAGCAATGCTTTTGACAACAATGAATACCAATCTGAATTCTATACTTTTTTGTAAATCAAGGCAATGCTTTTGTCTCTCTTGCAAGATCATTATTTCCCCATAAAAATTGTAATTGACTTTGGAAGAATAGTTTATTTACCTCTTGAAAAATGTTTTTAAAATGTCTCAACTTACATTAAAAGGGACCAAATTTACTGGGTTTCATCAATATTTGACTTGGGAAAAATCACACCATGCCAAAATAATAATTTTATGCAAATGAAAGCAATTTACTCTCCTTTGTTTAAACAAATGATTGCTAATTTTGGAAAGTTTTTTTTTTCTTTTGTAGCTTTCATTCCTTTCCTTTTGTTCATTTTATTTTTATTTTTCCTTTTTATTCTCCAAGGGGCTAAAAAAGAAAATAGAAAACAAAGGACACTGGATTTAGGGGCAAAAGATCTAAGTTTCAATCCAGATTGTTCCATGTAAAAGCAGTGTGATTTAAGACAACCTACTTCACGACTGTGAGACAGTTTTCTCACCTGAACATGATGCTGATGTTCCCCAGAATCACTGTGAGTTTCAATAAGATAATTTGTAGGATGCCTGTTGTATAACAAGTAAGCAGATAGCCCATCTTCATATGAAGTTTGTGATTTAAGGATGATACTTGGCTTCACTTTCATGTACTGTACAACATGAAGATTAAAATCTTTTCATATACTAAATTCTTTGAACTGTTTTGGGGGTTGGATCCTCAGGTTTACATTTTGTAACATGTAAGTCATGTTCATTATAGGTAGAATAATTCTGTCTTTGCTGCTTTCTTGGTATTTTTATTTATTTTTAGTTCTCTTTCAAAATGTTTTACTTCTTTTCCTTTACAGACATCTTTAAGCACATCCGTTTTTCTCTACTATAATTTTTCTGTAGTTTTATTTTTATTTCTGTTATTTACCAAAATTTCATGTATTTCTTTTATTTTTCTTATTCTTTATGGATTGTATAGTCATTTATATTGTGAAATTTTAACATTAAATTAGGTCATCTCTCAAACACATTTTTTAATGAAAAGTCTAGCAATGTGGAATTGTATTGGTGAAAAAGAAAACACTATAATTTAAAGCAGAAGCTGCAAAACATGCTTGTTAAGTATAGCTCTATTTTACATCTTAAATATATTTTTAATTTGGGAAAAGTATACACATTTTTTTGGTAAACATTCAGATACTACCAGAAGGTCTCAGAAAGTAAAAAATATTTGAATCGAAACACCTAGAGATCATTACTGTAAATATTTTGGTGAACTTCTCTTGTGAATCTCATGTATACGTATGTACTAGATACATACAATTTCATATAAACAGATTCAGATTACACATGATATATGAAACCTACTTTTTCACTTAATACAGTGTTTTATTGAGCTAACTCCATGTTAGTGTATACATATTGTCTCAATTTTAATAATTGTACAATATTCCATTGTATAGTTGTACCATGATGTTTTTAGTTAATTCTCTATGGGTAGATATTCAGTTAACTTCCTCCTTTCTCCTATTATAAAAATGCTTCAGAGACTAACATTTACACCCAGATCCCTTTGAAATACAGCTAAGAACATAGTTGACGATCTAGTTGGTTGTAAAATATTTATTTATTTGTTTATTTGGTGCTTTGAAACAGTGTCTCCCTATGTATTTTGGGCTAGCCTTGACCTCATTATGTAGTCCAGGCTGGCCTTCAACTTGCAGCAATCTTCCTGCCTTCTGCCTTCTCCTATAATCCTATTCAGATTATAAGGATGTGTCACCAAGCCTGGCCAATGAACTAGTTCTTAAATGCATGTTTCCTTGGGCATTTTCCTCTTTATCCAGACTGTAAAGAACTGTTTTTCTTAAAAACTCAAAGCATGTATCAATTGAAAGTGAAGTTCAATATCAGCACTGCTGTCGGTATAACTACAAAATGGAACACTAGAGAAATGTAGAAAACCTATTTTCAATCTATTAAATTTCCCTAATTTAAATATTTCTGCTATATAAATAGTAATATTTGTACAGAAATGTTTGTTATGTTACAAAGTCAGGGCAAAGACTTTCTCTTCCATTTTTGCTCATTTTTGTGTCTGCTTTAACTATATTATAGGATTTTTATTAGCAACAGCATAAGTATCATTAATTCCTCACTATTGGTAAGAGCTAAATATTTTTTTTACCCATAGATGATTCTATATCCCACCCCCAAGAATGCACATTCCTTCAGAAAGAGGTATAACAATGACTGGAAAGTGTCTAGCATGGTGAACACCTTAAGAATTCATAATGTTCAAGCAAGGAGGACAGCAGGGAAATCAGTTTGCACACAGATACTTATGCCTGAGGGGACTCTGATATTTCATGTCCATGGAAATAGTTGCAGAATCTACAAATCTTGGAGGTGGTGTGTGTGTGTGTGTAATTATAACAAATCAGCTACCAACTTCTTGGTCCATTCCCCATTTCTAGAGAAAGTGGTTAACTGGGAGGTGAACATAATGTTCAAAGATTTTTTTTTTTCATTTTTCTCCTTCAAATTGGTCACTTTCTTTAGGAGAAGCCTGCCTGTGTTCACTCTGCATGACTGATGCTATACTTTTTCCATTTCTCACAATAGAAAGATGGTCTCTCCATGGAGAGAGGTTAGACATCAGGAACAGTTTCTTATGCTTGTCAGTGTCCAGTTCTTTTTAAGCTTAATCTTGTAATCCAAAACAGCAAAGTCATTTTTAAGGAAAAAAAAATCCGTGTCTGTTCTTGAACAGAGAGGGCTCCAAAGCTGAACATGATTGTTTAAGGTCATGCTAACTTGTACTGATGCCTACAGTTCCAAGGTCAAGTTGCAACCAAACAAGATTTTATACTTGACAGAGAGAATAAGAACTAGCTTCAGAGAACTATATAGTTACACACGTTTAAACATGTATTTCTTTTTTAAAAACATCTATTCCTTTAAAACTCCAATCAAGCTGATGTGGCTTGAGAAATGGCTACTAAAATAAGAAAGGGGGGGAAATGTGGCTAGTGCTCCATTTCCATAATTACTTGTCCCCTTTCCTCTCATATAAACATGTGTTACTACTTCTCACATTAAAAAAAAACTGTTAATCTCTGCTCTATGTAGTTAGAGTACAAACATAAATTGGACAGTACAGTGATAAATGCTGCAGGATTTGTTCATTCATCTAACTGATATTTATCAAGTGTCTGATTCATTCTTGCAAGGTATAATCTGAAGCCATACGAGCCCCTGCACACAAAACAGGGTCCATGCTCTGTAAAAACTCCTATTCTGAGCCACAAGCCAGCTGTTCAAATGTCTGTGATGTCAATGCAATATATTTAAAGTGTTACTTCAGTGCCGTAATTTGGTGTAAAAGAGAGCTGAATCACTCCTGGGGAGTGTTAAGTAAAGACATGTGGAGGATGCATCATTTGTTTTTTTGTTTGTTTGTTTTGTTTTGTTTACTTAAACTCTTTTATTGGTACATTTTAGGTATACAATTCATTTACATTTATTATTGGGTGCTTGTACCTGTTCATGATGTATCTTGGTTCTCATTTTTTCCCCATTACCTGTGCACCCTTCACCCCTAAACCCTTCCCTATTTATATACTTCATTTCCATTTTTTTTTCTTTTCTCATAATTTTTCCTTTCCATTCTTCCCTTTCCCCATCTCCTCCCACCACCTCTACCCCTTTGGACCTTTTCCTATTTTAAAGTATCAATTATGAGTTTTTAATCCTTTTAATCCTTATTTACACTCTCAGTTTCTCACACTAGAGAAACTATTCGGTATTTACACATGTGTGCCTTATTTATTTCACTTAAGAGTACGGCCTCAATATTGGATGCATCATTTGTACCAAGCCAGGTACTACAGCTCAGTCAAGACTGCTGTACCTAAAATAATTTTAAATTGAATAAAAGTTGTCTTAACATAATTAAAACTTGAAGTACTAATTTGGTATCCTGAAAAAAAATTAATGAGGTAAACATAATAAGTGGCTTGGCAAAGAGTAAGTGGTCTTTAAATGCTGATCCCCTTCTGTGGATACCTTTTTGTTTGCTTACTTTATTATCATTATTTTTTTAATTCCCAGGGCAGTGGTTCTCAAACTAGAGATGAGCATCAAGATTACCTAGAAGAAAGATTGTTGAAATAGAGCTCTAATTCCAGTCTTCAGGATCTCCACTTCAGGAGGCCGGGGATGGGGTCCAAAAATATGTATGTATAGAAAGTTTTGGGTAATGCTGCTGCTGCTGTTGTTCTGTGGACCCCACTGAGAGAACCAAGAGCCAGATTCTGTGATCATATTAGAGATGGGTCCCAGCTTTTCAGTTGTGCTTCTTTTTTTTCTCTCTCTCCCTCCCTGCCTCCCTCCCTGTCTCCCTCCCTGTCTCCCTCCCCTCCCCTCCCCTCCCCGCCTCCCTCTCTCCCTTCCTTCTTTCCTTCCTTCCTTCCTTCCTTCCTTCCTTCCTTCCTTCCTTCCTTCCTTCCTTCCTTCCTTCCTTCCTTCTGTCCTTCCTTCCTTTCTACTGAAGAAAAGGAGAGAAAAATAACACCGCTTTATATAGCCCTGACCTTTTTGTAGGCCTGGGCAGCAACTTCCCATGTGGAGCAAATTAATTTCCTTTGTGGATGTTTTGTGTACTGGAAAAAGTACAATAGATTCAACATTTCCTAAGCACTTGCTCTGTAGCTGGCCACTGTGCTAAGCCCATCGGAATTGGTTTCTGCCCTTATGGAACTTACAGTGTAGTGAGGTAGGCAACCCAACAAATCAGTCATTAGAGTTCATTTTGTCAGGTTCAATTGTGCATGATGATAGAACATTATGATTGATTAGTTATTATGAAGGGTCAAAAAACAAACTCAAGCCGGAAAACTGGAAAGAAGATAGATCACAAAGGATTTTCTAACAAGATGACCCATGACTCACTAAGGAGTGGAGGATGACTAGCAGTCTATTAAACAAGAACTGGAAGGGAATTCTGGGCAGAGAACAGCACAGAAGCAGCATATACACTTTACCTTTTGGGAGTTTCCAGGAGCTTTGCTTACCAACATCACATCACAAATGTCTGGTTTTTTTTTTTTTTTTGGTATCAGGGATCAAACTCAGGACCTTGTGCTTGCGAGGCAGGCACTGGAACCACTGAGCTAAATCCCCGGCCCAACATCACAAACGTCTTTGCATGCTCTGCTAATGAATTTGAACTTTATCATGAAAAATCACTTGGCAACTGCATATAGAACAGGATTAGACTAGAGACAGGGTAACTGATAGATTATTTTTGTAGCACCAAAAGTGAGAAAACCTAGAGGAACTAAAATTGTGGCAGTGGATATAAAGGAGAAGAGAGGATCAGAATAGATATTTAAGAAGCAGAGAATATAAGAAGTCAGGATTATAAAACTGAAAAGTGAATGAGAAAGATGAATCCATGGGAACTCACATATCTCTAAGGGGTGAAAGATAAGAAAATGACAGATTTGGGGGTGAAATGGTGTGTCTTCCAAGGGGATATGGCCATTAGGCAATTGAGTATATGGGCTAGGGCACAGGAGGAGGGTCTTAAAACCCTGGGCTTGTAGGAAGACCACCCATGATAGGCACAGAATGAAAAGATCCATTAAGAACTGATTATAAACACTGTTTTCAAATGGCTGCTATCAAGAAATCAATGAATAACAAATGCTGGTGGGGTTGTGGGGAGAAAGGGATCCTTCTGCATTGTTGGTGGGAGTGCAGACTGGTGCAACCACTGTGGATGTCAGTATGGAGATACCTCAAAGACCTAGGATTAGAGGTCCCATTAGACCCAGCTATTCCTCTACTGGGTATCTTCCCAAAAGAATTAAAAGAATCATACCACAGTGATATATGCTCACTCATGTTTACAGTGGCACAGTTCTTAATAGCTAAAACTTAGAAACAGCCCAAGTCCCCATCAACTGGAAACTGGATGAAGAAGATGTGTTTTTTAAAATAAAATGGAGCAGTACTCAGCCATAAAGAATGAGAAAGTAGAGACATTTATAGCTAAGTGGTTGCTCATTGAGGCCATACTCTTAAGTGAAATAAATAGGACATACATGTGTAAATACTGAATAGTTTCTCTGGTGTGAAAAACTAAAAATATAAATAAGGATCAAAATGTATAACTGATATTGTGAAATAGGAAGAAAATATCTAAAGGAGTAGGGGAAGTGTGAGGGGTAGGGGAAAGGAAAGAAGGGAAAAGAAAAAATATGAGAAAAGGAAAAACATGGAAAGAAAGTCTTGGTAAAAAGGGAAGGGTGAAGGGGGTGAAGGAAGGGCAGGGGAATGGGGAAAAAATAAGAACCAAGATACATCATGTAAAGGTACAAGATCCCAATGATGAATGTAACTGTATCATATACCTAAAATGTACCAATAAACTTAATGGAATTAAATAAACACTCTTTTCATTAAAGGGTGAAGCAATATGAGGAGGGTCTTCCCATTGCTGATATGGTCCTTTGCAGTATTCAATGAATAAACTTACGATCTGTGCTTATAATGACCTTTCATTCTATTCTACATTCCAGATGCAGACAAACAAAGGTGATATTATATGTCAAAGTCTTTTGCAAACTACAAAGCACTATACAAAATGTAAGGAAAGGTTTGTGAACAATAAAAACTGAAGGAAGAGAAAGAGAACAACTAACAAGTTTCTCAGGGCTTAGACAAGGACTAGGATTTGAGTCTTGGTCTCCCAGGTCCTCAGTCAATTTGACACTCTCCAGTCCCCTGATAGGTTTTGCATGAAAGCACGCTTCTCTTGTTATAGATGTGTCATGCCTGTGGCGCACCTCTGTCTTTGCTAACCTACACGTTAGAACAATCTGGACCTGGCAGCATGAATACTGTGGAGCTCTGCAGGCATGCTGCTGAGAGAAGAGCAGCTGACTCACAGACCTTACCACGCAGATGAGGACATGTTATAACCCACAGTGTGTCTGTGTCCCTGGGTGAACCAGAAATTTTATAATGGAGTTTTTCTATATCTCAAAAAAAATTAATAGATTAAATAGTAACTGCAAGAGTTCATTTCTCTTATTTGGGTGGGTACTTTATTTTTTAAAATTTTATTTGTGCTATTTTACCATGAGATCAGTTCAAGTCTAAATGAATTTGGTGTGTATAAAATATACTTATAAATAAATCCACATAGAGATATAGCGCTACAAAACTATGAACAGGCTCACATACAATCAGTCTTTTATTCCAGGTGTGAACTGCTGTGGTATTTTGCCCAGGTCAGACACAGGTTGTGGGCTCTGCAAACTAATTTTGGAAAGCAGACGCAGTATAGTTGGTAGGTGGAGTAAAATGAAAACAGAAAAATTAGTGTGCCTGCCACTTTAATTGGTCTTGTGGCTCTCACAGAAAAGGAGTAATAGTTTAAAATTTAGTTTTAAAGTACAACTTTAAAAGAAAGCAATGAATTTCCAGTAATTTCCCCACCTCAACTCATAGCAATTTGTTTCCTGCTGAGTGAAAAACCACGGATCTTGAAACTGTTACTGAACCTTCTTTCTCCTGACTTGTATGATTGCAAGATTTACTTTTTTTTCTTTTTTCTCTCTCTCTTTTTCTCTTTCTTTCTTTCTTTCACTTTTACTATTCTGGGTAGTTTCTTTCTTTCTTTTTTTTTTTTTTGGTACTGGGGATCAAACTCGGGTCCTTGCGCTTGCGCAGCAGGCAGCAAAACCACTGAGCTAAATCCCCAGCCCTCTTCCATTTTTAAATCTTTTACTTTTCTTTTCCTTCCAAGGAGATCAGGTATGAGTTCCTGAAATTATGAAAATCTGAAATTGAAAGGAATTTAGAACATCAATAATATAGGTAATCGATGGTTAAAAAGTTCATGAACTTGAACTCTTTCCATAAAAGAGGACTCATTATCTCACCAAGGTCATCATTATTTGAAGACCACCATACAATGGTCAGGGTGCTGTTCTATTTGCAATACGAATTGGAATATTACATTAGGTCATCATGATAAGTGATAGCTAAAAGTACTTTTCCTCTTATGTTATTTAATTTAGCACCAAGTTTAATTGATCTACATAATGTTATATAGTTATAAACTTTCTCATTTATCATACCCGTATTCCATTCTCAACCACAAGCTCCAACAGGGGCAGGTATTTTCTCTTCACAACTATACCTTAAATACCTAGCGTATCTTTGATACATTGTAACAACTCAATATACATGATTTTCATTCTCAGATTAGGAAACTGGGAACTAAAACTTCCAATGGTTGTTATAAATGTATGAGTACATAAACAGACAATAATATTAAAATGAAAGTTAATATACTTCACTATATTCAGCTTTTCGTATCATGGACATGTAGGAATTTTTAAAAAAATGTTTTATAAAACTGAATGTTCAACATGGTTATTATGGAGGAGGGCACTTAAAATACTTAACAACCCCAAATAACATGGTGGGAGCTGTAGTTCTCACCAGTAGAACTGTGGAAGTGACTTCAGAAGAGGAGCAGTCAACCGAGGACAGCCACAGCTGAGAAAGGGTAGGTAGGAGGCAGGTCTTAGAAATTTCATAAGAGATTGCTTCCAGGGGTATATAATTTTTCTAAGGTCCTGGTGCATTCTGGCTAGGAGAGAGGAAGCAAGCAAAGAGGGGAAGCAGAATTCAGGCCAGGGCAACTGGTATCCACCTAGAATTTCCAGTGTTCAGGACAGGGGAGTGGTTGGTAGTAGTTAGGAGAAAATGAACAATGGCTTTTCCCCATGTTTATCAGCTGAATTAGCAACCCTAGCTATCAGAAATATTAAAATATGGCTTTGATTTCTTGGGAGGCATTAATAATTTTGCAGCAAAATTGAGTGGGTCCCCACTTTAAAACCTCTACATCTACTGAACAGAACTTTAATAAAAGACTATGTATGTACTTGCAAAGGGGAATGATCATTAGAAGGCCTTTTCTGCTGTGCAAGAGGATTCACCTCAGAATTCTCTTAACACAAGCAATTTGAATTGATTTAAATTACTTTTCAACCTGAAAATTCATTTCAAATACCACTTCCCAAAGATTATGTCTACCAGGAAGAACAAATGA
Organism: Heterocephalus glaber; assembly: GCF_053883595.1. Classification (NCBI taxonomy): domain Eukaryota; kingdom Metazoa; phylum Chordata; class Mammalia; order Rodentia; family Bathyergidae; genus Heterocephalus; species Heterocephalus glaber. The sequence continues at coordinate 12,822,463 of NW_028258294.1, forward strand.
TATTGATGAACACTCTCACAGATCAGGCCAAGTCAAGTTTTCAAGATCAAAGCAGAATTGAAGTTTGCAGCACTTTTCTTGATCTTTTAGTTTCTAAAAAGCTACATCTATTTAAATTACTCTATGTTAATGTTAGATTAGATGACTTTTTTTGCCCAAAATACTCCTTTAATTGCATAGGGAAAAGTGATGTTTCCTGGTTAAAATTAGGTAGAAAATTCTGCTTTGACAATTTAGTCAAAGTTAGATATCACTTTCCTACAATCTGTAATCATGTTGATTTTATAATTAAAACCTAAATGATCTCAAAAACTTTATTAACATTTTCTAAGTAACTGCAACTTTTTTCATGAACATTAATAAATAATCTTCAAAAATTGGAACTTGAACTCACAAATCCCCCTCTGTCCTCCCTGTTTCACTTCAGCTTTAAAATATACACTTGCAAAATTTCCTCCATTTATATTCTCCTTTAAAGGACACTTTTTAGCAGATAATTCAACTAACTGCTGTATTTTTCCATATATGATGCCAGGGAATAGAAGCAAAGGAGATAGTTTCTTATATGATATAATTGTTTCCATTAAAAACTCAGGAAAGCAGGAACTGATCCATCAACAAGGGCAAACAAAAGATGGTGTAATCCACAAACTTTAACTTTTGATCACTTATAAAATTGAAAGCTGAATAAGCCATAAACTAAAAAGATGGTAACTGCCAAGGTGTAGGGATGTTTTTCCCCTTTGTTAAACTATCAACAGTCCTTTCTGTCTGTCCAAAACAAAAAATGAGATCAGTATCCTCTAATTCACATTAGTTTATTAACTAGAAATTATCTATACATGTTCATTCTTTAGCATATTTTTTCATGAATGTGTGAGTTTTGAACTATTTTCCTTAATGTCTACAAGGGGATTTGGCGTGGATAAGAAAAAGTGAATATCAAGAAACCATGAGATGCCCTTGTAACAACAAAAATTATATGCAGGCACTGTGTGATATAAACTTTTTCTCTAATAATGAAAATTAACACTATAGTAAATGATTCTTTTTGGCCTTTGAAGAACAAAACACTGCTGAGTTTGAGAATCTATTTGGACACATCCTAAAAAGTGTGAGAAATGTAGTAGAGGCCTACTGTTTTAAGGAGTTAGAAGAGGAACACATTGACTCACAAACCCTCTGGGCCACCGAACATCTGTCCTCTATATTCTTTTTTTTTTTTTTTTTTTGGTATCGGGGATTGAACTCCGGATCCTGCACTTGCGAGGCAGGCAGCAGAGCTATGTCCTCTATATTCTAAAATCCAGTTTGGCTCACAGGAATGATCAACCATTCTTTTTTTTTTTTTGGTACCGGGGATCAAACTTGGGACCTTGCGCCTGCACAGCAGGAGCCAGATCCACTGAGCTAAATCCCCGGCCAATCATTCTTGATTGAGCTATTACACATTACTGATTTATTCCATCTTTCTTTTACATTTTCAATCTTTTGCTCTATATTTGCTCATTTACCCCTGCTTGATAAATGTATTTATTATTGTAAACTGAAGAAATTGATATTCTCTTCTCTAACTCCATTCCAGTGGACAACTTTCTTTTTTACACCATCAGAATCTTTGAAAGAGTTCTTTACAATTGCTGTCTCTGCTTCCCTGTTTCCCACCTAGTCCATAATTGTCTTCTATTCTGAAAGGTTTACTGAGTGTACTTGTCATTTTGCCCCCTAGACAATCATGTAAATCCTTGTAACAATCAACTTTTTTTGGTCTTTATTCCCTTATATCTCTCTGTAGCATTTGATACTGTATAATACCACTTTCATTCTTAAAACTCCTTTCTTCCTTGTCTACTAGCTGAAGCAAAACCATTTTTTCTACCCATAATCACAAAATGTAGCCTGCTTTTTCTTTCTTTCCTTCTTTCTTTCTTTCTTTCCTTCTTTCTTTCTTTTGTACCAAGGATCCAACTCAGGACCTTGTTCTTGCAAGGCAGGCAGCGGAACCACTGAGCTAAATCCCCACCCCAGTAGCCATTTCTTAATGTGCCACTTTTGATTTTCCATCCCCACAGAGATTTACATTTAGCTTTTAAACTGTTGTCCCTGGATATGAATCTCTTGCAGAGTCTTAAGCCCATATTTTCAATTGCCCAGTAAATATTTCCACCTGAATATTTCACCCGCTAATATCTCTAATGACATAGTGTTCCTCATCAAACTTGTCATCTTCTTTGACTGTTTTCCTCTCATTATTTCTATTTATTTTAAAGGTTTCATCTTTACAGATGAGTAATAGGTTTTTTTCCTTTGCTCTTCACTGAATTGCTAAGCTATCTTCAAAAGTGAGATTTGAAAATCTAACTGAGTCTAGCAATCAGTCTGCAGTTCATCTTTAGAACAGTAATGATTCTTCTGGCCTTTGAAGGTCAACATCAATGTGGTAATACTAAAGTACCTGTGGAACTACTTAGTTCAGTTTACAGCTTTTGTTATGCAGGATCAGAATTCTGCTAGCAATATGGTCTAGTTTTTCAGGAATATTCATGCTCATGGTGGTAGAATCAATGAAGAACAACAGGCGTTTGGGTCAATGTTTTATCATTTTTGAAAAATTTCCATTAATACTCTTTGTTCATGAAGAATCAATCTCAGGGCTGGGGGCTTAGTATTCGTGAAGCCTTGGGTTTGATACCCCCCCTCCACATACACACCACTGACTTTAGTTACTCTTAACTCACATTTTATAATAGGAATAAATATTTATTTGGTACTTGTAAGGTGTCAGACACTCTCTAAGCACTTGTGAAGTACTTCCTGTTAATCCTCATCACTATCCAACGAGGTACCCATTACTGATTCTTGAATGGTGCCATGTATGGATGGCTGTGTGGAATTGTACAATGTACAGTCTATGCCATTGTATCTCTTGGTCCTAATTATATTGAACCACATAGAGAAGTTAAGGAACTTGGAGCCGGGGATTTAACTCAGTGGTTATGCTGCCTGTCTCAAAAGCGCAGGACCCAAGTTCAATCCCTGGTACCAAAAAAAAGAGAAGAATTTAAGGAACTTGCCCAAAGTCATGCAGCTACTAAGCCAGGGTTGAGTGAAAATTCAAGCTGATGTATTATTCTCTGTTCTTAAGCGATATGTTAAACTACTTCTACTCCTATTTCTATTGTAGCACATATCACAAATATTTGTTTTTGGACTTATCTCCTTACTTAGAATGTGAATACCACTGAGGGAAGAAGATATTTAAATTCTTATATTGTTATTTTTAGTATATAAAGAGGCCAAGAATCTGGCATAGAGTAGGTGTTCAATAAATTGTATTATTCATCATTTTATTATAAATTTGTCACAAAGTAAGTATTAATTAGGATTTCTTGAATAATTCCTATGTTAATTTCTCCAAGATATGTAAATGACCTGGTGGCATGGAAAATAATTTTTGTTCCATTAGCTTCCTAATCTGACCTGTTTCCAAATCAGTCTCTGGGAAACAAATTCATTCTGTCGTTCTAATATGGAAATAAGCAATTTCACATGGTCAGTTTATTAAGTCAGTGATCTCAGTGTGGCCATCACACTTTATAGTCATAGACAGTTGTGTACTCCACAAGCAAGAGCAGCCTGATGGATCATACCAGGCATAAAAATGAACTGACCAAAATGGAAATACTGCACAAAGAAATCAGCAGCTAACTGATTATCAGATCAGAAGAAGAAAAAATGTTAAGTGAACTTACAACAAATAAAGATTATTGTCATCAGATAATTTTGCAAAAGGCTCTCAAACAACCTGGTCTTATGAGTGTTACAACATGGGAGAAAGTGAAAATCAATAGCTCTCTTAAATGTATTTGATTAATAACATTTGCTAAACTTCTCTTTATCAAATGACCATGACCAGAAATATATACATCCTGAAGAGAAGCTGATGGTAACTAAGACGCCCTTTGGGAGAAATTCATTTGATGAAGCCCCTCCAGAGGATTTAAAGGGATTTTATGAATGCATACGTCTACTTTGGCCTTGGATGGGATAATTTTTTAAAGCAGAGTTCAAAGTTTGATGCCTTACTAGTGGGCTGTGCCTTACCAGTGGTCTTTTGACCAGATGTAGCAGTCAAAATAAAAAATAAACTCAAAAAATTTAATTTCATATATATACATCATAGGAACATGTTATATTTTGATTTTTGTCTTAAATTTTTCAATTAAAAAATTTCTCATAGAGTGTAGAATTCTTAAATATAAGATTTATTTTAGAATAAAACTATATAACTGGAATGGCCTTAACATAAAATCCAGTGTAAGTAGATTATTTTTCAGTAATTGAACTAAGAAAAGAGTCAATGAGTAATCAAAGTCACCTTAGTGAGTGGGAAAATCAAGCACCAATGTTATCTTTCAGTATTCTTAATGTCAAAATGCTCTTCTCATACATTTTACTGCTTAATTCCAGGTTAGAAGATTAAATGGCTAAAAAATTAAGGCAAAACCAATCCTCTATTTTCATACTAACTCCTGGAGAATGCATAAAAGAAGGGCTTATCAGTTGAATCATTAAGTGCACTTTGCTTGCAACTTTGTGGAACTGAGACACTGAATCCTGAAAGGGCCCCATATGAACTCTGAAACAAAATAGAACTTTATTCTGATACACTTTTTGCTATGTCACTGAGATACTTACATTGGGCATCATAAATCTGAGTGACAAATCCTGGAAACCACCTGAAAAACCACAGGAAATATTCCACCCTTGTTCAATATATGGAAATCTTTGATGGGGGAAAAAAAGAAAAAAATGAATTTAAAACTCACTGCAAATGTACAATATCTTTTAACAAGATTAGGGTACTATTGCTTGAAGCTTGATATCTAATGGTTTGTAGGTTAACTGGCTACCATCTAGAACAAAAATAAAACAGATAAGCACATTTGCCATATATAATGAAAACCAAACTACTGAGCAGCAAATAGTATTACTGTTCATGAACTATTAAGTCTGGCTCTTCATTAGCCTCCTATGTCATTTTAATTAAGATGCAAAGCTGGTAAATATATAGCATGAAAGCATTTGATATTATAAACTTTTATTAATTTTGCTTATTTTCAGAAATTTGGCAAAATCCACAAGGATTTCATACAGTACATGTGAATGAAGATAATTTGGGAATAATTATACCTAAACATAGAGGCTAATAATATACTTTTCCTACTAATAAACTGAGTCAATATGGGCTGAATTCTTGAGTGTGTGTTCTGATAGTTAATTTTGTATTTTTCAAACTGCATGGTTGTGGCTGTTCATTTAGGGTCAGAAAGCTGTCATGGGAAAAGGTGCCTAAGATATGGATTACACTTGTTTCATTTTCTAGCCATCTTTGACAGCTACATTTAATTTCACTACTTTAGTTCTAAAATGTAGAATGATAGATAAAGATTTGGAGTGATATCGAATCACTTAGTTGTACCTGAAACTTGGCTTTTTAACCATGACTGGGAATAATACCATAATATGTTTAGATCACAACTTTTAAAAATTCTTTATGCAAAGTCTAAGTAACATCACTTTTATTTAACTCTGAGTTTATTAGACTTCATGACAACTACATTTTTATATAATTGGTCATCTTGCAAAGTTCACTAGAATATATCAATTGTCACTGTCAAGGAATAGGTCCTTATACTTACATATAATAGAGTCTTCATAGGCACTTAGGGATTCGTAGAATGCCATGGAATGAATGAATGAATGAATGAATGAATTACCAATCTATAGTTGCTGCCATATTTGAAATACATATTCCAAGTTTTTAATGCTTTTATAAATGCAATTATCTTAAATTGATTTCTTTAGATCTATAAAAGCACCAAACTTGTGAGTTTGACATTATGTATTTATTTACTATACCTAACACACTCAGTAACTGGGTACACACAATTTCATTCATAGGTGCAGTGCTTCCTTTATTTATTGCTTTGAAGTATTTTTATGACTATATGTCCTTTTCTAAAAAAAATTTAAAACTACTAAAAGCATCTGAAGGAGTCTGGGGATAAATCCTAACTAAATTAATAACTGGAATCAAGGAAAATTAAACTTACAAGCATTATATTTTTATTTATTTGTTAGCTTTCAGCAAAGAATGATCATCAAGGACCCTTGGATGACTTTTTCTTTTCTGGTACTTGGATAGAACCCAAGTTTTTCATACTGAATTACATCCTTAACTTTTAAATTTTTGTTTTTATTTTAGAGTCTTGTACATCACGAAGTTGCCCAGGATGAGCTTGAACTTGTGATCCTCCTGCCTCAGCCTCCCAAACTCCTGGAATTACAAGTGTGTACCACCACTCCTGGCTTCAGATCCCCTTTTCCTGATGTTTGACACCCATTGTGCCCCTAGAATAATGTGGCAATTGGTACTTTTGGCAAAATCAACACCCTGGAGATACTTAATGTTTTTATTTTTCCCAAAACCTGTCACTCTTAGGTAATAAGTTGAACTCTGAGGGAAATGCAGTTACTCTTTCAACCCAGTAGAACACCATTTGATTTACCACTCTACTGCACAAAATGGTGCCCTGGTGGCTTGAAAGAGACAGTGGAGAGATTGTGGCTCATTAAATAGTAATTGATGGTGCTGCTACTACTAATGCCAGTGCTGCTGGCAAAATAACCACTTTGCTTCTATTCTGCTTCTTCCCTAAGATCAAAATAAATATAGTTTATCCCCATGGATAGCCAGTTTCTAGGCTAGACCAACACAAGCACTGAATGGCCAAGCTAACTGGTGAGATGATCAGGACTTCAGGATCTAATGTGCTCCACGCTACTAGAACCATACTCTACCTCCTTAATCTACATATTTGTTATAAATTATCACACATCTGAATAAAATATTGTTCATATAAATAAAAATTTTAGATATTTGATTTGTATCCATTAGTGCCAAATATTCTTACTTTCAGAAATTGAGCTTGAAGCCATTGTGAAATGGTGAAATTCACTACCTGATTTCACAAAGAATATCTTTACTATACTCTAACTTACAAGTTAATAACTCAGAATCATTACTGTGAGCAATGCATTTTGCTATCTGATGGCAAACCCTTGAATGTTCACTCTGCATGTAACTATGTGCCACAGTCTCTGGCTATTAGGATTTTCTGTTTTATTTTAATTTGTTTTTACAATCTTGCTGACTTTTTGTCTTATCAGCTTTATCACTTTTTATATGTAGTAGTTTAATTTTATATGTGAATTTGTCTAAATTTTAAAGGCAAGGAAACTCAACTTCTCAAGTAAATAAAAGCTCAGAAATTAGAATTAAAGGGTTTTCTGAGAACAATGTGACATCTGTATTAACTCTTCACAAGGTTTTTGTTTGTTTGTTTGTTTTGTTTTTGGCTTATTGCCTGGTTTTTTTTTTGTTTCTTTGTTTGTTTTGTTTTTGGTACCAGGGATCGAACTAGGGACCTTGTGCTTGTGAAGCAGGTGCCAGAACCACTGAGCTAAATCCCCGGCCCATATTGCCTGGTTTTTAAACTATAGTTCATATTGCTGAGATTTCAGAAAAAGTCACGTCCAGAGGAATAAAATCTTAGTTCATGTGGCCTAATACTTTACTTTTAGTATATTCTTCTTCCTTCTCATTTTAGAGTTGTTATTTTATGTTTTACGGGTATTCATTTATTAAAAGCCTCTTTGGATCCTTTTTTCAGTGAGCTATTATAAATTTACATCTGTCTTCTTCCTTTTGGGTATATATGTGTGATGTCTGTACATATACACAAAGGTGTATGTGTGAGTGCGCATCACCATTTTATTCATAAAATACTCAGTCAACCAGTTTCATTGAAAGTGATAAGTGAGTCTGTAATTATAAAAGACAATCACTTGCTATTATCCTCATCTCCTGGATGCACGCCACCTTTCCCCTGAGCTCCTGTAATACCAGTAGCTGATGGGGAGGGATGGTTGTCTCTTGTCATAGATTTGTGTTCTGTGGTATATCCTTATGCACCACATAAGTCTCATTTCAGCACTCACATATTAAGAAAATTAATATGGAAAATTAATATTATACTTAGAAAATTAATATTATACTTAGGAATCTTTAGAAATATCTGACTACTAAACTTATGCACCACTTAGTGAAGGTATATAACAAGTCATCTCTTGTATATTGTTGTTATACACCATAATATGGTAACACAGAACTACTGCTGTCATCTTTGCTCTGCTAAGTTAATTCTCTCTTTCTCCAGTTGATCATATTTACTGTTGATTAAGCAGTGTGTAATGGAATTGGTCCAATATAAAAAACTGTCTATCATAGAATCATAAAATTTCAGTGCTATACAGGGCTTTGAAAATAATATTTTGGATACCAGGAATATGTGACTCCATAAAAAGAACATTCTGTGGAAAGAAGAAAATTAATTTTTTTTCTTTTGGTACTGGGGATCTAACTCGGGACCTTGTGCTTGTGAGGCAGGTGCCAGAACCACTAAGCTAAATCCCCGGCCCTAAGAAAATTAATTTTAATATATTGAATATTCACTATGTTTTGGCCACTAAAATAAATGTTATATTCCTCCTCATTTAATGCTAAAAATAATGCTTAGAGTGCATATTATTATTCCATTTTATAGATGAGGAAAGTGAGGTCAGTAGTAGGTAATTTCTCTTGCACAAACTTATATTATCAAATCAGAGCAGGTCACTTTCTTTCCATGGTTCTACTCTAACATTTCTCTCCTATGTAGAAATTTCCTTTTATATCTGTTGCTAAAACCTCATTCAGCTGATTGGTTAGTCATTCAGAGCTACGTAGTAAGACTAGCTCTTTTTTTTTGCAGTAACAGTCTAATTCTTTTCTATCTCTGTATTCCTTTTGCTGCACTGGCATATGACTATCATTATGGCAGGCAGATTTATGAATAAGTCTGTACTTTTCACAATACAGAGGGAGTTTATAGGACTGTGATATAAAAGTAAGTGGAGAAACAGGAAGCAAAGTGTTGCTGTTTCACAGAAAGCAGCCCTGGACTATAAAAGAGGAATCTGTCAGCCAACTGAAGTCAGAGAAAGAAGACCTGATGTATGGGTTCATTATTTATGGATTTTCTATTTTACACTTGATTTCTTCAAATACTATACTGTCTTTCGAATGGAAAGTAAACATTTATCACATATACTATACTTGAAAAGTTTTTCCACAACTTTCGGCATAGGAACATACATTTAAAAATAACAACTATAAAGACATATTATTATGGTCTAGATTGAAAAACATTACCTAAAAGTTGAGAGTTGGGGCTTTTGCAAAGTGATAGGTTCAGAAAGAAACTGAATGTGTTGAGATGGGCCTAGTCAGAAGAAGAGGGTGGTCATTGAGGGTGTGATCTGGAAGGGTGTATTCTTATTCCAGGATCCTCCTTTCTCTCATATTCTCTCTCATATTCATTCTCTCTCTCTCTCTCTCTCTCTCTCTCTCTCTCTCTCTCTCTCTCTCTCTCTGCTATAGAATAAGAAACAGCTACCCTCTGCCAGGCCCTTCCACCATGCTGTTTCTTCCTTGGAGCCAGCTGACTTTGGACTGAATCCACTGGAGGAAACTGAACCAAAGAAACTTCTCCTCCTTAAAGTTGTAGGTGTTTAGTATTTTGTCGCAGTGACAAGAAAGTGACTAAGAAAGAAAATAGGTACCAGAGAAATGGGTTCATTGCTGTGACTGTACCTGAACACAATAGTTCTAAAGCCTTTGGAATTTGTTTGGAGAAGTTTGGAATGGTTTAGAGATGCTGGCTAGAGAAGCCTTAAAATGCTATAAGTAGAGATTAATGAGACCTTCTGGTCAGAGATCAGAAGGTCAGAAAGCTGACAGGAATGTGGACAGTAAAGGTGAGCCTCATGAAGTTGCAGTTGGAAATGAGGACTCTGTTGGCAACCAGGCTAAAAGCCATGCATGTTACATTGTGGCAAAAAACTTGTCTACATTTTTCCTGTGTTCTAAGACTTTGTGTGAGCCTGAATTTAATCATGGTAGACTAATTATTCTGGCAGAGGAAATTTCAAGGCAGCCGAACATTCAGGATGGGTACTGCAGGCTGCTTTTAGGCATATGTACAGTAAAAATCAGGAGCAAAAAGCAGATGTGAAAACATTGCAGTTTCTTCAGAAAGGAAGAGCCTGCAAAGTTTCAGCCAAGTAGAGGGTAGTTGCTAAAAAGATTAGCACTAAAAAGAAGCCAAGTACTTTGCATCAAGACAATAGGAACAATGGCTTGAAAGCATCTCAAGAATCAGCAAGACACCACATTTTCAAGGTAAAGGGTACAAAACTGCAAAGCTTTCATTTGGGAAGAGAAGATTTGAGCCCCCTGCTCAAGAAGAGCTACCTACGAAATTGTACCTGGGGATTTCTTTCACAATGCTTAGTTATCCAGGGACTCCTAGGCCTCTGCAGTTATGGTCCAAGGGACCTGACTACTGCTCAGCTGGCAGCAGACCTTGGTGGTGCCCATTTGGTGCTGATTTTATAGGCATGCAGAATACAAGTTTTTGGGCCTTGGATCTTTCCACCCAGGTTTCCAAAGAAGACCTGGGAGATCAGCAAAAACATGTGATGGGATCACAGTCTCTGTCAGGAGCCCGTGAAAGAGTGATGCATGAAGCTGTAAGACTGAAATCAAATGTGCAGTAAAGATCCTTAAAAGTTGAAGATGTGAGGAATGTGGAATATCTGCTGAGGAAGGCTGCAGGCAGTGAGCAGAGCCAGCCTAATAGAGAGGCCATGTGGTCTACAACCAGCAATGCCATAGGAGTGGGCCCAATCTCATCCCAGTCTTCCCTGGGTTCTTGGAGGGAGCTATAGGATTTAATGTTTGCCCTGCTGGGTTTCAGTCTTGCTTCATCCCTTCCTTGTTATATCCCTATTTCACCCTTTTAGAATGGGAATATGTACTCTGTACCATGTATGTTGGAAGTATTTAATTTTTTTTTTTTTTTTTTTAATTTTTACAGGTACTCACAGTGCAGTTTGCTTTTAGTCTCAGAGGAGACTTTGGACTTAGACATTTTAGCAGTGCTGGAACTCCTAAGACTTTGGAAACTCTAAATACTAATTATATTTTGTATAATGAAGTGGACATGACCCTTTTGGGGGCCAGGGTCAGAATGATATGGTTTAGATCCAAAATGTGCCCCCAAATGTTTTGTGTTCAGAAGTGAGGCTTCTGAAAGGTGATTGGATAATGGGGGTGTTGAATGTGCTGTTAGGAGTTAGGGACCCACTCAGAAGAGGCAGATCATATCAGATTTGACCTAAAAAGGCATATTATTATCTCTAGCTCCTTTCCTTTCTCTCTTTGCTTCTTACTTGCCATAGAGTGAGCAGTGGTCCTCCATAATGCCCTTCTACCATGCGGTTTCTGTCCTGGAGCCAGCTGACTTTGGACTAAACCCACTGGAAATTTTGAACCAAATAATCCTCTCCTTCTTTAAGTTGCAGATTTTGGGTATTTTGTCCCACACAGGAAAGTGAATAATACATATGTACAACCATGTGTCCCTTCAAAAGAATCTTGAATGAAATTGGGTATCATGTTACATGTAGCAACTGGCTACATGTTCACTATTATAGCACCCATAGTTAAAATTTCTGTCCAGTTGGTGGAGAATGTTAGATACACTAAAGATTTGAAGCATTTTCATTCACTTACTCAGTATAAGTGTGAGTCTATGGTAGACTAAGATATGAAAGAAAAAAAACTCAGTGTAACCAGATTTTGTAAAATTATGTTATACCTTTGAAATATTCACCAGGCTGAATAATTTTCCTTGCTTTTTCATATGGTGAAAGAGAGTAAGGGGAGAGGGTTGCATTTTTGGTCAATTGAAGCATATTAAATCATACAAACTTTCGATGCATATTAAGATAACGGTAAAAATGTCAAATGCTTTACTAAAAGAGAAGATTGGAAGCATAGCAAACTTAAAGGAAATAGCAACAGTAACAACAGCAAAATATCAACTTTGAACACTCAAACAGCAGATATCCTTAAAAATGTCAGGCTGAAAAAATTAGATACAGCCTAACAGCCCACAGAAATAATATACAGAACAATAATCATTTTAATATCATGCTATTTTCATGTGGCAGCCGAATCTGAGGAAGTTAAAGTGAAACAAAGTCACATTAGATGCATTAAGGTTTTAAATAAAAGCTGGAACACTGAAGACTTTATATATGTAGCAGAGAAGAAAACTATGGAAAAATCCAGTGAATTCTAAATTGCTTAAACACCCAGAGTGTAGAAGTCGGGGGATTGGCTCAATAACTTCTTAGACCTTTATTTAACCTTGGCTGTCCAGGCCAGAGCTGACTATTCAAATGCAGCTAGAAAATAAATGCCAAATGCCCAAAGTTCAGAAATTACTCTGGAGGAAGGCCAATGAATTTTAATCATTATTTTCAGCATTAGCTTAAGTTTTCAATTTTAAACAGTTCTTCAAAAGTCTGATATGTTCGGTCTTAATTATCTTTGCCCCAAAGCAGCCTGTACCCTAGAAATAAGCACATCATAAGGGAAACTCAGGCAAATGCCAAGCTTAAATACTTTCCTTTTGCAAACAATGTTGGCTCCAGAGACACTGGACAAACAGCTGAGACTGAATTTTCTCTCTTTACAACAAAAATGTTCTCATAGCAAAGGTAACTCATGGTAAGAAAATATTTATTGATTTTTTTAAATGTACCTCATCAATTAGTTATAAAGATGTAGTTACCAAGAGCACCAAAACAACGGTAATCTTGAGATGGAAAGGAAAGAGGGAATCGTTTTGTGAAAATCTGTTCATTTTCATCAATTGTACCTCAAGGATCAAGTTCTTACTATAAACACTTTCTGTATGCATTGTGATGAGAGGATCAGTAGAAAGTTACAAAGAAAAGAAACAACAGCAATCACTCTTCTTGAGGAAGCTCACTGTTAATTCTGAAGTACTGTCAACAAAGTTTCACACTTAAGGACTCTGACCTCAGGTAGTTCCCACAGAATTTTGATAACAACAGAATCTCCTCTGGAATAAACAAACAGATAACTTTATAATATCCTAGGGATCATGCTTTGTCCTCCAAATACATTGTCTCAATTCATCAAAACTATAAAGTCCACATTATTATTACCCACATTTCACAGATGAAAAAATGAGGCTAATGGAGGCTAAGAAAATTGCCACCTGTCACAAGCTATTAAGTGGCAGCATGGGGTTGGGGCACTCAGTTTGTCTGATGGGAAGGGTCCATGCATTTAACTACCAGGAAAATTTACTAGGAAGTGAAGTATGTGAATACACGTTAATTCTGTTCTCTTTTGTTAAGATGATCCAACTCAGTGAAGTGATCTCAACATCATTGTAAGAATATATGTAGGAATTTCTCTCATTGTAGAAGCATACTTTCAAATGATCCTCTCCCACTAAGATTTAGTTAGATAGCTTCACTAAAACTGAGGCAGCAACTGATTGAAAATCTTATTTAGTTTGGAATTAACTTTGAAATATGCAAATTTATTTTCTATTACTAATTCACTTTTTGCTAAGGTCAGGGTTTTTCTGAAAACACTGATATTTTAAGAGAGGTGAAAGAGTATTAGAAAACTCACAGATAAGTAAACTTTCAATAAAAACAGACAGTCAGGATTAAAATGCTTCATTATATAAACACAGAAATGAACTGGAATTTTTCAAATTAATTTGTAAGTCCAAATTTACACCAAATATATTTGAAACTGCTTTCTGCATGCAGTAAGCAAGAGCTGATGCACATGAAGATGTTCTGCTGATGGCCTAAGAGTTCTCAGAAAACATGCTGTGAGAAGTAAATCCCTATCACTTGGTAAGTTTCATCCCAAGAACTTCAAAGGCTTGCACTGCTATTTAACCTGACAGCACAAGTAATTTAAATATGCAACCACACTATTTGATAAAATCCCAACTGAATATTAAACTATGATTTGGTTAAATCAAATTATTACTGCCCTGCTACTGAAACTCTCTGTGGGGGTATTAAAAATGATAAAGCAGTGACCCCAATACTAATACTTAAGTAAATTTCTATAATATGTCATCTGTAACACAATCTTTTTTGTAGGTTTCATATACCAACTGTGGCTTTCAAACTTTTATTTTACTGTAACCCACAGCTTATATCATACCCAGTGCACACATGTGTATGAACACACACACACACACAAAGTTTCAGAAAATAATACTACTGTATGCATTGCATTTATTTCTTTTCTATTCTATTTCAGTTTTTAAAATGTTAGTGGTAATTCACTACTTTGATTTCATGAACAACCAATGGGGCATAGCCAGTAAATTGAAAAATACCACATTCAAATACTTATGTTCACAATGAAGTATAAAGTGAGAATAAAAAGAAGAGAGAAGATCTGTAGGGTAGCTATTCTTAAATTCCAAGTAATGTTTAAAAAACAGGCTCATGAACGTTGCTAATTGTACTGCATCTTATAAGCAAAGAGAAATGAGCTCTGGGTTGGTGGCTCAGAAAGTATTCAAGACATCTGAGTTGGCCTTGAGTGATGAGGGAAAATAATATTACAGTGGACCCTTAAGTTACGACCAGCTTGACATACAAACAACTTGGGTTATGCCCAGAATTTTAGTTTTAATTTATGACCAGAGTCTTGAGTTATGACCCGAATGCCAGCCGCTTGTGCATCCAGATGTTCTCAGATACAGATTTAACTCTTAAAGAGTTCCGGAAGGAACATTACAATATCCTTTCCTATGTGTGGTTAACTGAAAAATCCTGGGCCAGTGTCTCTCTAAGGACACTGAGATCTGCCTGGAAGAAAGTGTGGTCTAAAATTACATAGGAGAGAGAATTTGAAGGCTGTGTAGAGGAGCCTGACCCTTCAATTGACCAACTTGAGTTACAGCCAGCCCTTTGGAACAAATTGAGTTCTACATACACTTGATGGATAGAAAAACTAAAGATAAGGGGTCAAATGCTCTGCTTTCTCAGTCACTTAGTACCTAGTAGAATCCTCACGTGAATGAAATCCCTAATGTGGTACCCTGCAAACTCTGTCAAGCTTTTCTATAATTTAATAATGAGTCTTGTCCATCCACCTGCACACATCACAGATGTTATGATCTGGGTTTGGCTTAGGAACATTACTGACCTAAATGACCACTTTAGCATGGGAAAGGCTGAGGCTGGGCCAGGACCCCAGGTGATGATGGAGAGATAAAGAAAATGAAAACTCTTTTCTAGAGTTACTTATAAAGGCTTTGCCATTAAAATTTTCGGTTTTCATTTTTAACTTAAAGTTTGACTTAGGGGCTGGTCGTATAACTCCATAGTGGGTTTGATCCCCAGCTCATCATGGTTAAAAATTTTTTCATTTCAAATTTAAAATATTTGAGATGTTAATTAAAATAGAGAAGGAAGATATATCTCTAGTCATTTCCCTTTTTTAAAGATTAATAAGAAAAATTCAAATATACACAAATTAAACAATCATAATATCAACCCCCATACACCTATCAAAGAAATCCAGTAATTAGCAAGATTTTGTGACATTTGATTCATCTTTTATGTTGTTGTTGCTAGTATTTTAAAACAAACTCAACATAATTTCATCCCTATTTACTTGACATGTATCTCTAAAAGTATAATATTTTCTTTATATAACCACAATGTCATTACTGTGTTTAAAAGAATTAACAATCCTTTGTCATCCTCTAAAACACAGTCATAAAAAAAAACACAGTCATATTCAAATTCATCAAACTGGCTCAAAATTATTTTTTATAGTTGGTTTGTTAGATTGAGGATCTCAACAAGGTCTGCACAATACCTTTGGTTACATGCATCTTAAATTTTTGTGGTCTAGAGTAGCACTGCTCCTTTAAACCCAACCTCATTTTTGTTCACTAACTGAATAAATAGTCCAGTTCTCTTGTAAAATGTCCCACACTTTAGATTTATCTGTCTACTTCCTCAAGAATCATTTAACATACTTCTTTACCTCCATATTGCCTATGAACTAGAATTTAACCTTAAATGCTTGATTAGATACCAGTTCAATTTTTTTTTGCAGGAATACTTGATTAGTTGTGCTGCTGCTCATATCATATCATATCATATCATATCAGGAGGCACACAACGTTATATTGCCCTGTTCTCATTGGCACTATGATTAATCAGCAAATTCAGGTGGTGGCAGCCAATCCAGACATTAAAATTTTTTTATCAACCTTACATTTAATAATTTAATTCACTGATGGCTTTGCCTGAATTGGATATTCCACGAGGGGTTGCAATATGTTGATTTTCTAATTCTTCACTCCAAACTTCATAGTTAAAATTCTTTTGTGAAGAACTTTTTCCTCAACCACATTGTTTGGATATTTGGACATATGATTACTAAAGGAAAAGCATTAGTAATTATGATTACTAAAGGAAAATACTTTGGTTTTTCTTTTTAATTGCCAATTTCAAGATTAATAATTTAGAGAACAATGAGATTTTGTTTGCTTGCTTTGGTTTAAAATATTTTATGTACTCAGTATATTCAAATCATCCTAATTATATGTGATAATCTAACCACCGGGTCTTCAGCTATAGCCCTTCATAGTGGTTTCTGTGCCTATTTAATAAGACATCACTGGTTGTTGACTATGTTTATCTTGCTCATTTCTGGCTTAATGTGTGGAATCACCCATTCTTCAAAAACCCCTTTCAGTGAAAAAGCCCTGCTTTGTTTTAGTGAAAAATGGTAGTAAGAGACCACAGTCTAAAAATTAGGACTGCTCATTGTTCCGCAGTTGTGAATGAAAAGAGGTACTATTCTGAAGAGATAATGAATTCCAGCTCAAATTTAACACCACGGATTTTCTGATTTACTTTTGGGCTTAAATCATGGTTGGTAACCTCCTCATTTAAGTATTAGTTTTACCTTATGGTATACACAAAGTTTCAAATTAATGATAATAGTACTACTAAAATGGAAGTATTGAATAAAATTCAAGGTTTCATTGTAGTTCTATTTTAGACTCTATTCCATTATGAATGTCACTTGAAAGACAGCTTCTCTGTATTAACCACTGACTTTTAAAAACAGTAAAGAAAACTTTTCCCTTCTTAAAAGTGTAAGGCCTATGAAATTATAGATGTAGTCAAAACTGGAAGCCAGATTGTCAGAAAATGCTTCATCTTTTCCCACTTACTGAGAGCCAGTGACACTGCCTTGCTATGAGCACCCAGGCTGTCAAAAGGCCATGTTCAAACTGACTAGTTACTCAATACCAGGCGGCAGTTTTAGGTGAACTTCCTCTTCCCATTTTCTTCTTTTCAGTTTCTGTATAGCACAGCAGAGCCCTGACAATGTGGTCCATAGAGCAGTTGTTCAAAATGTGTTTGCAAAATGAAGAACAATATGATGGCAAATCAGGCTTTATAACAAGGGCTCATATTTTTAATTTTTTTTTAATTTAATTTTTTTTTTTGGTACAGGGATCAAACTTGGGTCCTTGCGCTTGCAAGGCAGGCTCCAGGACCACTGAGCCAAATCCCTGGCAAGGGGCTCATATTTTTGGTATATTTACTTAGTATAGACTGCATATAGTATATGACTCCTATGGTAAGTTTTATGTACAGTCTGTCAATCCCATTTTTGCCTTCACAATCCTAAAGTCTAAACATTTTATAAAAATTATTTTTGGTATGTGAATTATGTTGGGCTTTGCATAAAGGAAAAACTCCAGAAACATCTTACATGTCAAAAAATTTGAAGTGTTGTAATAGATTTTCTTTTTCTTTAAATATTACAGTTACACTCCCTTCCTTCCCTACCTTCACCTATCACCTGTGTGCCTTCTTCTCCCTCTTCTCATGCCTCCATGATTTCCCAGAAACTCATGTTCAGAAATACAACATATTTTAGGTTTGCATGGTTGTGTTGAAAATGACATAACTTTCTACAACCCTGATATCCAGCTTGGCAAGTATGTACTGAAAGGACATCATCTGTTGCTTCAGTTAATAAAATCTTCTATATATAGTGAAAGAGTGAAAGTAAAAAATGAAATGTGTATGTGCCAAGTGAGTAAAACTATGGAAAGAAAGTTCTTGGTAGAGAAATGGTGAAGATGGAAAGATTGAGGCATGGGAGGGATGGAAGAGTAGAAATGGGCCGAGATGAAGGTTGGCCTTGAAGAAGAAGAGCACTTCTTCCCTTGAACCTCAGGACATATAAACATGGCTTAGGGAGTTAAGCAGTTGTGGAGATAACAGCTGATGGTATATTTATTCTGTGAGAGATACCAGGAAAGGCCATTTGCTAAGAGTGTTACAATTATTTAAGATAGTACAACTAAATGAATAAAGAGCTGGGTTCCTGCTATTTGTTAAGCACTGTGTTAAGTTATATACCTATATTATATAAAATATGTTATATCATACAGATATCATACATGTGTGTGTATATATATATATACGCACCATATATACATTATATATTTTTTCATAAAAAATTTATAACCAAAACCCAAGTTAGTACTAATACCTGGAATTTACAGACCAGGAAAGTGTAGTTTAGAGAAGTTTTGTTACCTACTCAAATTTATAATGTGGTAGAAGCATAACATGAACTCAGTCTGTCTGGCACTGAGTCCTGAGGGAGATGAAAAAGGAAACAAGTTAATAGATCATGGAATGGATTTATGGGTCCCACTCAGATCAGAAACCACACACACAAAAGTACAGTCAGTAATCAGAAGGCAGCTCTTTGCATCCATCCAGTAATGTGAGCAGAGGTTTTCCTGGTCCATGAATGAAGCAGGCACAGCCAGCACCTGGCTCACACACTCCCAGCCCTCACCCTTTCTGTGCAGGCTGACAGCTTCTCCACACAGCAGCAAAACCCTGCCTTGGAGCTTTCTCCAACTGTGTGAGCAAAACTGGCTCTCAAAGGGAGTCAAGAAGTTCTTAGGGAAGAAGTTACCAAGAATAGCTTTCTACTAATGACTCATAAATGATGGTAGATATATCCCTTAACTGTCCTGTCTGTGGTGGGAAAGCAGCTGAGACATGTTCCCCACAGTTACCTAACAGCTCACAGTTGGATTGATATCTAGTTGCCATCAGTGACAATCTGCTTCTTAACATGAGCTGCAGTGGCCCCCTTTCTTCTCCATCTCACTTCCTAATGTCTTTATGTATAATTTCCAGAGGTGCTGCCTGTGTAGACCATTTGCACTTAAATACTCAAAGTTCACTTCTGGGGAATCAAAACCAAAGCAATAGAGAAAAGGGACAAGAAGTCAGGAAATTAAAAGTGCTGGTGAGAGTAATTCCATTGCCAACCTTGGAGTTCAGTTTAAATAGTCAAAAGGATTTTGAGAGAGTAAGAAACTGTGGAGAAGTCAAGACACTAAAAGTTGTAAAAGAAAAATTGAGAGACTTACAGAGAGTGAGGAAGGGAGAACGGTGAAAGTTGACAAGAGATAGTATGATATCTGAGTTGGGATTTCACAGGTCAGACAGTCTGAGTAATGGTAAGGTCGAAGGTGAATCCATGAGAATCAGTTCTTATGGAGCTGAGGGAAACACCAAAGAAATGGAGAGATCATGAAACCAGTGGCAACAGTGTTAGAAGTCTTTCCTTCAGGAATGTTGATCTGCTAGGATGATGGCAGGAGTTGGGAAGATGACAAGCCAAGGCAATCTGTGAAAGTGTGAAAGTGACCTGAATATAGACAAATGGCTATGACAAAGCATGACAAAGAGAATAAAATTAGATGGTAAAAATTTCACAGGGCAAGATTGGTGAGGCAACTTTGTTTTGAGGTACACCAGATTTCCCATCTTTACCTGAGAGGAAATGAGGGAAGAAAATGTTCTTAAGGGAGAGTCACATTTCATTCAAGATAGCATACTGTATGATGGCAGAGGATGTGGGGAAGTGGATTTAGAATGGAAAAGAATTTTCAGCATATACAGTAGAAAGAGCTGGAAGGAAAGTTAGCAAAAGGAAGACAGGAGGATCTCTGTATCAGATGACATCATAAAAGTGTATTCATGATCTCAGAGACTTTGGGCAGTGGAGAGGAGGTGAATTAGGGATGAGAATAACTGGGTAAAAGTAAGGATGGTGGTAGCATAGCACCATGACAGGAGCATGATCTTTTGAGTAGTCAAACTTGTATTAGTTCTTGGATATGAAAGTAACTCTAGGATCTTGGGAATAATATATAAACTTCTATGCCTCAACTTCCTCATCTCTACAATGGTAATAGTTACTTGGTATTGCTTTGGGGATAAAATGTGAAATGCTTAGCTCCAATCCTGGTTAACAATAAGTGCTCAACAAATGCTAATTCTTGTTCATTACAAGTGTCTTCATGGTTTTGAATGAATCCCTTGATATAAAGCAGTTTAAGATCAGCTGGCCAAAGGTCCCAGGTATTGTTAAGACTCATGTATTCTTTTTTTGGTACCAGGGATCGATCTTGGTTCCTTCCACTTGCAAGGCAGGCAGAGTAACCACTGAGCTAAATCCCCAGCCCTGAGACTCATGTGTTCTTATATTTGTCAGGCAAAAATTGTACACACACAAATCCAGATCTGTAGCAGTCAAAAATTATTTCCTTTTTCCTAGAAAGTAAAACTTCTGAATCTTTGTATATGTCCAACTTTTCTGTTACCAAAATTGGGGCCACAGTGAGGCAAGTGAGACATTGCAGGACCGAATTGAGAAGATTCAATCAGTAAGTACACAACTGGAGAATGATAGCCTCCCTGTGTCATCCCCTGTGCCTGCCTTGCCTCACCATAGGCCAGACTCTGTCAGTCACTCATCCTTCAGTTTCTAGTTAGATTCTAGAGTGGAGTCACTCCTCACACAGACCCTGATTACGCCAATAAATTATAGACCATGAACTTGTGTTCAAGGCAGAATGACTCTCTTGTGACTCTGTGGATGGTCCACAACTAATTGATATGAACAAATATATTATTTCTCATACCTGTTCACAAGGCTTTACATATATTAACTGGTTCCTATATGATACATATTTTAACTAAATTAATTTAAAATGTACATGTCATGGTTGGAGGCATGTGAATAAATCAAAAGCTAGGAAAATTAACCAGCCACCTTATGAATTGTGCTTCTTGGACTTATAATCAGATAATACATTCAGGTGCTGACAATTTTACTTTTATAAATTAATAGCACAGGCAAAGAAAATCTAAATTGAACCATAATTCACACATTTTGCAATTATTATCACCTGCCAAAGTATATAACTTAGCAGTTTCTTGCTGGCTACAACATGGACATGGAAGAACTATTGCAAGCTCATTCTTTATACCTTTTAGCATTTATTTGGGTTCAAAAAGTACTTCATTTATATTGGGCCTTGTGCAAAGTCCTTTCTCACATGCTACTTCATTCAATCTTCATAAAAGCCCTACTAGGTATTTTTTTATTCATTAAGATATTTCTACTTAAAGACAAGGATTTGTTTTTATGCTGTTGCTTCATACAGCGTTGTCTGTCACAGTAATATAACAGGAAATACTGCTGTCTTTATCCAAAATGACTTTCTCTGGATTACAAAAAGAGAAAAACAAATTCCACCATGTATTATACATCTGTTGTTTTGCCCTTCTGAGCATCCATTCTTTTCTCCTCTGTGTACAGAATGCCACCCCCCCTTTTCCATGAGGAGCTCCCTCCTTCTGTGGGTGGGTTAGGTGGGGTTGTTGATCAAGGTACCCTGCTATACTGGTCACAAAGTGGGCAAATGATTCAAGACAGACCAAGGGACTCTCACGCCTTGGCAGCTGGGGAGAATGACACCTGGCAGAAACCAGATGGAGCTGATTCTCCCAAGGACAGGCCCTGGGGACAGGACTTTTCAAGTTTTAGTACCAGAAGTCTGAGAGTTGCCCTGATTACTTAACACTAGGTTTGGTTATTCAGACTTCTCTTGGACTATACAAAAATTTCATGTCCTTGTAACTTCTTTCCTTTTACTTGATTTGACAAAACCTGTATGATGCATGCAACCAAAGAGTAAGATGGTGATACACACAGTTTAATTTATATGAATAAATTCCATTGTAATTTATATAAATTACTCTCTAGGGCTATTAATATTTTACGTAGGTGGAATTCATTTAGTTCTTTTCCTGTTGTATATATGGACCATATCACAGGCTATTATATCATTATTATAAATGACTACAGTGCTTATGATTACTTTCATGCTTATCACTTTTTCCATATTTTGGATTTTCTTCCAAGAGATTTCTAGAAGTGAAATTACTGAGGCAAAGGGCACATATATTCTTATAGCTCTTGAAAAATATTGCAAAAATACTTTCTAAAAGGGAATTGCCAATTTATAATTCAAGGGCCCATTTTTAAAAATGAAACCTCCAGTCAACACTGACCATTCCTATAACTTTAAAATTCTGCTACCAATGATTTCTAATACTCTCCTTGATAAGTAAAGCAAATGGTTCACAAATTCTGTAAGAGTTAAAACTTCTTGCTCAGCATTTCCCCAAACAGTGGTGCATTCGTTAACTTCACAGAAGTATCATATAATTTACCAACACAAAAATTGCTTTCATGTCAAAATTGTCATGTAATCTTAAAATGCGATTGACTCCCTTTTCACTGCTAATTCTGCTAGAATTACAGTCATCTGTGTAAGGAGATACAATATTTTCCCTATGGAATGGGTCATAGTATAAGAGTTAGGGACAAATTTCCCACAAGTTCAAACTAATTATATATGAATGCAAAAAACTGCTGAGACAGCCCTTTTAACAATTCCAGTGTGACCCATTTGAAACCTTTTACTTAAAATGAAAGTAAAGAGATCTAATTTCCTTTTCTCCTTTGATCTATTTCAATGCCTAGAGTACATCTTAGCAATAATGACTAGGTGACCAGCCTTTGGACAAGACAGGTCAAATACAAGAAATAAAATTAATGTCCTGTAAAAACAGATCCAAGAAAATGAATCCTCCTGGGACATGGATAGGCAACAGGTAAGGTATGCTGCCCTGTCTTTACTTGGTACCTACAGAAGGCTGGGGTACATCCATATGACCCTTGGGTTCACCCTAGGCTATGGAGCTGACATACTCCCTATCATGTTTGACTTTTGTCCAGAGTATCTGAAAAAATGAAAAGGAACAATAGCCTGAATAACTACTGCTGTAGGTCAACTGATCTTATTAGGAAATAGTGCACTATGTACGAGGAAGTGGATGTCAAGACTCAGATCATCCTGTCTTCATTGATGTGTGCATCTCCTCCTCCTCCTCCTCCTCCTCTTCCTCCTCCTCCTCCTCCTCCTCCTCCTGTCCAGGGCCACTGAACCTTTAATGCTTACCCACAGAATCTACCCAGCTCATCCTTCTTTGAATTATAACTCAAGCTTCTCTTGGTTACAGTGTTCGGATTCTGAGGAGGGGATATCAGTCCTTTTGCTGAGGTCAGCTTTACTCTCTCACTTGCAAATGCAAAGTCAGGCTGACTTCTATCTCAGCCAGATTTCTAGTAATAAATCTAGAGTCCCCCTGACACTAGTTCCACAAAAGTCAGGGTTGGTTAGGTTTAGAGGGTTTTTCCCCCTTTTTTCCTCATATTCATTCCTTTCCTTTCTTTCCTTCCCCCTCCCATTTCCCCTTCCTCTTTTCTTCCTATTTCACATTACCTATTCTACATTTTGGTCCTTATTTATACTTTCAGTTTCTCACACCAGAGAAACTATTCAGTATTTCCATATGTGTGTCCTATACAGTTTTAGGCATAAGCAGAGAGAACCATTTAAAGATTATAAGCAGGAATTTAACACAAAAAGAGTTACATTGAAGAAATTGAACTGGCAAAAGGATAGAGGGTAGTCAAGGGGATAACAAGCCAGTTTTAAAGTCCTGCAATAGTTAAAACACTGGTTGTTAAACAGGCAGTATGGACTTAGAAAGGAAGAGAGAGACACAGCTCCCTGAAGGATTAAAGATTCTTGAAGAAAAAAGAAACTGAGTGGGTTTCTGATGTGCTGTGCTGGTATGTTTTGTTATTTATGCTTCTAGTCTGACTCAATTACTTTTTGAAAATTCCAAAGCCTGAAAGACATAATTCCATTGACTAAAAAAAAAATCTGAAATATAATTATTAGGTCTAGAAATTCTCATTTATAGAAAAGAAATTAGAGTTGCACCATTTATAACAACTTTTCAATGCAAAAATGGAGTTATGAGACCAAAAATAAAAACAAAATAATCACCTTTATCCATTTGTAAGTAATTTTCAAATTTTGTTGTAATATTCTTAAGTTAAAGCCATTTCATTTTAAAACAATAAGGAGGCAATAAAAACAGTAGTGGATCACAGAAGTTAAATGGGAGGGTAAAATGAATAGGCAGAACACAGGATTTTTAAGGCAATGAAAGTACATGTATGATACCATAATGGTGGATAAATGTTATTATATAATTGTCAAAACCCACAGAATGTACAAAACCAAGAGTGAACCCTAATGTAAACCACAGACTTTGGATGGTAATGATGTGCCAATGTAGGATCAATGATTACAGCAAATGTACCACTTTGGTGAAGGATGTTGATAATGGAGGAGGCTATACAGGTGTGGGGGAAGGAGAGGTATGGGAATTCCCTGTGCTTTCCTCTCTATTTTACTGGGAACCTATATTGCTATACTATAGTCTATTTAAATAATAATACAAAAGGACAGGATTTGTCTTATACTAAAATATATGTAAAACCATACTAAGTGGAAAAATTATGAAGAAAAAAATTTTTTATCAGTTGTCTAATTCCCAAAGTTCTAGATATCTGCAAGTTATTTCTCAAGTCATCTAGTACACAAAGGAATTTTTGCTATACTGGAAAAAAATTTTCACACTTGCATGATTAACTATTCTGAATGTTACCAAAACTTAGAAATATAGTGACTGAAAATTAAGGCAAGTAAAAACATCTGTCTCTATGTAAAATATGTCCCTTTAAGGTAAAATTGGATGAAAAAATCAATAGCTAAGCTGGCAACCAAATAAAACTTCAGAGTAACAAATACAAGTATAATCACTCTGAAAAGTGTTTCCAAAAGATAAAGTGAAACACTCCTAGAAAATGAACCTTATGGTGTATTGTATGACACTTATCATCTTAGAATATGAAAAATACCTTTTTTCATGTTCCAGTGCAACACACAGCTGCTTCCTTTATCTGAATACATGCACACACACACACACACACACACATTTCCTACAAGTGTGTCAGTGAAAATACATTCTGAAAAAAAAAAAGAGGACCACTAACTGTGCCTTTGTGGTCACTGCACTAGTCCGGGCCCACAATATCGAAGAAGAAGAGTTAACATGTTGACATCTGTTTTAGGCTAAAAATGGAAATTGTGAATTTCTTCTCTCCTTTTCCAAGAGTTCTCTGGAATAGATCAAAAAGCTTCAAAAGGCTTGGCTCCAAGGGAAGTTCTAGGCAATGTCCACACAGCACAAAATGAAATGGAGACTTGGCATCCACCTAAAGATTAGGGCTGTGTTGACTACTGCAATAAAGGGGGCTGGAGTTAACTCCCTTGTGACTTGAAAGAGTAAAATATTCACAAAGCTCCAGAATTTTCCTTTATGTGAATGAAGATATTAAATTTTCATATAACTCCTACAAAAACTCTTTGCCTTCAGCAATGAACATTAGTCTGGGCCAGGCAGTATGCCGCTGAAGGGGTACAAATGGCTGTATCTCTCAGAAACACAAGGCTACAGAATGTCTGGAGGCTGAATTTTACAGACACCTTTCCAGTATTTTTTTCTCATACTAGATCTATTTAACCTGTAAAATCATGATTTTCTCGAGGCTGAGTCAAGATGAACTAACATTTGCTACAATTTTCGAGTGAAGCGGTTATGTGAGAACACATCATTCTTTACAAGGGTTCTTTATACGTAAAGCAGAAAGATTCTTGTTTTGCTTCTTGGTTGGAGTAAGCACGAGGAACTGACTTGGTTTTCCTCCAAAGTTAAAAGACCAAACCCAGAGACTACCAAAATGTTGCGTTTGTTTATCATTTCCAAATTGAAATAAACCATAATGTGAATACGCAGTCCTCTATCTTTTCCTGATTAAAGTGATCCTGCCCTTTGAATTGCTATATAAGATCCTGTTGAGTACGCTCACTCACCGGGCTGTAATAAGTCACAACAGCTTGGCATCTTGCCCATCAAAACACAAACTCTCCTGAAGTCTTGAGCTTTCCCATGGCAACATCACAGTCACCAACACAGCAAACAATCACTCCTATCCCCACTCTCGCTCCCCCTTTTCTAACAGCAAAGGATATCATTGCAGCCAGCCTCCTAAAAACATGCTAATTATCATCTGTGAAAGGAGATAGCAACGGAGATCAAGTTGCTTTCTGTGCTAAACTCAAAATGAGATCAAAAGCAGAATAACTACAAGAGCACAGGGAAGTTTTACTTATACTTTCATTTTGAAAGAAAGGAGACAGTCTGTATGTAAAGTATATTCCTTATATTATTCCTTAAGGATTAAAGTGCCTTGCTGCTCTGATTACCAAGTAGCCCTGGCTCGACCACAACCTTCATACAAAACTCCCATTCACATCTAGCCCAGGGGCTCTCCATGGCAGTGTGTGTGTGGGGGGTGCCATCTTAAAGCTGCAGCAACAACACTCCTGCAACTGAACTGGAACTGCTTTTAAATCTTAAGTGATTTCTCTAAGAAAATGATCATCCTGCTCATGAGTAAAAGCCACCTAGCAGTAAACTGCGTGGCAACTCTCTATAACAGATTAAAGCAGCACCATTTCCTTTATGACAGAGTCTTTTCAGATTCAAATAACACCCTCTGAGTGACAGTCTCTTCTCATAAAATGTGTCTGGGTTTTCATAAATCCCCTCCAATGATAATCTCTTCTTGTATTAATTTGATTTTCTGTCCACTGATGGTCCATGAGAGTCCAGGAGCAGAGCTGCAGAACTAATACCAAGGCCAGGGAATAAGTGGCCTATAACTCATGGGTGGACACCATTTATTGGGTTCAGGCAAGGAAGAGCGCCCTAGCTTCATATGATCTTGAATGTTCATTGTTGTTTTCTGGAATTATGCTAAAACCTTGCATACACTCATGGAAGATTTTGACTTCTTTACAATTCTAGACTCAGAATTTATTTATTTATTTATTTATTTTTATTTTTATTTATTTATGGTAACTCAGGTCCTTGTGCTTGCGCAGCAGACGGCGAAACCACTGAGCTAAATCCCTGGCCCTAGACTCAGAATTTATACAGCGCTATATATTATATTTGGGCTCACTCAACCTTAGCATTACAATTAATATTTCAGAGGAAGTTTCATTTCAGCATACCTACAAGCTGGGCAGTTAGACCAGGTTTAAAAAATGTAAAATACTAATGACAGAATATATAAGTAATTATAGCCAGACATCTCAATGATATCCCAAAACAGGATGGGGAGGAGGGACCTCAGTTATTTGCTAAGCAATACCAGAATTCCGAAATGTAACTGAAGACTTTTTAACATACACATAGGTGACTACTATGTCATTTAAGGCTCTGCATGTGTTTAAATATTAACTCCCCAAATCCATTCTAGTGACAATTTAAATAATTATGGTGTTACTCTAAATTTGGGCATCAATGCTCACTTACTACATGGCTGATTATGTTTTATTCTCTATTATCTAAGTATTTCCTAGAATTCACAATCTATGTTGCAATTTTTATCAGTAAAAAATTTACTTTAGACACAATATATTAAGCTAAAAAGAAAAAAAAAAACCCAATAGAGGTATGGTTTAGAGTTGCTGTATTATCTCAGAATATACTTCCCAAAATTATTTCCACAGCTAATTCTTATTCCTTTAAGTCTCAAAGGTTAAAAAAAAGAGTTGTCTTTATGTTAAAAAAAAGAAAAAAGAAAGACTTGCCATTAATAATATCTTTTTAATTTTTTTTTTTTTTTTTGCTTTTTTTTTGTACTGGGAATCAAACTCAGGACCTTGCACTTGCAAGGCAGGCGGTGGCACCACTGAGCTAAATCCCCAGCCCTATTTTTTTTGCTTTTAATCCATTTCCTTATTAGAACATAAAATCCTTAAGTCAGAGACCATGTATCTATCTTAATGTACTATACACATGGATATTGAGCAAATATTTATTGAATGAATGAATGAATGTCTCATTTATCTAATCACAGTGAAGTACATATATTTTGTATACTTTGTACCTTTTGTACTCCTGTCCAAATATAAAAAGCTGCAACATAAAATAGTTCATTGAGTGAAATAAAATAAAACATTTCATTGGTTAAGTTCAATAAAACATGGAGCTAAAGAAAAGAAAGAGCACTAAGTACCCTTGGTGGTGTTAGCTGGTAATGTCTTAATTAGTATGTCTTGGAGGTTCTGGATGAATGTTTCTGGGATTTTGGAAAGAATGAACTCCCACCAAAATTAACAATCCACTATGCCTGACATCACACTAAGATCTGGAATGCCACTGTATTTTAGTGTGGAGTGCTTGACAATGCATTCATACTCAGAGGCTAGTGGTTCCAAACTGACTTCAGGTTAGGCCTATACATGTGATTTAGTAGAGATTCTAGTAACTGCATGATTTAAGTTTACCATATATTATTCTACTCACCATTACTATTGATTCATTCTTACAACCATGGAATCTCTATAGAGTTACATCTAAACTTCTATCAATATTACTGAGCCATTATGGATGGTGACAATGACAATGACAATAATGTCTAACATTACTGGACGCCATAACTACACTTTCCCATCTAATCTTCTCATCATCTCTGTTAGGCAAGTTTATATCACCATTTGATAAAGGGGGGATTAAACTTTTAGAATTAATTTTCCTCAATTTTCTTAATTAATAAATGGTAGAGCTTGGATTCTAATGCCCAAGCTCTTTACTACTATGATATTCCACCTTTCAAATGGGCAATTTTTAAAACTCCTAAGTTTCCAAATTGTATATGATGACATACAGATAGGAAGAGTACTTGCTTATTGCTCTTTTTTTGGTGGGAGGGGGGTACCGGGGATCGAACCCAGGACCTTGCACTTGTGAGGCAGGCTGCAGTGCTTATGGCTCTTTTGAAAACTAAGATCATATTGGAACCAAGAAGTCATAACAAAGATTCTATTTATGCTATAATCATATCCAAAAAGAAATTCTACTATAGATAAATTCAGAACCAATATGCAAAGGAGGTTTCTCTAGAAAATAGCCTCAACTATTATTGTTGTCTCAGAAGTTAAAGATTTTTTTCACAAAGTAATCTAAAAATCAGTACATGGAAAGTAAGAGTCAATTAAAAGGTAAAATACTGAAAGAACTTCTTAGATTTATTTTTGCTTAAGAAAGTGCCAGGATTTCTACCATTTCATCAAAATTATTGCTTTGGGGAGGACTTTAGTAAGACAAATTTCACCCTACTGTGTCCTAAAGCTGCCAGAAGCATGGAATATTCTTGAGTCATCTTTTAAGTTACCATATTGTTGCACATGAGTTGAAAATTTCCAGTAAATTGAAGAAAAATAAACACTCCAACCATGTTCACAAAGCATGTCTTCTTATATGCCTTTTCTAATAAACAAATTATTAAAGCAAGAAACAGAAGCCTTTGCTCCCTAGTCATGAGGCTGGCAATATTATTGTATCAATAAATTAAAATAGACTTTTTCATATGTCATAGTAAGAAATTGACTAAGAATGTACTGATTTGACCCTTTGCTCTGCCTAAGTCAATCCAAACCAAGCCACTGCACCTAAGTCTCAGTTTTCTCATGCACTAAAAAGGAAAAATATTCAGCTCTTCTAAATCATAAATTGCTTTATAAGTTATAACTTGCTATTTATGAGGCTCTTAAACATTTACATATTTTACAATATTATTTATGCAAATATAAATATACACATTAACTATATACCAGAATAGTAGCAATAAATACTTCAAAAATGTGTACCAATGGTGATGGCTAACATTTAAGGAGCCTTAACAATCTGAGGCACTAAATTACACATTTTACATGTATAACTTCATTTAATGCTCATAATAACCCTGTAAGGGTTATCATTCCACTTTTATATAGAAGAACAAAGTAGCTCAAAGAGGTTAGGTGATTTATTCAGGAGTTCATGGTGAAAAGAAGGGCTTAAACTCAAAGCCAGGTCCAGAAGGCTTTTTACCACTCTACAATGCTACACTATGTTTACATTTACTAGGAGTTTGAGAAATCATAGAAATCCACTCCTTGCACACAGCAGAATGATGAGAGAAACAAAAAAGAAGCCAAGGTGTAGGAAGAAACAGAAGAAGCTTAGTCATCACTCACTTTAATTCTTTTTATGTGAATCATTAAATATCTTTAGATTATCTAATTTCTAAGATATTTCTGCAAAGTACTTATAAAATCAAATTGTGATTTATAGAATATATTCAACCTGGGACAATATCCCTCAAATATCAGTGGTACTATCCCCAAAATATCAATGCACAACCTGCAACATTTGACCCACAAGGAAAGTAGCAGTGGTAGCAGGGGGTTGGTGCTACACATTGCTAGACAATATGGTACCCATGTGGGATTCTCATAGCTGAGCTCAGCAAAAAAGTCTGTTGATTTTCCAAGTTCCATACTGAAGTTCAAAACATAGTGTTATATGTAGAAATGGTGCTAAAAGAAGTTACATGCCACATTACACACAGCTTACTTATGAGCTTTTGGAATCCACCATGCTTATAATAAGTGGACTACCTTTATGAGACTGAATTTCACTCTAAATTGGACAAGTGAAAAAGTTACTTCCATTTACTTTTCAAGTGATTTTTCCCCAGATCCTTTCATGCTTTTGATTAAGTGGTCTTTTTGCCATTGGTGTACTATTTGATTTTAAGAACAAAGGTTTCCTTCCTTGCCAATGTAATATGTAACTACAATAAAGAAGGCTATACACACCACAAAAAGGCCTATGCAGCTAGAATGAGCAAATGCCCCATATTTCTCAATCAAGTTCATCATCTCACAAAGGAAAAGTCCAAAGCAAAACATAGACTGTCTCAAGCAAAGTCCTTAGGGGCATTTTCTTTTTGAATGACCCAATGAAAATCCAAAAAGATGTGCTTTTGTGTATGAGAACTGATTCCAATTCAGTATTACAGAACTTAAAACATTGGATTCATCTTCACAATGAATTCGTGTTCCAGTGGCAAGCCTGGAGAGCTCACCCAGGAGATGTACAATATAGGTTTCAAAATTCAGTCACTCTTCAAACTAAATAGGCTACTTTGAACAATAGTTGTAAAATGATATGCTAAAATGACTTTCTTTACAGGAAACCATGAGAAAGAGAGCAGAATGTAGTATCTGAACTATCTTTTTATTGTGGTAAAATATATGAAACAAAAATTTTTCTATTTTAACCATTTTTAAGTGTACAAGTCTGTAATTCTAAGTATATTCCCACTGCTGTGTAATTATTACCACCCTCCATCTCCAGTCAACCCATTTACCTGTTGCAAAAATTAGCCTTAAAGAGTATTCTTATTAGAAACTAATTTCAGGTAGTTAGGTACTATTTTCTGACCCAGAAATGAATATATTAATTGTACTAGAATCTGAACTAGCCCCTCCTGTTATTGAATATTATGTTAGTTACATGTATTCATATCTCTTCTTTCATCAGAACAACTGTATTTTCTACTTCACCCGAAATAGGGGTAGCATCCAACAAACTAGTAATTATTAAGAGAGTGCTTGAATATCTAACATGCACCAATTCAGCAAACCTCACAACTGTCAAATCATCATTATCCCTCTTTTAAATGTGAAGGAAACCAAGGTAAAGAGGTCAGAAAATGCTGAGATCCCACACTAGCAAGTTGTAGAGCTGGGGTTCATGACCTTAACTATTTGAATCCCGGTTCACAAAGCATCAAGCATCAGCATCTACCCACGAAGCTGTTAGAAATGCAAATTCTTGGTCACCACACAGGATTAGCATGCAAGGAGGATAGATAGCAATCAGTGCTCTCAACAAGCTCTCCAGGTGACTGAGGCTCTCTAGAACTTCAGAACCATTGCTCTAACCAGGGCCTCACTGCATTTCCCGTCACCCTCTGTTCCTCATCTGCCAACTCCCACCACATATTTTCATCACACAAAATCTCTATTTCAGTGCCCCACCTAGCCTAGCCTCCCAGAAATTGCCCCATTCTTCAAACTGCCTTCTTCCTTCCTCTTTTCTAGCCTGCTTTCCTTGTATTAAAGACATCTCTCTGCCACTGGTTTGTGCTATTATTTAATAGAAAAGCCATCCTCCTGAACAACTCCTACCAGCTTCTGGCTCATTCATCCATTCCATAAATATTTACAGAGTCCCATACTTTTTTTTAAAAGACGTTTTTAGAAAGTGATGGAGTTATTTGGGCTAAATTAATAGGCGGGGGGGAGGAAAAGTGACTTGTCTTCATGTATGTTCGTATACTTTAACAAAACTGTAGCTATTAGGGCCTAATGCCAGAAATTTGGGTATTTGCAGGCTTGAGATAACACCCTAGAATCTATTTTTTAAGCAACATTCCAGGTGGTTCTGATGCCAGGTGAAACTGATGATTTACATACCATGATGCTTGGTTACACGCATTAGTAATTCATTGGTGTTCTATTTTTTGTTTTCTTCCCACGGTTTTTTTAGGGTTTTTTTCCCCCATGGATTTTTTTTTTTTTTTTTTTTTTTTGGTACTGGGGATCGAACTCGGGTCCTTGTGCTTGCGAGGCAAGTGGCGGAACCACTGAGCCAAATCCCCGGCCCTCCCCCATGGATTTTTAGGAGGAAGGTGGGATATGAAAAGAGAAAGGGAAAATTTTTCAGGCAAACTCAAAGAGAACTTTTTCAAGAAAGGGAACTTTTGATGGTCTCCTAAGGCTAGTTCTGCAGAGTTCTTGCTTAAGTTGAGCTTGATTAATTTGGCTGATGAGATTTAAAAATGGAAAATGAATTTTTTTAAAAAAAGCAAGTGTCAAGGGTGGCCTCTTAACTCGTGTCCACCAGCTAGGCCCTACAGATGCTGTTTAGAAGCCTGTGGCCTGTTAGGCTCTGCCACAGTCAACTTTGATTTTTTTGTTTTTGTTTTTGTTTTTGTTTTGAGTATTTTAAAGACAACATCTATCACTGAGTGGAAGTTTAAAAAGATTTTCAGTCATCTTGATACTCCTCCCTTCCTAATAAGAACAAGACCAGCTTGTTTAATATTTCCTCATACCACAGATTTTTTCATGAGGCCTCACCCACTCCCAGACAATAACAACATCCTTCCTGTGGGTTGGTGACCAGTGCCATATCTATGAGGTATAATAAGCATTTTACACAGCAGCATTGCTATCTCCTTTTCTTTGTTTCAACTCCTGATAAGATAGCCTAAAACACAGGGAGACTGGGCAATGGGAAGATTATTTCAACTTTTTATCCCTTTCCAAGATGTCTCCCAAATTCCTGCCTTGAGTCAAGTACTGTTCCATTATTCAGTTTAGAAGATAATGTAGACTCATTTTGTACCAAGAATACAAATTTGCTGCAGAAATAGCCTTGTCTCAAATGGGTCCACAGAAGATGCCATGGAAGTGGCAGGGGTAGGCAGGGCCTCATTCCAGCCCATTGTGGTCCAGACTATGCGCCAGAGGGCAAACAAAGTCAGCACTATGAACTCGGAAGCTGATGTCACAGCAGCCACAATTGAAGAAAATCAAGCAATTGTCCTACTCAAAACAGAGTGCCAATGTAGAGTTTCAGTCTGAATATAATAGGACACTTCTGAGATCTATAATATGAGGTCCCTGATCTAATTTCAACAACTTGGACCCTTTTCCTCAGTTCTAGAGGTGCACTAATGAAGAAAGTTCTCAGCCAGACAGATTTTAACCCCCAGAGTGTAGCTGGCAATGCCTGACCCCATTCATTGTACTCATAGTACCATGTATGTAGAAGGTGGCAAAAGAGTGTTTTACCAAAGGGAGATGAGTTAGATGGCTATTGCTAGCTGAGTGCAGAGGGGGTCTGTAACAAGAAAGGGTGGGGCCCAGACAGGGCATTCAGGTTGTGACTTGGAAATGAAATTGAGAAAATGATCCAGCAGCTCATAGGTCAGACAGTTCAACTCCTCTTCTGCTCCTTCACACCTTGTGAACATTCACTATCATTGAAGAATTAAGGACTCTGTGTCTTTGCATTCATTATCTTCCCAAGCCTTCTGGTTTTACTTGTCCTTCAACTTCAGGCTTGCATTTCACAGATATTCCTAGGTTCCCTGTTCCTGCTTGCATTCTAAAACAGCACCTGTAGAAAGCAGGCAATCTTTCCATTCAGGTCACATGTGAAGCTGACAGAGTTTCCATGGAAATGCATCTTTCCATGAAAGATGCATCTTTGTGAGTCTCTTCTTTGGTGCCTTCTAAAGCACCCAGAAGCCACCAAAATCATGGTTAGCCCTGCAACATTTATGGTGCAGTTGTCTTCAAAACTAAAAGAATGTACTTCACCTCTGACCTACACAAATACGTAAAATGTTTAAGCCAAGGTGGCTTTATATCTCCTAAGATTGTGAGTCACCATAAAACCTGGGTTTCCACATGTGGCCTAGAAACCTCTCATGTGGATCCTTGTCCATGTCTTCTGACCTAGAGCTTCTATAGGTGGAGGTCAGTATTCTAATATATTTCCATGACTACCATGCACAGTAATGTTTGAGAGCCAAAACTTTAGAAGTTGTAAATATCTTCTAAGAAAAAGTGTGATGTCTTAACTTGACTAATTTAGAGAATTGGTAAAAAAGAAAAAGTCATGTGTCCTGGGAATTTAAAAAAATCTATCAAGTGTTACATGTTTTATATACTCAATCTCACAGGTAGGTATTATTTTCATTTTGTACATGAGTAAATTTGCCTAGGTTAAGAAATACCATCTCTTGAGGTCCCAGAGCCAACCAGTGGGTCAGGTTAATCTGACTCCAAAGCATCTGTTCCCCTTTCTCTAGCCCTTTCCACCTCCTGCATCTTGACAATGTCTTTAATTTTAACTAATCCAGAGCCCATGACTGCCTAGAAATTAGTCACTTTTGTTTGTTTCTTTAGATGGCTCAAGGGATTATACATTACCCATGTGCACACCTCATTCCCAGTGGAGGCCATGCAAATTATGGGGGTATATGAGGTATAGAGAGCTTCAAATACCAACTGTCTTCAAGAACTATGTGCACCCCCTCTAATAAGACATACCACCGATTGAATTTTTATATCTTTCGGAGACTGACAGTGGTATCTAGAGTTCCTCCCCTCTCACTGTCAGTTTCTCTGATATTACTCCACAAAAGAAAATGACAGAAAGACTAAGAACAGGGCTGTAGTCTTCTAGGAAAAGCCAGTACCTTTGTGGCAGGGAGCAGCTACCTGATCAGTGCTGGGCTGAGGAAAATCAGGGGGTTCCTAGCTCAGGTGCCCAAGACTGACTGAATGAGACAGAAATCCCAGGGCATACACATCTTTCTTCTCCAAGTTCCACTCCAAATTGATGACTTACTAGCATAGCATATTCAATACAAATAACTTAAGCAGGAATTCATCAGGTGGATATTGAGAGCATTATTATATATCTAACTGGTAAACTGTTGATAAATCAAAAGACACCATCTGTGTACCCCAGATTGGGTTATTCTTCCCACATAAACTCTAGGGCAGTCATATCTCTGGCAATTGACAGAGAATGGGAGGTTGCTTTGGAAATAAAGTTATGCCTCTTATTGTCTTACACATTTTGGGTTAAACTTGGAAGTCATTCTGATAGCAACTTTGGTAGAGTCTTGGTAATGAATGAGTACACAGATGCAGTCCAAAAGAAGAAAAGGCAGATAAAATTGAATGCTGTCTCCTATGATAAGTATTTTACATCTTTTGTTGCTTACACTTCCATGAAAGATGCTATTGTTATCACCATTTTTAAGATGACAAAACAGGCCTGGATGAGTCAAATAACATGCCCAAGGTCAATAGTAAGAAGTAAGTAGAGGGCTGGGGATTTAGCTCAGTGGTTTCACTGCCTGCCTAGCAAGCTCAAGGACCCAAGTTCGATGCCTGGTACCAAAAAAACCAAAACAAAACAAGTAAGTAGAAAAGTTATGACTCAAATACAGGATGGTCTAACTCCTATGCTGTATTTCTTAAGTAATGTGCTTCACTTCCCTTAATTCTTAAGTAATTCTTATTTCTTAATTTCCTCACATTAGCCATCAAAGAGAAACAATCACTTTAAAAAGTTAACTGACTAAAGATTGCAGTTGCTAGAGAGATAGTGTTGTGACATCTTTCTAAAAAGTCCATTTTTACTCTCACAGATAAAGAAAGTAACTACTCTTTCCTGCTAAAGCTGGTCAAAGGCAAGGCAAGTCTGAAATAAATGGTTTAAGGTCCATATACTTACCCTAACTACACAGCCTATGGGATTTGTTATATGAAAAGCAGAAAACAAAATGTAAGACTTTCAGGGTGAAGATCTTTGTTTTATTCTCTGATATATCCTAGGTGTTTCAAACAGTGCCTAGTTTATAGCTGAAATGAAAGAATGACCAAATTTCAGGATAATCAGTGGCATAACCTTCCTTAATTTATATCATAGTAGAGGACATAATAATCAGGATCTTTGCAAATGTCTATTCATTAATGTGTTAAACAGCTTCCAAGATGGCCTCCAATCAACCTGCTTCCTGGTATTCACTCACATCTTTGTGTAGTCCACTCCTACAGTTTTGGTCCACTCTCAGGTTTGGTCTATATGACCAACAGAATAGAAGAGAAGGTTTGTCACTTCTGAGGTTAGTTTTAAACCCTGTGGGTCCTGCACTAGGCTCTCCTTCTTGAATCACTGTCTCTGGGGAAAGCCAGCTGCCGTGACTTGAGGACACTAAGCCTGTGCAGAGCCCAACACAGGAAGGAACTGAGGCCTCTGGCCTCCAGCCAGTGAGAAACTGAAATCTCCTGCCAACAACCATGTGAGTGAACTTGGAATCAGATCCTATGTTCTCAACGGAGCTTTGAGGTAACTGTAGCCCCAGCCAATATGAGATCCCAAGCTAGCATCACCTAGCTAAACAGCTCTTGAATTTCTAATCCCCCAAAATTATGTGGGATAACAAATGTTTATTGTTTGTAGTTGCTAAATTTTTGAGTAATGTGTTATGCAGGAATAGATAATTGATACAATTAACTAATTTTGTCATCTTGTTACATGGCAACTAAAATCTAACTTTTGAAAAAAAATTTCTCCAAAGGAGTAAAGAGACATTCTTCGAACTTTTAGGAAAAATCCTCTTGCAAACATTAAAATAATTTTGATTCTATTTTATTTTTTTAAAACTTAAATTCTAGGGCCGGGGATTTAGCTCAGTGGTTCCATCGCCTGCCTCTCAAGCACAAGGTCCCGAGTTCAATCCCAGGTACCAAAAAAAAAAACAAAAACCAAAAAACCACCTTAAATTCTATAGTGAAGAAAATACCATAATCCATAAAATAATACCATTTGGTCATTTTCAGATTGTGATAAGTACCATGAAGCCAACGAGCATATCACAGCTCATACATATAGAAAGCTACCATTCAGGAGTCATCTGAGATTTTTCTAAATCAAGCAAAGAACATACAGTGGTACCTTATTCAAAACATCATTCAAGGGACATTCATCAGTGTTCTAGTTTGTCCTGTGGAAGCACTAAGGATCTTGTATGATGCCCAAGATCACAAGAGATATTTAAACCAGACAAGACTATAATGCTTTTTCCACCAAAGGGGTTTTATGAATTAGGATATATCTACTTGTAACTCAACAAAGGTAAGAAGGAAATGAAGTGGAATTAACTCCTTGTTATACTGACTGGTTTATGTCACCAGCCAATTAATGTTCCAGCAAACCTAACAATGAAGTATTCAGTGGCTTGATAATACACCAGGACCCTAAGAGAAGGGAGTCATTAGAAAAGGTAACACTTAGAAGTATCACCACAACCCCAAAGCAACTCTGTTCAGTGGACTGAAGAGTATAATTCTGAGGATCATTCTCTGGCCTTGTGGTATACCCAAGCTTAGGATAACTCAAAGAGGAAGCACATTGTGTTGACTCTAAAGAGGACTGGCAGAACATCTGGCCTCATCTCTGAGCATATCAAACTGCCAGGAGTAACAGAAGGGACAATTTTCACTTAGAGGCTGGGCTGTGTTTACCCCCTTTCCTTACTAACTTTCTGCTGGCATGGAGACAATCTTGTCAATTTCCATATGTATGTATAGTCATAGTCTTCAATTCATTATTACTTTAAGCATACAAGGACAGGAAGATTTTGTGAAGTACGTGTGTGTGTGTGTGTGTGTGTGTGTGTGTGTGTTATGTGTGTTTATGTGTCTGCATTTCTCATGCCTGGAAAACCAACTAGGCACTGTTTGCAGCAAACAAATACCAGCTACAACTAGAACATTCTTGTCTTTGGAAGCGCTTAAGGAGGAGAGTGATTTAAAAGCCTGACCAGGGAACAAGGAAGTAAGACAACATATTACATGACAAGGACCATGAGAGGGAATGTGTTCTGAGCCAGCCATTTTGGAAAGAGGGAAAACATGTGGAAACCATGTGCAAGAGCAGTGTTAGTGCTTATCTGCCTCAGATGTGTAGAGGAAAAAAACTTGTTACCTGAGGAGTAAAACCAACACTGAGGTAAGATGTCTTCAAAAGGGATCCATGCAAAAAGGACACACCATCTAGGCAGAGAGCTTCTAGGCCCACGTACATGAACAACACATGGCTGCCTACTGGGCTCATGACCCCTACTCTCACACACACACACACACACACACACACACACACACACTGCCCACCCTATAAATGTGCCAGTCTCCATGCATGGATGCCCTACTCTACTGCTCAAAGTTTTATGAAATGCTAAACCCTGTGATGAAGTTCAAGAATTTGTCTAATATTACTTTCAGAGTCTTAAATCACAAGAGGAAAATATCAAAGTTTGACCTCTCCTTTTTAACATTTAAATTCCTAAAGCTACTGTTTTAAGGCTGTAAATCACAATCTCCTCAAAAGATTAAGATGTGTTTTGTTACACTGGCTTAAATTCCTTCCAGAGATCAAAGAAATAGATATATTTGTGATACTCTTTCCTTTCTGTATAATATTTGTTTAAGGTCCTCAGACAAATAGTTCATCAGTAGATGCATGAGCCAAGACTTTGGGATAGTATTTATGTTCTCCTAATGGGGCTAATGAGGTCTCCCGAATTTAGAGTGCACAAGAAATATGTGTGTAGAACGTTTTAATTCTAAATATAGATTTTAAAAGCCTAAACAATTTATGCAGTAAACTGGACTGACTTTTTTGAGCAGTTTGGGTCAATCATGTAAATATGTACAGTAAACATTATTCTGTTCATGTATTTTGATGAACATTTGTCGTAGTAAAATGAACCAGCAGTTCCACTTCTTCCTCCCCTCAAATTGGCAATATGACTGGACCATCAAATTAGCAACTAAATATGAAATTTCTTTAATAGTCACGCACAATTTTGAGTTAGATGAGTGGAAAAATAACCCTGGAGGCTGAGCTTTTATTTTATTTTATTTTGATCATAACAACTTTTCAACAGCTAACCCACTTTTGGTAAATATGAGTAAAGAAAATAAGCTCCCAGTCACACAGCACATGTTTACAACTAAGTTAAAGTCTCTTAAAAATAGGGTGTTTGATGGTCCACTGCCAAAATAGGAACTCTAGCAGCTTGGAGTGCTCAGCTAATAATAAAGAGTCAGTGTGACTATGAAAATCCCCAAGACATAGCTCTAATCTAGCTTTCTCCTTTTCACCAAGAAGTTACCCACAATGACACAGACTCATAAATTTCAAATTAGAGGTCAAGGTAGGGTAGGGGGCTAAAAACCAGAAGTCATTTAAAAACACAGTGAAAGAGAAAAAAATACTGGCCTGGACTCAAAACTAAACTACAAAAAAGAATGAGAAGAGTTGAGCTGCTACCTGAGAATTTCTTGCCTTCTAAAAAAAAAAAAAACAAAAGGAAAAAGAAAGAAAGAAAAAGAAAATGCCTAGATAGATAGAAGAATAGATAACAGAAATCCAAGGTTAAGGAAATATGTTAGGCATGAAGAAAGCTAGGTTTGCTTTCCGTTCAGATTCCAGAAACTAGACTGAACACACACACACACACACACACACACACACACACAGGAAATATTCGGATCTCCTGGAGCCAAATGCTCTATGTAGAGCAAAGAATTACACTGCTCCTAGTTTCAGTGGATTCTTCTCACCACACCCTTAGGCTTCAAATTTTTAGTCCCTGGAACGGTTAGAGTATCTCACAAAACTATGGAACATGTCCACACTGAAAACATATACATGCCACTACACAGGAGTGTGTGGTCAATTGAGAGAACTCACAAACTCAAGACACTGTTAGCATAAAAAGAGGCTACTGGCCTGGGGATTTAGCTCAGTGGTTTTGCCACCTGCTGGGCAAGTGCAAGGGCCTGAGTTTGATCCCCAGTACCCCCCCCCCCCAAAGAGGCTACTGATAAAAAAGAGAGAGAAAACACTGTGAAATCATGGAGATTATCTTATTTACTTCTCCATTCCAAGTGTCTAGGATTGGACTTAGATAAAACATTTCAAGGTATATTTGCTTTAAAAATGTTTTACTGGCCGGGGATTTAGCTCAGTGGTTCCACTGCCTGCCTCGCAAGCGGAAGGTCCTGAGTTCGATCCCAGGTATCAAATAAAAAAAAAAAAAAGTTTTACTGCTGCTTATAACAAGATTGATTCCCTAAAGAAAGTTCATTGATCAGGGCTGGGGATTTAGCTCAGTGGTTTCACCACCTGCTGTGCAAGCTCAAGGACCCAAGTTCAATCCCTGGTACCAAAAAAAAAAAAGAAAGAAAGAAAAAAAGAAAGTTCATTGATCATATTTAAATTTTGGTTACCATTTTCATAATTTTACTGCCTCTGTGGCAGTTTCTACCTAAAGAGGATTTCCTTTAGAATACACACCAGTGATGGCATCTCAAGAACTTCCATATGAGAGAGGCTTAGTGAGAGTAGTCTGACTACAATGAAGTTGAATTCACACTACATTTTGTAAAATAGTGGAAAAAATTTCATCTGTCCTCTCAGAGGGAGAGAGGTTGTCATGTCTTCTAGAAACTTGTCTTCAAGGCACTTACCATTCAGTTATTTCACTTATTTAAACCCAAGTTTATTCTACAAGTGGATATTAGGCTCACTCCTAGCATGATCAATCCTGATTCATTTCTCCGTAAGAATTAAGATTTCATCAAGAATCTATATTGAAGACACTCCAGGTCTGGATTCCCAATCCTAAAGAATCCATCCCGGGGACTGTCAGCTTGGCTCTCTTCTATGATCCCCAAAGGCCAGAGGTTGATAATGAACCAGCAAGATTGTCTTTCCCATTGAATTTGAGTATCACCTTGGAAACCTCCATATGGTTCTCCAGGTGGCTACTAAAGCCTATCCTGGAACACAAGCTGAAACACATTTGTCATTCACAGACTCTACATGTTCAAACATTTTAAAAATTGGCAACTGCCTTAAAGACTAATCTGTGGCCCCCAGGCATTCATTCTGAATTTCATATGCAGCTTAGATGACTAGTTAGGTATAACTGTCATTAACTTTCAAATGTTCTGTTGCACTTGGCTTCCAAACTCAGGCCTGAAGTCTGATGATACTTGAGTGATTATCTTCTCCTATATGCAATATGAAATATTGATTAGAAGCATTGGTACTGTCATCAGCCTTCTCTGTTCAATTTTTTTCTTTTTTCTTTTCTTTGTTTTTTTTTGATACCAGGGATCAAACTCAGGACCTTGTGCTTGCAAGGCAGGCGAGGTGCCACTGAGCTAAATCCTTGGACCTCTGTTCAATTTTTCACTCCACCCCTTATCCGTTTGACCTGGGCATGTTACTTCAGCTCAAGCCTCAAGTTCCTTATCTGTCAAATGGGAATAATTTCATAATGTAATTATAAGAGTATGAGCAAACATTTTAAAAACAATGCCAGACATATTAAACATTTAGTAAATGTGATTTTTTTTCACATGTGCTGAATCAAAAGGATGCCTTGAAGATCAGTGTATCACA
Source organism: Heterocephalus glaber (assembly GCF_053883595.1). NCBI lineage: Eukaryota > Metazoa > Chordata > Mammalia > Rodentia > Bathyergidae > Heterocephalus > Heterocephalus glaber. The sequence continues at coordinate 12,864,862 of NW_028258294.1, forward strand.
TTTGGTGCATAGTATATTTAATTACAAAATTATAAAGGATATGATTCTTTAAAAATTCATGCTTGATACTTGCCACAGTGTAGTTCACTATGTACCGAAAGCTTGCTTACTAGCAATCTGACACTACTATATACCCTAGAAATACAAAGATAAATAAAGTACATCTAGACCCTGAAGAAAACTCTCATTAAGTATGATCTTCTAAATTTTCTATAGGTAATAAAAAAATACTCATTGGCTTAAAAATATATTCTTCACTTGGTCCTGAAATGGATTAAATATCACTTTTCAGCAAAGAGCTGCAGATTTCTCCCTTAAGTCCCATCTGAGATATTCATTCCAAAATAAGCAACAATAAGAAGAAAAACTTAGAAATCAATCTTTGTTCCACAGAAGACTCTGCTTCTTTCACTCAAGATCAAGTTTCTCTTCATAATGACCTTGTTAAGTCTTTCTCCCAGATCCCCCAGTTGGCTGCTGAGAGTCACAAGAAATATAGATAGCAAAGTTTGGGTTTTCATAAAATGTTTTCTCACCTTGCTTTGTTTTCTTATAAATTACCAAGTTTTCTTATAGATTACAAGGAAAAACCAAGAGTTTCTGTTTTCAGCCTCCTTTATTCTAGAGTGGCCTCGGTGTCTGACATCCTCATTCCATTCATGATTGCCATTCTTTTTAGTAGACTCATTGCTTCCAATTATGTGTGGGTGAACTTCTGGGAGCACAAGAATTCAATGTCCCCATCTAGTTGCAAATGTAGTTAGAGATTTGGGGCCCAGCCACTCAACTTGCCAATTGTGTGCTCTGCACAGGACCAAGCTGGCCAAGTGTGGAATAATGCTCACTAGGGGAGTTAAAATAGACAGGTTTGCATCTCTCCCTACATGGCTCTAATATCGGACTAATAACACCCCAGTAAACATACTAATATAATGCATATGTACATACTCCATACTCTGAAAATGTGCTATTCAAAAAATATTATCCCTTGGCTTCTCAAGTCTGTTTCTCCTTCGTAAAATACAAATAGCTATATTGGTAGCTTATTGACAATACAGGGTTTCTGTGGGCACTATATGGTTCAGGTACATGTAAGACATTATTGTAATGGCCATTATCTTCTTCTGCCTACTTCCAGACAATAAGCTATGCCTTTAATGCTTCTGTCTCCTTGTGGCCTTGATGCTATCTAGTCATTTATTTTCTTTTTCCATTTTTTGTTACTCTCCTGTCAATGGAACACAGGGCCTTGTGCATGCTAAACAACTATACCTTAGACCTCTGTTTTTATTTCTAAAGAAGAATGATATTCTCCACAGAAGGTAGTTTTCAGAAGCTTTTCTTTAATTCCCAAATCTCAATGACTTCTAACAAAATGATTACAATATCTCCAAGGAACAGAAGATGCAGATGTGATCACCTTCTTTTATAAAGCACCAGAGTCAGCATTTCACACATAGGCTAAAGGAACACACAGCTTGGGCCAGAAAGACCACTGTGCAGCCAGACGTCCAGGGTTGGAGGGACCACAACTTGGAGTGTAGACATTTGTTCATGGTTCTTAGTTCAAACTTTCTAGTCTGCTTCCCAGATTTGCTTTCTTTTAATTAACCCAAATCAATCTTTAATCAGTCACAATAAATAAGAAAAAAGGAGCTATGCATTGTATCATTAGTTACATTTATCTTGTTCCTTTATTTGTTTCTTCTCTGTCTCTTTTTCATTAAAATGTAAAGTTCATCAAGCAAGTACTAGGTCTCTCCTGTAGGCCCAGCATGTAGTAGCCACTCAACATCTGCAACATCTACTCCATCATCCTTTTCCTTTGGATCAACATTTTCCTCTCATAAAAGATTGGGCTTTAGAATTTTAACCTGGGAAGAATTTTAAGAGATTATTTAGTACTTGAAGTTTTTCACTGGAATCTGTTTTTAATCACACTAAGGCCAGCATGCACATTGTAAAATGCATAATTAACTCTTTCTTTCCTACCCCATCCTTGAAAGGCTTCTAAGGCTTATCTAGTTTAAAAGCCACTGATTTTGTCATTGACTCAATAAATATTGTATGCCCCAAATGTGCTAAGAACTGCTAAAGGCTTGGGATATGTGTGGTGAACAAACAAGTTTCTTGATCTCATGGAGATTACATTTCAGTGAGGGAGATAGAGAAAATGTACGAATAAATTAGAAATCAACATAAATTCAGATAGTGATAAAAGTTATTAAAAAAACCAGTAATAGGACAAAGTAATGTAGGGACTGGGGAGAGAAGATATGTGTGTCTACTCTAGTTAGTGCGGTGAGAGAGGTCTCTTCAGGAGATGATATTTGAGCTGAATCCCAAATGACAAGAATAATCCACCGAAACACAGTGCCAGAGAACCCAATCCTTTTGGGTTGCAGATGGAAAAATGGAAAAACAAAGGAGAGTGACTAGCTCCAAGTCACCCTGTTAAAGCTGGGGCCAGAATGGAGGTTTTCTGTCATTCTACACTTACCATTGTAACATAATGTTCTTTTTCCTACTATCTGTTAATTGTCAGACGTTTGTTTGCTGGAGCAATTTTCTTAAAATACTCTTTAATATACTTCTTCATTTCTTATTTTCCCTGAAAAGTCACCTGTGAAACCAGCTTGTATCCATATATACTAAAAACAATCAGAGCAGAGGGCTGGGGATTTAGCTCAGTGGTTCTGCCGCCTGCCTTACAAGCACAAGGACCTGAGTTCAATCCCCGATACCAAAACAAAGAAAAAAAACAATCATGGTTAACAAAACCATGTGTGAGATGGGAAAGAAAAGCAACTTTACTTTATTTTAGTATTTAAAAAAGAAAAGCCATGTTGTATAGCATGGTACCAAGATATTTACATCTGAAAATCTTAACAAGAGATATTCCAAGGTGTTTAGAAATAACTGAAAAAATTGTCAGTATCCCTATGGCTCCAACCTAACAGAAAATGAAACTGAGTTTTTCTACCTTTTAAAACAACATAAAATGACAACCATGACAAAATGACCCTTTTGGTTTCATGCTACTTGCACCTGGCTTTGTTAAGGAAAATGCACATGGCTGGTGTGGAGTTTAAAACATGATCCAAAGACCTTCAAGACTCCAGAAGTCAAAAAGATGCAACTTGAAGAGTTGTGTTCCAACTGCATTTAGAGGTATGGAAGAAGTGGTTTGTGTTAAGAAATTTTCTTTATTTAATATTTATTTAGGAATATTTTCCTTTGTTGGTGTGTCGGAAGCAGGTCCTGTGTATTTTTTCTTTTTCCACTTCTATTAAATCTCTAAACAGAGCTGAGTTTAAGGGCTTAGGGCTGCCCTTGGGAAATAGGTGATTACACTCTCTGCTTAGGGTTTTAGTGATAAGAAAAAAAAAAAAGGCAGTAGATTGAATTCCCCTCCCCCAGGACTCTTTCTCTGACTTTCTTTCATAGTTCCCCTTTAAAGCGGAAACATATTTACAAAGTGAAGTGGTGACACATATAAAATCCCATCCATCAATCTGTACTTTTCAATTGCTGTGTATCTATGAAAGAAAGAGACACATGGAGAGACTAATACACTATATATATCTGAAACACTAGTCAATTCCTAAGCAAAAAACGTTCTATAGGAATATTTTACCTTTCATTTGATATATTATGTTCATGTAATTATTTTACAAGGGGACTTACTTGGGAATTATGTTTACCTTGCAAAAATGTTGCAAATGTAGCTAATAAGATTTGGGGAAAAATCAACTTTTCCTGTAAAAATAAATATAATGAATCAAATTGTACTCCTACAGCTGTGTTTCTCACACTGGAACCCTAGCCCCTCCCCCATAGAGTCAGATATGGAATGATTTATTCATGACTTCTAGGAAAATTGCTAAGCAATAATATGCCTGGGCTCTGCCCTCTTCTGCCATGGCTAGGTCTCATGCCCAAGATTGCTTCAGACTCTTTGCATCAGTATTTTTTTTTTTTAAAAAAAACCAAAATATTCCCATACTTGTCACTTCTCTTTTTCATTCTTCCTCAAAAGATATATTTAAGGAGAGACTGAAATACAAGAAACAAAAGCAAAAGATCAGGAAACTATTCATAGTGTACCATACCAAAAGAGGGCTCGGAGGTGATCCAAACCACTCCCCAAGTGCTCCTTATTGTTTTTGCAAGAAAGAAAGTAAAGCCCTTGATTAAATTGCACAACTATTAGAATCACAGCCCTCAACATTCAATTCCCAGGACAATGCCTCATGTAAAATCACTAATAAATAATAAATTAAATATAGTATTACTATATCACTCCTTCTTTGTTTATTCACATATTATTCACATATAATGGAAACAACACACTTAGAGTAATTTCCTACCAAAAAACAAAAGAAACAAATATAAAGAGAGAAAGAATTTAGAATCAGCACTCTTCAAGATGGAATACTCTTACTTGTTCCCTGTACACTGTACTAGCTAACAAAGTCTTCTGTGAGCGAGAAGATCGAATGCAATTATATTGCCCATATGTATTTGCTATGCTGTTTGACCCTCCCAAGGGCAGCATAACAGTACAAGGGGAGTGACATCTTTATGAGGTTAACCCTTTTCTATTTTAAGGCTAGACTACCCAAGGCAGATGTGTTCCCTGGAGTGTAACAAGAATGCTGGAAATTTGGTAGTTAGGAGGAATGATAGCACCAGGGCAGCATCCAATAGGGAAGAAAGAATAAATTGTTCAGAGGAATAATGAGCTGGGGAAGCCTAGGAGAATGTTGATGCACCAAAAGCAAAAGTGAGATGACGAAGGGGCAGCTCGAATTATAACACAATGACAAGAGACAAAGGAGAAAATAAGGAAACTAATGTTTGTTAAACTCCAGCATTTGTTTGATGACATGTCAGGCTCTTTCATGTATCATCTAATTTAATCCCCACAACCTTCTGAGATGGTAACTATTATCCTGAGAAGCAGAAATCAAGGCTCAAAGATGTCTAGTAACTCACCCAAGGTAACATAGCTAAAGAATTAAAGCCATTTTCCATGATAAACAAGTTTTCCAGCTCTGCCTCAGTTAATCTTTGCTATCTTTACAAGCCACCCCCCAAATAGTGGCTTAAATCAAAGATGTGTTTTGTACATGGGCCAGCTCCCCAAGAGCAATGTAATCATTATATAGGGCAAACATGTAACAATAGAAAATATACATGAAATAAAATTTAAAAAATAAAATAATAATGCAATATCTTATAATTCTGCTGTTTATCCATTTCTCTGCCAGTTACATCTGAGCTTGCTGCTGGGGCTGCACTGAGGTGGAGACTAGCTGGTCATGCATGGACAGTGGTGCTGGGTCAAGGTTCTCTGTATGCAGATGCACACCCTCTGGGTGGTCTTACCTTCCTTACATGGTCTTGGGTCAGTGTTCCAAGGGAGTTTCATAAAGTCCTCCTAAGAGGTAGCAAAATGTCATATTTGCTGCATACTATCATTTAGACTAAATCAAATTCATTCAAGATTCAAAAGAACTATCACTTTTTTATGAGATGTGTGTCAATGTTGCATTAAAAAAGGTATAGGAGATAGGAGAAATTGTTGCAATTAATTAAAAAGTAACCTATCATACATTCTAAATTCCTTATTCTTCTTATTATCAAAAATTTAATAAAAATCCCAACTGGTCTCTCTTTTTAAGATAGCTTTATTAAAATCCCATTATAAAAGTACTACTTTGTATAACTTGGAAGAGATGTGAGAAAACTTGGGTTCTATTCCTAGCTATGAGATCTTGGAGAGATTTTTTTCTTTTTTAAAAAAAATGTGCTGTAATTTCTTCATCTATGAAAAGAGAGTTGGGTCTGTTTGTTCTCTAAGGGCTCCTACAACTCCATAAATTGTAGAATCATGGCCTATTTTTAGTGAGTATGAACTGACCCTTAAGGGGTTGGACAGGATAGACATGAAGAGAAGGCTAGAAATGAGATGACTTCTATTTTTTAACACACTGTCTTTTATTGCTGTGAATAAAAAATTTGGGAAACAGGGACAGAAAGAAATTCCTTCCCATGTGTGGTTGTAATTCTACATCATCTGGGGGCTACTCTGACCATTTTCATTTGTTATATGCTAAGGCAGCATAAGGCAGCCTTATACCAAGGATTAAAGTGCAAGTCTTTGCTGTAAGGGCTTCTAGACCTAGTTAGACAAAACAATTCCCATGCAACATACACTCACATCAGCTAAGCAGACAGCAGAGGTGAAAAGGCTCCTAAGCCAGTGTCTTCCTGAGGGAAATGCTTAGCTGGGAGCTCTCTCAGAAAGATATTGTTGCCTACTCTATGAAAGATCAGGTTCCCAAGGAGAAAACTAATGTTTAATTTAGCACAAAGACAGCTCAGAATCTCTCTGGGGGACTGAGCTTGCAAACAGATCCACATGCAAAGAATCTAAGCTAGAAAAGGAAGCTCTTTTTGGTGCAGTGGTTACAGGAATTGGATCCAAACTGCTAGGCTTTTGTCTGTCTGATGTTTCTTTCAGAAGGACTGCTGTACTTTCCTGTTTACTTTTATGTTTGCACTCTGCACTTTCTCAGCACTTCTGTAAAACAACCAAATGGGATAATACCACTAGTACATACTCTTTGCTGTCTGAAATTACACGGTGCTGTGTGGCAATCAAATGTGCAAGCCTTAGCCAGTTTAGCGGGTATCAGTCCATTTAGGAGAACAACGGTAGCAACAAAAAACTTGATTTCTCAGCTGCTTAGCTAGAGAAGGTTTGTATTTTTATATAATTTAGACTCCAGAGACCTCCAGAAATGAGCAGTTTATACTTAAGTATGGCAATCATCATTCCAATGACACAGTATAGTATCCAATGTATTCAATTAAGCCACATCTTACACCCTGGTTACCATGACTTTAAGAGATTACACTTTGTATCCAACAGACTCCTGTAGTTATTAGCAGTTGTGGGAGACTTTGGCCCTAATTTGTTTTTTTTTTTAAGATACGTAATTAACTTTCTGTTCAAATCCATCAGAACTACCTGAAAACAATCCTGTTGCAGAAAGAGAAGTTCAAGGCATTGGGCTTCACATGCGTGAGAGTTCTTAGTGTGCTGGATAAAATCCTAATGTAACTCAGCCACATTTCTGACAAAAGAGAATTTTAAAAGCAACAACAATAATTCCATATTAATGTTGAGCCTGGCACAATGACTCAGGAAATAAGACCATTACAAACAAAATGAAACAAAACAAACCCCAATGGGTTTGACTTAATTCTTCCTAACCATTATTACCCATGTGAGAAAGAGACCAGGGTAGATCAAAGTTGAAATGGTGGGGAATAAACAAACAAACAAAATTTTGACCACATTTTTTGCTGAATTAGAAACACCAAGTCCACCTGTGCTCAAATATAATCCACCAAAACAAGGACTATTCTTATTTTAATCCTGTCACTTCTTCACAAAAATATTAGGCTTTTGATGAAGAATTATCACTAAAACTTGCTTTGAAGGCTTGGCAACATCTTCATGTTTCTAATGACAAGTCACACTTTGGGAGGTACTGACTGAGCAAAGAAGAGATGCCTAGCCAAGAACCACACTAAGGCATGAAATTTTCAATATGCTTTTGGTCAAGTTTGGGAAGACAGCAATTTTGTGTTTCCTGTTCACTAGCAGATGCATAAAGTTAAGTGATTACTCTCCACCATAGAGAGCTTCTAGCCTTTTGTCACACTGTGACCAGATTCACTTGAGATTCATTCCTTAATTTGAATTAATAATTTAATTAAATTGATACATTTGGGTTATTCACTTCTAATGATTCTAATTTTTCATAGATAGTTTAAAGTTGTCACATACCCACTAAGGAAACATTTGTTGGGTGACTGAATGTAAACCCAGATTGTAATCTAGAAGTAGGGAGTCAAGGAGACACTCCAGGCAACTTCCATGTTGCGACTCCTAGGAAAGGATATTAATCAGTCCTATTTTCAAGAAAGATAATATTTAATTCAGACCAGAGACATGTAAGTCTATTCTAGATGGCATCTTTATGTTAAACCTTTGATGAAAATTGGATATTGTATCCTTCACTAAACAGTTTCACTAAAAGAGAAAAGCCATGTTCATATCATCACATGAAATGATATACTTATGGAGATAGACTCTTGGGTTGGGTGATTCAAGTGTATCACTTCTCACATAAATAACAACAGCTAAAATTTATTAAGACTTTACAAAGAGCCAGGAAATTTACTCATTTAATCAACAACCCTAAGAAGAAACATTTTTCCAAATTAAGCTCTGTTACTACCATTCTGGTTTTCAGTTGGGGAAACTGAGGCAAGAGAATTTGACTGGCTCATCCAAGAAGACATAGCTATTAAATGGTAATGCTGAGATTTAAAACCTGATCTTCTCACCCCATACCCCCATGCTCTTCTTAATTTTCTACTGTCTTTCCTCTTCCATAAGCCAATTTAACACATCTATTTCCAACCACATCCACACTCCTTTTAGAGTATAAATTGTAAGAAAGCAAAAAGTATACTAAATTGTTCATCAGTCTATTCCTAGCACAGTACATGAAGTACAATTTATTGAATTGACTATTTATTGAATTGAATAATTTCCATAAACTCTAAAAAGCACCCATGTCCATAATCTTGATATGTCATTCCCAAATACTTGCTAAAACCATTACGACCCATGGAGAACTGTAGAGTGTGTCAATATTATTATTTACTCATATTCATTGTCACTTTTTAAATTAATTTTGCTGCAATAGGGACTGGCTCTTTAGCTGTCCTCAGGCCTCTGAAGAATATATAAACTTTTCTCTTCATGTCCCCTATAAGGAAGTAGAGTAGCATTTATTCTCTCACATCTGTCCCTAAGATGTGTAGGAAAAGGTCAAAGCTCAGTAGATACCCTGTTAGTTATGGCAGCATCCCAGCATCATCCCATGAATCAGGGAGGCAAGGAGTTGCTGGTTTTTCTCCTTTGCCATCTATTTCATAAAATTCCTTTTAATGTATCTTGTAAACAAGGACCAAATGAGGGAAATTTAACTCCTAGTTGAGTCCTACGCAATATCTAATGGAACCTTATGACAAGAAAAAGATTTGTAGGGCTGGGGATTTAGCTCAGTGTCAATGCACCTGCCTCACAAGAGCGAGGTCCCAAGTTTGGTCCCCAGTACCAGAAAAAAAAAAAAAGATCTGCAAAACATCTGTATTAAAAGCAAGTAAGTCAGTCTCAATGGCCATCTGGAATCACAGTTTGTCATAAATTTTTGCTCATAATTTTTTAAAACAAAAAGACATTATCCAAGTTGGTATAAAAGCAATCTCATTTGTGGGGAAGATCAGTTTACACAGTAAGAGAGTACACTTTTATCAGTGGGGCCATTCTGCAGCACTGAAAAGTCCCAATGAGCTAAGCAAAGAGGTAGCTCTGATGCTGCTGCTTGTAGTTTCTCTTCTGTCTTTAGCTAGTGTGCTTTTAAAACCATTCCTTTTCAGTGCCAAAGGCCATGTCATGCTGTATATAACTCATCATGGATGAGAGAAGTGTGTAAATAGCAAAGCATTAAGCAGCTCAAGGGACTTGGAGATAGGTAGTACAGAACACTTAGGAAATGCGCTCTGAGAAGAGGCTGCTGGAGGGGAAATGTACCACTTGTCTTCAAGTGCATGAAGGATTATTATTACTTCATAGCTTCTGAGTCCTCTGAGCCTTTCTTGCTCCACCATTTACCAGAGCTCCTGGTTTGCTCTTGTCAGACCCTCAGGCCCTACTGGATGGGCATCAGCTCCATTTGTTGTCCTCCTCACTACTTACACCCAACCACATTATCAGTCAGGATTCACTCTTTCCCCCAACAGTTAGTTTCACACCACTCACAAGACCAGACACCATGCCCCCACTCTACCCTTTTCTCTCCACTCCCAGGCTCTGCTGTGATCCACATTCTTCATAAAGCTTTCCCTGGCCTGGAGTTAATCTCTTTCCTACTAACTATTAATGGTACTTATGTTTTGGGAAACTACTGACTTTCAAAAACCATGCTGACTGCTCGTCAAATAGCATTCACTTTCCTTTACAAAGGAAGATACTTATGCCAAAAAGAAAAAAAAATTCCCCAAAACATGCAGCAAGAAGTGTAAAGTATGTAACTGAATGGGGGTCTAAGTATGAAATCTATGCTTTAAATTCTTCCATATACTTTATCACTAAGCCTCAGCGTCCTTATTTGTAAAATGGAATAAATGCTGCCTACTTACCTGGTTTGTGCTGGCTTGACATAAAGTATGTAATAAAAGTGTTGTACACATTCTAGAGATTAATAAATATTTGTTCCTCTCTTCTGTTTTTTTTTTCCCTATAAGTTTTGGTCTATTCTACCTGGTTAGGACTTTGGTAGTACTTTGCTGAGGTGGTCTTGATTTCTCTACTGGACTGAAAGGAAGCAGGGAATATATCTTTAGCAGTGTTTTCCCTTATTTTCCCACAGAACCTGCTGAAGTATGAGGAAAACAAGCATGAACATGTAGAAGGAAAAGATTACAACTGTGTTCACTCAACATGGCCTTGCCTATGAACATGAACAGATGTAAGACAGTGGACTAAAGGACAGGGAAGTAGTAGTATCCATTCAAGAAGGTTATCTTTCTTGTGTAGCAGAACTGTATTTTTTTCAGGTTTCCTTCTTGGCTTCTTGAAATTAAATAATAATGCGAAGAGCACACACAAACAGTAATAAAAACAAACACAGAACAGTAAGAAAAACAAAACAGCTAATCATGGCCACTCTTCTAGTCATATTTAATTGCTATGTCTAAGAACATTTGAAAATCTATGTTTAAACATCATGATTTTTAAAAATGATAGGGAAGGCATAGGGAAGCCATTAAAATTTAAGATTTAGAAAAAATTGATGACCATCACTTAGCAGTGACAGTATTTCAAAGAAATAAGGTGGCAATGTGGCCTCTATAAACAAATATCTAAATAAGCAAAGACATCTTGGTTTTCATGAGAATACCACCTTGCTGCCATGGCATGTTTTCTGCCTTATGTTTTTTTTTGGTGGTGGTGCTGGGCATTGAACCCAGGGCCTGGCAAAGCTAGGCCTGTGGTCTACCACTGAGCCACATCCTCAGCCCAAATTTTTGATAAACTATTACACTGTTAACTTTCTCTCTTCACTTAAACTCTTGTCTTTGTGAGTTCTTACATTTATGATACTTGAAAGAATTGGTAAGGTACTGGATAGATAAGAATTCTCCCTTTATTACTTTATTCTAGAAGACAGAACAAAAATAGGTCAGTTCTTAAGGAAATTATGGTTACATACATAAATAATGTAAACATGCCTATCATTGTCTTAGGGAGGACATTTATCATGTAGACAGCTATAGAAACCCAAATCTGGTCCCCCATTTATAGCTCTCAAATTTTTAGTTGTCTCTTGGAAACTTGATTATTATCAGTTAAAAATCACCAGGGAACTCTGGCAATGATTTAACTTGTTTGACTTTCTTAAGCTAACAATTAACATTTAGACTGTTGTTGACAAAATATTTAACTTTCCCATGTCATTTGTGTAAACAACTTTTCTAATATTCCTAAGACACTCTGGGAGGACACACCTTTCAAAAGTTTCTGAGGTCTATGCAATAGGCTTGTAGAGGACATGCATTCAAATACACCCAAGACTTTTGCAGCATTGCACATTTTAAATAGAATTTCCTGGGACTTCATGAACACTTAAGTACATCAATATCTCAGTCTTATCTTGACAGCCCTAAATTTAAAATACCAATCCCTCTATTTACAAAAAGAGCTATTTCACCATTTCAAACAGACAACTGAAAGCTGAGTATAATTTTAATCCCTGGAAAAACTGGAATTAGTATTCATTGTTTAGTAATTTATTATTAGTAACACTAGTAGTGATACCTTGCATTTCTTCAGTGCTTTGATTTTTCTAAAGCTTATTCAGAAACACACTCATTTGCTTTGCTCAACAACCTAGGGAAGCATTATAGTTCTCTCTGTTTTATAGATGACATCTAGGTGACTTGTCCTAGGTCACCTAGCTGGTTAGTGATCAAGCAAGCATAAAACAAGGGGATACAGGCTCCTTGTCTGATCTGCTTTCTTTCTTTCACACCTCATTAGAGAAAAGATAATCTGAAGCCAAAGATGACTAGGAACCACTTATCTACTCATTCTAGCAACACAATCTATGCAAAAGAAAAAAAAGCTTGTCTCAGGCACAAGGGAAAGATTAATAATGTACCATGAAGCTCTAACTTTACTGTTCCATGGACCAGCAATTATTGAGTTTCACAGTTCATTCAAAGATTCAAACATACTTCACCAGAAAATGATTTAGTGCCTGAAGTCTAAGTGTTAGAAATGTAGATCTGCTCGAAGCTCTATACAATCTCAGCACTTTAAAAGGCTGTGTTCTTGCAGTCTTTGCAGCCGTGGGGCTTCCCCTGAACTTGCACTTGAGCTAAATGAAGAAACTGGCTGAGTAAGGGCTGTAGAATTAGGCTTTCAATGTGGACAGAATTAGAGGTTATTCTTGCATCATTCTTGAAACTTAGGCTACTGAAAGGATTCAGATACAATATATTCTTTTCAGTAGAACACTCCTCAAAGTCAACACAATCTCCCTGAACAGAAGTTGCCCTTTCTCCTTCATTCAGCAAATATCCTCTCTACATTAGTAGTGTACTAGAAGGTATGAGGGATGCAGAGTTTTTTTGTCTGAAGACACAACACGCATATGATTTTAGATGATCAATATTCTTTCCCTTTGTCCAAAGGACATTTATGGCCACTTTTGGCATACAAATTAACTATTAAAGTGATACATTCAGCATATACAGACCACATAAATCTGGTTATGGACACAGTAGCAATAAAATTAAGAAAGAATTCTGACATCTTGTCTGAGCAAAGGCCCTTTTATGCCAACAGCATCTGCAAATGAGAGAAGCCTAGTAAAATGAGACCTGGCAGAGCAGTGAGTGTAGTGAATCACTCCCAGATGCCCAGGCCTCCCTTTGGACACAATGTTATCAGGTTAACACAGCACTTACATCACGCAGTAACAAAGAGCCAAATTTTGAAGACAAAATGGAGAGGGAATTTCCAATAATCAAATGAGGTCAATCAACCCTTGGAACCTCACACATTTGTGGTGAAGGACAACTGTTAGAAATAAGCTGTCCTTTTCTTCCTAAATTACATCAACTTTCTCACATCATCATTACACTCAGGGAGTTCTTCCAAACGAACATTTTAGGAGATGGTTGGTGGGTATAAGGGAGAAAAGAGATTCCCTCTGAGACCAGTGGTGGCAGAGCAGACACTTTTTGGCTTCTATAGCTTTAAGTATGCAGTGGAGTAAGGGAAGACACTGTTTCCTCACTTCCCCTGACAGCATGATATTACTACTGTAAACACATAATAACCACTGAAGTTGGTTCCATTTCTCATCCTGAAACACTCTAGAAAAAGAGACAGCCTCATTCTACTTCCAAGTAGAACAAAAGAAAAAACAAGGCCATGGGTGGACATACCACTTTTCTGGCAGAAGCTGGGATGAAGCCCCTAGGAAAAGCTCACACTGTGGTCCCTTCACAACCCCACCAGTGTTGGCACCCAGGGCAGAAATCAGCCTTCCCTATTCAGGGCTGGGCTGGAGGCTTTTCTCTCTGTCTGATCTGCAGAAACACTTTCAGGAGACTGAGGCACACAAAGCTGTATTATTGGGAGACTTGCAGACAGATTATAAATTACTGGGGACAATCAAGGCATTTAGCTACTTTTGGCTGCAGATGCTGGTGACACACAGATACATACAAACTTCATTCTTCTCACCATTGGAGCAATTCTTTTTGCTCTTTTTCTTCTCTCTTTTACAAAACAAACTCCAACTGCTCTGCTAGGGAATTCCAAGGAGAAGTAGGGATGTAGCAGGTGGCAGAGAAAAGAAATTAGGCCTTGAACCTCCAATATAACCCCAGAGGGCAATTTTACGCATTCACGGATAAAACACTAAACACTGGGGAGTTTAATTCTTGGTAGTTAATTTTCACTTGGAGCTGGGTTCAAGGATTTGTAGTTCTAGGCATTCTAAGCAAAATGTGTGTATGGCTGAGGAAAAGAGCAGCAACCTGGCCCTCAGAGCTTCCTGGAAAGGTCACCATCACAGACCCACGGCAGGGAGATAAGAGAGAGCCAGAAAGAAGCATCTTGGGGGCTGGTTGATGCTTACAGCTCATTTTCAAGACCTTTGGGAAAAAAAGTTTGACATAGCACCATCCTTTCCTTTGGGCCTTCTGAGTACTTTTGGGCTTTCATGGCCATTTCTTGTTCTGTCTTTCATCAGGGCTGGCTAGTGGAAACACAGCTATGATGCAAACAAACTCAGAACTTTAGGAGCTCCTTGGAACTTAAAGGAAAAGCCTGCAGGCTTTAGGGAAGGGTTACAACGTTCTGCCCAAAGGGCACTGACCAAGCAGCTTGGAGGAAGTCAGCACACAGCAGGCAAAAAATCACCTGACCAGAACTGGCACAAAAAATCAATGATTCAAGGGATACTCCCTCTGGGTGGGGCATGTCTGTGCCTCTGAGAAAGCACTTCCAGTCAGAAACTTAATCACAACTTTTGGGTTTGATGCAGTCACCAGCAGCGGTTAGAGACAAGGTATTTCCTAGGATGATAACTGTATAGCTAGCCTTTGTGCCTGCCCATTTTCATGAATGCTCTGTGTTAGCACTACTTGCAGAAATGTCTAGTAAACAAGTTAGATGTGACTGAGGGATGCTGGAGTCTACAAGAAATCAGAGATGAGGCAACTTAATAAACTTGTTGTCAATTGTATCTTTGGGATATTTTCCCCGATCTTTTGACTAAGGAGACACTAAAGGCACTTGCTCTGTGTTACAGAGCACTATTTGTGTTCTGTTAACCCCAGGAGAAGGGACACTTTAAAGGGGGAAGGGGGAAGAAAGGGGAATAGGGTAAAGGCAAAGGCTTTGATACAGGTCAGCTGAGCTGATAAATGCTTTCTGGTTGAAGAATAGGTAGTTGGGCCTACTCAGAGCAGGTTAGTCAAACCAAGAGGATACTCGAGAGAGGGCCTTCCAAGCCCTTCTTCTATAAGGTGTCGACTCCCCTGAGAACCTCTTATCAGTTAAGGAATACCCATACATGGGCACCAGTGAATTTGATGTGTAAGAGTATAAAACCACACAGACATCACATCCAATGGCCTTTGAGGTAGTCTGGGACATCTTGGTCATCTTTTACCACCATCCATTCTTCATTAGGCCAAGACAACCTCTGACTTCACAAAAGGCCACGCGACCAAAGCCAGAATCATGACAAAACCATGTGCCTTACCGCAATCAGGGCTGAGTTCCTCTGGTCCCCTGGGGTTGATGCTGGTGGCTGCTGCTCTCCATTTATCCCACCACTGCCACCATTATTGCTACCGCTCAGCAGATGCTGCTGGTGGTGGTGGTGATAGTCCGGTGGGGGCGGTGGGGCTGCTGTTGCTGCTGCCTGGGAGGCCGTGGCAGGGGCAGCAGGGGGTGGTGGAGGGGCGGTGGTGGTGACAGCAGTGGTGGTGGCCTTCGTGTGTTTGCCAGCCTTCCTTGCCCCCTGGCCGTGCTGTACAAGGCTCAGGAGCTGCAAGGTGCTCTCCCTTTCGCGGTCTGAGCTCTCGGCCCTACCACGTTCATAGCGTCCTTCACAGCTCAGGTGGTGCTGGCGGCAGACGGCAATCCGAGCCCTCAGGCGCTCCACGATAGCACTGTGCACTCTAGGGGTGACTGAGCCCCCTCCAAGGAGCCCCGCCCCAGAGGCCCCCCCCAGCCCTCCTGCGGAGGCCTGCGGGGGCGCTGTGTCCCCCATCCTACTGGACACGATGATTGCTGCCTCTGAGATGGTGAGGTGGAAAGATGCTACTGCTGGCTATGGCAGGCAAATCTGTTTTTGACAATGTGAGCTCAGTGTTCAGGGCCACATGAATAGAGGTCTTCAGAGGTTGAGGGGAGCAGTGCAGAAGGTGTGGGGGAGGGGAGTTAGTTAAAAAAAAAAGGGTGGGGAGAAAGAATAGATACCATTTGGAGAGGATAAGTTGGAAACAAACCCTGATCAACTTACTCTAATTGGATTTGACAGCTCTGGAGAAGTTGGACAGAGTTGGTGGATTCCCCCCACCCCCCCAACAAGCTGACCAGAGCCACTAGGCACGTTGTAAACACATGATCTGGGGGTTAGTTCAGGAATTCAGGGATTGCCAAGCAAGAGGCAGGAACACACAGCAAAAGGAATTGAGAGAGGTATTAACAGAGAGCTGGACTCTCCCTCACCTAGTTATTTCGGAAGATTCTTTGTGAGAATGCTTCTGTAAAGAAACATTTCTACTGGTCTATGTAACCAGCAGCCTTTACTTTTTCTCACGTTTTAAAAAAAACAAAACAAAAACCAGTGCTGTTTCAGAACGTTTTTGAAGTCAATGTTCAAACTGTACAAAAATCAAGGGTGACCGTCTTTTGGCTTTTGATTTTTCTCCCTTTCCCTTTGCTCCGGTGTTTTCTCTTCCTGGGGGTACTGTAGGATGTGGTCTTCTCCCAAAAGGAGACAGCTTTTCAATCCTTAACAATGTCAGTAATTGGACTTTGGGACCGTGATTTTTTCTTCAGCTAATCCAATCACCGGTAAAATCCTTATTCCCTCTAAGGTTTCCTAGCCTTAAATGAAAGCAATCTGAAGTGGCTAGCCTCTGAGAGAGATCCTTCAACACATTTTTTTCTTTCCCGCTTACGTTTCTATTCCTCACCCCCCGGCTCTTTTCTAATACAGTATCAAGAGAGACAAACTCTTCCGAGAGTAATTTACAAACGATGGTCAAACTTACAAACTTCCAGCAAATTGCACCGAGTCATGTCCAGCCACTTTTCTGTCCACTTTTGTACATTCCATCCCCAGCCAGTGGATCTGAGGGTCTGGACTCGCAATAAGCAATGTGATTCTATCGCTTGTATTGCTCCGCTTTATAGATGAAAAAAAAAAAAAGTAGCTTGTATTTTCCTTTCTCTTTCTCCTCTGTTAGCCGCTTGCTGACACTGGCTCCCGCCCGGAGTCACGGCGATACAGAGGCTTTCATTGTGCTCGGATAGGAGAGGGAGAGAGAGAGAGTGAGACAGAGAGGGAGAAAGAGAGAGCCAGCAAGCTGCAGATGGGGGGGGGGGCGGGGGAGGGCGGGAGAGCTCTCTCGAGGCTCCCTGGTGGAAGGCTGGTGCCACTGCTCGTGTGAGTAATCGCAGCCAGGCACCGGGGAAAGGGGAACGCAGAGGGCCTCCCAGTGGTTGAAGAGGTAAATCCCAAAACCAGTACATCGCAGCCGCCCTCGTTCAGCTCAGCCGCGGACTTGGCTATGCGGGGAAGAAAGGGGAAATTCCCCAACGTCTATGCAACTACTTCACCAGCTCTAAATGTTTAAGAAATTCCCAGCCAGGGAATGTATTTTCCCTTTCAGACCAACGTTATGCCCCACACCCAGGATATCGTTTTCATTTTTCAATATGCTGTAAATGACACCCTGAGCACTCTAGTGAGAGCTGGGTGAGCGCTAAGGAAATGTTCATCAATATAGTGAGGAAATTGGCCAATATGTGTTTGGGATGAGCATGGAGAGAAGGGAACATCGTTGTTATTTCCTAAAGGTCAGTCTGCCTCTGTGTATGTCTCTGGGTAAGTCAATGTGAGTGGTCACAAGCAAATCAACTGGGATAAATATTTTATGAGGATGATGAAATTGTCAATACTAGTTTTAGAAGAAAGGGTTTTTCTTAGAAAATTCAAGATTGCTCATGTTGAACAAAAGTTTGTCTTATCCATAGTTGTCTGGTTTACTTATACAGCACAACGAAGAAAATCAGTACAAACCAGATGAGTTCCAAGTTTAACAACACAGAGTAGACCTCTTACAAACAACCTTGGCCCCCCCCATCTTCAGATGACCCTGCCTTTAAAGTATCGAACTAGTGTATTCTGCTTGTCATTATCAATTATGGAGAATAATATCAATATGGAGAATAATAAGGAATACCTAATAATTGTGTGTGAGCACAATATTGGAAGTCGACCAAAAATAATTTGGCTGTCCTAATTTGTAAGTCATTTGGATATGAGGTCTCAAGCAGTGGAGCTTCATTAATCTAAACCAATGCTGGCATTTCAGTAACATGATCCTGCTTCAAACTGAGCTATGGAAAGGAATGAAGGGGCAAAATCAATGCAAACATTTCAAGACTGGATTTATTCACAGTTCCTCATAGGCTGGCTTACTACAGTACATTTATTTTCACAAATCTCATTAGGTTGGAAATGGGGACAAGTATGTTCTGTAGAATAGTTTGAGTATCCCTTACCCAAAATGCCCAATGTGTGTCAGAGTTTAAAGTTTTTCAGATTTTGGAATATTCACACAGACTATCAGCTCCCTAATCCATCATGTTGGCACTCAAAAAGTTTTGAATATTAGAGCACTCCAGATACTATATTTTTGATTAGGAATAATCACCCTATATAACTTTTGCAGTACGGAGGATTGAACACAAGGACTTTGCACTAAGTTACATCCCAACTCCTTTTTATTTTTTGAGACAAGTTCTTGCCAAGTTACTCAATTGCCCAGGCTGGGCTCAAACTTGCAATCCTCCTGTCTCAGCCTCAACTTTTTAACTTTTCATTGGAACATATTACTATCTTCCCCTTTTAAGTTCTTCATTACTCATTTGAAAAAGGTAGAAATATATGTTAAGCAAACAAAATTTGGAGAATGCTGTCATAAGGGATTATTAAAAAATAAGGAGTTTTGACTATTTTATATTAAGTTCTATTTATTAGACAATATCTTCTTTCTACTATTAGGGTATTTTACATTCAAAAATCATATCTGATAAAATAAAAAAATTAATATTTAAATGTAAAACTAACTATTCACTGTATACCTCTACAATAACATGATTTGACTAATAACATGAAGTCTAATTAAATCAGCTATCCCTAAATATATACAGTGGACCCTCCAGTTTTGACCAGCCTGACAAACAACTTAGGTTATGACCAGAGTTTTAGTTTTAACTTATGACCAAAGTCTTGCATTACAACTTGAATGGCTGCTTGTGCTTCCCGACAGTCTCAGATACAGATTTAACCCTTAAAGCGTTCTGGAAGGAACATTACAACATCTTTTCATGTGTGGGGTTAACTGAGAAATCCTGGGCCAATGTTTCCCTAAGGACACTGAGATCTGCCTGGAAGAAAGTGTGGCCTAAAATTACACAGGAGAGAGACTTTGAAGGCTTTGTAGAGGAGCCTGAGCCTTTGGTTGACCAACTTGAGTTACAACCAGCCCTTTGGAATGAATTGAGTTCATAAGTCAAGGATCTACTGCAAATTATAAAAATAAAATGACATAAATTTATATAAAAATGACATACATTGGCACATAAAATTGTATATATTTAAGAGGTATTATGTGATAATTCAAAACATATATATTGTGATAAATTTTGATTTCTATGCTAGATATGGACATATCTTGAATGGTCAGGAAGCATTTAAAAACCAAATTTTCGTACTATAGTCCAGTGATTAGGGGATGACTTTGGAGTGTCTTTCATAAACATTTTCTCTTATACATCTCAGCCATTTCAAGTTGACATTATTATCATTGGGACCCTTATTTCTTTCATATCATATATTGCTACTTACTTTTTAAAAGTCACTGCTTCAGGCACAGCACATATATGATTGCCCCTAATCCACAAACAATCCAAGAGACAGTTATTATGAATCCCATCCATGAGGGATTATCAAAATTAAACTACTTGTGCTCCAGTTCATATTACTAAGAAGTGTCAGACAAGGTCTTCTGTGATGAACTTCAAACTATACTGTCTTCACCATTATGCTTACTGCCTTAATGTTAAGTGTGAAAGGAATTACAGGCAAGCCAAACTATCCCACAAGTAGCTCATGTGCAAGAACTATTCCTCAATCAACACTCTGGGGTCTAACTGAGCCCTGTAATACCCACAAGGAATGAGCAGTTGATGCAATTATTCACCTGAATGTGGGAGCAGACGACTTAGGGAATAATATATGGTCAGTTCCATCCAACTGCCTAAGAAATAAACATTTCTTTTTTTTCCATTGTCTTAGGCTTTGGTCCCTCACTCATAACCCTAAAGCTTCTGCAGAGCCCAGTGAATTCTTTCAAGCATGACTCGTACTTTTTTGTCTTCGTCGTCGTCTCTGTTACACACAGCTACCTAACACTAAAGTAACAGTATAGTAATAAATGCCCAGATCTAAAAAAATTCAGTCATGTGAGGTTTATAAGCCTACAAGCTATTTTTTAGTGTTATAATTGGATCAGTGATACCAACAATGGTAGTAAAAATCATACAATATACCAGTAAAAGTTAATACTATCTTTCAACATTTTCATTTTCTTATAAACTATTTGCACCGATGCCCCAATCTATGCTTTTACTTCTTAGCAGTCCATCTCTGTTACTCTTTGGTGTTAATCATAGTCCTAAAAGCTTCTTATATCCTCTAAACAGCCACTGAAATAGCATGCTTGGTTGCAATAACCTGACATCATAAAAATTATCTCTAAGCATTTAGTTATCAACAATCACTGTTCTAATGAGAAAAGTGCTTCAAACCAACAATGCGCTTGACCTAGGAACTGAATCAGCTACTATAAGTTGTTCTTGGAATTATTACTGCCTTACTATTATAAACTAGTGAATGTTATTAAAATACTAAATAGGTACATTTAAAAAATTTTCCAGTTGAAACTTTCCCTCTTCAGCTGTCTCAAGTTTGTCTGCAGTGTCACACCTGCGAAGTGCTGCTTACAAGGTCATCAGGGATACTTTGGAGAGCATTCTCTTTCATTTTGTTAGTATGTTTGCCAAAAATAATGAATATATTAATTGTGGGGAGCTGGTACATAAAGCCTTCCTTTTTACAAATCATTTGGAATCCTTCACCCTTCCACCATGCCTCCAAGTTCTCTTCTAAATCAGCTTTGCTCTTTTTGGACATTGTCCCTTCATCTTTACCTTTTAACTATGGCTTCATTTTTATTCCCCCAAATTTAGTTAAATATTACTTCTTTCTGCCAGAGATATATGAATTAGAAATATGTGTGCTAAAATTTTTATTTCACACTTTTGAAAAATGTATGCGTTCCTCATTAAACATTTGTGAGGTTTTTTAACCCAGTTTTTAAACATAATGATTATTAGTAATTATTAATAATTTTTATTTTTAAGGAAGTAAATTGCAGAAAATATTAACAAATACCCACTTAAAGACTTCAGTATGACGGAGCTTCTCATATGCATACAAACACTAAGGTTTATATTATGAATCACATAATAACAGTCAAGTTCAACCAACACTTCCAGTAATAAAAGTTTCTAAAATTCCACAGCAGAAAATATCCTACTAGAATACTACTTTTAAGAATTAAAGATACAGAATAGAAAGGGCCCATTTGTTCACTTTGTAACACTTTATTATATTATGGGATATTTTAGATGTGCAAAGCAATGCAGATAACAAAATATGCTTTTAAAATGTTTGGGGCAGGCCCTGTCTCTGAGATCTTCAGACTCTAATATATACAGATATGGTAAAGTTATGAATAAAAAAAATCTCAATAACTAATATACAGTAAGTGAATAGAAAGAGAAAGAATATTATAGAGTAAGAAATACATATCCATGAAATTTTTCTTGAGTGTGAGGGCTGAAAGACTCTAGAGACCAGTAATGTATTTGCAAGGGAAACTTTAGAAAAGAAATAAAGCACTCCTCTTCGACTCAGAATAAACTAAGTTTGATTCTGAGACAAGGAGGATGAGCTCAAGGGTACACTGAAGTTTTTTCTATGGACCACTGATCTAGATGATAGTTGTCAAACATGTATTAGTGAAGATCTTTAATACTGCCAGAGGTAATAAACAAACCTGGACAGAGACTAAGTAATAAATACATATTGATATTCTTTAAATATATTTTTAACCTTTCCATCTGGCGGCAGCCATCAGATAAGCCAAGATGGGTGCGTACAAGTACATCCAGGAGCTATGGAGGAAGAAGCAGTCGGATGTGATGCGCTTTCTTAGGGTCCGCTGCTGGCAGTACCGCCAGCTCTCTGCGCTGCACAGGGCTCCCCGCCTCACCCGGCCGGATAAAGCGCGGAGACTGGGATACAAGGCCAAACAAGGTTATGTCATATACAAGATTCGAGTGCGCCGTGGTGGCCGGAAACGCCCAGTTCCTAAAGGTGCGACTTATGGCAAGCCTGTCCATCATGGTGTTAACCAGCTAAAGTTTGCACGAAGCCTTCAGTCTGTTGCTGAGGAGCGTGCTGGACGCCACTGTAGGCCTCTGAGAGTTCT
Source organism: Heterocephalus glaber (assembly GCF_053883595.1). NCBI lineage: Eukaryota > Metazoa > Chordata > Mammalia > Rodentia > Bathyergidae > Heterocephalus > Heterocephalus glaber. The sequence continues at coordinate 12,887,392 of NW_028258294.1, forward strand.
GAATTCTTACTGGGTTGGTGAAGATTCCACATACAAATTCTTTGAGGTTATCCTCGTTGATCCATTCCACAAAGCCATTAGAAGAAATCCTGACACCCAATGGATCACCAAACCAGTCCATAAGCACAGGGAGATGCGTGGGCTGACATCTGCGGGCCGCAAGAGTCGTGGCCTTGGAAAGGGCCACAAATTCCACCACACTATTGGTGGTTCTCGCCGTGCAGCTTGGAGAAGGCGCAATACTCTCCAGCTCCACCGTTACCGCTAATAGAAGTAATGTTTGTAAAGTTCATAACCTAATAAATAATAAACAATTTAGGACAGTCCTGTCTGCTTAAAAGTGTTAAGTAGTCTGCTGATTATTTCATGAATGCTTTGTCAAATGAAAGTTAAAGTGCAATAATGTTTGAAGACTATAAGTGATGGTGTATCTTTGTTTTAATAAGCTTTTTTGTCTTTGCTTTATCTTATTGGGGAGTTATATGTCAGTGTTTAAAACATGCTGTGTGGTGTATGTAATAGATGTAAAATTATTTAAAAGAGAAGTGCTAAAACTAGCCCTGTAGATCTGTTTGGTGCATGTAATGAAACCTACAGCTTTATTGGAGTAATGCAATGCTCTGCTGTTTTGAAGTGGCTGGTTTTTTGGAGTTTGGCAAATACAAACTTGAAATCAGATAACCCTGTATCATGATCATATGTAGAAAAGATGGGAGCTCAAAAGAATAAACCTGTTGCCAGAGTTTTCTCTTGGAAATGAAATGAATTTGGCTTAGCCTAAACAAAATTGCCTGTCTCCACAGTACCGAGTAAGTTCACATGAAAAGTGTCCAAATTCCTGGTTTGCTCATTTGGCTCCATGGAATTCTGAATTTGATAGATATTGGATATTAGGTAAATGAATTTACCTTTAGGTTTGTGAACTAGTCATGAAGGTAAGGGTGGAAAGCTGGTAATCCAAGAGGCCATTCAGTAACTACCTTAGAATACTTTGAGCCCTGTAGCTACATGGGGGAAAAGTACTGGCCACTTAAAGGTATGTTTTATGTACCTAGCAAACTGTCTTGGGTAAACTCGATTTATCCACTTCCAGAAGAACATTAAGTCAGTTGGTGTCACTGCAAGCTGATGGCTTTTTAATCTTGTCTGTTTTCTCATCCATGGTCAGACTACTGTACTTTTCAAAAAATTTGCTATTCTACAAAGACCACATTTCAATTCAGTTGTATCTTCCAGTGGACAGGTACTATTTCCCAGGTGAAATTTGAGTGTGGGAGAAATTGCCCTTTAACTTTTTCAAATTCTGGGTTTGCTGGCCTAAGAATGGGGGCGGGGGGTTCCTGACTTCAAAATATAATTGATGCTTTCCATGTACCGATTTTTCTTTCTATAGGGACTTCAGGAAGGGTCAGTTGATTTCCAGAAAATACGTGTTAACAGACAAAACCTTGAGACCTGAGCTTTCAATAAAATGAAGAAAGGGTCCATACATTTTGTGTGTAAAGGTTGTTTAAAGAATAAATGTCTACTAAACTAAAAAAAAAAAAAAAAAAAATATATATATATATATATATATACACACACATATATATATATATATATATATTTTTTTTTTTAAATGTGATATGTGTTTATTAAAATGACAGATATAAGGGCCGGGCATTTAGCTCAGTGGTTTCACCACCTGCTATGCAAGCGCAAGGACCCAAGTTCGATCCCGGGTACAAAAAAAAAAAAAAAATGACAGACATAAATAGTTAATTCACTTGACAGTAATCTATTAAAGACATTGATAACTTTCAAATACATTTATGGATTTAAAAACTGTTACGCTTACATATTCCATATATGTCAAATAAAAGTTTTATTAGATTATAGAGTGCTGATTCATGGGAATATAGATGGACATAGGTTTTAAACAAGGTATTTTTTTCATGAATATATACATAAAATATATAAAAATGCCACGTGATACAGAGAATCAAGACTCATGATCTTCACATTTACAGGAATTTATAAAATCTTCTCAGGAAGAAATGTGTTATAATTCAAACTTCTCATTTTGAAAGTAATCCGCAAAATTGAGATATTCTTGAAGTTGACCATATTTCTGCACATACAATAGAAAAGCTAGTTATTTTAATGAAAGCAGTGAAGCTTGACCTTTTCAAACTACAGCCACAAACAGGAATAAATTCATTTCATGGTAATCATGAACAAAAATTATTTTTATTATAAATAGGAACTCAATTTTAAATAAGTATTTCTAACTCAGAAAAGCTTTGGAAAGAAATAATATTATTGTGTAACTGTCTTATAAATTATAATTTTCTTATTATACTGAGTAAAAACGTAATAACTTCAATAACTTATTCAACAAAAATTTGTAAAACATATATCAAATACTGCACTAATGACTGTATAGGTACAGAAATTTAAAGATAACTTTCCCTGTCCCTAAGGAGAATAATGTTAGGTGGTACTACACTAATGACAATCAGTAATAAGTCCATAAAGAAGTGCAGACAATGTTATGAGGGCTCAGAAGACGAGTCATGGCAAGTTGAGGTGACCAGATTTAGCAGACATAAGGTTAATGACAAAAGTTTTCTGCAAGAGCTAAGTGTTCATTTAACAGTGACGCGACAAGGAAATACGGGATTTACTATAATCTGAAGGTGAGAGAGAGAGAGAGAGAGAGAGACATACAGAGATAAAGAGAGAGAATATAGAGAATATGAATAAATTGACCAAAGAGATTGAGATCAAGAATACAAGTACAAAATGGTAGGTTAAGGAGTAGGGTAATAATTTGACAGGAAATGGAATGCTGCTAAAGGCTTGAGAGTATGGGACTGATCTGATCTGAAGTGTATTTTAAGAAAACTGGTAAAATAGCCATTCTAGAATGTTTTGGCAACTAGTAATTACTATATGGCAAGAATTTAGGTCACAGGGTCCCAAATTTGAGGGCTAGCAATGAAGGTAGAGGATAAAGTATAGTAACAAGGTAGAACAAGTTAAGAGAGGAGTCAAGGATGACAGTGAGTGGAATAATGGCAGGGCTATTTACTTCACAGGCCTATTTGGGGAGTGAAAGAGATACATGTGTTCTGTTTTGGTCCCACCATGTACAAAGTGGTAAGTGGTAACTTGAGGAGATTCAGTGATGTAATGGTTTCTGTACTCTGTTTATGAATTCTGAGGGTCTACTCCCAATAAGATGAGAGAAAAAAATCTTGATAACCTTGACTTTTGTGGTAATACAGACCTACATAAGGAATGTGAGGAAGGCACTTTCCTTCTAGATAAGGCCTTGAAACATTTTTATATATTCTTTTTTTTTTTGGTACCGGGGATCAAACTAAGGACTTTGTGCTTGTGAGGCAGGCGCAGCACCACTGAGCTACATCCCCAGGCCTGACTTTTATATATTCTTAAGATGTCTGATTGCCTCACCTTGTTAGGAAAGAAGGAAGAAAAGAACAAGAGGGGAAATAACCTATGGACTACTTAGGTTTTTCATGGCCAGGTACTTAGTTTTTATTAGATACAAGTATTTTAGGATTAGAAACCTATAAAGGCTTGGCTGTTTTATATTATTTTCTTAATATTATTTTTCTCTATTATTTCTAAAACTTGTTTTAGAAGATTAAACTATCTCAGTTATAGTTAAAAAAAGAAGTTAAACTTCTCCTTGCTTTTATTACAAACAATAGCAAACATTAATCACTAACTGCTAGGTCCTATACCAAATGTTTAAAATGTGTTACTCATTTAATCTCCAAATCAAACCTCTAAATTTTATTATTTAGTTCCTATTTTAAAAATGAGAAAACTTAGGCTTAGAGAAGTAAAGTAACTTGCCTCTGAATTCTACTGCTGGTAAGTGGCAGAGTAAATAGCGTAAATTTCTGCTTAAAACTATTATAGTATACTATTTCTAAGTCTTAAAGGGTGAGTCTAGGGTACCATTTTGGGTAAGAAAAAACCCTCAAAACAGAAGTGCCAGTTAGCATTACTTGGCCATCCTCTTCACCACAAGATGCAGCATCCATAGTTTTCCTCCACTGAATCATTGGAGATAAGTCTTATTTTAATAATGAAAATTACGCTCTTATAGTACCAGATGAACCTATTGAGAAAACAGTTGGAATTGTGGGAATGATGTCAGAGCACAAAAGGAGTTTGGGGTCTTTTATTCAGAAGTAGCAGACTGGACCTGAAGAAAGGAATGGATCTGGTAGTACAGCTTCTAGAAGATAAAAGTCTCAAGGCAGAATCTTGTGCAATTGGTACTTTTAAGCAGTGCTTCCCAATCTTTAATCTATTTAAGAATCACTCAATTTTTGAAATATTGAGAGTTTAACATTCTCAAGCATTCTTATTTAATAGGTCTGGGGCAAGGCCAGGGATTACATATTTCTCACAAACTTCTAGGTGATTCTGACATGGCAGTGAAAGGCAATGCTTTGAGAAACATCAGTTTAAGATTTGGAAAAGAAAGAAAAGGGAAAAGATTAAACGGTGGGGACAGAGAAAGAAGAGAAGAAACGGGAAGACTTCAAGGAAGGGAAAAGGTATCTAATAATAATTTAAAGCTTTAATTTATTCAATAATATTTATGCAATACATTCAAAATTTAAAACTGACACTTGATACTCCTGTTGATGTATTTTCTTTTTTTTTTTTGATATATTTTCTAACCTCTTGGTGTTCTTGTATCTATCATGCCATCCCAATAATCTTATCAACTGCCCAGGAAGCCCCATCATCATATGCACTTTCTTCTTAATAAAAAAAGTTAGGATTTTGCCAGCTGCATATTATAGTGTTTTAGAAGATGTATATTTATATTTCAATTTTATAACAATTTTCATATCATTTGCTCTCTTCTTGTATTTCAGTTGCTTCTATATTACTTAAATATCATTAGATTAAAAACAATAATCATAGTTCAACTGTTAGGAGGAAGAACAAGAACAATGAAGTCAAGTTAGCAGGTCTTTGGGGAGACATACTGAGATCCTGAGATAATGGAAGCAAAATGCTTAAAAAAGGGACAAGTAAGAAAAAAAGCAAAGTATGAAATGCAAGGTGGAAGCAGAAAGACAGGAACAAATAGTTTGTGTAAGGCAGAAGAAGGATTTGGAATAACTGGGAAGTGAGAGCAGAAATAGTCACTTAGGTGGGCATTCAAGTGGCACTGAGCCCAGTCATTCTAAAGGGTTAGAGTAACTGTGGCCACAGAACTGCAACCCAAGAAGATAAACATGAGAGAACACGTGCAGTGCTGTTACTCAAAGGCACAAACAGAGGGACAGATAAGAGTGAGGATGATAAATGTAGGAGCACATGACAAATTCTGAATTTCACCACAGCACAAAAGTGCAAATGGGTTTCTGAAAATCCTTTGAGAAAGTCCTAGACAAATATTTTTTAATGAGGGGACACTCAAAAAGAAAATGAAGCTCTTTAATATTTTTATGTGAAAAAAGTACATATTTCCTAAACACGTATGATCTTGAAATGCCTTCAATGCCTAATGCTAAATGTTATATTTTATGCACATCACATTTGACTTTCTTTCCCTAAGAATATGTTTTTTTGCAGATCCTTTGTCTCAAATCTTCTTAAGCTTTCTGTGAGTCACAAAATTATGTGTGAGGCACGTAATCTGGAAATGATTTTTTTGCAAGCAGTTTAATGCATAACAATGCAGTGATTTTTCTACACTTCGTACACAATCCTTTATAAATGTGGTATACCGATAGGTTTTTCAATTCAACTAGAGGGTTGAGAACACTTAAAGTCATCAATATAAGCACTTAAGAATTTAAGTCTGGGAAAATGAATGCTGAGGTTATAGATAAGTGATGGTTCTTCCTTAAGCCAAATGGGAAACCAAAGAGAAGGATGAGGGTGGGGAAAGCATTCAGAGTAGGAGAGGTAGAAGCAAAATAAAAGATAAAAAGCTGAAGAGAATAAAATGAGAGAAGGAAGACTTAAGGATCAAGATGTTAGGGGCAGGCAAGATCATTGAGTGGTGGTTTGAGGTGGGAGGATAATTGTCAAAAGGGAAACCAATCATGATGTCATTCTCTAGACTGGGAGACTTCCACTGAACATGTCCTGAGAAATTCCTGTTTCATTATTCTCTATTTCTTTCCCTCTGCTCATGAGTTTATTTGCTAAGCTCCCCCCCCACCCCATCTTTTACAAATTTCCCTATAACTCAGGTAATGGATCTCAAGTCTGGCCTTTTTCTTTTTTTTCCTTTTTCTTTTTTCAGTAGTTGGGATTGAACCAAGGGCCTTCACACTGAGCTATATCCTCTGCCCTTTTTTTATTAAATTTTGAGACAAAGTCTCTCTAAGTTACTAATTTTCCCAGGCTGGGCTCAAACTTGTGATCCTCTTGGGTTAGCCTCCCAGAGTCCTGGGATCATAAGCATGCACAACCATGCCCAGGTCCTTTACCCCTTTCCCCTTTCCTTTCTCTTTCTTTCTTTTTAAGACTAAATATACTGTTGATTTGAGTTGCTTGAAAAAAATCTCTCTTAAATATCCATGTAACTAGACTTGTTTTAAAAGACTGCAATAGTATTATTTGTTCTTCCATGTACCAGACAAAACTAAAAGCTCTGTGAGTAGACCAGAGCTTATGAGCTGCCAGCGGATTCTGGGAATCCAATGCACTCTTCAAAACTACCACTTCATCCCTATTATCAAATTTAGTGCTCAACAGGATATGGGGGAATCAAAATCAGTACAGTGGCCTGAACCTCTGCATTCCCCTCAATCTTCAGTTACTGTGCTCACTACTCAGTCTCATGTCCTCAAGAAGAGGATGTGGGTGGTATTAGAACTGGCAGCTGAGGTTCTTTCCTCTGACTGGTACCAGGTGCTTCTTCAGACTCAGGTCAACAAGAACTGTTCTAAAGAATAGGAAGCAGACAAGCAGAAGTGAGTCCTACATTTTGTCAAAGAAAATAAGGGAACTTAATATATATATAAGGAGTACACATGCAGAAGTGAAAGGACAGAGGTCCTTCATTAAGGGACAGCATTATTGCTCAATGAAATTTACCTGATGAGCAGAGTAAATTCTTGGAATATCAGGGGATCTATTCAGGGTAGAATAATGATAAGCATGAAAGGAATGGGTGGAAGAAGAGAAAATACGAAAAAAAAAAAAAAAGAAAAAAAAACAGGGAGAAAAGAGATCCTCTTTTAAATGTCACTGTCTTCTAATCATTTGTATCTTTTTGCTGGTCATAATTAGGCCCCAGAATCTACAGAATGGAGTGGTTCTAATATTTCACTTTACCTCTTTAATCCAGCCACTTTCTTTCGACTGAAGGAAAATTCTCTCCACTGTTTCTTTAACTTGTTCATCCTCAACTTCTTCTGTCTTTGCAATGGAGCAACATTCCTGGTATAGTTTGAATTTAAAATGTTTCAGTTTATGGTAAATTCTGGTGCGATCAGCACAAATTCTGCCAACAGTAAACACCTAAACCAAGAAATAAACAATATAATCTCACATATGAAGTAAATCATGTAGTAATATATATACAACATTTCAGATTTTCTTTAATAGAATCTAGCAAATTAATTTTATTTTAAATGTTTATATAATGATCCCGCTGTCTTCTCTTTTACAGTCAACAAAAACTGAGCACCCTATGTTTCCAGTATTGGGCTAGGCACTGGAGATAGATAAGGGAAAGGTTTACTGTCTTGATTAGGGATGTACAGTCTTGGGATTATAAAACAATGTGATAAATGTAATGTTTAAGATACTATCAAGAGGCTAGTGAGGAGTGACATTTAATCCAATCCAGAGAGAAGGAAGGTCCCCAAATCCGTGTTGCTTGAACTAAATGATCAAAACACAGTTAGTCAAGTTTGGGGAGGAAGAGAGAAATGGTTTGTAAGGCAGAAAGATGGACATACATGAAAGCAAGAGAAAGCTGTACATTGCATATACATATTTGATAATGTTCAATAGATAAGCCAAGACTATGTTGGCAAAATCAATTTAAGTTATATCATGATGATTGGCAACAGTCAGAGTTGAGGCATTTTCTTTTGAAGATGGTATTCTGGATAGCTTATAACCTTTCTTAAGATCCCCCAAAGCTGAAGAAAAGCATGTTTAGATTTCTGTTCATGCTCCTGTGAAAATCTTCCTGCTTTTCAGATCATTAGAATTAATTAGGTATTATAATTTGCTTTTTTCTTAAATTAGCTTTTCCATTTCAACATTATCATCAAACCAGTCCTGGTAGTGAAGAGTATTAAAATAATTCAATAGTCAATATATGTCCCTTAGGAAAAAAAGACATTAGAATAGTTGCAGTGCCTTTTCAGGGTTCCTTGGGTTCTATTTCTGCCATCAAAGTCAAGTGTGAGGGAAAGGTCTTCTATAGCTGTTCTAGATAAAATATAGTCAAACAATATTGCAATTTGTAGTTCTATCATACTGTAGTCTCTATTTCCACAAAATAAGAGAAATTTATCTGTATAGAAATTTTAAGTTGCAATAAAGAAGTATTTAAAATTCTTATTTTAATTTTTCCTCTATGAAACAAAAGTAACATTTGAAAATATTTCTTTTAATTTTAACTTCTGCCTTCTTAGCATCCACTTAGTTTTATAAAGGTGATAACCCCAAATGATCTTTAGAATATTCTCACACTATTTTCCCTAAACATGAACACATTTTACATGCAAAAGCCTAATTTTATAAGGCAGAACCCTAGTCTTGTAAGGTTTCATAGAAAACAGTGGCTTATTATTCCAAATGGACTTGTTCCTTACCCTATACCTGTTTTTATGTGTATTGTTACAGCCCACATCACATGAATTGATGAATACAGTGCAGAACAGCTTACACTGCAGTATTTTATTTGTATAAAGTACAGTAAAAACTAATCTATGCTTAGAATAATTTTTTTATATGTTCAGAAATTTACTCAGAGCTACTTCTACTTATCTAGTTACATTTCCATACAATAAGGAAACCTGTGTAACAAGAAAGATAGTATCAAAAAGATTAAATGCTGCCTGAGTGTTCACAAAGCAGATAAGCAGGATGAAATATAAATGATTACTGATCTGTGCAGTTTAGCACATTTCTATGAACTGATAAATCTGAGGATAACTGAGTCACCTGTTATCAATGAGAACCAAGTAAACCTATATATCCAAAGATATATAGCAAAAGGATGCTAAATTGCAAAACAGTAGAAAGAGCCTGATTTGATTAGATACATCATGTAGATGTATAAATTAATATGAGATAACAAACTAAGGCATGGAAATAGCACAAAACATGCATTATGTATACATGGAAATATCCAGCTAACTGCAGGTAATTTTTTGAGTTACTTACATAGGCTCTCATTTATTTATTTGCTTTAATTAAGTTATTCATTTATTTCTATTAGGATATGTTTGGAGTATGTAATTACATTCATCATAGGGGTTGGTACATGTACATAATATATTTTAATTCTTTTTATGTCTCCGTCCCTCTCCTCCATCTCCTGGTCTCATTTGCAAAAGATCTACGTCCCTGTTTCCTCACCTATCTTTCAGTTTGCTCTTTATTTATACTTTGGGTTTCTCATTTAAGAGAAATCATGTTATATTTATGCTTGTCTGATTTATTTTACTTAAAATTATAGTCTCCAAGGTACAGCTGTCTCATTTAATATACAGAGAAGCCAGCCCCTTGTGGAAGTAAATGTATGGAGCACAAACAAACAAACAAAAACATACTCAAGGAAAGGGAGGGATGGGAAAAGTTTGAAGAAACACTGCAATAGTTTGACCAAGGGATTCTATTTCCTCTTGATCTGTTTTTTTTAAAATGTGGGCACATTATACATTGCCACTTGCCTCAAAATTACTACTCTTCCCATGAGATCTTAAGCATCTTAAGGAGTCCAGACAGACTATGTGTAAAACTAAAAAGTGACTCAAATTTTTGTTTTTAGTTTTCTCAGCTGCCTTTCAAGCTTTATATCCTTCTTTGCTCCAGGTAACAATCTCTCTCTCAACAGTGCTCTCAGAATTCACTACAATCTGGTGGTCCAAGGCTTCTTATTTCAGTACCTGGCCCAACACCACTGTAACGAAATTATTCCTATTAATTGCATTTTCTATCAAAGCATACATTTGAAGAAGCTAATCTCTGGTAACTGAAGAAGAAAGTTTTATCATTAAACAAATTCACTGTTACATAAGTTCTTTTTAAATATTATGTACACCTTTAAAAAGGGCTGTAATCCCAGAATCTCACTTTTATGTTATTACAAGCAGCATCACAAAATGGAGAATTAAAATAATAGATTATTTCAAAATAATCTGAGGGTAGGTGTCGGGGTGAGACAGTCTCTTTCAGGCTCTGGATTATAAACAGGATTGTTTCTCCCACTTTTTTACATACATGCATTGACGCTGTATTTATATGCTGTAAGTTTTACTAAGTGAGTCTTCATTTTAAAGAAAAATTTACCAAAAAAAATCATTAAAGAAGTTCAATCTTACTTAAAATATACAACAACTGGGTTAAGGTTTACATATAATTAAATACAAAAATCAACATTTTTGCACAGAAATGTACACACTGCTTAATTCACTTTCTTTTTTCTTTTTTTTTTTTTGGTACCGGGGATCGAACTTGGGACCTTGTGCTTGCGAGGCAGGCGGTGGAACCGCTGAGCTAAATCCCCGGCCATGCTTAATTCACTTTCATCAAGCATTACTTGACAATATTATACTTTATCATTGATTTAAAAATACTCTGCTACTTAAAAAAGATATCAACCTTTATCTTAAGATAGTCTTATCTGCATGCATTTAAACAGACAATTTATTTCATTTTTCCATATATTTAACTTTAATATTTTTTCCATTGTGTTGTGGCTATATTAATACTCTTATGTAATGAGATCTCTTTTATTTTTTAGATGTTTGAATCAACTACTTACATATATATTTTGCAGTACTAGGGACTGAACCCAGGGCCTTTGTATACTGTACTGGATCCCCAATGATTCCTCTCCCCTCTTTTGAGAAAAGGTCTTATTAGGTTGCCCAGGTGAGACTAGAACTTGTTATCCTCCTGCCTAAGCATTCCTCAGAGCTGGAATTAAAAGTATGGGCCACTCCACTGGGCTTGTATACGATCATTATTCCTTGACAGGAATGCCAAAGCTCTAGAAATGGTTTTCAAACTACACTTTCCTCTCCTGGGTAAGTTATAGATAGCAAAGACTATGAATATTCAGCAATATATTGGATCTCTAAAACTGTACATGATCTTTTCAGTATTAAATCACTTTTGCTAGGGTTCTAGGGGTCTTATCCCATAAGAAGTCACAGATCAGTCTTTAAACAATGCAGAAATTGCTGAGAAAAGAAATGTGTTTTTATAGTAACAAAATATTAAAGCCCAGTTCTGAATTCACCATACAAATACAAATTTTCTAAGTGACTCTTGGAATCCATATTGTGGAGGATCTAGTCTGTTAATGCCCAAGAGTACTGAGGAATCACACTACCTAGGATAGCAGAAGAATTCAAATAAATAGTGTTTCTACTATAAAAACAGGGAGGATTTGGGGATAACTTTGGCTCTGTATCACTCCAAACACACATACCCTTCACGGATATGCACTCACTATAGGAAACATTCAATAGTAATATTTTTGCATTTATACATGCAGCTTTCTTATAAAGATTAAATAAACAATAGTCAGGGTCTACACTTTGCATCAGTTCACATTGTGCTGCTGTGCTCTTTTCTATCAAATACTTATTCTTTAATATTCTCTGTTCATTCAAAAATTAATACTATTTTAAGTACAAGGTGATTACTTCTAACATACTTCTTATGTAGTCTAAGTTGAAGCATGGTGTTCTTTGAATTCTCATGGTAGAATAGATAGCCATCTTCAATTACTTACTTACGGACTACTAGTTTGATGGATTATCTACCATAAAATTATCCACTTTGTCAAGTTCTCCTTTGGACTCAAAGGCAATCTCTGCTTCTCCTGCCCCAGTGATCTTTCTAATCATTTTCATTTTGCATCCTCCCCTCCCCACAGTTCAGGTGATAGCTATATCTATATCTATCTACAGAAGATGCAGCAATTATATCACTGAATTAGAAATGAATATGCTATAAAAGGCATACTTTTCACATTCAAAAACTGTACTTTCTTTCTTTGAATTATTTCCCTTCATAGTTTTCTCTACTTGTAAAACTTAAGGTTATGTATAAAAGCTTATAAAATTTCTAAATATTGGAAATTTCTAAATATTTAAAACTAAAATTTAAAAAAATATACCTGTTTATCATGAGACATGAAGTCATCGGTTTCCATAGTTCTGATGTTATACAACTTTCCTGATAAGTGCACTGAATATTTACAGTAGCGATGCAATCCACAAGCCTGGCAAGAACAGTTTTCAGGATTCTTCAAATGGATACGTACATTAGAATAATTTTCCACCCGCTCCTGAAAACAATTTAAAAATATTAGGGAGCTTAAAATAAAAAAAGCAAACTAAGAATCCAACCAAATTAAAATTGACCTTAGAATCACAATGAGAAGTAACAAATGCAAAACACACTGGTATTTCTTACTTTTAACACTCAGAACATAGCAGGTGTTTGACATATTTTTAAATGAAATTTTAATCTTAGCTATTAAATTAAAAGAAATCAGATGAGGAAAAAATTAGATTTGTATCTCACACTTAAGAGTGACTACTAAGTAGTATACTTGATAGAGTTTACTTCTTTTCTATCATCTCATTGCTTAATTATCATTAATGAGGTATTAGTTAAAAATAGGAATGAATGAACAGAAAAAAAAGATTACATCTTAGCGAGGTCAAAGTTGAGAAAAGAATCACATTCATTCTTTATTGTATAAATTATATTTTCCACAAAACATTACAAAAATTATTTAATTCTCCTGTTACAGCCTTGGGAAAATAAACATATTGGAATTATGACTGTCACATGTGTGCCAGGGATTTAGCTCAGTGGTTCTGCTGCCTGCCTCGCAAGCGCAGGGTCCTGAGTTTGATCCCCAGTACCAAAAAAAAAAGACTGCCACATGTTCAGCATCTGATCTGTCAATCAGTAAACAAACTGAAAAAACAGTTGGCATGCATAAATAAGCTTTATTAAGCTGTGAAGTTACTTGTGCTTGAGTATTTTCCCTTACACTCTAAGGCCTGGGCTACGGATAGTACTGTTCCAATTTGTAATTAATATGTGAACTACACATAATAAACATATTATCATAGTTACTAATCCACATTAATAGCCTCTTCCAGCCCGATGGCAAAAATATACAATAGCTTTCTTTGCACACTATGATTTATACATTGTTTTGTCTGCTTTTCCTATTTCTCATACTTTATGGCACTTCATGACACATATCATTCATTGGCTGAAATTCAGACCAAATAGGTGATTAGCTTTTCTTTCTCCTTCTGTAGAACTCATGGAAGCATAGGTTGAGATAAAACCTCTGAGATAAAAGCCATTGGCTTGGTTCCTGAGTGTGTACAATGAACAGAGCATTCCTAGTGACTAATTTCATGTATGTGACAAATGTACTTTGTTGGATTAAACTACTGATATTTTGTTATTCATTTATTTTATTTGTCATATTACATATTACTTATTTTATCAACTGTAGTATGTTATGCTTTCTTTCTCCTTCCTTCTTTCCTTCCTTCTTTCCCTCCCTCCCTCGAATAGAACTCAGGACCATGTACTTGCAAGGCAGGCGCAGCGCCACTGTGCCTCCCAAAGCCTCATGTGTTTGGAAGGTGATTAGATCATGAGGGGTACTACACTCAACAGTAGATTAGTTCACTGATGAATTTACAGCTGACTTGCTAATAGGAGGTAGGTCACAAGGTGCATTACCTGGAAGGCTCTATCACCCTCCCTGGGCTCTATCGGCCTTCTCTTCTCTTTGCTTCCTGGCTACCACACCTATCTTCTGCCAGGCCCTTTTATCATGCCATTTTTGCCTCACAGCCTGGAGACCATGGAATGAAACTTCTGAAATTTTGAGTCCTAATAAGCTTCTCTTGCTTTTAGTTGTGAGTGTCAGTTGGGTATTGTGTCTCAGCAATAAGAAAATAACTAACACACAGTGTAACTCTTTTATTTATCCTAATATCTTACTGAATCATCTATCCATGTCTCTAATAATTTTGTGCATTTTATAGTTATTTCAACATGGGTTTATTACTACAGCCTAACATAGCATAGAGGGATGGATTTTGGAGTCTGAAAGAAAATAGATTAAAATATTGGCCTAACTATTACCCATGAAACCTTATGTTACTTAATTTTTCTGAGATTGTTTCCTTGATTGTAAAATAGAGGTGATACTATTGCCTTCCTCATAGGGTATTCTGAAGAGAAAATAAGATACTTTACATGTGAATCACTTGGCAAAAGTTAAGTACATACTATTTTTCTTTCTATTAAAGAAAAGTAGCTGCTGCTGTGGTACACATCTGTAACCCCAGCACTGAGGGAACCAGAGGAAAGAAGAACTTGAGTTTAAGTTCCTTGTGGGCAACTTAGAGAGACCCTGTCTCAAAGTAAAAAATAAAAAGGGCTAGAGATGTAGCTCTGGGGTAGAATGCCTCTGGATTTGATCCTCAGTATTGCAAGAAAGAAAGATAGAAAATTAAATAGAAAGATAGAAAGAAAGAAAGAGAGAGAGAGAGAAAGAGAGCGAGAGGGAGGGTGGGCAAATTAGAAGGAGGGAGGGAGCAAATGATTATGCCATGTTATAAGAGCTGTATCCATTTTATCTTCAAATTAAATGGATCTCTTTAAAGGTAAATATTGTCTGTATCTGAGGAAGAAACTGGAGTACAGAGAGGTTGAAAACCAAAAGAAAAGAGAAATATATAGTAGCTTTAAACTCAAGTCACTCTTCACCTTAAAGTCTTGTAATTCTATAATCATGTAACTGTCTTAAATCCAACTATTTACACCCAATTATCACCAGGTAATTCAAGGATGAACAGGCCTTGGATGAAACCAAATACTTTGACTAAATGAGATAAAATGGTTAATTATTTAAGTGTTAGAGGGATTTTATGTAACTTGAACTTTCAATACTTACTGTTTTCCTTTTAAGAATGTTAGAAATAGGTGAGAAATCCTTAAAAATCATATAGTACATCCTTTAATATTAGAGATCATAAAATAGATTTCTCGAGAATAGCATAAGATCCAGTAAATCTTATAAATTAAAAGGGTAAGTTCCAAAATTGGCAGAATTACAGAATCTTAAGGTAGAGAAGAGGTCATGTATTACATAGGCCAATGTTTCCCAAACTATTTTATGGAAATCAAGTATCTTAGGAAGAATAACAACCATTTCATTAAAAGGAACCTCAAAGTAAAACAAAAATTTGGAAAGTGCTACCTTCTATTTCACCATCTTGAATTCAGATTTAAAGTATAAATTCACATATTAATGTTCCTGAAAAGTCCTTCAGTAAAGATTATAGTTTACGTTTAACTCACTGTTTCTCAAACTTCTTTGTCTATGTAACTCTCTTTTCTGAAATAACAACTCCATGAGAAATATATTCTCTTTTTAAAAGATAGCCTAAGCCCTAGAAATGTTCTAAAGTTATTTGTCATTTACAACCTCTTAATTACTAATAAGTTTAGGGGGCCGGGGATTTAGCTCAGTGGTTTTGCCGCCTGCTGCGCAAGCACAAGGACCCAAGTTCGATCCCTGGTACCAAAAAAAAAAAAGTTTAGTGTGCAAGATCAACAGAATAATGTGATCTACAGAATAATGGTTTTTAGAAAAGACAAGAAATAATAAGCTGATTATTCAATAAAGAGAAATGCTAATACTTTAGAAGATTATTCTGACTGGACACTGAAATGCTAAGAGGTTCCCTCCCCAATTCCCCTGTCAGAGACTCAAAAATAAACTGTATACCTTATATTGCTCTTTCCAACGACTCCTAGAAGATAAACTCTCCAGTCGGGGCTGAACAAAGCGGTTATCCAAATAGTGAAGAGATGTCAACATATCTTGTGCATATGATTTTTGCCTGGTCCCATCTATTCAGATCAACACAATAATAAAAATAATTATATTATCCATGTAAAGCACTGAAAAAATTGAACATTTAAGGATATCTTTTCATGGTTTTATGAAGATGGTTGACCGGAAGTATTTAAAATTAGAAACAAATTAATTAAAATATTATTTCATTAGAGCATGAGGGGGAAAATCAGGATAAGAGACTACCGTTCTCTTCGTAAGTATCAAACTTTAACATTATTTTTGCTAGAAGAAAAACCTTGCCAAGTTATCTTTTTTATTCTCTTATGCAAAACTGACACAGATTAACCATTTAATTCCAGATAAAATTTAAAGCTGACTAGGCTTCCAAGTCCCTCTGCAATTGGCTCCATTCTATTAATCCAGTGTTAATACCTCCTCATGTCAACAACCAGAATCCTTTTTTCAAGCTATCCCTTTTCCATAGAATGTTTTCTTTAGAATCCTTCACAATTTGAGATGCCTCATTTGGTTTATATTATATTCTCTCTTTATACATATCTGTCACAGCCTGTGAAGTTAAGCATTGATTTTTTTGTCTTTGAAATTTTCTTAATGAATATAATCTGGTTAATTTATATTTTCTAAAATCACTACACATTCAAACACTTATGGCTTACAAAGAACTCATCTCTTCTCTCTCTTCCTCAATTCATTCCATTCTGGCTATAAGGCCTTCTAGTTGTTCTTGAATACACTAAACTTCTTTCCTAAGAGTCTTAGAACTTGTTGTACCCCTAGGTACATGTATTACTTCTTCCCACATTTCATTTATTTTTTTATTTAAAATTTACCTTTTGAAAGACATTCTTTGATCTTAATATATAGTGCAGACTTTAATTTCCCTTACTATCCTTTATCCTACTTTATTTTTTCCAAGAACTAGATTACATTATGATACATATTTATTCACTCATTTATTGTCTGTCTTTTCCATTAGACTTTAAACATGAACAGAAATCTCATGTTTTAGTCATTGCTATATCACCAGCCCTTAAGTAGTTCCTTGTCCATAGTAAGCATTCAATAAATTATGAATAAAATCCTATTCTGGTACTTAAGTAGGTATTCAACAAAACATATTTATAGCCTATTAAATCCAGATTTTGGCCTGGATGTAAGAAACACATTTATACATCAACTGTAGTTCTTCTCACTCTCTAATAAGGGAAGAAAACAAAAATTATTTTCAATACAATATGAAAAATACATTACATGAGTGCTACCATCTCATCAGGATGGTGGCATGAATAAGAGAGTGAAAAATATTACTTGAGTGGGTCATAGACAGCTTTCATAGTGGAATGTTTAAATCTCATCTGGGAAATCTGGAGTAAAAGGAAATTATATTCTAAGAAAAAACAAAAGCCTTAAAACATAAATAGTATGTAAATTCTGGTGAACTTACAGAAGTTGGACTGCAC
Organism: Heterocephalus glaber; assembly: GCF_053883595.1. Lineage (NCBI taxonomy): Eukaryota > Metazoa > Chordata > Mammalia > Rodentia > Bathyergidae > Heterocephalus > Heterocephalus glaber. Next base: position 12,904,972 of record NW_028258294.1, read on the forward strand.
AAGAGTACCGAAGTACCCTGCTGATTTGTAAGCATACGTCAGGGCAAGGCCCTGTCACATATTTACCTTCTATATATCTCAAGAAATACTAGAATGTTTTTTATATGAAACACTAGGATCTTTCTTATATGAAACGCTAGGATGGTTTTATATTTTTGGTATGGTTTGTCCTTGAAGGAACAACTGGTAAATCTTAATGATGGTTCATTATTTTGTTTGTTGCTTAAAACTTGGAAAAAAAATTGTTCCAAACGTGCTATTAACTTACCATACAATGAGGGGCTGGGGATTTAGCTCTGTGGTTCCACTGCCTGCCTTGCAAGCGGAAGGACCCAAGTTCGATCCCCGGTACCAAAACAAACAAACAAAAAAGGCAAAAAACAAAAAAGAAACAAACAAACAAAAGTACTTACCATACAATGTTCTCAGAAAAGAGTCATCTAAAGCATTGATCAGCAGAGCCTTTACCACTCTTTCAAAGTGAGTATAGTGGTCACTAAAAGAATCTGAAATTAATTTAAAATAAATATTAGGATCTGACAGACAAAACAATTCACTGAATGCAATAGGCTCCTTTTCCTACTTGAAGAAACTAATATTTTTTTATTTTTGGTACCAAGGATCGAATTCAGGTCCTTGCGCTTGCACAGCAGGAGGCGAAACCACTGAGCTAAATCCCCGGCCAGAAACTAATATTATAAATAGCAGAAATAGCTTAATCATCCTATAGATGTCTTGGTAACTTGAGCAGATCTCTATTTTCTAAATTTTCTGGCTTCTAGTCCAATTTTTCTACTTACTATTTCAAGTTTTTACTTCTTAAACTTATTAAGGGAAAGTATTTCAGGGAATATTAAGAGATATGTCGTAAAAAGTATCAAAATCATACCTTATACAACTAAGTTTATCAACTGAACATCTTGTGTGACAGCCAGAGGGAAAAAAACCTCCAAAGACAGACTGTTTAATATGCCTTAATCTGTAAAGCTCATTATACATGATATTGTTCAAGAAACTGCTACCCTAGCCAGAACCCTAATGGCTATAAAAACTCCATTTCTCTTTCTGCTGCGCCAGATTTGAAATTTGTCACATTAATTTAGCAAGGTTGTGTCTTCTTCTCTATCCCACACCACCTACATAAGACTGCTTTCCCACTGATCTAGTCTCACAGATAAAACTGTCTGTTGTGACAGGTCAGGCAGTGATGCTATTACCATTACTTTTGAGTGAGGGTTTACTATTGCTGTGGAAATATTCCCTTATCAAATATGACCCCTTCCTCGATCCAAATGGTCATCACGGAATATCTGTCCTGCTTTGGGCACCTAAAGGAAAGTAAGACCTATCATTATCAACAAGAGTATACTTGGCTTCTTTCCAGTTAAAGTCAAAATAAAGATGGGACTGAACATAAAATAACCTTCGTACTTATATTTTTGTTAGTAAAAGGGCAATGCATATGTTTTTCAGACTTCAGTGAAAATTTTAGTCTGTGTTCTTTTCTAAGAATACACCTATGGAGGTGCTGAAGTAATCAAAATATAGCAGTAAAGGTAAATAATGACAGATAATGTGCATTGGGGCCTGAGACTTCAGAGGGTCTATCATCATTGAAAATTAAAAAAAAAAATCATAGCCATTAATGAGTATAACATTTTCTTTAAAATTAGCAGAGCAAAATTGGGAAATGAAATGCAGTAGTACTTCAAAATGATTCAACTTTGACTAGACTTTCATTAAACTCTGGATGTAACATAACATTTCTATATAGCTTCATGTTAAATTAATCTAAACACATTCTGGCACTTCCTAAAGTGTGTTAACAGAAAACTATTCTGGGAATATTAGCATTTATATTGAAAAGTCAAATTCATCCTCTGTGCACCTAAGATTAACTGTCAAACACTCAGAATTTTTTACTCTACTATGTTTTAAATGTGTTGATGCTTAGTTATTCATCTGCTATAGTTTTATACAGTGCTGCTCTACTCAAAGACTCTCACAGTGTTTCTTTATGATTGGGAAGAAAAGGATAACAGAGATCAGAATCACTTGCGGAGCATTTTCCTAACCACAGGATCCCTCTCCTATCAATGTGCATTAGAATCTTTCAAAAAGATCAGAAAGAAAACCCTTATTTTATTATGGTTGAGTTGATAGGTGGGTGGTGATAGATTATGCTGAATTCTCCAGCTTAAAAATAATTAATATTATTAAGCAAGTATATGACAGCTATCATTCTAAGCAGTTAGATACATTGCTTCATTTCTCACAATAAACCTATGAGCTACTATTACCCTCAGTTTATTTTTAGTGGAGGAAATGAAAGGATGAAAAATTTTTCTAGTTAAGAGTTAGAATCATGGTTAGAACTCATGTAGTCTGCTTGCAGATTTCATGCTCTTATGCCTTAAACAGATGTTAAGCATGATAGTAAGATTTCATATTATCTTTCAAAGCACAGAAATTAGACTTGGATGTAGAATTGGAGAAAATGAAAATTTCTCATCTTAAAATCATAAAACAACACTTTCAATGACAAAATAACTTAGAGCTCTAAGGTTACACAACTAGATAGAGGCAGAAGCAGGATTAGAACTCAGACCACCTTGAGAGCTTTTATCGGTGCTCCAATTCCTGTACTGAATTTGCTTCTGTGAAATATCCTAAGTTTAACTCCCTCCATGTTAAAATATTTGCATTTATTTCCTCCATGGGAAAATATTTGCATTTATGCATAATTTCAATTTTTCTAAGACATTTAATCAAATTTCCTATGCCTCATTTGATAGTCTAATTGTTCTCTGTTGATTTCCATGCATCCTTTATTACACAGTATTTCATACTGATTTGACTGTCATTTTCATGCCAGTACTGAACTTGTGCTATTTATTGTAACTTTATAATAACTTTTTATATCTAGTAGGGAAAATCCTTTCAATTTACTCTTTAAGAATTTATTTTCATATATTTGTTCTTTTAGGTGAATTTTAGAATTGTTTTGTTAAGATTAAACCAAAATTTATCAATAGGGAAAAAAGGAACCCTTCTATGTTGTTAGAACCCTTCTATGTTGGGAATATAGACTAGTAAAACCACTAGGGAAATCAGTATGGAAATTCCTCAAAAAATTAAAAATCACAATAACATTTGGCCCAGCTATACCTCTCGTGGGTATCTTCCCAAAGGATTTAAAGACATCATATTACAGTGATACATGCATACCCATGCTTATAGCAGAACAACTACAATAGGTAAGTCTTGGAAGCAGTCTATATGTAGATTAACAGATGAATGGATAAATTGTGGTATAAATACACAATGGAGTATGACTGAACCATAATGAAGAATAAATTTGAGTAATTTTAGGAAAACGGATGCTTCTGGAGACCAAAATGCTCAGTGAAATAAATCAGACAAAGAAGTTAAATACTGCATGGTTTCTCTTATATGAAAAATGCAAAATTTAAATAAACAGCAAAATAAAATATAGATAGGAAATGGAGATAAGACTGGAGATGGGGAGGGGATCTTGGGATGTAGGGAGAGGGAGAGGAGGACAGATGAAGTGAAAGTAAAAAGGATCAAGATAGATGTATGTGTGTCAATTCCCCACAATGAATGTATTTTATGTATCACTACATATATTAATAAAAAGGGAAAAATTAATTTCAGAATAACTTCTTGCTGTCTCTCCCATTTATTCATGTTTCTTATTTCACAGTAAAGTTTATTTTTGCACATACAAAATTTTTGCACACTACATTTGTTAAGATTAGGATTAGAAACTTTTATTTTGGTTGCCAGTGTACATGCAATTTTTCCTGATTATACAGTCTAAGTATTTATTGCTAGTATTCAAGATAATTATTTTGACTGGCCATTCTTCTGAGATCTTTTATTAATTTCAAAAGTGAAATTTTCTAGAATATTTGTGGGAGATGAGTTTTCTGGTGCACTGTAGACACATACTGTTAAGGGATTCCTGGGCACTGTCTGTTTCTCTCCCAATTCTGGTCTTAGTTTGGTTTATTTAAGGAAGCAAAAGGTTTATAAATACTCACTGAGGTAGAAGCACATAGATTATTGATGTACTTTCTTTTGGAATGAAGATGTAAGCCTAGTTCAAGAAGGTAGAGGCAGAACAAAAATCTTACTTCTCTACTCCAATAGATCCCCCCTACCCGCCATATAAAAAGAAAAGAATGGGGAAAGATATAATTACCTGCTCTCAAAATATTCATATCCTTTTTCTTTTGTATCTTTGGCTAAATAAGTAAGTTATAGTTTATGTGGGTATATTTATATATGCACATAATATATCATATTATATTCAAATAATGTCTTTTTCAATACAGATAAACCCTCCATTTACAATGGGGTGATGTCATTCTAAGTTCAAAATATCTTAAAGTGAAAGCTCACTTAATACACCTAACCTGGGGTGGTGCTGTTGTTAAGGCCCCAAGTTCAATCTCCAGCACTAGAAAAAGAAAATAAAACACAGGAATACACCTAATTTACTGAACATCATAGCTTAGTTAACACGGTATACTAAAGTATCAGTTCTTTATCCTCATTTTTGTGTAGATGACTTGGAGCTGTAGCTTTATGTTGCCACCTGGAATCCCAAGGAAGTATCATATTGGCTATCACTAGCCCGGGGGGGGGGAAATCAAAATTTAAAATAGGATTTTTACTGAATGCATTTCACTCTTGCAACATTGTAAAGTCAAAATATCTTAGGTAGAAGCATAAGTTGGGAATCATCTGTACTTGTTTATTTCTTGTTTTGCTTTTATATTCCATTGCATTGTTCAAAAGACTCAGAACAAATGGAACAGGAAATATTTTTGTATTCTTCACTTTTAAAAGAATACTGTACTTCTATGATGCTTCATATAAGTATGATGTTGGTTCTTGGTTTAGAATATTGTCATGTAAAGGACATATGTTATTACTAATTTTTACATACTTGCTTTTTCTACTTTAGAATCTCAATAAATTACATGATTTTTCCTCTTTTGATATATTAATGTAGTATGTTAATGACTGTTAATAGATGATTTTTATAGTTCTAAAATGAATGGTTAAAGGTCTTTTTTTGTTAGTTAGAAAAATAGTTCCTTCATATATCTATTTCCAAAGTTATTTACATCAATTTATCAGGAATGTTTCTTTAACCTCTATAAGCATACAGGTTTTTATGTGTGATGAAAGTAACTCTAGAATGTTTTCCTATCTAAAAATATGGCTTGAGTTTAGTATATACAAATAATTTTTACCAATCTCACTAAAATTTTTAAAATTTTCTTTTAAATTTTCTGTCATTCTGTATACCAGACTCTCAGGAATTTGTGAAATAGGATCTTATTTCTATTCCTTTATACATATTTTATCTTCTTTAGAATTGCTATTTCTTCTTTACATTAGTTCTTAGCTCTACACTACATATCACTCATGAGATTTTCTGTACTGTTAATTTTGCTCTCTACTGCTTGCAATATAGATTTTATTTCTGACCTTATATTTTTAATTTTCTGGAAATTCTCTTAGCTAGCTATTTTTAACTTCAAATTGTTCTCTCTTAACTGTTTACTGTTTTTCATAGAATGAAAGGAAATGCTTTTTCTTCAGTTCCTTTAATGAAACATTTTTCACAGAAATTTTCATTTGAGTTTATATTTACCTTATACACTGGTGCTTTTTACTTATCAAAGAACAAATGGAAAAGTTGCAAGATTCAGAACTTAATGTAAATGATTATGACATTTTTCTTATGGTCAACTCTTTACTGTGGTGATTCAGTGATTCCCTTTCCTTGCTAGATGAAGATTACATTGATATTCACTTAGTCTAACTTCTAGTATTTTAGCAAGGCACTATAGGCTAAAATGTACTCTTCTCATCTCTGCTTATTGTTTCTGACATTTTAATATGAAAAGGTACTAAAATATATACTCTTTATTATCCATATATTAGGTTACTATCTACCTGTGTATACTTCCTATCTACCTGTGTATACTTTTTCCAACATGCGAACCTGGGAACACTAGTCTAGTTATAACTTAATCCAGACTATGGAATGTTTTTCATTACTCATCATACAGGATATTACTTTAATGTGAAAATATATTTTGATTATACAATAATTGACTTACAGCAAATCTTAGAAGAGAATCCCCTAGCAAATAAAAAAAACCTACTTAAATTTCATTCTCTTCATTTAAGATAATAAAGTTGATAAAATTATTTGTATTTAAAAATTAGCTAAGCCATAAATTATTCTAAAATATATGCTTTCTGATTTTTTAAAAAAAATCTGGTCATGTCTAATATTTATCTCAGTCTTAAAATATAAAACTCAGGAGTCTTCCGACAATATGCTTAATTACCCATCTGACTACCAATGAATTTCTATAATATGTCACAAAGTCTAAAGGAATACAAAAAAAGTAGGAATACAAATACAAAAAAACAGGAAGGAATACAAAAAAAGGGAAGGTGGTTAACCATTGAGTAGGAATACAAAGGGAAGGTGGTTAACCATTGAGTTTTACTGTGATTTGGAAGTGGGGGCACCCACTTGGGTTATTTTATTAGGCTTTACATTTTTGTGAACCAAAAATTATTTTTTATAGTTCCAACCAATGTATAAAATAATGTAACTACAACAATAGCTGGTGCTCCATCTCAAACTCTTTTACAATACCTATTAATCATTTAGTTTTGCACATAGAGTCTGAAATGGCTGATAGTCCGATAAAGACGCTAAATAACATAATGAAAAAAACTAGACCTCATGCTTAGAAAAAATATTGCCTGGAGATTATGGGAACTTTTGTCTATATATTGAACTAAAGTTCATGGGAAATATAATTGTCCCAAGTACAAGCAAAATGAATGTAGTTGAAAAATCTTGAATTCCTGGGAACATCAACATTTATATGGCAAATGGGGAAAAAAAAGAGGAAAACAGTATTACAAAGGAAAAGCAGGAAAGATCACTACCAAAAAGGCTAAAAAAGAAGAGACTGGTTAATGGCAGCAAAGGATATAGCAATACTAGGTTCATAAAAGAACTGAAGATTATATTAGTAAGTAGGTTATCAATAACTTTAGCAAGAGAAATTTCACTGAAGTGATGGATACCAAATCCTCAGCACTTTGTATTTTTATTGAGAAACAAGTTCAAAAAGGTAAGATTTAGAATTGTGGCTGATGGAATATGCCACCTCAAGGGAGGAAAGGCACAAACCTGGTTATAAGTGGAAGAAAGATAGCTTATAAGGCTAAAGACTTGTAAGCTGAAAATAAAGAAAACTGAGTGGATGGAAGAAACAGATGTAATTATGAACACACAAATTAAAACATTGCATAAAAAATCAGATGCATCTTCTCCAAAGGTAGAGATATTTAGTATTAAAAGTAAGCTTACAGCTCTGTCGTATTTATTCAAATGAGGTAAAAACTTAGGTCCACAGAAAGACCTATACACAAATATTTATAGCAGCTTTATTCATAACTGTCAAAACATGGAAGCAACCAAGATATCTTTCAATAGGTGAATGGATAACCAAACCGGAAAATACACATAATGAAATATTATTCAATAATAAAAAGAAATGAGTTATCATGAAATGCATAATGTTGAATGAAAGAAGCCAATAGGAAAAGTTAAATTCTGTGTGATTTCAACTTTATGACATTCTGTCAAAGGCAAAACTATGGAGACAAAAAAAAAAAAAATCAGTGGTTTTCTGGAGGTTCAGAGGAGGGAGGGAGGCAAAGACAAAAAATGAAAATGTTTAGGAAGTGAAACTATTATGGTATAAGATACTGTAATGGAGGATACATGTCATTTTATATTTGTCAAAATCCATCATAGACGGTACAACACCAAGAGAGAGTCCTAAGGTGAGTTATGACCCACATTATTAATAATGTATCAATAATGGCCCAACTCAAAACCTACCAAATTAAAGCAAGAGGTTTGTAATAAGATAAACTGCCTGTGAAAGAATAAGAAACTCTCTGTACTTTACACTTATTATTTCTATAAATCTAAAACTTCCATAAAAATAATTATAGAGGGACAGGGTAAAGAAGGAAGTTGAAGCAGTTTCCATATGCTAGATGTTCAGCAGAACTGAATATGAGCAAGTATCTCTCAGCAAATGTTTTATCGTATTCTAGATACATAATTCAGAATGATGGGATGCCTCCTGAGTATTCTTATAATTCAAATGTCCAGGTGGCAAGTGAATTAATGCCTTGTAATATAAGGAAGACAGTCAGTCATTAATTTCACAGTAAAGTGAGACCTGGTAACTGCATCTCTAATACTGCTAAGTTTCTTGAAAGTTGACTCAGCACAATCTATTTTATTGTAAACTGTGAGAATTAAACCAAACTCAGTTATACTCAATTTTAATAAATATGACCTTTTCTAGAATATAATTTTAAAAGGATGTATTCTTGAAGAAAAATATAAAGAATATATCTCTCCCCCAGCCTGTTTCTACCAGTTACATCATAAAAACCACCTTTAAATTTATCTATAGTTGTAGAGATCAAACAAATATACATATATAAATACACCCTAAATATTCTGGTCTATTTTAATTAGTTATGTGAAGATGTACAAGATTCTCATTTCCTATCTTGAATAGGTTTCATTGCTTATATGAAGCTTCAAAAGGCCCGATAAAAGTAGTAATCCTCCAAGTGTGGTCTACAGATTCCTGGGAGTCTTTAAGTCCCTTTAAAGAAATCTGTGATGTCAGAGGATAACATTAAAATATTATTTATTTACTGATTCAGACATGTTCACAGATACTGCAAAAGCACACTGGAAAAAGAAGCTGGCTCCTGAATATGGTATACGCACCAAACTACTAGTCATTATTGTAGTCATCACTGCTAGGCATTCACTGTAAAAATAACACTTTTACTTATGGATGTCCTTGATGAAGTAATAAAATTAATTTTATTACATCTTAAATCTTAAGTATGTATTTTTAGTACCCCATGGAATTAAAGGAGAAATACACACAAAATGGTTATGCTGCATACCAAATTACAAAGGTTGTTTTGAGGCTAAGCACTTGTGCTACTGTGTGGTGGCAAAGTTTCATTTCTCATGAAATACGTTTTTTACTTCAAAGAACAAATGGTGAATTACGGTTACTCAGATTGGAACGTTTTCAGATATTTTCTCAAAAAACAAAACCCATCAAAAAACAAGTGTTTGTTTCCAATGATAAAAAATGGATAATTAAGTGGAAATTGGAATTTTGAAGAACATGTATGTGCTACTGTGAACTTGACAGGTTCCTGATATTATAGAAATATTTCAGTGACAATGGCAGTGATATTAACAAATGTGAATTTTAAAAAATTGTATAATGAAGTGCATTAATATTTGGATAATCTGCATAACTCACTGAATGAGTATTTTCAAAATGACTTATGTGTTAGGTTACAAAATCATGCATGTGTAAAATATTCATTCAAACTTCACAACAGATCAATAGACTGTAATATGAATACTAAAATTTCATTTATATGGTTTCGAATTACACATTACAACTAACTTTTAGGAAAATGTCACTTATCCAGTTGTGGTGCGTTATATTAAATGAGAATATCTATAATTATATAATAATAATGAAACCACAGTTCCTAATCAAAATGACTCAGAACACGAGACTAAAAGGCTAATTTGATGCCTGATATAACTATAATGATAAGAATGTCATAAAACACTGCCTGATATTTAACTTACAAAGAGAATTCTGTTTTACTAATTTCAGTTGTGAGGTAGTCAATTTTTCTTCTTGCTGATTTTTATTCTCTTCATCACTCTCGTCTTGTACTACAAAGTCATCAATAATATAATCATCTCCATCTTCATCATATTCAAAATCACCCTCTTCCTCCTCATCTTCATCACTACTTGGGGAGGATTCTTTTTCAGAGTACTAATTAAATGAAAATAAATGTATTAGCAAATTTTGCCTTTAAAATAGACATTATGCATATGAAATTAAGATTAAATCTGAAAGCAAAAAAATAAAGATCCACAGAATTAAGTTCCTATGTTAAGGTTATTAAGGAATTTTGAAAAGTTAAATGCTGAACTTTTGAAATTAGGAACAGTATACCTTGATTAAGTGATGTATGTTTAAAAAATATATCAATAAGAACAAGAAAGACCATAGAAAACAATGAATAGTCTTTCAATTTTAAAAAAGAGTAAGGGACTGAAGTTTACGTAAAACAACATATTACACACAATAGTGTAATCAAACATGTTGAAGGATACTTGAATAAAAACTTCTAGACTTACTAAGAAATAGAACAGATTCAGTACGTTAATTTTCAGAAAAATTAAATAGCTTAAATAAAAATTTAATAACAATAACAAAATCAACAAAATGTAACACACCTCAAAATCTCTACCACTATTGCGTCTCTGGAGAGATCTTTGTTTTGAGAGTTCCTTCAGCTTCTGGAGTTGTTCTCGATTTCGAGCAGCTATTGATTTCTCAGGATTATTCTGCTCCATTTCCACCGAAGAACATTCATCTTCAACCACTGTACGTGGACGTTTAACACCTACTTTTCTAACTAAGATATCACTGTCATCACTGTCATCACTGTCATCCATTACAGAAGATGTCCTTTTTCTTTTCCCTCGTTTGATTTGTTCTTCTTCCAAATCTTCCTCTATGATTTGTCTAGTGTGTTTGGTGATATCATCATCATCTGGACTCAGATACTTTCCAGGATTTAATAAGTCAATAGTCCTATGACTGGTTTTGTTCATTTCTTCTTCATATGTGGAAATGTTGCCAGTGTTAATGAGTTGCTTATTATTGCTTTCTCCACTTTCAACTTTGATTAATTTGAGCTCTCTTTCATTTTCTGGTATTTTATTACCATCAAGCCCCTTATGACAATCAAGCGGTTCATCATTGTCAACACTTTCATCACTATGAAGCTCTTCATCACTATCAAGCTCTTCATCACTATCAAATAACTGTGAGATACTATTTCTTTTGGTCCGTCTCCAATCAACTCGAGATTTTTGTTTAGGCGCTTGAGTTTTAGAATTTGACCTTGTTTCATGTCTTCTAACATGTACCATTTTCACTTAAGCTTCTACAAAATAAAGTTATTAGGAATACAACAATGATAACCAGATTACAGCAATGAATGCATATATGGTAAGCATTATATTTACTCTGCTTTATTAAATGGTCCACAGAAGCAAAATCACATGGAATATATAAGTAGAGATGGTAAAAGCCACTCAATAAATAATTGATTGAACATCTATAAGATAGTTGTAGGTACATGTGTTCTGAATTATGATATGAATATGTTGTTGAAAGGGATACACAGGAAAATGGTCTGTGTCCTTCAGAAAATTATATGTCAGAAAACTATATGTAAAACTGAAATGTACAACACAGAACTAAGAAAAATTCAAGGTATTTGCTTTGTGCCAAATTAGAAATAGAAAAAGCCATTTCAGTTAAAAACAGAAAGGGCAAAACTTTGTCACTGATAAAGAACGTTATTTTTAGTAAATAAGTATTACTGAAAAGGTATCAGGAAAAAGCTTCAGGCTGGAAAAAAGACATGGATGAAAGTAGAGTGAAATTACCAGGAAGATTCATCCTGTAGCCAAAAAAGGATGTTGAACAGAGAAATTACATGAATTATAAAGGATTTGTCTATTTATAAGAAGAAAGTTATAAAGTAGTACCAACCAAGAAAGAAAGCAGTGCAATATTGAGAGAGAAACTACCCACTAAAACTGTAACCTCTCTACACCTTAATGGAATGATAATGGCTTTAAATCACTCAAGGTTAAAGATGTACTATAATATAATAGAAAACTACTAACAATCCAACAATGTAGTCAGATGAAAAAGATAAAAAATTTCATAGTAAAGCAGAGTATGATACTGGGAAGAAAAAGAAAAGCTGTCAAATTATGATTTAAAAAAGATTAAATTCCATTAAAACTATCACAAGTTATGAACAAGAAACAATTAATGACAGGTAATATAACTAGAAAATCACTAACACACAGGTACTTCTCTTGTTGCTAAGGATTACCACAATGTAATGACAGTGATCTCAGAATACATGTACAGAGCTTATCTATTCAATTGAGTGATATCACTTTCAAAAAAGTCATTTTATCAAGCTGATTATTCCAATATTCCTAGCACAACACAAAATACTCTTGGAGGTTTTTTATAAATGATAGTACAAAACAAAAACAAAAATTTTAAAAAATAGTCACCCTTTTTTTTTTTTAATTCCAAAGAGTAGTTGCAACATCCACTTCTTGCACTTGTCTCAGGTATAAGGAACAGGTAGCAGATTCCGGAATAAAATTTTTGTAAAATGAATATTAATTATCATTAAAGATATTTTAAAAATACCTGACATACTCTGAAGTTAATTCTCAAACTGAAAAGCCTAAACTTTTTTGAGCAATGATAGTACCACTGGGCCAAGTTTATAGCTTCCCAAGATGATTAATTGGGAGAGGGGAAAAGGATAATGCTCATTTGATTGTATAAACTGTGGTATATTTATAATGCAATGTGCCCGCCTACAATACCTTATTTAAAATCAGAACAAGAGAGTTTGTATGATTATATACCACAAATTATCTTTATAATGTACACTGCAGTATAACTTTATGACAGTAACTGCTACAAGAAATAATCAGTATTGTGATAGCAATCTAAAAATTCTAGTCAATGGACTAAATAGTCTGATATTTTTGAAATTATGTTGCATCTTATAGAAGTCTTATATTAAAATTAATAAAGATGAAAATTTTGTGTAGTCGAAAGTACCCCTTTAAAAATACTCTCGAAAGTACTGTATATTTTGTGTTTACCATACTGCTTTCTAGTAAACATGTTTGAATTGGCAGAAATAATGAAAAAAGCACTTACGATAACAAGTGACAATTAGTTTTCAACAGATACAGTAAACCAAATATGGTCAGTAAAATATATTACAGTGAAAGATGACTTTATTAATATCCCAAAGCAGATTTACTTACACTAGATTATTTCACAAAACTATAACATGTTCAAAACACAGGTACCTATATGATAGATAAGTCCTATGATAATGATAGAAAAAATTAAGAATATCACACTATTAAACAGTCCTATGACTACACATAATTAAGGTATAAAAGAAATTCCCTGTACTTTCAGTGTACTTTCATATTTGTTTTTAAATTCTGAAAACGATCCTAAGAGGAAGATACTACCTCTCTTCATTTATAAATATTAAAGCCAAGGGCCGGGGATTCAGCTCAGTGGTCTCGCTGCCTGCTGCGCAAGCGCAAGGATCCGAGTTCGATCCCAGGTACCAAAAAAACCAAAACCAAAAACAAACAAAAAAAGCCAAGCACATGGCGTTTAAATGACTTACTGAAGATCACACACAGCTTGTTAGCAACAGAGCAAGGCTTAGAAAACAGGTCTTTTGATTTCCAGTCCACAGTTATACATTGACTGCTGTCAATACCATATTTGTACAGGTAGTAAAAATAAAGACTTTGAAGTATTACTTTATCTCTCATTCATGCTAATTTTAGTTTCAGAAAATTACCATCAAAATTGTTTAAAATAGAAACATGCTTTACAAACATGCTTTTTATACTAAATTTTAGTGCACATGAGTTAGGCCACAAACTTCTGAAAATTATCAAGTAGCCAAGAGAATGTAGTTCCCAAAGTGCCCAAAAGTAAAATTTTCAAGAAAGAGTGTGTTTGATGAGGAAAAATATTTACTCTGCAAAACTACAGAATTTGAATGCTTGTGGAGACACATTTTATTTAAATATACCAATTTCATTTGCTAAACTGTCTCTCATATTTCAAAATTGCAATTTGCATCAAGTAAACTTTTGTTACTGAAGATGGAAATTTGAACATGGTTAGCTCCTCTTTTAAATTGTGTATATCTTTATTATATTACCTGGGTAGCGAAGAAGGATGACAAGAATAAGGTGAGTGAACCTACAGAGAGAAATGAGAAGGTAAATCAGGTTCATTAGTAAGACATCTCAGTCTTTAGAATCCACGCAAAAAAGAATCCATGCAAGTGGATGCAATTTCTGTATATGCTCAGTTTCTTGAAATGAGAATTCTAATCAAACTTCTGTAATACCTTACCTTCAGGCAAAAGAAAAAGAGACCCCAAACAGAAAGCATTAAATAAGTGAATGAAGATCAATACTATCACATCTCTGTGCTTCATGGTAAACATCACATAAGACGATACACATGGTTATGTTGTCTGCCAAAGAATATTAATGGTGATAATCCATATTGCTTGTGTTTTTGCTCTGACAGTAATTCTACACCTAAAAGAAGGTACCTTAATAATGTCATTTTGATATTAATTCATACTTCAGAAAAGATTCAGTATAGAAATCATCTCGTTTCTGCATAAACAGTGTAAGTGGTAGTTTAGATGTTTAAGATTTGAAGGGCAGTGGAATTCCAGATCATTATATGAAAATGTACCGGATGGGATTCAGTAACTTGTAAATCACTCTTCCTTGATTTTTTTTTTTTCATATGGAGATTTGGAGAGTAAACATTAACATACCAAGGAAATAGTTGGCAAATGTCTACCAAAATGTCAGCACTGTTTGGAGCAGTGTCGTTACCGATGACAGTACGGTTACGATGTCTGCTCCCAAGGAGCTCAGAACCTGAAAAACATACTAGGGATACCAAAAACAACATGGTACGCGATTTGAGGGACTCAGTATATAATTCTAATTAAGTTCTTATCACATTGCTGTGAATAAATTTACCATTGCCCTCCTGTTGGCTGGAAAAGAGTACAGCACAACACAAAATAAATACAAAATGGGAAAATAAGAAAGAGTTATAAAGGAAATCCAATTTCCCCCATTAGAATCATAGGCCAATACTACACAATTTCGCAGCGCGGATCCTGCCAACCTGGCATCCACCATAACTACAGTATAACATCCATTAAAATCTGTAACACTGACAGTGGCTCACTAAATCCAGCAAGGTTAAGCGGGAGACGGAGGAGAAAGATTCTCTAGGGAGTTAACACCAGTGTCATTTTCATTGCAGACCTGGCTCTTCGGCGGGACCAAGGCACCCCGCGCAGACCGCCGCCCACGCCCGAGTCACTGAGCCTCCAGGAGGGAGGGGCACCGCAGTCAGAAACGAGATCTCAGAGCTTCTCTAAGACCGAAGCCCCCAGACCGCATAGGGACGCTGCACCCAGAAAATAAACTAGGGTCTGGAAAAGCCAGAAACCCAAATCACGGATCCAGCTCCTCGCCTCAGTCGTGAGCACCTCCCTTGGCAGAAATAAGGGGTACGGCTCCACAGCAGCTCTACTGAGGAGGGTTGGTGGCGCAACTGGCTGAGAGACGCCTCGTTGTCCACTCTGAGTGCCCCCGAGATTTTACTCTGGTTTTGCCAGAAGGAGCAGTTTCCTCCGCCCCCCAATAAACCATTAGCAGCCCAAGCGAGAGCTAGTCCCAGCCAGAAGCTGGCCGCGCGTAGCCACCGTCCTCTCACCTTTCAGAGCGCCTCCGCCTCTGCCCCTGCCCCCGCCTCCGCCTCCGCCTCCGCCTCCGCCTCCACCACGCACCAGCAGGACTAGCGGCGCCCCAACCTCTTCCGGGGATCAGAGGAAGTCCCGCCTCTGGGCGGAGCGAGGGCGGGTCCAGGGGCGGGCGCGCGGGAGGCGGTGTCTTCCGGGAGCCTGCGCTGAGGGGCGGAGCGGCTGCCGCGCGGCAGTCAGAGAGCTGTGCGAGGTCCTGGTTACAGCTGAGGTGGGAGAGGGGCCCGGGGGGTTGAGAGGGTGGACTGTGCAGGCTAAGCCCAACACAGTGCAGTGGCGTTGCGTAGCGGGAGGGCCTGGCACCTGGGGAAGGAATCAAACGTTACCGTTCCTCAGGGGAAGGGACCAGTACCCGACTCCCTGGCTCTTCCGCTCTCTGCTGTAACTTTGGGGTGTGGCAGTGGTTGGTGAAAGACCTTCACGCGCGTCTTGTGAGCGAACGAGGTTTGTGGCCACAAGGCGGTTATAATCTTCGCGGCCACTGGGGTAATAAGACACATGTCTGTAATCCTGATTATCCGCGGTGAACTGGGGCCTCCTCTACTGCCCATCTTGAGTTAAAGGCCTATTGCCTCAAACTTCCTCTTTCATCTTCCTCTGCAGTCTCTTTGCCAGCCAAGCCCAGCTGGGGAGGGGGTCAGGGCCATCAGGATGCTTTGAAGATCAGAAGATTGAGTGTGTTAAGACTTTGTTAAAGTGGGTCAAAGAGATTTGTGGATTACTACAGTGTAAGAGTGAGGAAAGTCCCCGAAGCTCACTATGTCAGGGAAACGGAAGCGTGTGGTGTTGACTATTAAAGATAAGCTCGATATAATAAAGAAACTTGAAGATGGAGGTTCTTCCAAACAGCTGGCTGTGATTTATGGAATTGGTGAAACAACAGTTCGGGATATTAGAAAAAATAAAGAAAAGATTATAACTTATGCAAGCAGTTCTGATTCTACAAGTCTTCTGGCCAAGAGGAAATCTATGAAGCCATCCATGTATGAGGAACTGGATAAAGCAATGCTGGAGTGGTTCAACCAGCAGAGAGCAAAAGGGAATCCCATATCTGGACCAATTTGTGCAAAAAGGGCAGAGTTCTTTTTTTATGCTTTGGGAATGGATGGCGATTTTAACCCCTCAGCTGGTTGGCTAACTCGTTTTAAGCAGCGGCACAGCATTAGAGAAATTAACATTAGAAATGAAAGATTAAATGGAGATGAGAATGCTGTGGAAGATTTTTGTAACAACTTTCGAGATTTTATTGAACAAGAGAATTTGGAGCCTGAACAAATCTACAATGCAGATGAAACTGGACTGTTTTGGAAGTGTCTGCCTTCCAGGACTTCAGTAATGAAAGGTAAATGTACTGTTCCTGGGCATAAGTCAGTTGAAGAAAGAGTTACTATCATGTGTTGTGCCAATGCAACAGGTTCACACAAGCTTAAACTTTGTGTTGTGGGCAAAGCAAAGAAACCTCGATCCTTCAAGTCAACTGACACTTTAAACCTGCCAGTCTCTTATTTCAGCCAAAAAGGTGCATGGATGGATCTTTCCATTTTTAGACAATGGTTTGATAAGATCTTTGTGCCACAGGTTCGAGAATATTTAAGATCCAAAGGTTTGCAAGAAAAAGCTGTGCTTTTGTTGGACAATTCACCAACACATCCAAATGAAAATGTCCTGCGTTCAGATGATGGTCAAATATTTGCTAAATATTTACCACCTAATGTGGCTTCATTGATTCAGCCCTTGGATCAGGGAGTCATAGCAACAATGAAGAGAAATTATCGTGCAGGTCTTCTTCAGAAAAACTTGGAAGAAGGTAATGACTTAAAATCATTCTGGAAGAAGCTAACTCTGCTGGATGCACTTTATGAAATAGCAATGGCATGGAACTTAGTAAAACCAGTTACTATTAGCAGGGCTTGGAAGCAAATTTTTCCTACCATAGAGGAGAAAGAAAGCATGGATTTTGATTATGAAGATATTTCTGTGGCTACTGTGGCCACCATTTTACAACATACCAAAGGACTGGAAAATGTGACTACTGAAAACATTGAAAAATGGCTTGAAGTAGACAGTACTGAACCAGGTTATGAAGTATTAACTGACAGTGAAATCATCAGAAGAGCACAAGGCCAGACAGATGAATCTAGTGAAAATGAAGAGGAGGAAATAGAACTAATTCCAGAGAAACATATAAATCATGCAGCTGCTCTCCAATGGACTGAAAATTTGTTGGATTATCTAGAACAACAAGGTGATATGATTTTACCTGATAGACTGGTAATACGTAAACTTAGAGCCACCATCAGAAATAAACAAAAGCTGACAAACTCAAGTCAATAATGGCATTTTAATTTAATCAATTTTGATAATTAAGTTTATCATGCTTATCCTCTTTGCAATATGTTTTAATTGTATTTGTTTTTTGAATTCTTCAGACACAGTCCTGTAAAAAAAAAAAAGTGTCTGTCTTAGCTTGCGAATTGTGTGTTTTCTTTATCTGTCTTGCCCCATTATTTTGCAGATAATCAGAACCTGATACTATACTGATACCAATGTATTTAGTTGTGTAAATCTGCAGTCAGTTCTTCAAAAACCATGGCGTTCCCCAAGTTCTCTAGCAAAAGTTAGAAATCACAGTGAACAAAATTAAGCACTGTCCTAAAATCTTTTGCTTGAACTTTGAGGGCTCCCACAATAATTTTTTCTTGTGCTACCATAAACAGTTGTTTTGTGTATATGTATAGGTTGAAAGGATGAGAAAAATGGGTATTATTAGATTTCAGGATGATCTATAAAATGAAATTTAGTAATGGTGGGGAAATAATGATCTGTTAATCATAAAAATAACTTACAAATTATACTTCTGTTTTACATTTGCGTGGGTGGCAAGAAGGGGAGATTTTTCGGGAAATGAAATATAGGAAGTAACTGCTAAATGAGAAACTGTTGGAAAGCTGATATTTAAAAGTGGTATTCTGATCAATTGTAGGAAATGGAGTTAAAAATTTTGGAAAGTAAGTTATTTATACAAAGAATATTTTAATTTGGTCTTTTACTATGAATTGGGTAATAATATACATTTATTATTTATTTATCTAATTATAGTGTAGATTTCTTAATGCTTCATGTAATGATATGAGCTCCCACCTTGTATTTGGTGAACATCTTGGGAATTTAAAAGTAAGGTTTGTTTTATTTACGGAATATTAAGAAATATTACCTATAACTTGAAAAATTTTGTCATACCTGACTTACTTGATACGAAAAGAAAAGAATAAAGTTTTTATTATTTAAAACAAAGTCATGTTTGTATCTTTTTATGAAGAAAGCGCAAGTAACTATGGAAAGTGCCAGCCAGGGATTTCATTGCTTGTTTTGATAATTGTAAAAAAAGGATTATTTCTTCTGAACTGTAATATGTCAGAATTTTGATAAATTTTAATAAGCTGTTCAACATTTTGAAAATACTGTGCATATATTAAAATTAATTAATTTATAATATAAAAGCAAAACGTTCCCATATTATGTTTTGGTCCAACATTTAAAAAATTATAATAAGTTATAATGGTTCTAATTTTTGAATCGTTTCATGTTTTTGTTGAACTACTTAACATAGTGCCTTTCACCAAAAGTTTAAACTTTAAAAGATTTTTAGCTTTCCATAATTTCTGTTATGTTTGTTGCATATATATATATATATATATATATATATATATATATTGGTTTTTCAAAAAAATAATTGTGATGAAACTAAAAATTTGTGTTCATTGTGTGAATTACCTCAGTGCTTAGTGAGAAAAAGCATAAGAAGTTGGTATACATACTGAGTCAGATAAGTCTGGTATTAATTATATATTAAATAATTTTTCTAAATGAAAGTACTAAAAAGCTCCTTGAAATTTTTGTCTAGATTTGTTCACTGTTTTTGAAATTAATTTTTTTGGTGAAATACAGCTGTGGCATTGCCACCTAGTGGTATTAACCTTACTATTAAGCTGTGTAGTTTTTAATGTTAATACCTAGTAAAAGTTTCACTGTGGATTTGAGTGTGAATCCTGTGACTTTCTCCAGCTTCAGAGTCTGCTCTTTTGTTTACCAGTGTTTGCTCTTCTCTGAAACCTGTCACCTGGTGGGTTAACTTTCTGTTTTGGATTGTTCTTTCCTTAATTACAAAAGCTGCCAGTTACCAAAGACTGCTGTTTTGTGTTCTAAGCACTCTACTTGTATTATTTAATCTTCTAATTATGAATTAGATGAAACTGTTGATACTCGTCTTGTATTCTTAATTGCTGTAGGTCACTTGGCTACAAATAAGAATTTAAAGCCAGGTAGTATTTGACTCTAAAGCCTGTGCTTCTGTTATCCGTGCTAAGTTGACCTCTTTCTTTTTCCCAGTCCTTAGCATTTATTTTTTGCCACATGCCTCCACCACTTGCCACAAGTATCTCAATTTACTTGTCTCAGCCCATGTGTGGCAGCTGTTGCTTTTTCCTTTACACTTTCGAAAAATTAGTCTTCCTTCTCTACTCTAATTTCTACTTTTTTCTTTTGGTACTAGAGATTGGACTCATGGGCTTATACATGCTACTAAGTGCTTTACAGCCGACCTGTATCCCCAGCTTTATTACTCATTCACTCACTTATTCATGTATGTGTGTATGTATGTATTTATGAGACCTGGTCTTGCTAAATTCCCCAGGCTGGCCTTGAACTAACAAGGTAGCTACAGGTGCGCACCATTGTACCCTGGGATTGCAGGTGTGTATCGTACTGTGTTTCTATTACCTTTCCTTTTATATATATATCAACCACTTAATGGAATTTGAAACTGGGATTATCTGTTTTCTGATTTCTAGTTAGCAATGCTCAGTCAGAATCTTTTCGCACTTCAATTTTAAACCCAGTATTGGGAAAATAAATTCATGTTAATATTTCTCTCAAGTTAACAAGGCAGTCTTGAAGAAAAAGTTGGATGTAGCACAGTACAGTGGACCCTTCACTTACGAACTTGGATTGGTTTCCATGGGAGCATTGGTTATAAGTCAATACAGCTGAGATCTGGATGGTTCCCTGGGTACGCACTATAGAAAACAAGAAGCAGATGAATCTTCCATTAACCTAATTAGCCCAAGTTGTTTGTATGCCAAGTTCGTTGTAACTTGAAGGTCCACTGTACCAATAAGGGAGATTTGCCAGGCTAAAGATACTGAAAAGCTGTGCTATTAAAAGCACATGAATACAAATGTGGTTGGATCCAATGATCGAGAGATCCAAGGGGTAAAAAAAAAAAAAGAAGCCTCAAATGGGACAATATGGGGAAAAGAGTGGATATTCCAGTAGAAGAGGGGGAGGTTAGAGGAGAAGGAAAGTAAGGAGAAAGTGGTCTATACTGAGGTGTACTTTTTAATAGTATGCATTTTACATCTTACCCCAAGTTTACAGTGCTTGCTGTTTAATCCTAGGTATGTTCTGTAATTCTTGCTTTCACCTTTTCTCACCTATGTAATGCTAAGCCAGTACCAGGTTAAATGTGCTTGTTTTTGTTTTTTTGGTACCTGTGATGGAACTCGGGTCCTTGCACTTGCACAGCAGGCGGCGAAACCACTGAGCTAAATCCCCAGCCCAGGTTAAATGTGCTTGATCACTTGCAGATGACAGTGAAAGCTGTTTGGATACTGCTTCCAAAGTCATAAATCCTTAGTTCTTAGTTCCCATTCTGTCCATGCCTCACCCAAGGTGTTGTTGGCTTTTTTCCATTAAAAGATTGGTTATAGACACTTGTTTTCTGACCAGTCTTGCCAGATGTTTTCTCATTGAGATGTCTTGATGCAATACTTTCAGAAAGTCAACTGTACATTTAGTAGCCAAGAATTCCATGAGACTGGATTTACTTGGAATTGATATGAGAAATTATCGTTGCTTTTTTTTTTCTGAGAGAATTAAGCTTTGGTGGGAAACTGGGGGAATGGTGTTAAGAGAAGTTGAATACTTTATCATGCTTAAATTCAATCAGTCAAAATTTCATTGAGTTTTACAATATGCCTAAAACTGTGCTGGGTGTGGTGGGCTTAGGAAAATGTAAAAGTCAGGGAAGAGAGGTTACTGGCTTTGAGAATCTTGAAATCAAGGAACGAAAGTAACACATGTTTGCAAGAAACGGGGAGGGAGCCCTAAGCCATCTACTTCTAAACTCATGTGAAATAGCCGATGTAATGTCATATAAACTATATAAGGAAAGCAGATGTATTTTGTTTAGTTATTCCTTTACTTGCCTCTCTTCTCTATCTTTGCATTTTAAGCTTTGTGTTATTGTTTTTTTGCAGCTCCTTGGTCGTTTCATCCATTTCCATTTACAGTATGGGATCCCTTCACTCTGTCTTCAGAAGCCCAGATTTATGTCATTAATTGGAAAGAGGATTTAAGTCTGAAAGAGAAATTACAATTGTTGCTTTGTTTCCCATCCATTGCAAACTGTCTGTTAGCATCCTCCTAATTTCAGAACTATTCCTTAGATGAGTTGAGGGTTCAAAAATTACTTAACTGATTACCCAAATGGAGCCAAGCTACCTTGTTTTAAAGTTGCAAAATCGATATTACTTTTTAATCTATATCATCTGTTTCTTGTTTTGGCTTTCCTGGTATATACAAGTACCTTTGCCTCTGACCTTTCTTTCCCACAGGCAGTAACAGTGGGGTTTTTTTGGGTTTTTTTTTTTTTTTGGTATTTTTGTTGCTACTTGATTATCATTTTTTTTTTTGAACTCACTAGGTACCCCAGGCTGGCCCCAAACAGCAATCCTTCTGCCTCAGCCTTCCAGGTGCTGACTTTATAGGCCTGTGCCTCACCACACCAGGCATTCTTGTTACTACTTGAATACCACAATTTAGTTTGTTATGTTTCAGCCTTTAACTTTTAAAAATCACCATTCAAACTTAAGACCAACTACATTCCTTAGAAACGTACTCTTAACATGTTTTCCCTATTTAAGACAGTGACAACTTTACATTTTTACCTAGTCTTATACAGTCCTTGCAATTAGAAATTGGGGATGGAAAAACAAAGATTAGCATTTGTTTCACTTCATGTGAAAATGTCCTTAGACCCCCAGATTTTGTAAGAATTATACTACAAGGTGATCTTTTTTGTGATCGTGTCTCACTGTAAGCATCTAGAGATCAAAGACCATGCCCTCAATTCTTTGGAGAGCAATGAATATGTTCCTAGCAACTGTATAGTATGTTTAAGGGATGTTATAGGCTAGTGGTAGCAAACCTACAGCATACATGCTGCAGCAGGCTGTAATCAAAAACTCTAAAATGTCCACCATCGCTGTTCTAGGCTACGTGTGGCATACATAGCTAAGAGTCTCTGTATTTAGGAGTGTATTGGTAGAAACGTGGTGGAAGGATATGGAGCAAAGCTGCTTAAATTATGAGACCAAGAAGCAGAGTGGATTGGAAATATGAGCCAGAGAGAAAGGGGTCAGGGACCAGAAATAGACCTCAAGGTCATGCCTCCATGACCCACCCGGACACACTCAGAAGCCCACAGATTTCTGCTTTACTAGGTGGCCCCCAAGCCAATCAAACTGACAATTAAGCTTAAGTGTCAAAGAGATTTACAGTGGAGAGTGAGATAAATTTGTAAAAATCATAAAATGAATTGTTTCTTGCTGAAGGAGTACAAATAAAAGGCTTACTAATTCTGATATGGTTGAAATATAATTCTGATGTAAGAAGTGAAGGTGGTAACAATTGAGTTGGCCTTGAAAACTGCTATTTTCATGATACATTATGGTTCTCAAAACATTTTTATAGATATTAGCTATGTCCAAGGGAAAAAAAGATAAATATGGTTGGAGAAATAAAATCTTTAATCTTACCTGTGGAGATGAATCTCTGTAAGTCTGTATTTTCAGACATAACTTCCTACTGTTTATAGTCAAGGGGAATTATTTTTTAAACGTAAGAAGCCCTCAAATTTCTGGATTTTCTCTAGGCTCTTTTTATTTCTGCTTGTAGCTAATTTCTGCTCTTACCCACTGTGTGTGTGTGTCATTGGTAAACTCAGCAAAGAACTAACATTACTTTTCTACCTCTTACAGGCTACTCCCCTAGAGCAGAGCTGCTTAACCTCAGATTGTTATTCAAATAACTCTTTAAGGGAGGCTTTACTGTGTGCTGGACCCACTTCTTGTGCCAGTTCTGACAATCAACAGTATTTCCAGATACTGACAGTGTCACCCATTGGTCAAAATTTTCTCTAGATGAGAATGATTACTTTAGAACTACAAGTTAGAAAATAAGATTTATGAAATGTTTTACTGCTATTCTATCTTCCCCATATCTGGTAGTTATTTCCTTAATGCCTATTTCCTGTTCACTAATACTACATACTAGTTTTTGTCACAGTAACACCCCACTTCAACACATATATTACCCTCATGATTTGGATGGCTCTAGCTGATGAAGCTACCACCAAAATTTTAGAATCTTAACAATGGTTTTTCTCTTAGCAATATTATAAGACTTGGCCAAGTTTAAATTCTTCAAATTTAAAACCAATTGAATTTTCTTTAAATGATTTTTAGACCCAATTTCTTTTCATCTTGTGATTTTTGAATCTGCCAAACCCTCAGAATTGTCTGCATCCAATTAGCAGATAGGAAAAAAGAAAATAAATACACTTGCTTCTTAAATTCCTTCTCTCACACGCTGTATACACTTCCTTTTTTTTTCTTTTGGGAAAATCTAGTTACTTGGCCTAGATATGAGGTTGAGACTGTGTTGGAATTGTGGGAGTTGATCCATGACAACTTGATACAATGAATGGGGAAGGTACACATATTGGTGAGTAATAACTAGTCCTTTCTGAAACAAAAATAGAGTTAGGGCAGTTATTCTCACCTAAGGATCTTTTAAAAATAATATCTGTACACGAGTCCTGCTTCTAGAGGATCTGATTTATTTGGCCTAAGATCACTATTATATATATTTTAAAAAGTTAGTGGGTATCTTAATGCAGCTACAGTTGAGAAAGATAAGATTACAGTTTGCAAGGCAGACAATGTCAAAGATGTAAGTCAAAAAAATAATGGTTTTCTTAGATGGAAGATGAAATAAGACTATAAAATTAAGTATTAAAGAAGCTAAATACATGCTATGGTTTGACTGTGCCTTCCAAAATTCATGTTCAAATATAATTGCCATATAAAGAGGTCTTTAATGAGTAAGTATGCCATGACATCTCCACCCTTATCAATAGATTAATGTATAAATAAAAATGGCTTTCAGGAATGGGCATTCTTTCTCTCACCTTTCTACCATATAATGACATAGTAGTGGGGCCCTTGTCAGATGTTAGCATGGTGATCTTGCACTTCCCAGCCTCCAGATCTGTGAGGAAATATTTTTTTTAAATAGATATTAACAAACCTCAGGTATTCTGTTAATAGCAGCATAAAAGGACTAAGGAGCACATATATATGAGTGTAGGAGAGGGGGCAACTCATACCTGGAAAGAATATGGAGTGGGAGACAGAAGGCCTATATTTGACCACCAGTTCTACCAGTTTTCATTTGGAAATGTTTCTAAATTTTTTCATAAGTACCTACTCTTTCCTGTGTACAATACTCTTTATTTGATTATATTCACTTTACTTAAACAGTTTTTTGAATTTTCTGCTATCCCTCTTTCTCCCCTACTCTTTACTGAGTTTTGTCTTTTATGGTCTTGATGCTCTAGCATCTGGTAATTTTTTATTGTGTCCTCCTGCTGCAGTTGAGATGGCCTGAAAGACTATGATCTCTACTTGTATACTATATATGAGAAAAATAGAAACATGTAAGATTTGCTTGGGCCCTTGTTAATGAAAATAAGGAATGAATATTACATCTTGCTAGATGGGAAACTTAGAATCTGATCTTTTGAACTTGTGTGTTCCCCATTTCTCCTGTCATTTTACAGTATAAGGGACATTCTAATCATTACCCCAAACTCTGCTCCTTCCTGAAGATAGACATCTTTCTTCTTATGTTTAACTTGGAAGATGGGAGTGTGTATTTGAATCTTTCCAGTAGACCTGTTGTTGATCCTGCTTTTGGCTTTCATTTCCATTTATGGAACATAATTTTCTTGCACAGTTTATGATCAGGATGGCAACATTTTCTTCTTTAAATAGTATATATTTTTCAGTTATTCATATAATTAATATAACATGATAAAGTATCTGCTTTCTTCACTTTTGTTTTTGTTTTTCTACCATTTATCTTGATATCAGAAGTTCTAGCTATGTGATTTTGGGTGATCTGAGTCTCTGAATCTCTTTAAAAATGAAGATAATACAGGGTTATTAAGAAAATTAAATTATCTTTCTGAATAATGGAAATTAAAATAGGGTTATATGACAGATAATGATGGCAGACTTTTAAAAACTTATTTTAAAAATAGTATATTAGAGTGGGTTCAGGCTGACCAAGAGCAGTTGTGTGGTTTCAGTTTTCCCTGACATGGGGTAGCAGTGACTACTTTTTCACTGATATAGAGATAATTGGTATTTGATATCATTCTGATATTGAGAGTAAATGATATTAAGCACCCAAATAGCTCTTCTATTTCAATTTTTATACAAATGTCTTTTCATCCTACCAACTTTATTATGATCTGGTCCCTGATCTTTACTATGAACTGGTCTCCAGCTCTCTGTCTTTTGCTGTTTAATCTTTATATTCTTATATGTTATGAAGATGGCAAGGAAAAGTCCTAACTCGATCTGTCTGGACACAAGAAGCTGGGACATGTCAGTAGGTATGTGAGGCCAAAAAATGTTAATCCTATTATAGCAGGAAAAATTGTCTTTAAATCAGACCATTGTCATCATCCTTGCTAAAACAATTGGGATTAGGCTAAACTTGATTAGTGTTGATTAAGTGTTGACAAAGAGCCCTGCATATATTCTAAAGAGGAAAATAATTTTCAAGGATTCATCAGACTTCTTGTTAATTTGTGACAATATGCAAATTATATAACAGTTTTTTAAAATCAATATACAAAAAGCTTCAAAATAAAAGGTACACAGGATGTTTATTTTTTGTTGATTCTATTAGGATACCTTTTGCTAGTCTCTAGCACTTGACAGGACACACACAATCAGTAAAAATATCCAAATATGAATGACTATGACAAATTCCTTCTTCCAACAAAAATAAAATTCATTAAAAAATGACTGATGCTGTCTTTTCAGAAAATTTGCCCTCCTATAAATGGGTAGAATGAGGAAGAAATTGGCTTGTGAGTGCCAGTGTTAAAAAAAAAGCTCATGAATAGTTTAACATCAATTGGACATTAAATGATTTAACCTTTAGTGAATATTTACAGAAGTTTTATCTATATTAGACACTGTTCTAGGTACTGTTCTAGGAATTTAATGGTTGATAACTAGATATTGCTCTTAGCCCATAGTAACACAGTTGTTTTTTGTTCACTTATTTCCCTATGGATAGACTGAACAGAGAGCTGGTGACTCAGTAAAAGTATTAACTTGGTAATAGTGTCTGCAGATAAAATGTGCTTCCCCCAGAAGTAGAGTTTTCTGTCACTAGTAGAGTTCAAAATTCAATACTCATTTTGCTAGACTGCTAGAGAAGAGGTGCAGTCATCATAAGGTTGATTTGAAGAGATGCCTGTTTCAACTTGGAAACTCCATGATACCTTCATTCTGAAGGGTTATGGGGGAGCACTCATCAAAGTACCAAAGAACAATAAAAATACTTTTAGAAACTTTCCTTCCTCCTTACAATGCATATTAACTTAGTGCCTACTATATGTCAGGCACTGTTTTAACCATTAGGAATCTAACTTGTACAATTAGAAAGATGATCACTGGAACAGAAGCATTTCATTTATCTAGTTTTGAAGAGTTACATTTTGCTATCAAGATATACCAGTTTTGGAATAAAGCAAATCCAGTGAAAATTACTCAACAAATTTAATACCAATTACATGCTTCTCTTTCAATAAGTTTTTGTACTGAATTTCATAAAACTTGGTGGCTACTTCTGCATTTAGGACAACAGATTGATAATTTCCTCCCTATCCATTTAAAAAGATTTAGTAACTATGCTGCAAAAAGATGGTCAAGCTAAAAGGCTACTAGATAGGTCATGTATTTTGCTTATTTTCAATTTAAGTGTTCTTAACTATATGCCATATAAACTTTCTAGATTACAGGAACTATATACCTGGCACACTGGCTCTCATTTGCTTATAGCCTTTCAGTTTTGAGACATGACAAAGAAAAGTGATTTTAAAAGGGACAGGAAAAGTTATATTGGAAATTCATAAATACTTCCACAACTCTAGTCTGGTCCTTATTTTTGATCGATAGAGCTATGTTTCCAGTAAAATGAGTATTTCTTAGGATTTTATCTACCTCCTCTACTTTGATATTCTCCCTGGCCACATCATCCCTGGTTGAGCTTATTGCAGGGTGGATTCTATCACTATTTAAAGTTTGATAAGTCTCAACTCTCTTTCCAAGTAAGACCAGTTTCCATTTTGCCAGATCAGTATATCCAGCAAGCTAAACCAATTGAGATTTTCAATGTTTTAAACTTGTTTGAACCATCTTCTTTTTATGTATAAAACTAAATTTTGCAACTGACGTTTACTAATATATCTAATTTTAATAAAATGTATAGCCTATATAATACTTTTAGTTTATTTGAACTCATGTTAATGAGATCATATAGTAATAAATTGATTATCACTAAAGTGAGGTTACCATCATGTTATGGTTTATATATAGATGTCCCCCAAAGGTTCATGCACTTATAAGCAGGGCTTTTGGAAGCAGCAATGACAATACTCCATTTATTTGAGTTTCTAATTAAAGTGCTAGCAAGTTTACTACTTCTGGCTCCTGTTAGTTTTAGGCAAGGTTAATTTATAATATATAATATATATATATATATAATATATTATATATTATATATATATATAGTATATATAGATGAAGTTTATATTTAGCTTATTTTTTTTTCCATTAAGTTTATTGGTACATTTTAGGTATAAAATACAGCTACATTCATCATTAGGATCTTGTACCTTTACATGATGTATCTTGGTTCTTATTTTTCCCCTTCCCCTGCCCTCCCTTCACCCCCTCCAGCCTTCCCTGTTTGCAAAGACTTTGTTTCCATTTTTTTCCTTTTCTCATATTTTTTCTTTTCTGTTCTTTCCTTTCCCTTACCCCTTCCACTTCCCCTACTCCTTTCGACCTTTTCTTCCTCTTACGTAATATCAATTATACATTGTTTTACTTACTATATCAAAATTTAGAGGACATCACCACAGATTTTACAGAATTTAAAAGGATATAGAAAGCATATTACAAAAATCTTTTTTGAAATAAATTTGACAACTTCTAAGAAGTACCTTGGAAGACAAATTAATGAAACTGACTGGAGGGAATATAAATTTGAATAGCACCTGTTAAAGTATTCCTAGCTTGAAAGCCTACCTATATGACAACAACAGGCTCATATACATTTTAACTGATGAATTATATCAAACATTTAAAGCAGAAAAAAGGAACACTTCTTCCCTCATTTTAGGAAATCAAGATTGTGCTAATCCTAAAAATGGATAAAGATAATAGAAGAAAAAAGTATGAACATAGATAGAAATTTGTTTAACAAGAAGAAGTCAGATCTGGCAGTATGTAGAAAGTGGTTTTGTTATAGGGATGGCAATGTTGGTTCAGCATTGGAAGATCCACCCC
This sequence comes from Heterocephalus glaber, assembly GCF_053883595.1. Taxonomy (NCBI): domain Eukaryota; kingdom Metazoa; phylum Chordata; class Mammalia; order Rodentia; family Bathyergidae; genus Heterocephalus; species Heterocephalus glaber. The sequence goes on from NW_028258294.1 coordinate 12,934,419, forward strand.
CATGAGTCGTCATTTTAACAGGAAAGAAAGCCATATGATCCTATAATTAGTTGCAGAAAAAGTATTGGACTAAATTCGACAGCTGTTCATGGTAAAAGCTATCAGGAGACTAGAAGTAGAACAGAACCTTCTCAACAGATAAGGCATGTACTCCATACTTCTAGCAAAAATGCCTTATATGAATGGAAAAGATACAATACTTTCTCCCTAAGGTGGGGAACAAGGGCAGGTATGTCTGCTCTTCATCCGTCCATTAAAATTTGAAACCTAGGCCCCACCAAAATAGTCTGGCAATAAAATGATACAATTAGGATAGGATTGGCAAGGTAGAAGTAAAATCTTTATATGTAGATGAAATGATCATCTACAGAGAAAACACTAAGGAATCTCTAGGAGCCCCTAGAACTTGTATCTGAATTTAGCAGGATTAGAAAACACAAGGTATATATAAAAATTCAGGTCTATGTATACTTGCTATAAATGAAGAATTGGATATTGAAATTTAAAAGTTATGTAGGAGTACAAGACCTCGAAAAGTAAAAAGAAAAAAAATTGTTGGAAGACGTTTAGTACCTAATTTTAAGACTTCCTCTAAAGCTATGGTAATCAAGGCAGTGTTGGCGTAAGGAAAGACATATAGATCATTGGAATAAAACAGACTCTAGAATTAGAACCACACATATATGGTCCACTGAGTTTTGAAAGATTATTTAACATTAACATTTTATAGAACATAAACTCAGCTCGAGCAGAGGAAAAAATAGTGTTTTCAGCAAATGGTACTAGAACACTTGTTATCCGTACGCAAAAAATTAACCTCAACCCTTTATTTCCATACATAAAAATAACTTGAAAGGACCTATGAACCTAAATATGAAAGACTAAAACTATAAAACTTGAAGAAATTATAAGGGAAAATATTCATGAATTTAGGGTAGGCAAGAATTTCCAAGGATACAAAAAACATGATGTATAAAAGAAAAAAATTGATAAATGAGATTGCATCAAAATATAGAACTTTAAATGACATCCTTAAGAAAATGAAAAGTAGTCCTTAAACAGACCATATTTATAATACATACAACCTATGACCAGAATATGTAAAGAACACTTATAGCTCATTAATAGACAACCTAATTAAAAAGTAGACACAAGAAGATGATAAATAGCCAGTACAGCCCAAGAAAATGTGTGTAACACTAGAATCAGAAAAATACAAATCAGTACAATAACAAGATTGTTTCATACACTCATTAGGGAGATGAGGTTAAAAGTTTTAAAAGAACAAATGTCAGGTGTGAACCAGTTAGAACTTTCTAATACTGCTAATGTGAATGTAAAATGAAAAAAACATTTTGGAAAACAATATAGAAATTTATTGTATTACTGTTAAGAACCAATAGTTCTGTACTTAAGTTTTTACTTAAGAGGAATAAAAACACGTGTTCACAATAGATTTGTACATACAAGTTGACTATTCCTTATCTGAAATTCTTGGAACCAGAAATGTTTCAGATTTTGGTTTGAAATCCACTTGATCTGCAAAGAGGATAGCTACTCCTGCTTTTTTTTTTGGTTTCTGTACCATGGAGTATTGTTTTCCACCCTTTAACTTTCAGTCTGTGAGTTTCTTTTTGAATTAAGTGTGTTTCTTGTATGTAGCATATTGTTGGATCTTGCTTCTTGACCCATTCTGCCTATTTCTTTTTTTTTTGATACCAGGGATCAAACTTGGGTCCTTGCACTTGCGAGGCAGGCGGTGGAACCACTGAGCTAAATTCCCGGCCCAATGTCTATTTCTTTTGATTGGTGAATTGAGACCATTAACATTGATGGTTATAACTGATACGTATTGACTTATCATTGTCATGACTTTTTGTTGGATTCTCCCCTTTTGTGTTTAATTTCTTGTTGTGCCCAACAGATTCATTCTGCTGGTCTTCCTGGGGTTGTGATCCTTGTTGTCTTTTCCTAGGATAGTGTCTAAAATTTTTTGGAGTGTTGGTTTGGTATTCATGAAGTTTCTAAGGTGCTCTTTGTCATGAAAATATCTTGTTTCTCCATCAATTTTGAAAGATAGTTTTGTAGAGTACATCAATCTGGGTTGGAGGCTGTTTTCCTTTTTGAAATATGTCACTCCACGCTCTTCTTGCCTTGAGGGTTTGCATTGAGAAGTCTGCTGTGATTCTGATGGGCTTTTCTTTGTATATGACTTGTTTCTTTAACTGCTTCTAGAATTTTGTTCTTCTGTTGGGTTTCTGGAATCTTATGCCTATGTGTAGATTTTTTTTGATCAAGGCTAGTTGGAGCCCTATATGCCTCACTTATCTGTACATCAAATTCTTTTCCCCTGCATGGGAAGTTTTCTGCCATCACTTCTGTGAACAGTATTTTTATGTCATCTGCACGCTCTCCTGTGTTTTCATTGACTCTGATCAGACTTATATTATTCTTCTTTTCATCGTCTAGCAGCTGCTGGATTGATTTCTTATGGTCCCTTACAATTTTAAAGCAATTTTTCTTTTCCTGGTCACTAATTGCAATGTTATTTTCTGTATCTGAAATTCTGTCTTCACATTGGCTCATTCTGCTATGTAAGCTTTCAATGGAGTTTTTATTCTCTTGGAAATCTGTTTTCATCTGTTTTATGGATTCCATTTGCTTCCTATGTTGGGATTCCATCATGTTCCTCAGTTCCTCTATTTTTTTTAATCTATGTCCTTTCTAGATTTATTAATCATGTCTTGCACTATGGGCACAATCTCTGCTGTTATCTGAGTAATTATTTCTGATTTTATTTTTTCCAGATCCTCCTTTGTTGCCAGTTCAGGGATTCCAGGTGTTTGAGTATCAGAGTGTTCCATCTCATTTCCCATTTGGGGTTGCTTTAGGTGATCTGGAAGTCTGGTTTTGAGACTTGTTTACATGTCTTCTCATTTTGATGGGTGTGTTGGGGGGCTGTTGTGGTGCCCATGTGGCTCACCTCCTCTGTGCTGAGGGGGGTGGCACAGCAGCCTGGAAGCCTCCTCCTGGGCACTGGGAGTGGCTCTCCTCCTCTGAGCTGTGGGGGTTGGTACGGCAGCCTGGAAGCCTCCTCCTGGGTGCTGGGAGCAGCTCACTTCCTCTATGCTCTTAGCTGATTTGTTGTGAGGATATGGGGTCCAGTTGGAGGAGGCAAGTTGTTGGGGGCATGGCCTAGAAAGGCACATCTCCCTTACACCTTCTATTTTCTGTCTCGCTTCCTGGCTGCCATGACATGAGCAGCTTTCTTCTGTGCAGGCCCTTCCAACCATGCTGTTACAGGAAAGTGTGACAGCTCAGGATTATAGCCAAGTGTTACAGCTACCTGAAGGTCTCTAGTTGGTGAATAAGTCTCACCACTCCCAGAGATGGAGGGATTCTTTATTAGGTGGCATACTCAGAGGAGTTTGTACTCCAAAGTCTGAGCCCCAAATAGGCAAGCCGGCTTATAGAGATTTTCCTGGTAGGGAGGGTGGGTCCACCTATGGGGTGAGCATGCTATTGAGGTGGATGAGTGGAGTTAACAGAACATTCTTGAAACTTTAGATGCAAACATCATGCAGCACAGTTACATTGTTTGAACAGAACATCCTGTGGCAAAAAAAAGGTGGGGGTGCTGGCAACAGACAAAGGCTTGCCCTGTTCTGCATTATTCTTTATCAATGCAAGGATTGAAACTTCTAAAACAAGCTGAAACAAGTATTTCCTCCTCTAAGTTGTGTGTGTTTAGTATTTTGTTCCTGCTATCAGGAAAGTGACTAAGACACAGATTGTATTTCAAATGAATAGTCATAGTTTTCTACAGTAAATTTTCTGAAAAGTAGTTCATTACAAAAACATTTTGAACCAAGTTTACAAAGCAGTTTTTGGATTTATTAATTTCATTGTTACAGGAATTTTTTGCCCTTTTTAGGAAACAGACTTAAATGCAATTTCAAATTGTGATGGGGTACAAGTAAGTATTGATGAGTATTTTATAGCAATAGTCAGAAAAATCTGTGTTTTAGCAATTAATAACTAATGGTTTGTTGTGAGACATTTTTAAAACCTCAATGACTATAGATCTTCATTTGTTTCAGTTTCTAATTAAAATGCTAGCAGGTTTATTGCTTCTGGCTCCTGTTAATTTTAGTAAGGCAAGGTTAATTGAAGAATTTATAGTTGAAGCTTACAATTATCTTTTTGCTCAGTGAATCCAAGAGGAGGAATAGCAAAGTGTGTCATACAATTCTTACAGTATATTGGTTGCAGATAAAAAAAAGAAAGTAATACAATTTATGTTATGATGTAATTCATTGTTCTTTTCATTTGCTATTCTTTAATGAGTATCTTTTGTTATGTTTATTTGCCATTTGTTTGTCTGCTTTAGTGAATTTTGTGTTCAAATTTTTTGCTATTTTGTGTTCAAAAATCCAAGCCTACACATGCCAGTCAAGTGCTCTATACTGAGCTACATCTCTAGCTCTTTTTTCCACTTTTAAATTGAGTTATTTATTATTGGGTCTTACAGGCTCTTGGTATATTTTGGATAATAATCCTTTAGATAAGTGGTTTGTACATATTTTTTCCTGTTTTGTGATTTGTTTTGTTCTTTTTCAGGGCTTATATTTTCGGTGTTTTATCTAAGAAGTCATTATCAAACCCAATGTGATCTAGATTTTTTAGTAGTTTTATAATTTTGCACTTCAGTCTCTAAGCCACTTAGAATTAGTTTTTATGAAGGCTCTAAAGTCTGTTTCTACACTTTTTTTTTGCATGTTAATAAACAGTTGCTTCAGCACCATTTGTTGAAAAGATTTTACTTTCTCCATTGAATTGCCTTTGTTCGTTTGTCAGAGATCAATTGACTATATTTCTAGGTTCTTTGTTTTAAAAAATTGGTATATTTGCCTATTCTTTTGACAATACCATACTACTTTGAGTACTATAGCTTTGTAATCTTAGTCACAGCTCTGACCTCATTCTTCTCTGACCTCATTCTTCTGACTTCATTCTTCTGACCTCATTCTTCTGCTTAGCACAGTGGTTGCTATTTTTGGTCTTTGATCTTTTCACACAAATTTTAGAATCAGCTTATCCATATTTATAAAATAACTTGGTGACATCTTGTTTGAGATTTTTCTTGATATTAGAGATTAAATTGGGAAGAACTGACATCTTGGAAATACTGTTTTCATATCATGAACATGGAATGCTTCTCCCTTTATTTAGACATTTGATTTCTTTCCTCTTCACAGTGTAAGAAAAAATAAGCTTCTTTGAAATGTAATAACATCCCTGAAAACAATCTTATCATGCTATCTATGATTTATTAAGCAAATAAAGAAGACCAAGCCATTGTTAAGTGGTGAAGATAGAACATGGAGCGGATTAGAGTTTTGTTGTTTTTCTCATATACATTTGTACATATTGTGTTTGGTTTATTTTTATTTTATTTTTGTGGTGCTGAGAATTGAACATGAGGCCTTGTGTATGTTAGGCAAGTGCTGTACCACTAAAGTTTACTCCAACCCCCTAGATTATTTTTTAGTATATCTTTTATCCCTTGATGCTAATGCAAATGGTATTGGGTTTCTGAATTTAAATTCCAATGTTCATTGTTGGTGTATATAAAAGTAATTAAATATATGTTAATTTTCTATCATGCAGTCTTCTATAGTCACTTATTATTAGTTCCAGTAGTTATTTTTTATTGATGTTTTGAAATTTTTATCTAAGCAATCGTCATTCATGAACAAAGGGTTTTATTTCTTCCTACTCAATTTGTATCTGCCTTTCAGTAAGGATTTCTAGTATGATGTTGGAGTAGGGAGACAAAATTAGTTTTAAAAAAGAAAATATTTCACTATTTCATAAATTGATAGTGAAATTAGGAATTTTAATTCCATGTTAGGTAAGAACATAAAAATTTGATTAAAGGGTTAGCCAAGCTTTTTATATTTAAAAAATAGCAACAAAAAATCAATGTAAATTCCCTTGCAGTTATTTCTGATGGAATGAATCAAAAGGAGACATTTTCTTCATTTATGTAAGTTTTTAGGAAACACATAAAACAATTGAATAGAGAACTTATAAGGCACTCAGAAGAATAGAAATAAATACCTTCCCCATCCTTCACAGAGAACATATAAAACACAAATATTTTTCTTATTAAGTTCAATAATAACAGCTAATTTTTTTTTAAATCAAACTTTTGTTGATTATTATGGAGCAAATAGATGGGAAATGAAAGAAATATTTTTTGAATATCAGTGTGGACTACCAGATATCTTTTCTATATTGAGATCTTCTTAAATGAAAAAATGGAAGAAATAACGAATACAAACCAAAAAAAAAAAAGTAATACCAATGTGTTCACAAGACAAAGTAATGGGGACATACATTCCTTTGATACTAGTGTTACAAGTAATTATGACGACATGCAGACTCACTACATAGAATGTATACATACAGAGTAGCAGACAGGTAATAGCTAATTTTTTTTTTTTTTTTGGTACTGGGGATGGAACTCCGGTCCTTGCGCTTACAAGGCAAGCTGCAGAACCACTGAGCTAAATCCCCAGCCCAACAGGTAATAAATCACAGATACACATATGTGTATGTGTCTATGCAAAAGACAAATGCAGACATCCTACAGAAAAAGATACAGTTCATACAGTGACATACTTAAAGTGAATATCTTTGTTATAATTTTGTTTTGTAGAGAATTGTGATTCTTCATTTGGAAGCATAGATGATCTTGGCATCTTAATTTTTGACAAAACACAAATTAAGTCTTCTGGAGTGTTTTTAAACATTAAAAAAAAAAAAAGCATTTTGAATGGAATAACATCCCCATCTTGTGGTGTTTCAGAATATTGACTCTAAAGTATTTTGATTTTATGTAGTTTTGGTAAAAATATATCTAATGATTGTGGAACATGGGAAAGTACTCACACAAAATTGAATTTACAAATTTTCAACTCAATAAATTTTTAACTGAAACTAAACTACTTTAATGGAAGAATTATATTAGTTAGTAGCGAGTGTATTTACTTTAATAGTTGATTCTTTGGCATTTACCTTACTTAACCTTACTAGGCTCAGAGCAAGAACCAAGTGGTAATCTACATTTGTACCTGTCTTTTCTTAACTTTAGTGCCTACAGTTTTAATTTCTTAAAGGAAAAACTGTGTTGTTATCTTCTTGCACTTTACAATTAAAAAGTGACCACTGCTATCACCAATTTGTTAGTATTTTAAACTGGAATCCTTTTTTTTTCCTATCTAGAATGTGGGATAAATTAAATCAGTGTTATGAGTTGTATCTTTGATCTAAAAATGCTTGTTTAGGAATGCAAATGGATTCTATATTCTATATTATTAGACTTTTTATTGTATTATTTGATGTATTAAGGTTTATTTTTAGTAAGAGTATGAGTATGTCAGTAATTGGTGCTGATGTTTCAAAACTGTAACTGGGAACATAAAAGTAGACAATATGAATTAGAGCCCTTAGCCAACAGATGGCTATAGTCTAATTGAGAGTAGACACAAATATAACAGCTACATTTAAAACAAGACAGTGCATCAATTATTTTGAAATGCCCTATCAAATTTTGTAGTTCTTTCTTCTGTGTCAGTCATTCAATTAATCTGATACTAGATACCATGAAGGATACAATGAATAGTTACAGGAAAAATAATTCAAGACCCTGATAATCTAGTTAGCTTGACTCATAATAACAAAATCAGTGAATTTAAGTGATTAGACCTACATATAATATACTAATGTTATGAATGAAAACTGGGAGAGATAATGTCTTTATTGGATATATTTTATACTTTAAATATATTTCATTTATATTTTAAATATATTTCAAATAGAAAGATAAGATAAAATTAGAAACCATGGAAGAAAATAATTTATAGCACTGTACTTAACCTAAGTACTTAGTAATTTGATGTTTAGTATTACTTTGTTTTTCTACCTGAGGATTCAGGTCCTTTAAAAAAAGAGGGTGACCAAGGTCTTGACTCATTTTAAAAATATAGTTAGAAAATATTTAGTAGTAAGTATGGCAAATTTTCAAGTCTTTCTGGAAGAAAATTGCAAAATGGCAGATGAAGATAAAAGAATCTTGATAGGGTATGAGATCTTAATATTGTAGAGAAGTAAATTCTTTTCAGATTAAGATGCAGATATAATTATTATGAAATTCAAAGTTTCCCAAAGTGACTCTAAAATTAATTTTTATAAGTAAATATTAGAGAGAAACTAGACTTTTTTTATGAGAAAAAAAGGAGTAAAGACAAACTACAATTAAAAAATTGCCTGACATTGGGATAGACAGATCAAGAAAACTGGAAAATTTAGAATAGGTCAGGTTATATTTATAAATTTTATATAAGAACAGCATTTCCAATCAGCAAGGAAACAATGGGTTAGATAATAATGGGTTAGCTATTAAAATGGAAATAAGGGATACAAATAGATGTTGGCAGAATAGAAATATTCATCACATGATTCTGTGAGTGAGAAGAGTAGGGCCAATAAAGGAGAAGAGAAAGAGAGCTCAAGGAATCATGAAACAGGTGACAGGAAAGCTTAGAGATGCAGAAAGACAATGTAGAAAAAAGTGAATTAGTGCACCATACTAACTTTGACTGGGGTGGGAGGGCATGGAGGACAGGACCTGACTGTACAAGCAGAAGGTAGTCCCAGAGAAGCCTCACAGTCCCAGTGTGATAAACAATTGGCCAAATGTCCAAGCCACTGGTGAAAATGATGGTTATGATAAACTGTAAATCCATTGTGGGCATTTGGTCTGAAAGTGACTCCTGAGTGGCAGTAACCAGAAGCCATCTAGAGAAGGGCTTATTGTTTGGGGGCAGAGATACTCTGGGGGCAAGAAATCATGGAATATCAACAATTTAGGGTCCCTTGGGATACCCTGCCACAGTGAATGGGTGGAAGATGTCTATACAGTACACTTGAGGAGAGAGCTCAATCACAGACGTGCTGAGAAGTTTAAGCAGCAGGGAGATTCAGCTGTGGAAGGCACCATGGTCAGTAGTACTGTCCTCTGTGATGAGGAACAAGGCAAGTGGTTTTCTGAGGGGACTAGGTCTGAAAGTGCCAGAACCACAGGCACCAGGTTGCTTGCCTCTGTAGCTACCCTCCATGCAGAATGCAGTAGTCTTTTTGCTTCTCCCACTTGCCAGTGCTTGGGGATATGCCTCTGCTTGGATGTTTGTCATCTCCCAGGGTGCGTGGACACAGACCTCTGGAGCACGGGGGCACCACATCAGCACACATACTGTGAAGGTAGTTGGGGCTAGCAGCAGTTCTGGATATGCAAAAGAAAACAAACAAACAAATTCTCTGGAGTGAATACATTTCTGAAGCAAACAACATGCCAATGACTGGCCAGGCTCAGTGGGAAGTATGGAGCAGGGCTCAGGATTTATATAGCACCAACTTATTTGATAAGAGCACAGAGAAAACAACAAGTCTCAGGTGTGACTCACTGCCCTGTCCATACACATGAATTCCAATATTAGATGTCTGAGAAAGAAACTGCTCCAATCTGAATACCTCAATGTGGAGTAATTTTTTGGATGAATTTTCCCCTTTTTCTCTTGCTTTAATTTTATTCATGTAATTTTTTAAATGGATTGAAAAATATCTCCAGCTCTCATCTCCTATTTTTCATTTCTTTTCCCTTTTAAAATATTGCTTCTGTTTCCACTTTTCCTTTACCCACCCTTTCTATTTTTTAGTATTACTATATAATTTTTGCCCCTTTCTTTTCTGTTGTTATTGGTGGTATAGTTGTTGGTTTTAATTGGTTTTCAATTTATTTCTATATCTGGTTTATCTTTGTGTGACTGTTGTTACTATGGTTTGTTTTTTCGTTTTTGAGCAGTCCTGGGGGTTGAGACCTCAAGAGAAGGATCCTCACTAAGAAGACTCACATAAAATTGTAAGATATACTCAATCCCAACAAGTACACAAATCTCAACAAAGAAACTCAAGAAATATGAAAAAACAAGGCAACATGACTCCTCCAAAGTGTCCTGGCTGTTCAGTAACTGAATCCAAGTATATCAAAATGGATGAAATACCAAGAATTAAAAAGATTGATTTTTGCAAATAACATTTTTTTTAAAGTAGCAAAAATTTGTGGAGAGGAGGATAGCTTCTGTCTAAGAGAGCCAGAAGGGGGACTGGAAAGGGGTTCCTGGCCCACTCCTCTTTTCAAAGGTGTTTTAGAAGGCAAAACCATGAGGTGAGGCAGGTACAAAGTGAGATAAAACTATAAGACACAATGAAAAATTACAAGGTGGGCATGAGGTGGGACAAAACCATGATCAACCAATAAGATTACAAGTACAGTCACCCAGGTAATTAAATGGGGATCAAATGGGATAACAAGTCAGGTAGCAAGCTTATATAGAATGAACAAGGAATTTCTGGAAAAGAAATGGGCTAGGGAGATTGATGGCTATTTAGAATATCAATCACTGCCATTTATACCAAGGGAAGTAGTTGGGTCCCTCACCTTTTTTCTTTTTATAATATTAACCAGTGAATGTGCCTCATTTGTTTTTCTGTGCTGAGGGCTCAGCTTTATCTAACTGCCTTGTAATAATTTTTAATCAACTTAGCTGTCTGCAATATAACCCCCTCTGAAGAAGTATCCCTAATAGTGGTTAGGGGAGAAAGAGCATAGTTTTTAATCATCTAACTGCTTTGAGCCAGGAAAGGTTGATGTGAAGGAGACCGAAGTTAGGGCCCCTCTCCAGAGAGCTAACTTAATGGCCCCCAAATAGAAATTCTAGTGTAACCAGTTATGAACTTTTTACAAGGTCAATCTGGTGGATCCTGGTAAAAGTGTCACTTGAAATATGAAATATTATATCTCCCAACCTGTTAACTGTATGATATGCTGAGTTTTTGTTCTCTAGAAATCAAAGAATGAGTCCTAGGAATGATGGAGATTAAAAGTAAGAAGATATTTATTGATAGGAAAGCTCCTGAGGGGCAGGAGGGGTCCCTAGTGGGTAGTCCAAGGACCCCACTTTATAGAAAAGTTTTATAGGGTGAAACTCACGTGGGTACAACATGGGCCACAGCCATGAACATCTAATAAGGATATAAGTATAGTCACATAGGTAAATCGTCCAATTGGGAAGCAAGTCACGTAGCAAGTGTGGATGGAATTTTCTAGGAACCAGGATTTTTCTAGGAGGCGGTGGGTCCAGAGGTCTTTGGTCGCCCCCAGGGTGGTCAATGCCTATCTATACTAAGCCCAGTTTTTTGAAGAAGTATGTGGGTCTTGTCATCTTGTCTCCATCTTGAGGCCTGGTATTTAGCCGATGTGCAGCTGTGGTGTGTTTCACCTTTGCCCTGGCCCTCTCAAGGACTTAGCCCTATCTGACTGCCTATAATATTTTTACCTAGCTCATTTATCTATAATAAAAGGAGTCTAGCACATTTGCTGTTGGTTTTACCTCTATGACCACTTGGACTTTGGCAGCCTCTAGGCAAGAATAAACAAAATTTGGGCTGGGGATTTATCTCAGTGGTGCTGCATCTGCCTGGCAAGCACTAGGTCCTGAGTTCAATTCCCGGTACTGAGAAAAAAAAGAATAAACAAAATTTTTAAGACATTAGAGCATGTATAATCTAAGCATGAGCACTAGAATGGAAAGGCAGGTTGGGAAAAGAGTCACACTTAGAGACTGAAATAGTGACTGTAATCTGCTGGCTCTTAGACTCTTTTATTGATGGAGGTTATCTATAAGTTTGATATTTGTATTTATTTATAAGTCTCTTTAGTTTTAGCTGTAAGAAGATAGAGACAGTTTGAAGGACAATTTTAGTTAAGAAATTTAAAAACTTTTGTTTAGCTCATATATTTTACCATAGTTTTTAAATGACCCATAACAGTGGTCAACTACTGGAGTAGCTGGAAACTGCCAGAGGGATGAGCGACTGGAGCCCCTTTTTATATTTAGCTTTATTATTATGGTCTTGACTTTAATTTATACTTTTCTACTGGGTGTTTAAGACCAAGTTAAAGTGAGACCTGTGTCAATCAAATGAACCTCTTGCTATTATCAAGATCAGTTAAGTTTCCTTAGGCATTACTTTGGAACCATGTATAGAGCCTCTCAGTTTTTCTGTCAGTGTCAGCCATCAGGATGAATCATGGCCTTGCTTGACCATGTTGTTTTCAGTTAAAGCCTAGGAGACTTCTCTCTTGGTGACCCTCCTTTGGCACACTGTACATTTGTTGATTTGGTGTTCCAAATAACATTTTAAAAGAGGATACAAGCAAATAGTTGAATGAATTAAGGGAGGTAATACAGGATATGAGAAATGAGACCAAACAGAAATCTTTGAAATGAAAAGCTCAATAAATCAAAAATTCAGTTGAAAGTCACACCACTGTATTAAATCAAGAATATCAGAATTTAAAGACATATTATGGTTTGAATAGAATTGATTCTATAATCTTTGAAACATTGTTGGGAATCATAAAGACCTGTCATGTCAGAGACCATCTATACATAGCAAGAGGCTATTATCTGCACATTTGCTGTAGAATGTTCTTTCTTCCAGAGAAGCCATCTGTGTTTACAGATATAAAATAAACCACACTAAAAAAGGAATTTTTGACAAACGGCAAATGAACTACATTGAAAATTAAATTACTTTTTGGAATAATGCATAAAGGTGTCTTTATTTTGTTGGCAGAGTTGTGTATCTGCTGATTTAATCCTCTCAGTAATTGCATTAAATATAAATATAAGTAGAGTAACAAAATTAATGATTAAGTGTGCATAGGAACATGTGTAAAAAAAGCCATAGAAAGACTGAAACTGAAAGGGCTAGGAAAAGATTAAATTGTGAAAGAGTAGCCAAAGGAAACTTGGTTTAGTTTTATTGATATTAAATAATTTCAACTTTAAGGCAAAAAGTTTTATAGAGATGAGTAATTTCATAATAAAAATTCAGTTTGCCTGGAAGAAATAATGTCATTACATTTTACTTAACAATGGCCTTAAAATAAGTTAATACAATGTCACATTTCTGAGGTTCAAGATACAGATGAAATTAAAGAACAGGAAGAACAAGGCAATAGTAAACACTTTTTTTCTTTTTCCAGTACTGGGGATTGAACTCGGGACCTTGTGCTTACAACACAGGTGTGGTGCCACTGAGCTAAATCCCTGGCCCAATAGTGAACAACCAGAATAGTAATTGCAGCTGAAGAATTTCCTGTGAAAAAGCATAAGGGCCTTTCTGAGATGATGAAAATGTATATAGGGTATAGTTACATGAGTGCATGTATTATATGCAGCTAAGGAAGAGCGATTGTTATACAGAGAAGGTCTGGGCTCTCAAGGAAATCAGAACAAAAACAAAGATATCATAATTGTGGTTGGAAGCACATCTGAAGAAGGTCAAGCGTCAAGATAAGGATGAAATGGCCAGGCCTACATGCCTCTCTAAGAGATAAATAATAACTTGAGATTATATTGTAATTAGCATCACCTGGTCCAGTAAGTCCAGAAAGGCATTGGTTGCCCAGGTGGGTATCCACAGCATTTGGACCTACCCTTTCCCCAGAATGCCTTTGTTTTGTCCATGTATCCTTGCTATGTGACTCATTTCCCTATAGGATCTATATTAGCTAAGCAGATATACCTGTAATCCTATAGATTAATGGAAGTTTAATCCATGTTGTACCCATGTTGTGACTTTGCTGTATAAATTATTCCTGACAAAGGGGTTTTCTGGCCACCCAATTTGGGACCCCTCCTGGAAATTCAGAAGCTATTCTTTTCTCTTTATTTCTAATAAAACTTTCCTAACTTCTTTGTAACTGGTTTGCGACTTCGTACTTCAGTGTTACGTGATCACAAACTTAGCGCATTTGGCATCTAACAGGTTAGGAGTTATATTTTTCCTATCTTACACGCATTTGTTAAAACACATTTAATTGTTATTTATTTATTTATTTATTTATTTTTGGTACCAGGGATCAAACTTGGGACCTTGCGCTTGCGAGGTGGCAGGTGGTGGAACCACTAAGCTAAATCGCCTGCCCTTAATTGTATGTTTTATATTTTTGTGTTTCATTGTAAATTTATTTACAAATGAAAAATAAACAATATTGAAATTAGATTAATAGATCTGCTTTTTCTAGTGCCATGAGTTAGCAATTCAGAAAATACTGCCTGTTTAAAAGCAACTGATCAGATATGTTGAGGATAAAAGGAGTCAAGTTTCTATTGGAGAAAATAGAAGGAAAAATTGTGAGGAAAAAGGAAGATTAGAATGTAGTCTAGTATTGGATTGAAAATAGAATTAGTTTTGACCTCAAGCCTTTTAATAGATCTACATGTATATATGGATGCATGTGTGTTATATTTATATCTCCTAGTTTTATATGCTGATAGGGTCTAAGCTGCACTGATACCTCAATATTAAGAGTATTAAGAGTATCCATAGTGCCCACATTTTCCCCCTGAAATACTACAAAAAAGAGCAGTCATTCTTCGGAGAAAAGGCAGATTCCAAGCTGTATCAAGGATGAACCTGTAACATTGCATGGTGCTAGAAAGTAAAGAAACTCTCCATGAATAATAGAGCTGTAGTGCAATGTCATATTGCTTAGCTTATAGAGTGTTCCATTGGCCCAAACTGTCCCAGTTTGAGGTGAGGGATTTAGCTCAGTGGTTCTGCTGCTTGCCTCGCAAGCACAAGGTCCCAAGTTTGATCCCCGGTACCAAAAAACTCCAAAAAACGCACCCTTACTTGGGGCTGGGGATTTAGCTCAGTGGTTCTGCCACCTGCCTCACAGGCCCAAGGACCCAAGTTTGATCCCCAGTACCAAAACAAACAAAAACAAAAAACAAACGGGGACAATTTGAATATTTAATGATAATGGCTTGAGTAAAATAACCTATTCATATTTAGTTAAAGATACATTTACAGCTGGGCATGGTGGCACATACCTGTAATCTCAGCACTCAAGAGGCTGAGGCAAGAAGATCACCATGAGGTTGAAGACAACCTGGGATACATAGTGAGTTCAAGGCCAACCTGAATAAAATATTGAGACTGTCTCAAGTGAAAAAAAAAATGTAAGTACATAAATAGGAGATAAGGAAAGTTTCCTACAATAAAATGCAAACTAGTAAAAGAATGATGAAATAGGAAAATCATCATTAAGTACTAAACTACTGGTTAAAGTTTGATAAGGAATGTATTTTTACATAGCTTTAAAATAGTTTCTCACAAATTGCTTATGAAATTAAAAGGCAGAAAGTAACAACTTGCCAATGGGAAAACCTAGCTTACTTTATACATTAATTCAAATTATGAAGTTTTTCATTGCTAATTTTGGGACAGAGTGACATCATACACTAGTATAGAACCCTGAAAAGATGCACTATCACTTTTGTGGTGTTCTGGTCAAAAATGCATAATAAACAAGCAGGAAGAAATGTCAAGCAAGTTCAAGTTAAGGTGTTTTATAAATAACTGTCCTGTTTTCTTCAAGAATGTCAGTGTCAGCCAAGATAAAAGCTCAAGATACTTTCCAGATAAAAAGGTACTAAAGAGACATAACAGTAAAACATTATATGGGATATTGGACTGCAAATCCAGTCATTACACTGTGCCACCATTGAGATAATTGGTGAATATGAATATGGAAAGTGGGTTAGATAGTAGCATATCAATATTAAATTCCTTGATTTTGAAAACTACATACCATTTTTTGAAAGAGAATGTGCTTTTTCTTAGGAAAGACAAATATTTAAGAGCAAGGGGTGCAATGTCTCCAAATGGTTCTGAAAAGCATATGCATATGAAAATAGAATGAAAAGCAAGTGGGGGCAAAAATGTGGTAATTGATGAATATACAGGAATTCACTTTACAATTTTTGTAGCTTTTAAGTGTGACATTTTGTTTTTAAATGAGCCCCCCCATTCCCCAAATTATTAGCATAGAGTTCAAAAGAAGAGAATTTGAGGCAAGGAAAACAGCCTTGGGATGAGAAAGAGCTTGGCTGGTGGCAAAGAAACTGTGGCTGGTGTGTTGACAAGATGCTAGGTGGCAAGGGAAGATGCAGAAGTGTACAGGCTAGAAATCATGCGATTCTCATGGGCCATGGGAAGGGATTTGGATTTAGTCCTAAAGGGAAGTCGCTGAAGTTTTGAACATAGATAAATGTAGCAAAATAGATTTTAGAGTTAATCCCAGGGAATGATTATGACTGGAACTGTTTAAGCTATACAACAGCCTTATAATTACTTGGTCACTCTGTCTACAGAAAGAAGGAACAGGGACAATGAGGCCTCCTTGGGTCTCTTACCAGGTAAGGAAGATGGGGAGGGCCAGGGATTTAGCTCAGTGGTTCTGCCGCCTGCTTCGTAAGCCAAGGACCTGAGTTCAATCCCCGGTACCAAAAAAAAAAAAAAAAAAAAAAGGGGAAAAAAATCCTACTGAAACCCTGTGGGAAAACAAAAACAATACTACTCTTCACTTATTGCCATGCTTTGGCTGCCCAGCACACTTCTGATGCTGACCCTTCACAGCAAACCATCATTTCACTCTCATTGTTCCAAGAATATCCCCATTCAAACTATGGATTATCTCATACTTGACACCAAGAACATTAGCAAAGGGCCCATTCAAACTCTCTCAAAAGGAGGACAACCGAGGTCTGGGGATTTAGCTCAGTGGTTTCGACGCCTGCTGCGCAAGCTCAAGGGCCTGAGTTCGATCCCCAGTACAAAAAAAAAAAAAAAGGAACAACCCAAAATAACATCCAGTATCTTGTTTCTTGTCCAAGTCCAACATCTCTGATGTTTATTTCTTTAGATCATTTTTGAATGTGGCTCATCCTGACTCTAAATCTTAAGGTTAGATAACAAATTTAATGTTGGAGAGGACATGGTTTGTTATTCAGCATCGTAGATACAGAGGTTCCCCCTCCCTTAGAGGGAAGGGGTATGCCTGAACTTAATTATCCCACATAATTAGGATGCCCCGTCCAGCAGCAGCAGTAGCCTACTACTCATAAGTTATCAGCTGATGGCAACTGACGTTCTCACGGCTAGCCATGTTACCATTTATACTCAGATATTCAGAGTCTAAGACCTTTCAATTTATTCCTCATATTTAACATTTACCATGACTGCATTTTAAGACAGCAGGGAGTCAGGAGCCCTCCCATGGGGGACAGAAATCAATGGTATGTCTAGTAGTATACTGAGCTGATCTTTGCAGACTTTTCTTTAATGGTAATACAATTATACTTACAAATTATATTTCTCTTAATTATCATGCTCCATTTGTATATTTCCCAATATAGTTTTTTCCATCCTTACACATGACATTATGAAATTTGTTTTCACCCATCTTTACTTGCAGTAAATAAAATGAGTAACTCTCTAATAGGATGTACAAAATCTGCTCTACAGATATATCAAAGATCTTCTTGCTTGAGTAGTGGGCTGATTTTCCATATATATATATGGAAATATATATGTGAATATATATATGAATATATATGTGAATATATATATATATATATATATTCATCACTGGCTATTCCTGAAAATGGCATAGATGAGGATTCTCCTTATGAGCTGTAAAGACCTCTATTTTATCTCCTAATATACAGTTCTCTTCTGATCAAAGAACCTGACCTCTCTTTGGGTACAGCTGTAACCCTTCTGCCTATCATACTTCCTTTTCCTTTCTTCTTTGAGTCATAGGGAAGGACACATGATTCTAAGCCAGGAAATTGGACTTCTCCTCAGAACTCCTTTTCAGTGGTTTTGGAGAAAATGTTTTCTTAAAACAGGGGCTGTTATTTTGTCAGGTTGTGAAGCTTAGTGGGCTGAGGTCTGTAGGCCTGCTACAGAGAAACATGAGACACAGCCTTGATAATAGCATTTTTATAATTTATGGAGCAGTGCCTCAAACCAGTGTTACCTCTGTAATTTAGCTAAGTAACCTCAAAACAACTTACATTGCTTAAGTAATATTCTGTCATATATAGTCATAAGTCCTATCTAATTACTTGAGGGCTTCACTGCTTTACTGAACGCTGCTGTTCGCAAGTTTATAGGAGTCTGGAATTAATTAGGAGTTGAAAATCACAGACTTTCTTGGCCAGGTTTGGATTTTCTTGAGCAATTAAAATTCTTTACCATCTCAACATGTTGCCAGTGGGTTAGATTTTAAGGAGCCTCATTAGCTTGAAACAAATGCCAGAAATTTTGTTGAGTTGTTACTCCAGAATCTAGATTCTTCTTTGAAATTTCTGTTTCTTAGTGACACAAGTCAGTTCCTTCTAGTCTGTAGGCCTATACTTCATGACCCCCCTCCCCCTTAAAACTATAGACAGGGAGGGAGAGAAGAAGGGACAATAGATTTCACTCAGGAAATGCATTCATATATATTTTTATTAACATGTATTTTTGTATAAATTAATTGGTTTTGTTGTGACATTCCCATATATGCATACGTTTATATTTTTTGTTAAACATGAAAGGGGAGACTTTTTCCCTTTGACATTTTAAAATCTCCATTAGTAAAAACTGTAAAAAGTTAGATTAAATAATATTTATATTCTATCTATAGTGTTTTAGCTATTTGTGTAGTAAAAGCCAACATTTTCAGAATTGAAATGTTTACTTATAATTTTGAAAAGATCTTAATTGTGATTGTAATTCTTTAACCAGACATTGATTTCTTTTGCCTTTATGAATTATAAGGTTATACATAGAACTGAGGTCCCCATTGACTTCTTGTCAGGTGAAACTGCTCTTGGCTCCCAGTTGTCACCCACACTCCTACTACTGGGCCCCCTCCATTTTCAAAACGAGAAACAAGGAATCTCTCTCCAAATGAGCACCCTCATACTTTGAATCTCTTCCACCAGGAGGAAACCAGTCTCACTGATGGACTAATGAAGTTAGTCCCACTGAAAAGAATCTACTCAGATTAATGCCCACTGTTTTAGGACTTTAATTATGTATATTAATCTACCTATCTATCAATATATTACTACATCAATTATACCTATCAATTATTATATCAATCTATTGTTTGACAACAGCACTTTGATTAGTGTTTGACTAAGTAACTGGAAAAAGGTTTATATGTCTTGGGAATTTTGGGAGATGTCTCAGAATTCTCACTGCTACAGCAATGAATTGCATCATGATTGAATTTGTTTAAAAATCCAATTAAAAAATATAATTTCTAACCAAAAATGAGAGACTATTTAGAAGTTTAGAAGTCTTGAAACTATTTTAACAGGGAATTAAATCCCTCTTGTTTAAATTCCAATTCTTACTGGTCTCAGGCTGTCAAATCCAAACACTGAGTAATGATGCTGCCTAAGTGGAGGTCACTCCAGAGCTTTTTCCACCAAGACATGAATCTGGCTGCCCTCACTAAAGCAAGATGATCATTACAAATATCACATGCATGTACAATTTTTCTTTCTTGCCAGCAGTCTGCTTATAGGCATGATGTTCTTTGAGTGTTTATAATGGGAAAGTTTGGGAGTCTATAACATTCAAGCACATCTTATAAGTAGGGGAGGCCCCTTGTGTTTTTTAAATCATTACAAATGGTTTTGTCTTCCTCCAGGAGAATTCCAGGAATAAAAAAGCAGTGCTTCTGTCAGCGTTTTCTCCATCATTGGGCCCTCTTCCTCAGAGGTGCAAACTCAGTCCCAGCAGCCCAGCTGTACTCCAAATCAACTTTCTTTATCCTCTCAGGGCTAAATTGCAGAAATACTTCTCATGTTCTGCCAGCTACTTAATTTCTTTTTCTCATTTCTAGCTTGAATATACTCTTTTAAAAAGGAATCACACCAAAATCTCCCCCAAAGCTAAACAGCATTGGATCACAGTGGACTAGTGAATGTTCATAAGGTTGCCTCCAATCATTAAGAAAGTGTTAAATCATGAGCCCAATACTGCTTAACAACATGGAGAAGTGAGTAAAATGTCATATTTCTAATTAGGGATCATCCCAGTATGGAATTACCTTGTGCCCACGGATTCACTCATTTCAGAATTAAGCTAATTAGTAACCACTCCTTTATTATGGTGTTTCTGTCTTACAGTTAATCTGCTGCACTTCAGGGTTAGCCTTGGTCCATCCTTGCTCCATCAGCTCTATCATTTGTCCCTGCTTCACCAGATCTCAAGTCTCTAAAGTGTGCCTTAACCTGCAAGGGTATTTGCAGCATGGTTATGTTGAAGGTTCCAGTGCCAGATGTCCTGTATTCAATCTCAGCCTTTTAATGTTTCTATACTTTAGTTTTCTATCTTACAAGATGTACTTTTCATGTGACTGGCAGAAAGTAAGTGCTTTCTAAATGTTAGATGTTATTTTAAGCACCTGTTTCCTGGATCGACAGCTAAGACTGCTGATGTACTTCTTGTCCCTTGGCTCAAGAACTAAGGCCGTGCTGGGTCTGTAGATGAAACATCTTTTACTCTCTCTAAATATGTCCAGAACCTAATGATTTCCTCTCTCCATTACCACTACCCATCCCTTAAGATAGGGTCTCATTATGCAGTCCAGGCTGGCCTTGAACTCACAGTGTAGCACAGGCTCCCCTCAATCTCTTGACAATACTCTTGCCCGAGCCTCATGAGTGCTGGGATTACAGGCATGCGCCAACGTGCCTGGCTCAAGCTTTTCTTACATTTATTGTTGTAATAGCTTTGTCACTGGCTTCCTTGCTTCCTTTCTGTCTCCTGTACGGTCTGTCTTCTGGGTGGCAGCTAGGATGATCCTTTGAAAACACAACTCTGGTCTTTGTCATTACTCTGCTTAGAGTCCTGCAGTGATTTCCAGCTTCACTCAGTGTAAAAGCAAAAGTCCTTCATCATCTGTGTCCCCATTAACTTTCTGATTGCCCACTGCCTGCTCAGCTCTTGCAATACTACACGTTTTGCTGTTCCTCAAATGTGCTATGCCTGTTTTTACCTCAGATCCTCACACACATGTATTTCATGTCTGGAATGCTATTCCCTTAGATGTGTGCTACTCTCACCTTCATATATCCTTGTTCAAATGTTACCTTCTTAAAGAGGCTCACGCTGATACCTTCCTCTCATGCTTCTAATCTCCTTTACCTTACTGTACTTTCTCTTTTTCTTAGTCTTTATCATAATGTCTATACACTACGCAGTCTGCTTTTTCTATTGGGTATTTTATGCTCTCTCATGCTAAGATATAAGTTCCTTAAACCCAGGGATGTTTGCCCTTTTTAGAATTTCTATATCTTCTTCATTTAACTTTGGCAATTCATATGTATCTAGGAATCTGTCCATTTCGTCTGTGTTTTCCATTTTATTGGAGTAGAGGTTCTCACAGTAGGTATTGATGATCCTCTGGATTTCTGTTGGATCTGTTGTGACTTCACCTTTTTCATTATTTTTTATTTTTTTTTGGTACCAGGGATCGAACTCCAGACCTTGCGCTTGTGAGGCAGGCAGCGGCACCACTGAGCTAAATCCCCGGCCCTTTTTCATTCTTAATTGCATGTATCTGTGCCTTTTCTTTCCTTTTTTTGATAAGGTTGGCTAAAGGTTTATTGATTTTATTTATTCTTTCAAAAAACCAACTCTTTGATTCATTGATTTTTTTGTGTTATTCTCTTAGTCTCCATTGCATTGATTTCTGCCCTAATCTTTATAATTTCCTCTCTTGTACAAGCTGTGGATTCGTTACGCTCTTCTTTTTCCAGGAGCTTGAGGTTCTGCATTAGGTTATTTATCTGAGTTTTCTCTGTTTTCCTAATATGGGCATTCACTGCTATGAATTTCCCACATAGAACTGCTTTCATTGTGTCCCATAGATTCCTGTATGTTGTACTGGCATTTTCATTTACTTGTAGAAACTGTTTAATTTCTTCTTTAATTACTTCTGTGACCCATTGGTTGTTCAAGAGGGTGTCATTCAGTTTCCATGTGTTTGTTGGGATTTCGTGGTTTCTTATGTTATTAATCTCGAATTTTATTGCACTATGATCTGATAATATACAGGGGGTAACTTCAATTCTTTTACATTTACTTAGATATGTCCAATGAGCTAGCATGTGGTCTATTCTGGAGAATGACCTGTGTGCAGCCGAAAAGAATGTGTATTCCAATTTTGTGGGGTGGAACACTCTATAAACATCTCTTAAGTCCATTTGTTCAATAGCTTGGTTCAGTTCTAGAATTTCCTTGTTAACCTTTCGTCTAGATGATCTGTCTATTTGTGATAGTGGGGTATTGAGGTCCCCCACTACAATTGTGTTAGTGTTTATTTGGTTTTTCATGTCTATTAATAATTGTTTTGTGTAGTTGGGGGCATTTGTATTTGGTGCATATATATTTAGGATTGTCATCTCTTCCTCTTGGATTGTTCCCTTCACAACGATGTAGTGACCATCTTTGTCTCTCTTAATTAGTTTTGGTTTGAAATCTACTTTGTCTGCAAATAAGATTGCTACCCCTGCTTTCTTCTGGGTTCCTGTCATGTGGAGAACTGTTTTCCATCCTTTTACTTTCAGTCTATGAGTTTCTTTTTGAGTTAGGTGTGTTTCTTGTATACAGCATATTGTTGCATTTTCCTTTTTAATCCATTCTGCCAGTGTATTTCTTTTGATTGGTGAATTGAGGCCATTAACATTGATGGTTATAATTGAGAGATATTGATTTATCCTTGTCATGATGTTTTACTTTTGTTGGTTCTTTTATTTCTTATCTTTTCCCCCTTTCCCTTTAGTGTCTTACCTTGCCTGGTGGCTTCCCTCTGTTGGGCCTCATGGAGTTGTGACCTTCATTGCTTTTTTCTATGATATTGTTTAGAATTGCTTGTAGTGCTGGTTTGGTGTTCATGAAATTTCTCAAGTGTTGTCATGGAAGTATCTAATTTCCCCTTTGATTTTGAAAGATAATTTTGCAGGATACAACTGTCCAGGTTGGAAGTTATTTTCTTTTAGGGTTTGAAATACTTGACTCCAGGCTCTCCTTGATTTGAGGGTTTGTGTTGAGAAGTCTGCTGTGATTCTGATGGGCTTCCTTTGTAGGTGATTTGTTTCTTTTCTCTAACTGCTTACAGGATTTTGTTTTTCTGTTGGGTTTCTGGGATCTTGACTATTATATGTCTAGATGTAGATTGTTTTTGATCATGGCTAGATGGAGTTCTATATCCCTCACTTATCTGTATGTCCAATTCTCTACCTCTGTCTGGGAAGTTTTCCACTATTACTTCTGTGAAGAGTTTTTTTTTATGTATATTGTGCTTTCTCCTGTTTTTTCCTGGACTCCTATCAGTCTTATGTCATTCTTCTTTGCATCGTCTAGCAGTTGTTGGATTGATTTATTGTGGTCCCTTACTATTTTTAAGAAATCTCTATTTTCATGGTCTCTAACCGTGATCCTGTCTTCTATATCTGATATTCTATCTTCAGATTCCCTTAATCTGTTGTGGATACTTTCAATGGAGTTTTTGATCTCCTAAATATCTGTTTGAATATGTTTCATGGATTCCATTTCTTCCTTATGTTGGGTGATCATGGTTTCCATTTCTTTCTTATGCTGGGTATTCATGGCTTCCAGCATGTTTCTGAGCTCATCTATTTTTTTATATCTGTTTCTGTTCCAGATCCTCTAATCATATCTTTCACTCTGCTCACCATCTCTGTATTTATCTGGGAGATTATTTCTGCTTTGAATTTTTCTAGCGCCTCATTCATCTGTTTTGTTACTTCCTGTGCTATCAGTTCAGGGTATCCAGGTGGTTGGTTATAGGACTTTTCCATCTCATTTCCCCCAGGATTTACCCTTGGTGGGGTGTAAGTCTGAGTTTGTGCCTTGCTTAAATGTCTTCTCATTTTTGTTTTTGGTACTGTCCTTGGTTTATCTCCTGGGTTGATAGTTTGAAATTGCTTATTGTAGGTATTTTTGTTGCTTGTAATTAGAACCCTTATGGAATGATTGCTTCTCAGAGGTGTCTTCCAGATATAGCTGGTCTTTAAGTTTTGAGTCTCTAATGACTCTAAGGCTATCTCATTCTCAACACCTTACCCCAAGTGATTCAATCAGCCATACCATTGCATCAAGTACATCTTTGAAAATGACATTTTGTGGTAGTTATTAATCTATCACCTTTAGCTGTGTGACTTAAATCAAGATCGAGGACCAACCCAACATATAGTGAATAAACTCTTCAATATAACAACTTTACCCTTTGGGATGGGGAGTTAGAAGGGGTTGGGGAGGGAGGGATAGATGGGAAGGATAGGGTAAGGTTAGCAGTGTGGTCAGAGGACACAGGTGAGAAGGAAAAAGAGAATAACAGGCAAATAAAGAAGAACTCCAAATGAGGACCAAAACAGGGACAAAAAGGGAAGATGAACAATGTGGGAGAGCAAGAGAGTGAGTGTAAGAGAGAGAGAAAGGAAAGAGAAAAGAAAGAAGAAAAGAAAAGAAAAAAAGGAGAGAAAAACAAATATTTGCAAAGAGTAGGGAAAAAATTAAAGCTAAGAGGAGCAAAAGAAAAGAGAAAAAAATCAAAATAATAAAACTAATTTTGGGAATAAAAAATAACCATGAAGATGAAGGGCCTCTTTCAGGGTATGTCTCTGCTGTCACCATAGACAATGTGGGTTGCAGTGTGCAGATATAAGTCAATGAGTCTCAGCAAGCTAGTCGCAGACCCGTGAGATTCAGGCAGATTTCTGGCTGCAAGTCCCAAGTTGAACTCCCTGTCCTCCTGTAGGGTTGAACTCTGCAGAGTTGTATTTCAGGTTCCAGCTGCCCTTCACCTGAAGATAGTCCCGGTCCTGATGGGAGGTGAAGATGACTCCAACTTACCCAGTACAGTGGTCTGGTGGTCCGGTGTCCTCTGTGTCTTTGTAGTGTGGAACCAGGTGGCTGTATACAGG
The DNA here is from genome assembly GCF_053883595.1 of Heterocephalus glaber. NCBI lineage: Eukaryota > Metazoa > Chordata > Mammalia > Rodentia > Bathyergidae > Heterocephalus > Heterocephalus glaber. The sequence goes on from NW_028258294.1 coordinate 12,959,417, forward strand.
AGTGGTGTGTGTGTGTGTGTGTGTGTGTCCAGTGGATTGTTGCCGGCGCACGCGTTCCGCGTGACTCACGACGTTGCTACGGTGTCAGCAGACATGCCTGTCTGCAGCGGGCTGATTCCGTGCTTTCTGTGCGACTGGCGACGTTGCTATGGCGTCCGCAGCTGTTTGCCTCTTTTTGTCTCTCATAGATCCCAAGTGTCAAAAACAGTACCTGATGCATAAGGATGAAATATTTGTTAAATATTTGAATTAATGAACAAATGGATGTTGTAGTAAGGACAGAAACAAATGTGATGTCAGTTTAAAATCTGGCACATTGTAAAGAGCAACATGGAGTTTTTGCATAGGAAGATAAACTAAACTAGTAAGCCAAAGTACCATTTAAACCTGCTGGTTTTACATTAATCTTTTCAGGTATATGTAGGTATATAACAGTAATCTAGTGCTCCATCTAGCATCTGTATATAGGTGTTAAACAAATACTTATTTTTAAACTCACTATCATCTCCATAATTGTCAAAACTCAGGTGTATCTGAGATGCAGAGTAATCAGAGTGCAGACAAAGAGGGAAAAGAGGCTGGGACTGAGTGATGACCAGTAACCAGGGTTGTGGTTTCAACATCAGAGGGCTCAATGAATAGATCTTTCTTGGGATTTGATTCTGGCAGACATGGATTCCATTCCCAACTCTGTCAGTTTTGTTGCTGGTGGGCTTGGGTAGAGTGTTTTCTTTCCCCTTTGAAGCCTTCAATTGGGCTCTACTACATAGAAATATCGCTCTTGAAATATTCTAAAATTTACCAATAATTTGAAAAATGTGTTTAATAATAGATATTTTTGCGTTTATTGTTCTGGAATGTGCAAATATAATTTAAGACTAATATAGACTTTATGTACTGCAGGGTGAATTGTGTCCCCCTACTCTCACCAAATTCATATGTTGAATTTCTAACTCCCAGTGTGACTATTTTTTTAGTTAGAGATATAAGGAGATGATTAAGGTTAAATGAGATTATAAGGCTATTCCTGATTAATAGGATTAGTGTCCTTATAAAAAGAAACCCCGGGGCCGGGGATTTAGCTCAGTGGTTTTGCTGCCTGCCTTGCAAGAGCAAGGACAGAGTTCGATCCCTGGTACCAAAAAAAAAAAAAAAAAAAAAAAAAAAGAAACCCCAGAGATCCTACTGCTGCTCCCTTTACCATATGAAGACAGAACAAGACAGTGGCAGTCACCAAGATAGAAAGAGAGCCTTCACTAGAAAATGAATCAGCCAGTACCTTGATCTTGTACTTCTCAGATTCCAGAATTGTGAAAGAAAAATTTTTGTTGTTTAAGCCACCTAATCTGTACTATTTTGTATGGCAACCCAGACCAATTAAGAGAATATCCTATGGTGTTTCACAGAGTGGAATTGTAGGGGAACTTGCTGTTCTCAATGTCTGAGGTAATACAGGGCAGGTTTTCAATCCTGCAGACTGTATTCTCAAAGCCTGTGCATTGGAAAGACTCCTATAGATGGGCTGGGATTCCAGGAAGGACACTTGTTCCAACAGAAAATTGGGCTGCTATTCAGGATCTTAGGTGGAAAACAAGGCAATGGGCCGAGCACATGGCCAGTGAGAAGACAGCTCAGCTCTCCAATACTCAGGCTTACCCCAGATCCCAGATGTTAGAAGGAGGGCACAGATATCTGCTGCACTTCCTTCTCTGTTCATATCTTATTGATGAACCAGAAACCAGTGCCCAGAGCTGAGCAGAGCCAAGCAGGGCGAGGGCTGATCATTATTTTCAGCTATAAAGTGCTTATCCCCACTAGGACTTACAGAGCTTTTAAAAACAAAATCTGATACTACTGCATATTAAATGCCTGTTATTTTATAATTGTAGGTGTTAGTACAATTTATTTTATTATTTTAAAAAGTTTTCATATAACCAGAATTGAAAGTTGGTTGTATAGCTATATCGAATGAGCTAAATTCTCTAAAATCTCATTGAGGTTTTCATACCAGCTCCTTTAATATTATTTTCTGGGGAATCTTGTCAAATGACTGTCCTTAAGTTCTGGGTTGTGATTTTCAATGTGTGGTCTTTATTTTTACTGTAATGTATTGATTGTTTAATATTGACAGTATTTCTTTGCAGCTTGAAATATTTATCCTCCAAACTGGATATTTTCATTTCCTTTACTTGTGTGTCTGGATATCTGAATCTACCTAATAAGAATTGACTGTTTTAGGTTGACAAAGAGCCCTATAGGATAAAAATGATATATATGGAGTAAACTTAGTTTTCTCAAGAGGGAATATTTTTCTATTTAGTTTATGGCAATTTTAAAAGTTCCATAAAATCTTTTATGAAAATAATTCTGAGGAAAAATTGAAGTATAAAGCACACATGCATAAAATTTGTTTACTACACTATTTTTGACAATTCATTAAAACCCAGGAATTCTAGTCAGTATCTTCACACATAGGAATTTATATTCTCTGACTATATTCAATGAGGACAGTTTAGTAAATATAAGAATCAGCTGCACTGTAAAGCACTGGGGGAATATCACAATGAATAAAGCACAGTCCTTGGCTTTGAGACACTTGCTGATGATCAGTGAGAGAGAGAGGCAAGCCTTACTAGCAGTTACAACACATTGTGAACTCTGAGGGGAATTGGTATTCATAGAGTGCTACAGAAGCAAACAGGAGTGACACTTGACTCAACATAATTTAGGGAGTACCACGTATGTTTTCTTAAATATATAATACCTAAATTGATTATTGACAGCTATATGGGAATTATCTTCGTGGGTAGAAAAAGGCTGGAAGAAGACTGAATCACTGCAGGTAAAAGGAACACCTTATTAATATCCAAAGATCTGAAAAACCACAAGCCTATCTAAGACCTTTATGTAGAATGAGAGTAAAGTATTATAGGTAAAGAGCTGAGGTCAAACCAGGAAAGATTTTGAGCTATATTTTAGAGAATTTAGATGACGAGATGCGGTGTGTTTATAAAATGTGGAAGCTTAAGATTATTTTCTTGCTTTAGAAATTCCACTGAAGAATAATAACCTTTTTCTCATTTAATTCTCATGATAATTTTGTGTCCAGTTAAATATTTGGAGTATAGAGGACTTTACTAAAATGATTTTTATTTTATGTTATCCTTTTATTTATCTTTCCTTCTAAAGTTTGTTTATGTTCAATGTTCAATTATTTATGGTAGCTAATAATGACAGGATGGATGTTGTATTAAGTTATATAATGGTTCTTTCTCTCCATTTATTAACCTGGATTTATTGGTTAAGTGTGCCCATGGTTAGAAGAAATGATCTGTCTACTGAGAAATGAAATCAGCAACATTCCTTATATCTATGTTGCATAATGCTGAGAATAGACATTCTTCATTGTTCTTATTTAAAAGTGCTTGCACCAAGTAAAAACAACTTAGCTGTTTCTTTCAGGAAATAGCTGTGCATGGAAGAAACACTGTAAATCAATGAAACAGCTATTAGGTCTACCAGCTTATTCATCAGGACTTGCTTTAAGACCCCTACCTCACTGTTATCCAACCCAAATCCATTAAAACAAAACAACCTCTGTCAAATCACAATAAATTTGTTCTTTTTAAATTTGTAAAACACTTCTTAGAAACACTCAGCCAAAACCCTAAAATCCTACAATATCCTGCCCTAATGTTCCATTTTGAGACTACAACTCTAATGAATGTAGCTTTGTTTGGTTCATAGATGTTTCTAGTGTTTTTAATTGGGAGAATCAACAGTCAATGCTAGTCTCTTATAAACTAGTTTGGACACTTAACTGTTCAGAATATAATTTCCTCTATGGTATTCTCATGAAGTAACTATAGCAACATTGCGCATAAAACAATATCTGAAGACAGGATGAAAGATATTGGAAAGGTGAGAGCATAATTTAAGTCATGTACTTTTCACAGACAAAATATCAAATGATGTGAGATTTGAGCTACTGGCAGAGAGAATTGAGGTTTTGGGTGGTAGGGGAAATCTTTATCCATCTACTAAAGTGAATACTTTAATCCTGTGAACTGTGCTAACTTCATCTTGTGAACTGTGCACTACTATATTTCTAGAGGAACAAGAAGAAATTGTTTACCTAAGTTTACTTCTCAGTGGATCCTCATTGCTCTTATGACCAAGTCTAATTTGAGTCTGCTAGTGTTCCTTGTAATCTGACCTCTGCTTACTACTATAAACACCGATGAAAGAAATTGAAGAGGACACACACATACACAAATTAGAAAGGCATCCTCTATTCATGGGTTAGAAGAATCAATATTATTAAATGTCCACACTACAGAAAGTGCTTGACAGATTCAAAACAATCCTTACCAGTATACCAAAGACATAGACTACAGGCCACATTGATATATTGATATGAGCAGAAAGGGGCAGAGAGAGAAGTGTAGTCCCATTCACATTTTCTTAGGCCATGGCCTAAAAAAGACCTGGAAGAATATGATACAATCACAACCAATGGAAGGAAGAAAAGACATTAATGGTGCAGCCCAGTGATAATGTGTAGCAGTGATTGAAAAAGTTCCTGGTGGATATAGCATCTGTATCTCAACGATGGATGCCCAGGATAAAGGGTGAGACAATGTCTTAAAGGAGAAATGGGAACTAGAGCCCATTCAGGTTCTTGTCTGGGGTTGCAATACTCCTAACTGCACTATCAGCTCTTACCAAGTAACAGGGACTGGTAGGACACGCCAAATTTCAGACCCATTGAGGTGTATAGCCTACATCAAAGAGAAATACTACATGGAAGTCTAATGTTTTACTTTTGATCTGAAGCATAGAAAGGCCAATGTGGCTCTCTTTTTTTTTCTGCAGGAATAAGAAGGCTGTATGTTCCAGATGGGATAGCCATTAATAGACTCTCAGTCTGGGGTCATGAATGACTGTGGAGACTTGCTGACCCACAAGGGACATGCAATGTGAATGATAAACTATTTTTGTGTTTAACCTATAAGATTTTTTGTTACTATAGGAAAACCTAGTCTACCTTGACTAGTACAGATCTTGTATATGGTGATTGCTCTCTAGCTGCAGGCCAGCCTCATATAGCAATGAATATAGTCTTGACACTCTTCGTGGAGCATCTAACCTAGTGGAGGATGCACTTACATAAATGAAAATTATGGTACAATAAGGTGCATATAATTTTTAGGTGACAAAATTTTAATGATCTTAGAAGAAAGGCACCTCTTCTTGAGTGGGAAGTTGGGTGCAGATATAGACTAAAATGCCTTCAAATTGTCAGAGAAGGCTCTGAATTGTATGTTAATATCATTCTATTTACAAACTACATATACTAGCTGATGCAGCCTTGAGAGAAATACCCATTGAATGATTGTGTATCCTCTTGATTTGTGATTTCCAAAGAAGACAAGGTCCGCATCTTTGGTTTTTCTTTGTAATGGCACTCAGTTCCAGGCTCTACTTGTGGCTGAGAATGCCAGCATGATCTGGTTGAAGCAGAGAGGTACAAGAGACTTCATCTGACCTCTGCACTGAAAATAGCTTTTTAGTGAAAAGAATCCAATGTAAAATGGGGGCCTCATTTTGAGCCTTATCTATTGACATAACTCCTATCTATTTTCAAGTGTTTTGCATCACCAGCATACTTTAAAGAGTGTCTCTTATGCTTCAAAGAGAGCAAAAGTACATAATAAAAAAATCAGAAGTATTTCAATAAAGATAGTTAAGTTTATAAAGGGACAGGTGTTTAGTGGTTATACAGAATTCAAGTGATTCTAATTACCAGGATAAGAAAAAGTCCTTCTTTCCTAAAATTAGAATAAATTAAGCATTAACCTTTCATAAGTTAAAGAATACATGAGAGACATGATACTAGTAGGTAAGAGTTGATTGACTGGATAGAGGAGATTGCAGAGGAGGTTAGTGAAATGAAGATAAAAAGCTATAAGTATTCGTATTTGGCAAAAAATAATATAGAGTGAAGTGGATTAAGAGCATGAAAAGCCTGGCAGAAATGTGTTAAATTCCTGGCTCTATTTTCTATCTCAGTCAATTGTTTTGACCTATTTAAGATTAGTTATTTTAGAAATAGTTCTAAAAATCATTCAGTGGTATTTTGCAGTAGAATAATTCTTCTCATTGCATTAGATTGTGTGATGATTTAAGGAGATAATGAACCTGCCTGGCACAGAGTAAGTCCTTGATAAAATACAGCTTTTCACTCCTCTTCACTCCTAAAGTACTAGTGATTGAACCCAGAGTCTTTGCACTGAGCTACAGCCCAATTAAAATTTTGTTTATTGATTGAGACAGAGTCTTGCTAAGTTGCCCATCTGGGCTCAAATTTGTGACCATCTTCCCTCAGCATCCCATTATCAAATGAATACAAACTTGTTAGTGCCTGTACTGAAATAGGAATATGAAGAAGTATTTTACATAATTATGTCAGGAGGGTATGCCAAAAGAAGCAACACATATACATTCTTACCCAGGAATTCTGAGAGAGAGAAACTTATTCTTGCTAAACTAAATTTTAAAAGAATTTGAGGATAGAGCTTTAGCAACCATTTTGTTGCTGAGAGAAAAAAAATGGCTGAAATTTCTAGTGGTAATCATGAGGAGCAGACAGTATAATGAGGAAAAATAAAATGGCATTTGATCTATGAGTCTAAAGTTCACTCTATCCATGGATTTTCTAATTCTTGACCCAATAAAGCTTGCTTTTAAAGCTTTTTGAATTTTCAGATGTTTGTGACAGAAAGGGTTCATATTAAAAATTATGGTTAGGTCTTTTAGTTTTTGACAAAAAGGACATTTCCCTTCTTTTTCCTAACTATAGATGTGCTTCCTAGAGTCCTATTAGCTGGGTTTCAACCATGAGGCCAAAAACTTGGGGGAAAGGGTAGGAGAAATACTGACTTACATATCTTGACTTTATGGGCCATGAAAAGGGTGACAGCCTCACTTTTGGTAGACAGCCTCACAGTTTGCTAGTTCTGAAATACAAAGTATCACAGACCAGGTGCTTTAACATAAAGTTATTTTCTCACAGTTTAGAAGCTAGAAGTCTGAGATCAAGGTGATAGCACGGTCAATTTCTTCTGAGACCTTTTCCCTTGTCTTGAAGATGGCCTTCTCCTGTCTTCCCTCTTTGTGTGCCTGGTCCTAATCTCTTATCAGAATAACATTGGATAAAGACACAGCCTAGTGACTTCATTTCAACTTAATTTCCTCTGTAGAGGTTATAGTCAATTTCTGAGGTGCTGGAGGTTAGAACTTCAAATATGAATGTTTGGGGAACATAATTAAACCCATAACAATTTATCACAGAAAAGCAATACCTACAATTGTAATCATATTTTAACTGATTTGGTTAATATTTTATAAGCTAAAAAGTTTAATACTGATAGAAGTGTATCTTAATTTCTGCTTTACAGATATATTTCCTTTGGGGAAAATTGGAAGCTAGGTTATGATCTTATGTTTTGATAAAACTCAATTTTTAAGAGAAAGATTTATAGACAAAAGATGTTTTAGTTCTGACCTCAGGAAATATAGATTATGTTTCTTCTTCACTTTTTAAAAACGATTATATTTTTTCAGATCTGTAGGAGATGAATTTAGGGCTTGGAGAGGTCACAGTAAAAAGGGAAGGGAGCAATGTGGACCAAGATTCACACGGTAATAGGTGAATATTTGGCCAAGAGGATGGATAATGGCTCTTGCCAATATCAGAGTACTTTCTAACTCCTGAATGCAATGAATAAATAAATAAATGTCACCCTTTTCTCTCTGCAAGGCTATAGTACTACACTATATCCTACCACTTGAGGTGGTAATTGTAAAAGTTACCATTTTCTGACCACACAGTGGAGATATTGCCTTTTTGGGATCATAGAGAGCACTTTAGAAGAAATATTATATCAATCAGGGGGTGAACAACCTATATAAGATGGAATCTAGGCTTAAGTGAAGAAAGAGACATATATCTCTAAGTGTTGGAAATAAAAGTCAGGTTTTAAAACACAATCCATGACTTGTTTTGTAATAGTTTCTAATTCCTCACAGAGGCAATCATAGTTGAAATGAGATTTGAGTAATAAAGAAAAACATGGTATTTGAAAACTATCAGTACAGATATAATAAAGCTTTAATGATTTTTTTCCTCCCAAGATTTTAATATAAGGCTCGATCTTCTAGTTTCTGGATGGGTGAGCTCTTACGTCTTAATGGAATTTTAGCTTGAATGGGCTGATGCAGAACAGAACTGAAACTGCTTGTTCACCATTTTGTCCAGCAGAGGGCACGTAGAATTCACATATTAATAGTATGCTGGCAGCAACGCAGGTTTGCAAGATATCCATTTTCATTGCCATGGTGATTCTTAATTAACACATAGCATCAGGTTTTCATTGACACCAGTAAAACGAGGTAGCTGTGACCTTGATTAATAAAATGTGTAATCATTTTTGAAATATTGGGAGTTAGAAAAGACTTAGATATTTCTTCTTGGTGATTGCATTGGCCTGTAATCAATAAAAACAAAATCTAAATTGCAAATTATTCAACCTGCATATCCAGGGTAAAATTTTATACCTTCTTAACAGTGAAATGAATATGTGTTTGTGACAGGTTTGGGAAAAGAGAATAACCGACTAAACATTTATTACTGTTACGTGAGGAGAGTTGAATTGTTTGTGGTGCCTTTCTATATCAAACACGTGTCAGACACAGAGAAGGGAGCTTTAGAATGTTATGCACTATATTTCTAAAATTCAACATTTTCCCTTACCCCAGAGTCCAGATTAAGAATCAAAATGAGGGGCCGAGGATTTAGCTCAGTGGTTCTGCCGCCTACCTCGCAAGCGCAAAGTCCCGAGTTCGATCCCCGGCACCAAAAAAAAAAAAAAAAAAAAAAAGAGAGAGAAAAATGACTCTCTGGCTGTGTTCTGTGTAAAGTCAAAAGCTTCGATAGACCACTAGAGGATGCTCTTGCCTCTGTTATCTTTCTGAAGCCTTTGCGCTGGGAGACTCTTCAAACGGAAACACTGCATTTATCAACGTTTGTGAATTGTTTAGGAATAATCAAAAACACCCCACAATTCTGGGCAGACTTTTTTGTCTAATGCTCCTAATGATTGTTACTCAAAGCCCTTGACTGAATCAAATGTATGCTGGAGGGACTCAGCAAATCCAGATTGCATACATAAAATGTACTCGCCTCTCATACATTTTTTATTTTCATAAAGCAAAGCAAGAAATTTAGAAATTTAATGCTTCTTCTGTTATATTTTTACTTTCATAAAAGGAATTTTAAATATTAATCACTTTAGTACTGTAACTTTGTGTGCTATTTCACAGCACAAAGCCGATTAGTACATTGGATTTTTATATTTTTCTTGCTAAATGATGAATTAATAATTGATCTCATAGAAATACTTATTATTGCACTAATTTTCCGGGGTACCAGAACATGTCTTCAGCTCTAAGGTTTTATTATTCTAGTTTTTCAGTAAGTCATGGGGTTTATTCTATAATTATTATTTGAAAATATTTGCTTTACCTTGTTCCTCATTGGAGGAAAATTCTCACCTACTCATGCTGAGCTTGTTCAGTGGAATGTAAGGAATGTAAGAGGAAGTAGCTATGCTATTTTCAAGCAAATAACTTAACTATGATTTAAAGCCTCTTGGTCTTTTCTTCCATGAGAGTATCCATATTATAGATAGTATGTGATAACATGTGACTGGGAAAGAAATGTGTTTATTGCTGTAAGCCACTAGAGTTTGGGGGTTGATTTTTGTGCGGTAACTTAATGTAGAAATTGATATGAGGAGTTGGAAACTCTTGTATGAAAATAAAAAGGATGTGGCAGTTGCTTCAGGATAAAATTGTAGTTTTTGAGAAAACTATTAATGGAAACTGAAAAAGTGACTAATGTAATACAGGGTTCTTTTTACAGTAACAATAACTTGTGAGGTAGATAATATACCCAACTGAACTTGTGGCTGTAGCTGGAAAGGTGTTTAAATAGACTACTACTAGAGTACATTGGCTGTGATTAGCTGCATTTGATAAGATTTTTTAAAAAAGATATAAATACAGAAAATACTGATTTATAAGAAGGGATGAACTAGATAGCAGAGAGCCCCAAATCTTAGGATTTCAGATTTCCAGAATGGGCAGGCTTTTAATCTTCAACTAGCAAAAGATAATATTGAGAAATATTTTGAGCCAAGACCACTCATTAAGACTCTGGTGAACTTGTGGGTATGGTCACAAGTCTTAAAGGCACAATTCTAGTACAGCTGTTCAAGCCTCAGTACCTTTAATTAAGTCTAGAGAAAAACATATTTCTACAAAAGAATTGTAGTTGTAGCCACCAATACATAAAAATGAAATTGATAGATACATAGCTAACAAAATCTTTGAAAGAATTGAACTGACATCTTCACTTCAAGGAGACTGTAACTATTTGAAACTATTTATAACCCAGCTTTAGTGGCAAGAAACAGACTGAGAAAGCTACTCATTCCCCTAGGATGGCGTAGACTCCAATGCTTTCTTCAGATGAAGCTAACAAGATAGTGAGAAAAATTGTCCTGGGAGGTGAATTCAAGACATAGAGAATGACCAGGAAGAAGTGACCCAAAGAGCAGAGCAGTGGCCTGTTTAGGGAACATTCCCTATGGTAGGAGGAGTGGCTTCTTATGGTATGGGGATTTAGCTCAGTGGTTCTGGTGCCTGCCTCACAAGCGCAAGGTCCCGAGTTCGATCCCTGGTTATCCCCCTGCCCCCAAAGAATTTATTCAGAATTTACTCGGAGTAGGGGCTTCTTCATGCTTGTCCAGAAGAATTTCAAAATTGCTGTGTATCAGCCATGGCTGAATGCCTCTCTTTCATCCTCTTTATAAATGATGGTTTCATTAGAGTTGTTAGGTCCTTGTTTCAAATTTTTTATGGGTGTGTCCACAGTATCTTGTACTTGATTTAGAGACTATCATGAGGTCTTTAACTTTGCCCCTGATACTATAAGTGTATGAGACTTTCAGAATATATTTCTTGGAAGTAGGTACTGTTGATTCAGAAAGGAAGGAAAGTGAATATCCAGAGAAAATGATCTGTGATAGATTGTGTTATTTTTTGTACTTATGTATTCCCTGCTCCTGCCATAGGCAGAGGGTATTTTTCCGACCCATGGATATTAGGCTAGTTCATGTGACTTTTTGGCTAATGGAATGTGAGCCAATGAGATAAACATCATATTAGAGCAGAAGCCTCAAGTGTGATTGCTGCTTGTTCTTAGCCTCTACCTGGACAGTGAATATCTTTCATACAGGGGCTATGGCTGATTGAGAGGTCCTTGAATGAAAGGAAATGCCAAGCGGAGCTGAGCCGAGCTGCAGCAGCACCAGCTGCTCCATAGGTGCAGACATTTGAGAGGGAAGTAAATGCTTGTGTTGGAAGCCACTGAGAATGTGGAATGATTGCTTCAGGCAAACTGACTGATACAGTACTGAAAAACATGTCTTAGATTACCTTGTCAGTTTTGTTCAAGGGAGGTAGTGCCCATGGAAATGTTAATATGTCTTTTAAAAAATAATCATTTAAACTATACCATTCCCTCAGAATCTTGGCTTATATGACAAAGAAAACAAATGTAGTTTTCTTTATTTAAATCACGTAAATGCTTGCTGATGTTAAAATCTCCAACACAGGAGGTGTTTCAATTGAAAGAGAATTCTGTAAAAGAATAAAAGGTTATTGGTTTTAATTAGTAGGATGTTGTGATATACTTATAACCAGCATGAAATAATGAGTCAGATTGAGCCATTTGTAATGTATATTAGTTACCTCTTTATGTATGATTTTGCTTCTTGTGGCTTCAGTTACCTGCAGTCAACTGAAGTCTAAAAATATTAAGTGGAAAATTCCAGAAATAATTCATAAGGATTAAATTTTGTGTCATTGTGAGTGGTGTGATGAAATCCTGTGCTATCCACTTCTGTCCTTCCAGAGATATGAATCGTCCCTTTGTCCAGAATATCTGTGCTGTATGAACTACCTGCCCATTAGTCACTTTGTAGCTGCCTTTGATATATTGACTCTTGTGGTGTTGAATTGCTTGTATTCAAGTAACACTTATTTTACTTCATATTCTTAAGTCACAAGAGCAGTGATGCTGACAATTTGGATATGAAAAAGAAAAGCTGTGAAGCACCTTCTTTAAGAGAAAATGTAAAAGTTCTTAACATAAGAAAAAAATTATATACTGAGGTTGCTAAGATTTATGGTAAGAATGAATTGTCTAACTGTGAAATTGTGAGGAAAGAAAAAGAAACTTGTGCTAGTTTTGCTGTCACACTTCAAACTGCAAATGTTACAGCCACACTTTGTGGTAAGTGCTTAGTTAAGATGAAAAAGCCATTCAATTATAAGGTTTGGTTCTATGTGCCTTCAGACATTCACTAGGGATCTTGGAATGTATCTCTAGTAGATAAGGGAGGGCCTATTGTATACACTAAGAGCGAACCAGACACTCTTGAAAACTATACATGGTTTACTGACATAGTATACTACTGAGAAATGTTAGTTTATATTTTCAGTTGAACACTTAGCCTGAGGTTTTCTAACTTGGTAGTTAGTCACAGCAGTGTCAGGATCATTCAGGAGTACATACTATGTGATGTGACACTAGTGCTGAAGTTAACATTTGCTAAAATTTTCCCTCTTTTACAAATTAGAGTGGATTCAAGATTATTCATATAATAACATTAGGATTGCTGTCATTTTAATTTCTTTCTAATGTGGGAGATAAAAGTATAAAGATATGTGTAGCACCCCAGTAAACTTACAAAATCCTAGATTTTATTTGGGGCCATAGGATAGGCTGCACTTGGAAATATGTTCTGTATACAAACCTCATCTGTTAGGCGAATGCATGGCCAGTGTGAACTGGATTGCCTTTTGAACTTCTGTGAAAAGTGATGTGGCTTCTAGTGGAGACAAATAACAGACTGGGGTAGTGTGCTGATGTATATATGGGCCTCCATTATTCTAGTTCAGAATTAAAGATAAGTGAGAGGCAGTGAGGAGGGATACCTTAATAACCTAAGGATGGCAGAATGATTCTTCTCTTAAAATATTTTCCTGCCTCAGTTTTTTCATTTGGACCAATAGAAATTATTCTGTAAAATGCAAATACTTACTAAGAAGAGTGGGTTTTTTACTTTTTTGATGCTGTAAAGCATAATTCTCTGAAAGCTCAGAACTCTCTCTGAAGCTGGAAGTGTTTAGTGAAGTGAAGGCTCAGTTTGGGATACTATGAAGAGTTGTGCACAACCACAACTACTGGCTGTATGCCCCATCTGGCATGTGGTGGACACTCAATAATTTTGAATAAATGAAAGGACAAATAATGTCGATGGGTGTCTTGAGTATTTAGAACTTTGGGAATCTTCTACCAAACTGCTTTTGTTGCCTTCCAGTGTACATGTTCCTTTATCAAAACCCATATAGAACATGATTAATTCCCAAGCATATCTCCTATGATGAGACTCCTGCCTGGACTACTTTTTTCCATTCTCAGGCCATAAATACTTATTGATCTTTTCATGCCTATCTCTACCTCTATGATGGCTAATTGACTCCCTTAACAGAATTAAGCTCCCTCCTTCTCATTTAGTTCTGTTCTGTTAGTAAGTTCTCACTTTGTATTGTCATTATCTATTTGCACACTGTGGCTATATTGAGGTCAACACCCAAGGCTTATCTTTGTTTCTTCAAAAGAGCATCTTGCACATAATTGGCACTCAATAAAAGCTTACTCTTGGAGAGGAGAGGACGGAGGGTATCAGAAAAATTATATAGACACAGAATGGCAGTAGATAGCTTTCTAAACAACCTTCATCAGTTGTAAAGATTTCCCTGGATTAACAGCTGGCCTAAATGCCTTGGGAATAATTTTGCTGGCAGACTTTTGTACATGACTATAGTGGTAAGTAGATTTTAGTGCCCAGAAGGCACACTCCCTCATTCTAGAAGGCATTTGGTTGTGCCTGGCAGAGAATGTGTGGTTAGCAGTCTTCTCCAGGCTTACCATGCTATTGTTTGATTTGTGGCTGCTGCAGCTATACAGAAAGCACATGGCTGCTTGGAGTTCTGTCTGTTCACTCACCTGAGATGTTGATTACTTTGGATTATAAAGACTCTTTTCCTGTCTTTTGCATGCCAGACTGACTGCAGAAGTGTTATGGACATTTCCCATTTTCCTTTTTTTCCTTCTTGTTCAAAGCTTGCTTTCATGGGCACAGTACTTTCCCTTTTCTTTGACCTGCTTGTGGCCATGCCTGCTTTGGCTTATAAAGCAGCACTGTTTGAGGATCTGCTGTCATGCATCCTCTGGTTCATCCTGTCTGGCAATGCTGGTGACAGATAGTTTTGCTTTCTTTGCCAGCTACACAAATTTTTTGGCTATAAAGGTACCATTATTTATTTCTTTATTGGGGAGTGTATGTGTGTATATGAAGAGGAAAAGAGAGAAGGAGGGGGAGAGAATGAGACACAGGTGTTCTTTGGCATTTAATGGCAACCATTTTATTTTGGGCAAGGTTAAGCTATGAAGTTGAACAACAAAAAGAGTCTCTCTCCCTTTTTAGAATTTATGCCTTTAACTGGTACTTGTACATTCCTATTCTATGTGTTTGTTTCTTGGCTTCCCACAATATCACACCTCACTAAAAAGTCCCCGTGTTGGGGCCAGGGATTTAGCTCAGTGGTTCTGCCTCCTGCCTTGCAAGTGGAAGGACCCCAGTTTGATCCCCGGTACCAAAAAAAAAAGCCCCCGTGCTATTAATAATTATTGCTATTTACTGAATGGGCAGTGAGTATAACAGATTTCTTATGTCCAATTATTTAAAAAGTATTGTAATATAGGAATAATATACAATAAATCCTTGCATTATGAACATTTGAGTTACAAACTTTAACAGGTGTACTGTATGGCTCACTTTATTGGATTTAGGAACGAACCAGGCTATGAACATCTCCTGGAATGGAGCTCACTCATAAGTCAGGGACTAATTGTACTATTTTGAAAACTTTCCTAGATGAGAAAGCCAAGAGTATATAGTTCATGTGATTTACTCAAAACTATCCATCTAGGATAATGCAGACCATAGATTTGGAACTCTAACTTCAGGCTGATACTAAGACCAATGCATTTCTTCTATGCTGTGGTATTTTTCTATATTTCCTGAAATCAGCTAGACTATCATTCTCATTTTCCTCTAGTCCTCCTTCCTCAAGACCCTTGCTTTCTGCTGAATAGTAATGGATGAGAAGCTGGGGTTATAGTTCAGTAGCATGCTCAAGGCCCTGGGCTCAATTCTCAGAACTGTAAAAAACAAAACAAGCAAACAAACAAAAAAAATCAAAACCCATAGTAGGCTAATGAGAAGCTTTTATCTCAGTGTATGGTACTTAGTATATGTGTTAACTTTTTCAGATGATATAATACCTTCTCAACTTTTATATTATCTTTATTTCCCTAAAGGTTCAGAAGGGAAACTTTCTTTTAGAATTCTGCAGGCACAGGTTCCCCCTAAGAGATGGTGACATGATTAAAGGGGTCTTTTCAGGGTAAATCTCTACCACTTCTCATGCTTTTAAATGATGTTCCAGAGCCAGGTGGTATTTGGTGGCACATGAGGAACTCAGTTACCACTTATTTCCTCTGAAGCTTGACACCACCATAAAATCTTACTGAAGTTTGCTTAGATATATAGAATTAGGGAATCCTGGATTTGAAGGAATTGAAAAGAAAATCAAATCCAGTGATCCACAATCTGGACCATTTTTTGAGCCTGAAAGTTACAGATTTCTAGGCCTAATACCCCAGGATCTCTAGTTTGTAGGTCTTAGGAGGTGGCTGGGTTCAACAAGTTATTCTGAGGTACAGCTAAATAGGGAACCATAAATTTAATTTACTTGTGATATAGAAATGCTTTCTTCTTGACTTCATTTTCTATTTTATCATTGCATCATTGGGAAATATGCAAGAACAGAAAATGAAGAGTATTTTCTGCTCAGTTCCACAGAGAAAATCAGTGGCTAAAGTATTACTTGACTTAGGGATGCCTATAATCTTCAGGCTTATTATTTGAATAGAGTATTGTGTTAATTTCTCAATTTTTTTTTGAAAGAGACATGTCACTTCTTTCTGAATCTAAGATTCAATTTCTTTACATGTAGCTTGGCTAGATGGATTCTGAGGGCCTATTCAATTCAGGGTCACAAACTCTCACATTAACTTCCAAACACCATATTGTCTACTTGAGCATTGTTTCTGAAGAGCCATGAAAATGGCTACAGCTTTTGTTGTTATTTTCTTTCTCTTAAATTCAATTATTTTCTGTAGCCTCCTTAGTAAAAGAATGATTATATTATGTTGTATTATTCTCTGTGTTACTCAAAATTCTAAGATATTTTATAGGAAGTGTCATTTCATTTACCCCACCCAGAAAGTATAATGTTGAACATATGTGAGAAGAAAATAAGTGCAAATAATCATGGTCTTTTAGAGTTGGAAACCACTTTGCAGCTCATTGATTTTGCTCACTATTTTCTATGTGGAAGTAAAGGCTCACAGCTGGTAACTGCTCACCCAGGCAGCCAGTGGCGGAACGAAAGCTATAACCAGGTTTACCGACTTCTAGGGCAACTGTATTTTCTCTGCTATGCATCTTTTGTTGGTTGATTGGGAGGCACTGGTTTAACACCATTATCTAACAAAATTGGCTGCATCTTAAAGATTTGTTAGGAATTTTTCCAAAGAGTTTGCACAGTGGAGTAATTTGATTCTTTTATATTAAACTCTATTTCCATATTCATCACTGAATAACTAAAAAAAAAACAAAACTTATGGATATTACCCAGAGTTTTAAAGCATTAAAAAAAAACTATTATAAGGCAGAGTACAAAAACCAGCTTATCATCTGGGACCAGCTACACATACTTTGTCTGATCTAAAGAAATAGATTATTCTTTTAGAATGAAGAAATGATGTGTCTAACATTTTTCTTGGTTAAAGTTAAAAATAGAAAGAGTTGACTTCAGTCATCAATTAATACTGAATTAGTTGGGCATTGAAGTAAGGGGACATGAATTTAGCAGTGCAAGCTCAGCTTGTTTTCAACCAAATATCACTAGGTAAGCACCATTCTCTGACCCCTATGTTCTGGGCTGTCCCTTAACTGCTGGACTAGTATGCTTTCAGATTATTTTAACTTTTTGTTTTTTAACTGATAAATTCAGACTATAAATAGATTCTTGAGAATCTCAAGTTCTAATAATAATAATCACTGATATTTCCTCCTGAGAAATTAAACCATTTTATAGCCATTATTCAAGTTACTTAAAACTAATAAATTTTTCTTCAAATGCAACATGGTTGCAGTACTTCCTTTTTAACTCACATATGCTGCTAGTGTTCCTTTATACCATTTGTCTTTAGGAACTAATTTGCCACCCAAGGGACATTCGGCAAGATCGGAATATATTTTTACATATATTGAAATATGTGTACTACAGGCATCTGGTGTGCAGAGGTCAGGGATGCTGCTAAAAATCCTACAATACACAGGACTACCTCTTACAAGAAGAGTTATTAGGCTCATGATGTTCATGGTGCTAAGGTTGAGTTATCTGGCTTTATATAAAGATGTTACTTTATACATATATAGGAATTATTAGTAATCATCTCAATCTATGTGAATACATCTACCAAATAATGAGTGTATGATGCTGTATGTCCTGCTTCTCATAATCTCTTAGTTTGTCAAAGTTAGGACTTGATATTTTGATCTCAAAAGAGTAAGAGGATTTCTGAACATGTCTGTTCTTGTCAAACGTAAAATGAATAAGAAGGAATTTTGTCACCATTCCCAATTCTTTAGACCATTTCTTAAATTAAGATTTTCAGTATTTAGGACCCAGTAAAGAGTAACTCCATGAACCAGTCATTATTGAAGCTTAGTGAATGGTTTCTTAGCCAGTGATCTCTGGAACAGGCTTGTGATAACAGGCCAATACATTTATTTAGTCATTGCTGCTGTAAGACATCAATGCTAATTCCATTTTTAGTTACTGTTTGTAGTGCCTGTTAGTGGAAAAATGAGAGAAAAGTTCTTTTTATTTTAAGCTTTAAAATGTAGTCATTGGCTCTGTGCTGCAATTCTCAGTGCACTGTGATTTTGCCTTACATGTAATCTCAAAAGAGCTGTAATGGCAAATTAGTTTCTTTCTATTAGTTAAGTGATTATACACCAATCAGAACTGAATACACACACTATTAAGTTTATAATTATATTTATGAATTTTTCAGTCCACTTCATATTCCTTCAGGACTCCTTCAGTGCTCCTTGACTCATTTCTTCTTGAAGGGGTATTTTAAGAAATGTTTAAACATGGTTATCTTGGTGAAAATATTTAAAGTCAGGCTCAAAGGTGACTCAATGGCTGGTAAGTTTTCAAGGTCTTCATGATGTAGGCCTTGGTCAGAATCCAGTTTGATAGTGAGTGAAGTTTATAGTTGATGGCAGCTTTCTGGTGAATGTGCAGAGTTCAGCTACCCAATGGTTCTATTTCTTAGTGAACAAAGCTTCAAATCTTTGACATATCTTTATCATAACAAAGATGAAATATTAAACGAGTTGGCTATGGTGCAGTGGCAAGGCTTAGAGGACACCCTATTAAGGTTACAAAGATAGCCACAAAATAATTGGATTCTGTTACTTTTTCTGGTAAACAAATTGTGGCAAAAGAATGCATTTATTTTTTAGATTTGTTTCTCTTCATGGACCTTAATTTCTATAGTTTTCACATTGTAATTCTTTTTCAATGGAGCTTGCTATTGAATAAATTCAATTATAGTTATTCAACAAATATTTAATAGCAGCCTGCCTTGTTCTTTAATTTATAGCAATTCTGCACAGTAGAAGTTTAAATGAGAGCATGGCAAATGGGAAGGGTTGTTTCTTCAGAAAGAAAGCACTGTGGCACAGCAACAAACATACTGAGCATTGGGAATTAGATTTATGTTCAGAGTCAAGCCCTGGGGTTTGCATGCACATGATCCTGTACTGAAACTTTACTTGACCCAGGTTTCCTTATCTATTGGTTTGGGAAGCAACAGAATCTAAAATCAGACTGTATCCATTCAATGATATGCTCTATCAGTTAGACAACATTCTAATTTCATCTTTGAAATATCAGCTTGAATGTTATAATGCTTTAAAATTTTTTAGCATAATTTGTAGCCCACAGCAGGCGGTCGGTGAATAATAAAGGATCATCATTACCATCAATACCACCATCATCATCATTATCTTCATCATGAGACATTAGTGATAGTCAGAGGCTAACTGGCTCTTTTTAGGTTAGTGTCTAATACATTCATCAAACAGAATCAGTTTGATTTGCATTGGGTCCTTTTGATTCTCTGCGTAATATGCTAATGGTAGAATTTCAGAATTGTAGCAACTATGCAGAAAATATTTTTATAAATCTTTTTTTTTTTTTTGGTACTGGGAATCAAACTGCATTTGCCAGGCCAAGCAGGCGTGGCCATCACTGAGTTACATTCCTGGGCCAAGCAGAAAATATTTTTAGGCAAGAGCACCTTCACAGCATGTAGGTGTTATTCTCCTGGGACTACATGAAGCCAACACTGAGAATTCCAATTAACTTTCTGTTACCAGGGTTAAACTATTCTGTACTTTTTTTTTACTTTTCCAAAATTATAGTTGCTCTCCTTTAAATCCTTTCTAAATTATACATATTTTCCTTGAACTAATTTGGTTATACAGTCCAGAAATGCTGCATGAATTCTTCATATTACTGCTTCTTTTCTTTCTGCATTTCAAGAACACACTTTTTTTTCCTTCACCAATAATAGAATCATTCTTGACACCTGTTGAGTAGAGGTCAGCTATGCCTATAACTCTGACTCTTTCTTTGTGGCTCCATAATATCTGTTGTTTCTTATCTTGGGTCTCTGCACTTTGTTTCTTATTTCAAAATGTACTTTTGTGCTGGATGAAGTCATTATTTCTATTTCTGTCTCCTTCTGCTGTCAAGGTCATTTAGAAATCTAATTTTATCTTGTCAAAGTGAATGACTCTCCTTTCTCTTCCACCCCTGGTGGCCATGTCACCTGTGGATGTGATGAAGAAGTTTTGTCTCAGATAAGTGATGATAAACAATGTTAAAAATTATGAAGCTCAGTATGGTCTTCTGAATGAATTCTAGTTTATAGATCCAGGGATGTAAATAGTTTCAAATCAACAAAAACAGACAAAAGCACTCTTACGAGCTATGGGAATTTCTTAAGGATCTAGAGTCAACAAGTTTATTTACACAAATTAAACCTTGAACACTATGAGCAGGTATATTTGGACAAGTGGTTTGAAACAGAGAAAGATATTTTCAGCCATATACTACACCAGCTAAAGTACCTTCACTCCAGCAGCTTTGACTATCCAAAGCATGACGAAAAACTGGAAAGTTATCCCTCAAATGCCCTGAACAGACTGCTTTATAGATTTAGGAAGAGCATCAATGACTTACATTCAATCTCTATTATTACTTTAAAAATTTTTAAAGAATAATTGTACATACTTATGGGGAGCAACGTGACATTTCTATATACATAAATTATGTATAATGATTAAATCAGGGCAATTAGCCCACTCTTCACTTAAAACATTTAAAGAAATTTTTTTCATACTGGGGACATTACACATTCTTTAGCTATTTTGAAATAGGCAATAAAATTTTGTTAATTATACATTACCTTACTCTGCTTTGTAACTCTAGAACTTATTCTTAACTTACTATATTTTTTTACCTGATAACCAAAAGCTTTCCACATTCCCCTCCACCCCCAGTCCTCTGGTAACCTCGATTTCTACTTTTCACATACTATTTTAACTATAGTTTTTTATATTCTGTATTCTTCTGCTTTAAAACTCAAGGCCTCACTGACCTGTAGGGACTGCCTCTCCCTGAGTTAACTGATTTCTAGAGATGATGAACCACTTCCCCTCTCAACAGCACTTTTCAAGTACAAATCAGCCAACTCAGTGTCCTTATTCTCAACCACCTCATTTTTCCTAGCTCAAACTCTAGGCTGCTATGGATTTGCTTTAATCATCACAAGGCCAGATACCAGTCAACTAGGAACAGCCCTGACATAGAGTCTGCTGAAAGTATCCAAGTCACTCAATTCTAAGCCTATTTACCTGGCCTTCCCTATTGTTTTCAGTGAAAAACATGATGAAGGATCTTGACACATTTTTGCCCTCTCCCCTGTGCCTTTGGACCGACTTGATGCTTCCTGGTGGCCATGTATGTTGTGATGTGCCCTCTCCTACTAAGGACTATGAATAACAAACTGCCTTTTCAATGACAAGGACCACTTTAGCTCTTGGCTTTACCACATCTAAATAATAATAAAACCTAATTTTAGTCTTCTAGCTTCCTAAAATACTTCAAGTAAAAGAACAACAAGCTAGAATTTTGAAGGAAGTTTCTTGATCACCAATGTTGGTAATACTGTAGGGTGATATTTATTGAAAAAATGCCTTCCCACCATGTGATATAAAGAATGTATAAGTAACTTGGACCAAACTTATACCGAAATGAGAACAGGTCAAAATGTGTTCTGCCAGATTTATTTGTTTTTGCTTTCATTTTGTTTTTTGGTGTGCTGCCCTTGACTGTATAGAATCCCATTCTCCCATTCTCATTTTTGTATTACTATTGATAATAATGACAGTGACACAAAAATAATTTTAAAAAGCCTCTATAACACAGACTTTGTACTGAGAGATTTATAGGTTTCTAATTTTTAAACTTGTAACAAACCCAAAATGTAGGTTTTTTTTTTTTTTTTGGAACTGGAGATCGAACTCGGGTCCTTTCACTTGCAAGGCAAGAGGTGGAACCACTGAGCTAAGTCCCCAGCCCTTTTTTTTTTTTTTTCTGGAACTGGGGATTGAACTCATGACCTTATGCTTGTGAGGCAGGCACAGTGCCACTGAACTAAATCCCCAGCCCTCAAAATGTAGGTTTTTATCAGCCCCTAGTTGCAGACAAACCGACATACACTGAGGTGGCAGAACTTATGGGTAATTGCCAGCCAGCATGGACAGAATCTGTATGCAGATGTGTGCTATGTACATTGCCTTTTTTGTGTCTCTTACATTGTTTACTATAGCTTGTATAGAAATAAACTCTAGTGGTAGAATACAGAGGACAAGGATTTAGCCAGTGTCTGGATGACATGTTATTTTGGAAAATGAATTTAATGATTTTCCCTGTGGAGAATTAATTCCTTTTATTTTGGAAGCACATTGCTTATATTTCAAATTCCATATATCACAATCATAAGTACATAGAGATACATGGATATGTAGCACCAGCTTAGCCAGCTTGTGGGCTATAGGAAAGCCAGAACTGTACCTGATCTTTGTATTCTTCGCAGTACTTAACTGAGGGGATTGAGGTTATTAATTATACAGTAAATGTTTGTTGAGTTGATTTGAATTGTGGATTAAATGTATTAATGCATGTTAAATCCCTTTGTATGCACTAGAGATGGTAAGACTATTTGAGTCATAGTGTTTAGTGAAGGAAGAGAAATAAAGGAGGGGAGCAGGGAGAAAACCCATACCAGAGAGTCATCAAAAGATGAATAGTGGAATTTTAACTTGAAGATATAATTTTGCTAATCTCCTCTAGTGCCAGATTTTCTAAATTTTTGCTAAAACCTCCAAGAAGAAAAGATAAAGCACCATGGAAAGCAAAAATTCACAGAAAAAGAAACTGCAAAATCCAGGAGAAAGTTACTCTTACCAAGAAAATTGTGCTTCTATCAGTTAGTTGGATTCAGTTACAAATAAGAAAATACTCTAACAGTTCCTAAACTGTAAAATGTTTATTATTTATTTAACAAATAACCTGAAGTTGGCTCTTTTTGATACTTCAGTCATTGAACATCAGCATCAAGACACTAGGCCCTTTTCAGTTATCATCACCGTTCTCACATTTTGTCCTCAGGTTTTCCACCTGAGCCAGCTCTAGGTACTACATACTAAACAAGAGGCATCTCAAGCAGAGAGAAAGAAGGAAGGGGTGAAGATAGACTCCTTCCATACTTCTTTCTTATGAGGAAGGAGAAAATCTCTCTAAGCCTACAGTAGATGTCTCTTTACATCCTTGCCTAGAACTGGATTACATGAGGACAACCCAGTTCTCTTTCAATGGTAAACAGCATTTTTGTGTATAATAGCCTAGAAGTAGACACATTGTCTCTCTGTCTCTCTGTCTCTCTGTCTCTCTCTTCCTCACACACGCACACGATCATACAATCACACAATCATGGTTCTTTTAGTAAGGAAAAATGGGAAAATGGCTATTATATAAAGAACCAAAATTGTCTACCATAAAACTAGATCTAGAAAGGAATTTTGCCTGCCACATGCTTTTGCTTCATGAAACAGAGCAACTCTACCCTTCTGCAAGGACATTTGAAGAATAATTCTTCCTCATCCTGAGGTCTGTGCCTGAAAAGAGAAACCAGATCAATACCCTTCAGAAAACCAAGCAGTGTTTCTTTTATTCTTTTATGAAGATGTCCTATTTGAAATAGTCAGTTCCCTGATTTATTCATTTTCTGTATTCCCATACACCATTTTGTCTATATTTTTAAAGACTAAAACCTTAGTAGGACAACAGGGCAGGATGTGGAAACTGTCAATTATTCCTTAGATTTGAGAAGTGTGTCCATAGTAAAAGGTAGCATCTGGGAACAGGAATTGGTTGGAAATAAATTCCGAAGATTATAGATTTTGATGAACTGCATTGCTTCAAATTATTAGAAAATCAAGCTGTGGTATTATCTGAAATTCCATTTGTTTATTAAACAAAACAAATGATACCATGAATGAGAGCATTCTACATCCTAGAAATTGAATATATTTGGGGGATATTAGTATATCCACTATTTGTGTCTGAGAAGAATATTTTACCAGTGACATTAATAGTGAACTGGTTCAGTGACATACACACGTCTTTTCTATGGTCAGTGATTTCTTTTCATGAGTAAGACAAAAGAAAAAGAAAAAATATGATGGAATTTAGAAAGAACATAATTTAGAAACAACAGAATTTTGAAAATGATGTATGCCAGGTAATAGAAGAATAGTTTTAAAATACTTATTCTCCAAGTACAGTACTTGACTTACAGTAGTCAGAAGATGAGAACAGTTGAGACAATAAAATTAAAGAGAGGTGCCATGTAAGAAGCATTGCAAGGAAGTACTGTGATATTTTCCCCATGGGCAAAGCTTGGCCTTCCTGGGGAATTTCATGGAAGAGTAAAAATGACCTATGGATGGTTGATCATGCTGGCGACTGCTAAATATTCTGGCTGAGAAGTAATTTGTGTTCTTTTTATTCACAACTCATTTGCCAGATTGAGTTTAATAGCCTCATCCAACCTGAAGGAAGCCAGGTGTATAATTCTACTTATGTGTGGAAGGTGAGAAACCAGAAATGTACAGTGAACATCAAGACACACTTTGACACACTTTGCTTGTTTGGACACAAATATTTGGTTCATTCTTACCTGCAAGCAACATATATTTGCTCTTTTCAAATGGGAGAACATGAAAAAATTCTATGCCTTCATAATATCAAATCTAGATCTAGGATCTCTGGATAATTCATGGTGGTTTCTAAGTTGCAGGGGTGGGAGCAGAGCTACAGTGCTTTCTTTGTTAGATCCAGATGTGACTCCTTTTAATCCATACATCCTTAAACTACAAAGACTAGTGGTTAATTCTGTCTCTTTTAACCTGATATATGCTGATTGAACAGGATAATGAGAGTAAACATTATTGGTTAAAAATGGAAAATGAAGATTCACAGTAGTCACTGATTCACAACAATTCTGTAATTCTACTAGGCAGAATTTTCAAGGACCTATTACCCTGAGGTGCCTCAGTCCTGTTTCTGCTAGGAGGAGTGCTTCAGTATGTTATTCTTTTTGGCCTTCAGCATTATCCTCTGTTAAGCTCTTCTTTTCTGTTACCTTCTTTGATTCCATGTGGGGATTAGATAATTTGCTTTCCTTTTGATTGAGGTGCTTCTTTTCACAGAAAGGAGTCCAAGAGACATTTTAGATCTTGAAAATTCACTAATTTTCTTCCTCTTCCTCCTCCTTCTATTCTCCCTCCTCCACAAGTTTCTTACCACTTTGACATTATAAATGTTTTAAAAACTTATAGGATTCTTATTTGAATCTCTCTTCTTTCATTTGCTAGTAGACATGGATAGCTATGTGTGTATTTATATATAATATGCACATGCATATATGTGTATATTCTTGACTTCAAGGGAGGGAATGTCACACGTTAGATATTTTATCTTGTTTTCTCTTTGAACAATTTTGATGAATTGAAAGGATTTATTGGTTTTCATCTTAATGCATTCAGAAATTTTTACTGTGGGTGTAAGAACCTATCCTTGATTTAATTCTTACTGTTAAACTGAGCCTTAACTAGTCTGTCTTTTAAAATATGTCTTGATTTTGTCTTTTCTTATTTAGAATTGAGAAATATTTATCTTTTCCAAGTCTTATAAATCCCTATATGTGTGGTTTTTTTCCCTAGTCCCTGTTATTGCTGCTTACAACTAGACCAATTTTATTCTGCTTTTATCTTTTTCTTCTAATACTTAGCAAAGTACAATAAACAGCAACTGTGACACATTGATAATGTTCCAATCTGTCCCCCAGAAATACAAGTTCGCTAGGTCCAGGATTTGCCTTATAAATTATTGAAGTCAGTGTTTTGGTGATAAATGTTTAATAGCCAGCTCTTCAAGAGAAAACAAAAACAAAAATGCCATGATTTATAGTGCTTTCCAAATTCAGTGGTATAAATTCTGATTAGGCATATCCAAGTTGCCAAAATGACATGATAAAACTTCGAGTTAGGAAGAGAGACAGCTCTCTTGGGCTCTAGCCAGCTCCAGTATGCCCCTGATTACTGATGATAATTTTACCAATTTGTTTTGCCATTGCTTAATGTGGAGTGTCATCCTTCCAGTTCTTTCTTATAACATGTGGCCTAGCCCACAACTAAAGCCATATAGTTAAAAAAATTTTAATAATAATTTCCCGTTTCTAAACACCCAGTTTCTGTTCTGGTTAGGACAGGTGCGTTATGCCCCAGTAGCAAACAAACCTAACATATCACTGGCTTAAAAGAAGAAAGCTTTATTTCTCTCTCATATAATATCATATCATGCCCATCACAAGATGTGTGGAGCCTGGGATCCACTTGTCCATACTTTAGGCCAGGCTGTTAGAGCAGCCTTCTAGAGCATTGCAAGCCAGTCTTCTGAAGAAGGAAAAAGAGCTTTGGAGAGATTGTTACTGGCAACTGGACTTGATCTTAGCCAAAAGGCCAAGAAACTATTGGTACTGGCAACTGGATGAGTGATCTTCAGAAATGATGTGTGCCACTTGTTCATTATTATTGGGTGGAATTAGTGACAAGACCCTAGAGAAGAAAGAAAGGAGAAAGGAAAGTGTGAACCTTGCATGTATCTTAAAGGCAGAGAACAGAAAATACTTCCTGGTTAGCACTAAAGGTTATGACTCCTCTGTAATTGTAGAGATGCCTAGGGCCCCACAACATGTGAGTCTTGCCAAGCAACTTGAATAGGGTGGCTGCCTCCTTCCTTTCCTTTCTCTGCTCTCTCTCCATCCTTCTTTCCCTTTCTTTTTCCCTTCCCTTCCCTTCCCTTTCTCTCCCCATTGTTCCTTTCCCTTCCTTCCTCCTTTCCTTCCTCCCTCCCTCCGTCCCTCCCTCCCTCCCTCCCTCCCTCCCTCCCTCCCTTCCTTCCTTCTCTCCTTCCTTCCTTCCTTCTTTCTTCCCTGCCTTCCTTTCTTTCATAGCTTATATAGATTTTAGTCAATAAAAACTAAGAAAATACTCAATGACAATAATTATCTTTTTGCCAAGCTCTTCTTTCATGTCATGATCTAATAAAGATTGTTGAGTATTCTTGCAGTAACCGTCTAAAATAGATATATACCATATGATATCTAGTAGATTAAACACATGCACACATGTGCATATTCACAAAACATCAGAAGCAAATTTCTAACATAGTCAACTCCGAGTGGTGAGTTTTTGAGGTTCTTTTATTTTTTCTAATCATGAAGCTTAAAATTTTATAGTTGCAAAGATGTATTTCCTTTATATAAGAAAAAATCACATAAGAAATTTGTATAATTTTGACTGATATGTTTTAATTCAGCTATGCACAAATATAATCAGAGTTGAAAAGTCTAGATGCAAGTACATTAAAATATTCTTAGTGGTGTTTTATGGGTGGTAAGATTAAGTATGATTTTTAAAATATATTCCTCTTTTCCTCTCACATTTACTATAATTAGCATGTATTATTTATTTGCTATAATGATGATGTATTATTTATATTATTATAATTTTTAAATGATGAAACCTTCCTCTTTCTCATCACTGTAATTCACTGTAACTTCATTCTTATTAAAATTTTTCTTCAATGTTTCTACTACTGTCCATATTTACATCTATTATTTCAAATAGTGGGTATTTTGTGTCCCTCTACTTCTATTTGTTCTGTGTCTCTCCTTTTGAAAAGCTTAAACCATGCCAAAGGAACAGACTAGCTATTGACCATCAAGACTCAGGCAAAATTTCCTTGACTACCCAATCAGTCCAGAAAAATATCATGTAGTCATTTATTTTTGAGTTTATTTTGACTGAAGGAACTTGCCATTATTCAAAATCATCTTGTCTACATATATGCGTGCTTCTTGAATTTCTCTCCTCATGGGAATATCAGTGCTATTTGAGCAGGCTTCCTGTCTGTCCTGTTCTGCACTGTACACTCTTAGCTCTGTCCCTGGCACATAGAAGGCTCTCATATATTACTTATTGAGTGAATGAATGAATTACAGGCAATATACTACAGTTTATTTTTGCCAGGAGATTTGGTAATTCAAAGGAATAAAAGGAAAAATTACATTTATAATCAAGAAGAGATTCTTCCCAGGGTTTGTGGGTCAGAGAGGCCACTTTAGACATTAGGTCTGAAACACTAGAAGAAGCTTAAAAAGGGCAGGTAAAATAAGCTATTCACGAGTTCCACAAATGCAGAAGTAATTGGGGAAATGATCTATAAACTGAATAATGAGCCTTTTAACATTGTGGGGAGGTTATTTGCCAGGAAAAAATGCTCCCACTCTCTCCTCTCTACAATCCAATTACATTTCTTGGTATTATGTAGATTTTATTATGTCTATCTTGCTCTTCTATATTGTGACAGTATGTGTATGTATTTGAGGAGGTGGTGTTTGAAGACCTCAGAAGGTACTATTCTGTTTAAGGAAATAACGTTAGTTCAGAACACTTACTCCTCTATTTCAGATATTTAAGAAACCCACAAGCTTAGGTGACCAATGTACAGCATCCTGAATAATGAATGGGTTTAGCAACCAAAGCAACCTGAAAACAATGGGAAGATGGTTTAAATGGGAACATTTAATGGGATTTAGGGTATAGATCAGCTGATAGAGCACTTGCCTAGAGTGCATGAAGCCAAAGATTTGATACTCAGCATTGGAAAATAAACCCCATGCACATATCAGTTATAGAAAGATTTATTAGGAAAAATGTTGGTTATTGAAACTGACTTCAGGATTAATTTGAACAGCATTGTCTGAGGCCATTTCATTTGTTTTAATAAAATATCTGAGGTTGGGTACTTTATAAAGAAAAGAGGTTCATTTAGATCACACTTCTGGATATTCAAGAGCATAGTATTGCCATCTGCTTGGTTTCAGTGACAGTCTCACCGTGGACAGCATCACAGTGTGGGAGCGTGTGCAAAATAGTTCACCATGGTAATACAGGAAATGAGATTGGAGAGAGGGAAGGTTTGCCTTTTATTTTTAATAACAAGTCACTCTTGTAATACTAATCTAGTACAAGAGCTAAACCTCCTGTGAGAGAATGTCAGTTCATTCATGAGGGAGGTATCCCCATGGCCTAGTTACCTTCCTTTAAGCTCCACCTGTAAAGATTCTATCACATCCCGATATTATTACACTGAGGACCAAGATTCTAGCACATAAACCTTTGGGGAACAAACCAAATCCAAGATGTAGCAAGCATAACCCTAAACATTTCTTAAAATTCCTAGTTAGTGTGATTTTAGAAAAAAAAAGTTTAATCTTCTAGTGAAAACTATTTGATAAAACCCAGGTTTTCTATGTCACTATGACTCCTATAGGCACCTTGCTACAAAGTTGGAAAGTAGGCCAGATTTGCTTTTGGTATTCCTGGCCATTCTTGTATGTTGTCTTGTGAGAAAACAATTGTCTTTGAGGAGCTAAGGGGAAACTGAAATTGTTTACACCAGAATATATTACATGTCAACAATGTAAGGCTTTATACTGAAGGGCTAAATCACAAACATAGCAGTATACATCTCTTTTTTGGCTAAGAAGGCATTTTGGTAGAAAACTTGTAAAAGCTACTTTCTTCAACTCTATCTTTCTCTCTCTTATGTTTCCAGGGCTATAATTTATGAAGATGAACATTGATATAATTGTCACTTCTATGTCATGTTTGCATAGAGGCCTCCCTGGATACTCTAGCAAAGATTGTCCCCTACTGACATTCTATATCCTCTTCCTTTGCTCATTTTTTCTTTTGTATTTACTTCTATCTAAAAAGAAATGTCCTATTAATTGTTTATTTCTGCCCCCAGAGTGTAAGTCCCATTAGGATACATTAGGTATTTATCTCTATTTCATTCACATTTCTATTCCATAGTTCTAGCGCAGTATTTGACACCTGTAGACATTTATTTAGTACTTTTTAATCAATAAATTCATTTATGTGTTGAATTGGCACAGTCCTCTGAAGCAGCCTTATTAGAGTATACAATCTTATTTCCATGATGCCACTGTTACTGCAAATTTGTCTAGTTGTGATTGCCTTACTTCCTTATGACTCATAATGTAAAACTCAAGATGGCAAGTTCATGGAAAACTTTTAGAATCTAACACAGGAACAGGCACTTATTTGAGTGAATGAAAGAATGAATATATGAAGTCATTTTTGGAACTTTTTTCAGAACTGCATTCAGAAATAATCTAAAGCCTAGGTAAGCAAATCAGCATAATGATTTCTTATCCATCTGTTTCTTTTGATCCAAATTTCTAGGTTTACTGAGTTGTTCCTAGAGAAAGTTAATGCCCACATCATAACTTTGTTTATAGGCAACCTTCCATATACTCAATATAAGATGAGAAAAGTAAACAAACATCCCTAAATCCTGTCAGATGACAGTCTCATAAAATTTGAATTCAGTTTAATATCTTGGGGCATATTTGGGTGATGAGCATTTGGCCAGTTGCCTTAAATTTTGCTGTGGTGTACAGCACAGACTAGCTGAGAGTTTAATCTTTAAAACCCTGGGGGAAGAGTGCAAAAATAAAATATTAGCAATTCTTAATGACGTCTCCTGAGTTTATTCTGCTTGAAATCTGATTGCCAAAACATCCCTACTTCTAATATTAATGGTCTTTTATTTTTAACTAAAATGTCAGGAATGTAAAAGAAGTGTAAACCACTTCCATGTCTAACCAACATGATTCATTTAATTTCTGCTCACTGCTGATAGTAGCACAGTCATATTTCATAGTTTCTGAATTCCAAGTACTATAATATCCAGATGTGGTTGGCTGCTTTCAGGACCAGATGATAAACAGCATTTTATTTGAAGTTAGAAAGCAATGCTGAAGAACAGTCCATTCAGCAGCAAATCAAAAGATTTATTTTGAGTACAAATGTCATATTAATCTTGCCTAGGTATCCCTGGTGTTGGAAAGTTACATTATAAAGTGCAAAGCATTATATAAGGAAATGGTTTATACTATGGTCTGGAAGGAGAGTAGTATAGAATAAGGAGAGAGACATATACTTTAGAAGTAGTTTCTGCAAACAATATATAACGGAAAACTCAGTATCACAGCTTAAAACCCCCCTTCAGTTTTGCCAAACAAAAAGTAGGTATACAAGTTTGGAATGCTTCACAATCTTACAAAAACATATTTATTAAGGACATAATAGTTTTAAATTATTACAAGCTCTCTCCTAAGCCTATGAGGCTTTAAAAATACCATGTTGATGTGAGTGTTCTTACTGCCACATGATTTTCTGCTGCCATGGATAAATTTCTAGTGTTGCTGGTTATGATTACTTTAGATCTGGTGATGTTACAATATAATGATATAATACATGTTTGAATGTTTTGAACAGGCAAGGACTTCAATATAAATTCAAGGTATGGTACTTTTCTCATTTTCGTTTTAGTGTACATTTATATATATATATAAAAAGAATGCTGTTTATCATTTCCTTGCAGGGCAATTTTAAGCCCAAAAAGAACATTTGGTCTTTAATCTTGGCAAGCATGCCTATAAAGTAGATGGTAGGGATGCTGATGAGAGAAGAAACTTTCCTCTTAGGGAGGTATATCTAATGGATTTCTTTAGCATCATCTCGATGTATTTATCTTCCCTTTTCTAAAAAAGTAAATAACTGTATTTGGTTAAGTTGAAATTCAAGCTGCAACTAGAAATGAGTTTAGGCATAGAATCTGTGACAAAGCTTACAAAGTAAAAAAACATTTCCTTGTATCATAAAGCAAAGTCAGTTTTTAAATCATGTTACTTGAGTCATCTCCATTAAGCACATCTAAGATAGTTCCAGACACTTTGATCTTTCTTTTATAAATTAAATCTAAGTAGATTGTTCCACAGAATTAATTCACTTGATGCTTTTTTTGTTTTTCCATGGGGGCTATTTTACTTTCCAAACACAACTGTGTGATCCTTGAAAGCTGGATGTAAAGCAGAATTTCTCAGAAATTAAAGGTAGTTAAAACATTACACACACACACACACACACACACACACACACACCACGAGATGCAGGAGATCTTTTTCTTTTTTGGAAAGAAATTTTGGATATTGTGAGTTAAGCATGTTTATTTAGTGCAGAGCTTCTTTGAACTTCTGATCCAAATGTTTAGTTATTGTGGCTCAAGAATCAGGCTGTCTCAATTGTCTTATGAGCTGTGTGATCTTGTGTTTTGAATGCAGGCTTAACAGTTATGCTACGGTTTACATGAATGTCCTCCACAGGTTCACATGTTAAAGGCTTGGTTCCCAAGGTTCTGATATTGCTGTGGTTCTCAAGCAGATGGGTGGTCCTTAGGTCACTGGGGATGTACCCTTAAAGGCAATTGTGAGACCCAAATCCCTTCTTGTCTAGCTTGTTTTCTGGATCATGAGGTGAATTGTTTCCTCTGCCATGTACCTCTCCTATGGTGTTCTGCCTTACCACAGGCCTGAAGGAACAGTGCCATTCAATGAATGGACTGGAACCTCTAAAATCATGAGCCACAATAATACTTTTTTCTTTATAAGTTATTTACTTCAAGTATTTTGTCATAATGCTAGAAAGCTGACTAATACACTATGCATTTTAAGTTTCTAAAACTATAAACTGGGTTATCTTATACAGTTTCTATGAAGCATTAATATACGAATACATGTGCAATTATCACTAATATACAAATGTGTATTCCTATAAGAGGAATTAATTGTGCAGATTCCATAAACATATTTGACCATGGAATTCCTTCTTTTCCTGACATATTGCATGACAAATATTCTAGAAAATATTTTCAGGGAAAAATCCTTGGACAATATTCTATGTCTGCTATGCTTAAGACATTCTTATGATTGGTTAATATCCTTTCACTCTTCAATTTTCTCCACCTTATTATAAAAAAATTTCAAGCCTGTGATAAAATAGACATAATAGAACAATAAATGTCCAGATACCATTCATCAGCGTTTAAAAATTGTAATTTTTTGGCTTTACACATTCATATGCTTGCTGTCCTTTACGATATATACCTGAGAACCATTTTATGTAAACTCCAGACTTTCTGATGCTTTAATCTAAAATATTTCATTTATCCCCAAGAAAAATGAAGGTTGACTGTAACACTTAGGAAAATAACAATAACTATATGTCATCTAGTTGATATTTACAATTTACCCCTATACTACCAAATGTCTTTTATAGCCACTTTAAAACATCTAGGATCCAATGAGGTGCATAAATTTTGCTCTCTGTCTCTCTCTCTGTCTCTCTCTGTTTTCCTCTATTTCTCTGCTTTCAAAAATTGACTTTTTGAGGAGCTCTGATCATCTGACTTATAGAAGATGTCTTGCATCTGACTCTTTTTCTTGCAATGTTGATTAACTTATTACTCTATCCTTTATCTCTCCTGGAAATTGGAAGTTAGGTGTAGAGTTTTGATAAGATAACAGTCAAGCATTTTGACTAGAGTGCTTGATAGATGATGATGTGTTTTTCATAAAACATTCTATTCTGAAACAATAGCATCAGATTTTTCCTTCATTTGTAATAAGTTTGACCAATTAAGGTAGTAGATATCTGAAGATTCTATTCCCTTTGTAAATTTTAAATAATCCAGTGCATAATGCATTGAAATTTGTGAATCTTTTTTTTCCTTAGCCAAATTTCATTTAAAAATTTTTATTTTTAGTACATGTTTGCAGTACATAATGATTACATTCATCATGGGGAATTAGTATATGTGCATAACACATCTTAATTCTTTTTTCATTCCTTTCCCCTCCACTTCTTCCTCCTGCTCTCCATCTCTTGGTACCATTCACTTTTGTTAAAGTTCTATCTCCCTATTTCCTGTTATCTTTTATTTTGCTCTTTAATTTATTTATATTTGGGTCTCTCATATAAGAGAAATTATGTGATATTTAAACTTGCATGTCTGATTTATTTCCACTTAACATTATGATCATCAATTTTCCTACAAATAACTCAAATTTATTCTTCTTATTGGCTAGCCACATTTTAGCAATACTTTTTGTGTGCATTGATAACTACTGCTTGAATCAAATGTTGTATTGGGTCTTGAAAATGATAATTTTTTTTTAATTCTGTAATTCCATAGACATTTATTAGCAGGCATTTTTCTGTAGAGAAGTTCCCACTATTTTGACTGACCTATGACCTAAGATGAAATAATGGAATGGTATAGAAGAATAGATGCCTGTTGAACAGTTTAGGTTGTTTTGTGACAATTTTAAAATAAAACAAAAAATAAGTTTTTCAAATTAGACAGAGCTCACTATAAGAGGAGGAAGGGACACAGACAGACAGAAAGACAGACAGGCAGACACACATACGCACAGAGAAAGAGATACAAATTTATTATATGACTATGTCTTAGGCAAGTTCTCTGGGAAGTGGTCAATAAACCCTGACAGCCTATTTCTTACTGGTCCCATAACTCTCTTGTTTCTTTGATGCCTTTTTTGTTCTATCATTTGATTAACCACATTCCTTTTCTCTTCAACTTCATGTTATCTTTTTTTTTGAAAATGTTACATGTATAATTAGCCTGTGTCTCTCTTCTTCGTGTAAATTCTTGGAACTGTAGGCACATAGTAGAGAGACAAAGTTTGGAAAAACACAAGAATCAAAAGCTTTAACAAAGCCACAGACAGGATATCAGGGTACTGTATATCAGAGTTCAGGCATTTAGTATTGAACACACTGAAACAGAGTCATGAGGGAAGTTTAAAAGAAGTGTCACAAAGGACAATGAAGTATCCTTAGCTATGACAAGTTAACACTTGTAAGATCTAGCATCAGGGGACAAGTAGCTGTGTGGTGAAGGCTCCTTAAAAAGCAATAGATTAGACAGAAGGACACAAAGTATTTAATCCTAGTGGGGAGGGAACCCGTTAGTATATATTGCAGCTCTGGTTTTTTCCTATAGTCTGATCTTCTAAAATATAAATTCTGTAACAAAAAAAAAAGTAAAATAAAATATAAATTCTGTGAGGATAAAAATAAAGTTTGTCTTACTTTCTCGTATCACTAGCATAAATAATGCCAAGCATACAAGATTTTTTTAAGTGAATGAATGATTGCATGGGTGAATGAATGGTTGAGTGAAAACGCTCAGAGGACTCACTTTGAGTTTTTTGGTCCTCAAAAATCTAAAAGCAAATTCCACTTTCTTTGTCTTACTAATGTCTATCAATGCCATGAGATCTCATTATTTTATTTTTAGAAAAAAATGGTCAGTGAGAATGTTGTGCCAGAGAACTTTCATTGGGACTTTTGTGGTGAATACATTACTTAACAAATGTTAACTCAGGAACTTGAGGATATTTAGTGAACCTGATGAAGTCAACCCATTAGTGCAACTGAAACCAATAGAGAAACAACTATCTATTAACCTTGGCATTGTAGGGTCTCAAAAAGCTTTTACCACTCTTGGTTTTTGTAACCTGTAAAATAAGTTGAAACACAGTAACAGTTAACCTTGAAAACCTTTTGATTACCTCCCTCGAGTTAGTATTTTGGAAGGCAATAGAATGTAGTAGCTTCTCTCTTGAATTAAGTACAGCACTACTAAATCCTAACTCTGCTACTTTCTAGCCAGATAATATGAAATTAGTTAAAAATATAAAATTCTCACTTTTCTCACTTGTAAGAATGAGCTTACTAAGGTATACTCTCCTGTTTTTTTTTTAGTATTGTGTCAAACTTTAATTTAAAAAATATATTTTAAGTGTCTTGCACATGATGTATGCTGTATACAAACTAGTTGACTGCTTTGTTAGGGAAATATTAATTCATATATCAATTTAAATTATGTAATTAATATAATTCACTATAATATCAATTTCTATTATCTCCTCTTTTGTTTTTCTAAACTTTTAGAAAATCCTTGATGCCATTATAATTGATCAACTTAGAATCAATTTCAATAAGCTCTATTAAAGAAGGAAGAAGAAAAA
Source organism: Heterocephalus glaber (assembly GCF_053883595.1). Taxonomy (NCBI): domain Eukaryota; kingdom Metazoa; phylum Chordata; class Mammalia; order Rodentia; family Bathyergidae; genus Heterocephalus; species Heterocephalus glaber. Next base: position 12,995,502 of record NW_028258294.1, read on the forward strand.
CAGTTTTTTTCACAAATTTTATCTCCCTTTGCCATTTATTCAAATTTGAGATCTAAACTTTGCTTTCATCCTGAGATGGCAAAATTCACCAAACCCAATTTAAAATTAGAAGTAAAGGTAAATAAATTAGCGGAGTTCATAGAAATCTTAACTCCTGTGGAGAAAATGCAAAATTGAGTAGATGTATTAAATTTCTCTGATAGAAATTGTTAGTATTTCTATGACATTACTGTATTCTATTTTCCTGCTGGAAAGGGAAAAACCAACTTTGAAATTCTTTTTTTTTGTGGTGGCAGAGTTACTAGAAAATATTTTTTTGTAGAATAGAAAGAGTAGAAGGTTGTGTGGATATTGTTTTTGTGAGAGCTCAGATTCACCATTGAGTTAAGATGAGTCAAGTACTCATTGGAATATAAATTATTTCTTTGTGGGTTCTAAGAATCATTAACTCTTTTTGGGCAATAGGTAGCAGAAAAAAAATTACCCTTAGAAGAACAAATGTACGTTTTATTAACTGTTAAATTACTGAAAAACTAAAGTATTTTATTCAGGCCAATTTTTAGAGAACAGGGCTTTAAAATTCCTTACAAATCCATTTATTTTAAATACATACACACATATTCCTAACCTCTTTTTCCTTAATCTTGTTTTATGAGGATATTCATTCGGAACGTTTTTGTTCTCTCAGTTTTTAACTCATAGTATAATGTGGCTCCTTCATTGAAACTCAGCTACACACCCACAGGAGTTAGGTGCCCAGACACATCCATAAAGCTGTTGGGAAGTTCTAGGCACAGGGGATGAGGACTCCCTCTGGAGGAAGTCTTAGTCATAAAGGAAGAAAGAGTTCAAGTGAATTAGCTTGGCTAAAGGATAAAATTAGAATCTTTTTGCCAGAGACAGTAGAGGGCCTCAGGGAGAGGAATAAAAGGAGTGAGACAGAAGTGGAGCTGATCCTAGGACTTGAGGAGAGCAGAACTCCCACTTACTTAGAAGTGAAAGCTGTCTCAACATTCATTGAAGGTGAGGTACAGGGCTCATTTGTAAAAGTTTGTATGATGTTGTTCTACTAGGCATTTTACTTATCTAGCATAGGACTACAAATTATAATCTGTCTTTACTTGTGGGGTTGTGAATTTCTGATAAGACAAAAGGTTTCTCTATCCTCTTTGATAGATCTGTACTTATAGATAGCAGCTGTCTTAAATGCTTTCTCATTTGCTGGAACAAAATACCTGACACCCACAAGTTAAAAGAGGAAAGGTTTATTTTAGCTCAGTTTGTAGAGCTTTTAGTCCATAGGCTTCAAGGCAGGGCAGCATGCATGGCAGAGTGGCATGGCAGATGAGAAACAGTTCATGGCGTCGCAGGTAGGAAGCAGCAGACTTCCTTGTTTCCCTTTTTATTCCATTCAGGCTACAGTCTATTGGTTGGCACCAGCCACATCCAAGATGGATCATCGCTCTTCAGTAAATCCATCATCCACACCCAGAAAAATGCCAAACCCAGCAGTGGACTAATCAAGTGTCACACACCCATGATGCAGTCACTTCCGCAAAATCCCACCTATGAGCACATCAGGCTTTGGGGATATATCTAGTTATAAGCCGTAACAGCAGCATACTAAATAATGCTGGTATAAACAGATCCATAATGAGGGGCTTTAGGGGCCATAGTGGATAATTCAAGTGGAAGAAGGGGAAACAGTGCACCAAACAGGGTATTTCTTTTGAAGCAGGAATGACTTACCACTTTCCATGTTTTGTATTTTCTTAATCTTCAAGTTTAATGAGAGATGAGCCATATACATTTTGAGATATTAGCTACTTTGTGGTTTATTTTGTTTTATTTTTAATTAATTTTTATTGGTACATGTTTACCATACATAATGATCACATTCATCATAGGGAATTTGTACCTGTACATAATATATCTTAATTCTTTTTTCCCATTCTCCAAGGGTAATCCACATTTTGTAGTAGACTATTTAATAAAATTTAGCTAAGAATTTTAAAGAAGTTATAAATGTTGATTTAAATAAACACTTTATCTTAATAAAATAAATTTATCTACTAAAGCCACCAAAATGTGTAGTAGAGTTGAAATTTCTGAGTAACCTCAACCCCCCAAAAACATGACTTATTGTAAATATTGCTTCAATTTACACATTCTAGTCCCCTCACACTGACTAATCAGCTTATTAATTTCCTATCATTCATTTTACATTCTTAGGAAGATTATTTCCTTGGAAATAGTGAAAAAGAATATGTATGTACGTTACACATCTATATATTACATATATAGGTTGCTGTCTACCCTGTCTACCCTCTTGAGAAATACTTGTTAGAAAAATCTTTTCAGAAAGCAGTTCATTTCCTTCTTTAAATTGTTTGAAGAACATTGCTTCTAGATCTCAAATCTCACACAATATATTTCCCTTGTTACACAGCAAGTACTTTGCTTAACAGTGTTTCTGTGAAGCAGTTATGAATCTGACATAAGATTCATGTGAAATGTTCAGATGTTTGGCAAATGTAATGTAACTCTCATGATTGAAACCAGACAAGAAAGTCATTTTTCAGGAATCTTCAGTGTCTTATATGAAAAATTTTGAAGTACATCATCAATTCAGAATTATACAGCTTTACACTGAATTTCACTAAGATACCAACTTCATGAACGGGTCCAGAAAGAATTCTTTGCAATTTTTTTTTTTTTGTAGAAATAAATTTTAGCCATATCTCGTCTAGATGTTTTCTCAGACAATCAGAATTAGATGGAAAGAAAATGTTTAGGGATAAGTACTTTCCATAAAACAAATATTTGTTGAAAGCATGTATAAGAAATATCATTATATGTATAGATGTGAATTTTGTATTCACCTAATGAATGAGCCTTAGCAGTATACTCAAATGATCATATATTTATCAAAAATGTAATTTTTTTACATTCCAAGACCAATTTGTTAAAACCTAACCACTGCCTCTTTATTTTTGAAATAAGCATGACATTTTTGATGAGTTATGACTCTAAAAGAAACTCACAAACTACCGATAATAGAACCAAATTTTAATAGTATAAGCTAGAGAAAAGACTAAATTATCTTTTCATACTTTCCAGAATATATCATAAAATCCTTATTTTATGAAGAGTTAATTCAAGACTATGTAGCCAAAAAAAGGTAGGGAAAAAGATCTCAAGAAGTGCATGATATAGTTAACCAAAAAGACCATTTTCTTTTTTTCCTATATTTCATAATGTTGGTAGTGTATGTTAGAGTTTGAGTATGCATAATGTGTGGTGGTTTAATTTCCCACTCCAAGTAAACACTAATTTTAAACCTAATTATAGTTTATTAAGAAAATGACATAAAGGTACTCCCCTAAAACTGATATAGCCTCCTGTACATACAAATTATCCTAAGCATTTTTTTGCAGATAGACATATAATTTATACATATAGAAGAATGCATACATCTAATATGTAGTTTGATAAATATATCCAGTTGTGCTGAACCTATGGTATGTGTGCCACAGCGTACTGCTTGCATCACTGAAAGCTCTAAAAGGTTTGTCATAATTGGATAGACTCAGGTAGCTGCTAACACAATCAAGATATAAAATATTTTAGTGATATCAAAAAGTCCCTGGAAGCCCTTCCCATCAGAACCAGCTACTCATCGTCCTTTCTTACCAACCCCTAATTAGGTTTATTTCACTATAGATTAGACTTGCCTTTCCAAAAGTTTCATATATATTGTATCATACAGTATTTACTCTTTTGTTTTTAGTTTCTTTTGCTCAGCTTAATATTTTTCAGGTTCATCCATAATGTTACAAGAATCAATAGTTAATTTCTTCTTATTGCTAAATAGGATTTCTTAACAGAATTTTGAGTTATGTCTGCTTTTACCTATGATAAGAAAATAGTATTTATGTACATGTTCTTATGTGAACATGTTTTAATTTCTCCTTGGTAAATAGAAGTAGAATTTCTGGGTCATATGGTTAGTATACACATAAAAATGTACCTTTTAATTATTTTGTGGCATTATTTCACATCTACTTCAAATTTTTATATGTTCACTCAGTAAAATAATTATGGAATGCAATGTACATAATACCAGAAAATCAACTGAATAAAACATAAATCTTACTCTAAAGGGAAAATAATGGCAAAAAATTCAAAGATTGAATTTCTCAGAATCAGTAATCAGGAAAGGCTTATGTTGGGCCTTAAAGGAAATATAGGAGTTCATGAGGCAAACATTTGATGAAGATATAGCAATGAGACAGATCAAATTTTCATGTGAAAAGGCATGAATTCCTAAAAGCACAGTATATATAGGAAACCACCACTGGTTTGATACTGTAGGGAAGTTAAGAATATTGGATGAAGAGAGAGAGGTGAGCTAGGTAGTTTAAAGAAGAACCTCAATACTATGGAAATGTGTTTTTGTCTTAGTGTGGCCTCACCTTACTTCTGTGAAGCCAATAACTTTTTCCTTTGTCTGCAGTATATTCAGAGCACTTTTATCTCTAATATTTTGTGTAATTTCTATGTATCTATCTCCTCTACTATATTATGAGTTCCTATGAGATATCTTTGCTATATTCAGTGTTCACAAGCTTTGCACTTCTTAGAGCATTAGAAAATTAGAGTTTATGTAAGAATAAATAAACAAATGAGAATGAATGATTTTATCTACATTATCTGTTGCTGAACAGGTTCATGAAAAGTTTCATATCAAAGACCTATTAGATAACCTATTTGAAGGCACATTAGAAACACATATTTATTTCTCTACTGAAGCAAGGTCATGTGTATAATCCTGTTATGAGCTTGATTTATTAATTTCAATTGTTTTTATGATCAATACTCATTTCATGGCCTCACTGCCTTTGGAGTGATCTGCATGGATGGCTGAGATAGTTGAAATGAATGGATCAACTGAGTTGCAGTTTGCTTAATTTTGCGATAAAATTGGCCTTAAAATTGAAGTGCTGAAAAAATTGCTTTGTTTAAAAGAAGCTAGAAATCTTAGTATATTGTGGGTTATCAATTTTCAGCCATAAATTGATGATGTATTTTCTAATGATTGTTTTCATTTGTGCCATATTTCATAAAATTCTATTATCTTCATGATCTTCATTTACACAAATTTAAATAGACCAGCAGTCCACCTTTATTTATGAAATGCGACAATTTGTTGTAATAATAAATAGTATTTATTTCATTGCCCATTCATTTTAGTAATGGTAAAATAAATGTACAATGGGAAAGGAAGGAATCCTGAAAAATAAGGAAAATAAGGACAACTTTATAAAAATAGAGAATAGAGACAATTGTAAAGGAGATATATTCCTAATAATTAATAAATGAGAATTGGAGTAATCATATAATTAGTCACCTAAAAGAAAGTACTTTTGAGAGTGAAAGGGGCAAAACAAAAATGCCAAGATAACAGGTGGTGTGTGAGTTGTCCCAGGCCTAGAAAAAGGACTATCACTCTAGTTAAAATACTCTTTCCATATCCTTTAATATCAGATTTTATCACTTTTTGTCTCTGCTACCTAGGATGCTAATCAGTATACCTAGGAATATAATAAACTCTTCAGCATTTAAAAAAATTACTTCCACAGACACTATCATGGTATTAACCTTTGTAATCCAACAAGGGAGAGGTTTTTTTCCAAATTGCTATGGAAGTATTAAGAACTATATGAGATGACAGGTATGTTAATTTGCTTCACAGTGTTAATCACTTCTCTATATCAAGATAAGTATATCAAAATGTCCTGCTATATTCCTTAAGTATGTATAGTAAAAATAAAATGAAAAATATAAAATGAAACAATGATAGTGACTTTAGGAGATAATTGACACGAAGGTGACAGTAAATTATTGGATGGTTTGGAATTTTTCCATTAAATTATACCCTCTTTTGACTGAAAGGGAATGATAGCTCAATCTTTTTCATTCATATAGTTTTTTATTGCTATAGGTTTTCATTCCTATAGTTTTTTATTCTTCACACACTGTGGCCTACTGTGACTCTTCTGGTTGTTAGGAATACCATGGTGAATCAGATGTACTCATTTACCCTTAGGGGCTGAGAGTGAAGATGAATACTCAGGTGAATATTAGTAGAAGCAACTATTTTGTGTATAATTCTGAGATGCTGTGTTCAAATAATTTTAACAGCTTTAGCATGGCTGAATTAAGCATACATTCTTCAAAAGATAATTTGAAAATATAATGTCATATATATGTTTATATATATTACATATTCTTATACTTTTTGTTTTAATTAACAGTTTTTTTCTTTCCTGCTTTTCTAATTTTCCAAGCCTAAATCTGTATGTTTTGGAAAAACTTTTTAATAATCTTTAGAGTTTTTTTTTGTGTTTGAACTCAGTTTCTAATCCTGATTTCACTTTTGAAGTATTTCAAATATGTTTTAGAATTTTTTAAAAAAAGCAATTTGAGTTTTATTGATCTACAGAGCTTGAGTTCAAATGCACAGATAGACATTTACATGAATTTTGGTAATAAATGTTTCACAATTGCAATACCTTGAAGGCTATTAAAGAGAAAATTAAGTTTTAGAATAAATTTGTTGTGAGATTAAGAAAACCATCATAATAATTTGGGTTTGTATTATTTTGTGAGAATGTACTTTATTTTTGTTCTGTTATATCTTGTTCACTTTTTTTTTTTTTTTTTTTTGGTACCGGGGATTGAACTCGGGACCTTCCACTTGTGAGGCAGGTGGCAGAACCACTGAGCTAAATTCCTGGTCCTGTTCACTTTTATTTATTATTTATTTATTTATTTATTTTTGGGGGACTGGGGATCAAACTTGGTCCTTGTGCTTGCGAGGCAGGCCATGGAATCACTGAGCTAAATCTCCAGCCTCTGTTCACTTTTATACAAAAATAGAAAAGTGTATTTATTTTTTAATTTATTCAACACATTATTGTGGAGAATCTTGGTAGATGTAGGAGATGAATATAAAAAGGTGGGATTTTCCTTTTACATAATATATTTTATCAGAGAAAAGAGATAAAAGTTTGGTAGCATTTTAGTAGGCAATTTAATGCTTAAAAGCAGGGCTCTAGTGTCTATAAATATATGGTTAGCATATTAATCTGCCAAGCTATGTTACTCTAAACAGCTCATTTAGTCCCCCTTAGTTCATTTATCTGGAGACTGTGTCTTTTATTAGTACTTACTTCATGGGGGTGATTGTGAGCATTAAGTGATTCAAAACAATGCTCAGGCCACTACCAGGTACTCTAAAATGCCTACTGAATGCTAGGGGTTATCATATCATTACTATGTGAAGTTCTGTTTATAGAGTGGTCAAATGTACCTGAAAAGTATCTTCAAGGTAGTTCACAAAAAATGTATTACATGATTTTTAATGTTTCTAATCTGTGAGATAAGTGCCTTCCATCCCTCATTGGACAAATATTCATGGAACAGCTTGATGATGCTATTCAGCATTCTTTTTGCAGATTCTGAAACAGGAAACTGTCAACTAAACTATCCCTGATCTGCCTTTCTACGAGTGATAACACTTTCTTTTTCTGTGGTCATCACTTTTTTAGGTGCACTGTTTCCTTTGGTACCTAATGATTTCTCACAAATGAGGAGCAAAGCATACAAACATTTGCCTTCACTGAGTAAAAGGATAAAAACAATGAGAAAGAGGGCCAAGGAGATCAAAATTTACTAATGTCAGTCATGAGATTTTATAGTCTGCAGGTCATTTGCCTGCTTGATTTTAGAAACCTGCCATTTCCCTGTTCTGATCTGACTACTAAAAGCTGGAAACATCTGGCTTTTTGATATTGTCTTGCAGATAGGCTTTCAATTGGAAAACATTGGTGAGATGGATTAATATACAGACAATTATAGTATAGGATGATATACACTCTGCTAGAGATAAGCACATGATGGAAGGAAAGGTCTCTCTGTCTCAGGCATTCTGGTAGTGATGACAGCTCCTAGGTGGTTCTAGTTCTCTCAGGTCAGTGGTTTCCTCTCAGTTTTAAGCTCCCAGTAGAATCCAGCTTCCACCAATGGCCCAGCTTTGAAGCTTCAGTAGCACTTCTTCCTTCTGTGTCCCTGTAGCTGCAGTGGCTGTCATTGAGTTTAGCATCTTTCTATAGTCACTGTGCAGGTTGACTGCTGAGTTGCCTCAGCTCCCCCAGCTGTTCATTCATCATTTCAAACTTGTAATTAATTTCTCTTATTAATTTCTCTCTATTGAATTACCTGGGGTGGTAACTGTGCTTTTTGCCTGGGTATTGGCTGATAAATAGTGAGGAAATGAAGGATGTTTTATTGCTCTTACTGGTCTTGACTGAGAGTTTCTGTGCCTGAGTAGAGTATCTGCAAGAAAAAAGTGCTATGATAATTCTAATAATTGTCAAGAATATTCATTAACTGACAGGCACCCCCAGTACCAAGGAGGTGAGCCACGTGGGCACCAGCACCACCCCCCCCCCCTGTAGAAATGAGAAGACATGTAAATAAGTCTCAAAACCAAACTTCCAGATCACCTAAAGCAACACCAAAGGGAAATGAGATAGAACAATATGATACTCAACCATCAGGACTCCCTGAACTGGCAACAAAAGAGGATCTGGAAAAAATGAAATCAGAAATAATTTCTCAGATAACAGCAGAGATTGTGCCCATAGGGCAAGACACAATAAATCTAGAGAAGACACAGATAAAAATACTAGAGGAACTGAGGAACATGATGGAATCCCAACATAGGAAACAAATGGAATGCATAAAACAGATGCAAACAGATTTCCAGGAGATTAAAACCTCCATTGAAAGCTTAAACAGCAGAATGAGCCAATATGAACACAGAATTTCAGATATAAAAGATAAGATTGCAATTAGTGACCGGGAAAAGAAAAATTGCTTTAAAATTTTAAGGGACCATGAGAAATCAATCCAGCAGCTGCTAGATGATGCAAAGAAGAATAACATAAGACTGATCAGAGTCAATGAAGAAACAGGAGAGAGTGCAGATGACATAAACTGTTCACAGAAGTGATGGCAGAAATCTTCCCAAGTAGGGGAAAAGAACTTGACAAGCAGATAAGTGAGATATATACGACTCCAACTAGCCTTAATAAAAAAAAAATCTACACATGGGCACATAGTAGTTAAGATTTCAGAAACCCAACAGAAGAACAAAATTCTACAAGCAGTTAGAGAAAGGAAACAAATCACATACAAAGGAAAGCCCATCAGAATCACAGCATACTTCTCCATGCAAACCCTCAAGACAAGAAGAGCTTTAAGTGATGTATTTCAAAACCCTAAAAGAAAACAGCCCCCAACCCAGACTGATATACCCTGAAAAACTATCTTTCAAAATTGATGGAGAAATAAGATACTTTCATGACAAAGAACACCTTAGGAACTTCGTGAATACCAAACCAGCAAAAAATTTTAGTCATTATCCTAGGAAAAGAAAATGATCACATCTCCAGGAAGCCCAGTAGAATGAATCCATTGGGCACAACAAGAAATTAAAGTAAAGGGGGAGAATCCAACAAAAAGAAAAAGTCATGACAAGGATAAGTCAATATGTATCAGTTATAAGCGTCAATATTAACGGTCTCAATTCACCAATCTAAAGAGATAGACTGGCAGAATGGGTCAAGAAGCAAGATCCAACAATATGCTGCATGCAAGAAAATTCAAAAAGAAACTCATAGACTGAAAGTTAAGGGGTGCAAAACAATAGCCCATGTGACAGGAACCCCCCCAAAAGCAGGAGTAGCTATCCTCTTTGCAGATCAAGTGGATTTCAAACCAACACTGATTAAGAGAGACAAAGGAGGACACTACATTCTTGTAAAGGGAATAATCCAAGTAGAAGAGTTGACAATCATTAATAAATGTGCACCAAACAGTAGTGCACCCAAATATATAAAACAAATATTAACGGACATGAAAAATCAAATAAGCACTAATACAATAGTAGTGGGGGACCTCAATACCTCACTGTCACAAATAGATGATCAACTAGACAAAAAATAAGCAATGAAATACTAGAACTCAATCAAACTCTTGAACAAATGAACTTAACAGATGTTTACAGAGTGTTCCACCCCACAAAATCAGAGTACACATTCTTTTCAGCTGCACACGGGTTGTTCTCCAAAATGGACCACATATTTGCTCATAGAACATGTTTAAGAAAGTTGAAGGAATTGAAGATATCCCCCCTATATTATCAGACCATAGTGCAATGAAATTGGAGATCAATAGCAAAAGAAACCACAAGAATTTCATAGACACATGGAAATTGAACAACACACTTCTGAATAACCAATAACAGAGGAAATGAAAGAAGAAACCAGAGAATTCCTACAATTAAATGACAATGACAATACAACATATTGGAATCTATCTAACACAATGAAAGAAGTCTTATGAGGGAAATTCATAGCAGTGAATATACATATTAGGAAAACAGAGTAAGCCCAATTAAACAACCTAATACTCAACCGCAAGCTTCTAGAAAAAGAAGACCCAAAGCTCTTACAAGGGAGGAATTCTAAAGGTCAGAGCAGAAATCAATGCAATGGAGACTAAGAGAATGATACGAAAAATCAATGAAGCCAAGAGTTGGTTCTTTGAAAGAATAAACACAATTGACAAACCATTAGCCAACCTTATCAGAATAAAGGAAAGAAAAGGCCCAAATCCATGCAATTAGGAATGAAAAGGATGAAATTTCAAGGGACCCAGCAGAAATCCAGAGGATCATTCATACCTACCTTGAGATCCTATATGCCAGTAAGATGGAAAACACAGAAGAAATGGACAGATTCCTAGATACATATGAATTACCAAAGTTGAATGAAGACCTAAAAATTCTAAATGACCCAATATCAATCAATGAAATTAAAAATATAATTAGAATCTTACCAACTAAGAAAAGCCTGGGTCCTGATGGCTTCACTGCTGAATTATACAAGACATTTAGAGAGGAAATACTGCCATTACTGTTTAAACTCTACAGTGAAATTGAATGGGACTCAATACTCCTGAATTTGTTCCTGGAAGCAAGCATCAGCTTGATCCCCAAGCAGAGAAAGACCCAACTGAAAAAGAGAAGTATAGGTCAATCTCACTCATAACTATAGATGCAAAAATCCTTAATAAGATACTGTCAAATAGAATGCAGAAGATCATCAAGAAGATCATACACCCTGACCAAGTGGGATTCATCCCAGGGAATGCAGGGAATATTCAACATACACAAATAAAAAATGTGATACACTGTATCAATAGAGTCAAGGACTAAAACCATATGATCATCTCAATAGATGCAGAAAAAGCATTTGACAAAATCCAACATGCATTTATGATAAAAAACCCTACAAAATATTGGAATAGATGGTCTCTACTTCAAACTGATAAAGGCCATCTATGAAAAACCAACAGCCAATATTGTACTAAATGGTCAAAAAGTGAAATCCTTCACACTAAAATCAGGAACAAGACAAGGATATCTTCTCTCACCACTCCTCTTTAATATAGTTTTGGAAACATTAGCCACAGCAATTAGACAAGTGAAAGAACTAAAAGGAATAAAGATAGGAAATGAAGAAATTGAATTGTCATCATTTGCAGAAGATATGATACCCTATATAGAAGACCCCAAGAACTCCACCAAAAATCTTCTAGACTTAATAACCAAATGCAGTAAAGTAGCTGGATACAAGGTTAACACACAAAAATCAATAGCTTTCCCCTACACGAACAACAAACTCATTGAGATAGAAATAGGGCAAACAATTCCTTTCACAATAGCATTTAAAAAACTGAAATACGTAGGAATCAACCTAACAAAAGAAATCAAAGACCTCTTCTCTGAAAACTATAGCACTCTGAAAAGAGAGATTGAAGATGATATCAGAAAATGGAAAGACATCCATTGCTCCTAGGTAGGAAGAATCAACATAGTGAAAATGGCCATACTTCCAAAACTGCTATATAGATTCAATGCAATCCCAATTGAAATTCCAGCAGTGTACTTCACAGAACTTGAGAAAACAAACCAAAAATTCATTTGGAACAAGAAGAGACCTAGAATAGCAAAAGCAATTCTAGGCAACAGAGACATGGCAGGGGGTATCACAACCCCCAAGTTGAAAATATACTACAAAGCTACTGTGATAAAAACAGCATGGTACTGGCAAAGAAATAGATGGGAGGACCAGTGGAACAGATTAGAAGATGCAGAAACAATTCCAGATACATTCAGCCACCTTATCCTCTACAAGGGAGCCAAACACCCTCACTGGAGGAACGATGGCCTCTTTAATAAATGGTGCTGGACAAACTGGGTTTCAGCTTGCCAAAGATTAAAACTAGACCTATATCTCTCACCATGCACTAAACTAAAATCGAAATGGATTAAAGATCCAAATATTAAAACAGAAACGCTGAACTGGTTGGAATAGAGGTTAGGTAGAACTCTTGAAGACATTGATGTAGGAAAAGATTTTATGAATAAAACCTCAGTTGCACATGAACTAGCCCAAACAAGCAACAAGTGGGATTTCTTCTTATTAAAAAGCTTCTGCACAGCAAGAGAAACCACCAACAGTGTGAAGAGACAACCCACAATGTGGGAAAAAAGCTTTACCTGTTGTCCCTCAGACAAAGGTCTACCATCTAGGATCTATAAAGAACTTAAAAAAAATCAGACCTCCCAAATTTAAAGACCCAATCCAAAAATCAGCATCTGAAATGATGAGACATTTCTCAATCAAAGAAGTAGAAATAGCAAATAAACATATGAAAAAATGTTCAACATCACTGGTCATTGGAGAGATTCAAAGAAAAACCCTCTGAGATTCTACGCCCCTGCAGAAAGAATGGCTGGTATCATGAAATCAAGTAATAACAAATGGTGGTGAGGTTGTGGGGAAACAGAAACACTGTTTAGCTGATGATGGGAGTGTAGACAGGTGCAACCACTGTGGAAATCAATATGGAGATACCTCAAAGAACTAGAACTGGAAGTCCCATTTGACTCAGCTATCCCCCTTCTGGGTATCTTTCCCAAAGAATTAAAAGTATCATACCACAGTGATATATGTGTACCCATGTTCATAGCAGCACAATTTGGAATAGCTAAAACTTGGAAGCAGCCCAATTGCCCATCAACTAGAGACTGGATAAAGAAAATGTGGGTTTTTAATAAAATGGAGTACTACTCAGCCATAAAGAATGAGAAATTAGAGACATTTATAGCTAAATGTATGCACATTGAGGTGATACTTTTAAGTGAAATAAATAGGACACACATGTGGAAATACCTAATAGTTTCTCTAGTGTAAGAAACTGAAAATGTAGATAAAGACTAAAAGGTTTAAAGATAATGTGAAATAGGAAGAAAATGGGCAGAGGGGAAGGGGAAGTTGAAGGGGTAGGGCAAGGAAAAGAAGGGAATGGAATTAATATGAGAAAAAGGAAAAAATGGAAACAGAATCTTTGTAAATAGGGAGTGATGGAGGGGTTGAAGGGAGGGCAGGGGAATGGGAACAAACTAAGAACCAAAAGAGATTATGTAAAGGTGCAAATTTCCAATGATGAATGTCATTATATTGTATACCTTAAATGTACTAATAAAATTCATTAAAAAGAATGTTCTTTGGTAAAGTTTTGACGAACTTTCTTTTATTCTTATCATTAGGTGTAGTTGTTAGACTGATATAGTATCTTGACTAGTATTATATATAATATGTAGAAACATTGAAAGCAACAAGGGAAGCAACATGGTGCCATATACTTTAATGTCATAACTGGAATATTATTAAGGATGCATCTGTATATCTGTATGAGTTTGAAAAAGTTACTTGAAAGCCCTCATCCTTTTTTCTTTTTTAAATGAGGGAGAAAAATTATATCTTGTCTCTGTATTTCTCTCACTGCCAGTCAGTGCTTCAGAAATAAAAGAACCTCAGTATTTTTGTTAAATTCGAGCCAAGAACATTCATGTGCATACATGCTTGTGTTTTACTTTCTTTCTTTATCTGTTTCTTTCTTCATTGGGTAAGAGGTAAGAAATCAGGTCAGAGTGAAGATTATGTGAATACATAATACAGAAGGAAAACTACCCATTTTCTGGCTGTCTTATTCTGATTTCATTCAAACACACATTGTTATTACTTTTCTTATACTTGCTACCATAGTCCACCATCCATAGTGAGTAATTCATCCTTATCATAATAGTGAGTAATTCATCCTTAAATGCATGCATTTCACTTATTTCTACAGGGTCTAGACACCAAATACTTAGTGTAAATTTCCCATCTCCGTCTGTGCTTCATTCACACCAGTTTCTTTTTTTTATTGTTTAGACCAGTTCAGTCATCCCCAAACTTTTGAATTGGGATTGTTTCTTTAGAAGACAATTTTTTAAGGAGGGGAATGGTTTTGGGGTGATTCCAAGGAGCACACAATTTAGATCTTGTGCATGTACATTTCACACTGCAATTCACACTCCTGTGAGAATCTAATGCTACTGCTGACCTGACAAGAAAGTGGAACTCAGGCCAATAATGTCAATGATGAGGTCTAGACATTCCATGTCCTTTCAGTTTTGTTTGATTTCACTTAGACACATCTCTCATCTTCCTTAAGTACTGTCTCCTTTGTGGCATTTTCTCAAATATTCTTTGATGAGAATTAATTGCTGTTTTGGTTTGTACTTTTTAAAGTACTTGTCACACAGAGTTGGAAAAGATTTGTGTGTTTGATTTTCTACTGAATTTTTAGCATTTTGAGAGTAAGAGCCACTTTTATTTATCTTTTTTGGTCTTCAGTACCTGGTGCTTTGCCTTTCATATGTTAAATGTTCACTGAATTAGTACTAAAACAGCATTCCATTCTGTCTTTGGTAATTCATATTTGATCAATTAATTGTATCTCATCTTCTGAGCTTTTTGAAGGAGGGGGACAGGAAAATGACTCTTTAATGTTATTTTATATTGGATTCTTGACTTATAACAACATCCTGTTTCTAATATATTACCTAATCATATTAAAAGTTCACTAAATTTTTAAGAATTTGGACAAATTTGAGAACTTAATTCTTGTAGAAAGGTTCAGAAAAATCATCTAGTACATAATTCAGCTCCTGGAAATTAAAACTATTTTTGAGCAAATGCTTCAGAAAAACAAGTCACAGAACCATACTGACCAATGATACTTTCAACTAAAAACAAAATAATCAAAAGATGTATAAAATAAAATGAGGGCTGATATTTACATGTGCCTAAAACCAAACAACAGTTAAGTTTATACACAAGTAGCTAATAATTTCTGTACCATATAGGCATGTATATATAACATAACTATCAATTATGGAACTTAAGGAAACATTTATGTAAATGTCTATATCAATTGACCATATTGCATGGGTACAATTATATGAATGGAATTTTGTAATTATGAGTTATGTACTGAATTAGTCAGGTGCCTGGAAGTAAAAAGCTTGTATATTTACAATGAGTAATTTTATCAGAGTTTTACCAAAGACTACTTGCAAAGTTGTGACCAGGTTAAAAACCAGCAAGGGAGAGTGCAATGTCCTAAGCTGACTAGCTACATAGTAGTCACCAGGAGAGATCTACGTGAAAAGATTCTCTTGAGAGGGGAGTTGGCTTTAGTGGAGTTTCAGCCAACTCATAACTATGTAGCAGGAAGTGAGTAAAGGAGGAAACATCTTAATCTTATTCTTCTCCTGCCTTCTGATTGGCCAATACCTCCAATTGGCATGAACACATAAAAGCCAGAAGGCATGAAGACCATTTTGATACAATTTCCTGGGTATAGAATATAATGGCAAAAGGCAGAGGGCAAACATGAAACAGAATATAGGTGCTTGATTCTGGCAATTAGAGAGTGTTCATTAGCTATATGTATCTTTCCTTATTCCCAGATTATGGACAAGTGTTTAAGTGAGAAAATAGGCTTAGCATTTCCCTGGATAATGTACGTACTAATTGTAACAAGATGTGCACATATCTTACTCTCCTGATGAGTGATAGCCAGATCTGAAACTAATGCCCTATCATAATTTTAAGTCTACTTGTTTAAGAAATAAAAATTATAATCCTCAAAACATCATACTCCATTACTTAATCTGAGTTAGCTCAAATACCACAATATATTTGTCATGTATTACTTATACTTCAGAAATCTCAAAAAGTCTACATAATCAGGAGTTGGAATTAGAGGCAGATCTACTGTGAACTTTGTTCAGCCCTCATGCTTCAAAGTGTGTGTGTGGTGGGCTTTCCACTATAGTTTCCCAAGATCATTACTTTTGATTTGTAAGAGGGTTTGAAGAATTATACCAGTTACATAATACCTCTGCTTTGCCTTTTTAACTTTAACTTCAACTTTTTTTCTGAGATAATTTATTTTCTATCCCTTTAATCATTTTTCCTGTTCTTCTTTGGACTATTTCCAGGTTCTTTATGTTCTTTTAAAGAAAGCTTAATGATTACAAAGGACTATTCTGGGAAATCATTACTTAAAGAAAAACTGTTACAGCATTTAAAAGTTTAAAAATGGCTACATAGATGTTAAAAAAACTGAAATTCTCCTGCCTAATAATGCTGATAGTGGAGCTATAGTAAATTAAATTACATCAGGTCAGAGCATAATACCTTGAATGGGAGTCAAGCATATCAGGACACAAGAAAGAAATCCTCTGTTGAGAGAAAATTATCAGAAAGAGCCAAAAATAAAAAGCTAAGGTGAGAGAACTTTTCGTTGTACTAATCACTAACAATTCTCTTTTATAATGAGGATCTAAGTCCTTGGTTCAGGAAGTTGAGATGCTAAAGTAAACACAAATCTTAAAGGAACTGATACTTCATTTTATTATTTAAAAAGAAGTTATAAGATTCTACTTGGGAAAAGTTTATGATACTATTAATTTAAGGAAAGAAAGCTAAAAAGTTATCAAAATAGTTTATATGGGAAGTTCTGCCCCAGTGTTGTGTGTAAAATCAATCACGAAAAGTGGAATATTATCCTTTCAATTGATTAAGTTATTGACAGGTTTTTAATCCAACATGGACTAATCCTAAATCCTGTTTCTCACTAGGTATTGCTGTGGGTAATTTCCTAGTAAAAAATTACATTTTAATATGTAGAATATTTTTGCTTTTAGGTGCAAATTCATGACAGTCTGAGAATTTATAAATTTATGATGCTCCACAGCTAAAGAAAGTAATCTTCGAAACTCATTCCATCAGGGCTGAGGATGTAGCTCATTTCAATGTTAGAGCGCTTGCCAATCATGCATAAAGTCTTCAGTTCATTCCTCAGCACCACACCAAAAAAACACTCATTATTTTGTCTGTTGATTCAGTGGGATAGCATACATCTCTTTGTAGAGAAACAGAGGTGTGGAAGTATGTCTTTTAATGAAAAAGTCTGGGAGAATTTCTGATACCTAAGAATAGAAGACATGGAAAGAGGATATAAAAGCACTTATTCTGTGTGAATAAGTAGGTAAGATTTATTTAATGATTAACATTTATATGTATTTTAATCTCAAATTTTTCTTAAAATGTGATTGAGTGTATGGTGTGGTTTGCCCCCCCAGGGGTTCATGTATTGGATGCCTGGTTTGCAGTGTGGTTACATAGGAGGTGGGGATCTTTTCAGAGTTGGCACTACTGGGAGGTCTTTACTTACTGGGCATGTGCTTGCAGAAGGGACAAAACTAGTTATTGTGAGACTGTAAGTTAATTTTGTCCAGAGTTCTTATAATAAAAAGTTCTGGCCACTCCCCTGTCCCTTTGACTTCTTGTCTTTCTAAGGATCTCTCCCTCCTACCTGTACCTCTGCCAAGGTGAACTATCCACTATGAGGTCTTCATCAGACCTGAGCTGATGTCAGTGCCATGTCTTTGAACCTTCAAAACTTTGAGCTCTATAAACTTTGTAAGTACTCAGCCTCAGTTATATCAGCATAATTAATAAAAAATGGGCCAAGATTGTGTATTTATAAGATCTCCAACATAGGTAACTTGATAGGAAGAAGATCTCATTTCTATGTTTGACAAACTGGATTTCAGTTGTATAGTACCTTTCAGCCATTGAATAATATAGTAGTCATATTATGTATCTTTTTAGACATCAACTTCCCATTTTTCTGTTTTCAGTACTTATTTACTATATGTAATTGATAGAGATGTTTAAACAATTTCTGCATTGCCCTATGTGTCACTGATTATCAACACCAGAAATTCCCCAAACTACCTTTTATTGACCACTTACCAAATGTGTGATAAGAATGCTAAGTACATTTTGTATATTACCTCAGTGTGCAGCCCAGTCATATAAACTGAATTTAAAGTGTCTTATGCCTTAACTGAGATACTACAATTTTTTTTTTTTGCTATGGGGGATTGTTCTCAGTACCTTGCGCTTGTGAGGCAGGCACAGCACCACTGAGCTAAATACATGACCCAAGATCCTATAAAATTTTGAAGTTAAATGAGTCATTATTAATTTGTAAAGCAAAAGTTTTCAAGCACCAGTCATGTGCTATGCACTGTGCTGAACATTATGGATAGGAACACGTTTCAGGGGTGATGTCTATCCGCAAAAACTTCATTGTGTACTATGAAAAACTACACACACAGACACATACAGACACACACATGTTGTGTGAAAAGTATATGGTAAGTTAGAAGAGACAACATCAAACAGATCTTAGAGAAGCAGAAGAAGTGTTACATCTAGATTTGCACTGTAAGAACCTTGGAACTCATAGTTTAGCCTGTGAGTTTTCCAAGAAAAAAAAGTTTTGGACACATACATGTAGGATTTTTGAGTAACTTGTTTAAAGTATGTTTTAACATGATTTATGTGCAAGTACTTACCAGTTTACTGTTGAGTTCCGCAATGTATGCATGGTGTTTCAGTTGACTGCTTTGAATAGGAGATCTGGATGGATAGATTGGAGAAGTATCATTGTAGCACAGTGTAGCACAGTTCAGTGTATCACAAGCAGAGCAGTTTGTATTTCTGCTGTCTTGACATTCTTCTGTTATAAATATGTTATCTTTGATAGGTGTAACATTTATATGTCCTATTTTTCCTAAATTGTATCTTCTTACATAAAGACTCTCTGGTGATTTTGTCACAAGTACCTAGATATGTCAAATAAAAAAAAAAAGACTTTTGCCATCATAGTTTTGTCAGGGAAAAAATCTGAAATTATCAGTGAAAATATTGTTGCTTTTATAAGTATTCAAACAGATATTAGTTGAATAAAATTATATATTTATAAATATTTACAATTATTTTCCAATTTTAATTTTTTCCTCTTTGATCATGAATTGTATATTTCCCAAAATGTGTATTTTTCTACTTCTAGTTTTGTTATTTATTTCCAAATTATATAAATTATGGTGTATATATTTTTAAAAATATTGTGGTCAGATCTCTGGCCTACCATGTGTTTGAAAACAGGTATACTGCACAGAGTTGTTTCTCTGCCTTCTATTTTATTCCATTTTCTGTAGTATTTTTTTTTATTGAGCCCTTATCTATTTTTGGTATCTTGGCAACGTTGGGTTCACAGAATGAGATTGACAGTGTTCCTTCCCTTTCAATTTTGTGGAAGAGTTTGAGGAGTATTGGTGTTTGTTCTTCTCTGAAGTTCTAGTAAAATTTAGAGGTGAATCTATCTGGTCCTATCTCTTCTTAGTTAGTAGAGATTTTATTACTGCCTCAATTTCATTGCCTGATATTTGGTCTATTCAGAGTTTTTATATTTCTTGGTTCAATTTTGATAAGTCTTATGTGTCTAGGAATTTTTCTAGATTCTGCCATTTATTAGGATAGAATTTTTCAAAAATAGTTTCCTTTTAATCCTCCTATTCCAATGTAGTCTGTTTTAATTTTGCCTTTTTCATTTGTAATAGCATTGATGTGGGTCTTTTCTTTTGGTAAGTTTGGCTAAAATTTATTGATGGCATTTATTATTTCAAAGAACCAACCCTGATTTATTGCTGGTTTTCTAATGTACACACTCAAAGATACAAGCTTGCCCTTAAAATTCCCTTTATTATATCCCACAGGTTTTGATATGTTATATTGCTATTGTATTTTGATTCTAGGAATTTAAAAATTTCTTCCCTGATTTTTTCTAACTTATTGATTACTAAAAATGTGTCTCCACATGTTTGTGTGTATGTGTGGTTTGCTCTTCATTTCTAGTTTCATTCTTTTGTGATTTGGCAAGATGCCAAAAACTATTTGAATTCTTTTGTATTTAAATAGATATGCCTGATGGCCTATAAAATGGTCTATTTTGGCAGTTCTGCAGGTGGCAAAGGAGAATGTATATTCTACAGTTGTTGGATGAAACACTGTCGATACTTGTTAAATCTGTTTGTTCAATGATGTTATTCAATTCTCATATTACTTTTTAAACTTTTCGTCTTAATCTGTATTTGTGAGAGTGAAGTAATGAAGTCCCCACTATTGTATTGATAGCTATTTGTCCTTTAATGTTGGGTAGTTTTTATTTTATGAAATTGAGTATACTGACATTCAATATATATATATATATAATTTTGATCTGTTCTTGGTGAATTGTTCTCTTTGTTAGTATGCAGTGGCCTTCTTTTTATCAGTTTTTCTTTGAATTCCACTTTGTCAGGAATTAAAATGACTACTACTATGCTTGCTTTTGGGTTCTGGCTGCATGGAGTATCATTTTCCATTCTTTTTCTTTAAGTGTATATTTTTCTTTGTGGATGAGACGTGTCTCTTGTGGGCAACATATAGTTAATTTTTTAAAAAAAATCTGCCAATCTATCTTTTGATTGGGATGCTAAAACCATTTATATGTTATTATTGAAAGGTATTGCCTGATTCTTGTCATTGTATTATTTTTTCAGTGCTGATTCCTTTATTTTTGCCTTTTCTTTGTTCTGACAGTTGATAATTCTTCCCTTTGGGCTCTTTAATGATGTTGGGCTTGCTCTTTCTGTTTAGTATTCCTCTGAGGATTTCCACAGTGCTAGTTGATGGTTATGAATTTCTTTAGATTTTCTTTGTTGTGGAAGGTCTTTATATCTTTCTGAATTTTGAAGGACAATTATACAGGATGTAATATTCTGGATTGGCAATTGTTTTTTTTTAGGGCTTGAAAAACCACACCAAATTTTTACAATTTTGTGTTGAGAAATCTGCTATTATTCTGATAGCTTGCTTTTATGGGTTACTTGGCATTTTTCTTTCTTTTTTTTTTTTTTTTAGTTCTTTTATTGGTACATTTTAGGTATACAGTTCGTTTACAATTATCATTGGGTGTTTGTACCTGTACATGATATATCTTAGTTCTTTTTTTCCCCCATTACCTGTGCACCCTTCACCCCCTCCGCCCTTCCCTATTTATATAGATTTCATTTCCATTATTTTTTCTTTTCTCATAGTTTTTCCTTTCCCTCTTTTCCTTTCCCCTTCCCCTCCCTTTACTCCTTTGTCATTGGACCTTTTTTCCTATTTCAAATTATCAATTATTCATTTTTATCATTTTAATCCTTGTTTGCACTATCAGTTTCTCACACTAGTGAAACAATTCAGTATTTACACATGTGTGTCCTATTTATTTCACTTAAGAGTATGGCCTCAATATGGATCCATTTAGCTATAAATGACTCCAGTTTTTCATTCTTTATGGCTGAGTAGTGTTCCATTTTATAAAAAACCCACATTTTCTTTATCCGGTTTCTAGTTGATGGGCACTTGGGCTGCTTCCAAGCTTTAGCTATTACAAACTGTGCCGCTATGAACATGGGTGCACATATATCACTGTGGCATGATTCTTTTAATTCTTTTGGGAAGATACCCAGCAGGGGAATAGCTGGGTCAAATGGGACCTCTAGTCCTAGTTCTTTGAGGTATCTCCATACTGACTTCCACAGTGGTTGCACCAGTCTGCACTCCCACCAGCAATGGAGAAGGGTTCCTTTCTCCCCACAACCCCACCAGCATTTGTTATTGGTTGATTTCTTGATAGCAGCTATTCTTTCTTGGGTGACGTGGAATCTCAGGGTTGTTTTCATCTGCATCTCTTGAATGATAAGTGATGTTGAACATTTTTTCATATATTTGATTGCTGCTTTTACTTCCTTGTCTGGGAAATATCTGTTCATTTCAGATGCCCATTTTTGAATTGGGTCTTTGAATTTGTGCGGTCTGATTTTTTTCAATTCTTTATATATTCTAGATAGTAGTCTTGTGTGATGTACAGGTGCTAAAATTTTTTTCCCACATTGTAGGTTGTCTCTTAGCTCTGGTGGTTGTTTCTTTTGCAGTGCAGAAGCTTTTTAATAAGATGAAATCCCAGTTGTTGATTCTTTCTGCTAGTTCCCATGCTGCTGAGGTTTTGTTCATGAAATCTTTTCCTATGCCAATGTCTTCAAGAGTTCTACCTAACTTATCTTCCAGCAAGTTTAATGTTTCTGTCTTAATATTTATATCTTTAATCCACTTTGATCTTTGTTTGGTGCATGATGATAGGTATGGGTCTAGTTTTAATCTCTGACAGGTTGAAATCCAGTTTTTCCAGCACCATTTATTAAATAGGCTATCTTTCCTCCAGTGAGGGGTGGTTGGCTCCTTTGTCAAAGATGAGGTGGCTGAGTGTGACTGAAGTTGTTACTACATCTTCTAATCTATTCCACGGATCCTCGGATCTGTTTCTTTGTCAGTACCATGTTGTTTTTATCACAGTAGCTTTGTAGTATAGCTTCAAGTTGGGTATTATGATATCCTCAGGCATGTCTCTGTTGCCCAGAATTACTTTAGCTATTCTAGGTCTCTTCTGGTTCCAAACGAATTTTTGGATTATTTTCTCTGGTTCTGTGAAGTGTATTGTTGGAATTTCAATTGGCATTGCATTAAATATATATAGCAGTTTTGGAAATATGGCCATTTTCACTATATTCATTCTTCCTACCCAGGAACAAGGGATGTCTTTGCATTTTCTTATATCCTCCTCGATCTCCTTTTTCAAGGTGCTGTAGTTTTCAGTGTAGAGGTCTTTCGTTTCCTTTGTTAGATTGATTCCTAGATATTTCATTTTTTTGGATGCTATTGTGAAAGGAATTGTTTCCCTAATTTCTCTCTTAGTGAATCTGTTATTTGTGTTAAAGAAGGCTATTGTTTTTCGAGTGTTGACCTTGTATCCAGCTACTCTACTGAATCTGTCAATTAAGTCTAGAAGCCTTTTGGTGGAGTTTTTTGGGTCTTCTGTGCAAAGTATCATATTGTCAGCAAATAACGACAGTTTAACTTCTTCTTTTCCTATCTTTATTCCTTTTCTTTCTTTCTTTTTTCTAATTGCTGTGGCTAATGTTTCCAGAACTATATTGAAGAGGAGTGGTGATAGTGGGCATCCTTGTCTTGTTCCTGATTTTAGCGTGAAAGTTTTTAGTTTTCGACCATTTAGTGTGATGTTAGCTGTTGGTTTTTCATAGATAGCCTTAATCAGGTTAAGATAAAGGCTTTCTATTCCAATTTTTTGTAGGATTTTTATCATTAATGGGTGTTGGATTTGTCAAATGCCTTTTCTGCATCTATTGAGATGATCATATGGTTTTTGTCCTTAACTCTGTTAATATGGTGTATTACATTTATTGATTTATGAAAGTTGAACCATCCTTGCATCCCTGGGATAAATCTGACCTGGTCAGGGTGTATGATCTTCTTGATGACCCTCTGTATTCTGTTTGCCAGTAACTTGTTGAGGATTTTTGCATCTATGTTCATTAGGGAGATTGGGCTGCAGTTTTATTTTTGGGTTGGGTCTTTCCCTGGTTTTGGAATCAAAGTCACACTTGCTTCCAGGAATGAATTTGGAAGCCTTGCTTCCCTTTCAATTTCCTTGATGAGTTTAAAGAGTAATGGCATTAGTTCTTCTTTAAATGTCTTTTAGAATTCAGCAGTGAAGCCATCTGGACCTGGGCTTTTCTTTGTTGGTAAATATTTTATTACATTTTCAATTTCACTCATTGTAATTGGGGTGTTTAGAATTTCTATATCTTCTTCATTTAACTTTGGCAATTCATATGTATCTAGGAATCTGTCCATTTCTTCTGTGTTTTCCATTTTACAGGTTCTCAAAGTAGATATTGATGATCCTCTGGATTTCTGTTGGATCTGTTGTGACTTCCCCTTTTTCATTCTTAATTGCATGGCTTTGAGTCTTTTCTTTCCTTTTTTTGATAAAATTGGCTAAAGGTTGATAGATTTTATTTATTCTTTCAAAAAACCAACTCTTTGATTCATTGATTTTTTTGTATCATTCTCTTAGTCTCCATTGCATTGATTTGTGCTCTGATCTTTATAATTTCCTCTCTTGGGTGGGCTTTGAGTTTGTTATTCTCTTCTTTTTCTAGGAGCTTGAGGTTCTGCATTAGGTTATTTATCTGAGTTCTCTCTGTTTTCCTAATATGGACATTCACTGCTATGAATTTCCCACAAAGAACTGCTTTCATTGTGTCCCATAGATTCCTAAATATTGTACTGGCATTATCATTTACTTGTAGAAACTGTCTAATTTCTTCTTTAATTTTCTCTGTTACCCATTGGTTGTTCAGGAGGGTGTTATTCAATTTCCAGGCGTTTGTGGGAGCTTTGCAGTTTCTCATGTTATTGATCTCCAATTTTATTGCACTATGGTCTAATAATATACAGGGGGTAATTTCACTTCTTTTCCATTGACTTAGACATGTCCTGTGAGCTAGCATGTGGTCTATTTTGGAGAATGACCTGTGTACAGCAGAAAAGAATGTGTATTCTGATTTTGTGGGGTGGAACACTCTGTAAATATCTATTAAGTCCATTTGTTCAATAGCTTGGTTCAGTTCTAGAATTTCCTTGTTAATTTTTTGTCTAGATGATCTGTCTATTTGTAATAGTGGGGTATTGAGGTCCCCCACTACAACTGTATTAGTGCTTATTTGGTTTTTCTTTTTTTTTTTGTATTAAATTCTTTTATTGGTACATTGTAGGTATACAACAGATTTACATTTCTCATTGGGAATTGTACCTTTACATAATGCATCTTGGTTCTTATTTTTTCCCCATTCCTAGCCCTCCCTTCATGCCCTCCACCCTTCCCTATTTACAAAGACTTTATTTCCATTTTTTCCATTTCTCTTCATTTTTCCTTTCCCTTCTTTCCTTTCCCCTGACCCTCCCACTACCCCTACCCCTTTGGACCTTTTCTTCCTATTTTGCATTATCGATTATTCACTCTAATCATTGGTACATTTTAGGTATACAATATAATGACATTCATCATTGGAAATTTGCACCTTTACATAGTCTCTCTTGGTTCTTGTTTTTCACCCTTGCCCAGCCCTCCCTTCAACCACTCCATTCCTCCCTATTTACAAAGATTTTGTTCCTATTTTTCCATTTTCTCATATTAATCCTGTTCCCTTCTGTCCTTTCCTCTAACCCTCCCACTTCCCCTTCCCCTGTGCCCCTTTTCTTCCTATTTCACATTACCTTTATACGTTTAGTCCTTATTTACGCTTTCAGTTTCTCACACCAGAGAAGTTATTTGGAATTTATTCAAGTGTGTCCTATTTATTTCACTTAAGATTATCACCTCAATGTGCATCCACTTAGCTATAAGTGTCTCTAATTTCTCATTTTTTATGGCTGAGTAGTACTCCATTTTATAAAAAAACCATATTTTCTTTATCCAGTCTCCAGTTGATGGGCATTTGGGCTGTTTCCAAGTTTTAGCTATTAGAAATTGTGCTGCTATGAACATGGGTGCACATATATCACTGTGGTATGATTTTTTTAATTCTTTGGGGAAGATCCCCAGCAGTGGAATAGCGGGGTCAAATTGGACTTCCAGTCCTAGTTCTTTGAGGTATCTCCATACTGATTTCCACGGTGCTTGCACCAGTCTACACTCTCACCAGCAGTGGAGCAGGGTTCCTCTTTCCCCACAGCCTGCCAGCATTTGTTATTGGTTGATTTCATGATAGCAGCCATTCTTTCTGGAGTGAAGTGGAATCTCAGCGTTGTTTTCATTTGCATCTCTGGAATGACCAGTGATGTTGAACATTTTTTCATGTATTTATTTGCTATTTCTACTTCTTTATGTGAGAAATGTCTGTTCATTTCAGATGCCCATTTTCGGATTGGGTCTTTAAATTTGTGAAGTCTGATCTTTTTAAGTTCTTTATAGATTCAAGGTAGTAGACCTTTGTCTGAGAAAGAGCAGGTGAAGATTTTTTCCCACATTGTAGGTTGTCTCTTCATACTTCTGGTGGTTTCTCTTGCTGTGCAGAAGCCTTTTAATAAGAAGAGATCCCATTTGTTGATTGTTTGTGCTAGTTCATGGGCAACTGAAGTTTTGTTCATAAAATCTTTTCCTACACCAATGTCTTCAAGGGTTCTACATAACCTCTGTTCCCACTGGTTCAGAGTTTCTATTTTAATATTTAGATCTTTAATCCATTTTGATTTTAGTTGAGTGCATGGTGAGAGATATAGGTCTAGTTTTAATCTTTGGCAAGTTGAAGCCCAATTTTTCCAGCACCATTTATTAAAGAGGCTATCTTTCCTCCAGTGAGGGGGTTTGGCTCCTTTGTCAAAGATGAGATGGCTGAGTGTGTCTGGCGTTGTCTCTGCATCTTCTAATCTGTTCCACTGGTACTCATGTCTATTTCTTTGCCAGTACATGCTGTTTTTATCACAGTAGCTTTGTAGTATAGTTGCAGGTTGCAGATTGTGATACCCCCTGCCATGTCTCTGTTACCTAGAATTGCTTTTGCTATTCTGGGTCTCTTCTTGTTCCAAATGAATTTTTGGATTGTTTTCTCAAGGTCTATGAAGTATGCTCCTGGGATCTCAATTGGAATTGCATTGAATCTATATAGCAGTTTTGGAAGTATGGCCATTTTCACTATTTAATCCTTCCTACCCAGGAGCAGGGGATGTCTGTCCATTTTCTGATATCATCTTCAATCTCTCTTTTCAGAGTGCCATAGTTTTCAGAGAAGAGGTCTTTGATTTCTTTCATTTGGATGATTCCTAGGTATTTCAGTTTTTTGGATGCTATTGTGAAAGGAATTATTTGCCCTATTTGTCTCTCAGTGAGTCTGTCATTGGTGTAGAGGAAAGCTATTGATTTTTGTGTGTTGACCTTGTAACCAGCTACTTGACTGAATTTGGTTATTAAGTCTAGAAGACTTTTGGTGGAGTTCTTGGGGTCTTCTATATAGAGTATCATTTCATCTGCAAATAATGACAATTTGACTTCTTCATTACCTATCTTTATTTCTTTTCTTTCTCTTGTCTAATTGCCATGGCTAATGTTTCCAGAACTATATTGAACAAGAGTGGTGATAGTGGACATCCTTGTTTTGTTCCTGATTTTAGTGTGAAGGATTTCAGTTTTTGACCATTTAGTATGATATTGGCTGTTGGTTTTTCATAGATGGCTTTTGTCAGTTTGAGGTAGAGACCATCTATTCCAATTTTTTGTAGGGATTTTATCATAAATGCATGTTGGATTTTGTCAAATGCCTTTTCTGCATCTATGGAGATAATCATATGGTTTTTGTCCTTGGCTCTATTTATATAGTGTATTACATTGATTGATTTTCGTATATTGAACCATCCCTGCATCCCTGGGATGAATCCCACTTGATCAGGGTGTATGATCTTCTTGATGATCTTCTGCATTCTGTTTGCCATTATCTTATTAAGGATTTTTGCATCTATGTTCATTAGTGAGATTGGCCTATAGTTCTCTTTTTCAGTTGGGTCTTTCTCTGCTTTGGGGATCAAGGTGATGTTTGCTTCCAGGAATGAATTTGGGAGTATTGCTTCCCTTTCAATTTCACTGAAGAGTTTAAACAGTAGTGGCAGCAGTTCCTCTCTAAATGTCTTGTAGAATTCAGCAGTGAAGCCATCAGGGCCTGGGATTTTCTTAGTTGGTAAGTTTTTAATTAAATTTTCAATTTCATTTGTTGGTATTGGGTCGTTTAGAATTTTTAGGTCTTCTTCGTTCAACTTTGGTAATTCATATGTATCTAGGAATCTGTCCATTTCTTCTGTGTTTTCCAACTTATTGGCGTATAGATTCTGAAAGTAGGTATTGATGATCCTCTGGATTTCTTCTGGGTCTGTTGTAATTTCACCCTTTTCATTCCTAATTGCATGGATTTGGGCCTTTTCTTTCCTTTTTCTGACAAGCCTGGCTAAAGGTTTGTCAATTTTGTTGATTCTTTCGAAGAACCAACTCTTGGCTTCATTGATTTTTTGTATTGTTCTCTTAGTCTCCATTGCATTGATTTCTCCTCTGATCTTTATAATTTCCTCCCTTGTATGAGCTTTGGGGTTGTCCTGCTCTTCTTTTTCTAGAAGCTTGAGGTTCAGCATCAGGTTGTTTAATTGGACTCGTTCTGTTTTCCTAATATGCATATTCACTGCTATGAATTTCCCTCGTAAGACAGTTTCATTGTGTCCCATAGTTTCCGATATGTTGTATTGTCATTGCCATTTAATTGAAGGAACTGTCTGATTTCTTCTTTAATTTCCTCTGTGACCCATTGGTTATTCAGAAGTATGTTGTTCAATTTCCACGTGTTTATGAAATTTTTTGAGTTTCTTTTGCTACGGATCTCCAATTCATCGCACTATGGTCTGATAATGTACAGGGGATAACTTCAATTCCTTTGCACTTACTTAAACATGTTCTATGTGTGAGTATGTGATCTATTTTGGAGAATGACCCACGTGCACCTGAGAAGAATGTGTATTCTGATTTTGTGGGGTGGAAGACTCTGTAAACATCTGTTAAGTTCATTTGTTCAAGAGTTCAATTGAGTTTTAGTATTTCATTACTTATTTTTAGTCTAGTTGATCTATCCATTTGTGACAATGGGGTGTTGAGGTCCCCCACTACAATTGTATTAGTGCATATATGACTTTTCATGTCAATTAGTATTTGTTTTATATAGTTGGGTGCACTAGTGTTTGGTGCATAGATATTTATGATTGTCATCTCTTCCTCTTGGATTCTTCCCTTTACAAGGATGTAGTGTCCTTCTTCATCTCTCTTAATTAGTGTTGGTTTGAAATCTACTTGATCTGCAAAGAGGATAGCTACTCCTGCTTTTTTTCAGGTTCCTGTCACATGCAGTATTGTTTTCCACCTTTTAACTTTCAGTCTATGAGTTTCCTTTTGACTGAAGTGTGTTTCTTGTATGCAGCATATTGTTGGATTTTGCTTCTTGACCCATTCTGCCAGTCTATTTCTTTTGATTGGTGAATTGAGACCATTAACGTTGATGGTTATAATTGAAACGTATTGATTTGTCATTGCCATGATGTTTTCTTTTTGTTGGGTTCTCCTGCTTTCCATTTAATTTCTTGTCATGTCAGATGGGTTCATTCTGCTTTGCTTCCTGGGGTTGTGATCCTCAATGTCTGTTCCTAGGATATTGTGTAAAATTCTTTGGAGTGTTGGTTTGGTATTCACAAAGTTCCTAAGGTGCTCTTTGTCATGAAAGTATCTTATTTCTCCATCCATTTTGAAAGATAGCTTTTCAGGGTACATCAATGTGGGTTGGAGGCTGTTTTCTTTTAGGGCTTGGAATATATCACTCCAAGCTCTTCTTGCCTTGATGGTTTGTGTTGAGAAGTCTGCTGTGATTCTGATGGGCTTTCCTTTGTATGTGATTTGTTTCTTTTCTCTCACTGCTTGTAGAACTTTGTTCTTCTGTTTTGTTTCTGGAATCTTTACAATTATATGCCTATGTGTAGATTTTTTTTGATCAAGGCTATTTGGAGTCCTATATGCCTGACTTATCTGTATGTCAAGCTCTTTTCCCCTCCTTGGGCAGTTTTCTGCCATTATTTCTGTGAAGAGATTTTTTATGTCATCTGCACTCTCTCCTGTTTCTTCATTGACTCCGATCAGTCTTATGTTATTCTTCTTTGCATTATCTATCAGTTGCTGGATTGATTTCTCATGTTCCCTTATAATTTGGAAGCTATTTTTGTTTTTCTGGTCATTAATTGCAACCTTATCTTCTGCATCTGAAATTCTGTCCTCACATTGGCTCATTCTGTTTTGTAGACTTTCAATTGAGTTTTTCATGTCCTGGAAATCTATTTGCATCTGTTTTATGGATTCCATTTGTTTCCTATGTTGGGATTCCATCATGTTCCTGAACTCCTCTCTAGATTTATTAATCATGTCTTGCACTAGGAGCACAATTTCTCCTGTTATCTGAGAAATTATTTCTGATTTTATTTTTTCCAGATCCTCTTTTGATGCCAGTTCATTGGGTCCAGGTGGTTAGTATCAGAGTGTTCCATTTAATTTCCCTTTGGGGTTGCTGTAGGTGATCTGGAAGTCTGGTTTTGAGACTTATTTATGTGTTTTCTCATTTTGACTGAGGTGGGGAGGCTGTTGGCACCTGCACGGATTACCTCCTCTGAGCTGGGAGAGGTGGGCCATGGGCCGGGAATGGCAGTAGAGATGGTGGCCCAAAAGCCCTTTCCTCTGGGCTGGGAGCAGTGGGAGGGATGGTGGCCGGGAAGCCCCTTCCTCTGGACCAGGAGCAGTCAGAAGGTGGCTCAGAAGCCCCTATCTCTGGGCCGGGAGCGGTGGAAGGGATGGTGGCCGGGAAGCCCCTTCCTTTGGGCCAGGAACAGGGGGACAGAAGGTGGCCCAAAAGCCCTTTCCTGTGGGCTGGGAGCAGCGGGAGGGATGGTGACTGGGAAGCCCTGTCCTCTGGACCAGGAGCAGTGGGACGATGGCTCAGAAGCCCCTGCCTCTGGGCCGGGAACACTGGGACTCAGTACCTTGGTCTGGTGGTCTGGTGTCCTCTGCATCTTTGTAGTGTGGAACCAGGTGGCTGCCTGTCTGCAGCAGGGTGATTCAGTGTCTTCCGCATGACTCAGGACCTCGGTAGGGCATGGGCCTGGTTTTTCATGTCAATTAATATTTGTTTTGTATAGCTGGGGGCATTCGTATTTGGTGCATATATATTTAGGATTGTCATCTCTTCCTCTTGGATTGTTCCATTCACAAGGATGTAATGATCATCTTTGTCTCTCTTAATTAGTTTTTGTTTGAAATTTACTTTGTCTGCAAATAAGATTGCTACCCATGCTTTCTTCTGGGTTCCTGTGGCATGGAGATCCATTTTCCAATCTTTTACTTTCAGTCTCTGAGTTTCTTTTTGAGTTAGGTGTGCTTCTTGTATACAGCATATTGTTGGATTTTGCTTCTTAATCCATTCTGTCAGTCTACTTCTTTTGATTGGTGAATTGAAGTCATTAACATTGATAGTTATAATTGATAGATATTGACTCATCCTTGTCATGATTTTTTATGGTTCTTGGCTCTTATTTCTTTTTCCCTCTTTCCTTTTAGTTTCTTACCTTGCCTGGTGGCTTCACTCTGTTGAGCCTCATGGACTTGTGACCTTCGTTGCCTTTTTGTAGGATATTGCTTAGACTTGTTTGTAATGCTCGTTTGGTGTTCATGAAATTTCTCAGGTCTTCTTTGTCATGGAAGTATCAACTTTCTCCATTGATTTTGAAAGATGATTTTGCAGGATACAACTGTCTAGGTTGGAAGTTATTTTCTTTTAGGGCTTGAAATACTTCACTCCATGGTCTCCTTGTTTTGAGGGTTTGTATTGAGAAGTCTGCCATGATTCTGATGGGCTTTCCTTTATAGATGATTTGTTTCTTTGCTCTAACTACCTGTAGGATTTTGTTCTTCTGTTGTGTTTCTGGGATCTTGACTATTATATGTCTCGGTGTAGATTATTTTTGATCATGGCTGGGCGGAATTCTATATGCCTCACTTATCTGCATGTCCAATTCTCCACCTCTGTCTGGGAAGTTTTCTACTATTACTTCTGTGTACAGTTTTTTAAATGTCGATTGTACCTTCTCATGTTTTTTCGTGGAGTCCTATCAGTCTTATGTTATTCTTCTTTGCATCATCTAGCAGCTGTTGAATTGATTTCTCATGGTCCCTTACTATTTTTAAGAAATCTCTGTTTTCATGGTTCTTCACTGCAATTCTTTCTTCTATAGCTGATATTCTTTTTTTTTTTTTTTTTTTTGGTACCGGGATCAAACTTGGGTCCTTGCACTTGTGAGGCAGGCGGAAGAAGCACTGAGCTAAATCCCCAGCCCTTATATCTGATATTCTATCTTCAGATTCTCTTAATCTGCTCTGCATGCTTTCAATGGAGTTTTTAATCTCCTGAATATCTGTTTGAATCTGTTTCATTGGTTCCATTTCTTTCTTATGTTGGGCGATCATGGTTTCCATTTCTTTCTTATCCTGGGCATTCCTGGCTTCCAGTATGTTTCTGAGCTCATCTATTTATTTTTTAATCAGTTTCTGTTCTGGAGCCTCTAATCATGTCTTTCACTCTGCTCACCATCTCAGTATTTATCTGGGAGATTATTTCTGCTTTGAATTTTTCTAGAGCCTCACTCATCTGTTTTATTACTTCCTGTGCTATCAGTTTAGGGTATCCAAGTGGTTGATTATCAGACTTTTGCACCTCATTTCTCCCAGAAGTTGCCTTTTGTGGGATGGAAGTCTGGGTTTGTGTCTTGCTTAAATGCCTTCTCATTTTTGTTTTTTGGTACTGTCCTTGGTTTAGTTCCTGGGTTGATACCATGAAGTTTATTGTAAGTATCTTTGTTGATGTATTTAAAACTCTTATGGAATGATTGCTTCTCAGAGGTGTCTTCCAGATATAGCTGGTCTTTATGTTTTGAGTTTCCAATGACTCTGAGGCTATCTCATTTTCATTATACCAGGAAGGAAAACTGTTTAGATCAATCACGACACCTTAGCCCAAGTCATACAATCAGCAACACCATAGCATCAAATACCACTTAGAGAATGACAATTTGTGGTAGTTATTAATTTATCACCTTTAAAAAATAAAGGGCCTCCTTCAAGTTGTGTCTCTGCTTTCACAATAGACAACCTGGGCAACAGTGTGCAGTTATAAGTCAATGAGTCTCAGTAAGCTAGTCCCAGGCCCATGAGATTCAGGCAGATTTTTAGTTGCAAGTCCCAAGTTGAGCTCCCTGTCCTCCTTCAGAATTACACTCTGCAAGTTTCTACTGCAGGTTTCAGCTGCTTTTCCCCTGAAGAATGTCCAGGTTGCGATGGGAGCTGATGATCCCTCCAACTTACCAATCATGGTGGTCTTGTGTGCCTTTATTGCAGAGATTCCCTTCAATTTTCCAGTGGGCTTGTTTTCATCAGGGAGCTTGAGACAGGCACTTTCTCTGTTGTTTACTTCTGGCACTCAGGACAATGGCTTTTATGTCCCCCTGTGCCTCTGCAGTGTGTAACCAAATAGCTGCACAGACAAAAGGCCAGAGGCCGGGGGTGGGCGTGGGGATGGTGGGGGTGTGTGTTGTTGGAGGTGTCCGCGCAGCCAAGCCATCAGCTGGTGGGTCTGCCCGGGTGTGTGTGGGGGTCCTCCTCACCCTGTCCTGTTGGCTGGTTGCACGCTGGTAGAGCAAGCTGGAGCAAGCAGGTCCCGGTCAGCCTCTAGTCAGTGCTTTTAATAGCAGTTATTTTCCTGGGTGTGTAGTGGTGTTTCATGGTTTAAATGCTTCACTGATGACCAGGGCTTAAGCATCTTTTCATTTCAGCATCTTCTTTTCTTTGTATACCCAGTGTTTTGAAGTATATGCAAATTCTTTTGCTCATTTTAATTTGGGTTTGTCAGTCTTTCTTATTATTGATTTGAAAATGTTCTTGTTGGATGTTTACTGTGAATATTTTTCCCCAGTCTTGTCTTTTGTTTTTTTCTTAATGTTTTTTAATGAGAAGAAATTTGAAATGTTTATAATAATATTTATAATTTTACTTTTACATTCAGTGTTCCTTGGGTTCTGCTTAAGAAATTCTTATTTACTTTATCCACTTCTGTGTACTATTCTATTCTACTCTTTTGTTTTCATCTGTACTTAATACCAATATGATGCTATGTTAATTAATATAGTTCATAGTAACTGTTTTTATCAGGCACTTTATTTGTATCAATTTTGTTCTCCTTAAGATCTGTTTGGTTATTCTATGTTCTTTGCATTGCTATATAAATTTTAGTTTCTGCTGGGCAATTTCTATAAAAAATCTTTTAGGATTTTGACAGAAATTATATTGAGTCTACAGATCAATATAGGAGAAATGGTATTTTTGTAATATTAAGCTTTCTAATTTATTGCTATGTTATATCTCTTCATTTATTTAGGTTTTTCAATTTCAGGAATGTTCTGAAGTTTTCTAAATATCAGTGTTCTATGTCTTCTGTTAAATTTATTGCTAGGTATTTTAGCTTTTTGCACGCTGCTGCAATATGTATTGATTTTTTAAAAAATTTCAGCTCTAGTGTGTGTTGCTAGTAGAGAGAAATAAAATTTATATTTTATATTGATCATGTATATTATCTAGATCTAGCAATTCTTTCAATAACATTATTTGGATTTTCTAGGTGTATATTTATTTCACTTGCAAATATAGATAATTTTACTTCCCCCACTCTTTAATACATTTTATTTAAAACTTTTGCCTAGTTGCATTGAATAGAACCCTAATACAGTGTTGATTAGAAATGCTGAGAGCAGATATACTTATCTTTTTCTGTGACTTTTGGGACAAAATGTTTATTTTTTATTACTAAATATGGTATCTACTGTAGTTTCTTTGTTGAAGTGTTTTATTCACTGGAGGGTATTTGTTTTTATTTCTAGTTTCCTGAGAGTTTTTGTAAAATTCATGAAGCTGTATTGGATTTGGCTATCTTTTTTATTCAATGAGATAGCTACTCCCTTGCATTATTGGAATTAGTTCTTCCTTTTCTGGTTATCTTTATAAATGGACTTTTTGATTGATTTAGTAATCTTTTTTAAGTATTTTCACATTTATTTTTATAAGGCTTTTTGCACTTTTATGTTATTTCTTTGCAATATCAATGTCAGTTTAGAGAAGGTGAGCTGGTCCCAGAACCTAGAAGGAAGCTCCCCTACCACCATCCCAAGCTCCTGGGGCAGAGAAGGTAAGCCAGTCCCAGAACTCAGAAGGAATCTCCCCCACTGCCATCCCAAGCTCCTAGGGCAGAGAAGCTGAGCTGGTTGCAGCACCCGGAAGGAAGCTCACCCACCGCCATCCCAAGCTCCTAGGGCAGAGAAGCTGAGCTGGTTGCAGCACCCGGAAGGAAGCTCACTCACCGCCATCCCAAGCTCCTAGGGCAGAGAAGGTGAGCCAGTCCCAGAAACAAGAAGGAAGCTCCCCTGCTGCCATCCCAAGCTCCTAGGGCAGAGAAGGTGAGCCAGTCCCAGAACCCGGAAGAAAACTTCCCCACCGCCATCCCAAGCTCCTAGGGCAGAGAAGCTGAGCCACGTGGGCACCAGAATCCCCCCCCCCCCGTGGAAATGAGAAGACATGTAAACAAGCCTCAAAAACAGACTTGTGGATCACCTACAGCAACCCCAAAGGGACAAGAGATGGAACAATCTGATATTCAACCATCTGGACTCTCTGAACTGGCAACAAAAGAGGATCTGGAAAAAATGAAATCAGAAATAATTACTCAGATAACAGCAAAGATTTTGCTAATGGTGCAAGACATGATTAATAAATCTAGAGAGGACACAGATAAAAAAATAGAGGATCTGAGGAACATGATGGAATCCCAACATAGGAAACAAATGGAATCCATAAAACAGATACAAACAGATTTCCAAGAGATTAAAAACTCCATCGAAAGCCTGCACAGCAGAATGAAACAATGTGAGGATAGAATTTCAGATATAGAAGAAAAGATTGCAATTAGTGACCAGGAAAAGAAAAATTGCTTTAAAATTGTAAAGGAACATGAGAAATCAATCCAGCAGCTGCTAGATGATGCCAAGAAGAATAACATAAGACTGATTGGAGTCAATGAAAAAACAGGAGAGAGTGCAGATGACATAAAAAAACTGTTCACAGAAGTGATGGCAGAAAACTTCCCAAGGAGGGGAAAAGAACTTGACATACAGATAAGTGAGGCCTATAGGACTCCAGCTAGCCTTGATCAAAAAAAAAATCTACACATAGGCATATAATAGTTAGGATTCCAGAAATCCAACAGCAGAACAAAATTCTACAAGCAGTCAGAGAAAAGAAATAAATCACATACAAAGGAAAGCCCATCAGAATCACAGCAGACTTCTCAATGCAAACCCTCAAGGCAAGAAGAGCTTGGAATGATGTATTTCAAGCCCTAAAGGAAAACAGCCTCCAACCCAGATTGACGTACCCTGCAAAACTATCTTTCAAAATTGATGGAGAAATAAGATACTTTCATGATAAAGAGCACCTCAGGAACGTCATGAATATCAAACCGGCACTCCAAAAAATTTTAGACAATACCCTAGGAAAAGACAATGAGGATCACAACCCCAGGAAACCCAGAAGAATGAATCCATTGGGCGTGACAAATTAAATGCAAAGGGGGAGAATCCAACAAAAAGAAAAAGTCATGACAAGGCTTTTAAAACTTCTAACTTCATCTCCCTAATGAGTGTATAATTCAATCTTGTTATTGTACTGATTAGTATTTTTCTGATTCTAGAGTTGCACACCTTTCCTTGTGCTGTTTCCTTGTGCTGGCTATTTATCATCTTTTTATGTCTACATTTTAACTGGGTTGTCTATTAATGAGCTCTAAGAATTCTTTATATATTCTGGTCATAGGTTATATGCTTTGTAATATGTTCTGTTTAAGGACTACTTTTCATTTTAATGATGTCATTTAAAGTTCTAAATTTTGATGGAATCTCATTTATCAATTTTTTTCTTTTATACATCATGTCTTTTGTATGCTAGGTAGTCCTTGCCTACCCTGAATTCATAAACATTTTCCCTTATAATTTCTTCTTAAAGTTTTATACTTTTAGGCTTTCTTATTTAGGTTCATAGATCCCTTCAAGTTATTTTCATGTGTGGAAATAAAGGGTTGAGGTTAATTTTTTATATATGGATACCAGGTGTTCTAGTGCCGTTTGCTCAAAACACTATCTCTTCCTCAACTCTTGAATTGAGTTTATATTCTATAAAATGCTAATGTTAAATAATCTTTCAAAACTCAGTGGACCATATATGTGTGGTTCTATTTCTAGATTCTCTGTATTATTCCAATGATCTATATATCTTTCCTTACACCAACACTGCCTTGATTACTGTAGCTTTAGAAGAAGTCTTAAAATTATGTACTAAATGTCTTACAACACTGTTTTTGCTTTTTAACTTTTCTAGGTCCTTTGTACTCCTACATAGCTTTTAAATTTCAATATCCAATTCTTCATTTATAGCAAGTATACACAGACCTGAATTTTTATATATACCTTGTGTTTTCTAATCCTGCTAAATTCAAATACAAGTTCTAGGGGCTCCTAGAGATTTCTTAGTATTTTCTCTGTAGATGATCATTTCATCTACATATAAAGATTTTGCTTCTACCTTGCCAATCCTATCCTAGTTGTGTCATTTTATTGCCAGACTATTTTGGTTTAGGCCTATGTTTCAAAGTTTAATCGACAGATAAGGAGTAAGCATATCTTCCCTTGTTCCCTACCTTAAGGAGAAAGCATTGTATCTTCTCCATTCATATAAGGCATTCTCGCTGGAAGTATGGAGTACATGTCTTTAATCTGTTGAGAAGGTTCTGTTCTACTTCTAGTCTCCTGATAGCTTTTACCATAAACAGCTGTAGAATTTAGTCCAATACTTTTTCTCCAACTAGTGACAGGATCATATGGCTTTTTCCTTTCCTCTGTTAAAATGATGACTTTTGGGGGTGGATCTTCCAATGCTGAACCAACACTGCCATCCCTATAACAAAACCACTTTCTACATCCTGCCAGATCTGACTTCTAAGAGTTTGTTTTGTTCAACAAATTTCTATATATCTTCATACTTTTTCTTCTATTATGTTTATCCAGTTTTAGGATTAGCACAATGTTGATTTCCTAAAATGAGGGGAGAAATGTTCCTTCTTTTTTCTACTTTAATTGTTTGATATAATTTATCAGTTAAAATGTATATGAGTCTGCTGTTGTCATATAGGTAGGTTTTCAAGCTAGGAATATACTTTCTTTAATAGGTGCTATTCAAATTTTATATTTCCTCCAGAGTTAGTTTCATTAATTTGTCTTCCAAGGTACTCCTTAGAAGTTGTCAAATTTATTTCAAAACAGATTTTTGAAATATGCTTTCCATATCCTTTTAAATTCTGTAAAATCTGTGGTAGTGTCTCCTAGATCTTGATATTGTAATTTTAAAAATGTATAATTGATATTGTGTAACAGGAAGAAAAGGTCTAAAGGAGCAGGGGAAGTGGGAGGGGTAGGGGGAAGGAAAAAAGAGAAAAGAAAAAATATGAGAAAAGGAAAAAAATGGAAACAAAGTCTTTGCAAATGGGGAAGGGTGGAGGGGGTGAAGAGAGGGCAGGGGAAGGGGGAAAAAAAAGAACCAAGATACTCATGTAAAGGTACAGGATACCAAGGATGAGTGTAAGTGTATTTTATACCTAAAATGTACCAATAAACTTAATGGGAAAAAATATATCAATGTCAGTTTTAGTTTTTAGAGTATTCATTTCAAAACAAATCGGAAAATGTCTCTTTCTTATTTTTCTGAAAATATATGGAGATTTTGCTATTTATTTCCTTAATGTTTGGTAGAATTATCAGTAAGGTTATCTGAACAAGAGCTTTCTTTTGGAACACTTTAAATTATGTATCTGATTTCCATAATATAAATGGTGCTGTTTTAGCTTCGTTCTTTTAGTTTTGCTAAGTTATATGTTTCAGGAAGCTTTTGAATTTAATCTATATTTTTAAATTTGCCTGAAGTTGTGAACTATATAATCTTTGTAATGTGAAATCTCCATTGGTATGTTGTTTTTCATTCTTCATACTGGAAATTTGTGTTTACTCTGTTTTCCTTGCTCAGAATTGTGAAGAGTTTATGAATTTTATTAGTTTTTCAAAAAGACAAATTTCCTTTTTCTTTTTAATTGATATATAAGAATTGTATCTATGAGCTACATTGTGATAGTTTAATACATCTGTACTATGTTTAATTACCAAATGAGAGTAATTAGCATTTCCCTTTCTTTAGGCCTTCAAACTTTTAGTTCTTCATAGAATACATAATGGTTGTATAAACTACAGTTCTTCTGTGTTGTTGAGTACTAGAATTTATTCCTCCTATCTGATTTTGCTACCTGTTGTCCCTATCTCTTATCACCACTAATGTACCTTGTCTTAGCCTACCTTGTATTAACCACAATTCTATTCCCTTCTCTCAAACTTTTTTGGCTTCCATATATGACTAGGAACATGGAACATTTGTCTTTCTGTGCCTGGTTTATTTCATTTAGCATAATGTTTTCTGTTTTCATCCAATTTTACTGAATGACAAGATTTCATTGTTTTATATCACTGAATAATATTCCATATCTTTGTCAAGATTTGAAAAGTTTTTAGTGGTATTTTGTAAGTTTTCTTGCCTTTTCCCTCTTCCCCTTCTGCAAAACTCATAATTCAAATATTTGTTCACTTGATGATGTCATACAAGTATAGATTTTCTTCTTTTTTTATTTTCTTTCTCTCTTAAGTTCAGAAATTCTTTCCTTAGTTTTATCTATTCTGATGTAAAATTTGATATATTGAGTTCTTCAACTCGACTTGTTTTTTAACAATCTTTCTCTTTCCTGAATTTTTATTTTCCTGATCTCACTGAATTGTGTGCATTCTCTTATAGCTTATTTAGTTTCCTTAAAATCATTGTTTTGAATTCTTTTTAAGGCATTCCATATATTTCTTTCTTTTTTCTGGTCTGCTGCTAGAGGATTATTATGTTCCTTTAGAGGCATCATAGTTTCTTGCTTTTATCATACTTCTAGGTGGTCTATGTTGATATTTATGCATTTGGTGCATCTGTAGCCTTTGTCAATCTGATAGGGTGGCTTACAAACTAAAAGACTCTTCAAGAATGTCAGCTTGGTAGGGTAGTTTGGCTTCAGTTCCAGTTGGGATGTTGGTATTTTGATCCTTCTCAACATGTAACTGTGTCATCTTTCTGTCCAGCATATCCACACTGCAAACATTGTCTGCCTACTTGTCACTTGGTAACTGTTTTGGTTATCAGGTTGACTGTCATAGCATGGTAGTACTTATATCCAAGTAACCATTATTTTATTTGATAATGCACTCAAGCTACACAAGTAGTATATTTGGCAATTCAGATATGCCATAGAGAAGTCGTAATTGACTTCCTTAATTGAGAAGTTAAAATTTCCTACTTAAATAATGAAAGAAAAAAGCATGCTAACATTTAAAAACCCTAAAGTAAGTTTCAGTCTTCTATTTGTGCAATTGTGAGGGAAGAAAAAATAACCTCATTAAACTACAAAAGAGAGAAACACACACAGAGAGAATGTGTGTGTGAGAGAACACCGAGAACACCCAAGCACATTAACTAACTTTTATTATGGTATATCATTATAATTGTTTTATTTTATTGTTTTTAATCTCTTACTATGCCTAACATAAATTGAACTTCGTCATAGGTATGAATGTAGAAAAAAATGTGGTATGTATAGATTTGATACTATGCCATTTAATGCATCTACTGGTAGTCTTGAAACATATCCATGAGGGACTAAATTCCAATTTAGTGTCCTGATTTTGACTCTAGAACCCTACAATATGTGAGATATTTTCAGTTCCCAATAGCCTTCATTACATAAATTCTATGAGTTCTTACAGATGTGGAGGCCAGCAGGTTCTATCTTTAGCTCTATTTACTGCTCTTTATTTTTAGATACACAAAGGTACTAATATTATATTTGAGAATGGCTACATACTTATAATATTCATCTTTTTACACACAATGATATACTTTGAAATAGCAATAGGGTATACTTTGTATGTATATATGTACATACACATGCACATGTGAAAGAATATTCATAGATCACAGAATTTACCATATCATCTGGAATAAAAGTCTTTCCTTTTTCAATTCTAAGATAGAGATAATAATACCTCCTCTATAGACTTATTGCAATCCTCAAATAGTGAAAGCCATGAGAGTGTTTGGCAAGATGTTTGACATATAAAAAGACTTGGTAAATATCATTTTACAGGGAAATGGAGTTACTCAGTTACTGAAAAGTGGTGGCAAACAAAAGCATGAAGAAATAAAGAATTGCATCAGGCTCTGAAAACTCCATTTGGAATAGATATTTTTGAGGCAATCTCTTTCTCACAAAATAAAAAGTATGATATGGTGTGATGATTAAGTTTAATTATATTAATTTCATTGGCTGGGGAAGTACCCAGAAGATTGGTGGTATACACTGCTAGGTGTGTCTGGGTGGGCCGTGGAGACATGACTTTGGGTACTATATCTGGTCCTTCCCCTCTTCCTTTTGGATACTACTTCCCTGCTCTCCTTCTCAACTACCATGAACTAAGTAGTTTTGCTCTTTCACAACCTTCTTTGGATGTTTCTGCTTTGGAGCTAGCTGAAGATGTAGTGAATCTCCTGAAATCATGAACTAAATTAAACTTCTCCTTCTTTAAATTGTGGTTGTTGGTTATTGTGTATCAGCAACAGGAAACCTGACTCATATAAATAGGGTTTAAGTTCTTGTCTTGGCCTATGTATATTTTTTGAAGAAATATTTGGATTTTCTCTCAAATGCTCCATATTATATTCTGCATTAAAAAATAAATGGAATGAAATGTTGGTACAATGTACGCATTAAAAATTGTTTCCAAATCTTGGACAATGTCAACTGCCTTTTCCACATCAGCCACAGTTCATCGAGATTTCTTTGATGTGATACTTTTAGTTTGAGAAAAGACTGCCTCTCTTGCTTTTTTAAAATATACATTCTATTGTGATGAAAGCACTAGAGTTGTGTCTTGTGTGCAGCCGTCTCTTACTTGAAATATTTAGATGATATTATTTTTCTAACCCTGGTTCAAAAATAATTTCATAGGAGCATTACTTGTCAATTTTGCATTATCACTGTCTTTGACTGCCCCCTTCAACATTGACTTCTAGGTGATGGTATGTGCCATGAAGAGGCACCAGCAGAGAGATGATACATGATTTTTTTTTCTTTCACCTTACAGTGATCATTAAATGTGTTTTAGTAGCTGACACTGAAGCTGCCTCTTCAAGCAATTAAGTTGTCATAGCCAAACAAATGTAGTGACTGGAATGTCCATGTTGCACAGTGTTTCACTTTTCCTGCATCTAGTGCTTGAGAAAAACCACACTTTAAAACAATAAGAAATGAGGTTTATAGAAAAAACATGAATTCAGTGTTGTATGGAAAATCAAGTAGGGTAAACCACTGAGAAATCAAAAGTAAGTAAGTGTAAGAGAAAATTATATGGTGGAATAGGTTGGGTGAAATAAAAAGAAGAACAAATAAGGCCTTTTAGGAATGATAAAAAAAAGAAACAGCCAGATAACAACGATATTTTCTAAACACAGATTCTCCTTGGGACAGTTATGTTGAAACTGAGGACAGTCAGAGTTCAGCATTCCAGTTAAAAGCAGTTTTACTTTTAAATCTCTGGGATACTTTTTTTTTGTCTTTTTAATAATAATGTCTTGAAGATATAACTTTAGGAGGAATTTGCCCGTAATTAACTTTGGCAAATGCCACCAAAGACTCTAAAGCACTGATACTGAGCCTGACTGTGTGTTCCTAAAGTTCATAGATTGTTCTTCTTGAAAAACTGGCATGCAACTTAGAAGATAAACTAAGCAATACCCCTTTTCTGACTCTGATATTAAATGTTAACTGGTTTATGTACTTAAACCAGTTCACTAGTCATTTTTGTCAGTTTTCTGAATGATGATACACATTTTTGTATCTATTCTTATTTGTTGATATGAGGAGAAAAATGTCAGTTTGTTACAAAAAAGCCCCAAGGAGACCTATTTTTGGAGCATCTTATCATATCATGATTGCAATATATATTTTAAATTTTATGACCTTGAAGGAATTCTTGAAGATTAGCAGGGAGAAAGAAGGTTATGAAAAAAATAGACATGCTGGCTGAGAGCGGGGCGGGGCTGTGGCTCAGCAGGCCGGGCCTGGCCAGAGGCCTCGGGACTCGGCTGTGCAGTACTGCCTGAGCATCAGCGTGCTCCATGGGCAGCAGCCAGGGCTGCGATGACAGACTACAGCGAGGAGCAGCGAAACGAGCTGGAGGCCCTGGAGTCCATCTACCCCGACTCCTTCACAGTATTATCAGAAAATCCACCCAGCTTCACCATCACTGTGACATCGGAGGCTGGAGAAAATGATGAAACTGTCCAGACTGCCCTCAAGTTTACATACAGTGAAAAATACCCAGATGAAGCTCCTCTTTATGAAATATTTTCCCAGGAAAACCTAGAAGATAATGATGTCACAGACATTTTAAAATTATTAGCATTACAGACTGAGGAAAATCTTGGTGTGGTCATGATCTTTACTCTAGTGACAGCAGTGCAAGAAAAATTAAATGAAATAGTAGATCAGATAAGAACGAGAAGAGAGGAAGAAAAGAAACTAAAAGAAAAAGAAGCAGAAGAAGCAGAGAAGCAATTATTCCACGGCAACCCTGTTACAATTCAGAATTTCTTATGTTGGAAAGCCAAGTTTGATGCAGAACTCTTGGAAATTAAAAAGAAACGGATAGAAGAAGAGCAAGCAGGAAAAAATAAATTAAGTGGCAAACAGCTGTTTGAAACCGATCATAGTCTTGACACATCTGATATCCAGTTCTTGAAGGATGCTGGAAATAATGTGGAAGTAGATGAGTCTTTGTTCCAGGAACTGGATGACTTGGAGCTGGAGGATGATGAGGACCACCCAGACTACAACCCTGCTGGCCAGGGAGTGACTCAGAGGACTGATGCACCATCTCTGGAGAGCTCCACAGCCACAGCATCTGTGACTGTGCAGAGGCTTTTAATTTTTCTTTCTTTTTTTTCTAAGAAAAAATAACTCTCAGGAGAATATTCTTC
The DNA here is from genome assembly GCF_053883595.1 of Heterocephalus glaber. Taxonomy (NCBI): domain Eukaryota; kingdom Metazoa; phylum Chordata; class Mammalia; order Rodentia; family Bathyergidae; genus Heterocephalus; species Heterocephalus glaber. The sequence continues at coordinate 13,039,722 of NW_028258294.1, forward strand.
TGATAACTTTCACCATTGAACTTAATAAACTGACCATAAAACTTCAAAAAAAAATAGACATGTTGAGGAGATGATATTATAGTCTTCTAAAGAGGGGATTCTTGGCCCTTGTTGGTTAACTTGTTATGCAGAGCAAGGAAACAGTAAAGCTGCCACTTAGAAATAGTGTGCTCAGAATTAATCCAAAAATGAGCAAAGAAACATTGGGAATAAAATACAAAATGAAGAGAGAAGTCAGAGGAAAATTAATTGTAATAGAATATAAATGGATTTTCAGAATGTTGGAGTGCATTCTCTATTCTTATACATTGTAGGCATTTTATTGTAATAGAACTAATTTTACTTTTGAAGGATGTTGCCTCTCTCCTCAAAGAAAATATTTATTTCAAAAAAATTAGAATTTGAAATGTTATCAAAATAAAAGTATATCTAAGTATGTATGTATGGATGGATATATGTATTACATATGTATGGTTTTATTTCAGAAGTATTCCTCTAATGTAGAATATGCAGTGTAATTCTGAGGTGATGCTATTAATCTTGTAGAGCCAAACAGGGTGATTTGTATCACATGTAGTTTGTGCTATGGGCACTTATTCTTCACATCAATCTCTGTATGGTATTTAGTATATTAATCCTAAATTTCCTGTAAAAGAAAAAAAATTGAGAATTAAAGAGAAAGAACAAGAAGACTTTAAATTTTCAGAAAATGAAATAATATAACTTTGGTATTTTTCTTTGATGTTAAATATCTACCAAATTATATACTATAATATTTTTTGGCTTCTAACCAACAATCTATTCCAATTTTAAATGTGAAATTTGCAATTATTTTTTCCCTGAGTTGACATTAGAATTCAACACTTTGTAGTTCTTTGCTGTGCTTGTTGCCAAACCAGATCCCCTAGAAATATAAATAAAAACATATTGCCTCATGCATTTACATTAAATCAATATTAAAGTAAACTAAAATTCAAGAATTTACCATATAGTTCAAGAAAATTTTATTTAAAATATATATATATTTTTTCCTATCTTCCTTCAATGAAAATCTTAATTCTGCAAAACCACTAGGCTTAAGGGATGTGTGTGGTTCAGTAGATCAATGGAACAGACCTGAGGATACAGAAACCACCCCAGAAATATTCAACTATTTGATATTTGAGAAAAGAGCCAAAAGTGTATTTTGGAGGATAGATAACCTATTCAACAAGTGGTGCTCAGAAAACTAGTTATCTGTTTTAAGAAGAATGAAATTGTACCCTTATCTCTCACTATATACTAAATAAAGAATGGATCAAAGGTCTAAATATTAAAAAAATATTAAAACTTCTGGAAGACAAAAATAGCTAAAATACTTGAAGACATAGGAGTAGGAAAGGATTTTCTAAACAGAATCTCAGTTGCAGAGAAAACAGCAGTAAGAATCAACAAATGGGACTATATCAGACTACAAAGATTCTGTACAGCAAAATATTCAATCAGTAGAGAGTGAAGAGACAACCTACAGTATGGGAAAAAATTTGCCACCTACTCTTCAGACAGAGGACTAATATCTAGAATATACAAAAAACTGAAAAAAGTTAAACCACCTAAAATTAAAGACTCAGTCAAGAAATGACTATTTATTTCACTTAAGGGTATCACTTCAATGTGCATCCATTTAGCTATGTGTAAATACTGAATAGTTTCTCTAGTGTGAGCAACTGAAAGTGTAAATAAGGACTAAAAGGTATAATAGATAATGTGAAATAGGAAGAAAAGGGGCAGAGGGGAAGGAGAAGTGGGAGGAGTAGGGGAAAGGAAAGAAGGGAATGGAATTAATATGAGAAAATGAAGAAATGGAAACAAAGTCTTTGTAAATAGGAAGGGATGGAGGGATTGAAAGGAGGGCAGGGGAATGGGGAAAAAGTAAGAACCAAGAGAGATTATGTAAAGGTGCAAATTTCCAATGATGAATGTCATTATATTGTATACCTAAAATGTAGCAATAAAATTAAATTTAAAAAAAAGAAATGGATAAAGAAATGAGCAGACACTTGAGAGAAGAAGAAATACAAATGGCTGACAAATATATGAAAAAATGTTGAACATATCTGGCCATTAGAGAAATGAAAATTAAAACAACACTAAGATTCCATCTTAGTGGAATGAATGACAGTCATTAGAATATTAAACAATAAATGCTGGCATGGCTGTGATGAAAAAGGAACTCTCCTACATTGTTGGTGGGAATGCAAACTAGTACAATCTTTATGGAAATCGGTATGGAGATTTCTCAATGAATTGAAATTAGAAATTCCTTAGAGCCAGCTATCCCCTACTAAGAATCTTCCTCAAAAAACTTAAGTCATTATACTACAGTGATACTTGCATACCAATGTTTATAGCAGTACAATTCCTAATAGCTAAATCCTGGAAGCAGCCTGTATACTCATCAACAGATGATTGGATAAACAAAACGTGGTATCTGTTATAATAGAATACTGCTTGGCTATAAAGAATGACAAATTTGAGGCACTTGTAGGAAATCTGATGCACCTGGAAAATAATTTTGAGTGAAATAAATCAGACACACAAGCATAAATACCCTATGGTATCCCTCATGTGAGTGAGTCAAAGTACAAACAAAGAAAATAATAAGGGATAGATAGAAAAGGACAAGGGGACAAATCTCATCCAATAGGGAAGTGGACCAAGGGAACAAGAAGAGGGGGAAGGGGGAGGGGAAGAGAAAATGAGAAGAATAAAGATATGGCATATACAGGATCCTAATAACCCTAATCAACGTAATCATTATAAGCCATAACATGTGCTAAGACAAATAGTATCAATATGTAAGAAAAAGATGATTGGGGAACCAGAGGAGGAGGGGGAGGGGTAAAGGAAGGGAAGAGGGATTTAAAAAAAGCTGTAATATGTATATGTATCCATTCTTCAAGATGATCGAGAACTGCATGAATTACAAACATGTACTAATAAAATAAAATGAAAAAATCTTAGGAGGGGATAGTTAACTTCTTACAGCTTAGAAAAGGAGATAAATATTGAAAGAACTAAGCATATAAGCAGATAGGGGAGGATGAAGGACATTTTCAGAATCATAGCATGCTAGTGAATAAATTTTTCCAGTGATTTGTTGGTTGTTTAGCTATGTGACTGGAAGCTCTCTATGTCTACATTGACAAGTATTGCTTCAGATCAGGTTATGCCAGTAGATATCTTTAGAAACATTAGCTATAGAAACATTTTATGCAAGAACATACATGTTTTCCTGTCACTCAGGTAACCCTGAAGCCACAGGAGACAATATTCATAGACTTTTCCTGTAAACCTATAGAACTCCAAACATACAAACCCATGGGTGGCAGGATTGAGGATCAGTGGTTAGGGAAATGGCATAACGGGTCTGCAACAGGCCTTCAGAGTTCATACAAAAAACCACGCCAAACTAAAAACCAAAGCCAAAACCAAAAACAAAACCCCACAAAACCCAAAAAGCACAAATCACAGCCTTTTGTGACTAGAGAGTATCTCACAACATTTAGAAAGTTGAATATTGAATTTGCAATGCAGATATCCTATCTAGAACATGGTATAAGTATGGTACAAACTTTCTATAGTTCTGTTTTTAAAATGTCTTTAAGCAAATATCCTATTAATGCTACAGAGGTCAGTGATTGCATATTCAAGGAATTTCACTGTGCAATAAAACCTTTATGAAGATTCAATTGCCATAAAGCCAGAAAGGCAGAGGTAGTTGAGATCTTTACAACAAATCACAATTAAAACACATGTCAGTTAATCCACAAATATTTAGGATTTTATTTAACTGAACCTAAAGTTAAAGCAAAACTAATGAATAGCAGTGTTCCTTGTGCAACTTCCAATTAATATAGCACTCTAAAGATTGCTCAGAAAACCCAGGAAGATTTAAATATACACGTTATGTAATATGTAGATATCTGTTTTATTTTTCCTGTATAATATATGCAAGTATAGCTATAGGACAGTGTGTGTGTACTTGCATCACAAGCTATGTTACTTTCACAGTCAGGTTTCTTTTCATAAAAAATATATGAACATTCTTTAAGTGAAAATTCCATCCTACTTCTTGGAACTTGGTACATAGAATTTCTCCTCTCCTGTGAGTTGCTTTTTATCCCTAGAGTTCAACGATGAGACTGTGCTATAAAAGTGTTAAATTTCCTTGCTTTACTTAGATAATTGCAGTGATATTCCCAATAATCATCCCATAAATAATCACATGTTTTGTGAACAAAAATGTCCAAATATCATAATAGTAATCTCTCAGTTTTGTGAAAAATTATTATTGGACCTGCTTTAATCCATCATTTTCTTCTTAGCTGCACATGCATGGCAGTGAAGTTGGAGAAACAAAATAAATAGCAGCCCAGAGAATGCACCAAAGAAAGCAAAATGGCTGAATGCTCTTAGCTGAACTCTGACCATGTAACTACATCAAGTTTGAGAGGTTAGAATTAAGGATTAGAGTGTTAAACCTTGCACTTTATCCTCCTCTCCCATAAGATAATGAAACTATAGGTTTTTTTCTGTCTAGACTGTATTTTGAAACATTTGTGGCAGTATGATTTTTTTTTATATCGAGAATATAGGCCTCATTATCTCTAATGTTAAAATAAAAACTTGAATAGAAAACTTTCAGATGAATAGTCAACAAACTCAAATTGAATAAACTTAATTGCAGATATATAAAGCCTTGAAAAAGAATTCAAAATAAAATACAACACAACTTCTGGAGACCAATTTGTGTGGCACACTAATCAAACCTGCTTAAAAATTTCTTCTTACTATTAATATCATCAACATGTGGGATCTCAGTGTTCCATCTACTTTTGGAATGATCAGATCATTCTTCAGGTAAAAATGAATTGTGTGTACTATAAATGTTGACTTAAATAATATTTGTTTTGGTGTGATTTAAATATGCAAGAATATATTTAGGCATAAAGCTTTTTTACATATATTTTGTTTGTTTCTTTTTGTTTTTTTTGATACAGGGTCTTGCTATGTAGTTCAGGCTGACCTTGAACTCACTATGTAGCCCAGGCTGGCCTTGAATTCACAGCAATCCTCCTGCCTCAGCCTCCCAACTGCTGGGATTTCAGGCATGCACCACCATGCCCGGCTATACCTATATCTTATATTTGACTTTGAAACTCCAAACAACATGACAAATACAACTATTAAGCATAACAATTCAAATAATATTAATTTACTTTGTTGGATGAAATTGATTTTCTCTTTTTTGTCTTTGTTTTCATTGATAATGTATTAAAGAAATATTTAAAACTACCTAGATATCTAAGCAGTTTATATAAAGATATACAGAAATATAGAGCAGAAAATATAGTTTGAAAATTTTGTTAATTTCTCTGTTGTCCAAGGCCATCTATGATTTTATAAGTCAGTTATTGTTGAGGCACTTCAACATAGTTGAATTTGTTGTCAAATCCTGTATATATAATGTATATATATTTATATAAATGTATATATATATTTATAACTTTTCTGAGGAAGTTTCTATATATATATAAGTTTGTGTTCTGGAGAAGTTTCTTCTGATTTCTGTATATGAGTGTTTTCTTGCTAGCACCTGACTAAAACAACATTTGTATGAAGTTTTCAATGTTATTTGTTCTTTACCTCCTATGAATTTATGTTTCATTCATTAATTTTCTTCAGTTATTTTTTCCACTAGATGGTAAAAATTATAGTAGCACTATATGATACCAATAAATGCAATTGCAGTTACCAAAATTGACCAAAATTGTGTGGTTGTGGTTGGTTATTAAATTGTCATTTAGATGTTCTATAACAGTATTCTCTGGTAGTATTTTCTAACAATGGAAATGTCCTGACATGTGCCAATTTTTTTTTGAGACAGGCTCTTTCGATGTAGTCCAGGTTGACTGTGAATTCACTATGCAGCCCAGGATGGCCTCGAACTCACAGTGATCCTCCTGCCTCAAACTTTCATGTGCTGGGATTACAGGAGTATGCCACCACACCTGACATGACATGCGCTTTGATATGGAGCTACTGGTTTTATGTAGCTAATGAGCATTTGAGGTGACTAGTGTAACTGAAAAACTGAATTTTTAATTTTTAAAAACTTAATTAACATTTGCATTTAAATAATCATACATGATTAGTGGCTGCCATATCAATTAGTGCATATCTAGAGTATATTTGGATTTTTAAAAAAGTTATTACCAAAATAACAAAAAATATAATCTGACAGAGAATTTTCAGAAGCCCTAGACTGCAGAGATTCCAGTTTGAAAATTAACTGCTATGCATGATTATTTGATCAGTTCTGAGCATAACTGTGCTCAATTGTGTACATTCTCAACTTAATGAGCATAGGTTAGGTTCTTTGGAAGCTTTAATGCAAGAGCAAATCTGTCATATTTAAGAGGAACTATCAGAACATTGGTAATTGGGGCATCAAGGAAGACAATTCTAATCAGAGACTTTACAAACATACTACATCTCTAAATAGCACATGCAGAAACATGTAGAGAAAGACAAGTGTAATCTACACTATGAGAGCAGAGGGTTAAAAAGCAAAATATGTGGTAGTTGAGAATGAATGAAGGCATTTTTGAGTTAATTTCTTTTTGCTATCCTTTTTAGGTTTTTCTTGCCTTCAGATTGGCTCTAAGGGATCCAGCCCCTGGCAGAAAGTGTCTTTGGCCAGCTACCCAGTCAGACCAACCAGGTCAGTTTATTTTGAAGAGATAGTGGGGATACATATCAAGATATGATGAGGCTTATATCTACATAGGTATGCTACTGGTGACAACTTTCTCTTACATTATTAAATGCCTAATATGTATAAGATACCGTGAAGGGTATACAGTAGTATACAAATGATATTTCTGAAAACGATATGCAATTTAATTGAGAAATAGGGTATAATAATCTTCTGTAGTTAAACATTCAAGAAATCATGGCCTTTGAGCCAAATGAATGATATGATAATTCTGGAGTTCAGACAAAGGAGAAAATTTCTCTTTTGGGTGGTTTGGAAATGTGACATAAGCTTCATACACTCATGTCTCACACACTCAGAAGATATATCTTCAATATTATTTTATGTTATTTTATAGACCAAGGTCTATGCCTTTGAATTTTGTTTTGGAAGTGACTGACATAGGATTAAGCATATGAAAAATAGCTTATAAAAAGTTATGTGATAGATTGGAATTCAGGATATTTTAAGACTAAGAAGTAAAAGAATTAGGAGAAACATCAAGACCCAAGAAGATATGCTGAAATAGAAACACAGAAGAAAGCAAGCAAAAAGTTTCTACAAATGTGTGCATTATAAATGTGCTTTCATGTGATAGAAAAATTTTGCTGTTATCTATAAATATTAAGGTAGGGAATGTGTCTCCAGGAAAAGTTGTAATAATCACAGAGGCAAAAGAAAAATGAAAACAGTATAATCTCTTTATTATAAATTAATGGCTGCAAATCAATAGTCTGAATGTCCACACTAATAAAAGAATATTTACTAGTGGAAAATAATTTTTACTATTCTTGTTAGATATGGTAACAATGATACTGTTTTGTCCTAAAGGTCTGCAAAATATTTTCATAGTAGTGGCACCAAAGAAGCAACCAGATCTTTCATTCATTCTATCAGGATGTCTTTGCCATGGCCCTGGGTAAAAAAGCTTGTGGGAAGCTGATCTAATTGATGCCTGTGGTGTGGTTAGTCTTCAGAAATGCCAGGATATCCCAATTCTTTTTATGGATCTGACACCCCTGAATGTTTCCAAATACATATTGACCAGTTTGTGTTTTCTGATCATAAAATCTCTTCACAGCAATGGAAGTTGTGTGTGAGAAGGAATTGAAAACAAAGTCAACACATTCTTCCTATAAAGAAGAATGAAGGAGGAGAAAATGGACCATCTTCTCTAGAGTGAATGCTTTGATATTTAGAATCTCCAATGACTATTACAGAAGAGATTCAAATATTACTAGCAATAATCGGACATAAGTTAATGAATATACTAAGCTACAAGCCATATGAGCAAGTACTATGCCTAAGTTTTTACACTTTAATAATTTGAATCTTCTAAGGAGGAGGCATGAAAAATGAGATTAAAAACGCAAGAGATTTATCAGAAGAAATGCCTGTGCAAGATAGGGTTGGCGATAAGAGTAGGCAAGAATAGATCTGGAAACTGAAAAGGGATAGAGAGGAATACACTAATAGTACAAGAAGAGGCATAGACTGATATTCAGTTCTAAGAACATTTCAGACAGACTTATGAGAAATTTCTGAGCTGAAATTTTATCCTGCGTTGGGCAATAGTGGCCTACTATAACCCCTCATTGTGCTCAGTCATTGTTTTAGAACTACCTGGGGGGAAGGATGCACTGGTGTAAGTATAGTTAGAGATGTAAAGTTGTGGCAGCTGAAGCCTGTCAACTCTGTTCCCTACAGCAGACTCTTTTCAAGGAATATGAACAGGGCACCTTGTAGCTTATACAGGCATGTGACAGCTGGCTTGGACTATGACATAATGTTTTCTTCAGTGGGTATTTAAGAGGATTTATCTCTACCATGTTTGTTCAATTATCTTCTTTTTCAAACCTGTTCTAATTGCTCCCTTCCCTTTCAGACATTTCTCTTGAAGCAGATTTTAATACAGAGAAACATTGTTAAATTTCTCTGAAGTTGAATTAAGATCTTCCTATATTCAACATCATAAGGTTCAGTAGTCAAAGGATTGAAGGCATATCCTTCTGAAATATTCTCACCTGTAAGAATATAGTGCAGCAAGAATATATAGAATGAATGAGAGATAAAGTCATAGGCAGCTTCCAAGATTATGGCTACAGAGTGATAAACTCAGACTTTCCATGGTATGAATATTACTTATGATTGGCAATGAGATATTTATGTATGGCTGCTCTATGGTTGGTTTGTTATCCTGAGAGACTTAGCACATGTAGCAACACATCACAGAAAGAAACAGTTTTCGTTATTATAGGAAAAGCTTTTGGCAGGTGTGTGTCTTGAATAAATAAACAAGTTTATAATTACACACCTGGAACCAAAAGACTGAAAGCATGGATGGTGATCTGCTGGAGTGGAGGCTGATGAGTAGACTGGTTTTGGATGAATCTGTAGTGTTTCTTCTTTTTTTGTAAATTCATTGGCCAAAGGGATATGGCTTATAGACCATGGCACTATTCCAAATTATATTTCTAGTTTTTTTCCAACTCTGCATGCATTTGTGTCTGAATTATAATTTTCTCCCAAAAGAGACATTTTTTTCCATGACATTTATTATTTGACACATAAGAGGGCACAGCATGATACTAGCTCGTTCTCAGATGAATGGCCTTAGAAAGACTTTAGTAGAATAAAAAGGTTTAGATTAAAATTTTTATCCTTCCAAAATATTTATTCATTAATTAAACATTATAGAGGATCTGTCATGTTCCAGAAGCTATTGAAGGAACAGAAACACAGATAAATAAAATGTGTCTATACCTTTGAGATAAAATTGTTTAAGCAATGATCAACCAGATTGGTAAGCAAAAACTTCTGTTTCCTGCAGTGAATCCTGACTGGTACAGAGTCCAAGATGGTCATACCATACAACTGTTTAAAATTTGTCCATCTCCTCTTAGTTTTTAGGAAAAGAGGCAAATTTTTTATCTGGAAATGCTAGGTATTGTATACTGAGTTTTAACCTTGTGAAGGGTACTATTCTAAATATATATAGCTTAATTTTAACAAGACAAAATCCTCATAAAGGAAAATTACAGATGAAGGAAATGAGTCTTAGGTCAAATATCTCTCAGATAAATTTGTTAGTAAATGTGTTTTATTTTTGCTCTTCTGGGTGTCAGTCACAAAGCTTTGTGCATGCTAGGCAAGTGTCCTACCATTGAACTACACTTCCATCATAGTTAGTACATGTTACAGTTAGGACCGGGGATTTAGCTCAGTGGTTCTGCCGCCTGCCTTGCAAATGCAAGGTCCTGAGTTTGATCCCTGGTACAAAAAAAAAAGTTACAATTAGTATACAATCTAAAGAATTTCACTTCAGAATTGTAAGTCAATCATTATTTTATACTGTAAAGAGATTAGAATTAGAACATCACTATTCTGTGCCTCACTGTGTATTCTATATCAACTCCCTGTCATGCTATTTCACATATTTATGCTTTTGCACTAATTGTTCTTTGCCTCAAATTTGATTCAACAATGATTTACTTAGCTCTTGTTCTATGCCATGGTAGTTCAAGATATTGGAGATTATTACGCTATTAAAATGACAAGCACCTTTCTTTTTATGTAGTTTATAGACTACTAAAATTTGAAAGCAAATAAAGAGAAGCTACAATGTATAATGATGTGTGGAAATAAAAAAGGAGGAAATTACAATTGTAGTTGTCACTAGCATTGAAATATCATGGAAGCAAATACTGGGGGCTAAAATGGAGCTTGAATGTTGATGATAGGCTCAACAGCTAAACAGATAGCTGAATACTTGGCATTTTCAACACCTTCCCTACCTGGACAATTTCTAAGTGTCTGTCAAAGCTCAGTTTCTATTTTAAGAACTTCACCATTTCCTCCAATATTGCTAAAGCTCCTTTAGCTATTTGGACAGAATTTACTTTATTATTTTGACTGCTGTTATTTATCACCTGTCCTTTCTCTCAGTAAACTGGAGACTCCTTGAGTGACAAATTATTACTGCTTATTTTTGTGCCCACTATAACTAGTACAATGCTAGCTTAGTACTGACCTCTACAAATATTTGTTAGATAAATAAGGAAGTGGTTGAAGTGAGAAGCACAAAGTTATCAATCCAACGCATGGCTTCTATACCTTGATAATAATTTTAATGTTTTTTTCTGGATAATTAGAGATAAAGCTGGATGGCACGTTTGGTGAAAACATCATTCTGAAGAATCTAAAGTAATAATTTTCTGTATGAACTAGTTTGCTTCATTTATATCTGTAAGCTCGAGGCAAAAGTAACCTTATGCACTTCGGCCACCTGACCTGCAGGCATATGATTTTGATTATAAGAGAACCACACAAGAAAGCTCTACAGATCATCTCAAATTAGTTTCTCTTCACAGAGTAACAGCTCACACATATAGGCTAGCAATGGTGAGCCAATAACTTCACCTTCACATATGCCACATAGGATCCTATGTACCTAAGTTCGGTTCTTTTCCCACTATTCTTATATTATGCTTGAATATAAGAGAATAGACAAGTTTTCAGGGTTAATATAATATGATAATGTACATCAATATCATCACAAAAATTTTTTTCAAATTAAGCTAATGTCATACCTGAAATGTGAAAAGAATTTTGTTTTATGTGTGTTTTGAAAAAATGATCCACCTTAACTGTTTCATTTCCATAGTCATTTTGAGTTGCAAATGTTCATTTTGTAATTGATTCTTATTTGAGTAATTTAACAGAGCAAACCATTTACCTTTCTTAATCTCAGACCAGGGCTACAAAACTGTTTTGTTCTGTTTTGTTTTCAGAAAAATTACTCTTTTTTTTTTGGTACTGGGGATCAAACTCGGGACCTTGCGCTTGTGAGGCAGGCAACGGAACCACTGAGCTAAATTCCCAGCCCAGAAAAATTGCTCTTTATAGATTTGAAATAGATAAGTTACTTTCTACCACATTTGAGGCAGATATTCTTTTAAAAGCAGAAATTTTGGAAGAATAGCAAAATTATTAAACATACCATGCTATGATTCAAATGACCTTTATGTATTCTTCGTAGAAACGTGTGAATAAATTGGGAGTAAAATCTGAAGACATTTCATTTAGCTGGTGTGAAAATATCATGGGTGCTATTTTAGAAAGAACTTCTATGGTACCAGATTCTCCTTAGTAATATTGTACTTTTGGATTTTAAAGAATGGGGTGTATGTTTTTACTGTCAAATATAGTCTAATCATTTATCAGAGATTCTTAGTTCACTAGGTAGTAGTGATCCTCAGGCTATTTTTGGTGACCTATGTAAAGTATATCAAGATAAATGTATCTGTGCTGTATGTCTCATAAGTATGTTAAAAAGATTCAATCAGAGATGTGACATGCTGTGATAGGCATAGACTGACCATTGATTTTCACTCACAGTGCATAAAACACAGTCCAATCTCACAATACTGTTAAAAAAGTACTTTAAATTGCTCAATAAGTAGATAACACTCAAAGTCCTAGGTTGAACATACATATCCCAAATAAACAACATTTATGAATTAAAAATTGATTTTAAAATTGATGTATAAAGATGTGGGTAATTAGTTTTCACTGCATACTTTCCGTTTAGTTCTCCAAATATAATGAAATGGGAGATGTTTCTGGTCCTCCTGAAATCTGCAATTTACTTAAGAAAAGACAATAATAAGGACAGGATTTAGCTCAATGACACCACACCTGCCTTGTAAGCACAAGGTCCTGAGTTTGATCCCTGGTACTGGAAAAATAAAAGAATGATAATTAATAGGCAATAAATGATTGATAGACATTTATACTCATCTGTTTTTGTTCTCTTATTTGACAGATAAAACATGTAGATATTCTTGAATGAAGATATTAGAAAAAGAAAAATGTCCTTAATGAAATATAATTAGGATGAGAATAAAAGATTTTTAAACTTATAGAAGTACGAATTTTTCCTCTTAAATGGTATATAACATTGAGCTCCATACTGAAGAAATAAACTTGTAAAAAGCAGAAACTTTTTTTCTCCTCTTCGATGATGTGTAATGATGAGCATCAAAGTAAAGAGAATAATGAATCAAATTGAATCAGAAATAAAGAATCTAGACTCCTAGTATTCTAGCCTCAAGGAACTCCCATTTCAGTGAGTACTAAAGCCTTTGATGGAAATCTAGGTCTTAGAGAAGCAACTTGGGGATATTAATATGTTCTTTTTCATCAGCAAAGGAGAAGGAATAGTAGTACATATCTAAAAGCATGTTAAAAAGCATTTACATAAATAGGTGTTATGTTTGTTGCAGATAGAAGTACTGATAATTATTTTTACTTTGTAGGCAGTATTTTATTCATTATTTTGGGGGTAGTATAAACTTTTAAAAGATTTATATTTGTTTTAGTTGTACAGATTTATAGGGGACAATTCTTGGTGAGAGTTAAAGGAGAGGGACTCAGTGATAAAAGTGATTAACAAAAAATTTCTACATGAAGAGTGGGAGAAAAATCTCAGAATTCTGAGTCCAGTGAAATGAAACTATGCTGTATGTAATCTGCATTGTGGTGTTGTTGACTCATAGTGGCTGTGCCTCCTCAGATGCTGGACCTATAAAGTAGTAATGGAAGAGAGATGTATTTGTTCTTGTAAGAGATGTTTTTAGTCAAAATACTTCAAGTTGTCTACCACACGGAGTGAAAAATATTTAGATTTGGTTCATATGCATAAAATTCTTTAAAGTTATACTAATAATCCCTTAAAATTATTTATTAATGTTTCACATTCAAAATTCACATAAATATCAGCATTTTAAATTAAATTACATATAAATAAATAAAGTATTGTTACAATATGAATTTTCTCTTAATTTTCAGCTATAGCTATAAAATTTTTTTTGATAGACATGCTTTCTTTTTCTTACTGTCTTTTTAGTTAAATGTCTTTGCAACACTATCAGTTTTCCTTGTCTAATGAACTGAGAACATAGTTGGTTTCCATATAACAGATGTGACTGGAGAATGATAAAGTGGAGAGAGGAAAAGGCAAACCTCAGATTTACACAGTTACATCCCTAAAATGAACCTTAAAATATAATTTCAAAAGTAATCATGTCACTTTAAATACATCTGTGCATTAGTTCATGTGAAAAAATTAGTAATGGGCTTTGTTTCTACTTATAAAATATTGATGTGCCCTGACATTGAAAAATGAAATGAGATTAAATAACTGTTGTGTCTGGGGTAACATTACTCCAAAAGTTAAAGCTGAGCTGGGAAGATGAGGACTCGGAGATAAGTTCGCCTATGGCATCAAGAAAGCTTTCTCTTATTTCAGAGACATTTCCATCCCTAAAAACTGACCCTTAATAATACAATAGAGCCTGGACTAATGGGATACTTTAGATTTCCTATAATTAAACAAATCGGCTGAGTGCAGGACTAAATTTCCAGCTCTTTGCAGAAATTTCTCCTTTGTAATTCAAGGGACATATAATCCCTTGCATGTACTTGACAAGGTATATGCACCACAATTTTTTTCCCTGGAAGGTACTCACTCCCTTGAGTACAGCAGGGTCCTTACATTCTAATGACTCTAGAAGCCTAGATTGTCCTCTAGGTTGGCTTCTGTCCTCTGTCAGATTTCCTTTTGCCTCCTTCTGTCTACCAATGAAGCAGAAGAGGATAGTAACACTGAAGTAGTGAAATCCTTTTTTTTGAGCAGTGTCTGATCAGTGGAGAGATGGCTCAGGGCGGTTTGCACTGCCAGAGAGGTCAGGGGCCTTGTGATTGGAATAGACTATAGGATGAATCAACAGCACAATGAATTCTGCACAGAATGCATTTTAACTGGAATCTGTACTCTTCCTGTATGTACTTGATATTAATAGTTAATTTGATTCATGAATTAAAGAGAATATTTCTTGAAATTTTTACTTATTAATGCATTCATTTGATACTTTTTAAATGATCAGATATACTTTTGCTAAGTTATTCTGTCTCGCTGAGATGTCATCCTGTGCTACGTGAGAAGTACTCTGGCCCATGGCATTCTAGTTCAGCTACCAATACCTTTTTCACAATATATTCAGATCCACTTCAGAACACAATAGTGTCTCTTAATAATAGCTTGTGGACCAAATAGCCCATTGTGTAGACTGATAACTATATATACATACAGAGGTTAGTCTTGAATGGTATAAGGAACAAAGGCTCAAAATGTCAGAATGAGAGCAGCTTTGACCTCTGAGCTTGGCTGGTCCTCCTCAGGCTTACTGTTTGCTTCACAAGTTTCTTAGAATTCTTCTACTCATGAAATTGTCTTGGATTAGTCAAAGGTAAAAACTGCTTCTTTGTCTATGTTACAAAAACTCCCTATGTTGCAAAGGGAACACCCTATGTTGAAAGGGAATACCTGTTCATTGTATAGTCATACCTCAGTACTCAACTACTTTGAAATTTGTAGAATTTGATACGCAGTGCACTTTTATTACCATTTTAAGTGTATGTATGCAGTACATAATAATTACATTCATTGTGGAGAGTTGCTACATATACATAGCACATCTTAATTCTTTTTTAATCCCTTTCTCTTCCCTTTCCCTCTCTTCATTTCTTAGTCCCCTTCCCTTTTGCAAAAGTTCTGTCTCCCTGTTTCCTGTTATCTGTCTTTTGCTTTGCTCTTTAATTTATTTATACTTTGGTACTTGATTTGCACCCATCAACTAGTGAAATACATTAAATAATTAAAGCATAAATTGTTGATTATAAACCATGGAATTACTCTGTGACTCTGGGAATTGTTTTAGTTAGATTTAACCAGAGAAAAGGAAATTTTTCCAAGGAACTATGTAAGGTCTTTCAAAAACTAGACGACTAGTCAGAAAACCAGCTATGCATTGTTGGAAAGCTAGCAAAGTGAAAAGTAAGAGGTTAGTAACTGCAGGAAGCTACTATTATCTGAAAGTGTAGAAAAACCACAGGGAGGAAATGTCACAATTCAGAAGAAAGGAGAAGCTGCTTCCTCAAAAGCACAAATTGTCTCAGGATCTGATACAATGGATCAAGGACCACACCTTCAGTGACTGGGCCCATGTGGGAGATACTGATATCTGGTGCCAGGATGGTACTAGGACATTTAAGAGCACCACTTTGGTGGTGTTAGGTTGACAGAGGTCATGACATGAACCTTCTCTGAGAGTACTGAAAGGCACAGAAGCTTTAGTTATCACATGCTGTTCCAATGTGTGGTAGAAACTGGAAGCCGGAAGAGAGTTTATTATCTTCTCCTTCCTTCCAGAATATTTCCAGAGCCACTCACTGGTGGAACCTGAGGATAAATGTTCAGGCCAGGGAATCTGGGAATGTAGATTAAAGATTCCCAGGCCCAGAATAATAAAACAGGTTAAGAATGTTGTTAACTGAAAATGATATACAAATAATTAGGACAGTTTACTACATTTCAGGTTTCTACTCACAATTTCTATCTATATTTTAATTACATATAATAATCATTACAGCTTCATGCTTCCATTTAATAAGCTGCAACTATTTTTTAAAAGTAAAGATGTTATTTTTTTCTTAAAGATGAATGTTTCAACAAACTATCAATATTTGACCTATATTAATTCCTCTCCTAATACAGTTAAATTCTCAACTAAATATTCTGCAAACTAAAGACTAACATATTAAATTATTGAGTATCAGTGATTTTTATATTGCAAACAAAGGAAATACCTAATACAATCAAGAATAACTAAATATGCTCATTTTTATTTATGTAATTGGTCAGATTTTTCTACAAACTATTTTATTTCCTTGTCCCTCAGCCCTCATGACAAATAAATCTAAGATCAAAGTTCTTTCCCTAATACGATGAATTGAAACTTCACTGCCAAATGGTTCCTCCTTTGCAGCTCTGCCTTCAGGAGGGTGATCTATTGTGCCGTTATCTTTTACTTGTTGACTTTGAAATATTAGGGATCCTTTAGACTCTCCTAGATTCTACATATTTTATTCTTTTTTTAAAATTTTGAGAATATATTTATACTATTCCCAAACAACTAGATTCCAAGAAAGTGAGCCAACTAGATTCCAAGAAAGGATCTCTGCGTTATCTTGGAGTTTATCTCCCATGCTTTGGAACATTTGTGTTTTGCTAATGCATCATTTTAATTTTCTATTTACCAGGTCAAATAACAATGACTGTAATTGGATGGATCATCATGATAATCTATGGGATGTCAAGACCATAAAAATTTGGCTGGGGATTTAACTCAGTGGTTATGCAGCCTGCCTCAGAAGCCCAAGATCTGGAGTTTGATCCCTGGTTGAAAAAGAAACAACACAAAACCGTAAAAGTTCTTATAGATTATATTTAATTTTTTTTCTTTTTTGGTACCGGGGATCGAACTCCAGACCTTGGGCTTGCGAGGCAGGCAGCAGAACCACTGAGCTAAGTCCTGGCCCTGCTTATAGATTATATAGATTGCTCTGCAGATTGTATAGGAGAAAAGTAAAATATAGCCCTGAGGTGACTAAGACAACCTATGTGCTCCCCAGCTTGAAATGTTTAGATAGTGTCTTCTTGTAGCAATTACTTTTTTAAAAAAGAATTTAAATTTTTATTTTATTTTTTATTGTATATGTTTGCATTTACTTTTAAAAAAAATTAAAAATTTATTTTTTTACTGACATGTTTTTGTGATACATAATATTTGTTTGGAAGAATTGGTACATATAACATAGCTTGATAAATTTTGATCCCATTTCCCCCCTACCTGCTGCTGTTCCCCTTTTCCATCTACAAAAAGTCGATCTCACTGTTTCCTACTATCTCTCCTTTATTTATATTTTGGGATTCTTATATTAAAGAAATCATATTATGTTTAATTTTCTGTCAATATTTCCTTTAGAATGCTTAGAACTGTACATTTCTTCTCTGCCACTTCAGTATGTAAACCTCCTGAAGTTTTGGAAGCTCTTCAAAATTTAATCAAGAAAATTAGGCCCTCGCAATGGCTGTGAGAGGGTTGGAGCCTTGCTTTGAATAGCACCAGTCAGCAAACACAGGTGGCTTCATCACAGTGATGAACTTTCCCATTAGCTTACCCCAGTATTTGACTCCCACCCTTGCCTTCTGTTTCAGTGGACTTGAGTACACTTTTTCTATCATTTTGCAATAGTCTTGAAGAAAGTCATCCTTTTCTTTTTAAACTCTATTCAATCCAATTTTTTCTGTGGCAGGGACAATATAGTAATATAGTGAATGTATACTGGCATCTCTACCAGATAAATATGAACTTTTGTCATTTGTCTTAGGAAACTGATATAATGAAAAAGATGCATTTTGTTTTATATTAGTGGGTGAGTCTATCAGAAGCCTGGGGCTATGTTGTTCGGATTTTTGTCTCAAGGAACATATTGGAATATCAGCTGAATTTGAAGTTAGCACTTGATTAAAATCAAAATGACCTAACAATATTCTACTAGTTAAAACTATGGTCATGCAGCACATAATTTTTTGATAAATAATAGTATACATGATGGTGATTCCAAAAGATTATAAAGGAGTTGAAAATTCCCATTGCCTAGTGTTTCTATGTTTAGATATGTTTAGATACACAAATACTTACATTATGTTACAACTGCCTATATTAGTACAATAACCTGCATTATTGGTTTGTTACCTGGTAGCAATAGATTATAACATATGGAGAATGTGTGTAGTAAGCTATATCACATAGGTTTGTATAAGGACACTTTGAAAATTGTGAAATAATGAAATTGCCTAATGATGTATTTCTCAGAATGTATCCCCCTTTTAAAGGTATTTATGACTGTATTTTATGGATTAGCCAAATAGACAAACAATGTGGGTTGATGTTAAAAATCATTTCTCTTGCATTTTCAAGTGTTTGATGGTTGTATTAATTGCAGAAATTTCTCCAGAGATGAGACTTTGCCTTTGGCTTTCCATATGGGGGAAAGTTCTGGAATTTTTTACTTGGCCCTTTTTAAAATAATGGTTCTCACTGTACTTAATTTGGCCAATAGCCAAATATGTCTGTTGAAATCATACATTCAGGAACTGGAGAAATGATACACAGTGGTCTTATGAAATTATTGTTTTACAAATTGTGAATTTGTAGACTTGGGCAAAAATAATTTTTACTATTTATGAATTAAAAGCAACCCAGAGTTGGTACCAGATTATATCTGAAAGATTATTTTCTTTTATATAGTCACCCTGAACAAAAGTTTTAAATCTTTTTTATATTTATGTTACATTATTGATTAGAATTATTGTATTCTTCCTCAAGAGGATCTCAATGAGCAAGAAGCTGTGAGTCTCCGTTATAGTGCACATGTGAACTGGAATTTATTAGATTCTATAGATCAAGTAATAGTTTAAAAAGATTCATTTATTTTTCTTTTCAGGGATAATGTGACTAATGAACCATTAGTAAACATCAAAACCATTGGTCTACTTTAGGTTGCTACTCTGTTTCCTAATTGTGCCTACTCTGCCTCTGGAGCTAGGTATTGATACTGTATTTCTACCATTCTGATCCTACTCTTCTCATTTTAGTCAGGAAACTAGTTACAATTGCAACATCTCCCATTATTATTTTGATACACAGAGAAAAGCCACCACAGAGCTTTCCAGTGGATTCAGTACTTCACTTGCCTCACTATGGCATTTCTCAATTTCTCAGTGCCTTATTAAGGAGTTCCCTCTATGTGGGACATAGTAAGGAGTGGATTTTCAGGTTGTGAATGATGTTTGTTCTGAGATTGTCATCTTTTAAAATATTTTGTTTCTTCTTTTCCATAAAATCAGGAAGTAGGATCTCAACTTTATTGAATATAGCTCACTCTTGAGTGAATTATTTTCATCAATTAATCAAGTAAACTATCACAGACACTCCCCACCTTGTCAGAATAATACATTGAATCTAGTATCTTTGTGGTCTGCTCTTTGTTATACTACATTCTCCTTTGTTCGGTGTTCTTAGGATTCAACTATACATATATACAATATTTATAAAATATTTCTATTGAAAAATTTAAAAGATTTTTCAAAGTTTAGAAGCATATGCTGTGGCAGAGGGGTCCTCGGTCTCAGGGAACCCGCCTCATCCAGCCTGCACCCTCAGCAGCGATCCACTTAGCTGTGCGAGCACCTGCAGGAACCGGCCCCCTGCCCCCCGTGCTCCTCTGGCCTCTTGGCTGTACTGCCACCTGGTTCCACACTACAAAGACACAGGGAACACCAGACCACTAGACCACCGTACTGGGTAAGTTGGAGGGATCATCACCTCCCATCCGAACCGGCACTATCTTCAGGGGAAGGACAGCTGGAACCTGCAGTACAACCCTGCAGAGTTCAACGCTACCGGAGATCAGGGAGCTCAACTTGGGACTTGCAGCCAGAAATCTGCCTGAATCTCACGGGTATGTGACTGGCTTGCTGAGACTCATTGACTTATATCTGCACACTGCTACCCACGTTGTCTATTGTGACAGCAGAGACATACCCTGAAGGAGGCCCTTCATTTTCATTTTTATTTTTACTTTTATTTCCAAAATTAGTATTATTGGTTTGTTTTTTTCTCCTCTTATCTTCAATTTTTTTTCCTCCTCTTTGCAAATTTTTGTTTTTCTCTCCTTTTTTTCTTCTTTCTTTTCTCTTTCATTTTTCTCTCTTTTATACTCAACTCTCTTGCTGTCCCACATTGTTCATCTCTCTTTTTGTTCCTGTTCTGGCCCTCATTTGGATTTCTTCTTTATTTTTCTATTATTCTCTTTTTCTTTCTCTCACCTGTGTCTTCTGGCCTCACTGCTAACCTTCCCCTATACTTCTACCTATCTATCGCACCCTCCCCAATTCCATCTAACTCTCCATCCCAAAGGGTAAAATTGTTATATTGAAGAGTTTATTCACTATAAACATATGTTGGGTTGGTCCTCGATTTTGATTTAATTCACACAGTTAAAGATGATAGATTAATAACTACCACAAAATGTCATTTTCTAAGGTGTACTTGATGCTATGGTTTTGCTGATTGTATAACTTGAGCTAAGGTGTTGTTATTGATGTAGTCAGTGGTCCTTTCTTGTATAATGAAAATGAGATAGCCTCAGAGTCATTAGAGACTCAAAACTAAAAGACCAGCTATATCTAGAAGACACCTCTGAGAAGCAGTCATTCCATAAGGGTTCTAATTACAAGCAACAAAGATACTTACAATAAGCAATTTCGAAGCATCAACCCAGGAGTTACACCAAGGACAGTACCAAAAACAAAAATGAGAAGACATTTAAGCAAGGCACAAACTCAGACTTCTACCCCACCAAGGGTAAACCTGGGGGGAAATGAGGTGGAAAAGTTTGATAATTAACCACCTGGACACCCTGAACTGATAGCACAGGAAATAACAAAACAGAAGCTTATGCTGTACCTTTCTAGTTTAAACTCTGCATTTATCCTGAGGCATATTAAAATTTGATTATAGTTTTAAGACTGCAATAGATGAAGGCTGATGAGGTGAATCTTGAGGATTTCTTTGTGAGAAAATTACCTTGAACAAAGCTTTTAAGTTGTTTTTTAGCAAATGAAATCTAGACTGAAGACAATTTTAATATGATACTTAGCGAGAGTGTGAATTCAAATCATGCCATTTTGTAACCTGCATAGTTTTATTTGTGGCTTTATATTCAGCCATATTTGTCCAGGATCTATGAAAAATAAGAGATTTTAAAATTTATTTTGTAGTTTAAGATATTTAAATCACTGAATTTATTTTTTGTTAAGCTCTCCAGTGAAGTGAGAAATACCCAGACAACCTCACAGTTGTGTGATCATTATTATTCCTATTGTAGCAGACAATGTTGATTTCCTAAAATGAGGGGAGAAGTGTTCCTTCTTTATTCTGCTTTAAATGTTTGATATAATTTATCAGTTAAAATGTATATGAGCCTGTTGTTGTCATATAGGTAGGTTTTCAAACTAGGAATATACTTTCTTTAATAGGTACTATTCAAATTTTATATTTCTTGGGCCGGGGATTTAGCTCAGTGGTTCCAGCGCCTGCCTCAGAAGTGCAAGGTCCTGAGTTTGATCTCTGGTACTAAAAAAAAAAAAAATTAATGTTTCTCCAGAGTTAATTTCATTAATTTGTCTTCCAAGGTACTTCTTAGAAGTTGTCAAATTTATTTCAAAAAAGATTTTTGTCATATGCTTTCTATGTCCTTTTAAATTCTGTAAAATCTGTGGTAATGCCTCCTAGATCTTGATATTGTAATTTTAAAAATGTATAATTGATATTGTGTAACAGGAAGAAAAGGTCTAAAGGAGCAGGGGAAGTGGGAGAGGTAGGGGAAAGAAAGAAGGGAAAAGAAAAAAATATAAGAAAAGGAAAAAATGGAAATAAAGTCTTTGCAAATAGGGAAGGGTGGAGGGTGTGTAGGGACGGCAGGGGAAGGGAAACAAAGTGAGAAGCAAGATACTCATGTAAAGGTACAAGATCCCAGTGATGAATGTAACTGTATTTTATACCTAAAATGTACCAATAAACTTAATGGGAAAAAATTTTTTTCATTGCTTGTTATTGTGTTGTTAACCATATTTATGTCTTCTTGGGTTATTTTTGATAGTTTGTATGTGTCTAAGAATTTGTCCATTACTTCCAAAATTTGCTGCTTTGTTCCAATATAATTTTTTGAAGTAGTTACCCACTATCATATGGATTTCAACAATGTCTGTTGTGATTTCCCCTTTTTCCTTTCTAATTGCATTGATGTGAGTCTTTTCTCTCTTTCTCTTGGTGAATCTTGTTAAGGGCTTCTCTGTTTTTTTTTTGTTTTTTTTTAAGAGCAGATCTTTGATTCACTGAATTTTTTTAACAGTGTTTTCTTTGATTTCTGATCTCATCTTTATAATTTCCCATCTTAGTTTTGGTTTGGGGCTGGTGTGAGAAAATGAGAGTGTAAATAAGGACTAAAAGGATTAATAACTAATAATTGATACTTTGAAATAGGAAAAGGTCCAAAGGGGTAGGGGTGGTGGGAGGAGATGGAGAAAGGAAAGAGTGGAAAGGAAAAATTATGGGAAAATTAAAAAAATGGAAACAAAGTATGTAAATAGGGAAGGGTGGAGGGGTGAAGGACGCACAGGTAATGGGGAAAAAATAAGAACCAAGATACATCATGTACAGGTACAAGCACCCAAAGATAAATGTAAATGTATTCCTAAAATGTACCAATAAAAGAATTTAAGCAAAACCCCCCAAAAAAACAAAGGGAGATGCAAAAGTGGGTCTCATGACATGTTCTTAACTTGCCCAGATAGATACTATAGTTACTGATTAGCTTGTTACTGCTGTAGTTGTTTTGATCACATAGGAATACTCCTGACTCAGTGGACAATTTCATGCCAGTGAATTAGTCTTCTGATTCCACCATCACACCCAGGGAGAGGGACAGCAGGAGTTCCTAAACCAAGAATTTGGACTGGGTCAGATTATGCAAGAATCTCTGCAACCTGGTAGAAAGAAGCCCTGAGTGTGAGTTAGTTTCAGTACTCCAGTGGAAGGTTCAGAGGAGTTATTGGGGTGTGGGCACTTAAAATCTCTGGCAAACAATCTACATGTCAATTACATATACACTGTCTCATTGGAATATTTAATATATGCTCCTATTGGATATCTTATAGGTTTCAGTTTTTTGCTTCTTTCTTGATTTATTTAGTAGTGTGGGGTTATGTTATTTTATGTTTTTTTGTTTATTATGTTTTCATTTTTCTGTGTTTTTTCTTATATTTTTCTGATTTAATAGGTATCTAGGTACTCTCCCTTATCTCAGTTCCCTATCTAGCCTCTTCACCTCAAACCTCCAAAGCAATACTATTACCATATTTCTTTATTCCTTTTCCAAATACATAAATTCCTTATCCTAAGTTTTTAATTACTTGTACTTAATTCCCCAACAGTCACTCCTATCTTCTCTAGCATTACTCTCAATTATCCCCATCCTAATGCTTTGAGTCTCCCATATCTTCCCTAGCCTATTGTTCTCTCTACCAGCAAGTTCTGACAACCACATAGCTTTCCTTAGTCACAAAAGAAACCTCCTTCCTCAATATCTCACACTTGCTTGCAGAAATATCCTCTGAAAAATCTCAGTACTAACCTTTCAGCTCAACTAAAAGTAATCCAAAAGAATCAGACCCCACATCAAACTTTTCATCTTTCAATATTGACCCCTGAAAACCTCCCCCTTAATGTTTTATACTCCTCACCCAATCACCTTTCATTCTTCTTCCTCCATTTCACCTACCCCATTGCAGAGAAATCACAAATAATAAAAGGTCATTGTATGCATAGAAGATATACAAAGGGGGAAAGTGTACCTGCAAGGACTATCACATAGAAGTGTTGTATGATTAAATCCGTTGATGCTCTTATAACTAGAAGTAATTCTTCCAGCAAAACATCATGGCAGAGTCCAAATCACTTAAAGTAAATAACAAAAGGAGTAAATACTTGTACTGGACATACAAAGCTAAAAATTATTTATGGAGAGGAAACATCGTATTAAAAATCTCCATATAAACCACAAACTAACTAGCCCTCAACCTGCAGTATCTCTCCCCCTCCCCCCAAAAGGATATATATATATATATATATATATATATATATATATATATATGCATGCATGGGGAAGCAAGGCAACAGAAGATCCCTGAAACAGAGTTAGGGCTCACAAAGAAATAAGAAAACAAATACCAGGTAGCAGAACTCTATGCAAAGTTCATAGATGGCATGAAAAAAATAGATGAGTTTTAAGAGAATATGAGCCAAAAGTCTACAGCAATTTCACTCAATACACCTATGGTGAATTTTGGAGAAATAGTTACAAAGCTGGACAAGCTAAGCAAAACAGTTCAAAATTTGAATGATAGATTCAACAAGCATATGGAATCCTTGAAATGATATCAGACAGAAAAACCCTAAATAAAAAACTGTAGAACTCATGGGTTGCAGAAGTGACCAATGTGAAGATATTGTCTGATATTGAGAATAAAATAGTGAATTATTACAAAAACCTCGAAGAAGCTGTAAAGAAAATAAGAGAACAAGAGTCGACTATGAAGCAGCTACTAGGTGACAACAAGACCAATCTAAGGCTAATTGGAGTTAAAGAAAACTAGAAGATAGCACAGATAGATTCACTAATATGCTTACAGAAATCATGGAAGAAAATTTCCCAAATGTAAGAAAAGAGTTTAAAATACAATGTAAGTGACACTTATAGAATACCAAATAATTACGATGAATGGAGAATCTGACCAAGGCATATCCTGATTAAATTCTCAGATACCCAGCAAAAAACCCAGAATTTTAAAGGCAGCCAGAGAAAAACAAAAATTCACATGTAAAGGTTAACCAAGTAGAATCGCCTCAGACCTCTTAGCACAAACTCTGAAGTTCAGAAAAGCTCAGAGTGAAGTATTTCAAGCACTAAGAGAAAATAACTTCAACCAAGATTAACTTACTCAACAAAGGTAGCCTTCAAAATATATGGAGAAATAAAATATTTCCATGAAGGAGATGAGCTTAAAAGATATGAATACTAAACCAGTTCTTGAGAAAATACTTACAAATATCTCGACAGAAATCACAAAATGGAAACACCTAAGAACACAGAGGAAATTAGTAAAATCAATGGATAAAGAGCAACAAAAACTTCAAGAAAAGAAAAACAAAGGATTCACCAACATATAAAGAAGAAAATGATTGTAAATAACCAACACATTGCAGTAATAGCTATCAATGTCAAGAGTCACAACTCTCCAATTAAAAGACAGATTGACAAACTGGATTGAAAAACAGAATCCAACAGTCTATTGTGTTCAAGAAACTCATCTAAAGAAAAAAAGGTATTTATAGATTAAAAATTAAAGGATAGAAAACAACATACCATACACCAGGATCCTGAAAACAAGCCAGAGTAGCAATTCTAATGTTAGACATGGTAAACTTCAAGCTAAAACTGATTATAAATGACAAAGAATGTCACTACATACTAGTTAAGGAATAATCCACAAGAAGAGATAACATAGATAAACATGTATGCACTGAACACTGGAGCACCTATCTTCATTAAACAAAAACTATTGAAACTAAAAGATCAAATAAAGACTAACACAATCATAGTAAGAGACTTTTACACCCCACTTTTGCAAAGAGATAGATAAATTAAACAAAAGAACCCAATAAAGAAATATCAGAGCTGAACCACACCCTTGAACATATGTACTTAATAGATTTATATAGAGTATTTTGTCCCTTCTACAATACAATGTACAGTTTTTCAGCAGCACATGGTACTTTTTCCAAAATAGATCACATACTAGTCCACAAAACCAGCTCTAGTAAATATAAAACAAAATACCAGAAATACAAAACCAGCCCCAAACCAAAACTAAGATGGGAAATTATAAAGATGAGATCAGAAATCAATGAAAACACTGTTAAAAAATTCAGTGAATCAAAGAGCTGCTCTTAAAAAAAAAACAAAAAAACAGAGAAGCCCTTACAAGATTCACCAAGAGAGAGAAAAGACTCACATCCATGCAATTAGAAAGGAAAAAGGGGAAATCACAACAGACATTGTTGAAATCCATATGATAGTGGGTAACTACTTCAAAAAATTATATTGGAACAAAGCAGCAAATTTTGAAGTAATGGACAAATTCTTAGACACATACAAACTATCAAAAATAACCCAAGAAGACATAAATATGGTTAACAACACAATAACAAGCAATGAAAAAAATTTTTTCCCATTAAGTTTATTGGTACATTTTAGGTATAAAATACAGTTACATTCATCACTGGGATCTTGTACCTTTACATGAGTATCTTGCTTCTCACTTTGTTTCCCTTCCCCTGCCGTCCCTACACACCCTCCACCCTTCCCTATTTGCAAAGACTTTATTTCCATTTTTTCCTTTTCTTATATTTTTTTCTTTTCCCTTCTTTCTTTCCCCTACCTCTCCCACTTCCCCTGCTCCTTTAGACCTTTTCTTCCTGTTACACAATATCAATTATACATTTTTAAAATTACAATATCAAGATCTAGGAGGCATTACCACAGATTTTACAGAATTTAAAAGGACATAGAAAGCATATGACAAAAATCTTTTTTGAAATAAATTTGACAACTTCTAAGAAGTACCTTGGAAGACAAATTAATGAAATTAACTCTGGAAGAAATATAAAATTTGAATAGTGCCTATTAAAGAAAGTATATTCCTAGCTTGAACACCTACCTATATGAAAACAACAGGCTCATATACATTTTAACTGATAAATTATATCAAACATGTAAAGCAGAAAAAAGAAGGA
The DNA here is from genome assembly GCF_053883595.1 of Heterocephalus glaber. Classification (NCBI taxonomy): domain Eukaryota; kingdom Metazoa; phylum Chordata; class Mammalia; order Rodentia; family Bathyergidae; genus Heterocephalus; species Heterocephalus glaber. The sequence goes on from NW_028258294.1 coordinate 13,066,905, forward strand.
ACATTTCTCCCCTCATTTTAGGAACTCAACATTGTGCTAATCCTAAAACTGGATAAAGATAATCGAAGAAAAAAGTATGAACATAGATAGAAATTTGTTTAACAAAACAAAGTACTAGAAGGCAGATATGGCAGTATGTAGAGTGTGGTTTTATTATAGGGATGGCAGTGTTGGTTCAGCATTGGAAGATCAACCCCCAAAAGTCATCGTTTTAACAGAGGAAAGGAAAAAGCCATATGATTCTGTAATTAGTTGCCGAAAAAAATATTGGACTAAATTCTACAGCTGTTCATGGTAAAAACTATTAGGAGACTAGAAGTAGAACAGAACCTTCTCAACAGATAAAAGACATGTACTCCATACTTCCAGCAAAAATGCCTTATATGAATGGAGAAGATACAATGCTTTCTCCCTAAGGTGGGGAACAAGGGCAGATATGACTACCCTTCATCTGTCCATTAAACTTTGAAACCTAGGCTCCACCAAAATAGTCTGGCAATAAAATGACACAATTAGGATAGGATTGGCAAGGTAGAAGCAAAATCTTTATATGTAGATGAAATGATCATCTACAGAGAAAATACTAAGAAATCTCTAGGAGCTCCTAGAACTTGTATTTGAATTTAGCAGGATTAGAAAACACAATTTATATATAAATATTCAGGTCTGTGTATACTTGCTATAAATGAAGAATTGGATATTGAAATTTAAAAGTTATGTAGGAGTACAAAGGACCTAGAAAAGTAAAAAGAAAAAGAAAAAGAAAACAGTGTTGGGAGACGTTTAGTACCTAATTTTAAGACTTCCTCTAAAGCTACAGTAGTCAAGGTAGTGTAGGTGTAAGGAAAGACATACAGAGCATTGGAATAAAACAGAGAATCTAGAAATAGAACCACACATACATATATGGTCCACTGAGTTGTGAAATATTATTTAACATTAACATTTTATAGAATATAAACACAATTCAAGAGCAGAGGAAAAGAGTGTTTTCAGCAAATGGCACTAGAACACCTGGTATCCATACATAAAAAAATAACTTCAATCCTTTATTTCCATACATAAAAATAACTTGAAAGGATCTATGAACCTAAATATGAAAGATTATAACTATAATACTTTAAGAAGAAATTATAAGGGAAAATGTTTATGAATTTAGTGTAGGCAAGAACTTCCTAGGATACAAAAAACATGACGTATAAAAGAAAAAACTTGATAAATGAGATTCCATCAAAATTTAGAACTTTAGATGACATCGTTAAAATGAAAAGTTGTCCTTAAATAGACCATATTGACAATGCGTATAACCTATGACCAGTATATATAAAGAACTCTTACAGCTCATTAATAGACAACTCAATTAAAAAGTAGAAACAAGAAGATGATGAATAGCCAGTACAGCCCAAGGAAAGGTGTGCAACACTAGAATCAGAAAAATACTAATCAGTACAGTAACAAGATTGAATTATACACTCATTAGGGAGATGAAGTTAAAAGTTTTAAAAGCCTTGTCATGACTTTTTCTTTTTGTTGGATTCTCCCCCTTTGCATTTAATTTATCATGCCCAACAGATTCATTCTGCTGGGCTTCCTGGGGTTGTGATCCTCATTGTCTTTTCCTAGGATATTGTCTAAAATTTTGTGGAGTGCTGGTTTGGTATTCATGAAGTTCCTAAGGTGCTCTTTTTCATGAAAATATCTTATATCTCCATCAATTTTGAAAGACAGCTTTGCAGGGTACATCAATCTGGGTTGGAGGCTGTTTTCCTTTAGGGCCTGAAATACGTCACTCCAACTCCAAGCTCTTCTTGCCTTGAGGGTTTGAATGGAGAAGTCTGCTATGATTCTGATGGGCTTTCCTTTGTATGTGATTTGTTTCTTTTCTCTCACTGCTTGTAGAATTTTGTTCTTCTGTTGGGTATCTGGAATCTTAAGTATTATATGCCTATGTGTAGATTTTTTTTGATCAAGGCTATTTGGAGTCCCATATGCCTCACATATCTGTATGTCAAGTTCTTTTCCCCTGCTTGGGAAGTTTTCTACCATCACTTCTGTGAACAGTTTTGTTTTTTTTAATGTCATCTGTGCTCTCTCCTGTTTCTTCATTGACTCCAATCAGTCTTATGTTATTCTTCTTTGCATTGTCTAGCAGCTGCTGGATTGATTTCTCATGGTCTCTTACAATTTTAAAGCAATTTTTCTTTTCCTGGTCACTAATTGGAATCTTATCTTCTATATCTGAAATTCTTTCCTCACATTGGCTCATTCTGGTGCATAGACTTTCAATGGAGTTTTTAATCTCCTGGAAATCTGTTTGTATCTGTTTTATGGGTTCCATTTGTTTCCTATGTTGGGATTCCATCATGTTCCTCAGCTCTGCTATTTTTTTTATCTGTGTCCTCTCTAGATTTATTAATCATGTCTTTCACTATGGGCACAATCTCTGCTGTTATGTGAGAAATTCTTTCTGATTTCATTTTTTGCAGATCCTCCTTTGTTGCCAGTTCAGAGAGTACAGGTGGTTGAGTATCAGCTTGTTCCATCTTGTTTCCCTTAGGGCTTGCTGCAGGTGATCTGGAAGTCTGTTTTTCTGGCCTGTTTACATGTCTTCTCATTTCCACAGGGGTGGGAGTGCTGCTGGCACCTGCGTGGCTCACCTCCTCTGCCCTGGGAGCTGTGGAATGGTGGCATGGCAGCCTGGCAGCCTCCTCCTGGGCACTGGGATTGGCTCACCTCCTCTGCCCTGGGTGTGATGGAATGGTGGCCATGGAGCCTCCTCCTGGGTGCTGGGATTGGCTCACCTCCTCTGTCCTGGGAGCTGTTGAATGGCAACCATGGAGCCTCCTCCTGGGCACTGAGATTGGCTCACCTCCTCTGCCCTGGGAGTGGTGGAATGGTAGCCCAGGGGCCTCCTGGGTGCTGGGATTGGCTCACCTCCTCTGCCCTGGAAGTGGTGGCATGGCAGCCTGCAACAAGTAGGAAAATTGATGTAATAATCTACTAACTAACAAAATCCAAGGACCTACTGGATTCACTGTTCAATTCTACAAATCTTTTATGGATGTTATATCAACAATGCTCCTCATGTTCTTTGAAGAAATTAATAGGGATTGAGTGCTCCCAAATTTATTTATGGAAGCAAGTATCACCTTGATTCCCAAACCAGATAAAGACCCAACTAAATATGAGAACTGCGTTAATGAACATAGATGCAAAAATCCTCAACAATATATTAAAAAATAGAATGCAGCACACTATCAAAAAGATGCTACAGTATGATCAAGTAGGTTTCTTCTCAGAGATGCAAGGATGGTTCAATATATGTAAATAAATATAATGTATCATATAAACAGGAGCAAGATCAAAAACCATATGATCATATCAATAGACACAGAAAGGGCTTTCAACAAAATCCAACACCACTTTTTTATAAAATTCCTGAGGAAACCAGGTACAAAAGGACCATATCTCAATGTGATTAAGGCTATTTATGACAAAACACTGGCCGCCATCATACTAAATGAGGAAATCCTAAAAGCATTCCCCCTGAAATCAGAAACAAGTCAAGAATGTCCACTGTCACCTCTTCTATTAAACATAGTACTTTGAAACACTAGCCAGAGCAATTAGGCAAGAGAAAGAGAGAAAAGTGATACATGTAGGAAAGGAAGAACTCAAATTATCATTATTTGAAGATGACATGATATTCTATGTAGAAGACCCAAAGCACTCTACAAAAAATTCTTAGAATTAATAACCAACTTCAGCAATGAAGAGAGATACAAGAGCAACATACAAAAATCATTAACATTTGTGTACACCAACAATGAATGGGATGATAAGGAAATTATGAAAACAGTACCATTCATAGTCACTTTAAGAAAAATGAAATACTTAGGAATTAACCTAAGCAAAGAAGTGAAAGACAGCTAAAAAAAATGTACAGTACTCTGAAGAAGGAGATTGAAGAGGACATTGGAAAATGGAAAATGTCTCCTGCTTCTCAATAGAACCAGCATTGGCAAAGTGGTCATACTTCCAAAACCACTATTATGGATTCAATACAGTTCCAATAAAAATACCAAAAACACACTTTAGGAAAACAATCCAAAAATTCATATGGAATCAGAAGAGACTCAAAGTAGTAAAAACAACTTTGGGCAAAAAAAGCAAAGCAAGACTCAGCAATAACTGACTTCAAGCAATACTACAAAGCAATAGTGACAAAAATGGCGTGGCACTGGAACAAAAACAGATACATGGATCAATAGAACAGAATCAGGGATACTGAAATATCCTCAGACATATTCAATCATTTGATCTTTGACAAAGGGGCCAAAAGCATATGTTGGAGGAAAGATAGCCTATTCAACCAGTCATGTTGGGAAAACTAGTTATCTGTTTTCAGAATATTGAAACTGGACCCTTATCTCTCATCATATACCAAGTTAAAAATCAAAATGCATCAAAGATATAAACATTAAACCAGAAGCATTAAACATACTGGATGATAAAACAGGTAAAACACTTGAAGACATAGGTATAAGAAAGGATTTTTCTCAACAGAACCTCAGTTGCACAAGAAATAGCAGAAGAATAAACAAATGGGATTATATCAGACTAAAAAGCTTCTGTACAGAAAAAGAATCAGTAAAGTGAAGATATTATAGATAGCTAAGTTAGGTAGAAATATTATAAGCAGTCAGATAGGGCTGGGCCCTCAAAAGAGGACAAAAGATGAGAACGCATTACAACTGTGACTGGAGGTGCATCAGTAAGAGGCCAGGCCCCAAGATAAATACAAAATGACCAGGCCTACATACTTCCCCAAGAGATAAGATAAGTGTAACACCTAGCCTACTGAAGTTTAGATAGACATTAGTCACCCCGGTGGGTGAACAAGAACTACTGGATTCTTCATTTCCTAGAAAAGTTCTTTATTCTTTCTACATACACTTGTATGTGACTTGCTTCTCCATTGGATCACTATTACCTAAGTGACTATACTTGTAACCTTATTGGTTGATCACAACTTTAACCCGCCTTGTACCCACATGGTTGTGCTTTATAAAACTTGTCCAGTGAAATGGGGTCCTGAGCAACCTGTGCCCCCTCTTTTCCCTCTCAGGGAGGAGGTGTCTATGCCTTAATAAATATTTCCTACTTTTAACCTCCATTGTTCCTAGAATTCATTGTTCAATTTCAGAGAACATGAACTCGGCATATGAGACATCTAACAGGTTGAGAGTTCTAATACTTCCCTATATCATTCAGAGGTCTAATATCATTCTCATATCAAAGAGACAATCTACAGAATGGAAAAGAATTTTTCAGCTTCTCCTCAGACAGAGGAATAATATCTAGAATATAAAAAGAATTGAAAAAATTTAAACCATCTAAAATTAAGGACCCCTTCAAGAAATGGCAAGCAAAGTGAACAGACACTTCACAGAGGAAGAAATACAAATGGTGAACATAAATAAGACACACGTGTAAATACCAGATAGTTTCTCTAGTGTGTGAAAATGAGAGTGTAAATAAGGACTAAAAGACTTAATAACTAATAATTGATACTTTGAAATAGGAAAATGTCCAAAGGGATAGGGCTGGTGGAAGGGGAAGGGGAAAGGAAAGAATGGAAAGGAAAAATTATGAGAAAAGAAAAAAAATGGAAACGAAGTATGTAAATAGGGAAGGGTTTAGGGGTGAAGGGCGCACAGGTAATGGGGAAAAATAACAAAGATACATTATGTACAGATACAAGCACCCAAAGATAAATCTAAATGTATTGTATACCTAAAATGTACCAATAAAAGAATTTAAGAAAACAAAACAAAACAAAAACAAATGGTGAACAAATATATGAAAAAATATTCAACGTCTCTTGCCATTAGAGAAATGCAAATTAAAACATCACTAAGGTTCCATCTTACTGTGGGAAAAATGGCAACCATTTTTCCAAGCAATCAAACAATGACAAATGTTGGTGTAGCTGTGGTTAAAAAAAAAGGAGACTTCTTTCTTTCATTGTTGGTGTGAATGCATCTAGTGCAAATATTATGGAAATCAGAACAGAGATTTCTGAGAATTGAAAATAGAAATTCCATATGTCCCAGCTATCCTTCTGATAGTTGTCTTCCTCAGATAGCTTGCTTAAGTCATCATACTATAGCAGTACATGCACACCAGTGTTTATAGCAGCATAATTTGTAATAGCTAAATCCTTAAACCAGCCTGTATACCCATCAGCAGACAAATGAACAAAAAAAGTGGTATCTATATATATAATGGAATACTACTAAACTGTAAATAATGACAAATTTGAGACATTTATAGGAAAATGGATGTATGTAGAAAATATAATGTTGAGTGAAATAAATCAGATACATAAGCTTAAATACCATACAGTACCTCTCATTTGAATGAGACACAGTACAAATAAATAAAATGATAAAGGATGGATAGACAGGGACAAACGGATGGAATTCATCCAGTAGAGAAATGGACCAAGGGAACAAGAATGAGGGTTTAGAGAAGGGGAAGGGGAAATAAGAAGAATAAAGACATGCCATTTATAGGAATCTAGTAACCCCAATTAATGCAAAAATTACATCCCATAGCATGAGTTAAGACAAATGATTTTAACACAAATGAAAAATGGGATAGGGGAACATGAGAAGGAGGTATCCAGTGGGAGGGAAGGGAAGGGAATTTAAAGAAAAAGAAGGAAATGAACATGCTGGAATTTTTTTTTTGTTAAATTCTTTTATTGGTACATTTTAGGTATACAACAAAATTACATTTCTCATTGGGAACTTGTACCTTTACATAATGCATCTTGGTTCTTAATTTTTTCCCCATTCCTAGTCCTCCCTTCACCCCCCTCCACCCTTCCCTATTTACAAAGTCTTTATTTCCACTTTTTCCATTTCTCATCATTTTTCCTTTCCCTTCTTTCCTTTCCCCTGCCCCTCCCACTACCCCTACCCCTTTGGACCTTTTCTTCCTATTTTGCATAATCGATTTTTCATTCTAATCACTGGAATATTTTAGGTATATAATATAATGACGTTCATCACTGGAAATTTGCACCTTTACATAATCTCTCTTGGTTCTTATTTTTCACCCTTGCCCAGCCCTCCCTTGAACCCCTCCAGTCCTCCCTATTTACAAAGATTTTGTTCCTATTTTTCCATTTTCTCATATTAATCCCATTCCCTTCTATCCTTTCCCCTAGCCCTCCCACTTCCTTCACCTTTGCCCCTTTTCTTCCTATTTCACATTACCTATTGTACATTTTAGTCCTTATTTACACTTTCAGTTTCTCACACCAGAGAAACTATTTGGTATTTATACATGTGTGTCCTATTTATTTCAATTAAGAGTATCACCTCAATGTGCATCCATTCAGCTATAAATGTCTCTAATTTCTCATTTTTCATGGCTGAGTAGTACTCCATTTTATAAAAAAAACCCCACATTTTCTTTATCCAGTCTCCAGTTGATGGGAATTTGGGCTGTTTCCAAGTTTTAGCTATCACCAACTGTGCTGCTATGAACATGGATGCACATATATGCTTGTGTTATGATTCTTTTAATTCTTTGGGGAAGATCTCCAGCAGTGGAATAGCAGGGTCAAATGGGACTTCCAGTCCTAGCTCTTTGAGGTATCTCCATACTGATTTCCACAGTGGTTGCACCAGTCTACACTCCCACCAGCAGTGGAGCAGGGTTCCTCTTTCCTCACAGCCCTGCCAGCATTTGTTATTGGTTGATTTCATGATAGCAGCCATTCTTTCTGTAGTGAGGTGGAATCTCAGCATTGTTTACATTTGAAACTCTCAAATGACAAATGATGTTGAACATTTCTTCATGTATTTATTTGCTATTTCTACTTCTTTGTCTGAGAAATGTCTGTTTATTTCAGATGCCCATTTTTGGATTGGGTCTTTAAATTTGGGAGGTCTGATCTTTTTAAGTTCTTTATAGATTTGAGATAGTAGACCTTTGTCTGAGGAACAGCAGGTGAAGATTATTTTCCCACATTGTGGGTTGTCTCTTAGCACTGCTGGTGGTTTCTCTTGCTGTGCAGAAGCTTTTTAATAAGAAGAGATCCCACTTGTTTGTTTCTGCTAGTTCATGGCAACAGAGGTTTTGTTCATAAAACCATTTCCTACACCGATGTCTTCAAGAATTCTACCTGACCTCTGTTCCAAATGGTTCAGAGTTTCTATTTTAATATTTAGATCTTTAATCCATTTGATTTTAGTTTAGTTCATGGTGAGAGATATAGGTCTAGTTTTAATCTTTGGCAAGTTGAAGCCCAATTTTTCCAGCACCATTTATTAAAGAGGCTATCTTTCCTCCAGTGAGGGGGTTTGGCTCCTTTGTCAAAGATGAGATGGCTGAGTGTGTCTGGCGTTGTCTCTGCATCTTCTAATCTGTTCCACTGGTACTCATGTCTATTTCTTTGCCAGTACATGCTGTTTTTATCACAGTAGCTTTGTAGTATAGTTGCAGGTTGCAGATTGTGATACCCCCTGCCATGTCTCTGTTACCTAGAATTGCTTTTGCTATTCTGGGTCTCTTCTTGTTCCAAATGATTTTTTGGATTGTTTTCTCAAGGTCTATGAAGTATGCTCCTGGGATCTCAATTGGAATTGCATTGACTCTATATAGCAGTTTTGGAAGTATGGCCATTTTCACTATTTAATCCTTCCTACCCAGGAGCAGGGGATGTCTGTCCATTTTCTGATATCATCTTCAATCTCTCTTTTCAGAGTGCCATAGTTTTCAGAGAAGAAGTCTTTGATTTCTTTCATTTGGATGATTCCTAGGTATTTCAGTTTTTTAGATGCTATTGTGAAAGGAATTATTTGCCCTATTTGTCTCTCAGTGAGTCTGTCATTGGTGTAGAGGAAAGCTATTGATTTTTGTGTGTTGACCTTGTAACCAGCTACTTGACTGAATTTGGTTATTAAATCTAGAAGACTTTTGGTGGAGTTCTTGGGGTCTTCTATATAGAGTATCATTTCATCTGCAAATAATGACAATTTGACTTCTTCATTTCCTATCTTTATTCCCTTTATTTCTTTCTCTTGTCTAATTGCCATGGCTAATGTTTCCAGAACTATATTGAACAAGAGTGGTGATAGTGGACATCCTTGTCTTGTTCCTGATTTTAATGTGAAGGATTTCAGTTTTTGACCATATAGTATGATATTGGCTATTGGTTTTTCATAGATGGCTTCTATCAGTTTGAGGTAGAGACCATCTATTCCAATTTTTTGTAGGGTTTTTATCACAAATGCATGTTGGATTTTGTCAAATGCTTTTTCTGCATCTATGGAGATAATCATATGGTTTTTGTCCTTGGCTCTATTGATATACTGTATTACATTATTGATTTGCATATATTGAACCATTCCTGGATTCCTGGGATGAATCCCACTCGATCACGGTGTATGATCTTCTTGATGATCTTCTTCATTCTGTTTGTCAGTATCTTAGGAAGGATTTTTGCATCTATGTTCATTAGTGAGATTGACCTATAGTTCTCCTTTTCAGTTGAGTTTTTCTCTGCTTTGGGGATCAAGGTGATGCTTGCTTCCAGGAATGAATTTGGGAGTATTGCTTCCCTTTCAATTTCATTGAAGAGTTTAAACAGTAGTGGCAGCAGTTCCTCTCTAAATGCCCTGTAGAATTCAACAGTGAAGCCATCAGGGCCCAGGCTTTTCTTAGTTGATAAGTTTTTAATTACGTATTCAATTTCATTGGTTGATATTGGGTTATTCAGAATTTTTAGGTCTTCTTCGTTCAACTTTGGCAATTCATATGTATCTCAGAATCTCTCCATTTCTTCTGTGTTGTCCATCTTATTGGCATATATGTTCTGGAAGTAGGTATTGATGATCCTCTGGATTTCTGCTGGGTCTGTTGTAATTTGACCCTTTTCTTTCCTAATTGCATGGATTTGGGCCTTTTCTTTCCTTTTTCTGATAAGGTTGGCTGAGGGTTTGTCAATTTTGTTGATTCTTTCAAAGAACCAACTCTTGGCTTCATTGATTTTTTGTATCATTCTCTTAGTCTCCATTGCATTGATTTCTCCTCTGATCTTTATAATTTCCTCTCATATGAGCTCTGGGGTTGTCCTGCTTTTCTTTCTCTAGAAGCCTGAGGTGGAGCATCATGTTCTTGAATTGAGCTTGTTCTGTTTTCCTAATATGTGTATTCACTGCTATGAATTTCCCTCTTAACACTGCTTTCATTGTTTCCCATACATTCCAATATGTTGTATTGTCATTGTCATTTAATTGAAGACATCTATTTGTGACAGTGGCGTGTTGAGGTCCCCCACTACAACTGTATTAGTGCATATGTGACTTTTCATGTCTGTCAGTATTTGTTTTATATGGTTGGGTGCACTAGTGTTTGGTGCATAGATATTTATGATTGTCATCTCTTCCTGTTTGGTTGTTCCCTTTACAAGGATGTAGTGTCCCTCTTTGTCTCTGTTCATCAGTGTTGGAATTTACTTGAGTTGCAAAGAGGATAGCTACTCCTGCTTTTTTTCTTGTTCCCGTTGCATGGAGTATTGTTTTCCACTCTTTAACTTTCAATCTATGAGTTTCCTTTTGAATTAAGTATGTTTCTTGTGTACATCATATTGTTGGATTTTGCTTCTTGACCCATTCTGCCAGTCTATTTCTTTTGATTGGTGAATTGTAACCATTAACATTGATGATTATAACTGAAACATCTTGACTTATCATTTTCATGACTTTTTCTTTTTGTTGGATTCTTCAAATTTACATTTAATTTCGTGTCATGCCAGATGGGTTCATTCTGCTTTGCTTCCTGGGGTTGTGATTCTCATTATCTTTTCCTAGGATATTGTGTAAAATCCTTTGGAGCGCTGGTTTGGTATTCACAAAGTTCCTAAGGTGCTCTTTGTCATGAAAGTATCTTATTTCTCCATCCATTTTGAAAGATAGTTTTTCAGGGTACATCAATGTGGGTTGGAGGCTGTTTTCTTTTAGGGCTTGGAATATATCCCTCTAAGCTCTTCTTGCCTTGATGGTTTGTGTTGAGAAGTCTGCTGTGATTCTGATGGGCTTTCCTTTGTATGTGATTTGTTTCTTTTCTCTCACTGCTTATAGAACTTTGTTCTGTTGAGTTTCTGGAATCTTAACAATTATATGCCTATGTGTAGATTTTTTTGAATCAAGGATATTTTTAGTCCTATATGCCTCACTTATCTGTATGTCAAGCTCTTTTCCCTTGCTTGGAAAGTTTTCTGCCATTATTTCTGTGAAGAGATTTTTTATGTCATCTGCACTCTCTCCTGTTTCTTCATTGACTCTAATCAGTCTTATGTTGTTCTTCTTTGCATTATCTATCAGCTGCTGGATTGATTTCTCATGTTCCCTTATAATTTGGAAGCTATTTTTGTTTTTCTGGTCATTAATTGCAATCTTATCTTCTACATCTGAAATTCTGTCCTCACATTGGCTCATTCTGCTGTGTAGACTTTCAATTGAGTTTTTCATGTCCTGGAAATCTATTTGCATCTGTTTTATGGATTCCATTTGTTTCCTATGTTGGGATTCCATCATGTTCCTGAGCTCCTCTCTAGATTTATTAATCATGTCTTGCACTAGGAGTACAATTTCTCCTGTTATCTGAGAAATTATTTCTGATTTTATTTTTTCCAGATCCCCTTTTGATGCCAGTTCATTGGGTCTAGGTGGTTAGTATCAGAGTGTTCCATTTAATTTCCCTTTGGGGTTGCTGTAGGTGATCTGGAAGTCTGGTTTTGAGACTTATTTATGTGTTTTCTCATTTTGACTGAGGTGGGGAGGCTGTTGGCTCCTGCACGGATTACCTCCTCTGAGCTGGGAGAGGTGGGCCATGGGCCGGGAATGGCAGTAGAGATGGTGGCCCAAAAGCCCTTTCCTCTGGGCTGGGAGCAGTGGGAGGGATGGTGGCCAGGAAGCCCCTTCCTCTGGACCAGGAGCAGTCAGAAGGTGGCTCAGAAGCCCCTATCTCTGGGCCGGGAGGGGCAGGAGGGATGGTGGCCCAGAAGCCCCTTCCTCTGGGCCAGGAGTGGTGGGACAGAAGGTGGCCCAAAAGCCCTTTCCTCTGGGCTGGGAGCAGCGGGAGTGATGGTGGCCAGCAAGCCCCTTCCTCTGGACCAGGAGCAGAGGGAGGGTGGCTCAAAAGCCCCTACCTCTGGGCTGGGAGTGGCGGGACTCAGTACCATGGTCTGGTGGTTCAATGTCCTCTGCATCTTTGTAGTGTGAAACCAGGTGGCTGTCTGCAGTGGGCTGATTCTGCGTGTTCCAGGTGACTCGCAACCTCAGTAGGGCATGTGCAGACCTGCCTGTCTCTAAAGAACCATTCTTAAAGTAGGCATTTTAAAAGTTAAATAGAAATTTTATTACAACAATCTTTTAAAAAGAATACATATTTTTATAGCATATTCTTGATGGAATTTTGGATATTCACTCTGGGAGTAATGAGTAATAAATTTTATTTTTTGTTTAGTGTGGATTTAGTGGATAAGGAATGGGGCTTCATTAATAAAATTGTGCTTGCTTTGGTCTGTGTCAGTTCTAAATTATTATTTAGGCTTTTTATACATTTTATGTTTTGCTTGGGTGTTTCCAAACAGTCATATTATTCCACTCTTTTTAGCGGAGATGTGGGTGTGCATCTGCATGTGTAGTGCACTTGCACACACACACACAATATTACCACCAGGTTTGTCATTGATCAGACACATGATATCTTTTCTGTTTGCAATAAAAACATACTAACTTTTTCAATATACATTTCGGTGTCACAGAGACATTTTTTAGAAGTATGTGGGTTGTCTTGGGCACAAATCATTTCCTCAGCAGCTTCTTTTCCTGATGACCTCTTGCTTGTATTAAAGTAGAAAATACTTTATTTTGTTATTCACAAATGAAGACAAAGCAGGAAGCAGGTGTGAATTCAAGAAATCTGTGTGTGATTTCATTTAGCTTGAGGAAATGTATTTTATGTTTAGACTTTCACTTATGATATATTTTATATAAATTTGGATTTTTGGTTATAACAGCATATACTGAATTGGAAAGAGATGACGAGTTTGAATGTAACATGGCAAATTAAGCACTAAAATAAAATACATAGATGTTAATATTAGGCATTGTCTTTATTAAGGCTGTTTGAATTTCTACACTCATAAAATGTTTGTTAATATGAACAGCTAATGGTAATGTGAAGTTATTTGAAAAGTGCCTGTAAGTATATATTTTAATAGAATTAGAGTTTGATGTTTGAAATTTCTTTAATATTATGTGTGATGATAATAAATCAACTCATTCAATTAAAAAAAGTAAAGAAGAAAGTAAAAATGTCCCTAAACTATATAATTCAGAAAACATCACTGTTATGTTTTGGCAACAAGATATATCTCTTTGTACACAAATATGCATAAATATTTACAGGTAATTTTACATGAAATATTATGTTACATATAATGTTTTAACCTGCTGACTCAATACATTCTCATTAACTATTTTGTATGTTAATAAACTACAGGAACCTCATCATCTAAAATATTTTATTAACTTCCCATTGTATTGAAGTAGCAGTTGTGAGGCAGGCAGTGGAACCACTGAGCTAAATATGATATATAGTCTTAAACTATCTTCTGGACATATAGTAATGCAGATATTTACCAGTTTTAATGGACAGCACCCATTTGACCTAAGCAATTCTAGGTTTTATCAGCTATCTAAATGACCAAATGAACTCTCAGATGTTTATTGAATTTTTTAATGTAAGTTGAATGTGTTTTCATGAGCATATTATCCATGTGTATGTGCTTTTTATATTAAGATATTTGAATTTTCCTGATGGGTATCAAGTCTGTGCATTATAGTTATTTTTTTGATCATATTTTCTGCAAGTATTTTTAACTGTGATATCAATCATACAGTAGTCTTCTGTTGTATTATTTTTCACTCAATTTTATGTTTGAGAGATCCATTTATGCTCTTGTGTTTAGTTGTAGTTTATTGATTTTTATTGCCATACACATTTTTACTGCATTATTGTATTAAAATTTATCCTCCTATTTAGCTGTTGATAGACATTTCCATTGTTTTTAGTTTTTATCTATTACATACATAGAGTGGTTCTATTAATATTCTTGTACATATCTTTTGTAGTTCACATTTCCTTGGTTATATACCTAAAAGTAACATTGCTATGTCATTCTTAGTGTCAGTAGAGTGGTGACAGTGAGTCTTTTAGAGAGGAGTGCCCAACTGCAATCCAAAATCCACTTATTTTTTGTGAAGTGCCAACACTGCAATTAAACCCGATTACTGAGATTTGCTAAACCTAATTACTGAGTTTAGAGAAAACAACTCACACATTAACATCTTTTGTCTTAAAGAGAAACAAATAACAATGTGCCAAAGGTTCACTATCACTGTGATAGAGGATCCTACCAATCAGTTTTCTGAATTGGTTCTTTATTTTACTTTTGTAACAACTATGTAGTAGGTTGTTATATTTTGTTGTCTTTGTTTTTCTCTTTCCTCTCCTTTTTTCCTTCTTCCCTTCCAACATTTTCTTTCTTTCTTTCTTTCTTTCTTTCTTTCTTTCTTTCTTTCTTTCTTTCTTTCTTTCTTTCTTTCTTTCTCTGTTCTTGCTGGTGGTCATATAATGCTATTGCATTTTGGTTGGAATTAGTGTTCCCTGATAATTAATGAAATTGAGTGTCTTTTCATGTGTTTATAAGCCTTGAAAACATTTCAGAATATAGACTCTCATGTCTCATTACAGATCTATACATTAACATCTCTAAGAAAAATATATCTTTACAAGTTCTGTCATTATATGGTGAATTACTGAGGATAAATAAAATTTTAGTTATACTGAGTGACTAGTCAAATTGCATGGTAGCTAAAAGAAGCTGCAGAAGAATTTGGTATTCCTAAGCAGGTATGAAAAATATTCAGATACATCTTTTCCTTCCTCCTTTCCTTTTTTCCTTCCCTTTTTTCATCCTTTCTTTTCTTCTTGCTATCTTCCATTTCTCAGAGAAATCCAAAAGTTTTGGTGAAAGCTTCCAATTAAAAATATGCTCATTGTTGTAGATTTTGAAGACAATGTCTATAAAAGACTGTTACTGAAAGTTTAAAAGCTTTTATTTTTCATTGTATTTTTAATTGATAATAATTCTATATATTTATGAGGCACAATGTGAGGGAGATGGATCAGAAAAGAGGGACTCCTCATCAAGAGTGCAAAGTTTCATTTAGACAGGAGGAATAAGTCCTAGTAGTCTATTGCAGAGCCTGTTACTAGAACTTTTGATATTCTGTATGTTAGGAGACATTCATCACAAGTCTTTCACATTCTTGTTTTTCTTTCAGGCAGAAATATTATATAGGCTGCCCTCACTGTGGACTATCTTTTCAAGCATATTTTTATGGCAAACAGCTTTTGAAGATAGACATGGTGTCTTTCATTGGGGCAAAATGTAATTTTCTATGAAGGCTATTATAATAACAGTATTTTTCTCTGGAGCAGAGATCAAGCAGGCTTACCAGCCATTATGACAAATTTAGATTCCCTAAGCTGAGTTCTTCTTCTATAGTGAAACTCAATGCATGTACAGGAACATCTGTCTCTATGTCAACCTATGTGAATGGGTTCAGGGAACTTGGAAATGCTGATTTTTGGCAACTGCTCATCCTGTCAGTACCAAAGTCCATTGTCTAACTGAAGAGGCTGGCATCAGTGAACTTTTCTCATGCTCTCTCATTAGTTTGACAGTACAGTAAAATCTCAGGCACCTTCTAGGCTTTTAGCATATTCATACTTACTTGAATTTCATAAATTCAATTATATTTGTCATTGAGCAAAATATTAATGAATTATTATCAATAAGATTATTTTTAAGTTTACTTTGAGAATAAATGTGTATAAAGTACCATATTAAAAACTGACCAGGGGCCAGGGATTTGGCTCAGTGGTTCTGCTGCCTGCCTTGCAAGCACAAGGTCCTGAGTTTGATCCCCACTACCAACCCCCCCCCCAAAAAAAAACCCCAACAAAAATCCTCCTGACCTATGCAGATTATAAAATGCATGAAAACATAGGCATTAAACAATCACACATTTTTCTCTGGTAAAAATCAGAACAAAGTTTTCATCATTTCTTTTATCAGTTTCTAATAATGCTTTAAATACTACACAGTGTATGCAAATTTTTCAAGTATTCTGTATATCAAAAGATTATGAATGCTTTGGAGATAATTCATGTTATTTATTTAGTACAATTTTAGGCTAAATTTTATGAATGAGATTTCCAAATTGTGGTGGCAAGGTTTAATGAGGTGTAATTACAGATCTGTAGATATTTTTATGGAGAAAAATCTTACTGTTCACCATTAAAGTACTTTATATGTGATGATGACTGACATAACCCATTATGGAATTTGAATAAGTTTAATTGTCCAAGAAAAATAATTGAAAATAATCCTTTAGGTGTCAAAATATAGCAATTTATCCTATGACTTTGTCAGTCATTATTTAATATTCTTCTTGGTTGTAGACATGTTTTTTGTGGCTCATTAGTTATGTCACACAGGAAAACAATGTTTTTTGTGCTCTTGAAAATGAAATTTTTTTCAATGTGTTGAAATGTAAGTTGGACAGAAACATGGACCCTAAAACAATCTAATATAATCCGCATTATCTGAATGCTTGACTCATTAAAGGGTAAAGTTGAAAAAAAGATGTGAGTGATAATTTATCATTAGTATTCCTGAGTATTTCTGTGAAGTGTGATTATGTTTTGGGGAACTTATTTGCTGTTCTTCAATTGAGAATATATCAATAAAAGTAATAATTCTGATTTTAAGAGCTGATTACAACTTATAAGTAATTGAGAGGCAGAGGATCAGAGGAAAACAAATGGATCGGAAAAATTGAACTCTGGATTCAGATAAGCATAAATCAAAATATACTCCTGTGCAGTTGCAAATTTGGCTCTAAGATTTAACAGGCAAAACACAAGATGAATAAAATTGTTTATTAAGTTTAGAATAGCCACAATTAAAACCAGCCAGTTGATTAAAGAAGAATCATTTACCTCGTCCCCAATATACGCAGGATTATCTATGAGTGAGTTGCTTATTTAAATTGTCTTAAGATATGAAGAAGGCAATTCTAATAGCAGTTCTTTAAGTGGCCAGAAAAATGTTGTGTACTTTCTGAGGTCTTGAAGTTAAATACAAATTTGGAATAGATGAGTAGACTGCCCACTTTTTCAGACCACCACCCATAGGTGTTATACATGTAATCTTGTTTTTGATTAAAATTAAATAGCAGGCAACTCAGTATCATATTTTTCTGGCAAGAATCTGGTATACAGATAATAGGTATAGTCCATAAAAACGTTATCTGTGCTTTGGTAATCAGCTGGGTAAGGGTTGGCTTAGAGTGTTCCTAAAATTATGAAGGGACTAATGGCACACTTTCCCTGGTTAGGTGATGCTTCCCTTCTTTATGGAGAGATGGAAGGTAGGCATATATATAAAGATGACATAGTAAAATGATAGTACCCCAAATATTCTGGTATAGCATAGTTTTAAGGTAAAATTTTAGAGTGTGGTTTCCCCCATTTTTATGTGAATGGAGCTCAGACTTTTTAAGAATGATCTTTCTACTTGCACAAAGATCATATTTTTGTTTTTACTTTTGGGTGTTTTTCTTTTGTTTTATGACTAGTACTTTAAAAGTGATAGATTTATTTTTAAGGCATGCTCTTTAATCTGCAAAGAAATATTTCTTACTGCCTTGGGAGCTCAATTACCTTTTTTTATCTATTTAAATCCCTTATTATTCTTTATTGTCACATCACACTTAAAGTCTTGCATTGGATTTTAAATGTGTTTTATTGCTGTTTAAATTAGAAACAGCCCTCATGAGCCTCCTGCTGCAAACTACTCCGTAAGTAGAGACTTTCTCCCATATAGCTCCTGAGCCACAGGGAAATGTAGAGCAACTTCCTTTTCCTTTTCCAAATTTGGTCCCAAGATTGAAATAATTTTAATATTTGGTTCTTTAGTAATTCAGAACTAAAATCATAACTATTACTTAAAAACTGAACAAAGAAAGCAAGTAGTTTTTTTTCCTATAAGTAATATTATAATGGATAAACATATTTAGTCAAAATCAAGAAAACATAAATTAGAATAATCTCCCACCTTTTTTACTTCCAGAATATACTGAAATTTTTTGTATTTTTATTTAGTCACCTCAGATATACTTCTGTTTTTAGATCATTGATATTAGAATGAAACATTTGATTTTCTTTAATATATGTGTATATAACCAAGGATGACAGTTTAGTCAAATCAATTCCTCCTGCAACTGATTAGATATATAATAAGAAATAAGATAGTAATAGTAATTCCTAAGCAAAACAATATAGCTTATATTTATTGTATGTGATTTGTTTCTTTTCTCTCACTGCTTGTAGAACTTTGTTCTTCTGTTGGGTTTCTGGAATCTAAACAATTATATGCCTATGTGTAGATTTTTTTTTGATCAAGGCTAGTTGGAATCCTATATGCCTCACTTATCTGTATGTCAAGTTCTTTCCCCCTGCTTGGGAAGTTTTCTACCATCACTTCTGTGAACAGTTTTTTTTTTTATGTTATCTGCACTCTCTCCTGTTTCTTCATTGACTCTGATCAGTCTTATGTTATTCTTCTTTGGATCGTCTAGCAGCTGCTGAATTGATTTCTCATGGTCCCTTACAATTTTAAAACAATTTTTCTTTTCCTGGTCACTAATTGGAATCTTATCTTCTATATCTGAAATTCTGTCCTCACATTGGCTCATTCTGCTGGATAGACTTTCAATGGAGTTTTTAATCTCCTGGAAATCTGTTTGCATCTGTTTTATTGGTTCCATTTGTTTCCTATTGGGATTCCATCATGTTCCTCAGCTCTGCTATTTTTTTATCTGTGTCCTCTCTAGATTTATTAATCATGTCTTTCACTATGGGCACAATCTCTGCTGTTATGTGAGAAATTCTTTCTGATTTCATTTTTTCCAGATCTTCTTTTGTTGCTAGTTCAGGGAGTCCAGGTGGTTGAATATCAGATTGTTCCATCTCGTTTCCCTTTGGGGTTGCTGTAAGTGTTCTGGAAGTCTGGTTCTGAGACTTGTTTATGTGTCTTCTCATTTTGATGGGTGTGTGTGTATGTGTGGGGCGGTGCTGCTGGCACCTGCCAGCTCACCTCCTCTGTGCTGGGAGCAGTGGTAGGTTGGCCTGGATGCCTCCTACTCTGCACTGGGAGCTGTGGCACATTAACCCAGAAGCCTCCTCTGTGCTGGGAGCTGTGGCATCACAACCCGGAAGGCTCCTCTGCCTATAGCTTATTTTTATTCTTTAAAATTCTCCACTATATTATAACAAGATTTAATTTCCTAGTGGCCTGCTAACTTTAATGAACTCACATTTAGAGGCAATAAAAACTCTGTAGTAAAAGTCATTGTGATTTCATCTCTAGAAGTCATTTCTGTCTACTGCTCATTTGAGCATGAGGAAAATGAA
This sequence comes from Heterocephalus glaber, assembly GCF_053883595.1. NCBI lineage: Eukaryota > Metazoa > Chordata > Mammalia > Rodentia > Bathyergidae > Heterocephalus > Heterocephalus glaber. The sequence goes on from NW_028258294.1 coordinate 13,086,537, forward strand.
GATTTTATATGTCTTCCTCTTTTCTTCCTACCTTATGAAGGTAAATATTGATATGGATTTAGTTGAATTCCAAGACAAGTGCTGTGCCAAAATTTTTAAGAAGGTTTTCAAACTTAAGAGTTATGCGTGATTTTATGATATAATGACTGTCTCTCTTTCACTTATGTTTGGGTGTCCTACTGGAATGCCAATTTCTGAGAGTATGGTTTAGGCAGCAAAGCCCAAACACAACAATCTCAGGGCCTGCTTTAGTTTGGTGGTACATATATTATGGAAAAGCAATCACTATATTGTCAGTTGCATGTTAAATTGTAAAAATAGAGTGTTAAATATTCCCATAATTAAACATGTATTTCCTTGCTTTGATTTGCTTAATGTTATTGGAGAGTATATTTTAATTGAAGATTTTAGAGAGAAAATGAATGAGATGCTCAGGGTAGAGTTCCAGTATTCCTAGATTTCTGACTTAGTACCATCTAAATATTGTACCTTAATAGTACCATATTACAATAAAGTAGTAGACCACAGCATGAGTTTTCATTTCTACTTGCATTTATTTGGGTCATTTATTTTCTCCTTTTGTTAAGTTTGGCTAAGTTTGGTCAATTTTGTTTATCCTTTCAAAGAACCAACTCTTAGATTTATTGATTCTTTGCATTGTATTTTTGGCTCAGTTTCCCTAACTTCTATTCTGATCCTTATAATTCCATTCTTTTTACAAGTTATGAGTTTGGATTGCTCTTGTTTCTCTAGAATTTTGAGGTGCTTTATTAGGTTATTTATTTGGGGTCACTCTATTTTTCCAATGTGGGTATTCACAGGGATAAACTGCTCTCTTAGGATTGCTTTCATTGTGTCCTATAGGTTTTGGTATGCTGTGCTGCCATTGCCATTTGTTTCTAGGAAATTTAAAATTTCTTCCTTGATTTTATCTGTGACCCTTTGATTATTCAAGAGTGTATTGTTTAATTTCCATGTATTTATGTAATTGTTGGTCATAACAATGAGGTTTTTATAAAGACGATCAGAATATTCTGGGATTAGATTCTTGTGATGGTTGTACAGTCTTATGACTATATTAAAAATCACTGAAATATAGGCCTTAAAATGTGAATATCATGGTGAATTTTATCTTAATAAGAAAAAAGGAGGCCGATGAAAAGAATGCAAAAGAGGAATATGCAAGAAATTAAATAGAAGACCCCCATGAGATTTGTTTCAGTGGCTTTGTAGATGTTGACCACTTTGTGATGTGATCTCTTTTTTCTCAGGTTCTTAGAAAAACATTATATCTCACACTGTCATTTTCTTCTAGGGTATTTTGTAAGATCTTAATTCAAAGAATTTTCTTGGTGTGTATTTCCATTTGTAATAAAGCTTGTATTTGGAAAGTTATGAATCTTGAATCTAAGATTATACTTACTTTTTTTTTTTTGGTACTGGGGATCGAACTCAGGTCCTTGCTCCTGGGAGGCAGGCAGCAGAACCACTGAGCTAAATCTCGGCCCCTATACTTCCAGTTTTATGGTGATATTGATGATTAGGAAGGAAGCATGATATTTTTGCCTTGTTTAAGGCTGGTCTGTCAATACTATTCAAAAAGACTACATCACCAGCATAAAAATGACATCAAGGATCTGGTGACATGCTTGCACAAAAGCAACTTGACTCATTGGTGATAAGGGTTGGGGGGTGCATAGGGTGTGGGGAAAAATTAAGTATGCTATATGCATATGCAAATCTAACAAAATGAAATTTGTTAATATTTATAACCAATAAAACCAAAAAATGGAGAAGAAGTAAAAAGAACCTTGCTGTTACATAGGACATTAAATTGTATCAGATTAGAGCCTTCTAATACTTAGGAGGAATAAGAAATCCTCATTGATTGACTCTCTGGTAGTTATTTCATGAAGATATTGAAAATGATGATAGGAGATAGATGAGAGGATCAAAAGACCATTAGATGTACGCAAGTCAGGTTAAAGATATGTCAATCTCCTTGGAGACTTTGTTACTAGGCATTTAACAGAAAAAAATTGCCCATTCTATTTCCCAGAGGTTTGATGGTAGTAAGAGTAGTGCAGTAGAAGTCCTCTTTGAACATCTTAACTTCATCAGTGAAGGGACTTTTGCTATTGGCAGACAAACATAAAAGAATTTCTAAGGTGGGAGAAATTCTAGTAGCAACTTAGGCACAGTTATGTCAGTGGCCTGTTTGCATGAAAAGCTCTTAACCATACAGGAAACATGCAGAGTGTGGTAGAATGTATTTATACTCATGAGGCTTTTACAGTTGAAAAAATTACATTTGCCAAAGAAGACAGGACCAGAAAGAACTGTGTCTCAACTTTGCCTTAGCTTTATATTTTTACCAGGATTGTTTTTCTGGCAAATAGTCCAAGCTAAATTTACTTGTGCAATATACAACCTGAAATATTTTTTTTATTTTTTATTTTAAAAATATATATATTTATTCGTACATTTTAGGTATAAAATACATTTACATTTATCATTGGGTGTTTGTACTGGAACATGATGCATCTTACTTTTTATTTTTTCTCCCATTACCTGTGTACCCTTCACCCCCTCCACCCTTCCCTATCTATACAGAGTTTGATTCCACTTTTTTTCTTATAATTTTTTTTCTTTCCCTTCTTCCCTTTCCCCTTTCACTTCCACCATCCCCAAACCCTTGGACCTTTTCTTATCTCAAATTATCAATTATTCATTTTAATCATTTTCATCCTTATTTACACTTTCAATTTCTCACACTAGAGAAACTATTTGGTATTTACACGTGTGCCCTATTTATTTCACTTAAGAGTATGGCCTCAATATGCATCCATTTAGCTATAAATGTCTCTAGTTTCTCATTCTTTATGGTTGAGTAGTACTCCATTTTATAAAAAAACCCCACATCTTCTTTATCCAGTTTCTAGTTGATGGGCATTTGGGCTGTTTCCAAGCATAAGCTATTACAAATTGTGCCACTATAAACATAGGTGCACATATATTGCTGTGGTATGATTCTTTTAATTCTTTGGGGAAGATTCCCAGTAGGGGAATAGCTGGGTCAAATGGGACCTGTAGTCCTAGTTCTTTGAGATATCTCCATACTGATTTCCACAGTGGTTGTACCAAACTACATTCCCACCAACAATGGAGAAGGGTTCCTTTCTCTCCACACCCCCGCCAGCATTTGTTATTGGTTGATTTCTTGATAGCAGCCATTCTTTCTGTAGTGAGGTGGAATCTCAGCATTGTTTACATTTGAATCTCTCAAATGACCAGTGATGTTGAACATTTTTTCATATATTTACTTGCTGTTTTTACTTCTTTGTCTGAGAAATGTCTGTTCATTTCAGATGCCCATTTTTGAATTGGGTCTTTGAATTTGGGAGGTCTGTTTTTTTCAGTTCTTCATATGTTCTTGATAGTAGACCTTTGTCTGAGCTACAGCTGCTAAATATTTCTTCCCACATTGTAGGTTGTCTCTTAGCTCTGTTGGTAGTTTCTCTTGCAGTGCAGAAGCTTTTTAATACGATGAGATCCCAGTTGTTGATTCTTTGTGCTAGTTCCCGTGCTACTGAAGATTTGTTCATAAAGTCTTTTCCTATGCCAATGTCATCAAGAGTTCTACCTAACTTATCTTCCAGCAAGTTTAGTGTTTCTGACTTAATATTTAGATCTTTAATCCACTTCAATCTTAGTTTAGTGGGCGGTGATAGGTATGGGTCTAGTTTTAATTTCTGACAGTACAACCTGAAATTTTACCATCAATATTTGTGGAGGAGATTTAAAAGATATTCTTTGCTGCAAGCTTTGCTGAGTTTATGGATTAAATTTCAGTGACTGACTAAGGGGAGTAAAGAAGCCATTTGAATATTTTCAAAGTCCATCTGAATGTATAAAGCACTCAGCTTATTTTTGGTTAGATTTGTCAGCCCCAGATCATTACAGGTACCCTACAAATTCTGTAAGTGCAGTTCCTGACTTTAGAGGAGGTTGACAAGTGAGAATTTTCCAGGGGTTGAGGAAGAGTTCTCTTGCAAAATAACCATCTTAGCATCTGTATGTCAAAAGGTTTACTTTAGCATGAGGACTCTAGCTGCTAATTTAAGCTTCAGTTTTGTGAATGGCTAATTTCTATTGAATAGTAAGGCTTCTGATAGTTTAGCTATTTGAGCCCCATTTTTGATATGTTTGGTGCTGTCAGGAACCCTTTGTGTTTTCTTACTGTATTAAAATTTTGTCCAACTCCCAAAGCATATATGCTAACTGTGTATATGTTACCTCTATTATCTTCTGTTAGGATGACATACTGGTGAAGTCTGTGAGTTCAGCTCCACTGATTTAACCTAAGGTGGGGATTTGAATTCAGTAGTTTGTTGAAAATCTGCAACAATGTGTCTAGCTTGAGATTTCTTGTTTGTATCACTGGGATATGTGTGAACCATTTATGAAGAAGGTGACATCTGGATATTTGAGAGAAGTGTTTGTGGGTGAGGTTTGGGTGAAGAGAAAGTATATACTGTGTGATAGTGATGCAGTCATGAGATTTTCAGATGGAAGAGGAAAAATAACAGACAAAGGATGTTTAGACAGATGAAATGTAATATAACAGAGAGAAAGTTGTTAGGTTTAATAGGAAATGAGTGTGAACGTGAAAAACGTGTTGGATATCCTTCGTTAGTAGTATTTGAATTACATTGGGTCTCAGGTTGAATGAATAACTGAGAACTAAGTTATCAGTGGTCTAACCAATTTGACTATAACAGTATCAAAAGCAAATGGAAATGTCTGAGTCATAGGGCCTAAAGTGAGGACAAAATGTCCAATAGAATTTGGCTTTTTACAAAAATTTTAATGTAGTAAAAGTAGATATTAATAAAGAAAATATAAAAAGCATTCTTGTTTCTGTGAAATAAAACAAAATTTCATAATAAAGTAACTAGAAAATAACAATAGTTAGTACAGTGTGTATAATAATGCTAAAAGCATGGCCAAAATGTTAGAGTATAAGTCATAGACAAAAAAGATTCTCTCTTACAAAGAAAACAATAATCAGATAAAAGCATAAAACTTTTTCTTTAGTGAACTAAAAGATTTTGGCTTCCATTGTATTTTTGAATGAGGATACCCAAAGCACGTCCTTTCCATTTTTGCATAAAAATGAAAAAAGAAAATGAGTAATCAGAGTCTAAGAGCATGGGAAGATGATACTAAGGATTGGAGGTTTTGGAATGCAGACAGAGAAGGAGAATCACAATTAAAGGTTTGAAGATGGACTCTTTAGTCATAGCCTAGAAAAAGGAGGCAATAATGGAAAATTTAGGAAGCCAGTTCCAATACTATTGAACTAATTGTATAAAACTTTGGAGATATGTTTTGGTCTCAGGTTCAGGGAAATTGATGATGGTATTAATTTATTTAGTTAATAGATTATTCCCTGAATGGGAGATATCACAGCCTAGATAATGCACTTGAGAGCTATGTAATTATATTTCTCCATGGAGAATTTACATTCCTTATGGGCAAGAGCTTGTACTAAATACTGGATATACAAAAGCAAGCTGCCAAAATTAGATGAGCAGAGAAGGTCATCCATAGATTAGATAAGAGTTTTAGGATAAGGTTATATTTCTCAGATTTGCATTTATGGTTCCAGGGAAATTAATAAGGGCCTCAGTACACTCCTGAGATATAACGTATTTCTGATTTTCATATAGAAGGAAAAACATATTGTTTATTGGGGTGAAAAGGTATACCAGTGGGGATCAGAACAGAAATTGACCATAAAGTGAATGGTGTTAGGTTGACTTCTGCAAGAATGGTGTTAGGATTAGAAATTAGAGCAAATATGGAAAGACTATTGCACTAAAATCTTTGGCTAGCTGGTATCATTTGCATCTTTTTCTTTCTGGGGGGATAAAGGTATTACGGTACTGGATATAGGATCCATTGACCTTGAATTATAGTTGGAAACTTTGTGAAACTTTTGGTTGAGACTCTATAGTAGTAATTTGCAAGTGACATGGAAGAATGTTTGTCTTTGAGAAGTTTAGGTTTCCAGATTTAGATTGCTAGTAGAAATTACAGTCTGAAAGAAGCCAGATGTCCTAATATGGTTTGTAATAAAGATTTAATGTGATATTTAGAGTTCTGCCAAGAATAAGGAAAGTCATATGGTTAATATTAGTCATTAAAGGGCAAAGGTGAGTAGGTACAAAATTAGGGACCTCAAAAGTGAGGGAGATCAAGGAATGTTACTATTCTAGTTGGAATGTAAATGTCTTCTCAGAAAGATTTAATGGGTTAGTGCAACTAAGAAAAAGGCTTTACTGGCCATAAAGCAGAAAAAAGCTTGACAAAATCAAGTGATTTGCTAGATTAGGTGCTGTACAAGTAAAATAAAAAGTGTTAATGATGGGATATGTTGCTTCTTTGTGTGCTGGAAGGATGGTTCGATGTACATTATTGGCAATGATTATTTTCCCTTGCACATTGGGAGTTAGTTGTGTCCCCTAGAGTGAGGCACACTCAGAGGAAAAAAAGTCATTGGGAGGATTGAGTTTTGGACTCTTGGTCATTTTTATATTTTAAGGTCAAGTCATCCTAAGTTCAATGTCTCTTTCTGTTTGCCATATCCACAAATGTCCCTATTTGTTGAGGTTTTCAAGGTAGACAATTTCCTTGGTTTGTTTCCTTCTTACTATTTAAATCATAATGTTATTAATTTGCCTTGTGTTAATTGACAGTTTTCTCCAATAGAATCATATGGTGTTGAAGTTGCATATGTATTTCAGAGAAAATAGCATTTACATTATATTTTTGTAAAATATCTCTAATTTCTGATCATAAACTCTTTGTGAAGTTAATGACCAAAGCAGAAATGATTTGGTCATTGAAAGTGTGACTGGAGCAGTCCTTGCCAACATTTTCTAATCTATGCCTTTGGTTAGAAACAGACTCATACTTTATTATGTGCAATTTTGTATATTTGACCAGTCAATTGTATGAAAAGGACAATAGGAATGGATTTTAAGTTTTCCCCCTAAAGTTTTAGTCAACATGTAAGTGTGGAGGGTGTTCTGATTTTTTTGAAGGTCCTTTTGAAAAGTGGTCAATTTGGCTTTTTAAAAACCATATAGGGATATGTTGGGCTATTTAGCATTTTCATGTTTTTATACATTCAGGAGTCTAGGAGAATAATATCCCCATTGATTTGATTACCAAATTCTTCATTCCTACAGGTACTCAGAAAGCCCTTATGAATAGTATGTGAAGCTGACTGTGATGGAGGCTTAAGGAGGACTTTTTCAGGTGGATACTCCTGTCTTTGAACTCCAGGGCTAATAGGTTAGGAAAAGAAGTTAGGGAACAGTGAGGTTTAGTGGAGTCAAGAAGGAATAAAGGAAGTATGGGTTGAATATAAAAAACAGAATTCCCAGAGTATGGATGAGTAAGGAGAAAGGCCTAACGTGGTACACATGGTGGGTTATTGGTGAGGAAAGTGTTGTGAGGCTGTGTTATTGATGAAAGAAGAGCCAAGGAATGGATTGGTGGTAAGATCATCTTTAAGGGACTGCACAGAGACGTTTTCTCATTTTAAGCTTGCTTTTGCCAATCAAAAAAACCCGACAATTCTTATAGCCTTGAGATTTAAGAGAATCTCATAGATGGACAAATTTAGCATATCCCAGGTACCACAAACATTGGAGTCCTAACTTGTCCTTATTCAAATGAAGCTAATTTTGATTTTATAATTGGCTTTTGAAAGGATTGAAAGTCCTACTTTACCCATATTAGACAAAAGCTGACAACAAAACCAAATCAAATGACTAATCAGTCAAAATCAAACCCTTATTGTAAAATAACAACAATAACAACAACAACAACAACAACAAACAAAACAAAACAAAATTCCAAATTCTTACTGTAGTACTGAAGACAGATGTTTGTATCTCAGTGTAGGAGCTGAAATCACAGTGAGATTTGAGTTGCCAGTTAAGGAAGGAACACAACTCCAGAGGCCTCAGCATCTGTGGGAAATGAACGAGTGAATAACTGGTTCATTATACAAAGTTTAATTTTATTGCTACAATAGAAAACTTTTGACTCAATTTCAATTGTAGATTTTCTGTACTTAGTTCCAAATTAGAGTCTAGAATTTGTCTCTTATGGCCTAGTTATAAAGTACATGTATATATACACACATTCATACACACGTCTATATTTTTAGTTCTAGGGATTGAATTTGGGTTCCTGTACATGCTAGATAAACTATCATTGAGTCATGTCTCTAGCTGTACAAAATATATTCATATAGGTGAATATCATGTCTGTCAAAATGACTGAAACAAACCTTGACCAGAAAAAAGAATAAAAAATGGAGCAGAGAGGACAAACACAGTTGTGAGTTCTTAACTAAAGCGCATTCAGTCCTATAAATTCCTTTATGGTACATCAATTTTTATGGATTACAAAATGCTTCATTTTAAAGTATGTGAGTCTCCCAGAAATGACTTACAGAATAAAGAAAAGTAGCCAAGTGCTATTTTTGCTTAAGTATAAAATCCACCTTAACATAGCATTGCTACTAATGGTTCTTTTATGATTTTTCTTTTCCATAACATCAACTTTGATTAACTATTTACCAAGTGTTTAATGAATTACCTAATAAATTTCATTTTGAAAGAAAAATATTATAACAATATTTGCAAGGATTTTTCATGTCTCAAAATATTATAATTCTTTTCCAGATCATCCAGAATGACAGAAGTATATTTGTACAGAGGAAAGAGGAGTTGAAGAATGATGAATCCTCTAGTTTGAATCTGACTCTGCCATTTATTGTGTGACTTTGATCAAGGTAATTGCATTTCTCAACTTTATAAAGTTAGCTCTACTCAGGTAAAAAAAAACAACACTTTTTTCCTTGCTGATACAAGATATCTTGGTGCTTAGAGTAATATGTGGAACACATTACAGTCTTGGTAAATATGTGTTAAATAAATGAATTATTTTATTTTAAAAATAGTATGTGTAGGGGGAAGTGATAAAATTTTAAGATTAAAATATGGGTAGTACTTACTAATGTGCATAACACATATTTGGCAGATACCATGTCTCAGTTTTTCATATTATTGTTCAAATATCATCTGCCAAAGTTTTCCCTAGCCTCTTTCAAATGTCAGCCCCTGGCTATATTCTCACTGGTAGTTACCAGTATCTAATATTCTTTTAATTATTTGTTTTAAATTAACACAAATACCCCACTATAATGTGAGTACCATGAAGGAAAGTAATTTTGTATTATTCACCGTCTACATTCTGTCTCTAAACAGCGCCTGACAAAATAGATTCTTTGTATGTCTTTTTGAATATTGGTAGAGTGGAGAAATGTTTGCTATTGCTTTTGTTTTTAATCATTAGTAGGATTTAGGTACTGAAATGCATTGCTGGAAGCATTCAGCTTGACCAGTTAGGGAATGCAAGTGAAGAAAACTTGCATGGATATATCTGAGAAATTTAAACTATGAAGTTTTCATGTGGATGAGCAATTACAAAGAATAGGAGTGGCATGAGGGCAAATGACAGTTTGCTCAGTTATCCCTGGTACAGGGCACAGTGTCTGGCATACAGGAGTTGCTCAAATGCATTGTTGAACAAAAGAATATATGAAGTCAAGAAAGATTATTCTTCTATTAGATTACTATGATGGTGACTAAAATGATTTTAAAAATAGAAAATAAATTCAACTGTTACTTAAAATGTGAGTGCCCAACAATGTTGTCAAGGATGAAATTCATTCCTCAAAACTCAGGAACAGAAACATTACTTCTTTCTTTAATCTGAATTAAATGTAATCTATTTTCTGAAGATGTACTGAAATATGAATGCCTGAAATGCACAAATGCCTGGTTTCTTACTGTCTTGTAATCCACTATTTCGGTTTTGAGGGAAAGAACTTTGCCATTACCAGCTTTTATTCCAAGTTGATATTTTTTTAAAAATTCATTTACAGGGCCGGGGATTTAGTTCAGTGGTTTTGCCACCTGCCTTGCAAGTGGAAAGTCCCAAGTTCGATCCCCAGTACAAAAAAAAAAAAATCATTTGCTTTTTGACCTCTTTCTTTTCTGCATATTGGATTATAGCTGTACCTTGGCTCCAATTGCAAGGGAGATTGTGCCAGAAAATTTAATTTCTTGAGGGATCAGGTTAGGTCTTTTCCCTTATCTCTCTGTAGTTTATCAGTAGTACACAGCTAGCAGTGAGAGATAGGAATCAAGCACCAATTATGGACGGTGACCATCTGGGCAGTTATTAGGAATGTAAACTGCAAACTTAAATGTACCATCTTGACAAAGTCCATGCCATATGAATATTAATCTGGAGTAAACCACTGTAAAGTGATAAGATGGCTTCACAATCAAGGTATATTCTGCTAGAAGATAGTATTCCATGTAGAACAGTCCCTAAAAAGCAATTTGTCAACTGTATTGGTATGCTAAATTATGGGGAAAGCAGTTTTAGGAGTAAATGGCAAGCTGTTTCTTTGGAACAGTTTGAGGAAAACTGGTTTTCATGTCCCCTATTAATGTTTTCAGCATCAGATTGTTTGTACAGAACATGAAGACATGCTACAGAAAGAGTTCATACAATGTACAGTACTCCAAACAAAAACTTACTGGTGTGTTATAAAACTCTTCTGTTCCCAGCATTCACTTTATCTACCAGCCTCCAGGGTGGTGCTCCTGTGTGATGGTTATGTTTCATTGCCAAATTGATTGGCTTGGGAGCCACCTAGAGGATTCTGGGTGTATCCAGGTGGGTCATGGAAGCATGACCTTCATTTTATAAAACAGTAGTTTCATCCACTTTGAGTACAGATGGTAAGGCAGAATGACTTTGTAAGTTGTGTACATGACCAGATAACTATCAAATGTTGGACACACCAAACTTGTTGGAAAACAATTTCCATCTGCACTACACAATCATAAAGGAAAACTGATAAATCAGTCTTGCTAATAAAAAAACTGCCACCTATAAATTTGACATATTAAATCAAGGACACATGAACTCATGATATATCTAAGTTATATCAGAGAAAGACAGGCCCATGAGCTTATCAGACACAGACAAAAATAAAATACAATCCTCTCACCTGGATCATATCAAAGGAGGGACACCCAACCCTGAGGTGTGGCAGTGCCACAATAACCTATCATCTCATTAGTGAATGTGTCACAAAGTCTACAGGTTGTGAACTCAGGCTTTTTGACTCCCAGCTTCAGCCCAGTTTGATTTCTGCTTGGTACTGTCTTCTTAAACAGCCTGCTGACTCTTGGTTCAGGCTTTGAACCAATTCTATGCTACTAACAATCCTTGTGTCCCTGAAAAGCTTTGCCTGATCTGTAATCTTGTGTATCCACTTGTGATATCTTTTTACATCTCTGTAGACACTCTGCTTTGATTTTACTTGTTTAAAATCCTGTAGCCACTGTTAACCTTGTCTTAGGCATTCTGTAACCTATGTATTTTATTGTGTGAAGTGCAATGTGTGACTTGAGTATTCTAGAATTAGTAATTTAGATTGGAATAAAATAACCTATGATTTTCAAGCTTACTGGTGGCCACTGACTGACCCTTGATTCCTTGGCCTGATGAGGTTAACAAAAAAAATTGATGTAGCTAATGAATTTATTGTCATTCAATAAAATCTGACATTATGCAAAGACACAAATGTGTCTGGTCTATGTTACTGGGATAGACTTGCTCAGGACACGTATATCTGGTCTCTGGCCCCTTCTGCTTTGGTGCTATTTCCCTGATCTGCTTTCTGGCCATCATGAAGTAAGGAGCTTTGGTCTGTCATGCCCTTCTGGGATGATATTTCTTCCACGGAACCAGCCAACCAAATCCTCTGAAACAGTGAATCAAATTAAATCCTTCCTTTAAGTTGTGAGAGTGTGGAGATTTGTCCCAGAAGTGGGAAAGTTGACTAAAACAAAAAATTGGTGCACAGAATCAGGATTGCTACTGCAACTATATCTGGCCATGTGGTTCAGAAGCCTTTGGACCTGGATTGAAAGAAGACTGGCAATGTTTGGATATACAGGCTAGAGAAGCCCTAGAAGGCTGGAAGCAGATCCTGATGGCTCATTCTAATTAGACATAAAAGACAAGAATGCTGGTAGGAATGCAGACAATAAAGGCAAGAATTCTATTGGAAAACAGACTAAAGACCACACGTGTTCCACTCTGACAAAAAAATACGTTTGCATTTTCCCCATTCCCTGATACGGTGTGGGAGGCTAAATTTATGAATGATGGAATAGCTGATGTATCAGAGGAAATTTCAAGGCAGCTTAATGTTCAAGCCATGGCACAGGGACTGCTGTCTACTTTTAGCCAAATATATAGTGAGAATCAGGAGCAAAAAGCAAGTCAGAAGTATTTGAAAAACTTAAGTTTTAGCCAGAAAGGTACCATGCATAAAGTTGAGGCTCAGAGTATCTTTGGTTGCTAAAAGATTAATGCTGTTACAAAGAAACCAAGCACTTTAAACTGGGCCCCCCCCCCCAAAAAAAGGATGACTTGAAGGCATCTCAAGAATCAGCAAGATGCTCCATTAGCACAAAGGTACAAAAGTGTCCACCTTTCATTTAAGAAGAGAGTCCTCAGGCCCCCTGCTTGAGAAGAGCTGCCTAGGGAATTTGTTCCCAGGAACTCCTCTCACCATGCTCAGTCATTCAGGCACTTAGAAGCAGTGGCAGCCATGCTTTTCAAGAGGGCTAACTACTGCTCATGGTGGTGACAGAATTTTTTGTTGTTTATACGATCTTGGTTGTTTAAACTTGCAGAATGTAAAAGTTATGGGGTCAGAGGCTTCTATCAAGATTTCAAACGAAGGCTTGGGAGGGTGGGCAGTATGCTTCTGAGAGGTGGGTGCTTGAAGCCATGGAAATGAAGCTGACGGTACAATGGAGATGATAAGAATACGGAATGTCTGTAGGAGAAAACTGTAGGCAGCAAGGGTAGCAAGCCCAAAAGAGAGGTCATTTGGGCTGCAACCACCAAGGCCATAGGAATGGGGCCACTGAAGCCCTCTGGAACTTATCAGATACCCTGATGCTAGACACTGAGCTACAGGGCTTAATTTTCCTCTGCTGAGTTTTGGTATTTCTTTCGTCTGATTCTTTTCTATTTTGTTTCTCCCTTTTGGAATGGAAAGTTTACCCTGAGCAGCTATATTATGGGATTAAGCAACTTGCTTTTTGAATTTTATGATGGTTCACAGCTGAAGGTTTTCCTTGAATCTCAGAGTAGATACTTGATGCTGGAACTGCAGAGAATTTGGGGAGGTATTATTGCATTTTCATTTGTATTCAAGATATTTGCAGTGTGTTATTGGAATTATTAATTTATGATTGTGTTTAGAGATTTAGTTTGAGAGAATATATGTGGGCATCAAGTTAACAAAGAGGGGATTTTGAGGTTTAAATTTATTGGTGAACTAGATTGGCTTGGGAGCAGCCCTTTGCATTAATAAAACACATTTTTGGGTGTGTCTGAGTAGGTCATGGCCTTTGGGTTTATGTCTGTTCTCTCATGCCTTACTATTTGACACTGTTTCTCTGATTTACAACACCCTTCCTTCATGATGTTTCAGCAGAATATGGACTGAATCCTCTGAAACTAGGAGCCAATTAAACCTCTGCTCCTTTAAATTGTGAGTTTCTGGTAATTTGTCTCAGGAATGGGAAAGCTGACTAATATACCCTGGTACTTTCATTGGAGAGTTCCAATAGCAGTTCCAGTGGCAGTGCAAGCCTTGTCACTACTGGCTTTCCTTCCTACCCTGTTCTACCCTCCACCTATATAGGGTATGTATTTTCCAGGAACAATATTGATAGCAGACTAAGGACAGTCTTACTTGTCAGGGTTCCCAGTTTTGCTTTGCTTTTGTAGTGAGCTCCTAGAGAACCTACAGAAGGACATTCAGATAGCTATATCTCTCCTCTGCCTTGCTCAGTTGCCATCTGTTGCAGCTGGCAGAATCTGAGCCTGAGCTATTTCTCCCAAATACACATTCCTTATTTCTTTTGCCAAAATATTCTTAGTATTTTGTGGTCAGAGATTTCTGAATTCATTTTCAGCTTCAGTGAAATGCAGACACACTTTCATTTTCACTTTCATTTGGAAGGTTGCTCAAAAGGTGATTAATTTCTGGTTTTCAACATGGTAAAAGCTGGATGCAAAGTGCTCACGTAATTGAGCCATGTACTCTGAGAGTTGTAATACTCTGGGAACAGGGCCCCCAATGTGATCTTTTGTTTTTTAAAGGCAGAAGCTGCTTAGTAGTGGGTAAGAGTTTCACTATGTGCACTCCTGTAATCTCAGCACTTGGGAGGCTGAGGCAAGAGGATTGCCATGAGTTCAAGGCCAGCTTGGGCTACCTAGTGAGTTCAAGGTCAACCTGAACCACACAATGAAAGGCTATCTCAAACTCGCCCCTAAAGAATGTCACTATAGCAACTAAGAAATAAGCCTTCTCCAAGGTTTTAATTTTTTTCTTCCTTCCTTTTCTATTTTCTTTCTTTCATTCTTTCTCTCCCCTCTCTCTCTTTTCATTTCATTCTTTTCTTTCTTTCTTAGCAAACTGTTTTTCCATTCCTAGAAAATACCTCCTTTACCTAGAAATTAATTGTGTTGAGGGCTTAAAATACTTTTACAACATATTGTCTTAAAATATTAGACGTTATTTGAGTTTCCATTTAGCTGAGGATATTACAATGTTATCTTATCCATGAATTGTGCTAACAACTATTATACCCTCTTATGGAAAGTGTGTTCTTTCTTAGAATTTGAAAGCCTGACAAAAGTACCCTAAAATAACCTGCTGTGATATGTTTACTTCCTCTTCCTGTTTGACCTTTCTGCCACTTAATTCATATATGCTACAGATGTTTGTAAACATTTGCAAAATTTCTTTTTAAGTCTTAAGATGACCCACTGTTTTAATTTTTACTATTGATGGTATTCTTAAAGTTAAAAGTGATTATTAACCTTTTTCCTCTCTCTGATTTATCTTTTTCAACAGACTCTTGGTTATGGTTTAAAAACGAATAAGCTACGGCATATATAATGATGCCGTAATATGGAAGAATATTTTTAGTAATCTTGAGTGAGTTATTGATGGGAAGCATGCATAAATTTTTCTATAGTGTTTGAGAACTAGAGAAGAAATACTAGTTTATTTTTTTCCTAAAATAACTAAAATTTGGTCCTGAAGCTCCATTTGATAAGATGGTGAAAACAAAATTAAATCTCAATTCGACTTTGGAAATGCTTTCTCATAATGTAGGTTTCATAACAATTGGATTTGGAAATAGCTAGTAGAGTATTTATAAAATCAAAAAGGATGACCTCTTAGTTCTTGGTGGTATTTAACTGGTATCCTGCTACAGCTGCTTCTTTATGTTCCTATTTTAGTATATGTGCTGCTGAAGTGAGCACCTTCTTTGTGTTCCTATTGAAATTGATCTTTTGCTATCACCTGGGCACTGATCCCTGGTTGGAATCAGTTACTCTTTAAAATGGTCCTCTGTGCTACTTCAAGATTGGGCTATGACTCTCAAACTTTATTGCTTAAGTACTTTCTACAACTACTATCTACTGCCTAGAGCTAGTGACTAAATATAAAAAAGGAATGTCGCTACTATTTATGGAAACCTGAAAGTTTCCTTTTCCTCAGGATTAGATACCTGTTTCTTTCCCGACTCATATAATTAGGTTTTCTCCTTACTCAGTCTAGCTATGCAATCCAAAAGTGGGCAATCATCTCTGAAGGAGAAAGCCTTGGCTTTTTCTGTGTAGGAGGAGAAAACTTATATTACTCTTTTGTATCTTTCTCAATTACAAATGAATATTAATAATGTAATAACTTTTCCTACCCCATTTCGAATACCTTGCATTTGTTAAGCAAGGCAGGGAATGAATCATAGGCTACTTTATTCTTCTTATCATTGTATACCTAGGTTGCTATGGCATTAACAACTACTTAGGTTGAGCATTGAGTTTTCCTTTGGGCTGCTTTTGTCTTGTATATAGACAAATTCACTGTGAAGAGATGTAGAACCAATTGTTAAAGATTTCATATTGCTGGCTACACTCATTCACTGTGGATCCATCATCAACAAAAGAGACATTTTTTTTTTCTTTGTGGAACTTACATACTAGTGGGGCAGTGCAGAGGTAGATAATAATAAAAATAAGAAATAAAATACGTAGTATGGAAGATGCTGATGGTAAGTGCTACACTGAAAACCACAGTGAGATAGAGAAACGAAGCAGTTAAAATTTTTGATTAAATATATAAGAATACTTTCTTATTGGAAAATGATATTTGGTCAAAACCCCAGCTTTAAAAGAGGAAATGAGCCACATTCCTAGATAAAACTTCTAGGTATAGGGAAAAGCAAATGCTGAAGCACGAGGCAGAAGCATTCCTGATTTGGAAAATATCAGAAGCCTATTTGAGTGGAGTGGACTAAGAGAGTGCAAAGAGGCATGGTCAGAGGAGCGAGGCAGGCTGATTACATAGGACCCACAGGCCATTGTCAGAATGCTGGGTTTTCATTCTAATGAAATGGTTTAATATCATATGGTTTAGGCAAAGAGAAATGTGATTTTATTCAAATTTTAATATCATCATTCTGGTTACTCTATTGAGAATAGAGTATTGGAGGAAATTGAGTAGCAGGGTGGAAATATATTATTAGTTAAGAGGCTGTTGAAATATTCAAATAATTGATGGTGGCTCACACCTGGGATGTATCTGGACAGGTAGTGAAGGCTAGGATATTCTGGATCTTTTTTGAAAATACAGCCAAATGAATCCTAGAATATTAATGATCAAATTCAAGTTAATGAGCTCATGTTCTCTTTTGCTGTGTTTTGTGTTTTCATTCACTACTTACACTATATTTCTCAAAGAAATGTTAAAAGCAAATTGGAGATCAGTTCAGTTTAACCAACTTTACTTGAGAAAGAACAAGGCCTTAGAACTGGGTAACATTCCAGACTGAAAACGGTTCAAAATGCTCCCATATCCACATGCACAAGTTATATTTATAGCAAGAGAAAAAGAAATGGCATACAGAAACAATCTGATTGGTTGCAGTTGACACTTGCTTTATATGAGCATGGCTAATCAGTTGGCAGCCAGTGATTTGTAGACGCATAAACTACTGTAACTGACTGAAACTTAATTTCTTAGTTCCAAGAGTGTACTTTTATGTTAGATTATAATTTATTTACACAGTACAGTTCACTAGTTTGTGCCAAAGTTATCAGTCTGGTACAGGGGCTGATTTTGGCCAAATTTATTTCAGTTCAACAGAAAGTTATATGAAAGGAAATGACTGATTGAACTGAACTTATAAGTGAGCCATTAAAAATGTCTGTGTTAAGGAGTTATACGACAAAGTTGGTTTTTCAGGAAGAATAGAAAGTCAAGTCTTTCACTAAATTCTTGGTTTACTGTACCATTTAGATTTCCCTATGAGCTTTATAACATTGCAATACAAGTATTAGTGGTGAATGAATACTTGTGGGGCTGCAACACAGCATGAATTCTTCCTGACACCTATTCGGTTATATACTGTCACACTCATAAAGAACTCCAACTAGTCCAGTCATTACTCCTGAGAATGAGAAAACACCTAGTCCTCTTAAAATAATCATAAAGAACAGTAGGATGAAAAGTCCCATTAAGAAGATAACATGCAGAACGTTGCTTTACTAATTTGCAGAAGCGAAAACATGCTTCAGTGAAGTTTGCCAAAGCAATGCCACATGGGACTCTATCATGAGAAATTAATAGGTAATCAAAGAAAACCAGAAGGCTCTCATTTTTTTTGTAGATTCAGAGCTAGGCAGTCATTTATTTCTGTAGTTTTCTCTTAATAGTTCAGTAATTTCTGCCATGCAGCAATTTCATTAGAGCTTTGATCATACTAGTAACATAAACTCAGGCTTTCTGCAAAGCCTTCATTGCCCTAAAGAGTTAGTAATTGGCCAAATGGCTTTTAGAGTTTTGCTTGGATTCATCACAGTACAAGTAAAAATTAATTACCCCCGCAGCTTCTGCAATGCCATATGAGAATGTCAAAACTTGTCTCTCTAACTGGCATTTTGTAGTAACACACTGGATATGGGGTTGGCTATAAATGTGATTTGTGAAACCATTAATGGAGTACTAGACCTAATTGACTTCTTTTAACTTTATGACAACATGAAAAAGTTCTGCACTAGTGATGATAATTCTTTTGAAGTTCTCCAGTTGGAAATCCATGACTATATATTTTTCCAGTGAGGCAAGTCTTAATGTTACTTAGAATTTGAAATGCAGCTACAGTTAAGGGACAATATGACAGACACGACTGTTTTGATTTTAACCATTATCTTTATCTTTTGTGTTTGCTGATCTCATGCTATATTTGTATCACTGTACTAATCCTTGCACATAGCCCACTATATCTTAAAACAAGCAAAGGAAGATAAAATTTTCCTTACTTTGCCATATCTCTGACCTACCTTTCCACCTTTTTATCTCCCACTTTTTTGGTGCTGGAGATTGAACTCAGTGCTTTGCACAAGCTAGGCAAGTGCTCTACCACTGAGCTAAATCTCAATACCCCTCTTCCACTTTTAAGAGTTCAGGTGATTTATACTAAGACCATTCATACAGTTCAGGACAATCTCCCAATATCACAGGCCTTACCTTTAGTTATATCTGCAATGCCTCCTTTGCAATAAAAGATAACATGTTTTTCAGGAGATTGAGACATCTTTGAGATGGGGAACATTAATTAGTCTGCTGCCACTATAAGGTAATGACCATCATTTCTAAGAGTTGATGTACATTTTGCTGGCTATAAGAAGCTCCTTTTGCTGGGGTTACTAAGGTGATCACTGAAAACTTGGAAGGACTCATGGGGCTTTCCAAAACTTCATGGAGGAAGCCCTTCTGCATACAGAATGAACTAACAAGCAAATGATGGAACAGGATAGAGAGGGAGAGCAATACACACACAAATACACTCATACATACTTGAGTAAGAATACTGAGCAATTAGACTTAATCTTGCCTAAAACTATAGCCTGAATTTTTAACTACATAAACCATTACTTAATTACATCGTGGAACATGTATCTTTCTCTTATTACCAAATTATAAATTGGCAAATAAAAGTGTTACAAGTAATAGAATCTGAAATACAGAACTGACTGAATTTAACTTGGGTTATAGACAGTGAAGATCTTGCTATCCCTGTATGGGAAGCTTCTTTGCCTCTTTTGTACAAACAAAATAAGTAACAAATTAAACCCTATCTCTGACCAAAGTTGCCTCTCATATTTTGGAAATTAGATTTATGGAGACCATAGCTTTGAATATATGTTACAAAAACTTTAAGATGTAGTATGTGTTGGCAAAGAATTTTAACAATTGAACCAGTTGAAAGAAGAATGAAAAAAAATTCATTTCTATAAAGAAAAGTCTTTCTGTACACGGCCGGTGATCTCAGTATTCTGAGAGGCAGATTAGCACAAACTTGAAAGGATTTGCAAAATTCAAATACTCTCTCTTACTCTGAAGTTGGTATAAGCAAATAGAGGGGGTTAGAAACTACAGTAGGAAATGAGAATGGGATCCAAAAAAGCCAAAGAAAGGGAAGAATCTTCTATGCAGGGTTCTTCATATATCTTCTTTTGTGTACTCATCATGTCCCAGAATTTATAATTCTCATGGCAGAGCCCTGTCCACTAAGATGCAATCTGTAGCAAAGGAGCTGCTAGCCTGTGCCTTGTCATAGGAGCTTTTTGTGCAAGGTCAAGAGAGAAAAAGCCTGAAGCCCTGGGCTATGAGAAGACATTCATGGCTTCTTGCTAAGGGCAGGATCCTCTAACATTTATGGCTTTAATTATTAGCAAATAAGATGGCCAGAATTTAAATGAACTGAAGGCCTGTCATGCTTATAGAATTATCATATGGAAAAATCCTAAATTAGTAAAACAAGAGCCTCTGAAAATTTAATACTTAAGATAGTCCTTAGGACTCTTTATCACTGGTAAAGACAGGGAGCATAGTTATCGTTCAACTGACCATTGATGGAGAAGTAGAGGGCGAAAAGACTAAACCTAAAGCATTGTAAGCCTTTTAAATTTTTTCAGGTTATTTATTACTTACTTCAGCTGTCACATGCTCTTTTATAATTTTCCTTTTTTTTTGCTTGACAGATATCATTTAATCATGGGTTCATGCTCTTGGAAAAGAAAAACCTGTTCTTCAATGTTAAGAGTGGAAAATGTTTTTTTTCTCATTTCTATATTTCCATGTAGAAAAACTATCACTAGACAAGAACACATTGATTCCCTCTATCTCCTCAATCATTCTTCTGTGGGCAGAAAAACAACTTATTAAAATGAGATTGGCTGAAAAAAACTGAGAGTGTACTGCTCAACCTCTTCCCTTCTCTTTGTAGAACTGTCTTGGGCATGGGTTAAGCTGAGAAATACAGGCCCTCTACCTATCAGAGAAAACCTGTTGTTGCCTCACTCTCTCTGGATTCTGTGGATTCTGCTTAAGTCAGAGAAGAAGTAATAGCTTGTCCTTTTGGCTCACGGCTTCAGCCACACTTTTCAATTCTATTTAAAATAGGTGTAATGTTTATTTTTGATGTCTGTCTGTCAGAATCCTGACTCTCACAACTGATTCCAGTCTCTAGAGAGGAAAAAGCAAAAGCATTCATAAATGATACTAGAACTTTAAAGGGATGCAGTGCAGGGTGAACAATTGTCTTATTACTCACCCTTTAGTTGCTGTTTTTGTCTCACAGTGTAATAGTTTAGTCTCAACAAGTATATCCTATGTTTTATGAGAAGGAATATACATAAATACTTGGCAATTTAAAGTGAAATATGGCAGGAAGCATTCATTTATGTATCTCAACATTTTTCTTCCACAGAATCTGACTTATTTAATTCCGTGAGTATAATGAGATTATCAGTTCATATACTATTTCCTCCATCAAGCATGGATCCATAGATTGACCAGTCATAATATATTATGCATGTGGCAATGGTGAGTGGTACATAATGTGGGTAGTGAAACAGACCAATAATAATTACAACAAATCCTTTATTTTCTTTTGTTGATGTTTTAGGAATAAAAACTAAGAATTGCTAATGACTATCCTCATTAGCAGCAGAAATGAAATCAGTCTGTAGTCAGAACATACAATTGCAACATAGAGAGTCAAGTGAAACTTAAAAATACAGAAAAGTAGCTTTCTTTTTTTAATTAATTATATTGGTACATTTAAGGTAATGCAATATAATGACATTCATCAATGGAAATTTGCACCTTTACATAATCTCTCTTGGTTCATACTTTTTCCCCATTCCCTTGCCCTCCCTTCAATCCCTCCACCCCTCCCTATCTACAAAGACTTTGTTTCCATTTTTTATTTTTCTCATATTAATTCCATTCCCTTCCTTCTTTTCCCCTACCTCTCCCATTTCCCCTTACCCTTTGCACCTTTTCTTCCTATTTCACATTATCTAGTATACCTTTTAGTCCTTATTTATACTTTCAGTTTCTCACACTAGAGAACTATTTGGTATTTACACGTGTGTCCAATTTATTTCACTTAAGAGTATTGCCTCAATGTGCATCCAATTAGCTATAAATTGGCCGGGATTTAGCTCATTGGTTTCGCCGCCTGCTGTGCAAGCTCAAGGACCCAAGTTTGATTCCCAGTACCAAAAAAAAAAAAAAAAAGCAAAACCATTAGCTATAATTTTGTCCAGTTTCTCGTTCTTTATGGCTGAGTAGTACTCCATTTTATAAAAAAACCCAACATTTTCTTATCCTGTCTCTAGTTAATGGGCAATTGGGTTGTTTCCAACTTTCAGCTATTGTGAATTGTGCTGTGAACATGAGTGCACATATATCACTGTGGTATGATTCTCTTAATTCTTTGGCAAAGATACCCAGCAGGGAAATAGCTGGGTCAAATGGGACTTCCAATCCTAGTTCTTTGAGGTATCTCCATACTGATTTCCACAGTGGTTGCACCAGTCTACACTCGCACTAGCAGTGGAGCGGGATTCCTCTTTCCCCACAATGGAGCAGGATTCCTCTTTCCCACAGCACAACCAACATTTGTTATTGGTTGATTTCATGATGACAGCCATTCTTTCTGGGGTGAGATGAAATCTCAGCATTGTTTTCATTTACATCTCTTGAATGACCAGTGACGTTGAATATTTTTTCATATGTTTATTTGCTATTTCTACTTCTTTGTCTGATAAATGTCTGTTCATTTCAGATGCCCATTTTTGGATTGGGTCTTTAAATTTGGGAGGCCTGACTTTTTAAAGTTCTTTATATATGTTAGATAGTAGACCTTTGTCTGAGAAACAGCAGGTGAAAATTTTTTTCCACATTGTGGGTTGTCTCTTCACACTGTGGGTGGTTTCTCTTTCTGTGCAGAAGCTTTTTAGTAAGAAGAGATTCCACTTGTTGATTGTTTGTGCTAGTTCACAGGCAACTGAGGTTTTGTTCATAAAATCTTTTCATACACCAATGTCTTTACGAGTTCTTCCTAACCTATCTTCCAGCCGCTTTCATGTTTCTGTTTTAATATTTAGATCTTTAATCAATTTCTATTTCAGTTTAGTGCCTGGTGTGAGATATAGGTCTAGTTTTGATCTTTGGCAAATTGAAACCCATTTTTTCCAGCACCATTTCTTAAATAGGCTATCTTTCCTCCAGTGAGGGTGTTTTGCTCTTTTGTCAAAGATGAGGTGGGTGAGTGTGTCTGGAGTTGTTTCTGCATCTTCTAATCTGTTCCACTGGTCCTCAGATCTGTTTCTTTGCCAGTACCATGCTGGTTTTTTTTTCTTTTTATCACAGTAGCTTTGTAGTATAGTTGCAAATTGAGGGTTGTGATACCCCCTGTCATGTCTTTGTTGCCTAGAATTGCTTTTGCTATTCTAGGTCTCTTCTTGTTCCAAATGAATTTTTGGATTCTTTTCTCCAGGTCTGTGAAGTATGCTGCTAGTATTTCAATTGGGATTGCATTGAATCTATATAGCAGTTTTGGAAGTATGGCCATTTCCACTATGTTGATTCTTCCTACCCAGGAGCAGGGGATGTCTGTCCATTTTCTGATATCATCTTCAATCTCTTTTTTCAGAGTGCTATAGTTTTCAGAGAGGAGGTCTTTGATTTCTTTTGTTAGGTTGATTCTTTCTTTTGTTAGGTATTTCATATTTTTGGATGCTATTGTGAAAGGAATTGTTTGCCCCATTTCTCTCTGAGTGAGTCTGTTGTTTGTGTAGAGGAAAGCTATTGAGTTTTGTGTGTTGACCTTGTATCCAGCTACATTACTGAATTTAGTTATTAAGTCTAGAAGACTTTTGGTGGAGTTCTTTGGGTTATCTATATAGAGTATCATGTCTTCTGCAAATAATGACAATTTGATTTCTTCATTTCCTATCTTTATTCCTTTTATTTCTTTCTCTTGTCTCATTGCTAGGGCTAATGTTTCCAAAACTATATTGAACAAGAGTGGTAATAGTGGACATCCTTGTCTTGTTCCTGATTTTAGTGTGAAAGATTTCAGTTTTTTGTTGTTGTTTTTTGTTTTGAGACAATGTCTCGCTTTATGTTCAGGCTGGCCCTGAAGTCACTTTGTAACCCAGGCTGGCCTCAAACTCATGGAGAACCACCTGCCTCTGCCTCCTGAGTAATAGGATTACATATGTGCACCACCATGCCCAGCGGATTTCAGTTTTTGACCATTTAGTATGATATTGACTGTTGGTTTTTCATAGATGGCTTTTATCAGATTGAGGTAGAGTCCATCTATTCCAATTTTTTGTAGGGTTTTTTTTTATCATAAATGCATGTTGGATTTTGTCAAATGCTTTTTCTGCATCTATTGAGATGATCATATGGTTTTTGTCCTTGGTTCAATTAATATATTGTACTACACTTATTCATCTGCCTATGTTGAACCATCCCTGCATCACTGGGATCAATCCCACTTCTTGATGATCTTCTGCATTCATTTGCCAGTATCTTATGAAGGATTTTTGCATCTGTGTTCATTAGTGAGATTGGCCTATAGTTCTCTTTTTCATTTTGGGTCTTTCTTTGCTTTGGGGATCAAGCTGATGCTTGCTTCCAAGAATGAATTCAGGAGTATTGATTCCCTTTCAATTTCATTGAAGAGTTTAAACAGTAGTGGCAGTAGTTCCTCTCTAAATGTCTTGTAGAATTCAGCAGTGAATTCATCAGGACCTGAGCTTTTCTTAGTTGGTAAGATTTTAATTACATTTTCAATTTCATTGATTGATATTGGGTTGTTGAGAATTTTTAGGTCATCTTCATTCAACTTTGGTAATTCACACATATGTAGGAATTGGTCCATTTCTTCTGTATTTTACATCTTATTGGCATATAGATTCTCAAAGTAGGTATTGATGATCCTCTGGATTTCTTCTGGGTCTGTTGTAATTTCAACCTGGAAAAGCAGCTTTCTTTTTTTTCCTTTTTCTTAAATTCTTTTATTGGTACATTTTAGGTATGCAACACATCTACATTTCTCACTGGGCACTTGTACCCTTACATGATGCATCTTTGTTCTTATTTTTTCCCCATTCCTAGCCCTGCCTTCACCCCCTCCACCCTTCCCTATTTACAAAGACTTTGTTTCCATTTTTTCCATTTCTTGAAATTTTTCCTTGCTCTTCTTTCCTTTCCCCTGCCCCTCACACTACCCCTGCTCCTTTGGACCTTTTCTTCCTATTTTGCATTATCAATTAATCATTGTAATCATTGGTACATTTTAGGTATATTATATAGTGACATTCATCATTGGAAATTTGCACCTTTTTAAAAAAATTAATTTTATTGGTATATTTTATTGGTACACTTTAGGTATACAATTCGTTTACATTTATCATTGGGTGTTTGTAGCTATAGATGATACATCTTGGTTCTTATTTTTTCCCTTTCCTAGCCCTCTCTTCACCCCCTCCACCCTTACCTATTTACATAGTTTTCATTTCCATTTTTTTTTCTTTTCTCACAGTTTTTCCTTTCCCTCTTTTCCTTTCCCCTTCCCCTCCCTTCACTCCTTTGTCTTTGGACGTTTTTTCCTATTTCAAAATATCAATTATTCATTTTAATAATTTTAACTGTTGTTTACACTATCAGTTTCTCACACAAGTGAAACTATTTGGTATTTACACATGTGTGTCCTATTTATTTCATTTAAGATTATGGCCTCGATATGCATCCATTTAGCTATAAATGTCCCTAGTTTTTCATTCTTTATGGCTGAGTAGTACTCCATTTTATTAAAAAACCACATTTTCTTTATCCAATTTCCAGTTGATGGGTACTTGGGCTGCTTCCAAGCTTTAGCTACTATGAACTGTGCCACTATAAACATAGGTGCACATATATCACTGTGGTATGATTCTTTTAATTCTTTGGGGAAGATTCCCAGTAGGGGAATAGCTGGGTCAAATGGGACCTCTAGTCCTAGTTCTTTGAGGTATCTCCATACTGATTTCCACAGTGGTTGCACCGGTCTACACTCCTACCAGCAGGGAAGAAGGGTTCCTTTTCCCCCACAGCCTCACCAGCATTTGTTATTGGTTGATTTCTTGTTAGCAGCCATTCTTTCTGGGGTGAGGTGGAATCTCAGTGTTGTTTTTATCTATAGCTCTCGAATGACGAGTGATGTTGAACATTTTTTCATATATTTGTTTGCTGGTTTTACTTCTTTGTCTGAGAAAAGTCTGTTCATTTCAGATGCCCATTTTTGAATTGGGTCTTTGAATTTGTGGGGTCTGATTTTTTTCACATCTTTATATATTCTAGATAGTAGTCCTTTGTCTGAGTTACAGCTGCTAAAATTATTTTCCAATATTGTAGGTTATCTGTTAGCTCTGTTGGTTGTTTCTTTTGCAGTGCAGAAGCTTTTTAATATGATGAGATCCCAGTTGTTGATTCTTTCTGCTAGTTCCCATGCTAGTGAGAGTTTGTTCATGAAGTCTTTTCCTATGCCAATATCTTCAAGAGTTCTCCCTAACTTATCTTCCAGCAAGTTTAGTGTTTCTGTCTTAATATTTAGATCTTTAATCCACTTCGATCTTAGTTCAGTGCATGGTGAAAGGTATGGGTCTAGTTTTAATCTCTGACAGGTTGAGATCCAGTTTTTCCAACACCATTTATTAAATAGGCTATCTTTCCTCCAATGATGGTGGTTGGCTCCTTTGTCAAATATAAGGTGGCTGAGTGTGACTGAAGTTGTTTCTGCATCTTCTAATCTATTCCACTGATCCTCAGGTCTATTCCTTTGCCAGTACCATGCTGATTTTATCACAGTAGCTTTGAGGTATATTTTCAAGTTGAGGATTGTGATACCCTCAGCCATGTCTCTGTTGCTTAGAATAGCTTTAGTTATTCTAGGTCTCTTCTGGTTTCAAATGAATGTTTGGATTGTTTTCTCTAGTTCTGTGAAGTATATTGTTGGAATTTCAATTGGCATTGCATTGAATCTATATAATAGTTTTGGAAGTATGGCCATTTTCACTATATTGGTTCTTCCTACCCAGGAACAAGGGATGTCTTTCCATTTTCTTGTATCCTCTTTGATCTCCTTCTTCAGAGTGCTGTAGTTTTCAGTGTAGAGGTCTTTTGCTTCCTTTGTTAGATTAATTCCTAGATATTTCATTTTTTTGGATGCTATTGTGAAAGGAATTGTTTCCCTAATTTCTCTCTTAGTGAATCTGTTATTTGTGTTAAAGAAGGCTATTGTTTTTTGATTGTTGACCTTGTATCCAGCTACTCTACTGAATCTGTCAATTAAGTCTAGAAGCCTTTTGGTGGAGTTTTTTGGGTCTTCTGTTCAAAGTATCATATTGTCAGCAAATAATGACAGTTTAACTTCTTCTTTTCCTATCTTTATTCCTTTTCTTTCTTTCTTTTTTCTAATTGCTGTGGCTAATGTTTCCAGAACTATATTGAAGAGGAGTGGTGATAGTGGGCATCCTTGTCTTGTTCCTGAATTTAACGTGAAAGTTTTTAGTTTTCGACCATTTAGTATGATGTTGGCTGTTGGTTTTTCATAGATAGCCTTAATCAGGTTAAGATAAAGACCTTCTATTCCAATTTTCTGTAGGGTTTTTATCATGAATGGGTGTTGGATTTTGTCAAATGCTTTTTCTGCATCTATTGAGATGATCATATGGTTTTTGTCCTTAACTCTGTTAATATGGGGTATTACATTTATTGATTTATGGATGTTGAACCATCCTTGCATCCCTGGGATAAATCTGACCTGGTCAGGGTGTATGATCTTCTTGATGACCCTCTGTATTCTGTTTGCCAGTAACTTGTTGAGGATTTTTGCATCTATGTTCATTAGGGAGATTGGGCTGCAGTTTTATTTTTGGGTTGGGTCTTTCCCTGGTTTTGGAATCAAAGTCACACTTGCTTCCAGGAATGAGTTTGGAAGCCTTGCTTCCCTTTCAATTTCCTTGATGAGTTTAAAGAGTAATGGCATTAGTTCTTCTTTAAATGTCTTTTAGAATTCAGCAGTGAAGCCATCCGGACCTGGGCTTTTCTTTGTTGGTAAATATTTTATTACATTTTCAATTTCACTCATTGTAATTGGGGTGTTTAGAATTTCTATATCTTCTTCATTTAATTTTGGCAGTTCATATGTATCTAGGAAACTGCCCATTTCTTCTGTGTTTTCCATTTTATTGGAGTAGAGGGTCTCACAGTAGGTATTGATGATCCTCTGGATTTCTGTTGGATCTGTTGTGACTTCACCTTTTTCATTCTTGATTGCATGTATTTGTGCCTTTTCTTTCCTTTTTTTGATAAGGTTAGCTAAAGGTTTATCGATTTTATTTATTCTTTCAAAAAACCAACTGTTTGATTCATTGATTTTTTTGTATTATTCTCTTAGTCTCCATTGCATTGATTTCTGCCCTAGTCTTTATAATTTCCTCTCTTGTATGAGCTTTGGATTCATTATGCTCTTCTTTTTCTAGGAGCTTGAGGTTCTACATTAGGTTATTTATCTGATGTTTCTCTGTTTTCCTAATATAGGCTTTCACTGCTATGAATTTCCCGTGTAGAACTGCTTTCATTGTGTCCCATAGATTCCTGTATGTTGTACTGGCATTTTCATTTACTTGTAGAAACTGTTTAATTTCTTCTTTAATTACTTCTGTGACCCATTGGTTGTTCAAGAGGGTGTTTATTCAGTTTCCATGTTTTTGTTGGGGTTTTGCTGTTTCTTATGTTATTGATCTCCAATTTTATTGCACTATGGAGTGATAATATACAGGAGGCAACTTCAATTCTTTTACATTTACTTAGATATGTCCAATGAGCTAGCATGTGGTCTATTCTGGAGAATGACCCTTGTGCAGCCGAAAAGAATGTGTATTCTGATTTTGTGGGGTGGAACACTCTATAAACATCTATTAAGTCCATTTATTCAATAGCTTGGTTCAGTTCTAGAATTTCCTTGTTAACTTTTTGTCTAGATGATCTGTCTATTTGTGATAGTGGGGTATTGAGGTCCCCCACTACAATTGTGTTAGTGTTTATTTGGTTTTTCATGTCTATTAATAATTGTTTTGTATAGTTGGGGGCATTTGTATTTGGTGCATATATATTTAGGATTGTCATCTCTTCCTCTTGGATTGTTCCCTTCACAAGGATGTAGTGAGCATTTTCGTCTCTCCTAATTAGTTTTGGTTTGAAATCTACTTTGTCTGCAAATAAGATTGCTACCCCTGCTTTCTTCTGTGTTCCTGTGGCATGGAGAACTGTTTTCCATCCTTTTACTTTTAGTTTATGAGTTTCTTTTTGAGTTAGGTGTGTTTCTTGTATACAGCATATTGCTGCATTTTACTTTTTAATCCATTCTGTCAGTGTATTTCTTTTGATTGGTGAATTGAGGCCATTAACATTGATGGTTATAATTGATAGATATTGATTTATCCTTGTCATGATGTTTTACTTTTGTTGGCTCTTTTATTTCTTATCTTTTCCCTCTTTCCCTTTAGTGTCTTACCTTGCCTGGTGGCTTCCCTCTGTTGCCCCTCATGGAGTTGTGACCTTCATTGCTCTTTTGTAGGGTATTGTTTAGAATTGCTTGTAGTGCTGGTTTGGCATTCATGAAATTTCTCCTGTGTTCCTTGTTGTGGAAGTATCTAATTTCCCCATTGATTTTGAAAGATAATTTTGCAGGATACAACTGTCTAGGTTGGAAGTTATTTTCTTTTAGGGCTTGAAATACTTGACTCCAGGCTCTCCTTGATTTGAAGGTTTGTGTTGAGAAGTCTGCTATGATTCTGATGGGCTTTCCTTTGTAGGTGATTTGTTTTTTTTCTCTAACTGCTTGCAGGATTTTGTTTTTCTGTTGGGTTTCTGGGATCTTGACTATTATATGTCTAGATGTAGTTTTTTTTGATCATGGCTAGTTGGAGTTCTATATGCCTCACTTATCTGTATGTCCAATTCTCTACCTCTGTCTAGGAAGTTTTCTACTATTACTTCTGTGAACAGGTTTTTTATGTATATTGTGCTTTCTCCTGTTTTTTCATGGAGTCCTATCAGTCTTATGTTATTCTTTGCATTGCCTAGCAGTTGTTGGATTGATTTCTCGTGGTCCCTTACTATTTTTAAGAAATCTCTATTTTCATGGTCTCTAACCGTGATCCTGTCTTCTATATCTGATGTTCTATCTTCAGATTCCCTTAATCTGCTGTGGATACTTTCAATGGAGTTTTTGATCTCCTGAATATCTGTTTGAATCTATTTCATGGATTCCATTTCTTTCTTATGTTGAGCGATCATAGTTTCCTTTCTTTCTCATGCTGTTTATTCATGGCTTCCAGCATGTTTCTGAGCTCCTTTTTTTTTTTTTTTATCTGTTTCTGTTCTAGATCCTCTAATCATGTCTTTCACTCTGCTCACCATCTCTGTGGATATCTGGGTGCTTATTTCTGCTTTGAGTTTTTCTAGAGCCTCCTTCATTTTTTTTTTGTTAATTCCTGTGCTATCAGTTCAGGGTATCCAGGGGGTTAGTTATGGGACTTTTCCATCTCATTTCCCCCAGGATTTACCCTTGGTGGGGTGTAAGTCTGAGTTTGTGCCTTGCTTAAATGTCTTCTCTTTTTTGCTTTTGGTACTGTCCGTGGTTTAACTCCTAGGTTGATAGTTTGAAATTGCTTATTGTAGGTATCTTTGTTGCTTGTAATTAGAACCCTTATGGAATGATTGCTTCTCAGAGGTGTCTTCCAGATATAGCTGGTCTTTAAGTTTTGAGTCTCTAATGACTCTAAGGCTATCTCATTTTCCTTATGCCAGGAAGGTTCATTGGGCTGGAGAAGATGCAAATGAGTTGTGTGCAGAGGAGTGATCTGGAATGTAAAATGGACAAGCACAGGTGGAAGAATCATACTTCATAGACATCAAACTTTTCAGAAACGCAAGAGAAATCCTAGTTGTTAAAATTCTTTGTTGTTTATTTGACTAATTGACTGAGTTTTTTGATATGGGAGCTCACTGTGTTGCCCAGACTAACTTCAATCTTATGATTCTCCTGTCTCAGCCTCCCAAGTAGTTCAGATTATGGGAGTGTTCTACCTTTGGTGGGAGATTTACTTTCCTTTATTTTAGCTTAAAGATTATTTAACCAGTATTTCTGGAACTCTTCCTTGTAGAAGTGCATGATGAAGCTTTTCATTATATACTTGGACTATAAATATCAGCATAATAGATATAGTTCCTGGATTTACAACTCAGATGTTGAGACAGATGTTTGCCAAAACATGAAAAAATACTATCATTTTGTACCTTGATCAGTTTAAAGTCAAAATACAGATTTTCTACTGTATTTGCTTTTCTATTATAGAATCCAGGCATAAGGAATTGCACATATCTTGAAATCATAAACTGTCCCTCTTTCATAATTAAAAGATCATCATTTCCTAATGATGAAGATGTCATGATATAGTCCCTAATAGAGAACAGAACATTACATTTCAGATTACTAATCTGCTGCACATTTACTTTAAAATCTCAGGTAAATTTCTCTCTGGATCCATTTTGTTAGCTCTAAGGCACTGAAAGTAATGCTGAGTCACATTGCATTGGAAGTGGGAGGAAATATTTAGAAATGATTCTAAAATGTTTTGTGGAGAGAGAATCCTGTTTGTACCAGAGGAGGTAACATTGCCCCATTAATTCTCATGACAAAAAAAAATGTTGCTATTTAGGGAGATGATGTGTGAGGGGTAAAAACAGGGGGCCCAATAGAATGGAGATAGGAAAAAGAGCAGGCTTAGAAAGTGAATTAACTTCTTTATCAACTGGATGACAGATTTTCCAAAGGCCAGCTCTGCTCACTCTGCCTCATTTTAAATAAAGTGTGAAGGAAAATGTCTTACATAGGCACATTTGTTTTTAATTTATGTCAGTTTTACCTGTGTTTTTCTATATGGGCACTTAATGTTTTATTTAAGCAATATTTAAGCATTTAACCAAAATGTCCCTTTCATGATAATTTATCTTCATTCATGTAAGCATTTTTTAGTTAAAGGCAATTCTTTTATATTTCATTATTTGGAAAGGAAACTTCTGTCTAATGCCTCATTTAAGATTTAGTGAAATATTTTTTTGCTACAGTAATTTTCCTATTAAATTACAACTATTAGTGCTAGTTTTCCACCCTAAAGGAAACCAATAAAATCACCCAAACTAATGAAGTTGTTTCCAACAGCAAGCTTCTCATTATGAGGGTACTTCTAATTACTGTTAAAATGAACTGGAACAGAATGTCTCCAGAATGGTATGTCCCAGAGCTATTAACCAGAACTATAAACAGCTGTGCAACTCCTATTCTATTCATTTCACCTTCTCAATCACAGCACATCTAATTTTTAAATGTTAGTAGACAAGAAAAAGAATGGCTTTGGAAACAAGACAGGGCATATCGATAAGAATTTTCTCATATTGCTATAATAATAGCATATTGGTTATATTTTGTTTTATGGATAGGATTTGTTTTCCATTCTACACACTATTTCATTTCCTCATTTGTTACTGCACTATTTGCCAAGTTTAGGTAGTACCTCAGTGAAGACTGTATTGAACACTGATGGTGATGCATCTAATACAGCAGAAAACACAGTCAGTGCTGAAGTAGCTTGTAGAGTAGGATGGCTTCACATCAGACTTAATGAAGATTTGCTTTGGTTTCCAATGTAATTTTGTACCTAAAGCAATAGAAAGCTGAAAGTCAATTTAAATCAGAAAGTAGTCATTTTATAGGTAAATAATAAATCATGATGATTTTGCTAGCCTTAGTTAATTTACAGTGTGGCTATCAGAAACACATGTCAGTTTTTTTGTTGAATTCAAATAGCTGTTGAAATAAAAAAAAACATATAAGTAAAAAGTAATGGATACCTGTGGAAGAAGTGATTATAGAAGGTAAAATATAACACAGATTTGGAAAGACTGTGTAAAATCACTGTTAAATTCAATCTCTGGTTTTCTCCAGGTGAAAAGAAAAATGACATTGTGACTAGTAACACTGAGCAATAGTATTTCTATATTTTTAGTTGTGTATATAGGATAAAATAGAACACAAGATCTGCATGACCACTTGCAGTTCTATTTGTCCCTCTAGCTGAGTCTATGACTTGGGACACTTACACTTCATGCAAGGGCCATTTTTGGGATATATATCATTCAATAACCATAAAATAATTTTTATTCATTTGTTAGAAAAATCATCAAAATTAGGTGCTTATCTATATATCTATGTAGGTATATATCTATCTATCCATCAATTGTGTGTCTGTGTGTGTGTGTGTGTGTGTGTGTGTGTGTTACTAGAAATTTAACCTAGGGTCTTTGAACCAAGCTAGATCACTATTCAAGTTTTAATTTTGTTTTATTTTTAAAATTTTATTTATTTATTTATTTTTGGTGCTGGGATCAAACTCGGGTCCTTGCGCTGGCGCAGCAGGCGGCAAAACTACTGAGCTAAATCCCCGGCCCTAATTTTGTTTTATTTTAAGAAAGTGTCTTGCTAAGTTGCTAAGTTGCCCGTGTTGGGATCAAACTTGAAATACTTCTGCCTCAGCCTCTTAGAGTGCTGGGATTATAGACATATCCCACCTTGCCCAGAAATATTTTCATATTTAGAGCTGTACTCATGTTTCCTTCTGTCCCTCCCAATTGCTCTGACTTCTTTGCACCATCACTGATTATTCCCTCTGAAATATATCGATAATGAGATTGATAATGCTTCTTTGTAATTTGAAGTTACACTATATTCATCTAAGTTTATAATAAGATAAAATTTTGTTTTTGGTTTTAGCCCTTAGACATCCCACCTAAATGTTAAATTGGCATGCACGTGTGTGTGTGGAGAGAGAGACAGAGACAGAGAGAGAGAGTGGGGGAGAGAGAGAGAGAGAGAGAGAGAGAGAGAGAGAGATGCATTGCTAGTTTAAATAAAAAAAATATCTGTTAATCTTGAATGAGTTAACATAGAAAGTTCAAAAAGGAAACTGTGGAAGCTTATTGTCCAGAAATTTATTAAAAAGGTCAGTATTATATATATTATCCTGACCATAGTTCTCTGTTTAGGGCACATGCTATTCTCTTAGATAATTCTACTTTTAATCATTTCCACGATTATTTAATTTTATGCCCAATGTTGTCCTTTATATGCTTAAATTTTTATTATTTTGAAAATAATTTATATGCTCTGTACTCACTTGTGGCATGGTTAGAATTCTTATCCATAGCACAGGCATCTGGAAGTTCAAAGCCAACTCTTTCTTTGTTGGTTACTAGCTGTTTTTTAAGGAAAAGTGTGTGTACTTTTGAAGAGGATTTCTGGTAGCAAATGTATCAGCCTAAAATCTTGTATACCCAAGTATTCTGAGCAGAAACTGCCACAAGGATAACAGGAGTCCCAGATGAATGCTTTCTGTTCAGTATTGAAGCATTGTGAGTAGACCATATGCACAGCTCTACTCAATGGATTGGCTCACAACTCTCATATTTCCTAAATCTCTGAGTGTGACTCCTTGAATCAGTCTGATTTATGTTGCTAATAACATAGTACCACAGACTGCATAAGGTATAAAGAAAGCCAGTTTATTTTGTCGCATAGTTCTGGGGGTTCAAGTTAAAGAAGCCATCTGGCATGACCTTCTTGCTGGCAGAGTCCTGAGGTGGCTCAGGGTGTAAGTGATGAGAAAGAGGTGAGTGACCTCTAGTCTACATATAGTACCTTCTTGTAAAGCTGCATGGATTCAGCCATGGGGATCCCATCATGATAATTTTATCTATTTCTAATTACTCCCCAAAGGCCTCACCTGTAAATACCACCAACAATTTAAGTTTCTATTCTTTTAATGCCTCACAATGGGGATTAAATTCTAACATCTATTTTGGAGGGACAAACCATCTTAAAACCACAACATTCCTTCTATACAGATAATTTGCTGCCTATGAGCAAGTGAATCTCTGTTTTTAAAATTAATTTTATTGGTACATTTTAGGTATACAATACAATGACATTCATCATTGAAAATTTGCACTTTTACATAATCTATCTTGGTTCTTATTTTTTCCCCATTCGCATGCCCTCCCTTCAACCCCTACACCCCTCCCTATGTACAAAGACTTTGTTTCCATTTTTCCATTTTCTCATGTTAATTCCATTTCCTTCTTTCCTTTCCCCTACCCTTCCCACTTCCCCTTCCCCTTTGCACTTTTTCTTCCTATTTCACATTGTCTATTATACCTTTTAGTCCTTGTTTACACTTTCAGTTTCTCACACTAGAGAAACTATTTGGTATTTATATATGTGTATCCTATTTATTTCACTTAAGAGTATCACCTTAACTGCAACCATTTAGCTATAAATATCTCTAATTTATCATTATTTATGGCTGAGTAGTATTCCTTTTTATAAAAAAGAAACCCCACATTTTTATCCAGTCTCTGGTTGATGGGAAATTGGGCTGTTTCCAAGTTTTAGCTATTACAAACTGTGCTACTATGAACATGGGGGCACATGTATTGCTGTGGTATGATTCTTTTAATTCTTTTGGGAAGATACCCAGCAGGGGAATAGCTAGATCAAATGAGACTTCCAATCCTAGTTCTGTGAGGTATCTCCATACTGATTTCCACAGTGGTTGCACCGGTCTACACTCCTACCAGCAGGGAAGAAGGGTTCCTTTTCCCCCACAGCCTCACCAGCATTTGTTATTGGTTGATTTCTTGACAGCAGCCATTCTTTCTGGAGTGAGGTGGAATCCTAGTGTTGTTTTCATTTGCATCTCTCAAATGACCAGTGATGCTGAACATTTTTTTCATATGTTTCTTTGCTATTTCTACTTTTGTCTGAGAAATATCTGTTCATTTCAGATGCCCATTTTTGGATTTGGTCTTTAAATTTGGGATGTCTGACTTTTTAAAGTTCTTTATATATTCTAGAGAGCAGACCTTTGTCTGAGGAACATCTGGTGACACTTTTTTCACCACATTGTGGTCTTCACACTGTTGGCGGTTTCTCTTGCTGTACAGAAGCTTTTTACTAAGAAGAGATCCCACATGTTGTTTGTGCTAGTTCATGTGCAACTGAGGTTTTCTTCATAAAATCTTTTCCTATGCCAATGTCTTTAAAGAGTTCTACCTAACCTCTCTTCCAGCCGGTTTCATGTTTCAGTTTAAATATTTAGATCTTTAATCCATTTTAGTTTTAGTTTAGTGCATAATGAGAGATACAGGTCTAGTTTTAATCTTTGGCAAGTTGAAACCCAATTTTTCCAGCATTGTTTATTAAAGAGGCTATTTTTCTTCCAGTGAGGGTGTTTTGCACTTTTGTCAAAGAGGAGGCGGCTGAGTGTGTCTGGAGTTGTTTTGGCATCTTCTAATCTGTTCCACTGGTCCTCAGGTCTGTTTCTTTGCCAGTACCATGCTGCATTTGTCACAGTAGCTTTGTAGTACCGTTTCGAGTTGGGGGTTGTGATACCCCGTGCCATGTCTTTGTTGCCTAGAATTGCTTTTGCTATTCTAGATTTCTTCTTGTTCCAAATGAATTTTTGGATTGTTTTCTCCAGGTCTGTGAAGTATGCTGCTGGTATTTCTATTGGGATTGCACTGAATCTATATAGCAGTTTTGGAAGTATGGCCATTTTCACTAGGTGGACTCTTCCTACCTAGGAGCAGGGGATCTGTCCATTTACTGATATCACCTTCAATCACTTTTTTCAGAGTGCTGTACTTTTCAGAGAAGAGGTCTTTGATTTCTTTTGTTAGATTGATTCCTAGATATTTCATTTTTTTGGATGCTATTGTGAAAGGAGTTGTTTTTCCAGTTCTTCTCTCAGTGAGTCTGATGTTCAAGTACAGGAAGGCTATTGATTTTTGTGTGTTGACCTTATATCCAGCTACTCAAGTGAATTTGGTTATTGAGTCTAGAAGACTGTTGTTTGAATTCTTGGGGTCTCCTGTATAGAGTATCATGTCATTTGCAAATATTGACAATTTGATTTCTTCATTTCCTATCTTTATTCCTTTTATTTCTTCCTCTTGTCTAACTGCTATGGCTAGTGTTTCCAAAACTATATTGAACAGGAGTGGTGATGATGGATATCCTTGTCTTGTTCCTTATTTTAGCATAAAGGATTTTAGTTTTTGAACATTTAGTGTGATATTGGCTGTTTTTATATTCCATTTTTTTGTTTTTTTTTTCTTAAATTCTTTTATTGGTACATTTTAGGTATAAAATATGTTTACATTTATCATTGAGTGTTTGTAACTGTACATCATGTATCTTGGTTCTTATTTTTTCCCTATTACCTGTGTGCACTTCACCCCTCCACCCTTCCCTGTTTACATGGACTTTGTTTCCATTTTTTTTTTCTTTTCTCATAATTTTTCCTTTCCATTCTTTACATTCCCCATCTCCTCCCACCACCCCTACCCCTTTGGACCTTTTCTTATTTCTTTTTTTTTTTTTCTTAAATTCTTTTATTAGTACATTTTAGATATACAATTCATTTACATTTATCATTGGTTGCTTGTTCCTGTACATGATGTATCTTAGTTCATATTTTTTCCCCATTACCTGCGCGCCCTTCACCCCTCCACCCTTCCCTATTTACATAGACTTTGTTTCCATTTTTTTTTCTCATAATTTTTCCTTTCCATTCTTTCCTTTCCCCGTCTGCTCCCACCACCCCTAGCACTTTGGAACTTTACCTATTTCAAACTATCAATTATTAGTTATTACACCTTTTAATCCTTATTTACATTCTCAGTTTCTCACACTAGAGAAACTATTTGGTATTTACACATGTGTGTCCTATTTATTTCACTTAAAGAATATGGCCTCAATATGCATCCATTTAGCTATAAATGACTCTAGTTTCACATTCTTTATGGCTGAGTAGTACTCCATTTTATAAAAAATCCACATTTTCTTTATCCAGTTTCCAGTTGATGGACACTTGGGCTGTCTCCAAGCTTTAGCTATTACAAACTGTGCCGCTATAGACATGGGTGCACATATATCGCTGTGGTATGATTCTTTTAATTCTTTGAGAAAATACCCAGCAGGGGAATAGCTGGGTCAAATGGGACCTCCAGCCCTAGTTCTTTGAGGTTACTCCATACTGATTTCCATAGTTGTCCCACCAGCCTGCACTCCCAACAACTTTGGAGAAGGGTTCCTTTCTCTCCACACCCCCACTGGCATTTGTTATTGGTTGATTTCTTGATAGCAGCCACTCTTTCTTGGATGAGGTGGAATATCAGTGTTGTTTTCATCTGCAGCTCTCAAATGACCAGTGATGTTGAACATTTTTTCATATGTTTCCTTGTTGCTTTTACTTCTTTGTCTGAGAAATGTCTGTTCATTTCAGATGCCCATTTTTGAATTGGGTCTTTGAATTTGGGGGGTCTGATTTTTTTCAGTTCTTTATATATTCTACATAGCAGCCCTTTGAGTTACAGCTGCTAAAATATTTTTCCCACATCGTAGGTTGTCTCATAGCTCTGTTGGTGATTTCTCATGCAGGGCAGAAGCTTTTTAATAAGATGAAATCCCAGTTGTTGATTCTTTCTGCTAGTTTCTGAACTATTGAGGTTTTGTTCATAAAGTCTTTTCTTATGCCAATATCTTCAAGAGTTCTACCTAACTTATCTTCCAGAAAGTTTAGTGTTTCTGTCTTAATATTTAGATATTTAATCCAATTCAATCTCAGTTTAGTGCATAGTGATAGATATGGGTCTAGTTTTAATCTCTGGCAGGTTGAAATCCAGTTTTTCTAACACCATTCATTAAATAGGCTATCTTTCCTCCAATGAGGGTGGTTGGCTCCTTTATCAAAGATGAGGTAACTGAGTATGTCTGAAGTTGTTTCTGTGTCTTCTAATCCATTCCACTGATCCTTGGGTCTGTTTCTTTGCCAGTACCATGTTGTTTTTATCACAGTAGCTTTGAGGTATAGTTTCAAGTTGGGTATTGTGATACCCCCAGCCATGTCTCTGTTGCCCAGAATTGCTTTAGCTATTCTAGGTCTCTTCTGGTTTCAAATGAATTTTTGATTTGTTTTCTCAAGTTCTGTGAAGTATATTGTTGGAATTTCAATCAGCATTGCATTAAATCTATATAGTAGTTTTGGAAGTATGGCCTTCACTATATTGGTTCTTTCTACCGAGGATCAAGGGATGTCTTTCCATTTTCTTATATCCTCCTCGATCTCCTTTTTCAGGGTGCTGTAGTTTTCAGAGTAGAGGTCTTTTGCTTCCTTTATTAGATTGATTCCTAGATATTTCATTTTTTTGGGTCCTATTATAAAAGGAATTGTTTCCCTAATTTCTCCCTCAGTAGTCTGCTATTTGTGTATAAGAAGGCTATTGCTTTTTGTGTGTTGACCTCATATCCAGCTACTCTACTGAATCTGTCACTTAAGTCTAGAAGTCTTTTGGTAGAGCTTTTTCGGTCTTCTATGTAAAGTATCATATCAGCAAACAATGACAGTTACTTCTTCCTTTCCTTATTCCTTTTGTTTGTTTCTCTTTTCTAATTGGTGTGGCTAATGCTTCTAGAATTTTATTGAACAGGAGTGGTGATAGTGAGAATCCTTGTCTTGTCCCCGATTTTAACATGAAAGTTTTCAGTTTTCGACCATTGGGTATGATGTTGGCTGTTGGTTTTTCATAGCCTTAATCAGGTTGAGATAAAGACCTCCTATTCCAATTTTCTGTAGTGTTTTTTATCATGAATGGGTGTTGGATTTTGTCAAATGCCTTTTCTGCATCTATTGAGATGATCATATGGTTTTTGTCCTTGACTCTGTTAATATAGTGTATTACATTTATTGATTTTCGAATGTTGAACCATCTTTGCATCCATGTGATAAATCTGACTTGGTCAGGGTGTATGATCTTCTTGATGGCACTCTCTATTCTATTAGCCAGTATCTTGTTGAGGATTTTTGCATCTATGTTCATTAGGGAGGTTGGCCTGTAGCTACCTTTTTGAGTTGGGTCTTTCCCTGGTTTTGGAATCAAAGTAACCCTTGTTTCCAGGAATGAATTTGGAAGCCTTGCTTTCCTTTCAATTTCCTTGATGAATTTAAAGAGTAATGGCATTAGTTCTTCTTTAAAGATCTTGTAGAATTCAGCAGTGAAACCATCAGGATATGGGCTTTTCTTTGTTGGTAAATATTTTATTACATTTTCTATTTCACTCATTGTAAATGGGGTGTTTAGAATTTCTATATCTTCTTCAATTAACTTTGGCAATTCATATGTATCTAGGAATCTCTCCATTTCTTCTGTGATTTCCATTTTATTAGAGTAAAGGTTCTCGAAATAGGTATTGATTATCTTCTGGATTTGTGCTGGGTCTGTTGTGACTTCTCCTTTTTTGTTCTTAATTGCATGGATTTGAGCATTTTCTTGCATTTTTTTGATAAGGTTTGGCTAATGGTTCATCTATTTTATTTATTCCTTTGAAAAACCAACTCCGATTCATTAATTGTTTTGTATCATTCTCTTAGTCTCCATTGTATTTATTTCTGCTCTGATCTATATAATTTCCTCCCTTGTGCAAGGTTTGAGTTTGTTATTCTCTTCTTTTTCTAGGAGTTTGAGGTTTCACATTAGGTTATTTATCTGTGTTCTCTCTGTTTTCCTAATATGGGCATTCACTGCTTTGAATCTCCCACGAAGAACTGCTTTCATTGTGTCCCATAGATTTCTATATGTTGTACTGGCATTATCATTTACTTGCAGAAACTGTTTAATACCTTGTTTAATTTCCTCTGTGACTCATTTGTTGTTCAGGAGGGTGTTATTCAATTTCCATGTGTTTGTGGGAGTTTTGCAGTTTCTCATGTTATTGATCACCAATTTTTTTGCACTATGGTCTGATAATATACAGGGGATAATTTCACTTCTTTTCCATTGAGTTAGACATGTCCTGTGAACTAGCATGTGGTCTATTTTGGAGAATGACCCGTGTGCAGCTGAAAAGAATGTGTGTTCTGATTTGTGGGGTGGAACACTCTGTAAATATCTATTAAGCCCATTTGTTCAATAGCTTGGTTCAGTTCTAGATTTTCCTTGTTAATTTTTTGTCTAGATGATCTGTCTATTTGTGATAGTCAGGTATTGAGGTCCTCCTCTACACTTGTATTAGTGCTGATTTGGTTTTTCATGTCCATTAATATTTCTTTTGTATAGTTGGGAGCATTCATATTTGGTGCATATATATTTAGGATTATCATCTCTTTCTCTTGGATTGTTCCCTTCACCAGGATGCAGTGACCATCTTTGTCTCTCTTAATTAGTTTTGGTTTGAAATCTACTTTGTCTGCAAATAAGATTGCAACCCCTGCTTTTTTCTGGGTTCCTGTCATGTGGAGAGCCATTTTCCATCCTTTTACTTTCAGTGTGTGAATTTCTGTTTGAGATAGATATTTCTTGTATACAGCATATGCTTGATTTTGCTTTCTAATCCATTCTGTCAGTCTACTTCTTTTGATTGGTGAATTGAGCCCATTAACATTGATAGTTATAATTGATAGATACTTAGTCATCCTTGTCGTGATGTTTTACTGTTGTTGGCTCTTATTTCTTTTTCCCCTTTTCCCTTTAGTTTCTTACCTTGCCTCTGGCTTCCCTCTGTTGAGCCTCATGGAGTTGTGACCTTCATTGCCTTTTTCTAGGATATTGCTTACAATTGTTTGGAGTGTTGCTTTGGTGTTCATGAAATTTCTCAGGTGTTTGTCATGGAAGTATCTAATTTCCCCATTGATCTTGAAAGGTAATTTTGCAGGATACAACAGTCTCAGTTGGAAGTTATTTTCTTTTAGGGCTTGAAGTACTTCACTCCAGTCTCTTCTTGAGTTGAGGGCTTGTGTTGAGAAGTCTGCCATGATTCTGATGGGCTTTCCTTTGTAGGTGATTTGTTTCTTTTCTCTAACTGCCTGTAGGATATTGTTCTTCTGTTGGGTTTCTGGGATCTTGACTATTATATGTCCAGGTGTAGATTATTTTTGATCATGGCTAGTTGGAGTTCTATATGCCTCACTTTTCTGTATGTCCCATTCTCTACCTCTGTCTGGGAAGTTTTCTACTATTACTTCTGTGAGCAGTTTGTTTTTATGTCAATTGTACTTTCTTCGGTTTTTTCTTGGACTCCTATCAGTCTTATATTATTTTTCTTTGCATCATCTAGCAGCTTCTGAATTGATTTCTCATGGTCCCTTACTATTTTTAAGAAATCTCTGTTTTCATGGTCCTTCACTGAAATCCTGTCTTCTATATCTTATATTCTAACTTCAGATTCTCTTAATCTGCTCTGCATGCTTTCAGTGGAGTTTTTAATCTCCCAAATATCTATTTGAATCTGTTTCATGGATTCCATTTTTTTCTTATGTTGGGAGATCGTGGTTTCTATTTCTTTCTTATGCTGGGCATTCCTGGCTTGCAGCATGATTCTGAGCTCATCTATATTTTTATCAGTTTCTGTTCTGGAGCCTCTTATCATGTCTTTCCCTCTGTTCACCATGTCTGTAATTATCTGGGAGATTATTTCTGCTTTGAATTTTTCTAGAGCCTTATGCATCTGTTTGGTTACTTCCTGTGCTGTCAGTTCAGGGTGTCCAGGTGGTTGATTATCAGACTTTTCCACCTTATTTCCCCAATAATTTGCCTTTTGGGGGGTGGAAGTCTGAGTTTGTGACTTGCTTAAATGTATTCTCACTTTTGTTTTTGGTACTGTCCTTAGTTTAACTCCTGGGTTGATATTTTGATGTTACTTATTGTAAGTATCTTTGTTGACGTATTTAGAACCCTTATGGAATGATTGCTTCTCAGAGGTGTCTTCTAGATGTAGCTGGTCTTTAGCTTTTTATTCTCTAATGGCTCTGAGACTATCTCATTTTCATTGTACCAGGAAGGACAACTGATTAGATCAATCACAACACCTTAGCCCAAGTGATACAATCAGCAACACCATCGCATCAAATACATCTTATAGAATGACAATTTGTGGTAGTTATTAACCTATCACCTTTAAAAATGAAGGGCTTCCTACAAGCTATGTCTCTGCTGTCACATTAGAAAACGTAGGCAGCAGTGTGCAG
Source organism: Heterocephalus glaber (assembly GCF_053883595.1). Lineage (NCBI taxonomy): Eukaryota > Metazoa > Chordata > Mammalia > Rodentia > Bathyergidae > Heterocephalus > Heterocephalus glaber. Next base: position 13,129,353 of record NW_028258294.1, read on the forward strand.
TTATAAGTCAATGAGTCTCAGTAAGCTAGTCACAGACACATGAGATTCAGGCAGATTTCTGGCTGCAAGTCCCAAGTTGAGGTTCATGTCCTCCTGTAGGGTTGAACTGTGCAAGTTCTATTGCAAGTTCCAGCTGCCTTTCCTCTGAAGGTAGTCCAGGTTCTGATGGGAGGTGATCCCTCCAAGTATGGTGTTCCAGTGTGCCTTTATTGCAGAGATTCTCTTCACTTTGCCATTGGGCTTCAGTTTTCATGAGAGAGCCTGAGAGAGGCCCTCTCTCTGTTGTTCACTTCTGCAGCTCAGGACAATGGCCTTTATGTCCCCCTGTGCCTCTGCAGTGTGGATCCAGGTAGCTGCACAGCCAAGGGGTCAGAGGTGGGGAGGAGGTGACTCTGTTGTTGCAGATGCTCACTCGGCTGGGCAGGTGGCTGGTGGGCATGCCCGGGGGTCCTCACTGGCATCTGGTCACAAGTGGGCATGGCCTGCCAGACAGAGCTGGGCTCAGTCAGCCCAGGGTGCTCTGCTTGCGCAGCTCTGCCCCTGTGGCTCTGTGGGCGGCTGGTGGGAATCCTCTTCTCCTTGTAGTATGAAATCATTGACAACAATTTCTCATCAATTTTTTTTAAAAAGGCACCACTTTCTGTCCCTTCTTGTAATTTCATTTTTAAGTGAACCAAAAGTTTAAGGGCTGTAAGCTAAGGAATGGCATGCTATGATTTGTGTTTCAAAATGTTCATTTCTGCAGAAATTATTGGAGTGAAGCAGGAATGAAAAGGGAAATAAATATCTAGAAGGCTACTGCATTTCTTTATAGGATGAGGATCTGAAGCAGACCAGAGGTAATAGGAACATGCATAAAAGGAAACTTTGAAGCATACTTAGCAGTAAAATCCATAGAATTCAGTAATATATATGAAGAAAAGTGTAGAATAACTGCAAGTGTTCTATCTTGCATGAATTTTGGTGCTATTAATACATATATAGGAGGAAGGACAAAAATATATTTGTGTGGAAGTATAAAACATATCCTGGGCACATTCATTTAAAGTGCTGCTGAAATATTTAGAACATTAAGGCAAAATATAGAAAAAAATAGGAATACAGATTTCTCCTTTGTATTAGGAAACATAATGTATTTTAATTACAGTAGATTTATTTATGAGGCTTTGGGTGGTGGGATGTATTAAGTAGAACCAATGTGTTGACATTACAAATTATGACAATTGGTATCATAAATCAATCAGTTAGTTCAATTTTTGAAATACTAGTTAGAAAACCATTAAATGAAATTAAAAAGAGCTGTATTCTAAATTGTCCTGGTGAGGCTTTAATGCTGCATTTTAGTTCCATGAAATAAGATTCTAACTGCTAGAGTGGCTATAATGAGGTTTTAGTGGTATTTTTGTTCCATTTTATTATTGCCTTCAGGCAGGCTATGAGCTTTATGATTTTTTTGCTCACCAGAGCAGATATTTAGGGAAAGAAGTCTTTTTCTCTCCTCATTCATATTGAGTGTATTTTTATACTTTAAACTTGACTTAAACTAACAGAAGTGTATGAACTCTTTGGCATGGCTTTAAAAAAGAGTACTCTATAATCAAGTCTAATATTGTCTTTTATATCTCATGCTTTTATGGTTCTTCCCCTTGCAGCACTATTTGAAAATTCTTCAACTCAGCAAATTCTCATAACTCCACATATCTTATTAGATGTTTTTCAATAATTGCAAACTATTTTCTTATGTTTCTCTGGCAAGTAAATACCTTATCTTAACCCTATATGTTTCACAAGTAGATGGCCCTAAAATTTGCTCCATCTATAAAGAGTATTAATATATGTAAATTGTACCTAGAGGCTTAAAACAAATTTTTAAAATTAATAACTTTAACAGAATGAAGATTAAGTTTTAAAAACTAAAGCAGCTCTGAATAATTATTCTGTGCAAATAGGAGGCTCTTGGGGGAGCGTTTCATTAATGCTGATACCACTTATCAGTTTAGTTTCTAAAACTCATTTAAAAATTTAAACAATATCTGTATGTTTAATTCTCTTATAATTATGTTAATTTCCTGGAAACCTGTCATATCTCTAATAAATTAGGCTGCAAAGTATGGGAAAAAAAGAAACTTGGTTTTAGTTTTAAGCTCAGAGGTATCATGGGTACTCTGCAAAGAAAATGAAGCAAAAGAAACAGAAAGTTCAAAGAACATTTTTCAGTTTCCCCCAAAATTTTATCTTCTTTTTAAATGTGAATCATCTTTAATAGAAACAAAGAAACACAAATGTGGTATAGTCGATAAATCACTAAGTTGTACCTGAAATATATCTTATACTCCTCTTTATTCCTAACACAGAACATTGATTTAAGTGACGATAATCTGTTATGCAATCTTCTGTGAATGTTCTTTTAAAGGGCTTCTTACCTTAAATCCATTTACTAGAGAAGAGCTTATCAAGTTAATTGAAGCCTGATAGCCACTTGTTTTTGCATGTCTTAGAGCCATATTGGCGAACCTACGACACTGTGGGCTGTTTGTATAATTGGAAGCTCTAAAAGTTTCGCCATCACTGTCCTAGAGCAAAACTGAATTTTCCATTTACTTTAACCTTGGGAAAATTTTCTTAAAAGAATAATGTTCAATTCATGAAAATTGTATGAAAATCAAATTTGAGTGTCCATAAATAAAGTTGGTTTTTGTTTTCATACATATACGATTTTCCAGATTTTGTCTTAAAGTCATGGAAATAGTGTGATCATACCAACTATTTTGTTGAAATTCTGACATTGTATTAAGTGCCATGAACAAAATACACAGTCAAAAGCTGTGTCTTTGTTTACTATCACTATAAATAAAAAAGTCCCTGAAACTGGCATTTACTTTTACCCCCTAAACTTAGGAGTGGACCAGGAGGAGCGGATTAAAATAGTGATTATACAGATATCAATGTTTTATCTTTTTTTGGTTTCCTTTTTTTTTGGTACCGGGGATTGAACTTGGGACCTTGCGCTTGTGAGGCAGGCACTGGAACCACTGAGCTAAATCCCTGGCGCTTTATCTTTTTTTAAAGTAGACTGATTTTATTGTGTTTTTAAGAAGTCAGGCTTTTCAGAAAGGCTGGGTGTTTTATTATGAACTGGGGTTCAAAAATTAGCTTTTAGAACCAATATCATCACTTACCAGCTGACCAGGCCCATACTTGCAAATGTTTTCTCAATAAGCCATTTTCTTTCAGAAAATTAGAACATTTTAAATTCAAAGTTTAGTGAAAATATTTGTTTTTCATGGCAATTTTTCTTTTTGGTTTTCTTTGAAATTTTATTCTGACTATAAGCATATTCAATCATGTGAGATTATTTTTGATATAGGTTTTTTTCAAAGGAACTACATTAGTAAAAAATAAAATAAACTTTTCCTCTTAGATAAGACCTGACCTGCCTATGTGGGGCACATATCCAATAAAATATTCTTGTACAAGCTACATTCACCCAGTTTCATGTATGTATGTTTAATTCAGTGACTGTTCTTGGACACTTAATATCATCATACTAGTTAGCATTTATTGAGACTTTGTGCTTCTGAGGGCATGGATATGGAAACTGGAGAAGTGCAGAGCTTTAGAAAAAGCTTTCCCCTTCCTCATAGTACCATGTAGATCTTTTTATATAAGATATAGTGTCTTACTTTTTCTCTCTTGAAAATTGCAATAAAATGTTAGTTTCCTCATGCTTATTTGAAATTTTAATGAACATTAATAAAAATCCATATTTGAATGTTAAATTGACAGAGTCCTGGAGAAAGTAATTATGTTTTTCATGGACTATTATAGGCCAAATTTCCATGTGATAGCTTTAAATAAAAATTGTGAAGAACGAATATATTATGTCATTATGATTTGTCTTTTGGGCCCATTATGAATTACTCTGAGAACTGAAGTGAACAAAATTACATTGATCACCTGGTTTGTTTCATTTATATCCAGTAATGAGAAAGATAAAAGCTGATAGGACATTGGCAGTGGTAGGGCATAAAAGTTGGAAAAATGATCCTACTGTTACACTGTTTGCTCAAAAAAATATGACTGTAGAGGGCATATTATGTATTAATCATATTATGTCCTTAGTAAAGTACAAACTTTTTCAACTATATACATTTTATTGTCTGTGTGGTATTTGGCCATTTTACAAAATGTCACTATAATTATTTAGTGCTGTACTACTCTGGAGAAAAGCTAAGTCATATTCTAACAGAAACAAAGAGTGATTATCTGTACTCTGATGGCTTACAATTCAAGGCAAATTTCTCCTGATATTTTTAGGCAAGAACTTTGAATAGCATTGATTTAGAGATTAAACTGATGTCTCTAATATATTGAACCATACTCAACAATATAGAAAAATATGATTTCTAGTTTTCAGAAATTTACCCCATGTTTGAAAAAAATTAGGCAAATGTTTTGTAGCTTGTTTTTAAAGGTAGATCAGGTATGACAACTCTTATGGAAAGTCATCTTGGTTAAGCTTAGGATATCACAGACTTTTCTATGCTTAATATGATAAAGGGTATCTTAGTAAAGGTAAAATAATGAAATATTTTTTCTGAGGATCAGAATGAAAAATGAAACAAGTATAGCAATACAAACTTCCACTCAACATTTTATAAGAAGATTGAGGGTAGTGCAATAAGGCAAGGAAAAGTTATAATGTAAAGTTCTATGAACTGGAATGCAAAAAATAAAGCTCATCATCCATAGATACCATATAAATACATATATATATTTGAAAATCTACATATAATCTATTATAATTAATTAATGAACATATGCATTTCTGTGCTTATAGAGCTAATATTCAAAAGTTGATTGCATTTCTGTATACCAGCTCAATTACAAAAATAAAATAACATTCTGCTATGGGAACCGGACGATAAACAATAAAAACATAAGTACAGAGAAGAAATATATGGCAGGGTAATGGGATAGAGATTCATGATATATATTTCTGAGGAATGAAAACTTTTTCCCTTGCATTTTAATGAAAATTATGTTAATTATATTTTTGCATTTATCATTTTCATTTTTGTATCATATGTCTCAAGATAATAATTGTAGTTTAAAATTTTGTTTTCACAGGGAATTCATAGAAAATCTTGAATAGCTGAAAAGGACAAAATAGTTTTCTTTAGAAATAGGATGGGAATAAGAAGGAGATAGCAGAATTTAGAGCCTTGAAGCATTTAAAAATATTCCTCCATTCTTACTGGATAGCTGAAGACAGAATTTTCTAACAATCAGAATATGCAAAGTGCTAAGAAAGAATTTTTATTAAAAACTTATTTGTAAAGGGCATTACCAATGTCCTGAAATAGTTTCCAATTTAGAATGATGCAAAACTATTCTTTTTCCCCTCCCTAATTTTTATACATCAAGAATTTATGCTTGTAAGAGTCTAGGCATACAGTTAATAAAGTTCAATGGAAAAAGAGCAAGCAAGATATTCTGAGGGGCAAAAACATCTTTTAAAACATTGCAATTCTTTTCAATATTGTTTTTAAACATAAAATAACTTACTATCCTCTCAAATTTTCTTTCTTTCTGCAGTATATGATATAGACTCAAGTCAATTGTATAAAGAGACTTATTTATGCTATCCTGGGCATAAAAATTGAAATTAAACTGAGATCATATTATAAGTTATGATGACCCTCAATTTTATGTAATTAACAGAACTGTTAGACTTTTCGGAGGTTCTGGTCCAAGATCAGCTGGACTTATGCTTTTGGACCTGAGACAGCAAATCATGGCATGAAGAGCAAAGCTGCTCACAGCACTGTGGTTGGGAAGAGAAAGAGAGAGAATTAGACCAAGATCCCACACTCCCTTTCAAGGACATGCCTCCGAAGACCTAAAACCATCTAGTAGACCCCATCTAGTAGACCCCACATCTTATAGACATCTACTGCCTTCCAAAGCACCAACTAAGTATGATGGCTAATCTTCTTTGTCAACTTGATCTGGTAAAGACATCCACTGAGATTGAATTGTGTGTATACTAGCCCATCAAAGGATTAACCCACTCATTCAAAATGGAATGAGCTCTTAGTAGGTAGGGCCTCCTTGGAGGAGGTAGGGCACTGGGGCACGACTCTGAAGGGTGTAACTTTTCTGTGGCTCTTTCCTTCTCTGTTTCCTGGATGCCATGAAGTGAGTGGCTTTGCCCCACCACAACCTTCTGTCCTCAGGCCTACAGCAATGGAACCAGCCAGCCATGGACTGAACTCTCTAAAACTATGAGCCCAAATAAACATTTCCTCCTTTAAGTTGTGTTTGTCAGGTATTTTGTCTCAGCAAAGGAAAGGTGACTGAGCCATTGAGGACCAAGCCTCTAACACAAAGACTTTTGTGGGACATCCCAGATCCAAGTAAAAGTCATTATCTATGATGATCTTTGGCAGGCAAGCAGATTTATACTCTGAGATATATAATTTGATCAAGTATCTCCAGGACATGATGCCAGTGTTAAAGTATGATTTTTTTTGGAACTATTTCTTAGAATCAGAAGAGGGAGCAAAGAAAAAGTATATTTCATAAAGGATAAATATATTATATTTTGAAAAATTAAAATATTATATTTTAAAAATTAAATACATTGTGTATATTAACTATGGAGAAGCAGAATTTTAGGTTCAACAGAACTGCCAAATGAACTAGTGACTAATATTTGTGAGTTCTCTATTTAGAATTGCTTTAGTTCAATTAAAGGAGACAGATAATTTTATTATCATTGAAGTAAAATTAAAATACAATTCCAATCTTTGTACAAGATAAATTGAAATGTTGCATATTTAATATGTTGAATTTGAAAATTGCATGCAATTTTATATTAAGCTTTTCAGTCTTGGAGAAGCATTTACATTACCCTAGAAATTTCCAGTGTTCCATAGGAAGCAACTATTCTGATTTCTATCAGTGTAGATTAATTTTGCCTGCTGGTAAGCTATACAACAAAATTATATTGTATGCAAACTTTTCTATTTAGCTTTTTTGATCAAATGATTGGCAATTTTACATTCTTATTATTTCATATGCCTATTTGTATTCCTGCAGATGAACATCTGAGATATTTCCAATTTTTAGTACATAAGTTAGATGTTTTGTATATAGGGAAGATGTATATTCAATTGTATAAGACAGTGCTACCCACTTTTTCAAAGTAATGCTATTCTGCATTGGTAATGAAAGTCTCCATTTGCTTCATGTTCTTACCAACATTCAGTATTGTGGCCCCTTTTGATTTTAGCCTGGGTAGGGGTGTGAAGTGCTATCATTATGGTTTAATTTGTGTTTTCCTGTTGATTTGTTTCAAGACTGCTAATGTTCTTATTAGCAATTTGGATATCTTCTTTTGTCAAATGTCTATTCAGATGTTTTTGTCCATTTAAGAAATGGGTTGTGTTTTTTTATTGATTTAAAGAAATTTCCAGTTTTCCACATTTATGTATTCCAATGTTTTCTCCTCCTATAAAGCTTAAGTTTTAACTTTTTTTTTCAAACTGGAAATTAAACTCAAGCAGTGCCGAACTACATCCCCAGCCTGTTTTTAAAAATTTTTAAATTCTGAGACAATGTCTCTCTAAATTGTCCAGTTTGGTCTTGACCTGATTCCTCAGCCTCTTTAGTAGCTGAGATTACAGGTGTGTGCCACCAAGCTCAGGCATTTTTATTTTCTAAATGGTGCATTTTGTTAAGCAGAAATTTTAGATGACTTATAAGTGGTTTATGCTGTTGGATCATCTCTCAGAAATCTCTACCTCATGTCAAAAAGACATATTAACTCCGAATGTTGGTAAAAATGTCTTTGGATATCTCTAAGGATCTATAGAATTAAACTGGTATATTTAGGTCTGTTGTTCCATAGTGTTGCACTGACCAAATTTATCATTCTTTATTTTCTTCAAAGGCTTTTTAAAAGTCAGTATATTTTTCCCTTGAATAACTGGACTGAAGAATACAATTTCTAGGATTTGGTGTATTTCCAGAGGCACTTTCCTTTATAAATGCAATTTTGTTAATATGTAGAGCTATTCAAACTTTTTTATCTTTGAATTTTTCTATAAATAAATCCATGTTTTCTGTTTCATAGAAGATTATACATAATTTTCTTTATTTTTCCATTTTAAAGGATATTTCTTCTCCAAATTCTCATTTTATATTTGTGTTTTCTTTTCTTTCTTTTTAAATCAGTTTTGCTGATGTATCAATTTACATTAATATTTCTAAGGAACCAATATTTGGTTGCTTCATTGGCTCTTTCTACTTCACTGCTTTTAGGTCTTATCTCTATTACTTTCTTCTACCTCCTTTTGTTTGATTTGTTCATTTCATATATCATAATGTGGAAAAATACATTTTTAAATGGGGAATCAAATATAAAATTTTCCTCTAAGCCCTTCTCTAGGCATATATGACATTTGATACATTTTATGTTCAAGATGTCAGCAAATATATTTTTCTAATTTTCTTTGTTATTCTGTAACTAATTATTTAGCATTGTGTCATTTAATAGCAGATACTTGAAACTGTCTACATATCTTTTTATTATTTATTTTTACTTTAATTCTGTGGGGTCAGAGAATAGTTTTTCATTTTTTATTAGCACTTGTTAGTTATGCAGAATGATGAATTTAATTGTGACATTTTTATACATGCATATAACATGCTTTGATTATATCCCTTACCTTCCTTTACCTTTCCCTTTTTCCTATCCCCTTCCTCTTTTTTAATAGTTTTGTTTCAAATTTCATATCATTATTTTTCTCTGGATTCCATGTACGAGAAAAAAACATGAAGTATTTGCTTTTCTGAGTCTGACTTGTTTTGCTTAACATGATCATCTCTATTTCCATCCATGTCTCTACAAATGACATTATTTAACTTTTCTTTATGGCTGAATAATCACTCTGCATATATACCGTATTTTTTCTTGTAATTTTAGTGATTTATTTCATTATTTTAGTTAAATATACTTTAAGATTTCTACAGCTGTTTTATTTCTTCCTTTCACATTTGGGATTGTTATTGTTACATCTTACTGGTGAATTGACTCATTTTTATTACACTTTTTGTGTAATTACTGAACATGCTTCTTCCCTGAATTGCTTTGCTTTTCTAATTTTAAGACATGCTTACTAGTTTTCTAAGAATTGCATAAAATAACTTTTTCCATCATTTTATCTTCTGTTTATATTTAAGGGAAAAATTTTAGACAACATATAGTTAGGTCTTAATTATTTTACATAGTCTGCTTATCTCTGTCTTTTAGTTTGTATTTAGCTCATTTACATTTAAAATGATTACTGATAATGTTTAATTTGTCATCACTGTATTTGTTTTCTGTATTTGTGCTTTTTTCTTCTTTTTTTAGCCTTCTTTAATTGAATAAATTTAATTTTCTTTTTTTTTTTTACCTTTTTTTGCACTTTATTAAATTCTTTTATTGGTACATTGTAGGTATACAACACAATTACATTTCTTATTGGGAATTGTACCTTTACATAATACATCTTGGTTCTTATTTTTTCCCTTTCCTAGCCCTCTCTTCATCCCCTCCACCCTTCCCTATTTACAAAGACTTTATTTCCATTTTTTCCACTTCTCTTCATTTTTCCTTTCCCTTCTTTCCTTTCCCCTGCCCCTCCCATTACCCCTACCCCTTTGGACCTTTTCTTCCTATTTTGCATTATCGATTATTCATTCTAATCATTGGTACATTTTAGGTATACAATATAATGACATTCATCATTGGAAATTTGCACCTTTACTGCTATCATGAAATCAACCAATAACAAATGCTAGAGGGGCTATGGGGAAAGAGGAACCCTGCTCCACTACTGGTGGGAGTGTAGACTGGTGCAACCACTGTGGAAATCAGTATGGAGATACCTCAAAGAACTAGGACTGGAAGTCCCATTTGACCCTGCTATTCCACTGCTGGGGACCTTCCCCAAAGAATTAAAAGAATCATACCACAGAGATATATGTGCACCCATGTTCATAGCAGCACAGTTTGTGATAGCTAAAACTTGGAAACAGCCCAAATGCCCATCAACTGGAGACTGGATAGAGAAAATGTGGTTTTTTGATAAAATGGAGTACTACTCAGCCATAAAAAATGAGAAATTAGAGACATTTTATAGCTAAGTGGATGCACATTGAGGTGATACTCTTAAGTGAAATAAATAGGACACACATGTATAAATACCAAATAGTTTCTTTGGTGTGAGAAACTGAAAGTGTAAATAAGAACTAAAATGTATAATAGGTAAAGTTAAATAGGAAGAACAGGGGCAAAGGGGAAGGAAGTGGGAGGGCTAGGGGAAAGGATAGAAGGGAATGGGATTAATAGAGAAAATGGAAAAATAGGAACAAAATCCTTGTTAATAGAGAGGAATGGAGGGGTTGAAGGGAGGGCTGGACAAGGGTGAAAAATAAGAACCACAATAAATTTAATTTTCTATTTCAAGATCTCATTTGTGTTTTAGTTTGCAACCTAAACTTTTTAACATTACCTGTTCAGTGATTATATAAATATTATAATACAAACATTTTCTTAGCAAAATCTACTTAGAGTTAATATTCTACCTCTTCTCTTTAAATATAAGAACACTGAAGTTGGGTGTGTTCGCACATTCCTGAAATCTCAGCACTCTGGGAGGCTGAAGCAAGAGATTTGCAAGCCTAGCCTGATCAACATTTTAACTAAGCAAGACTGTCTCTAAAAATAAATAAATAAATAAATAAATTTAATTAATTAATTAATTATTTTTTAAAAGGGACTAGGATTATAGTACTAAATATCCTAAATATTAAATATTATGAAAGTAGTATATATGCTTTATCCTAACCTGAGTCTTTACAACATATTTATAGTAATTTTTTCTCGACATAAACCCTGCAGAACAATTTTATCCTTACTTTAAATGAGCAATTGATTTTTAGATAAATTAAGAAAAGAAAAAACTTTGTCTTTCAATCAACAGCATCTATATAATTTTGGTGCTATTTTCTTTCCTGTAGTTCTGAGTCCAGTTCTTTTTCCCTCAGTGTGAAGACCTTCTTTTAGAAGATCTGATGAAAAAGTTTCTCCATTTTAATTTACCTTCATATTTTATTTCATGGTAATTTATGAAGGATTGTTTCAATATAATTTAAGGTTCAACTTTTTTTCTTTCTTCCTTTGGTTTGCTTTTGTTACTTTAAAGACATCATTAATTTTATTCTCCCTCCCCATGGAAAATTACATTGATCGTTCTTGCTGCTCTTTTAATTATAACGTGTACTTTTTCTTACCCTGGCTGCTGTTCTGTTTTGTTCTGTTCTTTATCTTTGATTTTCAGCAAGTTATATGTAGTATGTGTAAGTATAAATGTTTGCTGAAGAGCCATATATTGCCTTTTGACCAAATTCAGAAAATTTAGATTATTAGAGCATTTATATTTTTCCTTTTCTGTTCTAGTCTCTCTCAGTCTCTCCCCCCCACCCCCTTCTCTGTTTTTCTTTTTCCAATTACAGGTCACTAAACCACTTTGTATGGTCTATACTTCCCAAAGTTCTGTTTTGTTCTTTGTTTCTTTTCTGTTTTTTAAGTTTCTGATCTTTGGGGAAGATAATTTCTACTCATCTGCCTGAATGCTTCTTATTGACTGTCACTTCTGCCATTTCCAATCTAGTATTAAGATCATCCATTTTTTTCCCTTAAATTCTTCTATTGGTATATTTTAGGTATACAATATGTTTACATTTATCATTGAGTGCTTTTACCTGTACATGATCTATCTTGGTTTTTATTTTTTTCCCTATTACCTGTGTGCCCTTCACCCATTCCACCCTTCCCTATTTACATAGGCTTCATTTCTATTTTTTTTCTTTTCTCATGATTTTTCCTTTCGCTTCTTTCCTTTCCCCTTCCCCTCCCACCACCTCTATCCCTTGGAAACTTTTCCTATTTCAAAGTATCGATTATTCATTATTGATCCTTTCAATCCATATTTACACTTTCAGTTTCTCACACTAGAGAAACTATTTGGTATTTACACATGTGTCCTATTTATTTCACTTAAGAGTATGGCCTCAATATGCATCCATTTAGCTATAAATGACTCTAGTTTCTCATTCTTTATGGCTGAATAATACTCCATTTTATTTTAAAAACCACATATTCTTTATCCAGTTTCCAATTGATGGGCACTTGGGCTGTTTCCAAGCTTTAGCTATTACAAACTGTGCTGCTATAAACATGGGTGCACATATATTGCTGTGGTATGATTCTTTTAATTCTTTTGGGAAGATACCCAGTAGGGGAATAACTGGGTAAAAAGGGACCTCTAGCCCTAGTTCTTTGAGGTATCTCCATACTGATTTCCATAGTGGTTGCATCAGTCTGTACTCCCACCAACAATGGAGAAGGGTTCCTTTCTCCACAACCCTTGCCAGCATTTGTTATTGGTTGATTTCTTGATAGCTTGCCTTCTTTCTGGGGCGAGGTGGAATTTCAGTGTTGTTTTCATCTGCATCTCTCAAATGACCAGTGATGTTGAATATTTTTTCATGTACTTTTTTGCTGCTTTTACTTCTTTGTCTGAGAAATGTTTGTTCATTTCAGATGCACATTTTTGAATTGAGTATTTGAATTTGGGGTGTCTGATTTTTTTTCAATTCTTTATATATTCTAGATAGTAGTCCTTTGTCTGAGGTACAGCTGCTAAAATTTTTTTCCCACATTGTAGGTTGTCTCTTAGCTCTGTTGGTGGTTTCTCTTGCAGTGGAGAAGCTTTTTAATAAGGTGAGATCCCAGTTGTTGATTCTTTGTGCTATTTCCTGTGTTACTGAGATTTTGTTTATAAAGTCTTTTCCTATGCCAATGTCTTCAAGAGTTCTACCTAACTTATCTTCCAGCAAGTTTAATGTTTCTGTTTTAATATTTAGATCTTTAATCCACTTCCATCTTAGTTTAGTGCATGGTGGTAGGTATGGGTCTAGTTTTAATCTTTGGCAGGTTGAGATCCAGGTTTTCCAACACCATTTATTAAATAGGCTATCTTTCCTCCAATGAGCGTGATTGGCTCCTTTGTCAAGGATGAGGTTTCTGAGTATGTCTGGAATTGTTTCTGCACCTTCTAATCTATTCCACTGATCCTTGGGTCTGTTCCTTTGCCAGTACCATGCTGTTTTTATTACAGTAGCTTTGTAGTATAGTTACAAGTTGGGGATTGTGATATACCCAGCTATGTCTCTGTGGCCTGGAATTGCTTTAGCTATTCTAGGTCTCTTCTGGTTCCAAATGAATATTTGGATTGTTTTCTCTAGTTTTGTGAAATATTTTTTTTAAATTTCAATTGGCTTTGTATTAAATCTATGTAGTAGTTTTGGAATTATGGCCATTTTCACTATATTGGTTCTTCCTACTCAGGAACAAGGGCTGTCTGTCCATTTTCTTTTATCCTCCTTGATCTCCTTTTCCAGAGTTCTGTAGTTGTCAGTGTAGAAGGCTTTTGCTTCCTTTGTTGGATTGAATCCTAGATATTTCATTTTTTTTGGATGCTATTGTGAAAGGAATTATTTCCCTAATTTCTCTCTCAGTGAGTCTGTTATTTGTGTATAAGAAGGGTATTGTTTTTTGAGTGTTGACCTTATATCCAGCTACTCTATTGAATCAGTCATCCATTTTTTATTTCAGATATTATTTTCCACTAGAAATATTTCATTAGGTTTTTTTTTTTTTTAAAGCTTCCATTATTCAACTACATCCTGCTCTTTACTCGTTAGGTCTATCTCATCTTAGTCTAAATATGTTTTAGTGTTTATCTTCCAGTTCCAAAATCCTGGTCCTCCTAAGGTCTAGTTCTGTTGCTGCTACTTTTTTTTGGTTATTGACTGTTTTTTGTGCTTCTTAGATTTTCTAATATTTTTGATAATATGCTGGCCATTATAGTTGAAAAGATGTAAATGTGTATATTTTATGTTATTTTCCTGTTAAAGTTGCTAAGTTTTGTTCTGAAAGATAGTTATAATTATTGGCAAGTTGATTTTAATCTCAAGAAACTGTGTTTTATTCTTCATTAGGCAATATATATTTCAGCTTTCTCTATAATTTTATATTTTGGCCTTTGTTGTAAAGCAACATTTTTCAAACATTTTAGTTTCAGGATCCCCTTACCCTCTTAAAAAATTGAGTACTCAAAAGAGATTTTTTAAAAAAAACTCTGTGTTGTCATTAACAGTAAATACTACATTGGAAATTAAAACTAAGAAATTTTGAAGTTTTTTTAATAAATGTAAGCATGCATTTTGTTTTAACATAACTTTTAAAAAATTAACATATTTCGAAAACAAAATATTAGTGAGAAGAATGACATAGATTTATTTTTTTGAAAACTAATTGAATATATGTCTTAATAGAAAACAGCAGATTTCCATATCTAACTGCATTCATTTTGTTGCATTGGTTATCACTGAAGAAATTCCAGACCTACATGATAAGCAGCTTCAAAGTAATCAGAATTTAAAAACTTTTTTCATGCAAATGCAGGTATTTATCTTTGATACTAAGTTCAAAGGTGGTAATTCTTAAATTAGTTGTACTGAGAAATATGAAACCATATTAACCATCTTTTGCTCTTTTTATATATTGAAATCCATTGATCAGTTTTGCAGTTTGAGTGAAGATTTTCCTTATACAGGATTTCATAACACCGAGTATTGAAATTTTTTTAAAAAATGGCTCATGATTTATGGTATTTTCCAAGTTTTGACATATTTTTCTTATACAATGTAAGAAATTTGTATTCATCTATATCATCAAATAAACATTCAATATTGGGAATAACTAATACAACTTTTTACTTGAAAGTTCAAATTTTCTTATTGTTACAAATAGCATCAGTTGTTTTCTTGAAGATACAGCTCACTATATTATTATGTCTTGATCAAATGCCAACAAAATATCCAAAACTGATAATTATCTTTTTTGGTCAACATTTTTCTCAAGGAAAATGGTGTTCTATGAAAACACATTAAGGTCAACTTGGAACTCCAATTATTGTATGAATTTTTTGAGACATCTGTTGTATTTTGGTATGCATCAGAGATGCTTCATGCATATACAAAGACTATTAATATATAATGCAGCATCAAAATTTAATAAAATTATGAAAGTATATTGCTTCATCAAGGACATTCTTAGGTTGAGCTGAAAAAAATCTATGTATATAGCAATAATAATCTTACTCTTTTAGCACATGGCAGTGTGGAATACAATGCCATTAATAGACTTTTGTGTTGTGACATTAAGATGTGAGAAGTTTTACTTACCTATAGTTTTCCTCCTTAGTGTAAATGTCAACACAAGGGAAAAAGCAGTAACATTTGATATTATTGTGAAAACAGTTTTGGCTTTGTGTGGACTTCCTGTGACTGTCTATTAACCCTTTAGTGACTGTGAACCAACCACATTTTGAGATGAAAAACTGTAGGGAATAATCTGTAGTCCTAAATCATGACTTTTCAACCAAATGCCTGGCTCAGACAAGACCTGTCACTTTGGCTGGAATTTTATGCTATGGGATTTTCAGAATTTCTGTATAGTTCTCAGCTTTGTGGCAATCACTCTTAGCCTCAGAGTCTTCCTACATGCATGCGAAGTTCAGCTCTTGGTCAAGGACTATGGTGAAATCTCACATATGGCTCTGCTACCCCTTCAGACTTTTTCCACTTTGTAGTCCTGAGTCACATACACGCAATATCAATAGATCCAAATTTGTATCTCTGCCACCACAGAGTGAGACTGTTGTGCTTTGCATAGAAGTCCTATAATGGCACAAAACAGAAGGAATATGGACATGGTGTGATATCCATATGTGTGTTCCCTCTTTAAAGTATCACAGTCCTAAGTTATCTGCTGTCCAACGTTTGAAAATTTGCTTTGTGTATTTTTACTAGTTTCACAGTTGCTTGTAGCATGAAGTAAATATAGGACCAGTTTCTCTGACATCGCTAGAACTGGAAGTTCAGAAGATAGTTGGGAGTATATTAAAGAAACAATATAATATCTTATTTAACATATACATATATGTACTTATATATTTATAAACACATATATACACATCTATACATATATAAATAAATAAATATATGTCCACATATATACAGGAAAAGATTTAAAAATGTAAATAAAATCGCAAATCTGCTTACTTGACAGACACATTTCAAAAGTGTGTTTCCCACCGCAATTATCGCTTCTTTGGTAATTATTATTTCACAATGATTAGAAAATGTGAGAATAATGAAGAAAATATTAATTTACTTGAATCTTGGCAAAGTAATACAGCAGGGCAAAAGTCTATCCTGCCAATCTACAAAAGAGCCACACCAAGACAAGTTTTAAATTTTCACACAATTGGCAGTCGATTCTATATTAAACCTGGTATTAGGCACTAAACTAGTAATGAGAAATTCTAAAACTAAGTTTAAAATAATGTGTGCACAGATGAGTAAGATACATTTTAATATTGTTTAGAGTAAGTTTTTAAAATTAGGCTTCAAATGTTGAATTGATAATTACTTAACATGCACATGATAACTGGAATCAGCCTTTAGGTAATCTTTGATTTACAGTACATGTACAGTTATAATACTATATTTTGGAGCTGAAAGTCAAAGTGCAAGTTAAACACAGTATAGGATTGTGAGGAAATTCTTCTTTAACACTAATTAATTATCTGTCATTTTCTGAGGGCAATGAGGGCAGGGTCATATCAGAGAGGAATTTTTTCCCTCAGTGTCTAGTAAATAAGATCCATAAACAAACAGGTAATAACAGGGAGGATGAGACAAGCTTTTTTCAGATATCTTTATGAGATATATTAAGAGTAGAGACAGACTGTATAAAAACCTCAAACAATGGCAATTGAATTACACATTAAGAACTGAACAGACTTAGAAGAGTAATGTCAAGAAAGGATATCTCAGTACTAGAGATAATATGAAGAAAAATATGAAACTAAGAGGAATTGTTCTGGGAACTCTGAACAAGTGGTAGAGGCTACATAACTAGAATGAATTGTAGGAGATGACATTCAAATGCTGGGATCACAGTAAAAGGGTCTTTGTATTTGTGCTAGAGTTTAAAGTTAATTCTTTAGGGAGGCATAGCCAAATATCAAAAGGGTCTGATGTGATCAGATTCTTTTATGCCTCTCTTGCCAAGTAATACCAATTCATTGAGTTATTTAGCAAATATAAATTGAACAATAACGGAATGTCAGGCATTGTTTTTATATAAAGGTGTAGATTATGGACTTATCCAGTCATTATCCTTGTCCTTTTGGAAATTGCCCTGTATAGCAGAAGCGATAATCAAAGAATTCAATATACAATGATGTGATCATTGCTAAGAAAAGCGAAGACTTGATTTTTTTTTTTTTTAAGAAATAGCTGAGAAAATCTGATAATGGTGAGAAGAGGATGTAGGTTGAGAAAACCCTTTAGAAGAAAGTAATGTCTGGATTGAGACCTGAAGGAGTGGTGACCTAAGTAAATTGAGAGTAGGATTATTAAGTAGAATGGACAAATGAGTGCCAGCTAGGGCCAGAAGGAGCTTGTGACAAGAAAATGCTTGTGGTTAGAAATGCTGGAGTTTCTGAAAGTGATTTGTGAGAGCTGAGGTAAAATGTTAGGAAGATTTTTTTTTCTTTGTGTTATTACTATCAGCTATAGAAGGTAGTTAAGCATGACAACACTATAATCACATTAAATATTTTAAAATATCATATCAAGTAGGAAGAGTTGTTAGGATATAGTTTAAAAGATAGCCTCTTTAATAAATGGTGCTGGAAAAATTGGGCTTCACCTTGCCAAAGATTAAAACTAGACCTGTATCTCTCACCATGAACTAAACTAAAATCAAAATGGATTAAAGATCTAAATATTAAAATAGAAACTCTGAACCAGTTGGAACAGAGGTTAGGTAGAACCCTTGAAGACATTGGTGTAGGAAAAGATTTTAATAACAAAACCTCAGTTGCCCGTGAACTAGCACAAACAATCAACAAGTAGGATCTCTTCTTATTAAAAGGCTTCTGCACAGCAAGAGAAACCACCAGAAGGGTGAAGAGACAACCCACAATGTGGGAAAAAAATCTTCACCTGCTGTTCCTCAGACAAAGGTCTACTATCTCGAATCTATAAAGAACTTAAAAAGATCAGACATCCCAAATTTAAAGACCCAATCCAAAAATGGGCATCTGAAATGAACAGATATTTCTCAGACAAAGAAGTAGAAGTAGCAAATAAATACATGAAAAAATGTTCAACATCACTGGTCATTTGAGAGATGCAAATGAAAACAATACTGAGATTCCACTTCACTCCAGAAAGAATGGCTGCTATCATGAAATCAACCAATAACAAATGCTGGCAGGGCTGTGGGGAAAGAGGAACCCTGCTCCACTGCTGGTGGGAGTGTAGGCTGGTGCAAGCACTGTGGAAATCAGTATGGAGATACCTCAAAGAACTAGGACTGGAAGTCCCATTTGACCCCACTATTTCACTGCTGGGGATCTTCCCCCCAAAATTAAAAGAATCCTACCACAGTGATATATGTGCAGCCATGTTCATAGCAGCACAGTTTGTAATAGCTAAAACTTGGAAACAGCCCAAATGCCCATCAACTGGAGACTGGATAAAGAAAATATGGTTTTTTAATAAAATGGAGTACTACTCAGCCATAAAAAATGAGAAATTAGAGACATTTATAGCTAAGTGGATGCACATTGAGGTGATACTCTTAAGTGAAATAAATAGGACACACTTGAATAAATTCTGAATAATTTCTCTGGTGTGAGAAACTGAAAGCGTAAATAAGGACTAAATGTATAATAGGTAATGTGAAATAGGAAGAAAAGGGGCAAAGGGGAAGGGGAAGTGGGAGGGTTAGAGGAAAAGACAGAAGGGAACAGGATTAATATGAGAAAATGGAAAAATAGGAACAAAATCTTTGTAAATAGGGAGGAATGGAGTGGTTGAAGGGAGGGCTGGGCAAGGGTGAAAAACAAGAACCAAGATAGACTATGTAAAGGTGCAAATTTCCAATGATGAATGTCATTATATTGTATACCTAAAATGTACCAATGATTAGAATGAATAATCGATAATGCAAAATAGGAAGAAAAGGTCCAAAGGGGTAGGGGTAGTGGGAGGGTCAGGGGAAAGGAAAGAAGGGAAAGGAAAAATGAAGAGAAATGGAAAAAATGGAAATAAAGTCTTTGTAAATAGGGAAGGGTGGAGGGCGTGAAGGGAGGGCTAGGAATGGGGAAAAAATAAGAACCAAGATGTATTATGTAAGGGTACAATTCCCAATGAGAAATGTAATTGTGTTGTATACCTACAATGTACCAATAAAAGAATTTAATTTAAAAAAAGATCCCAAGAGATGATGATGGCCCTACTAGGGTAGTAACAGAGAGGAGATAAACTCAAGGGAGATTTGGGGATTAAAATGAAAGATTTACATAAATTGAACAGGAGATTGAGGTTGCACAGTACAGGGAGTGGAGAGATGTAGTCAGTAAGTTTCCTCCTGTATTCTTAATGATGTTAATGACTATGTGGATAAGGAGTTTACAGCTGTGCTACATAGGAAGGAAATAAATTCAGCATTGTATTGAGGTTGTGCTTCTTATAGAACATGAATTTAATGCTCAGTATGCAGTTCTTTAAACTTCTGGTGAGAATTTGGCCACACACAAATACATACACATTCTTGAGATTCACCTGCATGTGAATGTTACGGAAAATCAGAGCAAGACGTTTATTTATTTATTTATT
Organism: Heterocephalus glaber; assembly: GCF_053883595.1. Lineage (NCBI taxonomy): Eukaryota > Metazoa > Chordata > Mammalia > Rodentia > Bathyergidae > Heterocephalus > Heterocephalus glaber. Next base: position 13,149,231 of record NW_028258294.1, read on the forward strand.
TATTTATTGTTTTAGTTTACCCATGCCTTAGGTGAAATGCACTTATCCTTCAAACTTCAGACAGTTCTGTGAATTTCTTCATTACTCCTTTCACATTGGTAACAAAGCTTCAGTGCATGCTCTATGATCTGAGGAGCCAAAAATATATTGATATTATTAGTGAGAAGTAAATTGTTGGTTTTAAACACATAGCAATAATCTGATCAACAGCTAGGAAAGCAGCAAAACATTTCATTATGTTGAAAATAGTTCTGGTTATTTAAGAGTTGATATCTTCTAATCAAGCTACTATAATGAAGACCTTTATTAAATATTTCAGAGAAAGAAAATAGATTCATTATATGGGAAATTTATTAGCACATGCCACTGCAGCTGTTTAATGGTTTTCCCACTTTAAAGTCATGCTGTTTTGAGGGTGATAAGCACCACAAAAGAAAAACAGTCTCCTTGAACCTTATCTTTACTCAGACAGGGTAGTATATCCCAATGTTCTATGTTGATTTGGACCTCTACACTTCCAATCTGTTCTATATCCTTCAGTTTTAGTGAATCTATTTAACTACTTCTCTAAGCTTTTTACCCATTGCTTGGTATTGTGGAAGGCAATAGACAGATTTGAATTGGGAAAAGTCAAATCCTCATCTGAAAAATGAGAATAACATTCTCTGAGGATTTTTGTGAGCTAATAAAATAGAATATATGTACAGTGAGTGCTACATGTAAAATGTGTGTGTTTGTGTGTGTGTGTGTGTGTGGTAGGCACTTGGCAACTATATTTGTATGTTTTCTGTAACTCCCTCCTTTAAAGTTCTTTTTATTGGAATTTCTGTGAGTTGCTATCTTGAGAAACCCTGATAGAAATATAGGTAAGTATTCTGTGCTTCCCTCTCTCCATTGTCAGGAAAGAGTCAGACACCAAGAATACAGTACAATTATAGGATTAGAAATATCACCAAACTTAATATCTTTGCAAATACATCCACTAACATTTTTAAATGATTAAATCATTTTCCATTGATGCAGGAAGAACCCCATAGAAAAAATAGCCTGTATTCATGTACAGTTACTGTATTTGTTTATACTGAATTTAATATATGCCAATGCCAATAGTAATCAGATTTCTCAGTTAAAAAATGGAAAAACTACTGAAATGACCCCATGGCTCATACTAGGTGGCATTTGTTATTTTTGACATGAAAATATTAATGGAGAACATATTCTACTTCATCAGTATGGATACTAATCTGAAAAGCTATCCTGTTTTATGAATAGTTTTGTGTCAATTGCTTCTAAATTAGATCTGTATTTCCCTTGTGAATTCTTAATTAGTACCTTTACTCCCATCTAATTTAAATTGAATATTTTAATTTTCTTTGCACAAATTCTATTTTTGTATAACTCTAAAATACACTCTTTAAAAGGACGTTTTTCAAAAGGTCCAGATGGTACCAATAATTATTTATTATCTTTAGCTTCTACCATTATCTGTCATCCAATCTGTGGTATTATAAATCTTGTTCAATGCTCAGAATGGCTGTAGCAATTCAGTGAAAAAAGAATGCTTGTGCAATAAGAAGTTCAGAGGAATCACACATTATAGAGGTAGAACTACTTTGAAAGCTTTAATTAAGTCTGATGACTGCTGGCTTCATATTATGGTTTTATGAGTAGCTGCACATGACTCATCTAATCTTTGGCTCATCTCTAAGTCATTGAATAATATGTATATTTTCACAGAATTTGTCACAGTGTGAATTGAACTTTTATCTTTCACAAATGTCAAACTGAGAGAGGTCATTGGGAAGATGTTTTTTCCAATTTAATAACTAATTAAGACCCTTCAGTTAATTTTCACTGGATAGATATTAAGGAATTCTTCTTTTGAAGGTAGCGGGGGGAAACTCTCACAAGATTTTCATATCCAAAAGCAAGAAATATTTATTTAATTGTTATTTTTATTCTAAGAATAAATACATACTAAATGCTTGAAACATACCAAATCGTTTTTCAAACTCTTGTTTGACAAGAGTACTTACCTATGAAACTTTTCCTTTGAAACAGAATTAGACACGCTATTTGATTCCTTATCACTTTGTGCCTATTTGTGATACAAAATTTATTGCATTTTCTTTTTTATTTCTTATTTTCAATTTTTATTAGTACATGTTTGCAGTACACAAGGATTACATTCTTCATGAGGAGTTTGTACATGTACACAACATATCCTAAATTCTTTTTGGATCCCCTTTTCCTTTCCTCCCTCCCCCTCCCTGCATCTCTTGGTTCCCCTTCTCTTTTATAAAGATCTTCCTCACTTTTTTTCTAGTATCTATCTTTTATTTTGCTCTTTATTTATATTATGGGTTTCTTGTATAAGAAAAGCCATACAATAGTGAAGCTGCTGTGTCTGATTTATTTGACTTAACATTATAGCTTGAAGGTGCATCCATTTTCCTTGACTCAAGTTTATCCTTATAATTTGTTTTCATTTGACTGTTTAGATGATCTCATTGCACGTAAAACTTGTATTTTTCCATAAATTTTTGTTTCCACTTTGTCTAACAGACTAGATTTCATATACTATATCATGTATTCAATAAATAGCTTTTGAATTAATTAGTAATTAAAGTTTCTGAGAGTAGTTGTGAATGGACCTCAGTGATAAACTTGCCATATTATTAGGACATAGCATTTTGGAGGTTAACAAAAATATGTTTTCTTTTCTTCTCTATTTTCTCCTCTCTTCTTCATTATCTACTGTAAATTGCTATTAAATTTACTTCACCTAATATGCAAAATGCAATTAATTTTAAGAAGGCTGTTATAGAACTTTATAGTGGGTCTTGTTACAACTGTTTTACTCAGTGTTTCAGCCAAACGAAATATTTAAAAAATAAAATTTCTCAACTAAAATTATCTTGAATATTTGATTAAAAAGTCTTTTATGCATTTATCCAAATTGTTTGGAAGCTGCTAAATTATATCAGACCAAAAACCCACTTGAGACCTCCTGCAGTTATAAACCAATTTATTAATCAATTTATTCATTATATTATTTAGCTATGAATGACTAATTGTGATATTATCTAATTCACACTTCTGTATGCTCTCCACCATGATTTCACAAAAAAATGTCTAACATCTTATGATTAAATTTATTTATTTTATTTTATTTTATTCTTTTTTTTCAGGGTTACCTACTTGGTATTTATTTTCATATTGTTAGATGCCAAAGCAACTACATCACTAACTGATCCTTTTCCTCACATTTAATGTCTGTTCATTCTAAGAATTTGTTCAACGTCCTGGGGTCTTTTCCCGGAGCTGGGGGCATGACAGCTGCAGGCAAAGTGTTAGAAATCATCTGGCCAAAGATGTCCAGGTCGTCACCCAGGGCCGGCAGTGCGGCTGTGCTCCCGTTGGTCACTGGTGCCTCGGCAGGGCCATCAAGTCCTAAAAGATCAACAGTGAAATTTAATACCACTGAGTATCATCAGTAAGAAGGGTGGCATGAAAGAACTTTGAAAAACTCTCTCTTTCAAAAAGTAATGAAAACGTTTGAAAAAAATTTGATAAAAATCAACATTTCCAGGACAAATATCTTGTAATAACCTTGTTAGCAATTTTTTCAAGAAAAGTTATTTAATCTCAATAAAACCTGCAAGCATTATGATATTTTAACTTACTCTATCCCTATCTACCGCTTATCATCTCTTGATAGACTTGAAAACCAATGGCTTTATAATTTCTTTGAAAATCATGAGTCTAGTAGTCACTGGAGAATGTAGATGAAGTTGGACTTCCTACAAAACCCATTTCACAGCTAACTGTGATTATTTGATCTGTCTGGCAGTTTCCTAGAACATCACACTCATGGGCTGTCATGTTTTTTAAAAGGTCTGACTCAGAGCTTTTCCACTGTGAGCAAACTCTTGCTCAGGGATAGTTAATAAAACCATTTGTGGCAATTGCCTGGGGCACTGGTGAAAGTTGGGGCAAATGACAGGCTGACCAAAAAAAAAAAAAAAAAAAAAAATTCTGAAAGGCAAAGCTTCTTGAAAATGCCCCTAGTTGCTCTGAAAATCTCTGACATAGTCCTTGTAATCCTGAACACCCGTCACACACATAGTGTCATGTTCTTGTACAGGGCTATACTCATACATAGGAAAGACCTGAGAAGATCCCTACTTCTCACCTATGGCTTACTTTGAGGTTCTGCACAAGCAGGAAGGAAAGGTTAAGGTAGAGTTTTAAACTGCCAGGTTGAATGTTGAGCACATGCCCCAACAGATACACAGAAGTATTTAGTAAAAGCTGGAAACTATTGATTAGAGGCATTTAAGGAAAATTATGTTAAATCATTAATTGCCCTAACAAATAGTAACAGCAAAAACCCTGGGAAGATAAATTTATTTGTGCAATTGTCACATTACATTTCTTAAAATATTTATTTTTCAACCAAACATTCTGGAAAGAAACAAAGTCATATCCATTGAGAGGAAAAAGAAGTCAATTTTCCTAAAATTCTGTGGAAATTGTGACTGGCAAAGAACAAATGTGAATTTGCCATTTCAAAGACTTTAATTTAGCTATTTTAAATATGTTTTAAAACACTGAAGTAAATAATATCTAAAGGATAGAAACATAAGAACACCACATAGATAATATCACCAAGTAGATAATGTCAAGAATGAGATAATTGCAAGAAAGAAGTACATAAAAATTATGGAGTTGAGATGTACAAAAAAATTGAAATTAGACATTCATAGAGGTCCTTACCAGCAGACCTGACATAGGAAAAGAAAGAATCAATGAACTGATAGATGGTCAATTGAAAATGTGCAGCTGCAGGAACAGAGAAAAGAAAAACAAAGGAAAATGAACAAAGCCCCAGAGACCTGTTGGATACCACCAAGAGTATTAAAATATGCATACTGGAAATTCCATAATTAGTAGTGAGCAAGAGAAAGGTCTAGATTATTTGAAGTAATAATGTAAATATCTTTAAAATTTGATGAAAAATTAATTTTGGGTAGGATAAACTTGAAACTATGCAAACCTAGATACATAATGAGCAATTCAAGGCAAAAACAGAATCTTGGAAATGAGACAAGTGATTCCTCAAACAAAAGGATTCTCAATAAGTTAAGAGCTAATTTGTTATTTAAATTAATGAGATAGAAGTTGTGGCACTGCATATTCTATGGTTGAAACAAATTGAAAGCCTCTTAAAGAATGTTATAAAGACTTCCAATGAATGTAAAACGATTGCAATAAGAGACAATTTATTCTCTAATAAAAAACAGTGAAATTTTGAAAACTCAATAATGTATGGCTAATAAATAACATTGGACAAAAAAGAAAAATTAGAAAATATGTTGATATAAATGAAAATTAAAGCACAACACCACAATTTATGAGATGTAGCTAAAACAGGGCCAAGAGGCAAATTTATAGCATTAAAATACATATATTTAGGGCTGGAGGGATTTAGGTCAGTGGCACTGGTCCCTGTTTCACAAGCATAAGGTCCTGAGTTCGATCCTCTGTACCAAAAAACCACAAGAAAACAACCAACCAAACAACAAAAAAACCCTATATATTTAAAAAAGAAAAATCTAAATCTTAATAAATTATAAAAACCAGAAAATAACATCACTGGAAAACCGCAGACCAGTAACACTTGTAAATATAGATGCAAAAGTCCTCAAAAAAATCCTAGCAAACCTTACTCCGTAACACAACTATCCACTTTGATAGGTAGACAGTAGCTGCTCAAAGATGTCTGTATTCTAATCCCTAGAACATTCAAATATGTTAGGTTACATGGGAAAGGTGAACTAAGGTTACGATGAAATTAATGTTGCTAATTAAGCCATTTTAAAACTGTAAAAGAGCAAAAGTATTCTCATTTTTTCAGATAAACCTAATGGAATCACATAGTAATTGACCTGGGAAGAGAGGAGGAATAAAATGGAGGATAATGAGGTAAAAGTATCTCAAATGAACAAAAGTGTAAACCTAGGTAAAGAGACTTCTGAAATTTTCCATTGGTAAAACTAGAAACTTAAGAATGTTTTTTGAAAATTTAGCAAACAACGGTTTAACTAGTAGTAATTTTAGAAATAAACACTAAAAAAATCCCCTCCATGAGCCCAGTAGAAATTAATGATATGCTAATATGGTATAATTCCTCACTTTTAATAAAAATGTAGCCTAATAGTGAAAACAGATAATTAAATGATATACATATCTTTTTGTAAATGTTTTTATTATCTCAGAATTTTCAATCATTGTCAGCTATTATTCCTCTTTAAATTTCAAAGGAATTCTTTGATTTTGCTATTAAAATACTGAAGTTTAATTTGATATTATAAATATGAACATATTTTGAAACATAAGTTATGTATTTATTCTTAATCTAAAAATGTCATCTTTTATTGAGATATTTGTTATATAATTTTACATGTGCCTTTTTCCCACACTATTGTTTATTGAATATAGTCATTGCACACACAGATATTCTAATACTGAACTTCTCCACCATAGCAGCAATTAACTTCACATACGTTTTAGTGTTTTACAAATGGACCTCAGATTTTAATTTCCAATATTTGAAATCTTTTCATAAACACTTATAGATATGAGTTTACATTTGTGCTACATTTATTAAGAATTTTTAAAAAGACATGCATAGGATTTAATTGAAAATAATTTTCTTCATTTAAAAAAATGAGAATTGAGCAGTGAAAATTATTTTGCCTGACATTTTCAGAGATAAAGGAATACTTTTATATAACTTTTCTACTTTCTTACCTAGATATTTATCTTTCTAATTTTTTCCATATTCTCCATAAAATTTAAAATTTATAATTTCCTATGAATGGTATATATAGTATAAGCAACCATGAGTTGATAGTGGTTTATAATTAAATATAGAAGATGAGTCAGAGCTAATAAATCCATCATGTATTAAAGAAGGGAATGAAGAAATTAGTAATCAACAAATAATCCAAGAATGTAGTTTTTTTAATCCATATGAAACAAAGCATATATATACTTTTAAATGCTTAGAGCTACTTTATATGCCAGGAAATATTCTAAGTGAGGTAGCTATTTATGGTTGTTAAGGCACAATTCCAGGGATGCCATTTACAGGGTGGTTTACATACTATGCATATCATGTAATTATCTGTTTTCACTATTAGACTACATTTTTATTAAAAGTGAGGAATTATGCCATATTAGCATATCATTAATTTCTACTGGGCTCATGGAGGGGATTCTTTTTTAGTGTTTATTTCTAAAATTACTACTAGTTAAACCATTGTTTGCTAAATTTTCAAAAAACATTCTTAAGTTTCTGGCTTCTTAATTATTATAGTAAAAACTAGATGTTGATTAATTTACTTGTATTCAGAGGGAGAAATTTGTCTAACCTTTCTTCACTATACCTTTCTACTTTACCTACCCAGCTCCTAGAAGTGGTGTTGTTAGGTATGATTGTTATTGAAATGATTATTATTTACCACACGAATCTTACACTTCAAGAATTGTTGTCTGGACTTTACCTTTATTTTTTAAATCATATTTTTAACAATTATTTATACCTAAATCAACATATTCAATTGGTTTTAATGCTTAATATTATCTTTTGTATTTTGACTTTTTTTTCTCATGTTCCTGATTTTAATTTCTATCAGTTTGAATGTAGCTATAGGAAATTTTCTTTTTTCCTTTTCTCTCCTTTCTTTCTTTCTTTCTTTCTTTCTTTCTTTCTTTCTTTCTTTCTTTCTTTCTTTCTCTCTCTCTCTCTTCATTCATCTTTCTTTCTTTTTTGAGACAAAGTCTTACTATGTAGTTCAGGCTGGCCTTGAACTCATTATGTAGTACAGGCTAGCCTTGAACTCCCAGCAATCTTCCTGCCTCAAGCCTCCCAAGTGCTGGGATCAGAAGCATGCACCACCATGCCCAGCATTTTTTTAAGCAATATATAATAGTAATAATCATTTTAGTGATTTAAATATTCATGAATATCTTCTTAGCCCATATGCATAACAACTCCATAGGTTAAAAACTGTTTTGTCATAATGTTTTCCTTAAAACTTGGAATACTCTTTTTTCTTTTGATAATCAGGGTATTTCCAGAGAAATGTAAAGCTTTTGTATAGCTAAATTGTTTTACTGCTTGAATGATTTATGATTATTTCCTTTACTATTTGTATCAGTTAATGCTTACTAGAGAAACAGATTTAATGCAGATTATACAGATGTATAAGGATTTATAAGAGAGGCTTACAATAGGTGCCCACAGTGTCAGGTGTGGAAGAGTGCAAAAGCATGTCACTGTGCTGGAGATATGAAGAATCCAGTGGAAGGCTTGGAGTTCACTGTAATGTCCCCTGTGAGTCCATATCAGGAGGCTGAGGATCCACACTGGAAGGCTGAAAGGTCTGCACTGGAATTCAAGAGATGTCCAATATGAAAGTGAAGACTGGAGCTCCTCCAAAGAAACAGAAGGGACCATGTTTCTTAGTTTCTCTTTTATCCCATTCAGGCATATAAGCCTATTGGTTGGTGCCACTCACACCAGGGTAGGTCTTCTGTTTCAGTAAATCCCTGCAGGCACATCCAGAATTGTGCTGACCCTATTTAGTCGAGCAACTCGTATACAAATTGACACAATCAGTTAGCTATGACATTATCTTTGCAATTCTAAACATTATCGAGAAAATCAAATAAAACTTAAAAAGAAATTCATGTTTTCAATAGATTGGAAGTCTGTAAATGATTGTAATTTTCTTAAAATTACCATATTGATCAAATTCCTTGTTCAAATTTTGAGTGAAAGATTTATATATAATTACATATAAAATACATAACTATGGTGAAAAAGAAAAAAAGAAGGCAGAGGCTCATTCTAATAGACATCAAGTTTCAACGAAAAGGTATAAAAATTAAGATAGCATGATATGTTTACAATGAGAGAAGAAATAAATTGAAGAGAGGCCCCCACAACACATACCTTGAATTGGATTCATGCTTGTATGGACATTTTATTTATGACAAAAGTTAGAATGTAGAGCAGTGTCAAAGGGATTATCTTTTTAATAAAAATGCTGAGATAATTGGATATTCACTTGAAAGAGAATCTATCTCCATGTCTGTATAAAAGTCAATTTCAATGGTTAAAGGCAAAACAACAAACTTTTTAGGTGATGAATGAAACATATTTCCATGACCTTAAAGTAGAAAACAGATTTGTTACACAAAACAAAGCACTAGTAATGAAGAAGATTGATAAATTTCACTGTATTATACATCTGTTTACTAAATGTCATTGAGTGAGTTAGAACGCAAAGTACATAGTGTGGGGAAGTATTTGGAATATATGCAACTGTGACTTGACCCAGAATTCCTACAAATCAATGAGAAGAAGGTTAATAGTATGAATATAGAAAGAGGAATGAAAAGTCAATTCACAAGAGAATATCCAAATAGTCGATTAAAAATGTGTTCAGCCTCCAATAATAGAGAAATACAAATTAAAATCATATATAATACCAGTAGACATGGATGAGAATAACTAAAATGAAAAAAGACTGATAATAAATGTTGGCAAAGATGAAAACAGTGGGAATTTTGATGAACAAGGCAGATGCCATTTAAATAAGAAAGAACAATTTGAGGAAATAGTTTGATATTACCTACTAAAATTAAATGTTATGAATATCTGCAACTCAGTTATTCTATTTCTGGATATATAATCAAGAGAAATGCATGAACATACGCACTAAAACATGCATAATGATAGATGAATTATTCATAATAACCTCCAAATTATAAATAGGCCATATGTCCTATAACAATAGAATTATTAAATAAATTCTGGGGTATCAGAATAATGAAATACTTACATAACTATGAAAATTTACATTACAAATGTACACAATAGTATTTATGAATCCTAATAATAATTTTTAAAAGATTGTAAGAAAAAACCCAAGCATAATAAGTACTGGAAATTTTATCCTTAATCTTAGAGACACAAGCTTAACTAACTACTTGGATTAGAAAATGCCATTTTACCAACGTAAAACTCAGGATAGTAGCTTTTGAGGAGAGGAAGACTTTAGTGAGTGGAAAGATGTGTGCTGAAGGTTCCTGTGATGCTGCTGATTTTTGCAACTTTTTGGCCCTGCAGGTGGTTTCATGTTGATAATTATGATAGTTTACTGGTATGATTATTTGTATTTTCTATACTTTTATATGTTTGCTGTTTCAATATAAAATATTTGTTTTGTTTCCTAAAGGAAAATGTGCCAAATTTAAATAAATTTCTGGGGTACAATTCTAGAATAGTAATACTTTCTTTTATATCTTCTTTTAAATAAGAGCTATGATCTACCAAAATATTTTACACTACCTCTAGGCAAAAACACTAGTCTGAAATAAATTAATTAGAAGTTTCAATATTTAAAAAATTAAAAATTCTTGATTTATGAAGACAATAGAAGAAAAATTTAGTTTTGAACTCATCCCCCAACATATTGGATATATTTATTATCATGGACTTTGAACAAATGAGTCTGGAATCCTATATTAGTTTAAATTAATGAAAAAATTTTGACATATTACTATTAAAGTTCATATGCATTGAGATTTTCTAGGTACTTTTTCTGTTGTAAGATCTGATACAGACTATTAATTATGTTTATTTGTCCTTATCTCCTTAGACTTTTCTTGGCTGTGACAAATTCTTTTATTTTCTTTGATGACCTTGACAGTTCTGAGAAGTATTGATCAGATATTTTATAAAACTATGCCTCAAGTGAAATTTACCTTGTGGTTTTATAATTATTCTGGGATTGTGGAATTTGAAGAAAATCAGAGCAGTAAAGTTCCATTTTTATTGCATTGTATTCAGAGTACATGCAATCAACATAGCTTATCACTGTATACATTGATCATGGTCACCTGGCTGGGGTAGATTTTGTCAGATTTCTCTCCTCTAAAGTTAATATATTTTCATCTTTTATACATCATACTCTTTGGAAGAAGTCATGGTACACATCCTCAACCTAAGGAACGTTAAATCTCCACCACCTTGGCAAGTGATCTACAGTCACATCTTGGGTGTGACAAACTGGTCTATTTTCTGGTTATTCCACACACATTTGTTTCCTTTTATGTTATCAAACCTCTACCAGAATTATTCTTCCTAGCCTTCTTCATCTAGAAAAATTATGGATTCATTTTTCAAGATGAATTGCAAATGTAACTAAATATTTCTGAATCTTTGTCAAATATATAGTACTTTGCTGTGTTTTGTTCTGAACTTTGCATATACAGTATTTTTAGCAATTATTAAGTTTTATTGCAATTATGGCTTTATGTAGTTGTATCCCATTTGGCTATGAGCTTCACTGACACAGGAACTAGTTCTTATACACTACAGCCTGTGTGCCCAAAAGAATAACTGGAACTAATTTCTATTACATTTAAAACAAACTAAAACTAAGGAATTCTGTGAATGTTCTTGAAACATGAGTATTTCCACCACTGCTATATTCTTGTGAAGAAAAATATTGGGTGGAAACCACTTTGTAGTAAGGTATTTTCCTAATTAATCCTGCTATAGCAGAAGCTGTATATAGTCTACTCTTAATTATCTTCTTCAAAGTCTATTTCCTTCTTCCAGGAAACATAAACATGCTTAATTTAAAACAATGTACCTTCACAATGTGGTTTCCTGGGGGCTCTGCTTCAGAGGATTCATTACAAATCTCTACTTGCTAGGGTAATTATAAATAGAACATACTGGTAACTTCATAATGTTTGATCAGAGTGGTCAAATACTCTGTGCCAGCCTTTGGCCTGGAGCAAATGGTTTTTGATCTTGGTTGTTAATTTTTAAATTTCTGGAATGCCTACAGACTACAATTTCCTATTTTATGAGTATTTCTCATTGTGTTAATTAGGTGACATGTCATTTTTCAGTAATTTTTACTTCGATGAGCAAATAAATAATTGTTCTATGTTGAAATTCCATTGCTTTATATATGCTGTGGTAAAATGAATGAATAGTGCCTAAGAATTGTTGATTTCACTTTGAAAAGGCATCCCTAATTACACGCCAAAGATTTTTGGAAGTGGGAAAGATGTTTGGGAGCACTGCTGGTTTCTACCTAAGAGATAACGTTGCCTTTTGTCCTTTCTCTTTTTAAGAAAGGATTCAGCCATGTTCACCTGTGTGTTGACTATTTTGTGATGCCTGAATAGTGGGGCAATCTGACAGAATTAGATTTAAACCAGAAGAGTACATTGGGTCGCCTATAGGTGATTTCCTTTTCAGTATGGATTCACTTTGTTTGAGCTGCTTTTTAAATCACCTCATATTTGGTACAGATGGCAGGGGAGCACATTACAGAATTCTAAGTCAAACTCTAGGTCTGTTGTGATTTTCAGTGTGTTTGTCTTGAGAAAAGCATTTTCTAGGCTATCTGGGGAGAAAATGGTTTTCTGCTGAGCAGAGAATCATAGGCCATTAAGAGGGCATTGGAGGCCTCAGGCAGAGGTGGAAAAATCAACATGCTCTTGTCATAGAATGACTTTCCTGTCAGATTTCTGATTGCCAGGAGCCAGCTGGGATGAATTTTTTAAAACATTGAATTTGCACCTACAAGACAGAATTGAATTCTGGCTTCTGCACTTGCTGCCTATGTAATTTAAGGTCATGTTTCTCAATGCTTTTCAGTATTGTTCCACTAAGAAGCCCTTCAAAACATGTTTTGTTTTTTCTAAGAAATTTTAATAATGACAAATGTAATGTGTATGTTTATATAGTGAATGCATATCAATGCAAAGTTAAGAATAAGAACCTTTTTAAGATAAAAGGTCATCTATAAATTAGAAAGTTTTTAATATATAAGTGAACTTTATAACTATATTTGTTGAGTAACTTTTAATATACTTATTTACATATATAAATTATAAAGTATCAGATTGCATATAAAATTAGTACTAATCACAGCCATTTACTCACCATAGTTATGTAGATGATAAAACTCCTCTACAAGAAAATTAGTTTTCTCATGTCCTGGTAGATTCTGGACATATTTCACAATTGCAGTGTCACTGGTGCTTGTGTGGTAACCAAGAAAACTCAGCAATAGATTGCACCTTTTTTCAGGTAGGGAAACTATTGTAATTGTTAAGATACTTTTTGTCTTCAGGAACCAATTTTCATCCATTTGGAAGTTCTATCACCTCCATTGGAAGTTGTGTGTCTTAAGGCAAGGTCATTAATGTTAAGAGCTTTGGATTCTCAATTAATGAAGTAGGGATAATATTATCAAGCTCAGGTTCAAGGATGTGAAATTAAAAACCTTATACACGGCTTGATAGTATATTTTATGAAGCAATGTCTTTTATTATTAACCAAGGTCAGATATGTTAGTGGGTGCTAAGAATAATTAGTTGACTATAATATTAATAGGGTTTGATTCTTACATATAGAAATATATAGTATGAATAGGTGAGAAAACATAGGCAGATTATTTTAATATAATATGGCAAGGACAGTTGTAATACTGGGCAAAGAACAGGAATCTTGGATTAGTTTTCCTCTGAGTCAAGGAAACAGAGATGACAGATAAGTATCATCTTAAAGGATGAATAGAGAACGAGTCAGTAAGAGTCCTCACTCATATATGAGGGTAGAACAATCTAAGTGAAGGAATCAGGATCATAAAACTATATGATTCAATGTGCTTATAGAGGCAAAAATGTATAAATACATAAAAGGTAGGCTTAAATATATAAAAGATAGGCTTGAAGGGACAGTGTCATGGGTGCTGAAGTTTGGCTATAACCAGAAGACAAATCACAGAGTGAAATACATGTGTGTGTGTGTGTGTGTGTGTGTGTGTGTGTCTTATAGAGCTTGGACTTTATTCTGTCCGTCAATGCTTCTTAATCATTCTCAGGAACATATTTTAACAACAGAGACTACTATAACACTATTTTTTAATCATTTAACTTAAAATTTCATATGAATTTTGGATTCTACCTCATTATATACTTGCTTACTAATAAGATGATAATTTGGAAATTATTTGCTGTATAAATTACTCCGAAAAATATTTGAGTAAAATTATGACCTTAAAAGATGCTCCATTATGGTTTGAACTTTTTTTCATACAGTTGTCTCTGTGATAAAAGGTATGGCCTTTAGATTTTCAGAAAATTTTAAACAGATTAGGGAGGTAGTAACAGTGATACTTCTTCCTTAAGGAGAATATGTAGGTAAAAGAGGAGAGTTGAATTTGCCTTCAGTAGACTATTTAGGTGGAAGAGAGGAGGATGGATTTCAAAGAGTGGAAAGGAGCAGGAGATCACTGCAGTAGTTTAAATGAATGTTAAATAAGTTAGCTCCCAAACTCCTGTGGAAACTGAGAGATAAGGGTTTTATCTTCCTTGATGATTACATTTCAAAAGGATGGCATCCAGGACCTTTAGAAACACATTTTGAGTTGTAAACCTGGAAAGAAGCTTTTAAAAAGATTTATGTGCCAAAAGGGAAAAGAAAGGATTTACAATTACACATTTTGTATGGTACATAGCTTAAGAAAATGGAGATGAATGTCAGGAAGATGGAGAGTCAGGAAGAAGCCTCTTTAAAATACAGTAAAGCAGAGGGAAACATTAAGTTCATCACTGTCAGTCTGAAAGATTAAATTTTAAAGTTGATCTCCAGCAATTTGTGCATAAAATAATAAGAGAAAGAGGGAGAGAAAAGAGACTATGGACAAATCTATATGAATAACAAGTAAATACAAAAAATAGTAATTCCATGAATATGAGCCCATTTATGTACATTTTTGCTTTCACAATATGACTTGGTCAGAAGCAACACTGTCTGAAGTGCTATCACAGTTTAATCATAACTGATATGCTATAAAACAGCACACTTCACATGTTTGTGAATAATGGTTCTGACAAAAGCATTATATAAGTAAGGTTAATCCATTCCCAAAATATATGCATCCATTTCTGTGAAGATGGATCTCTGACCCTTCATAATGGGAAAGGTCCCGTACAATCAACCTGCGAATTTTTGACTCTACCTCACACTTAGAAATGATGTCTTATCAGTTATGCAAGATTGATTTCTTCTTGGACACTCTGAAGTAGAAATAATTAGGTCATATTTGTAAGAGAAACTCCATGTTTTGAACTGAAGATAGCTTCCATCCTTGGCACAAGGAGCTCTTTGTAAACAGGCCCATTGGGCTTGTAATAAAATGGCTGAAGTAAAACAGTGGCTGAAACATGTATGATTTTGTCCACTGGACTGCTGACAACCTCCTTTGTTGAACATTTACACGGGTCAAAAATATATATATTTTATGTGTCCATTGTGAGAGGCCCAGCTACCTAAGACTGTCACTAATCTCCCAATCCTTTTTCTATGTCTATGTCTATGAGCATCTAAACTATTGGTAATGTATGTGAGTCAGATGTATCTTAGAAAAAAAGTGGACAAATGAATATACTATTTGAACTTCTGCTTCCTTTGCTGCTGTCATTCAGAGACTCTTTTCTTTTTCTGGTTTGCATATTTTATTAAGACATCCAAACTACTTTATAGTTTCTGCTCTTCTGATCCAATCATCAAAATAGTGGACCAGTAGAATATTATGTAGAATGTCAAGATGACTAGCATCTCATAAACTATATCATGGCAGAGGGTAGAAGATTTGTTTTAGTTTTAAGATAAAACTATGAAGGTATATTGCTTGTCTTTGCAGAAAAAGTAAAATTGTTTTTTGTGTTCTTTGCACATTGGTAGAGAGAACAGTATAAGCCAAATCAATAGCCTCATATGAATTATCAGAGATGTGTTGATTTCCTAAAGTAAAATGTATATGTGGAATAACAGCTGCAGTTAGATTCACTTTCTGATTATTTTGTGATCATCCAGTCAACTCCCATATCCAACCAACTTCTTTGTGAATATGACAATCATGTTACTTAAATAGGAATGTTGTAAGTATCATTACTCTTGCATCATATAAGTTTCTGATGTTGACAATAATCTCTGAAATTTCCTGAGGAATGTATTGTTAATAAATCTGATTTACTGTTTTCTAAGTCTGAAGTTCCAGGAGCTTCCATTTAGTTCTTCCTACCATGGAAATTACTCCATAGCTCAAAAAGTCAGTTCAGGTATTCTACCAGTTTTCGAGTATGCCTGTTTTAACTGCAATCAGGGACTATTGTGAAACATACATAGAGTGGATATATGTAGATTCAATAAGTCATTCAAATCTAAGCTGAGATACCATTGATCACCTGACCATCATAAATACCTCTTTTGACTGATAGGTCATCAGTGGCATTTTGGGTCCCAATGATTACTGACAGTTCACCGAGGCCTAGTAATATCCAGAAATTCCAGGTATTCAACTTTTCCACAATACTGTTATTATTGTTATTATCCTTTTGGGAAAGGTTGGGAGGAATAATAATGATCATATGTTAATAGTATTGTTGCAGGGTCCTTCCACAAGAAGATCTATATTTATTTTAATTAAAGGATCTGTATTTTTGAACTGCCTTGGGTATATAACAAATGAGTGTCAAGAAGCCATGACTTAGCATAGTGGTGATTTAAGCCAGGCCACCAGATTTAAGTGTGTTTTCTGTGATGGGGTTTAAATAGTTTCCTTGTAGGTTTCGCATCTGTTTCATTCCTGGGGACATTGTAGTCAATCAGTCAGTGTGAGGGATCCCTGAAGGTAAAAATATTCTGATTACTGGTAAATCCCTGCCACCTTTTATGGCAAATATGCTCATCTTATGTTTGGCAATTAAGCTCTTTCCACTTGGTCTCTGCTTCTCTAGGAATTCTATATTTCTCCTTGAAATCAAGAGCCCCTCTCATTTGTTACATCCCTCATTATAATATCTTTTTAACTATGAAGTAGAACCATTATTTTCAAGGATGAGGATCTTTCCCTTAATAATATATTGACAGATTACCTAGTAAGTTCTCTAATATAAATGGTTTTCTTGACCTGGTGTTATGTTTCACCCTTCCTGGTTTAACAGTTATACGATCAACTCCTATACATATGTCCTAGTTGAATGGAAGTATGTAACTGACACCTGGGCAATACTCTTGCAAGGAATCTGCCCCAGTGAGATAATTAGAGTTTTCAAGCAAAGGAAAGCTAGTTTCCTTGGATACAAGAGTGCAAGTTACTTCCACTAGTAAGGGAGTTTTAACTTGCCTCAGGTACTGAGATGTTTGTTTTCATCTAAGTCTACCCAGATGTCTTCATTCAGAGTTTGAGTAGCATATTGTTTTTTAATCAACATCCTAGTGCTTACTTGTGAGACTTGGGGAAAGATATGAATTTAATTGATGCTTTTAAAATATTATCACCTAAATAACTCTATTAGTATTTGATTTTTAAGCAATATCAATCCATGGAAGATCCCTATTGGTTTTTGTTTTGTTTATTTGGGAGATTTTTGTCTGTTTCCTTAGAAGTACCTAATTATATTTAGTATATTCTGTCTACACTATAACTTTGCAGTTGTAATTACTGCAGATACATATGAACCCTCTGCTTAGGCATCCAAGTCCTTGGAATTTCACCACAATCCAATGCATGATAGCATGGTTAACTGTGATGTACTGACTGACATGAATTAACAACACACACTGCATCGACACTAGCTTGGCATTATATTTAGCTTTAAGGAAGGGAATATATATATATATATATAATAGTTATACATGTATATTTGAGTGTCTATTTTCTGTGACTACTTCTTATACCAAACGTGTATCAGTCAAGGTCACATCAGGGCAAATGAGACCAATAATTTGGAGAAAGAAAATTTAATATGAGAAAAATTAACAAGTAAATTTCAGTTGAAAAAAATCGGAAAACTAAGAATTATAGAAGTAGAAAATTTAAAAGGTAGCCACTTCTATTAGGATTGAAAGACAATGAACAAAGAAAGACTAAGAATATAGGAAATCTCTCTTAATCTGAGGTTAATACCTTTTGGAGGGGTGGCTGAAACACAAAAGTGCAACCTAATGATGGTAAAGAAATTTGTTTGAGTATGAGGCTAGAGGTCATCAGTAACTGTGACCCTTTATATGGCTGAAAACAATTTTCCAGAGGTTGCTAGCTGGAGCTTGGATATAAAAACATACAAATGGGTGGATGAAGAAATTTTCTGGAGAGTGCAGGCTCTTACTTTGTAACAGTCACTACATAGAGTGCCTCTTGGCCACACAAACACCAATCTGCTGGCAAAAGAATGAAGATAGTACACTAGATAGAAATCAGGAAGAGGTCTTTTCCTTGTATGATGACTTTACAGTTTTCCTCCATTTTCCTGTATCAGTAAACTCTTAACAACTAGCTGCTTGGTGAAAGAGAAATAACTATCCCACTCACATCTAATATCATAAAGAAAAAGGGCGAATTTGGAGCAGAAATGAATAAATTGTTATTGGCACAAGTAAGATGGTCTATATAGTTTTGGACATTAGGATTCTGACACCTATAATACATTAATGGAAATCACCAATAAACCTGTAAGCAGAACGTCCTGAACAATTTCAGGGCTTTCAACGCAGATATAGTCCATTTAGGAGCGCTTGAGATCTCCAAGGAGAATATATAAAGAGAATATTATTGAGCTAAATAATTCAAGAGTCAGAGGAAATACCATTATGTAACAGCTTATCAGAAAAAAAAAATTAGAAGCCCCCAAAAGAGAGCTAGAATAAGTCAGAGTAGGACAGCCAGAGTTGGTAGTTTTATGAAGCCAAAGTGTAGAGGTTCAAGAAAGAGTGATCTTGAGTGTTAAATTTAGCAGAAGGAACTAAAGAAAAGGCATGAATGAAGGCAATACATATTCCTGATTAAAAAGCCATCTGGAATAAGACACATCCAAGTTTAATTTAGAGAGATAAATGAAAATTTCAAGATGTTTGCCTACAAATGAAACGATAGGCATAATGAAGTGAGCTGGAAGCATAGTGAAAGTGGCTGTTGAATGGTCAAGGATATTTATGTCTTTGCATAGGAATAACTTGACAGGTTTTAGCCTACAGATGTCCTTTGTCTCATATTATGTTCTTTTGAAAAAATATGACCTCCAATATCTGAAGGGGACCATGAATTTCCTATTATATTTTATCTACCTCGAAACTTTCATTTATGTTACCTGCCTTGTCCTTACAGGCATTTTGGAATACTGACATTTAGGATGCATATTTTGAAAAAATGGACAAAAGGAGATTGTTAGGTATTTTTTCAGAATGGAAATTTATGGCATAATGGATTTAATGTACACTGGAACTATAAAGAAATTTTGAAATAATTGACCTCTGTAACTTCATTTAATGCTTATGAACTAAGCACAGTGCTGTTAAAATTAGCAAAGGTAAAGGCTTTCTCAAGGTCACACAGCCAATATGTGATAGAGAGGTGGTTAAAACTGAACTTTTTCCCCATTTACTCTTAAGAACATCATTATAGGGTGGTAACTTCTATTCTCCTGAAACTCTCTCTCATCATACCAGTTTCAAGGAAAAAAATGTAGACCAAAGAGAAAGCTTTTGGGAATATAAGAAACTAATCTTTAGGAATTGAGCACAATATTATTCTACTGTTTTTAACCTAGATATTTTCCTATCTGTTATCAAACAAATCAAATTCTGACTATAATTTGCTATTCTTCCATTTAAAAATCTATGGTATTATTGATTTCCATTATTTAAGCTATTGTTTGGCTCTTGTTTTTGTTTAGGCACTGAAATGACATGGGCATTAAGAACAGTGTAATACTGGTCAGTTGCTTCAAGATCTATAGGTGCTGGTGGATTTCAAAGTACTGAAGATCACAGTTATCCTCTTCCTTCTCTAACAAGTCCATATTTTTCAGAGTTACAGTACACAGAAAACAAAAAAAATGAACATCAAGCTATAAGATGGGTATCAAAAGCTCAAGTTACTTTTATAATAATTTTTGTGAAAACAGGAACAAAATAAAAATACGTGTTACCAATTTATGAATGACTGATTTCTCTGAGATCCAGCTTGTCCATTTTATGTACCTCATTTTTCAACAGAATGTAGAAAAAACCAAGAGTAGTAGTTCAGAAAATTATTAGAAAAAGATAAGTGTGTGTTATTAGGAACTTTCCTCTTACTATCAGTGAAAACTTAAGCAAGCGATGATATCTTTGAAGCTTGTTTTCTATTGGAAAAAAAACTATTTCTAATTTATAAATGTAATATATGAAAAAAATGCAAAATGCATATTAAATGTCTAGAAACATGCCTGGTACTTGAAATCTTTTAATATATGTCATAGTTATTATTATTTTTGTATAGATAATAATATTAGTAATACTGATAATGATAATGATGACATAGTTCTTGTTTCACTATATTATATAAAATCTTTCAGTGACTTTATTTTAGAAAGCTAAAACTCAAAAGCACATGTCAAAAAGCATGGAATTAGTCACTTCTAGATTATAACACACACCCAAAACACATATACACACGCAAACACACAAACACACACAGAGTTTACAGTATATTTACATTGGATTTCTCTTCCTTTCCAAATAAGCCCCATGTTTTTGTACCTCTGTCATAGTTGCTTCTGTTCTACCTGTGAAGAAAGCCATATCTCTATTGCTATTTTAATAAAATCTTACTCTTCCATGAAGGGATCTTTTATAGAAAACATTTTAAAATGTATAAAATAGTAATTTCTCTTTCATATGTACATGGGTTCGTTATTTAGAAATTTCTCTTAGCTATTGATGTGTAAGTCTTTAAGATTATGGAATATGGTGCTTGCTTTGGCAGCACATATATTAAAATATGGACTATGTCATCTTTGTATATTACACAAAAATTAGGATAGTGTTTTACAAACATGTCATACAAAAAGTAAGCTCCACTTCTCTCTAGATGAAGAGGGCCATTTTTGCTTCATTATCTCTTTGATATATTTTATTTTTTATTCATTGTTTATTGATACATTTGAGGTGTAAATTATTATTGCCTTCATCATTGGGAATTTGTACATATACATGATATATCTTGGTTCTTGATTTTTCCCATTCTCCTTCACTCCCTTCCACCCCTTAACTGCTCCCTGCTTATAAAAGCTTTGTTTCTGTTTTTTCCTTCTTTTCTTATTTTTTTTCTTTTCTTTCCCCCACCTCCCTAATTCCCCTTCCCCTTTGAACCTTTTCTTCCTATTTCACAATATCAATTATACATTTTAAATAAAATTTCTTAGATGATGACTCTTTGGCTGGTTATGCTTACCACTCAGTTGTAATTGGGTAGTGGTTGCTGTGCTTTATGACTATATGAACATGCTGTGGGGACTAGGAATGTAGAAAGTAGAATACATGAGAAAAGTAGGAGAGAGGAAGAAATATACAACCACAACAAAACCTCAAAAATAGATCCTATGTTAATTCTAACATTAGCCAATGTTTTTCAGCTTCCTGTTTCTCAGCTTTCTTCACAAGAGAAAAATAATAGTTGTTTTTGCTTCCTTAGATTCCATGTACTGAAAACATATACTACAAAAATTGTTTTAAAACCCCATAAAATTGCAGGGGAAAAAATGAATGAAATGACATAAAATGTAAAACATCTTGTGCACATTCTGGAACTCAAGAAAATTAACTTTACCCTCACTTTTTGCCTTAGAGGTGTTAGATATAATTTATCACCAAAAGAATCCATTCTTATCTATCTTACAGAGATATTCAAATGTGTGAAGTACTTTTATGATATAGGTCACTTGATACTTGAAAATGGCCAAATGTACTGATGACAAACTAAAATGAGTAGTAAATGCACTGTTTGTGAGGTGTAAAAATGTCACTTAATAAGTACTTACTAATCTTTTAATAGTGTCAGTCATAGAACCAAAGGTGAATAAGATTCAGGTGTAAACACTATGATATGGTTCTTTTAACTTCTAAGTTCTTGGTTTTTAAGTGACACAAAATCAATTGAAGCCTTATTGTTGTTTGGTAAGCTATATAAAATGAATTTGGTGAATCAGCTGAGAACCTATGGGTAATCTGTTTAAAATAATGGATATGTCTGAAAGGCATTGAGGAAGGTGTCTTGTGATAAACTAACATTGTTCTGATGGTTTTTTGTTCTCATAACAAAAATATTAGAATATTATATTGTAAAATGTATTAACTACTAATAAGGTATGTGTTTGTATTATAAACAAGCTTAACAGAATACTCTGATTATTTTCTTAGATTATACCCTTTTTGTTATTATACATTTGTAATTTATAGTAAGTAAAATTCTGTTAATTCTCTACACTCCCATCTCTTCTCTGGAATATGTCTTCTCAATTTTTAGGCCTCTTTATGAATCCTGCTATTGATCAAATCATAATTAGATGGTTCCTTCCTTTCTAATCCACCCTAATTAAAGCAACAATCATTCCTTTCCCTAAATTATTTTAATCAGACTGCTCCCTACCTAGTAAATCATTGTATGATTGTATCTACTAGTTAGCTCTAGAATCAAACTCTTCAACATCTGCCTCAAAGCCTTCAACTCCTGTTGCTCATACTGGGTTTGATCCATGGTACACATATTCAGACAAAATAAACCTTTACTCCAAACACACTTACCTTACTACTGTGTTTCAGGTTCCAGGATCTTAATACACCCCTCCACTCCCTCCTTTGCCTTTAAAAATGAACTCTTATGTAGAACTCAGTTGTATCCTCATCTACCTGTAGATTTTTTTTCCAAATTCACTTTCTCAATCACTGTCTGTCACAAACTCTTCTAGATTCTGACAAAGCTCTTCCTTTAGTATTTTCTTAGCTATTATTCCCTAAGTATGAGATCCAAAGGATTGAAACACCACACACACACACACACACACACACACACACACTTCCATTGTGACATTGAATGCTTACTTTATTCCAGGCTCTCCATAAAGAACTTTGGACACATATATTTTTTAAAAATGAATGAAACTCTATAAAGGAGTTGGTTTTCTTTTGTCATTTTACAGATAGTGAAAATGAGATACAGAGAGTTAATACAACATCTTTAAAGTAATTGGCAAGTTTTTTGGAAGTGGATTCTGAGGCAAGGCATCTGGTTTCAGTGAAATGTACTTTTCATCACCAAACAGTAAGATACCCACAGTAACTTATATCTGTACATTTTTTCGGTGGGACTCTTTATGTCTTTGTTATATTTGCCCATTCATACTTCACTAGTAGGACTCAGATTATTTCTTTTTATTTTACTTTATTTTTTTGAGGAATCTCCATACTGATTTCCATAGTGGCTGTACTAGTTTATATTCACTCTAAGGATGTAGATGGGTTTCTACCTGCCTCCCCGGTCTTGCCAGAATATGATATTATTAGATTTCTTGATGAGAGACATTCTTTGTAGGTTAAAATGGAATCTTGGCATTGTTTTAATTTGCATATATTTAATAGACAGAGATGTTTATGTATTTATTGCCCATTTGTACTTGTTCTCAGAAATATCTATTTCAATTGCCCATTTTTCGAATAGGTCTTTTATTTTGGGGAGGTCTATTTTTGTGTTGCTTATATTCTAGATATTAGTGCTCTGTCTAAGGAATTGCTGACAATTTTTTTTTCCTATTTTGTAGGCTAACTCTTGTATCCTTTGTGTGCAAAAGGTTTTTAACTTGATATGATCCAATTTGCTGATTCTTGATGCTATTTCTGGTGCAATTGAGATTCTGTTAAGATTAAACAGATCAGTCCCATGTCTTGAAGTATTTTGTCCACAAAGTAGAACCTCAAAACACATTGTTTCTTAACTTGCTAGCTAGAATTTAAGCAGAGTTTGTTTTTCTTTTTTAAATTCTTTAATTGGTACATTTTAGGTATACGATACATTTACATTTATCATTGGGTGCTTGTACCTGTACATGATGCATCTTAGTTCTTATTTTTTTCCCGATTACCTGTGTGCCCTTCACCCCCACCACACTTCTCTATTTACATAGATTTTGTTTCCCTTTTTTTTCTTTTCTCATAATTTTTCCTTTCCCTTCTTCCCTTTCCCCTTCCGCTCCCACCACCCCTACACCTTTGAAACTTTTCCTATTTCAAATTATCAATTATTCATTTTAATCATTTTAATCCTTATTTACACTTTGAGTTTCTCACACTAGAGAAACTATTCAGTATTTACATATGTTTGTCCTATTTATTGCACTTAACAGTATGGCCTCAATATGCATCCATTTAACTATAAAGGTCTCTAGTTTCTCATTCTTTATGGCTGAGTAGTACTCCATTTTATAAAAAAAAACCCCACATCTTCTTTTTCCAGTTGATGGGCACTTGGGCTGTTTACAAGCTTTAGCTATTACAAACTGTGCTGCTATAAACATAGGTGCACATATATTACTGTGGTATGATTCTTTTAATTCTTTTGGGAAAATACCCAGCAGGGGAATAGCTGGGTCAAATGGGACCTCTAGTCCTAGTTCTTAGAGGTATTTCCATACTGTTTTCCACAGTGGTTGCACCAGTCTACACTCCCACCAACAATGGAGAAGGGTTCCTTTCTCTCCACAACCCCACCAGCATTTGTTATTGGTTGATTTCTTGATAGCAGCCATTCTTTGTGGGGTGAGGTGGAATCTCAGTGTTGTTTTCATCTGCATCTCTCCAATGACCAGTGTTGCTGAACATTTTTTCACATATTTATTTGCTGCTTTTACTTCTTTGAGAAATGTCTGTTCATTTCAGATGCCCATTTTTAAATTGGGTCTTTGAATTTGGGGGCTCTGATTTTTTTCAATTCTTTATATATTCTAGATAGTAGACCTTTGTCTGAGGTACAGCTGCTAACATTTTTTTCCCACATTGTAGGTTGTCTCTTAGCTCTGTTGGTGGTTTATCTTGGAATGCAGAAGCTTTTTAATATGATGAGATCCAGTTGTTGATTCTTTGTGCTACCTTCCGTGCTACTGAAGTTTAGTTCATAAGGTCTTTTCCTATGCCAATGTCTTCAAGAGTTCTACCGAACTTATCTTCCAGCAATTTTAGTGTTTCTGTATTAATATTTAGATCTTTAATCCACTTCAATCTTTGTTTAGTGCATCATGATAGATATGGGTCTAGTTTTAATCTTTGGCGGGTTGAGATTCAATTTTTCCAACACCATTTATTAAATAGGCTATCTTTCCTCCAATGAGGGTGGTTGGCTCCTTTGTCAAAGATGAGGTGGCTGAGTATGTCTGGAGTTGCTTCTGCATCTTCTAATCTATTCCACTGATTCTTGGGTCTGTTTCTTTGCCAGTACCATGCTCTTTTAATCACAGTAGCTTTGTAGTATAGTTTCAAGTTGAGGATTGTGATACCCCCAGCCATGTGCAGAGTTTGTTTTTCTCTCTCATCAAATTTTAGATTAGGGCTTTAATTTTTTGCATGTGTTTTCTCTGAATTTCAGAAGATTGAAAACTTAGAACTCTAAAAATCTCTGAAGCTGATGTTCTATCCATTAACCACACACTACATGCCTGGCACTGCACTAGCCACTGGAATTAAGGAAAAAATAAAATCATCCTCAGTTGACAGAAATAGCTATCCCATTGGAGGATAGTATTAAACCAAATATAGGCAATTGCTTATTTGATTATAATTAACTGCTACAAAAAATAATTATTATTTTAATTATAATTTGATTATAGTTTTCAAAAATGGTCTGAAGGAGGTGTATAGGGAATTATATAATTGCATGATAAAGATATTTAACTTTGAGAATATCAGAAAAGTATTTCTCGAAAAAGCAACACTTAAGCCTGAGGGGATAATGGAAATTGGCTAGGTGAAAGAGATGAAAATACATGGTATCATTTTAGATAAGAGAACAACATTTGATGGGGCCTATGGTGATTAGGTGTTGGGACCTTTGAGAAGCTAAAAAGAAGGCCAAATTGCTGTCATTGAGCAGGGATGTAGTGTGGGATAAAACTGGGGAAGCAGGAAGGTACCAGATCACACAGGACTTTGGACTAGTTAAGAGTCTTTGTGTTCAGTACTTTGTAGTCCCTTTCCATGTCCTTTTTATTCCTCCACAAGCTATCTCCCTCAGTGCTCCATATTTCCACATCTGACTTTACTTTCCTCTGTCAGCAGTTAAATGATGAAATAAACATTTCATTAGTGACTGAGAAGGCTTAAAGTTTAATGTTTTCCATGACCTTTGTATTATAATAAGAAACAGTGCTTATGTTTTATTTATAGTAACAAATTAAGATATAATTATTGTATTTTACTCACAGGGCATTTCTTCTGTGAGCGGAAGGGTAGCTGGTTTGGAGGTGGTGATATTATGATACAATCAGGGAACCTCCCACCTGTCAATGGAGGGTTGGTCATCATAAAATGAAAGAGTTATTTTTCTCAAGTTTTTGCCCTTTACATGTTTCATCTAAGTTTTTTTATCATCGTGAGGGTGGTGAGATGTAGATGGTGATATGTAAAGCATATAAAGAATTATTAATGATGTCTGTGTGTATGTGTATTAATGTAGAAGACAATTTTGTCTGATAAATTTAGTAAGGAATTCTTCAATTAAGTAGCTACCCATTCTATCCCATAAATGAATAAAACATTTGAAACATAATCCAAAATTCTGCCACTCATTTTTTACTTTAAGAAAAAACCCCACATTATCTATATCTTTCTTCACCTATCATGAGTCTTGTGGTGCTTGAACCTGCCACTTGAAGCCATGATTAACAACGTACTTAATTCCTTTGGCTTTTTTTTCCCCCTCACAGCTGGCAGATGGACTGAGCCACATTGGTGTTTAGGCTGCAAAGAAATGGTGTTACAGTCTGTGGCTTTCTCTGTTTTGATCCAAATACCCCGAAGATAAAGCAAAATTCTTGAAAATTTATCTTTGTTTCTTCGTCTCAGCTGCCCTCTTTTTTTTTTTTTTTTTTTTGGTGCCCTCTTAATTTTTTATGCCAGTACAGTTGGGATTTGAGTCCCAATTTACAGGTGATCTTGAGATTTTCAGCCTGTTTCTGTACAGTTCACAATTGTAACTTAGAAAATAGCTTTTGGAGACATAATTGGTATAATATGAACTGCTTGCTTTGAGAAGAGCATTCATTGGCATTGTTGCTTTTTTATGCTGTATAATCAGAACAGGTATTTGTCATTCTTCCTCCAGATTTTAACATATCCACTTGCAAGTTTTGGAGCTACTAGTTGTATTTGTCACTTTTTTGCGGTTTTTTTTTTTTTTTTTTTGGTACCGGGGATCGAACTCCTGTCTTTGCGCTTGCGCAGCAGGCGGCGAAACCACTGAGCTAAATCCCCAGCCCGTATCTGTCACTTTTGATAATGTTTGCTTTCCTCTTGAATGTAAGTACCATGGCTTCATTAGCTAATGCTCATTTGCTATTCAGTTCGGTGGACTCTAGGATTGAAACAACTGGGAGAAGGAATCTCTGCTGCAAAGATATGCAATATCCGAGAGACATGGATTCAGTGGTATCAGAGGTGAAGCCATGATCTTCACTGATAACACCTGCTGGGGGAATTCTGAGGGAGATTTTAGTTGCAGGAGTCCTATTAAACAGAATTGACATGGAGCAGACAGGTTGAGAAATAATGAGCAAAGAGAGTTAGCTTTTAGGAATGATGTTTGCTGAGCAAAGATTTTTATTTGGGGAATGTTTAGTAGCCTTAGTAAAATAGAAAAATGTTTAAAAATTGATTTTAGATATTAAGAACAATTTGGGATGTTTTATAATTTTGACACTGAATTTATCAGAGTATTTTTTGGACAAAGTATTTTATTGTTTTTTGGAAAAATTAACAGCACAAATAGACAGCTCCTTGAACCTCTGTCTCCCCCACATCTTGTTCCTCTTCTTTCCTTCCCTTTTTTTCTCCTTATTTCCTTGATCATATTCTTTAAGTTTATGATTTCACTGAAGTTTACACACATGGCTTTTTAGATGTCAATTCATTTTACAAGGTTTAGAGTAAAGAGTCCCTCTTCTCTTAGATGGAGCTGAAGCCAATTATGAATTTATGAATCAAACAGTTTATTTGACAAAATTAGTTTCATAGCAAGCAAAGGAGGACTCACAGAGAACCATGCAATTGTTTATGATGTCTCGCTTAATGCTCAACAGGAAGCAGCAATACGAGGGTCTTCTGGACTGGTGAAACTGCAGACAGCCAGTTGCCTTGTCCTGTAGGAAGTAGGTCCTCTAGGAAAAGAGGAGACCTGCTCTGGCCTTCTGTTTGCGGAGGAACCCAGTCACACACAAGGTGTTGCAACCGGTAGCCTAGACACAGTGGTATCCCCTGGCCAACAGCACTCAAATGTGGTGGGTCAAGCAGGAGGACTTCTACAACGAAGGGCCTGGATGATCACGGGCATCCCTTTAGTCAGCAGCACCATGAGTATGTGTCTAGACAGACACTTGATGGCCAGAAGCGGCTGTATAGGCCATTATCAGTTTTTGAGCTGGATCTTCATTAGGCTCTTGATGATTTATATGTGTATACTTTAGGCATAGTCTGGGTGTGGTTGTTGACCATTCAGAGGTGTATATCAATAAGGGTAAGGGTTGTGATAAGTGATATTTAGAGTCAATCATGGTGTCACTCATGTCAGTTGGGCTTAGATTAGCTTGACACAGGGACTCTATAATAAAGTTCAAGGCTTTAAATTATATATATATAAATATATATTTAAATTATATGTCTATATATAAATATAAATTATATGTCTATATATAAATATATATAAAATATATATATATTATATATATATATATATATGTATTCATCACAAGCTCTCTACTGCCACATGGAGCTTTCGTACACTGTGCACTCAGCCCCAACATATGGTCCTCCCTCTACCTACACTCGATCTCTCACTTCTTTTGTTTAGTGTTTTGGTTTTTATTTTTATATCCCTAAATACCATGGTTATATTGTCGTCTTGAGTTTTCAATTATGTTATTTTTTATTTTCCATTGGAGAAGATTCTGGAGTCTGTTTCTTTTATTGTTCTCATTCACCAATCCTTATTATACATAGGAGAGTCCTCTCCACTCCCTTTCTCCCAGTGTACATATGCTGAAATATGATCAGATAAATTCAATGTGTGTGGTATATTGACTCTATAAGTTGACCAACAGCCAGCTATGATATTTTCTAGGATTATTTTCTCTATCCTGCCTATCTTTTTTTTCTTATAAGTTATTAGTTGTCCTCCTTTATATAAAATAATTTTTATTTACTTATTATTAACTTTACTCCCATACCTCTGTCCATTTTCTAAGTATTTCCTCAATACAATCAGATGATTTGAGAATTTGGCAGTTTACCAGTTTTTGAAGATACCCTTCTGAAGCTTTCTAATCCTCTGGCTGAACAGCATCTGGTGTGGTGGTTGCTATAGGAACCAGACTCTCTGAGCTTCTTTTTTATCTTTATTCTGCTAAACCCTGTATTCCCTGTATCCAATGAATTACTTTTTCTGAATTTATTTTTTTCATTTTGTTGTACAATAACTTCTACTGTCTGTAAAGAACGGGGCACTAGGAGTTAAATTTTTCAAGATCTCGCCTGTCTGAAATGCTTTTCTTCTCTTCTTATATGTAAAACATTATAAGACTCATGTTTCCTTTAGTTTTTTGTAAACTTCTTTGTTGTCACCCATTTTCCATAAGTTACATTTTGATACCTGATCCCTAGAATGGAAATAAAGATGATAATAATAGAACCTATCACACAAGATTTTTACAAATATTTAACAAATTTCTTTAAAACCAGAACTTACAGTAGTATGTAGCCTACATTAGTCTTTTAAGAAGTTTTACCTTTTAAAATTCTTTGGGAGAAAATTTTTGGGAATTATTTATTTTGGACATTTTGTCTGTTTTCTTATGGGAAATTCCTATTATTTCTGAGAAGAATCTCTAAATTTTATCTTTTCTGTTTTACTTTTTCATTTTTTTGTCCTACTTTCCAAGATATATCCTTAACTCTGTCCTGTAGCCCTTCTCTTGAATTTTTAATTTTTCAAACCATATCTTATTTCTAATTCTGTCCATGTGTTTTATAGCAGTCTGTTCTTGCTTCATAAATGCTGTCTTAATTTTCTGAGGATTATAATAATTCAAACATCTTTCTTTGTTCTGGGTTCTCTAAAGTACAAACTTTTCTCAAGTAAGAGTGAAACTCACTTGCTGTCTATGTGCTCCAACTATTGGGTTTACATCTTAGATTGTCTCACCACAACCTGCTTCCTTTTACTTTCAAGGCCTCAAGTAAATACAGCTTTTTTGAAGAAATGTTCCCTGGCTTCCCATGTAAAATAAGAATCAGTGATTATTTTTTGAAATTTTTGAAATTTTTCATTATTACTTATTTGTATTACATAGTGTTTACATTTCTTGTGTTGAGTTGGTACATGTACATACAATTATTTCTACATATACTTGTTTATATTTTCATTAATTTATTTTCTGTCACTTCATACAAGGTCCATAAGTGCCAGGACTTTGTTTCTTTCATTCTCAGCTATATTTCCAAAGAGTGATACGAAGTTGTAGCTCAGTAACATTTGTTGAGTACAAAACAATATACAGAGAGGCACCCCTGCACCCTAGGAGTTGTACCTCTGGCAAGATTTCGGCAGTTCTGGCCACGGTCACCTAGGCAACACTGCTTCCCTTGTGGGCAGTCATAGTCATGGCTACACAGGTGCTGAACTGGGCTGAGGCAGCTCACTCGGTTCTCAGGGCAGCTGCCTGGCTGTACTGCAACACAGAGGCCTGGCAGGCAGTCTCTGAATGACACAGTCATCCACACAGATGGCCATACAGACACAGATGGCCATACAGTCACAGGTGCCCTATGGATTCAGAGACCACCAGTGTAGCAGCGCAGGCTGAGAAGTCCCTGGGCAGCTGGAGCCCTGCTCCGTCCAGCTTGCCACTCCCACCTGTGACCAGCTAGACAGTGAGGACCCCTCGGTATGCCCACCAACCACCAGCTTAGGCGCATGGCCGACTGCAACTTCTACCCCGCCCCCCCCGCCCCCCCAAACCCATTCCCCTGCCTCTGGCCTCCTGGCTGTGCTGCTACCTGGTTCCACACTACAAAGGCACAGGGGAGCATAAAGGCCATTGACCTGAGCTGCAGAAGTGAACAGCAGATAAGAGGGCCTCTCTCAGACTCCTTGATGAAAACTGATGCCCACTGGAAAAGTGAAGAGAATCTCTGCAATAAAGGCACACGAGACCACCGTAATTGGTAAGTTGGAGGGTGGAGTATCTTCAGGGGAAAGGCAGCTGGAACCTGCAGCAGAGCCTTGGAGATTTCAACCCTATAGGAAGACTGGGAGCTCAACTTGGGACTTGCAGCCAGAAATCTGCCTAAATCTTATGGGTCTGCTACTGGCTTGCTGAGACTTATTGACATATCTGCACATGGCTGCCCATGTTGTCTATTCTGACAAGAGAGATATACCCTGAAGGAGGCCCTTCATTTTTATCTTTTCTTTGTTATTTTCAAAATTATTACTATTTTTTTGCTCTTATTTTTCATTTTTTTCTTTTTCTACTATTTTCAAATTTTTATTTTTCTCATTTCTCTCTTTTCTCCTCTCTCTCTCCCTCCCTCCCTCTCCCTTCTCTCCCTCCCTCCCTACCTTGCTGTTCCCCATTGTTCTTCATCTCCCTTTTTGTTACTGTTCTGGCCCTAAATTGTTTTCTTCTTTATTTTTCTTTTCTTCTGTTTTTCCTTCTCTCACCTGTGTCCTCTGGCTTCACTGTTAAACTTCCTCTATCCTTCTACCTACCTAGCACTTCCTCCCCAACTCGTTCTAACTCCCAATTCTGAAGGGTAGAGTTGCTATATTGATGAGTTTATTCATTATAAATAT
Source organism: Heterocephalus glaber (assembly GCF_053883595.1). NCBI lineage: Eukaryota > Metazoa > Chordata > Mammalia > Rodentia > Bathyergidae > Heterocephalus > Heterocephalus glaber. The sequence continues at coordinate 13,181,273 of NW_028258294.1, forward strand.
ATGTTGGGTTGGTCCTTGATTTTGATTTATTTTTTTAAAATTCTTTTATTGGTACATTTTAGGTATACAACACATTTACATTTTTCATTGAGAACTTGTACCTTTACATGATGCATCTTGGTTCTCATTTTTTCCCCATTCCTAGCCCTCCCTTCACCCCCTCCACCCTTCCCTATTTACAATGACTTTGTTTCCATTTTTTCCATTTTTCAAAATTGTTCCTTGCACTTCTTTCCTTTCCCCTGCCCCTCCCACTACCCCTACCCTTTTGGACCTTTTCTTCCTATTTTTATTATCAATTATTCATAATCTGTCTTGGTTCTTATTTTTCACACTTTCCTTGCCCGCTCTTCAATCCCTCCATCCCTCCCTATTTACAAAGACTTTGTTTCCATATTTCCATTTTCTCATATTAATTCCATTCCCTTCTTTCCTTTCCCCTACCCTGCCCACTTCCCTTCCACTTTGCCCCTTTTCTTCCTATTTCACATTATCTATTATAACTTTTAGTCCTTATTTACACATTCAGTTTCTCACACTAGAGAAACTATTAGATATTTCCACATGTGTGTCCTATTTATTTCACTTAAGAGTATCACCTCAATGTGCATCCATTTAGCTCTAAATGTCTCTAATTTCTCATTTTTTATGGCTGAGTAGTAATCCATTTTATTAAAAAACCACATTTTTTCTCTATCCAGTCTCCAGTTGGTGGGCATTTGGGCTGTTTCCAAGTTTTAGCTATCACAAACTGTGCTGCTATGAACATAGGTGCACATATATCACTGTGCTATGATTCTTTTAATTCTTTGGGGAAGATCCCCAGCAGTGAAATAGCAGGGTCAAATGGGACTTCCAGTCCTAGTTCTTTGAGGTATCTCCATACTGATTTCCACAGTGGTTGCACCAGTCTACACTCCCACCAGCAGTGGAGCAGTGTTTCTCTTTCCCCACAGCCCCTCCAGCATTTGTTATTGGTTGATTTCATGATAGCAGCCATTCTTTCGGTGTGAGGTAGAATTTCAGCATTGTTTTCATTTGGACTTCTCAAATGACCAGTGATGTTGAACATTTTTTCATGTATTTATTTGCTATTTCTACTTCCTTGTCTGAGAAATATCTGTTCATTTCAGATGCCCATTTTCAGATCAGGTCTTTAAATTTGTGAGGTCTGATCTTCTTAAGTTCTTTATAGATTCAAAATAGTAGACCTTTGTCTGAGGAAAAGCAGGTGAAGATTTTTTCACACATTGTGGATTGTCTTTTCACACTGTTGGTGATTTCTCTTGCTGTGCAGAAGCCTTTTAATAAGAAGAGATCCCACTTGTTGATTATTTCTTCTAGTTCATGGGCAACTGAGGATTTGTTCATAAAATCTTTTCCTGCACCGATGTCTTCAAGAGTTCTGTCTAACGTCTGATCCAACTGGTTCAGAGTTTCTATTTTAATATTTAGATCTTTAATCCATTTCTATTTTAGTTTAGTGCATGGCGAGAGATATAGGTCTAGTTTTACTCTTTGGCAAGTTGAAACCCAATTTTTCCAGCACCATTTATTAAAGAGGCTATCGTTCCTCCAGTGAGGGTGTTTGGCTCCTTTATCGAAGATAAGCTGGCTGAGTGTGTCTGGCATTGTTTCTGCATCTTCTAATCTGTTCCACTGGTCCTCAGGTCTGTTTCTTTGCCAGTATCATGCTGTTTTATCACAGTAATTTTGTAGTATAATTGCAGGTTGGGGTTTGTGATACCCCCTGCCATGTCTCTGTTACCTAGAGTTGCTTTTTGCTAGTCTGGGTCTCTTCTTGTTCCAAATGAATTTTTGGACTGTTTTCTCAAGGTCCATGAAGTATGCTCCTGGGATCTCAACTGGAATTGCATTGAATCTACATAGCAGTTTTGGAAGTATGGCCATTTTCACTATATTAATCTTTCCTACCCAGGAGCAGGGGATGTCTGTCCATTTTCTGATATCATCTTCAATTTCTCTTTTCAGAGTGCTATAGTTTTCAGAGAAGAGGTCCTTGATTTCTTTCGTTAGGTTGATTCCTAGGTATGTCAGTTTTTTGGATGCTATTGTGAAATGAATTCTTTGCCCTATTTCTCTCTCAGTGAGTCTGTCATTCATGTAGAGGAAAGCTGTTGATTTTTGTGTGTTGACCTTGTAACCAGCTACTTGACTGAATTTGGTTATTAAGTCTAGAAGACTTTTGGTGGAGTTCTTGGGGTCTTCTATATACAGTACCATGTCATCTGCAAATAATGACAATTTGACTTCTTCATTTCCTATCTTTATTTCTTTTATTTCTTTCTCTTGTCTAATTGCCATGGCTAGTGTTTACAAAACTATATTGAACAAGAGTGGTGATAGTGAACATCCTTGTCTTGTTCCTGATTTTAGTGTGAAGGATTTCAGTTTTTGAACATTTAGTATGATATTGGCTATTGGTTTTTCATAGATGGGTTTTATCAGTTTGAGGTAGGGACCATCTATTCCAATTTTTTGTAGGGATTTTATCATAAATGCATGTTGGATTTTGTCAAATTCTTTTTCTGCTTCTATGGAGATAATTGTATGTTTTTTGTCCTTGGCTCTATTGATATAGTGTATTACATTGATTGATTTGTGTATGTTGAATCATCCCTGCATCCCTGGGATGAATCCCACTTGATTAGGGTGTATGATCTTCTTGATGATCTTCTGCATTCTATTTGCCAGTATCTTAAGGATTTTTCCATCTATATTTGTAAGTGAGATTGGCCTATAGTTCTCCTTTTCGGTTCGGTCTTTCTCTGCTTTCGGGATCAAGGTGATGCTTGTTCCCAGGAATGAATTTGGGAGTATTGCTTCCCTTTCAATTTTATTGAAGAGTTTAAACAGTAGTGGCAGCAGTTCCTCTCTAAATGTCTTGTAGAATTCAGCAGTGAAGCCATCAGGGCCCAGGCTTTTCTTAGTTGGTAAGTTTTTAATTACATTCTCAATTTCATTGGTTGATATTAGGTTGTTCAGAATTTTTAGGTCTTCTTCGCTCAACTTTGGTAATTCATATGTATCTAGGAATCTGTCCATTTCTTCTGTGTTGTCCATCTTATTGGCGTATAGGTTCTGGAAGTAGGTATTGATGATCCTCTGGATTTCTTCTGGGTCTGTTGTAGTTTCACCCTTTTCATTCCTAATTGCATGGATTTGGGCCTTTTCTTTCCTTTTTCTGATAAGGTTGGCCAAGGGTTTGTCACTTTTGTTGATTCTTTCAAAGAACCAATTCATGACTTCATTGATTTTTTGTATCGTCCTCTTAGTCTCCATTGCATTGATTTCTCCTCTAATGTTTATAATTTCCTCCCTTGTATGAGCTTTGGGTTTGTCCTGCTCTTCTTCCTCTAGAAGCTTGAGGTTCAGCATCAGGTTGTTTAATTGGACTCGTTCTGTTTTCCCAATATACGTATTCACTGCTATGAATTTCCCTCGTAAGACTGCTTTCATTGTGTCCCATAGATTTCAATATGTTGTATTGTCATTGTCATTTAATTGAAGGAACTGTCTGATTTCTTCTTTAATTTTCTCTATGACCCATTGGTTATTCAGAAGTGTGTCATTCAGTTTCCACATGTTTATGAAATTTTTCAAGTTTCTTTTGTTATGGATCTCCAATTTCATCACAGTATGGGCTGATAATATACAGGCGATAACTTCAATTCCTTTGCACTTACTTAAACATGTTCTATGTGTGAGTATGTGGTCTATTTTGGAGAATGACCCATGTGCAGCTGAGAAGAATGTGTATTCTGATTTTGTGGGGTGGAAGACTCTGTAAACATCTATTCATTTGTTCAAGAGTTCGATTGAGTTCTACTATTTCATTACTTATTTTTTGTCTAGTTGTTCTATTTGTGACAGTGGAGTGTTGAGGTCCCCCACTACAATTGTATTAGTGCATATATGACTTTTCATGTCTGTTAGTATTTGTTTTATGTAGTTGGGTGCACTAGAGTTTGGTGTGTAAATATTTATGATAATCATCTCTTCCTGTTGGATTGTTCCCTTTACAAGGATGTAGTGTCCTTCTTTGTCTCTCTTAATCAGTGTTGGTTTGAAATCTACTTGATCTGCAAAGAGGATAGCTACTCCTGCTTTTTTGGGGTTCCTGTCGCATGGAGTATTGTTTTCCACCCTTTAACTTTCAGTCTATGAGTTTCCTTTTGAATTAAGTATGTTTCTTGTGTACATCATATTGTTGGATTTTGCTTCTTGACCCATTCTGCCAGTCTATTTCTTTTGATTGGTGAATTGTAACCATTAACATTGATGGTTATAACTGAAACGTCTTGACTTATCATTTTCATGACTTTTTCTTTTTGTTGGATTCTTCAAATTTACATTTTATTTCTTGTCACACCTGATGGGCAAATTCTGCTGTGCTTCCTGGGGTAGTGATTCTCATTATCTTTTCCTAGGATATTGTCTAAAATTTTTTGGAGTGCTGGTTTGGTAATCATGAAGTTCCTAAGGTGCCCTTTGTGTATCTTATTTCTCCATCAATTTTGAAAGATAATTTTGCAGGGTACATCAATCTGGGTTGGAGGCTGTTTTACTTTAGGGCTTGGAATACATCATTCCAAGCTCTTCTTGCCTAGATGATTTGTGTTGAGAAGTCTGCCATGATTGTGATGAGCTTTCCTTTGTATGTGATTTGTTTCTTTTCTCTAACTGCTTGTAGAACTTTGTTCTTCTGTTGAGTTTCTGGAATCAACAATTATATGCCTATGTGTAGATTTTTTTGATCAAGGGTTTTTGGAGTCCTATATGCCTCACTTATCTGTATGTCAAGTTCTTTTCCCCTGCTTGGGAAGTTTTTTGCCATTTCTTATGTGAAGAGTTTTTTTTTTATGTCACCTGCACTCTCTCCTGTGTCTTCTTTGACTCCAATCAGTCTTATGTTATTCTTCTTTGCATCATCTAGAAGCTGCTGGATTGATTTCTCATCATCCCTTACAATTTTGAAGCAATATTTCTTTTCCTGGTCACTAATGCAATCTTATCTCTATATCTGAAATTCTGTCCTCACATTGGCTCATTCTGCTGCATAGACTTTCAATATCTCCTGGAAATTGATTTGCATCTGTTTTATGGATTCCATTTGTTTCCTATGTTGGGATTCCATCATGTTCCTCAGCTCCTCTCTAGATTTTCTTAATCATGTCTTGTACTACAAGCACAATCTCTGCTGTTATCTGAGAAATTATTTCTGATTTCATTTTTTGCAGATCCTCTTTTTTTTTTTTTTTTTTTTTTGCCAGTTCAGGGGTCCCAGGTGCTTGAGTATCAGAGTGTTTCATCTGGTTTCCCTTTGGGGTTGCTGTAGGTCATCTGGAAGTCTGGTTTTGAGACTTGTTTATGTGTCTTCTCATTTTGACATGAGGGATGGGTGCTGTTGGCACCTGTGCGGCTCACCTCTTCTGAGCTGGGAGTGGTGGGATAGCAGCTCAGAAGCCCCTTCCACTTGGCTGGGAGTGGCGGGATGGATGGCAGCCTGGAAGCCCCTTCCTCTGGCCTGGGAGCAGTGGGATGGATGGCGTCCTGTAAATCCCTTCCTCTCTTGATTTTGACTTAGTTCACACAGTTGAAGGTGATAGATTAATAACTACCAAAAAATGTCATTTTCTAAGATGTACTTGATGCTATGGTGCTGTTGATTGTATCATTTGGGCTAAGGTGTTGTGATTGATCTAAACAGTGTTCCTTTCAGGCATAACAAAAATGAGATAGGCTCAGAGCCATTGGAGATTCAAAATCTAAAGACCAGCTATATCTGGAAGACGCCTCTGAGAAGCAATCATTCCATAAGAGTTCTAAATACAAGCAACAATGATACTTACAACAAGCAATTTCAAAATATCAACCCAGGAGTTAAACCAAGTATGGTACCAAAAATGAAAATGAGAAGACATTTAAGCAAGGCATAAACTCAGACTTCCACCCCACAAAAGACAAATTCTCAGGGAATAGAGGTGGAAAAGTCTGATAACAAACCATGTGGACACCCTGAACTGATAGCACAGGAAGTAACAAAGAAATGAATGAGGCTCTAGAAAATTCAAAGCAGAAATAATCTCTCAGATAACTACTGAGATGGTGAGCAGAGTGAAGGACATGATTAGAGGCTCTACAACAGAAATAGAAAAAAATAGATGAGCTCACAAACATGTTGGAAGCCACGAATACCTGGCATAAGAAAGAAACGGAAACCATGAAGCAGATTCAAACAGATACTCAGGAGATTAAAAACTTGATTGAAGGTATGCACAGCAGATTAAAGGAATGTGATGATAGAATGTCAGATATACAAGACAGGATTGTGGTTAATGACCAGGAAAACAATGGTTTCTTAAAAGTAGTGAGGGATCATGAAAAATCAATCCAGCAGCTGCTAGATGATGCAAAGAATAACATAAGACTGATTGCAGTCCATGATAAAACTGGAGAAAGTACAATTGACATAAAAACTGTTCACAAAAGTAAAAGTAGAAAACTTCCCAGACAGAAGTGAGGAATTGGACATACAGAAAAGTGAAGCATATAGAACTCCAAATAGCCATGATCAAAAAAACCCTCTACACCTAGACATACAATTGTCAAGATCCCAGAAACCCAACAGAAGAACAAAATCCTACAAGCAGTTAGAGTAAAGAAACAAATCACCTACAAAGGAAAGCCCATCAGAATCATGCAGACTTCTCAACACAAACCCTCAACTCAAGGAGAGCTTGGAGTGAAGTATTTCAAGCCCTAAAAGAAAATAACCTCCAACCTAGACTGTTGTGTCCTGCAAAATTATCTTTCAAAATCAATGGGGAAATTAGATACTTCCCCAACAAAGAACACCTCAGAAATTTCATAAACACCAAATCAGCACTCCAAACAAGTCTAAGCAATATCCTAGAAAAAGAAAATGAAGGTCACCACTCCATGAGGGTCAACAGAGGGAAGCCACCAGGCAAGGTAAGAAACTAAAGGGAAAGGGGGAAAAATAAGAAATAAAAGAGCCAACAACAGTAAAACATTATGACGAGGATGAGTCAATATCTATCAATTATAACCATCAAGCTAATGGCCTCAATTCACCAATCAAAAGAAATAGAATGGCAGAATGAATTAAGCAGCAAAATCCAACAATAGAAGAAACACACCTAACTCAAAAAGAAATTCATAGACTGAAAGTAAAAGGATGGAAAACAGTTCTCCACACAACAGGAACCCAGAAAAAAGCAGGGGTAGCAATCTTATTGGCAGATAAAGAAGATTTCCAACCAAAACTAATTAAAAGAGACAAAGATGGTCACTACATCCTTGTGAAGGGAACAATCCAAGAGGAAGAGATGACAATCATAAATTTATATGCACCAAATATGAATGCCCTCAACTATACAAAACAAATATTAATGGACATGAAAAACTAAATCAGGACTAATACAATTGTAGTGGGGGACCTCAATACCCCACTATCACAAATAGACAGATGATCCAGACAAAAAATTAATAATGAAATTCTAGAACTGAACCAAGCTATTGAACAAATGGACTTAATAGATGTCTACAGATTGTTCCACCCCACAAAATCAGAATATACATTCTTTTCAGCTTCACACAGGTCATTCTTCAAAATAGACCACATGCTAGCTCATTGGACATGTCTAAGCAAATGTAAAAGACTTTGTTACCCCCTGTAAATTATCAGACCATGGTGCAATAAAATTGGAGATCAATAATATACGAAACCCTAAAACTCCCACAAACATATGGAAATTGAATAATACCCTAATTAACAACCATTGTGTCACAGAGGAAATTAAATAAGAAATAAGACAGTTTGTACAAGTAATGATAATGCCAGTAAACCTTACAGGAATCTATGGGAGACAATGAAAGCAGTTCTATGCAGGAAATTCATAGCACCGAGTGCCCATATTAGGAAAACAGAACTCAAATTAATAACCCAGTTCAGAACCTCAAGCTCCTAGAAAAAGAAGAGCATAACAAACCCAAAGCTTGGACAAGAGAGGAAATTATAAAGATCTGAGCAGAAATCAATGCAATGGAGAATAAGAGAATGATACAAAAAAAATCAATGAATCAAAGAGTTGGTTTTTCAAGAGAATAGATAAAATTGATAAACTGTTAGCCAACCTTATCAAAAAAAGGAAAGAAAAGGCTCAAATCTATGCAATTAAGAATGAAAAATGTGAAGTCACAGCAGACCCAGCAGAAATCCAGAGGATCATCAATACCCAGTTCCAGAACCTGTACTCTAATAAAATGGAAAACACAGAAGAAATGGACAGATTCCTAGATATATACAAATTGCCAAAGTTAAATGAGGAAGATATAGAAATTATAAACATCCAAATTACAATGAGTAAAATTGAAAATGTAATAAAAAATTTACCAAGAAGGAAAAGCCCAGGTCCTGATGGCTTTACTGCTGAATTCTACAAGACATTTAAATAAGAACTATTGCCATTACTCTTTAAACTCATCAAGCAAATTGAAAGTGACATAATACTTCCAAATTCATTCCTGGAATCAAGTGTTACTTTGATTCCAAAACCAGGGAAAGACCCAACCCAAAAAGAGAACTACAGGCCAATCTCCCTAATGAACATACGTGCAAAAATCCTCGAGATGGTACTGGCAAACAGAATACAGAGTGTCATCAAGACCATACACCCTGACCAAGTTGGATTTATCCCAAGGATAAAAGGATGATTCAACATATGTAAATCAGTAAATGTAACACACTATATTAACAGAGCCAAGGACAAAAACCATATGATCATCTCAATAGTTGCAGAAAAAGCATTTCCTGAAACCCAGCATCCATTCATGATAAAAATGGTACAGAAAATTGGAACAGAAGGTCTGTATCTCAACCTGATTAAGGCTATTTATGAAAAACCAACAGTCAACTTCAGACTAAATGATCAAAAACTGAAAACTTTCACGTTAAAATCAGGAACAAGACAAGGATGCCCACTATCACCACTCCTGTTCAATATAGTTCTGGAAACATTAGCCACAGTAATTAGAAAAGAGAAAGAGATAAAAGGAATAAAGATAGGAAAGGAAGAAGTTAAACTGTCATTATTTGCTAATGATATGATACTTTACATAGAAGACCCAAAAAAACTCTGTCAAAACACTTCCAGACTTAATTGACAGATTCAGTAGAGTAGCTGGACACAAGATCAACACTCAAAAAACAATAGCCTTCTTATACACAAATAACAGGCTCACTGACAGTGAAATTAGAGAAAGAATTCCTTTTACAATAGCATCCAAAAAAATGAAATATCTAGGTATCAATCTAACAAAGGAAGCAAAAGACCTCCACACTGAAAACTATAGCACTCTGAAAAAAGAGATCAAAGAGGATATCAGAAAATGGAAAGACATCCCTTGGTCCTGGGTAGGAAGAACCAATATAGTGAAAATGGCCATACTTCTAGAACTGCTATATAGATTCAATGTAATGCTGATTGAAATTCCAACAGCATACTTCACAGAACTAGAGAAAACAATCCAAAACTTCATTTGGAACTAGAAGTGACCCAGAATAATAAAAGCCATTCTAAGCAACAGAGACAAGGCTGGGGCTATCACAATCCCCAACTTGAAACTATACTACAAAGCTACTGTGATAAAAACAGCACTGTACTGGCAAAGAAACAGACCTGAGGATCAGATTATATTAGAAAATGCAGAAACAACTCCAGATATACTCAGCCACCTCATCTTTGACAAAGGAGCCAACCACCCTCATTGGAGGAAAGATAGCCTATTTAATAAATGGTGTTAGAAAAATTGGATCTAAAACTGCCAAAGATTAAAACTAGACCCCTATCTGTCATCATGCACTAAGCAGAGATTAATTTGGCTTAAAGATCTTAATATTAATACAGAAATACTAAACTTGCTGGAAGATAAGTTAGGTAGAAATCTTGTGACTTTATGAATAAAACCTCAGCAGCATGGGAACTAACTAGCACAAAGAATCAACAACTGGGATCTTATCTTATTAAAAAGCTTCTGCACTGCAAGATAAACCACCAACAGAGCTAACAGACAACCTACAATATGGGGATAAATTTTTACCAGCTGTACTTCAGACAAAGGACTACTATCTAGAATATATAAAGATGTGAAAAAAATCAGACCCCCTCAAATTCAAAGACCCAATTCAAACATGGCATCTGAAATGAACAGACATTTCTCAGACAAAGAAGTAAAAGCAGCAAACAAATATATGAAAAAATGTTCAACATCACTCATCATTGGAGAGATGCAGATGACAACACTGAGTTTCCACCTCACCCCATAAAGAATGGCTGCTATCAAGAAATCAACCAATAACAAATGCTGGTGTGGTTGTGGGGAGAAAGGAACCCTTCTCCATTGTTGGTGGGAGTGCAGACTGGTGCAATCACTGTGGATGTCAGTATGGAGATACCTCAAAGAACTAGGACTAGAGGTCCCATTTGACCCAGCTATTCCCCTGCTGGGTATCTTCCCAAAAGATTTAAAAGAATCATGCCACACTGATATATGTGCACCCATGTTCATAGCAGCACAGTTTGTAATACCTAAAGCTTGGAAGCAGCCCAAGTGCCCTTCAACTGGAAACTGGATAAAGAAAATGTGGTTTTTGTGTAAAATGGAGTACTACTTAGCCATAAAGAACAAGAAACTAGAGTCATTTATAGCTAAATGCATGCATATCGATGCCATACTTTTAAGTGAAATAAATAAGGCACACATCTGTAAATACCAAATAGTTTCTCTAGTGTGAGAAACTGAGAGTGTAAATAAGGATTAAAATGATTAAAACGAATAATTGCTAATTAAAATAGGAAGAAAAGGTCCAAGAAGTTAGGGGATGTGGGAGGGGAAGGGGAAAGGAAAGAAATAAAAGGAAAAATTATGAGAAACGGAAAAATTGGAAACAAAGTCTATGTAAATAGGGAAGGGTGGAGGGGGTGAAGAGCCCACAGGTAATGGGGAAAAATAAGAACCAAGATACCTCATGTACAGGTACAAGCACCCAATGATAAATGTAAATGTATTGTATACCTTAAAATGTACCAATACAAGAATTTAAGCAAAAAATATATATATACATACCATATAAAGTATTTATTGAAGGCATTTGGTGCAGTGTTATAAGCAGAAAATCAGTACTCATCCTGCTAAACTAAGACAATGAACTTTTTTCCCATATGAAATATCTATCAGGTATGAAAGCTACTTATTCCACTTGCTTTCATGGACAAAAACTCAGACTGATTTTACATTGCAACTCTAGGTTTTCATGCAATGAAAGAGTCATACTGGAGTCTTTTAAGGCCTTGTTAATGTCTCACAATTCTGCCACATTATTCTTTGGCCTCAGCCCTTGCTCACTAAACTGTTCCCACCTCTTGCATAGAAAGGTGACTGCATAGCATACAGTCTCAACCAGGACACAGTTGAAAAAGGGAGTGTGTTTAGTAATAATTATACCTATCTAACAGGCTTAGAATGCCCTGGTCTTAGACCACAGGACAGAATACATTCTGTCTTAATTTAAGCCCAAAAGTAGTTGGAGGAACGAGACATATAGACGGTATTTCACTCAGTGGGTACAGTTATAATTTGGCACTAAAGTGTTCAGTGTAGAAGAGGCACACTTGCTGCACTTCTCTTGCATAGAGTATCTTTGAAGCCTGCTCTGAGCAGCCCTTCCTACTCAGGAACCAATCTTTAAAGTCTCTGGTGCAGATGATGTCTCTCATGACTGATTGCCGTGGCTTCTGGCTTAGTATCTGCATTTTGCATTTCATTTCCAGCTTCTTCCTACTAGATGTCAGTTCATTGCAACCAGGGAGTTCTCTTGTTGGTGTAAAGGTTATGATATTCACTGTTGTTTACCCTCTGTTAGGTCCACATTTGACACTTAGGTTTGACCATCATTTAGCAGACACTTTATTCTTCCATGGAGCCATTTCTTTTTTCTGCCAACTCCAACCAAACTCTTACCTTTGAGGCTTCTTCAGTCATAAGTCAGGTACAAATTGTGAATGACCAGATTTTCTCTTAACCTCAAGGCACCTACAAAACTCTAGCTATTTCCCTGAAGCTCTGCTCTTTAGGATCAGTAGGCCATCATTTTTCTCCTCTCTCCCTCTCCCCCCCCCCACCCGGAATTCACTTGAACATCCTGACACCATCTTTACTTATTTTAGGATATGGTTTATTGAGCATCCATGGTAATCTTGACCTTTTAAGCATTAATTTAAACTCTAATACAATAAGAAAAAGCCACTTGTGACCCCCTATTATAATAATTCTTATCAGAGTGTTTGTGCTGGGCATGATAATTGGCATTTTGAATGTAATTTAACATTTAATGTCATTGAAATGGAAGACATTACTATCTTCATTTTATAGATAAGAAAATTGAGTCCAAGGAAATTACAAACAAACATAACAGTCACACAAATAATGAAAATCTGAGCTTGAGTGGATTTATACCTAGAATGGCTGCTTTCAGATATTAATCATGATTCTGTATGGCTGAGAGGTAGATGAGTGAACATGAGCATCTGCCCACCTCACTCCTTTGTCTCTTTCAAATCTTACCCCAAGTGATTTAATGAATAATAAGACATCAAAAGGGTCTTGTACAGAGAAAAGTCTACTTGTTCTGTAGATAGTCTAAGAAATATGAGGACATAAGTGAAATGGGATTTTCCAGATGAAGTACAAGGGGCAACAGTAAGATGAAGCTGGCACCCTAGGGGAGTCATAATTAGAAAGGAAAATAATCAGGGAAGAATAAACAAGCCTTTTTATCCTTCTCTTTATTTCAAGATTTTTGGTACCTCTAAGGAAAATAGAATTCATTCTGATAATGGATCGAAGTTTCTTAACTAATCTAGAACCAAAAGATAGGACAGTTATGGTGTAGAGGAGGGAGAGTCAATGTACTTATTGAATTGAATCTAAATAGAATAGAGTTGAGGAGAAACACAGGTCCCACTTATTTTGATTGCATTTTTAGTAGTGATTATGATTATCTTGTAAGTGAAAATATTCTCTGCTTGGATTTTTAGAGACTATATGTTTTCAATTTTATTCTATTATGATCTCACTGACACTTGGCTAGATCACTGCCTTTTAATTTTCTCCATTTTACTTCCAGATCAAAACTAGTTTAGCTATAATAGAATGCGGGCCCAGATTTGATAACTGAAAAGTAACTGAATATGAAACATAGTATTTTACAACAGGAAAATATTTTCAATGACATTCTAAATAACCATAAAAATTATTGTTTGTTTTAATATTGATATGAACCATTAGTTATATAATTATCAGTCCAATAAGATTGTAAACTTACTTCATAGGCTCCCTCAATTCTCCCTCTTACTTCCACTTTTCTGCACTAATATATAGACATGAGACAAATTAGAGCTCACAATTTCTGTGTTCGTGGAGGTATGATAGTTGATCTTGCTTATCAGTTTGCATTGCTTGAGAGATTAGTAAACTAACCTTCTAGGTGTCTCTGGTTGTGTCATAGAGGCATAACCTTAGTGACTATATGTGGTTCCCTGACCCTTCCTTTCTGTATTCTGCTTCGCTCCTCTGGCAGCTTTGCTTGACCATGCCTTTTCACCGTGATGGTCCTGCCTTGGAGCCAGTTGACCATTGACTGAATCCTCTGAAAATGTGAAACAAAATAAACTTCTTTTCCTTTAAGTTTCAGTTGTCTGGTAATTTATACAGCAACAGGAAAGCTGACTGATAAATAGGAGGGAATGTAATACATGTGAGTCCAGCAGTAGATTCAAATTTAAGCAATCTTATATAATTGAATGAATATATTTAGTCTCATAAATACAATACCTATATTTATGGCTTTCTTCATATAAAGAACTAAGAACTGCATTTTTCCTAAAACTAATTTTCTTACTGCTATATAGATTGGCCTTCAACAGTGCTTTGCATCATCACCTCTGTCAAGAGATGAGTTTTGATTGAAAACAACTCCAAGAGCCGATCTGTATCTTATAAAAATAAAGCAACTTCTGTAAACCCAATTTCTAAACTAGAAAAGACTGAACATGTTTGTAATTATGCTCTTTGGCTTTGTTGTATGTCCTCTGCTCCAAGGAGCATGTGATCACATGGCTGGCCCTCATATCACCGGAGCAGCTCCTGGCTCTCCCTGGAGGAGCATCTTCTGTCATTTTTGTCACTGCTTGCTAGATAACATTTTTTCTTCTGTACTTGATGAAACCAATTATTTTACTTTTTCCCAGAGTGTGTCAATTATGTCACTGTCATTGTTTCAGCTAAAGGTGTATGAGTCTTGTTTTCTGTTAAATTTATTTTGAAATATTGACATTTTGTTCTAAGATCTTTCTGTTTTTTCCCCTTCTTTAAAAAAATTTCTTCCTGTACAGTAATTGTATTTTGTTGTCTCTTTTGAAATGAAAGTGACTGTATTTTATATTCTTGTCAAAATGTCTTTCTTTATGTCTGATACTTTATTGTAAATGTCACTGTGATTGTACATTTGTGTCATATTTGTCACATTCTCACTTTTGTTGTTCAATGTTTGTCCTATTACTGCCACAGATACAAGTTAACCTTTTATCAAATCCTTTTAGAGACTTCAGAGAGTAGCAAAAGAGCATTTATTCCTGGTATAATTATCCTTCTTATTCCCAAAGTATTTGGCACATATTTTTTTCAAAAAACAGAGAATGAAAATTTTCTCAAACCCATAGATTTCCCCGATTTTTTATTGATTTTTGACAGTTTCTTTGGGCCCTTTTCACCAATTGTTGTTTTCATGTCATTTTAAATATATAGTTAATTATTTTCCTATACAATCATTTGAATGTGGTGATTTTCTTGAACTGGAATCCTGCATGTTATAGTCTGAATTACTCACTTATTGTGGCAGAATTCTTTTTTATCTGCAATCTACTGTCGAGAAAATATGTCTGTTTGAGATAATATGATTATAAAACTATGTGTAGGTATCAAGATTATATTAACATTAATTATATATGGATGTAAAACAAAATTAAAGATTTTGTTGTTGATCTAAAGGATTATTTAAGTAAATTATTAAGATATAAGAGAATAATCCACCCTAACAGTAGGAGCTTGATTTTGATAACATACCTATGAGTTATGTTGCTCTTTGTCTGGAGTATAAAAATGTAATGCACCAGCATTTTTGGCTTTTCCTTTTCAACAGATTCAGCATAGTTTGTCTTTGAAAGCAATGCTACTTCTTGAGTCCTGCATATTTCTTTTGCTTTTTAGCCCTTTTGAAAATGTCACAAATGCAAATTGCAGGCCCCCTCCATGTTGTGGTCAGTATTTATCCAAATTTAATCTCTGAAGTTCTTTCCGTATTGATTTTTTAAAATTTCAGCCATTTTTTTTTATAAGCCAGACTAGAATTTTAAACTTTGCTTCTTAATGTCAAAAGACACTGCAAGTTCTTAATTCCAGTCACTTGATTCACAGAAAAAAATAGTGAAAATTAGATTGTGTTAGGGTCATTTTTAAGGTACCCAAGATTGTACCATTAAAACCCACGTCTCCCGTGTTCTATCTCAGATGTAGAATATTTCCATCCAGTTATTTATGGGGGGGAAAGTAAGAGTAGAAGCAAAATACAATCACTTATAATTACTTCACAGTGTGGAAAACTAGCTGGTTGTGTCAGCAGTCCCAGCTGTGAGGTCCAGTTTCAGTTCAGCTATACCCATCTGGGCTATGTCAGTGCAAGTACTTTTCTTTTCTGCTTTAGGAAGAAAAAACAAAAAGAGCACAGACTGGCTTCCCTTGTTATTTCAGTATGTTAAAGCAATCACTTAGTGTTTATTATACTAATTAATTATATCCCTGTTTATTTCATACAATTATTTGCTCTTACTTAGTGGGTAGATAATGAATTCCTGTTAGCTGAAGAGGGTTAAAACAGAAATTAAAAAGATCTGAAACCCTGACTCAGAATTTGGTGCTTGAATGGGAGAGTAAAAAGCTGCCATTAGGATGCCTTGCACTGACATGAACTTGCATTGCCTTTCATCACATTTGGAGCATCAGTTCTCCTTACTGAATTCCTAAATTATGGATGCTCAGTGTATGAACTCTCAATGAACTGCTTGCTCTAATAGGATTAATCTTCATTATAAGTTGATATAACAAATAAATTTAAGTATGTAATTAGATGTTAGGGCTCTTGAAGAGCCATTTATTAGAAGATAAATTTTTGGAAGACAAATAGAAGGCTATACAGATGTAGTTAGAAGATTAGGACAGTTGCAATTAGAATTTTACAAACAAGTGTAAAGATTCTCTTTTCAGGAAAATAGTATATTTAAATAAACAACTCGTCTGCATTTCTCCTTGACATCTCATTACTCTGTGAATTATATACTTAGCTTGGGCATCATAGGATAAAAGTTTGTTTATTAAATGACTGATTCATAAATGATGATGAATATTTCAAAACTTTTAGGAACTCAGCTTCTCAGCAGTTATTGATTCCAGCAATCTTTTTCAGAATGTGTCAATAGATAAATGTATTTAGGTAAACTTGGTACATTAAATAGAGCACCATGTTGTTTTTTTTTTAATCAAGACATATATTAAGGGCAATCAGTTGATTTTTTTCTGTGATTTGCTAAACTGATTATGTCAAAATCAAAGGGAATTTACCTTAAAAATGTTGCTTGGAGTTTGTTATTCAGTTATTTACTGGACTTTGATGTACACATATAATTTGAAATATTTTTAAGGTTTAAAAATCTTTTTAAAATTGTAAAGCTTTTTAAGTGAAATTATTGTGATTTAACTAGGAACTTTTCATAGATTATGTTAAATGGATTAATCATTTAGCTGTGAATATGATATCAGAGCAAGATGGCATGGAAATGTTTGTGGTGTACATAACTTCCAGGTATTCATATTTTCTAGTTCCAATTAGCCTGAACATCATTATGACACATACTAATGAATTTTATTATAGTCATTGTATATTTTTAGAGTTTTTTCTTTTTCTGTAATCTATTTTATTGTGTTGATCTACTAGTCTGTGATTTGATAAAAAACAATGTCTTGATTACTGTTGCTTTACTGTAAGCCTTGCCATGAAGTAGAATGGTGCCTCCAAAATTTTCACATCTTATATTTTAATTGATATTAATAACTATATTTTCAGGGTGCATTGTGATGTTTTGATGCATGTACGCATATGTAATGATCATGTAATATTTGGCATGTATCTCTTCAAACATTTATCATTACCTTTAGAGTGAAAACATTCAGAATTTTCTCATTGCTATTTTAAAATATCAACAATAACATTGTTAACTATAGTCACTCTACCGACTGTAGAACATGAGAATTTATTCTACCTAACTGTGATTTTGTACCTATTGACTAATCTATCTTATCAACCTTTCTCTCCTTTACTTTCCACCCTCTGGTTAACTATTCTACTTTGTATTTCTATGAGGTCAGATATTTTAGATTTCACAAAAGATTGAAATCATACAGTATTTTTCTTCCTGTTCTTAGCTTATTACACTTGACATAGTTAATCCATGTTGCTGCAAATGAAAGTTAATTCTTTTTTATTATTGAGTGGTTTCCATTATGTATATATGAGGTATGATAAAAAATATAATGAACATTTAAAAAAATTAAGAAGACACATTGCCATTAATACTCCCTCAAAATACTTACTTTTGCTTCAAACAGTTCTTTCATTGTTTTTGCCACTCTGAAACAGTTCTGGAAATTCTCCTTCATGAGTACCTGTCTTTTCACATTGATATCCTGAATTGATTTAAAACATTTATGGCAATTTCTGATAAAAAAAAAACATTGTGTGTCTTCATCCACCTTGCTCATTGGATTTGGCACAGTGGGATTTCTGGCTCTTCCTCAAAGTCAAAATGTCCACAAGAGGAAAACATAGTGAGTTGATTCAGGACCTCCTAGCGGTCATGAGAGCACAACTAAGGACATGAAAAAGAATTTCAGATCTGCATCAGAAAGTAGCAAGTAGGATGGTATAAATGTGTTTGAAATTAGGGTATCTTGAGATAGATTACTGGCAGTATGTCTTTTAGTGTGATAAAGTTTTAAAAATTAAACATGTAGTGTGGTCTTTTATTACACCTTAACTAAAACATCTTATTTGTCCATTGAAAAATGGCAAAGTACTTAAAAACATTTCTCAAAATATTGCATACAAATAGCCAACAGGTATATGAAAAAAATGTTCACATTCTCTAATCATCAGGAAAATCCAAACCAAACCACAATAAGATATCGTCTCTTCCCAGTTAAAATAGCTATTAAATATAAAGGCATAAATAATGAATTTTGTTAAAGATATGGAGAAAGGGGAGTCTCATACACTGTTGGTATGAATGTAAATTAGAACAAATTATATAGGAAAACAGCATGGAGTTTTGTCAACAAATTAAAAATTGAATTACTATATTATTCAATTACCTCACTATGACATGTTTATCCAAAATAAGTTAAACTAGTATGCCTAAGAGACATTTGCACTCCTATATTTATGCACTCTTTATGATAGGCAAGAAACATAAACACTAAGCATCCATCAACTAATGAGCAGATAAAGAAAATGTAGTACAGAAATATTTTTAAGATGTTAAAGGGTATAACTATTGGATATGGAAAAAATCTGCAATTAAATGCGTAAAGATAATAATACAGGTCTCACATTCGTTTTGTGTGGATTAAATGTGAGAAATATAGAAGTGTCAAACTCATTCTTGCTTGACAATAGAGTTTCTTAAGTATAGTACTAGGCATTTCAAGGGATCTTAATTTTCAGAGCAGTAATGAATGATATTTTCTGAGTCATGACTAAATGTCTTGTACTGTTATAAATGTTACATGTAGTAATGCCTTTAAATTTATTTTAATGTAAGTCTACAAACCTATGGATTAATTACATTTGAATAGTGGTTCTTAACATACCTGAGGTCAGTATTTTAATTTATTGACTCTTACCTCATTTATTATATGATACATCATTATTTTATTTTAGTACTTCAAGAAAAAAATACTGTAGCTAAATTATTCTTATGCTATATATTTCAAGAGGTGAAACAACTCCATAGATGTTAAAATGTAAATTAAAAGTATATCCCATAATTGATGAAATATTAAACACTTCTTAATTGTGAAAACCAAGATTTAGAACCCAGGCTTCCCATTTTCAGAAACTGTCTATTTAGTCTCACCACTATACTTTCATTTACAGACTTATAGTTTAATAGGTAAGAATTTTCAAATTAAAAAATACATGAAGCCAGCAAATGTGTCAGTTGCCATGACTTTTGATAATATTAATTTAAGTACTTACAAGCAATAAGGATGGGAAAAAATATGGGTACTATGGAGCTATATGAAAGAATAACTGTCTTGATGAATATTATTGAATAATTACTGAATTCCAATACTTGATGTGCATGTGATTAAAATCTTCATAATTATAAGCCAAATCAACATAAAATCTTTTAAAAGGCTTTCACTTTCCTTATTTTGATAATACCAATGTAAATAAAAGAAAAAATATCCTTATTACAACCAAAAATAACAAAACAAAACTCTTGAACATTGTCCCAAATGAAAGTTGGCATTCTAGTAATAAATGAGTATTACTATAATGTAATAATGTTCATATTTCCATATTTAATAGTTTATGTTGAATCTCTAAAGACATTTTCCTTGAACCTAAACAAAGAATAATATCTCCATGACCATTATTTTTTTCTATTGTTTTAAAATCATGGTCAATGTATGGAGTCATAAAACAGAAACAATAAACCACAATAATTGAAAAGAATGATATACAAACAACTCTCTGTGTAGTATAAAATTATTTTTTTAAAGTAAAATATTAGAATTAATGGAAATCTGTGAAACATGTCAGATATCAAATTAATATATAAAAATGAATTTAGCAATTATTAACATTGAATATATTTAAAGTGTATATAACTTGATGATTTGCTATACATATATTTTGTGAAATATTCACAACAACTAAACTAGCAGTATTTATTTTAGAACAATAGAAAAATTCTCATCAGTAAGTAATGAGCAATGTATTAAATAGCTGAAAAATGTGCTTGAAGCTCTATGTAGGTAAAAATGCTCTTGAAGAGCATAAAATCATACATGACCTAGCAGAGTGACTTGTTTTGGCTGATGAAAATCCTTAGTATTGTAAAAGTATGCATTCTTTTAAGCCACTATTATGATTCTATACATTTAGTATAATTACACTTAACTATCAAGATTTCTTTTTCTTGAATTAAGTAAGGCAATTCTGATATTCATATTGAATAAAAAACTTTAAAAAAGAAGAAATTATTTGGGCAAACCTGCATTTTAGGTAAGAAATTATTTTACAAAGATATAATAAAAACATTTATACTGGCATAGGTAGAGACAAACTCATTGATTACTGTTGTTGAACTTTAAAATCAAGAAAAATATCTCAATGGATATGGAAATTTACAGAATTTTACCACCATACAAGAAATAATGGATAATATAATAATTGTCATATGAACAAAATATTATTAGATTCCGAATTCTCCCTTTAAAACAAATAAGGTATAAGATCTAACATTTAAATATATAATAATTTTCAAATTATTATAAGGAATTATAAATTATTTTTAATATTCATATAGCTGACAAAATTTGTGATGAATATCTATGGAAAGAAAAGATAGGGAAATGAAATTATTGAAAAATTACAATAATTCCTCATTATTTCAGAAAAAGGAAAGTCTGAGAAAACATTTTCACTTAGTATTATAGACAAAATGGCATTATCTAGTACATTGTAAGATTATTCTATTCAAACAAAATAAAAGCTTCAGCCAATATATATATTGGGATGGGATTTAATAGTTACTATAAATAAATTTCATTTTAAACAGATGAAAAGATGTTCAGATTCACAGGTAATATAAAAAATAGTAGGTGACATATGTATTTCTGGTGAAAGAATTAACTTATGCAGATATATGAAGAATAATTTAGCAATTTCTTCCAAATTAAACACTGCATCTACCCTTTGAATCAACCTCTAGGTATGCATAATTCTACTCACTGTATTTTATGACTATTGAGAAGCTGACAATGAAAAATAATGATAACTAGTGTTTCTACAGATCATATGAGTTGAGTAACTGGTCTTAATCTAAATCTCTTCAAGTTCAGGAATAGAAGACAGTGTAATTCCAAAGGGTAGAACTCAAGCCAAAATATGGCACCATATATCCTGAGGCATATTCCAAACTTTGAAATAAAGCTAGAGATAGCTAATAGTGAACTGAACTAAGCATTGTTTTACTGAAAAGGTTCAATGTAAAACTGAGTAAATATTCAACCACCAGTTTGTAGAAGGAAAGATAGGTGTCTGTTTATACTTATGAGTTCCAGTACAGGGTCCCTAAGATAGAAGAAAAGACTAAGCTTTAGAGAAAAGCATGAATTAACTTAGGCAGGGGTTAGGATTTCCATCAGTGGCCTGAAGTCCAGGACTAGTCATTTAGGAACTGAGCTAATGGGAAATGCAATGAATCAAAACCAAGGCCTGAGAACCAAGACAGAAGCACCAACCAAGTAACTGAGATAACATTTGGAACAGGGAATAAAGGTACCATAGAATGTTCTCCTAAGGCCGATAGTGGAATTCACAACTCTAAAGACACTAGGCTTTAAGCTGGTGTTCAGTGAGACAAATCTCTATAGTCATCGCAGGAACTATATAATGCCAAACTCCACATCTGCAATAAACCAATCTGAGAGGCAAGCAACATGGATATCTGCTTTTACATATACTACAGTATCTGCTCCTATACTTAAAATTATTAAGGTATTCAAATGATACAGTTAAAAAATATATGCACCAATTATCAGTTGCTTCCAAGTAGAAGTCTATTTTTGGTTTAAGCCCCTCTGTGACCAATTGCATAATTTTATGATAAATTGATTTTGTGATGTCCAAGTTCAAATGATCCAAGTATAAATTATCACCAAGCAATTTATGTCACTCAGTAAACCAAATGCATGCACAGACATAGATTTGTCAGAATAAAGTTTATATTTTAATTTATTTGCTTGTGTAACTTTTTGAAAAAAATATAGAATAGTGGTATAATTTTACCAACTAATAAATTTCTAAGACCTACACCTAAGTATTCTTCTCTATCTCCAAAGTTCAGGCAATTTCTAGGAATAATTTTTATAGAAACCCAAATTTGAGTTTACTCTATGAGTACCTTTTAAGATCACAAAATGTTCTTTAAGACATTCAATTTGTGTTTAAAATTCTATTACTTGTATGAGACTGAATCATTTTTGTAAAATTTAATGAGTATAGAGATTTTATGAGTAAAATAGGTTTTACAATGAGTTGGTTATTTCAATCCCATTATATTAAATATGTGTGTAATG
Organism: Heterocephalus glaber; assembly: GCF_053883595.1. Taxonomy (NCBI): domain Eukaryota; kingdom Metazoa; phylum Chordata; class Mammalia; order Rodentia; family Bathyergidae; genus Heterocephalus; species Heterocephalus glaber. The sequence goes on from NW_028258294.1 coordinate 13,203,857, forward strand.
ATTATCAACTATGTGCAAACAATGTACTAAGCATTAGAAAGTGAACTATGAGCAATATAGATAATATTCTTGTCCTCAAAGCTTATAGTTTGGTATATACTATAGAAAAACTATCCATAGGTGTAATGAGTGGAATGCAACCAACTCACTCAAGTGTATTACAAAGGGGATCTAAAAAAGACTTTGAGAAATTATTTACTTTCATATATACAAAAAAGTGTATATACTTTAACAGTTCATCATACAAACAAATGTCTGGAAGCTAATGGCCACCATTTTGGACAGCTCTTATAATTGTAGAGGCCAAAGGTAACTTGTACTAATCTCATGATGTCTCAATAAATTTAGTATTGAAATATTTATACGAGTTTTTCTTTTCCTGATGTATACATTTTTGGTGGAATATATATATGGAATGGAATATATATATATGTATATATATGTGTGTGTGTATGTATATATGTATACATGTATATATATATATATGTATATATGTATATATTCCATTCCTATTATAAAACATTAAGTGTCTTAGTCACTTTCCTCATTATCTTGACTCAGTATCCCACACCAATAACTTAAAGGAAGAGCAGTTAATTTTGACTCACAGTTTTAGAAGTTTCAGTCTATAGTTGGTAGGTCCAAGTGCAGAAATGTAATGTTGGAAAGGATTGCTGCAAAAGAAAGCAGCTCACATCATGGCAGCCAAATAGCAAAGCAAGAAAGGCAAAGCCAGAGAGAGGAAGAGGTACCCTTTCAAGTTACATTCCCAGTGACCTGCTTCTAACCAGGCCCCATCTTCTAACAGCAAGTCTGCCATAGCACCCTCTATGATCCAACTACTTTCTATAAGCCCCGTCTCTGAGCATTGAGATATCTGAGGAACATTCTATGTGTAAACTATAACATTTCACCCCTGGCCCTCCCAAACATTCATGTCTATCCTTTTATGTAAGATGCATTTAGTCCATCTATGAGAGTCATCAAAGTTTTAAATTTCTAGCATTGCTAAAATATCCAAGTCCAAAGTCTCCTTTGAGACTCAAAGCAAGCTCTTAGTTGTGTGTCACTGCAACAATCAAAAAGCAAGTTAAATAATAGCACAGGGTAAATATTCCATTTCAAAAGGGAGAAATAGGAGGTCAAAGCAAGACCAAAACCTGTGAGGACAAACATTACATCCCATAATTCAATGCCTAAAACCCAGGTCAAGTTGTGGGGAGATATGAGCTCCAAAGAGATTAGATATCCCTGACCCTATGGAATTGCTGGATGCAGCCCTCATGGCTTCAAGTCCAGGCTCAGCTAATCTCTTCTAGTTTCACCATTCATCTTCCATCATCCATCAGCCATCAGTTCATTCACTGGCTGGAACTTGTTGCATCAGGATGGTTTCATCAGGGCAAATTCTTCTCTGCTCTAAAGTATCTTTCATCCTTGTGTAGGCTAGCTTGAATTTATTCTCATGCAGTGTCATGGTTTCTTAAAAAAAGAGAGACAAGAGGGAAAACATTCAAAGCCTCCTGAAATATAGGGTTGGAAAGGGCACAGTATCACTTCTGCCATATTCCTTTAGTCAATATAAACTTAAACTGCAGTCCGCATTCTAGGAATAAAGAAACAGATTTTGGGTATTCACAGTTGCACAGTCAGATGGATATAAGGAAAGGTGCTGAACTGTACTATGTTTGTAATCATAACACCAGAGTCAATGTGTGGGAGGATGAATTATAGTGGAAGCTCCCCCACCCTCCTGGCATTAATATAATTGATACAATCATTTTGACAATTAATGTTGCCTTATATATTAAACTCTAGGATTATGTTCTGTTGCTACATCCCCTAAATTTTTCAGGGGTAAGCCATCTAGGGAGGACATCTAGAGAAGACTGTGACCCTTCTCTGCTGTGCCTCTGTCAAGGTAAATTCACGTCTAATTCTGAGATGCAGTATTATTAGGATGTCATCTGTTCCCATGTACCAGAGACATCAGGTATAGAGCTGATATTTTGACATCTATCTGGCTCTCTCCTTATCTCTTTTAATGTTTTTTTAACTAAGGTTGGGAAAAGCATTATTATAAGTTGGCCCCTTCAAATCTCAGTAGCACATTGTTTAGTATTTGTCTTTATGTCTGAAATATAAATTACTTTCTTTGATATCTGACATCATGTTAATGTAGTTCAGTACAGCGCTTAGAATGGTGTCAAGTCACTCTATTGGTGATTGTGCAACTGAATCATTGAATGAATAAATAAAAGAACATTTTCCTTGTGAAAGGATTAAGAGGCCACACCATCAAAGTGAAGCATAGCTTATTCTTTAGGTTGCAGAGATATTTTTGGTTCTGACCCAGTTTATTTTTATACCATCCTATGATCAGCACCTTTTGGCTCATGTTCACATGGTGTGTGTTCCTTTGCACTGACTATGACACTGAATAATCACTACTCACTTGTAGGTATCACCTCATTCCAGATTGTCCTGTTGTGGTGACCTCTACAGAGACAAAGGCAGCACAATAAATGAGCAATTTTGCCTACTTAGCATCTCAGCAGTGGACAGTTGCTTTCAGATTTTTTGTATCTCTAGCATTTTTTCTACTATAATTCATGCAATGGCATCTATTGAGAACAAACAGATTAACAAGGGCACTTATAAAACCACTTTCCTGAAAAACTAAAAAATAAAAACTAGGCTTTTTATGTTGGAATAAATCTGTAGCAGAGAGCTTTTTCTAGAGAATATTCTGATTTATGAAATTCTAGATAATTGTATACATTTTTATTAAGCATATTTTAGTGGTACATAATGAATATATTCATTGTGGGCAGTTGATACATGCACATGGGACATCTTAATTGTACATTTTTAAACTTTTTACTGTGGAAAATTTCATCCATATACTAAAGTAGAGACAGACATATGATAAAATGTACCATTGTTTTCCTGAGAAAGGATCCAAGAGGACTATAATTTGAATAATGGAAAATAATCAAAAGGCTGAGAGTATAGGTTCTGATACTGTATAATCCATCTTGCTCAGAATGTGGTACTAACAGAGTCTTAAAAGCTGCAAGATCAGAATTAGGGCTTTAACAATGATTTTGTGGGATTGTACTATTGTTTATTATCATCTTTCCTATAAGGAAACAAAAACAAAGAAAGGTTCAGTAATTGGCACAAGATCAGAGCATAGGTAAGTAATGTAGTGAGCTCTGCATGTCTGAGTCTGACCTCACAATTTCACCATTGTCCTACTCAGCCTGGCCCCTCTCCTTAGCACTCATGCCTGCACTCCACTGCTGCTTAATTAATTATGTCTGTGAACCCCTCTTTTGTGCTGAACAGGCTCTTTGAAATCTCCAAGTTCTCCATTTCCCTTCTATTCCATCTACTTCTCCAGTGAAGATCACTTTCCCTATTTCTTCTGGAATCCATCATTCTTGTTCTCTGAGTCTGCTTTTGGCATATTGTTCTGCCATGTTACTTACTTATTACCTTTCAACATAATTTTCCTGCCTAAGATATCTATTTTTTCATAATTTCTTGCTTCTTTCCCCATTCTCTTTTCACTTTGCTTTTCCTTTCCCAGCCATTAACCTTTACCATTTATGTTGATGCCCCTTAAAACACTTTTGACTTCACCATTATACAGAATTGTTATCATTGCTGACATTCTCCACCCCTTCATGATTAGAAGCTTACAATCAGGGCCAAAGAGGGTGGAACAAAGCTCAGTGATAAAGAATTTTGGCTCTATATTTAGACAGATTTAAGAGAAAATGTGGCTTACTAGCTAAATAGCCTGAAGAACTTTAGTTTAGCCTGTGAACTTTCGTTTATTCATACTTAAGATTTAGACTATCTTAATAATACAGTCATTATTATAACAAAATGAGCAATTATCTGCTAGAAGTATAGCACAAAGCCAGGCATGATGTGTACATCTTTAGTAAAAGCTGGCACTAACAATGTCTGTACACACATTCCTCAGTCTCCAGAATCAGTCAACCTTTAGGATCTATTGCCTTCTTTTTATGATGACTTCTATGCTTCTTACTTCTTCATACATTCTACCCATACATTCTATACTGCTAATAGCCAGTTATTGATTTCAGTAATTATTCCTTCTCACTTCAACTGCCTCTCTTTTCACTGTAGATCAGTGCTAGAATATTGCTAGAACATTGTCAGAGCACTGGCTTCTTGTGATATTGGATCTTGTTAGAGATATCCCCTCTTTACAGTCATCATTGCATAGTATCTGTCCTCCTTTATTTACACCAGGCCACAGTGTTTTTATAATACTCTCTTATTTCCTTTTGCTCTTTCACTCACATTCTTTTAAGCCACTACTATGGGATCACTACTTTGTATGAGCCACTGAGGGATCTAAATATATAGAATCTCTCATGTCAAGGCTTTTATAACTGATAGATTTTTAAAATAATATTTCAATATGTTTTCTTTCTTTACTTGAAATTATGATTAACTCTACTCAATAGCATATCCATATCAATCCTATCTCATTTTTCTCCTCTTCAGGAAAGAAAACATCTAAATCATATCTGAGGCCATGTGGTTTGCCTTAGTCATTTCATGGTGTTAATGCAAGGATCATTTTTCTTTTGTTGGAAATTAGAATTCATACTTTCGATAATTTTGGAGTTGGGGACCAAACAAGTCAATTTCTAAGGTTTCAGAATGAAGCTGTAAAATAGTTGGTATGAATGTCATGTAAGCATTGTTTCTCATTTACTTTTTAAAAAAAAAATAAATGGAAGGAAAAGAAGGACATCTTAATTCGTCTCAGATACAGAAATCAGAAAATGGACTATTTTGCAATGTTCCTACAAGGTCAGATACAAAAAAGCCCAGTTTATAGAAAATGTTGCTCTTTATTTATGGAACCCAAGAGCTGTTTGTAAAGTACTGGCTGAAAAAAAATGTTTTTTTAAAAAAGAAAATGCTGTCATTTTTCTGGAAAAGAAGTAGCTGTAGTTTAACCTCACCTAGCTCTGGGACTGCCACATCTGCAGTGGAGACTTCTCTGAGTCTCAAATGAAAAGATAGACAGATGGAAGTTCTAACCTTTGTAAAGGGTATCCACATCAAACCAGTTGGGAATTTAATCAATTAAAACATAAAGCCATTTACTCAGTGGTCTTTTCTCCTGAGCAGGATGATCTTTTTTATCTTTTTTGATCTTTTGCCTATACATGTACAAAGCTTATTTTACTGTGTTTGTTTAGTTATTTTTAGATAAAATCTAAAAACAAATCAGGAAGTTTTTGCTCAAAATGTCACTGGGTACTTCAATTAGTTCTGATATAGAAATGAATTTTTAGAAAGAAAAAAAATCTTATAAGATTATTTTATTCTAACATTTGAATACCTATTCTTAGCAAATTTGGTAAGAAAACATAGCTTCCTATAATGAAACTATGTTTTGCAATGTCCTTACCTACTTGAAACTTTGAAAATCAGAATTAAATCTGCTTGAGTAAAAAAATTTCAGCTTATATAACCTTTGTAATTTTGCTAGTGGGCAAAAAATATAAGAAAAAATTAATAGTGTAAAAGTCTATGATGCTTTCATATTTCTGTTAAACTCACTAAACAGTTTAGTCATCTATCTCAAGAATTTTATGTGTATATTTTGAATTCCTAGCCTAAAGAGAGCTTAAATAATTATTCATTAAGAGGATGCTGAAATTCTTGTAAATATCCAAATAATGGTTGAGGTAATGGGGATGAATATAGATAGTCTTGCAATTATAGGTGTTGTGCAGTGACTAGCTTGGTTTGGGGGAACAATTGAGAGTAGTTTCATATATTGTACATGAAAATATCATACTGTAAATACCACTAGAAGACATTGCATCTGTTCATCCAAAACACTACACTTAGTATCTAACACAATACCTGGTGCTTATTGGGCTTGGAATAAGTATTTGTTGAATAAGAAAATCAGTGCTTTGGAGGGGAGTTGTTTTCATATAATGAAATTCCATAGAGTCACCAGGATAATCATGGAACTTCCACGGGTAGTAGCTCCACTCAGGGTATCATAATATTGGAAAAGATAGTGCTGCAAAGTCTGTACTAGGACTCAAATGCTAATTTCTCTATGTATTTTTTTCCATTGCCTCATAAATTTATTTTTATTTGTGTATCAAGATGCCTGAAATTTGTGGATGGCATTTCTTATGGTCAATTATGTAAAAATTATGTAAAAACTTGATTCTACCTTTTAAATATATCTCATGTAAATGTCTTCTTTACTGTTATCATTCATGTTATAGACTGTGTAATCAATAAATGTTTTTCAAATTGAAGAGTACATGGAGAATACCATACTTAATTCAAACACTCACTGAAAGCCTTGAAAAAGGAAAGAGCCTTGCACAAACACATTTTCTTACCTTATAGTTTTGTTCTTTTTGTATTGAAAGACAAGATGAAAAAGGAAATTTTCTCAGCTGTTATTATTATTATTTTTTTTTTACTTTTTTTGCTTAAATTCTTTTATTGATACATTTTAGGCATACAATACATTTACATTTATCATTGGGTGCTTGTACCTGTACATGATGTATCTTGGTTCTTATTTCTTCCTCATTCCCTGTTGTCCCTTCACCCACTCCACCCTTTCCTATTTACAAAAAAAGAAAATGTGTTTTTTTGAATGCAATGGAGTACTACTCAGCCATAAATAATGACAATCTAGAGACATTTATAGCTAATTTTATGCATATTGAGGCGATACTCTTCAGTGAAATAAATAGGACACACATGTAAATACCGCATAGTTTCTTTGGTGTGAGAAACTGAATGTGCAAATAAGAATTAAAATGATTAAAACAAATAATTGATAATTTGAATAGGAAGAAAAGGTCCAAAGGAGTAGGGGAAGTGGGAGGGGAAGGGGAAAGGAAAGAAGGGAAAGGAAAAATTATAAGAAAAGGAAAAAATGGAAACAAAGTCTCCTATTGGAAAAAAAATCTTTCAGAAATCATGGCAAAAAGATAAAGTCATCTATAAGGGTAATGACAATATTCTGGGTTTCTAATCTGTCCTAGCAGCATTTAGCACTACAAACCATTACAGTAGTGTTTACAAAGTCCTCAAAGTAGCAGTGCATAACCTAAACACCCTATATCAATTTATGGCAAGGATAATGTGGAAAAAGAAATAGCAGTCAGAAGTACATTAATTTAACTCAACAGAGTAAAAAATGTGGAAAATGTGATTATTCAGGTTGACCATTCCTGATGAAAAAAATCTAAAATTGAAATGCTCCAAAATCTGAAACTTTTTGAGTGGGATATAATGCCACGAGTGGAAAATCCCACACCTGATCTCATGTGACAGATTCCAGTTAAAATGCAGCCACACATTCAGCATTCTCAAGGGAGGGATCACCAAGCCCCACTCAGCTACAACATATCTTTTCTGCATACACTCAGGTTTCCCCACAAAATCAGGGTAATAAAATAGCACATGTGCAGTCTGGACATACCAAAGGCAGGATCCCCACAATGCCCTACGTGGGATCAAGACCAGTGTGTTATATTTATTATAATTTTTTGCCAACTCTTTTTTTGCTTTATAAAGGTATTGTTGAAAATATTAAAAAGTCCTGAAAATATCTTTATGAATAACAGTTATAACAAATATGAACTTAGATTTATCTATAGCACAGAAAATCAAAGTGTTGAAGGAACTAGACAATTGAAATGTGAAACGTATTACAGAAGACTACATGGTGTTAGAATTATCACCATATATGATTTGATAAAACAGAAGGATAAATTCTTGAAGTTTCTATGCTAAAATTCATAAAGAGAAGTTAACAAGAGAAAAATATTATATAGAAAAACACTATATAAGGCTAAGCAAAGGTCATGTTCATATATTAAAGAGTACCTCTGTCTGTCTGTGTTATGTGTAGTGAACACATACCACTTAATAATAGGCTGATCTCAAACTAGGATCTATCATGGTGAACTGAAAATGGAATGTGAATATTAATAGCTGGTTGCAGAAATTTAAGAAAAGACAATTCAATTTTTTAAAAAGCATTCGATTTTTAAAGGCCTATTGATCACAAATTCATTGAAGAAGAGGATATTGGAGAAATTTTAACATTGCTAATGAGACTCCAGTTTTCATTCAGTGATAAATGGTAATATGGAGGAAATACATTTTTGTGTGGTATGGGGAATTGAATCCAGGGTTGTTATACTGAGCTACATCTTTAGCTCTTTTATTGCTTTTCTTTTGAGGCAGAATTCTGCTAAGTCACTAAGATTCCCAGGCTGGCCTCAAACTTGCAGGCTTCCTGCCAGACTCCCAGAGCGCTGGATCATAGGTGTGAGCCTATGTGATTCTGCCTGAGGAAATGACTCAGGTGATCATGGTGATAGGGCTGGGAAAGGAAACACTATGAGCACTGCAGAAATAAACAGCCTATAGCTGTCATGGTGAAAATGTTTGATGGACGTATAGAGGAACTAGAACAACAGTAATTCCCAAAGAACAGTCATGTCAGTTTATAGCACTCAATAAAAGCTTCCAAGACACAAATTGTTGTTAATGAGGCAAATGACTCCAGAGCAAATGTAAAAAGCCACCCAACAGAATGTCACTTCATCCTTGGAGTACCCACTTCTTGGTCCTTCAACTACTTCTGATGTTTCTTCTCACTCTTCCATGCTGGGTGCAATTGTTCATAAACATGAATCACTTTAGTCCCCATCATCCTCTTAAATAGTAGCGGTATTGCAGATAGGTAAGTTAATTAGATATCTTGTGTGTGGTTAGACAGAACCTGTCCTCCAGGAGCCAACACTTCAAGGAACCAACATGGAGAACCTCCGCTGTTACTATTGTTGTCCTTTCCAGAGTCCTTGAGTGTCTAATGGTTATTCCTATTTCTACATCTTCACTCAACCTAAATTTAATACTTTCAAAGCAAAATGTCCATGTTCTTCCCTAAATCCCTTTCCCTTCTTTGTTCCCCTTTTATTTATGACATAATATTTCAGGTTCTACCTCTCCAACTGGGGCAACATTTGACCATGGTTTCCAGTGGAATCAATTGCCAAATTAATTCCTTAACATAATTTCTGATATACATCCTTCCTTTCTGTTTCAACTGCTGGTTCCTCAAGTCTAGGTAAGATATTTCAAGCCTGGGTAATTGAAAGAGATGCATAATTGAAGTCATTACCTAATTACATAACAAATGCTCCCTCAGGCTGCAAATATGGGGCAACTTCAGTAACCTCAAGTGCTTTGATAATCATTTATCATTGCCATTTAAGATTATCTGAAATCTGACTCAGCAACTTTCACTCTATGTCTTCAGTTTTTGCCTCAAAGAAACTTGATCCACTCTAGCCTGACCTTGAACACCTTTGACCTCAGAATCAGAAACTACCCTTCCTTAAGAATAATATTCCACCCTCATACTGACACCCAGTTAAGCAATTCAGTTTCTCTACTTATAGGTACATTATTGAAAATGAAAATAAATACTCTGTGAACGCAGCCACAATTTATTGTGGCTAATTTGAGCAAACACAAATGACAAGGAAGATGGCTAATACTTAAATACTTTGCTGTATATACATGTAGCAGAGTACTTGGCTCTGAGATTGGGGTAAAAAGATGATAAAATCTTTTATAATAATCCTAATTGTTCCCCAAATTAAAAACTAATAGTTTATGGCTGAAAAAAGAAACATAATTCAACAATCCTGTCTTAGGGATAATGGACTGAAGAGAGTGCATTTATGTGCTTTTTAGTATGTGATAGAAGATAGTAAATATATTTACTGAATCGCAACTGATATTTATAAAGGAAAATATCTTGTTCTTTTCTTATTTACAAAGAAAATTCAGCAAAACTTTTTAATGTTTTCTTTTTGCTAAAAGAAAAAAGTTTTCCTGAAAGTTCAAGACTGAATAGTGTAGAATTAGTTGTAGTATTTCCCCATCACAGCCAGAATTATTTTAAGGAAACAGTGGTTTTGGAAACATCTGATTTTGTCACAATTATGTTACAAACTGTATTTACATGTCCCATCACATTAAACTGAAAAATTATTATACTCAGCACTAAATTACCACATTTAGGTCATATTTTATTTTTGTGTAGTTCAGTGAAAAAATGCAGAGGATGTCCCCTCTGCTTGATGTAGGGGAAAGAGATGTGACTCCGAAACCTACTAGATATCCAAAACATGAGTTTGTGTTCTCCAAAGAATTAAAGAATTAAATAATTAATTTTAGGAACAACAGAGGTTAAGAGTAGGAAAAATTTATTGGAAGAAAGAAAGCTTCTGCCTAAGAGAGACAGAAGGGGGACTGAAAAATGGATTCCCCACGCACCCCAATTTTCAAAGGTGTTTTATACAGCAAAGCCATGTGGTGAGGCAGGTACAAAGTGGGACAAAACTCTAAGACCCAATGGAAATTTACAAGGTGGGCATGAGGTGGGACAAAACCATGACCAACCAATAAGATTACAAGTACAGTCACCCAGGTAATTTTGATTAAATGGGGATCAAATGGGAAGACAAGTCACATAAAAGGAATTTCCCATTTAGAATATCAATCACTGCTATCTATCTCTAGGGGAAGTAGTGCTTCTTTTCTTGTTTATAATGCTAACCAGTGAATGTGCCTCAATTGTTCTCCAGATTGATTCCTTGCTGTGTTGGCTCCTGGAGGGCTGGCACCTTAAAGGAGGCCCTGTCTACCTGCCAACAAGATATCTAATTAACTTACCTATCTATAATATGCTGACTGTATGCTAATTTCAAATTTGATTATTATTGAAAAGTGAAAATTAACTCTGAGTTGTTTTTGCAAGTACTTCAACTGAAGTTAAATTAAAAAACAAGATCAAACATCGATTATTTAGTAGATTTCAAAATGGAATTGTTTGTTGTCACTAAAGGAAAAGGCAGAATAATAAAGTGGTAAAAAATACTAGAGTTTTAAAAAACATGAAAGTATATTGTTATTATAGAACTTCACACAGGATATTTGAAATTGAACAATACTCCAAAAATGTAGACTATTTAGCAAGCACATAAAAATTAGACAAGTGTGTTCTGAATTTTAAAATATGCATTTTGGTCTGACCCATTTAAAAGTCAATGGTTTGAGCTATAACAATTGATAAGGTGAAAAATGTAATCAGTCAACTGAAAAGAGGAAACAATAAAAGGATAATTCAGCCTCTCATTTTAGCACTTTCTTTTGTGAAGCTAAATATCAACAATGGTGCTACTTTTGCTTCATAGTCATGCCAATTTTTGTTATATACATTTAGAGGATGATGAGACTCCTAGAAACTTTCAGTGAAATTTTTAGGCAGAGTATGAAAATAATAAAGATAATAAATGGAAAATAATAACAGCATAAATGCAGTTGGAAAAAAGGAAAGTCCTAGAAATGAAAAACAACCACTCAAATGAAAATCTCAGTGGAGAAACAGTAAAATATTTGGGACAACTCAAATGTTAAATAAAAGTGGACCAGCAAAATATACTCTAACATCTACACAATGGAATGTTATGCAATTATATTAAAAAAGGAATGAAGATGTACTCTGTTAGTTTGGAAAAGATTCAGGATACACTGTCAAAGAGAAAAATTATGTAATAAGCTGGAAAGGGTGGAAAAAATAAAACCATACATTTGACTTGACTTGTATGTATTTTCAAAAAATACATACTGAAAGAATACTGAAGAGTCTAAGAAATGATAAAAGAAAATAGATGAGAAAAGTTAGGTGGTTAAAGATAGGTGTATGAGAAACAACATGGTCTTTGGCTTACATTGTTTATTCAAAATTTTGTACTGTGTTTTACATGCATAAAGGGTACCATTTTAACCATTTTAAGTGTATACTTTAGTGGCATTAAGTACATTCATATTATTTGCAGCTATCACCATCATCCATCTCTAGAACTTTATCTTCTTCCCAAATTTAAACCCATTCTTCAAATTTTGACTATAATTTGTAGATATCATCTACTTTATCAGGATTTGGAACCAGAAAATGAGGAATTTAGCTTGATAGAATGGATTATGAGAACAGAAACCTGGAAAATTTGGCATGTGCATTTGAGAAGTGTAGATGTTGAGGGTATATACATAGGCAGGTTTGGGACAAATTGTGTCATACCAGTGGAACGTAGTATCTGGAGAGTAGTCCTAGAGAGCCTGATTAGTACACTTGAAGAGGATTGGTGGTAGAGATGGCTAACAAGAGAGGAAAACATTAAATGATAAATGTCACATTGAAGAACAAAGTCGAATCAGACAACATTGTAATCAACATCTGAGGAATTTGATAACTGACAGTTTCAGCTATTTTCTGTGGTGTACAATAGGGCCATAGTCTATAGGTCTTTAAATATGTTTTGAATATATACCCTCAGTAGTAAAATCCAAAACACACATACATATTCCATATGCATATTGTTTATGCCTGTGACTTATAAGATTTGGTTAAAATTAAAATAGTACAATACACATTAAAGTAGGAGTTCATTATTAAAAATAGTCATTCCAATTTAGTTGTCTTTGCAAGCCTTTTGTCAGATGTGATGAAATTGTTTTTTCGAATGTAGCTATTTAAAAGCTTGCATGTACTTTGTAATTTTTGTGGGGTTTTTTTGTGATGTATAAATACTTTCAGTTCTTGGTGCAACTCCATGAACTATTTTCAATGTCACATTATGAGTTAGTTTAATCCAGGTAATGTTTAAACTAGAAATTTCCTTAACTGTTTATATGTATATTTTTGTAAGTATATAAAAATTTGCTCAATATTTTTAGTCACCTGGGAAATTAAAATTTAAAAACACAATAGGATACCTTGACTTTCAATATTGTCAAAATGAAATATTCTGACAAAGAAGTAGAATTATCATTGTTGATGGTTAGTGATTTGGTGCAATTATTGGGGAATTTCCTTGGAATTTTTACTGAACACATGCATAATTAGTAACCTAGTATGTTGCCTCTTTTAATCTTTATACTAAATAGAAATGCGGGTTCCTCTGCACTAGAAAAGATACAAGAATTTCATAGAAATATAATTCATAATAGTTAAACCTAGACACAATCAAATTTTCATCAACTGTAGGATAAATGAATACTGCCTTGAAAAGGACTGTAATATTATGCCCAAAGCAGATTGTAAAGTGTTAACCCTACAATTGGCTTGTTTTGAGAAGCAAGTCTGGCCAAAGCCTATGGGCAGAATAACTCATACCCAAATACTGTTCCCACAACTAAGATCTTCTGACTAAAAGGACAATGCTCTAATTACAACAATATATTTTGTCTATTCTGTTCCTAATTTGAGAATGCTTTGTCTTGTCCTTTATGAGTCTTGTTTACATTAATTTCCATAGAAATTGCACATAGCTCACCTCTACCCTAGTCGATTGCCAATAAAAGTCAGTGCCTGAGACTGGCCAGGGCCTTTGTCAGTTGCACCAGCATTGGTCATCCTGGCACCCTACTCTCTCTCTCTTAGTTCTGTCTCAGTGTTTTTTTTTCCTCAGGCCTGAGTCGCGTACTGGGCAGGATGCTGGAACCTAACTGCAGGGGTCTCTGGGAGTGCTATATTCATACAATTTTGTACCACTAAGCGATATACTCTTGCTGTTCAGATTGTTATATACTAGTGATAAACATTAGCAAAAGAAGCATTGAAAGAGTACATTTTATTTTACTAATGTAAATTTTGAAGACCAGAAAACTAATTTACAGTGTAATAAGCTAGGTGGAAAATGTAGGTAGCATTTGGGAAGGAGATTTCTCTGGAGCTGTTAGTTATATTCCATGATCTTGATTTCCACTGGAAAAATTCATATAGCTGTACACATATGATTTATGTACATTTTTATGTTTAAAAAATTTCCAAATAAATATATTGAAGAAGTGTTTTTAAATCGGACAGATTGATCCCATTTCTTTTTTGCTTCTTCCATGCTTCTGAAATTAAAAGAGGAAAATAGAAATTCTTACATATAATAAAAATGAACAAACTTCTGGTGATGCCACTGTTAAAACTTCTGAATTAATAATGGCCTCTTTTCCTCTAAGTTATCACTTCACTTCTTTTTTTGCTTAAATTATAAAAAAGAAACAACTAACATAAAGTATTAGTTGTTTCATTTTTCTTTTCATTAAATATAAATAAAATAAAAGCCTTAATAATTTCATCATGAAAGTTATAGATGTTGTTTCCCAGTTCTGTTAATCACTAATTTATTTCTGTCTGCCGACCCACTTGAATTAATGCCTCAATCTTGTGAAGTCAGACAGTAGTTTCAAAAATGTGTTTCTAGGATCCTGGAGGTTTAATAAAAAGATCTCTTGGCCTCACTTAGGCTCTAGGGATTTGAAGAGAGATGGCAGATGAGGAAGGCAGTTTTGACAATGTAGGGTTGGATAAGCATGTTATCATCTCTTTAAATATTTTTTAACAGATTGGTATTTTTCATTTTCAATGGAGAGTGCATTACTAAAAATAGTATCTAATGAAATGGGGTACTGGCATGATACTATAAAAAACTGGGATCCAATTTTTAGTAGTGGGAAATATGGTGCAATATTTAATCACAAGAGCAAGGAGAAACCAGAGATTCTGGCAAAACAAAACCCATAATGATGTTGATTTGATTTTGAATAATGTAAGAAAGTCAGGAAAAGTACTTCAGATGTTCTAAAATTTCTCACGTTAGATAGGTCTATATGATCTACTATAGTCTCCTGTGGTTGCTGTCCTACTCCCATGTTTCTATGGCAATGAATTTTCTCTGCAGTTCTTGTAACTTTCTCCCATTAATTTTTTAGTCCATTGCAATCTGACTGCTTTTCTCACACCACGGCAATCCTCTTGGATAAAGATGCTAATTTTCTTGTCTCATTTGAATAGCTCAGACTGTTAGTTATATTTCTCCATGGCTTCCCTGTTGAAACATTTTAAACATCCCTTTTCCCCCTGACTTTCATGATACTACACTCTTCTATTTCTTTAATTGATCATTTTTAGACACCCTTTTAACTCCATTTCCTTCTGTTGAACATTAAACTTTGGACTTTCTCAGGGCTTACTATTATCTACATTTGCTTTCTTCAGAAATTTCTTCAACTTGCATGGTTGAAATGTTGACCATATACCAAATATGTACTTCCAGTTCAGATATCATATTTGCATGACATTTCCATATAATAAGCTGATATTTCTGTGCATATATCTCAAAGGAAGCTCATGTTTATCATGCTCCAAACAAAATATCTGAAATTTTACGTACCTCCAATAAGTGAAACTTCTGTCTTTCTAGTTGTGCAAGCAAGTTTTGTCACATTTATATTTCTTACACTCTAAAAATCAAGCAATACTTAGCCTAAATCCTAAATACTTCTCGAAGGAAACATGTATTCTAAATCTCAAATAGTTCTCTAAATTGTCACCAGTCTACTTTCCTAAATCCATTCTCAGAGTCATGCTGAAAGCCACTATCACTTCTGTCTTCAATTCTTGCACTGTTCCTCAAAATTTGGATTTTGATAACTGGTCTTCACTCATAAATTTTAGAATCTTCAAAATCTCTTGTCTGTTTAAGATTGTAAGAAAATTGTTCTTTAAAAAGAGATATACTGGACCCTGTCATTACACTGTTAATAATCATTCAATGTGTTGCCCAGAATACTTAGGATAATGATGAAATTTCTAACTCTGGTCACATGAATCACTGTCTATATCTTTATCCTATCTTACCCTACATTACCTTTTACTCACAGGATTTCAGACACATTAAACTCTTTCTGTTTTTATTGTTTACTAAGCCCTTTAGGTGGTTAGGCTCTTCAGGCAAAGTCTTCAGTTTTTTATTCCTGTGAATCTGGTTTTCCTCTTGTCCTGGGTTCTAATCTCCATCCTCACTCCACTATTTTCTTGAATATTTCCAGTCATTTTTTCTTCTATCACTTCTGTAGGGAAACTTTCTTGGATTCCTACAATATCTGTTCTTATTGTGCACTACCTGTTCCATTGTAAAAAAAAAAAAATCACAATTTAAAATAAAATTAATTATATTATTAATTTTGCAATGGGTATATCCTCACTAACTTAAAATTTATTGAAAATACAGCTCTGCTTTTTAATTTACCATTATAATAACTCTGATGCCTATGCAAGAATTTGTCAGATATTGGTTGTTTAGTGAATATTAGTTGATTAAATTCATAATTGTACAAGTAAATGGTAGACTTGCACTGAATAAAAATTAGGTGTTGCATTAGGTAACTTCTTTTCTTATGCTTAAATTCTTTTATTAGTATATTTTAGGTATAGAATACATTTACATTTATCATTGGGTGCTTGTACCTCTACATAATGTATCTTGGTTCTTATTTTTTCCCCATTTCCTGTGCTCCCTTCACTTCCTCAACCCTTCCCTATTTACAAAGATTTTGTTTCCATTTTTTCCTTTTCTCATAAATTTTCCTTTCCCTTCTTTCCATTCCCATTCCTCTCCCACTTCCCCTACCACTTTCAACTTTTTCTTCCTATTTCAAATTATCAATCATTAATTTTAATCATTTTAATCCTTATTTACACTTTCAGGTTCAAAAACTAGAGAAAATATTCGGTATTTACACGTGGGTTCTATTTATTTCACTTAAGTGTATGGCCTCAATATGCATCCATTTAGCAATAAATATCTCTAGTTTCTCATTTGTTATGGCTGAGTAGCACTCCATTTTATAAAAAAACTACATCTTCTTTACCTAGTTTCCAGTTGATGGGCACTTGGGCTGTTTTCAAGCTTCAGCTATTACAAACTTTGCATGGGTGCACATATATCACTGTGGTATGATTCTTTTAATTCTTTGGGGCAGATACCCACCAGGGAAATAGCTGGGTCAAATGGGGCTTCCAATCCTAGTTCTTTGAGGTATCTCCATACTGATTTCCACAGTGGCTGCACCAGGATAGATTCCTCCCAACAATGGAGAATGGTTCTCCCACAACCCTGCCAACATTTGTTATGAGTTGGCTTCATGATGGCAGCCATTCTTTCTGGGGTGAGGTAGAATCTCAGTGTTGTTTTCATGTGCATCTCTTGAAAGACCAATGATGTTGAACATTTTTTCTTATGTTTATTTGATGCCTTTAGTTCTCTGTCTGAGAAATGTCTGTTCATTTCAGATGCCCATTTTTGAATAGGGTCTTTGAATTTGGGGGTCTGATTTTTTTCAGTTCTTTATATATTCTAAATAGCAGTCCCTTGTCTGAGTTACAGCTGCTAAAACATTTTTCCCACATTGTAGGTTGTCTCAGCACTGTTGGTGGTTTTTCTTGCTGTGAAGAAGATTTTTAATGAGATGAGATCCCAGTTGTTAATTCTTTGTGCTAGTTCCTGTGCTACTGAGGTTTTGAACATAAAGTCTTTTCCTATGCCAATGTCTTCAAGAGTTCTACGTAACTTATCTTCCAGCAAGTTTAGTGTTTCTGTTTTAATATTTAGATTTTTAATCCACTTCCATCTTAGTTTAGTGAATGGTGATAGGTATTGGTCTAGTTTTAATCTGTGTCAGGTTGAAATCCAGTTTTTCCAACACCATTTATTAAATAGGCTATCTTCCCTCCAATGAGGATGGTTGGCTTTTTTGTCAACGATGAGGTGGCTGAGTATGTCTGGAGTTGTTTCCGCATCTTCTAATCTATTCCACTGATCCATGGGTCTGTTTCTTTGCCAGTACTATGACATTTTTATCACAGTAGCTTTGTAGTATAGTTGCAAGTTGGAGATTGTGATACCAACTGCCATGTCTCTGTTGCCTAGAATGCTTTTGATATCCTAGGTCTCTTCTGGTTCCAAATGAATGTTTGGATTGTTTCTCTAGTTCTGTGAAGTATATTGTTGGAATTTCAATCAGCATTGCATTAAATCTATATAGCACTTTTGGAAGTATGGCCATTTTCACTATATTGGTTCTGCCTACCCAGGAGCAAGGGATGTCTTTCCATTTTCTTATATCTTCTCCAATCTCTTTTTTCAGAGTGCTGTAGTTTTCATTGTAGAGGTCTTTTGCTTCCTTTATTAGATTGTTTCTTAGATATTTCATTTATTGAAAAAGGAATTGTTTCCCTAATTTCTGTCTCAGTGAGTCTGTTATTTGTGCATAAGAAGTCTATTGTATGTTGAGTGTTGATCTTGGATCCAGATACTCTACTGAACCTGTCAATTAAGTCTAGGAGTCTTTTGGATGAGTTTTTTGGGTCTTCTATGTAAAGTATCATATCATTAGCAAATAATGACAGTTTAACTTCTTCCTTTCCTACCTTTATTCCTTTTATTTCTTTCTCTTTTCTAATTTCTGTGTCTGTTTCCAGAACTACTGAATAGGAGTGGTGATAGTGGGCATCCTTGTCTTGTTCCTGATTTTAGCATGAAAGTTTTCAGTTTTTAACCATTTAGTATGATGTTGGC
Organism: Heterocephalus glaber; assembly: GCF_053883595.1. Lineage (NCBI taxonomy): Eukaryota > Metazoa > Chordata > Mammalia > Rodentia > Bathyergidae > Heterocephalus > Heterocephalus glaber. The sequence continues at coordinate 13,222,399 of NW_028258294.1, forward strand.
TGTTGGTTTTTCATAAATAGCCTTAATCAGGTTGAGATAAAGATATTCTATTCCTATTTTCTGTAGGGTTTTTTAAAATCATGAATGGGAGTTGGATTTTGTCAAATGCTTTTTCTGCATCGATTGAGATGATCATATGGTTTTTGTCCTTGGCTCTGTTAATATAGTGTATTACATTTATTGATTTACGGAAGTTGAACCATCCTTGCACCCCTGGTATAAATCCAACTTTGTCAGGGTGTATGATATTCTTCAGGACCCTGTGTATTCTGTTTACCAGTATCTTGTTGAGGATTTTTTATCTATGTTTATTAGGGAGTTTGGCCTGTAGTTCTCTTTTTGGGTTGGGTCTTTCCCTGGTTTTAGAATCAAAGTAATACTTGCTTCCAGAAAGGAATTTGGAAGCCTTGCTTCCCTTTCAATTTCCTTGATGAGTTTAAAGAGTAATGGCAATAGTTCTTTTTTTTTTTTGGTACAGGGAATCAAACTTGGGTCTTTGCGCTTGCGAAGCAAGTGGCAAAACCACTAAGCTAAATCACCAGCCCAGCAATAGTTCTTCTTTAAATGTCTTGTAGAATTCAGTAGTGAAGACATTGAGACCTGAGCTTTTCTTTGTTGGTAAATTTTTTTATTACATTTTCAATTTCATTCATTGTAATTAGGATGTTTAGAATTTCTATAACTTCTTCATTTAACTTTGGCAATTTGTATGTAATTAGGAATCTGTCCATTTCTTCTGTGTTTTTCATTTTATTAGAATACAGGTTCTCAAAGTAGATTTCAATGATCCTCTCTATTTCTGCTGTGTCTGTTGTGACTTCACCATTTTTATTCTTAATCACATAGATTTGAGCCATTCCTTTCCTTTTTTTGATAAGGTTGGCTAAATCTTTTTCAATTTTACTTATTCTTTCAAAAAAAACAACTCTTTGATTCATTGATTTTTTGGTATCATTTGCTTAGTATCCATGGCAATGATTTCTGCTTTGATCTTTATAATTTCCTCTCTTGTATGAACTTTGGGTTTTTGTGCCCTTCTTTTTCTAGGAGCTTGAGGTTCTGCATTAGGTTATTTATCTGAGTTCTCTCTGTTTTCCTAATATGGACATTCACTGCTATGAATTTCCTAAGTAGAACTGCTTTCATTGTGTCCTATAGATTCATGTATGTTGTACTGTCATTATTATTTACTTGTAGAAACTGTCTGATTTCTTCTTTAATTTCCTCTGTGACCTGTTGGTTGTTCAGGAGGGTGGTATTCAATTTCCATGTGTTTGTGGGAGTTTTGCGGTTTCTTATGTCATTGATCTCCAATTTTATTGCACTATGGTCTGGTAATTTACAGGGGGTAGCTCCAGTTTTTTTATATTTACTTAGACATATCCTATGAGCTAGCATGTGATCTATTTTGGAGAATGACCTGTGTGCAGCCAAATAGAATGTGTATTCTGATTTTGTGGGGTGGAACACTCTGTAGACATCTATTAAGTCCATTTGTTCAATAGCTAGGTTCAGTTCTAAAATTTAATTAATAATTTTTTGTCTGGATCATCTGTGTATTTGTGATAGTGGGGTATTGAGGTCCCCCACTACAATTGTTTTGTATAGTTGGGGGCATTCTTATTTGGTGCATATATATTTAAGATTGTCATCTCTTCCTCTTGGATTGTTTCCTTCACAAGGATGTAATGACCATCTTTGTTTTTCTTAATTAGTTTTGGTTTGAAATCTACTTTGTCTGCAAAAAAGATTACTATCCCTGCTTTTTTCTGGGTTCCTGTTGCCTGGAGAACTGTTTTTCATCTTTTTATTTTCAGTCTATGAATTTCTTTTTGAGTTAGGTGTCTTTCTTGTGTATAGCATATTGTTGGATTTTACTTCTTAATCCATTTTGCCATTCTATTTCTTTTGATTGGTGAATGGAGGTCATCAATATTGATGGTTATAATTGATAGATGTGGACTCATCCTTGTCATGATGCTTTTCTGTTGTTGGCTCTTTTATTTCTTATTTTCCCCCCTTTCCCTTTAGTCTCTTGCCTTACCTGGTGGCTTCCCTCTGTTGGGCCTCATGGAGCTGTGACCTTCATTGTTTTTTTCTAGGATATTGTTTAGACTTTTTTGGAGTGCTAGTTTCGTGTTTATGAAATTTGTCAGGTGTTCTTTGTCATGGAAGTATCTAATTTCCCCATATATTTTGAAAGAAAATTTTGCAGGATACAACAGTCTAGGCTGGAGATTATTTTCTTTCAGGGCTTGAAATACTTCACTCCAGGCTCTCTTTGACTTGAGGGTTTGTGTTGAGAAATCTTCTGTGATTGTGATGGGCTTTCCTTTGTAGGTGATTCATTTCTTTTCTCTAACTGCTTGTAGAACTTTGTTCTTCTGTGTGGTTTCTCTAATCTTAACAATTACATGCCTATGTTTAGATTTTTTTTTGATCAAGGTTGTTTGGAGTCCTATATGCCTCACTTATCTGTATGTCAAGTTTTTTTCCCCAGCTTGGGAGGTTTTCTGCCATTACTTCTGTGAAGAAATTTTTAAGTCATCTGCTCTCTCTCCTGTTTCTTCTTTGACTCCAATCAGTCTTCTGTTACCTTCTTTGCATTGTCTAGCAGCTGCTGGATTGATTCCTCATGGTCCCTTTCCCTTTTTAAGAAATCTCTGTTTTCATGGTCATTAACCACAATCCTGTCTTCTATATCTGATATTCTTTCTTCAGATTCCCTTAATCTGCTGTGCATACTTTCAATCAAGTTTTTAATCTCCTGGATATCTGTTTGAATCTGTTTCATGGTTTCCATTTCTTCCTTATGCTGGGCATTCATGGCTTCCAGCATGTTTCTGAGCTCATCTATTTTTTTTTAATCTGTTTATGTTCTAGAGCCTCTAATCATGTCTTTCACTCTGCTCACCACCTCTGTAGTGATCCGGGATATTATTTCTTCTTTGAATTTTCCTAGAGACTCATTCATCTATTTTGTTACTTCCTGTCCTATATGTTCTGGGTGTCCAGGTGGTTGATTATGAGACTTTTCCACCTCGTTTCACCCAGAATTTTTGTTTTTTAGGGTGGAAGTCTGAGTTTGTGCCTTGCTTAAATGTCTTCTCATTTTTGCTTTTGGTACTGTCCTTGGTTTAATTCCTGAGTTGGTGTTTTGAAATTGTGTATTGTAAGTTTCTTTGTTGCTTGTATTTAAAATCCTTATGGAATGATTGGTTCTCAGAGCTGTCTTCCAGATATTGCTTGTCTTTAGTTTTGAGTCTCCAATGATTCTGAGGCTATCTCATTTTCATTATACCAGGAAGGACCATTGATTAGATCAATCACAACACTTTAACCCAAGTGATACATTCAGCAACACCATAGCATCAAGTACATCTTAGAAAGTGACAATTTGTGGTAGTTATTAATCTATCACCTTTAACTGTGTTAATAAAATCAAAATCAAAGGCCAACTGAACATATGTTTTTATTGAATAAATTCTTTAATATAGCAACTTTATCCTTTGGGATGAGGAGTTAGAAGAAGTTGGGGAAAGAGGGATAGATAGGTAGAAGGATAGGGGAAGATTATTAGTGAGGCCAGAGGACACAGGAAAGAGAAGGAAAAAGAGAAGAAAGAAAAGTAAAGAAGAAATATTAATTAGGGCCCACACAGGAACAAAAAGGGAGATGAAGAACAATGGGGGACAACAAGAGAGCGAGTGAGAGAAAAAGAAAAGAGAAAAGAAAGAAAAAAGAGAAAAATAAAAATTTGAAAATAGTAGAAAAAGAAAATAATTAAAAATAATAGCAAAAAAATAATAATTTTCAAAATGAATGAAAAATAAAAATAAAGGGCCTCCTTCAGTGTATTTCTGTGCTGTCACAATAGACAACATGGGCAGCAGTGTGCAGATATAAGTCAATGAGTCTCAGGAAGCCATTTGCATACCTGTGAGATTCAGGTAGATTTCTGGCTGCAAGTCCCAAGTTGAGCTCCCTGTCCTCCTGCAGGGTTGAATTCTGCAAGTCTATCCTGGAGCTTTCAGCTGCCCTTCCCCTGAAGATGGTCCAGGTTCCAATAGGAGGTGATGATCCCTCCAATGTACCAAGTATGGTGGTCTGGTGTGCCTTTATTGCAGAGATTCTCTTCACTTTTTCGGTGGGTTTCAGTTTTCATCAAGGAGCCTGAGAGAGGCCTTCTATCTGTTGTTCACTCCTGCTCTATATTCTGGAGCTCAGGACAATGGCTTTTATGCCCCCCTGTGCATTTGTAGTGTGGAACCAGGTAGCAGCACAGCCAGGAGGCCAGAGTTGGGGGTGAGCTGCAGGTGCTTCATGGCTAAGCCAGTTGTTATGGGCATAACAAGGGGTCCTCACCATCTAGCTGGTCACTGGTCGGCATGGCACAGGATGGACAGAGTGGGGATCCAGGCATCCAGAGACCTCTCTGTCTGCCTCACTAAGCTATAAACATGGGTGCACATATATCACTGTGGTATGATTCTTTTAATTCTTTGGGGAAGATACCCAGTAGGAGAATAGCTGGGACAAATGGGACCTTTAGCCCTAGTTCTTTGAGGTATCTCCATACTGATTTCCACAGTGGTTGCACCAGTCTGCACTCCCACCAACAATGGAGAAGGGTTCCTTTCTCTCCACACCCCTGCCAGCATTTGTTACTGGTTGATTTCTTGATAGCAGCCATTCTTTCTGGGGTGAGGTGGTATCTCAGTGCTGTTTTCATCTGCATCTCTCCAATGACCAGTGATTCTGAACATTTTTTCATATATTTATTTGCTGCTTTTACTTCTTGGTCTGAGAAATGTCTGTTCATTTTGGATGCCCATTTTTGAATTGGGCCTTTGAATTTGGGGGGGGGTCTGACTTTTTTCACATCTTTATATATTCTAGATAGTAGACCTTTGTCTGAGATACAGCTGCTAAAAATTTTTTCCCACATTGTAGGTTGTCTCTTAGCTCTGTTGGTGGTTTCTCTTGCAGTGCAGAAGGTTTTTAATAAGGTGAGATCTCACTTGCTGATTCTTTGTGCTAGCTCTGTGTTACTGTAGTTTTGTTCATAAAGTCTTTTCCTATGCCAAGGTTTTCAAAAGTTCTACCTAACTTATCTTCATCAAGTTTAGTGTTTCTGTCTTAATATAAGATCTTTAATCCACTTCAATATTAGTTTAGTGCATGATGACAGATAGGGGTCTAGTTTTAATCTCTGGCAGGTTGAGATCCAGTTTTTCCAACACCATTTATTAAATAGGCTATCTTTTCTCCAATGAGGGTGGTTGGCTTTTTTGGGGTCAAAGATGAGGCAGCTGAGTATATCTGGAGTTGTTTCTGCATTTTCTTATCTAATCTGATCCTTGGGTCTGTTTCTTTGGCAGTACCATGCTGTTTTTATCACAGTAGCTTTGTAGTATAGTTTCAAGTTGGGATTTTGATACCCCCAGCCATATCTCCATTGCCCAGAATTGCTTTTGCTATTCTAGGTCTCTTCTAGTTTCAAATGAAGTTTTGGCTTGTTTTCTCTAGTTCTGTGAAGTATACTGTTGGAATTTCAATTGACATTACATTAAATCTATGTAGCAGTTTTAGAAGTATGGCCATTTTCACTATATTGGTTCTTCCTACCCAGGAGCAAGGGATGTCTTTCCATTTTCTGATATCCTCTTGATCTCTTTTTTCAGAGTGCTGTAGTTTTCAGTGTAGTGGTCTTTTGCTTCCTTTGTTAGATTGATACCTAGATATTTCATTTTTTTGGATGCTATTGTAAAAGGAATTGTTTCCCTAATTTCTCTCTCAGTGAGTCTGTTATTGTTTTTTGAGTATTGACCTTGTATCCATCTACTCTACTGAATCTGTCAATTAGGTCTGGAAGTGTTTTGGTGAAGTTTCTTTGGGTCTTCTTGTAAAGTATCATATCATCAGCAAATAATTACAGTTTAACTTCTTCCTTTCCTATCTTTATTTCTTTTATGTCTTTCTCTATGGCTAATGTTTCCAGAACTATACTGAACAGGAGTGGTGACACTGGAAATCCTTGTTTTGTTCCTGATTTTACCATGAGTTTTCAGTTTTTGATCATTTAGTATGATGTTGGCTGTTGGTTTTTCATAAATAGCCTTAATCAGGTTGAGATAAAGATCTTTTATTCCTATTTTCTCTAGCATTTTTATCATGAATGGGCATTGGATTTTGTGAAATGATTTTTCTGCATCTGTTGAGGTGATCGTATGGTTTTTGTCCTTGGCTCTCTTAATATAGTGTATTACATTTATTGTTTTACATATATTGAACCATCCTTGCATCCCTGGGATAAATCCTACTTGATCAGGGTTTATCATCTTCTTGAAGATGCTCTGAATTCTGTTTGCCAGTACCTTCTTGAGGATTTTTGCATCTATGTTCATTAGGCAGATTGGTCTGTAGTTCTCTTTTTGGGTTGGGTCTTTCCATGGTTTTGGAATCAAAGTAACATTTGCTTCCAGGAATGAATTTGGAAGTATAGCTTCTCTTTCAATGTCCTTGATGAGTTTAAAGAGTAATGGAGATAGTTTTTATTTAAATGTCTTCTAACTTTCAGCAGTGAAGGCATCAGGACCTGGGTTTTTCTTTGTTGGTAAATTTTTTATTACATTTTCAATATCAGCCATTGCAATTGAGATGTTTAGACTTTCTATATCTTCCTCATTTAACTTTGGCAATTTGTATGTATCTAGGAATCTGTCCATTTCTGATATGTTTTCCATTTTAGTAGAGTACAGCTTCTCAAAGTAGGTATTGATGATCCTCTGGATTTCTGTTGGATCTGTTGTGACTTCACCTTTTTCATTCTTAATTGCATCAATTTGAGCCTTTTCTTTCCTTTTTTGATAAGGCTGGGTAAAGGTTTATCAATTTTATTTATTCTCTTGAAAAACGAACTCTGATTGATTGATTTTTTTGTATCATTCTCTTAGTCTCTATTGCATTGATTTCTGCTCTGATCTTTATAATTTCCTGTCTTGTAAGACCTTTGGGTTTGTTATGCTCTTCTTTACCTAGGAGCTTGAGGTTCTGCATTAGGTTATTTATCTGAGTTCTCAATATTTTTCTAATATTTTTATTCATTGCTATGAATTGCCCGCATACAACTGCTTTCATTGGGTCCCATAGATTCCTGTATGTTGTACTGTCTATGTCATGTACTTGTAGAAAATATTTAATTTCTTCTTTATTTTCCTCTGTGACCTGTTGGTTATTCAGGAGGGTGTTTTTCAATTTCCATGTTGTTTGTGGGAGTTTTGCAGTTTCTTATGTTATTCATCTCCAATTTTATTGCACTATGGTCTGATAATATACAGGGGATAATTTCAATTCTTTTACATTAACTTAGACATGTCCTATGAGCTAACATGTTCTATTTTGGAGAATGACCCATATGCAGCTGAAAAGAATGTGTATTCTGATTTTGTAGGGTGGAGAACTTTGTAAACATCTATTAAGTCCATTTGTTCAATAGCTAGGTTCAGTTGTAGAATTTCATTGTTAATTTTTTGCCTAGAAGATCTGCCTATTTGTGATAGTGGGGTATTGAGGCCCCCCACTACAGTTGTATTAGTGATTATTTGGTTTTTCATGTCCATTAATATTTGTTTTGTATAGTTGGGGGCATTCTTATTTGGTGCATATATATTTATGATTGTCATCTCTTCCTCTTGGATTGTTCCCTTCACAAGGATGTAGTGACCATCTTTGTCTCTCTTAATTAATTTTGGTTTGAAATCTACTTGGTCTGTAAATAGTATTGCTATCCCTGCTTTCTTCTGGGTTCCTGTCACATGGAGAACTCTTTTTCATCCTTTTACTTTCAGTCTATGATTTTCTTTTTTAGTAAGATGTATTTCTTGTATACAGCATGTTGCTGGATTCTGCTTCTTAATCCATATTGTTTATTTCTTTTGATTGGTGAATTAAATCCATTAACATTGATGGTTATAATTGATAGCTATTGACTCATCCTTGTCATGATGTTTTACTGTTTTTGGCTCTTTTATTTTTTATTTTTTTCCCTTTTCCCTATAGTTTCTCACCTTGCCTGGTGGCTTCCCTCTGTTGGGCCTCATGGAATTGTGACCTTCATCGTCTTTTTCTAGGATATTGCTTAGACTTTTTTGGAGTGCTAGTTTGGTGTTTATGAAATTTCTCAGGTGTTGTCATGGAAGTATCTAATTTCCCCATCCATTTTGAAAGATAATTTTGCAGGATACAACAGTCTAAATTGGAAATTATTTTCTTTTAGGGCTTGAAATACTTCACTCCTGGCTCTCCTTGACTTGAGGGTTTGTGTTGAGAAGTCTGCTGTGATTGTGATGGGCTTTCCTTTGTAGGTGATTTGTTTCTTTTCTCTAACTGCCTGTAGAATTTTGTTCTTCTGTTGGGTTTCTGGGATCTTGACTATTATATGTCTAGGTGTAGAATTTTGATCATGGCTAGTTGGAGTTCTATATTCCTCACTTTTCTGTATGTCCAATTCTCCACCTCCATCTGGGAAGTTTTGTACTATTATTTCTGTGAACAGTTTTTTATGTCAATTGTGGTTTTTCTTGTTTTTTCCTGGACTCCAATCAGTCTTAAGTTTTTCTTCTTTGTATCATATAGTAGCTGCTGGATTGATTTCTCATGATCCCTTAGTATTTTTAAGAAATCTCTGTTTTCATGGTCATTAACCACAATCCTGTCTTCTATTTCTGATATTCTATCTTCAGATTCCCTTAATCTGCTGTGGATACTTTCAATCGAGTTTTTGATCTCCTGAATATCTGTTTGAATCTGCTTCATGGATACCACTTCTTTCTTATGTTGGGCAATCATGGTTTCCATTTCTTTCTTATGCTGGGCATTCATGGCTTCCAGAGTGTTTCTGATCTCATCTATTTCTTTTATCTGTTTCTGTTCTAGAGCCTGTAATCATGTCTTTCATTCTGCTTACCATCTCTGTAGACATCTGCGAGATTATTTCTAGTTTGAATTTTTCTAGAGCCTAATTCATCTGTTTTCTTACTTCCTTTGGTATCATTTCAGGTTGTCCAGGTGGTTGATTATCAGATTTTTCCACCTCATTTCCCTCAGGATTTGTTTTGTGTGGGGTGGAAGTCTGAATTTGTGACTTGCTTAAATGTTTTCTCTTTTTTTTGGTTCCAGGGATCGAACTCGGTCCTTGCACTTGCACAGCAGGCAGAGAAACCACTGAGCTAAATCCCCGGCCCTTCTCATTTTTGTTTTTGGTACTGTCCTTGGTTCAATTCCTGGGTTGATATTTCAAAATTGCTTATTGTAGCTATCTTTGTTGCTTGTGTTTAGTACCCTTGTGGAATGATTGCTTTTCAGTGGTGTCTTCCAGATATAGCTTGTCTTTATGTTTTGAGACTCTAATGACTCTGAGACTATCTCATTTTCATTATACCAGGAAGGCATTCACAGCATCTTAGCCCAAATGATACAATCAGCAACACCATAGCATCAAGCACAGCTTATAACATTACAATTTGTGGTAGTTATTAATCTGTCACATTTAACTGTGAGAATTAAATCAAAATCAAGGACCAACCCAACATATGTTTATAGTGAATAAACTCTTCAATATAGTAACTTTACCCTTCAGGATGGGGTGGTAGGAGGAGTTGGGAAGGGAGGGACAGATAGAAGGATCATTAAGGATTAGTGGTGAGGCCAGAAGACACAGGAAAATCACACAAACTCTCAGAAACTGTTGAAGGCAAGAGGAAAATGCAGAATGAAAGAACAAAGATGTGACCAGAACCACCTAACAGCAATATGGAGGCTAGAAAGTATATTTACTTTCCTTTAAAACTAATGATAATTGAGAGAAGAAAAAAGAAAAGAAAAGAAAAATAAAGGAGAAATCTGAATTTGGTCCAGAAAGGAACAAAAAGGGAGATGAAGAGCAATATGGGACAGTGAAAGAGTGAGAGAGAGAGAGAGAGAGAGAGAGAGAGAGAGAGAGAGAGAGAGAGAGAGAGAGAGAGAGAGAGAGAGAAGAAAGAAAAAAGAAGAGAAAAATAAAAATTTGAATAGAGAAGAAAAAAATAAAACTTTAAAATAAGAGAATTTTTTTTTTTTTGGAATAACAAAAGATAAAAAATATAAAAATGAAGGGCCTCCTTCAGGGTATGTGTCTGGTGTCACAGTAGACAATGTGGGCAGCCGTGTGCAGACACAAGTCAATGAGTCTCAGCAAGCCAGTAGCAGAGCTGTGAGATTCAGGCAGATTTCTGGCCGCTAGTCCCAAGTTGAGTTCCCTGTCCTCCTGGAGGGTTGAACTCTGCAAGGTTCTACTGCAGGTTCCAGTTGCCCTTCCCCTGAAGATAGTGCAGGTTCTGACGGGAGGTGATGATCCCTCCAACTTATCAAATACGGTGGTCTTGTGTGGCTTTATTGCAGAGATTCTCTTCACTTTTCTACTGAGCCTCAGTTTTCATTGTGGAGCCTGAGAAAGGCCCTCTTTCTGTTTTTCACTTCTTCTCTTCTTGTGGAGCTCAGGAAAAGGGCCTTTATGATCCCTTGAGCCTCTGTAGTGTGGAACCAGGTAGCAGAGGAGCCAGTAGGCTGGGGGTGGGGGGTGGGGGTGACACAACGAGGACGAATTGGGCAGGGGGGTGGTGGGACCGGGTCCTGCAGGTGCCTGCGTGGCTAAGCGGAATGCAGGGACGGAGTGAGGCCTTCAAGCCGCACTGGGGTCCTCACCCTGCCATGGGCGGAGGCTGATGGAACTTTTAAGAGGTACTTAGGACATGAAGACTCTGCCCTTCTGAATGGACTAATATCATTAATCTCAGGAGTGGGTTGACCCATCTTGACTCTCTTGCTCACCCCTCTTTTCCTCTTCTGACATAGAGGATGTACCAAGAGGGCCCTCATCAAATGTTACCCCCAGCAAATGTTACCCCTAATATTGGGCTTTCCAGGCTCTAGAACCATGAGCCAATACATTTCTGTTCATTATAAATCACACAGTCAGTAGTCTTCTATTATAACATCAAAAATAGAATGATACATTTAAAAAATGATGAATATTTTGAACAACAAAGGGACAAACAATTTTGTAGTCACCATAACCTTATGCATATGTCTAAGGAATGGTCTGTCTCTGTGTTATTGTAGCATCCAAATAAATAATGACTTTTTAAAAATGTATTATTTTCTGTTAATTTTGATACTTTTGGTTTCTTGTATACAAAATGGGATAAAATAATTTTATTGAATCATTTAATCATTAAAATATCCCTTAAATATTTAGAGATAGTATAGGCCAAACTGTGAAATGATTAAATTTCAAATTAAAATTCAATTAAAATTGTATTAAGTTAAAATTGTGTAAACTATTTTGGATTGACTAGCTTCTGACTTTTTCATGTCACTAGTAAAATGACTTTCCTTTTAATGAATATTGTGCTAAACACAATTTTCTCTGTTCTAAAGAGAATTATTCATTGCAGAATTTCCATTTCCCAGGTCTGAATATAGAAGGCAAAAAAAAAATTAGTTTCCTATGACTTTGAGATCTATAATGCCAATTTGTGACTTTGAGAACATTATATAAAATGAGAAAAGTTTTAAAATAATTATGCTAAGAGGGTTTAAAAAAATAAAACACAGTAAGAGCTTACTATATCAAGAGATGATACATACAAATTAAATACATTCATTGGGTATTTAGGTAAATTCATAGGCCAGGAGAATGGCTCTGTGAATAGGCCTAGGGTCTGGCATCAGTGGAATATTGGGAAAAATTATTTAACCATTATAAAGACTTGTTTTGTTTTTACTTGAAAGGGCATGATTATAATGGTATGTGCTATTTTCATACATTTGTTTTATCTATAAAATCACATAATCATGAAGGAATGCTAGCATGGAGTAGGATAAACAACATTCACTTACAAATGTTTTTAAAATTTAACCTATTTAATATGTTCCAAGGAATGGAATAGAGGAATGGTTGCAGGGATGGAGAAAGGTGAAAACTCTGAAAAATAAATATTCCTTTCTAGAACTACTTGAATTTAGATTTGATACACATTGGTGCTTAGGAATTTATTGATATAAGTCCATAGATTCTCCTTTTTTGTCTGTCAAGTAGACTGTTAGATAAGAAGAGAAGTGGATCTGAAGCAAACAATTCAATGAACAAAGGCACAGAAGGACTTAACCTAGAAAATACAGAAAGTAAATTAAAGTGGAATAAATGCCTTCTTAATATGATTTATAACTTATAAATAAAAGGAGTCCAGGAGTCATAATTTATAATTTAAAATATGAATTGTAGTTTTCAAGATAAGTTTTTATGTCTTCTTCTTCAAAAAAGTTTTTATATTTCCTTTATTTGACTAATCCTAAGGCAGATTTACAAATTCATGGTATTCTTCATGGCTCTAGGCAGGATGAAGTTTTACACGCTGCAAGTGCTGGACTATAGATCTCTCTTCACAGCATCATCACAATCCTTGTTGGTGTTCTTTATATCTTAACTATCTGAGGATATGTGTGAGGACCCAGCAAGACAGAGGAAACAGGAAGAAGAAAAGTTCTAAATTCTTGCAGAAACACAGAATGAAGTAAAGTAATGGTGCCCAAAGCAGAGAAACAACAACAGGAAGACTGCTGGCAGGAGAAGCTCAGCATTGCCTGGCAGGAAAGGAAATGAGGCCCCACATAATAAAACTCCTGATGAGTAGCAGCTGTGGCCATTGTTTCAGAAAGTGCATTTGGCTCATGTGGGAGGAACTACTTTCTGGCTTGCTGGTGACACAATAGTCTCACTCAAGAAATTTCCATTTCTAGTCATAGGAAACTGTACCTGTTATAAGCTAACATAGAGAGAAACAGGAAGAGGCATCTCTTGCTCTATCAGAATGTGGCTGCTATCTTCTCACCCTATTCTGGTAGCTGTACTTAATTTTGAAAATGAAAGTTCACTTTACTTCTTTTAAATATCTAGAAAGGGCAAATAAACAAAGAAACATATACAGGTTTAGAGCCTGTCCTGTATTTAATGATCAACAGTAACAATATTTTTAATATACCGAAAGATTTGCTTCTCTACTTTTTTTATGACTCATACTTGGTTATGACTTTTAACTTACACTTACATAGTCAACTTAAATCCTTTAAGGTTTTCTCCATATTGTTAGATACCAAATACACAGCCTAGGCCCTTATCTTGGTTGGTGAAGTGTTGCATGTCTTACTGACATAACTTACCCATAACTTCCCTTTCCCCTTCAACCACTGGACACTGATTCCCAGACACCATTCAAACAAGTGGGGCACATTTACTTTTGAGTTCAATATCAGTTTTCTTAGATTTATGCCTCAGTATAAGGACATCTTACATGTGAAATAAGACTCAGTTTTCACCTACTTTGGGCCCAAGAAATATTTTTACTTTATGTTCAATAACAATTTCTCCATCATTTGTGCACTTGTTTTATTCTCCCCAAGTGTGCTCAGCTTAATTCAATTTGCTTTGCTTTGCAATTTATTTCCACTTCACTGTAATTATTCATATGATTATTTTGATTATACTTCACTATGATTATTTTGAATTCTTATTCTTAGTTATCTTACTATGATTATTATGAATTCTGTAATACATCATCAATTTCCATTTTACTAGTTAAAAATAACTGATATGAATAGTAATGTGAATACATTTGCTGAAGGTGTCATGTATACAATTCCTAGAATGAACTGAGATATTCTCTGTTAAATTTCATTGACCAATCTTCTAGCTTTATGTTTTGAGGTTCTAAGAATATATTCCCCGATCTTATTGCTTCTGTATCCTTTTATGTGGTCTGTTTTTAATAACCTGGGTAGTCTTTTTCTATTCAGTGTTTTCTTTGTAGTCATATTTTATCCTCCTGGAGTCCTCTTCTTTTTTATTTATTTGTTTTTGGATTTGGGAAAATTTTTACGGTTTTTTTTGTTTGTTTGTTTTTTGGTACCAGGGATCGAACGCGGGTACTTGCTCTTGAGAAGCAGGCACCAGAACCACTGAACTAAATCCCCAGCCCAAATTTTTGTGTTTTAAAGTAGTATAACACACAGTGAGAAAAGTGCATATAGCCTAATGTATAACAACCAATGAATTTTTATATACTCTATCTATTGTGTCCATTTTTCATTTTTTACTCAAATTCTATAGTCCATCACCATACTCAGTATATTGCATCACATTCTACTAATATGCTCCTTCTTAATTTATTGTACATTCTTTTTTTTTTTTTTTTATTGGTACGGGGGTCAAACTCGGGACCTTGTGCCTGTGAGGTAGGTGATGGAACCACTGAGTTAAATCCCCAGCCCTTTATTGTACATTCTTAACATCAGCCCTGATTAAATAAATATTTGTGCCTACCCACTTTCTCTTCCCATATAGTCAACCACAATGATTATTCTGCTTGCAATTCATGATCAGTTACTTTAAATTAACTCTTTGTTATGGATGACAACAATACAGAATTTCTTAGCCATTCTCTTTCCATTCTTGTGGATCAATATCTTCATATACTCTTTTTTTTTACTGTGCATATTTAAAGGTAAAATATGGTGCTGTGATAAAAATATTGAAATGATTACTATAGCAAAAATAAAGTAGATAATATAAAGATTTTTCAATGGCCTTACTTTTTACTTTAAGTAAAATATATCCCTTAAGTGGAGATCAATCTTTATGTATATATTCTCTACCCTGTTACTTCTCTGAATTTCTTTTTAAAAATTTCTTATTAGTGCATATTTTCAGTACGTAATGATTACATTCCTTGTGGGGAGTTGGTATATGTATATAACTCATCTTAATTCTTTTTTCATCCTTTCTCATTCCCTCCCCTTCCTTCTGACCCCCTCCCTTCATCTACAAATCCCTTCCCTTTTGAAAAAAAATCTACCTCTCTACTTGCTATTTTCTATCTTTTATTTTTTCTCTATTGTTCATTACATCCCAGAAAAGTGGGTTTTTATGTGCTTGAAACATGACAGGGGAATATCCTTTCTCAAGGCTTTCTACTTTTTGCTCTGTCTGAAATAATTTTCTCCCAGTGAGTATAAAATTCACTTATATCTTTCAGATCTTTACTTGGATAAGGGCAAAAATATCAGCATATTCTTCTGTGATTAGTCTACTTAATTTTTCAGTTATTTTGAGCATTTGTATGATAGCCTTTGCTAATTCATTTTTCTTTCCTGACACAATATACTGTCATGGTTTTTTCACTTTCTATTTTTTATTTCAGTAGAATATAAACTCCATAAAGTTAGAGCTTTTGCTTGTTTATTTAATTAGACATTTCCAGTATCTAGAACAATGGCGGATCCACTGTGGGCATTAATAAATGTCAATTGAGCCAGTTAATGGACAGATTTACTATAAAATTTTGGTACAACATTTATCAGACTGTAACAGTTTTATACATCTCATTTTAAAGTCTAAATTATTTAGCAGGTGGAAATTTTATTCTTTTTAAAATTGGTAATGGTTCCTTGCATAATATGTTTAAGAGGGAAAGGAGAAGTCATACAGGAAGTAGTGAAATGCAAAACCCTATAGGATCTTTTGCCTGCAGTGTGAAATTTAAACCACCAGATGGTGATATTTTATTACAAATAAGTAAGATATGGTCTCCAAGGTTTTTAAAACCTTAAAAACTAAAAAAAAAAAAAAAAAGATTTTTGTGTGTGATATAATAAAACTTATTTTTATGTTAGATAAGAAGTACAAACATTGATAGCAAAATGATGTTTTAGTAAATTTTATGATTTAGGATGCAATATGAATTAAAACAAAGTTAAAGCTTTGAATATCTTACCACATATAATTTAAAAGAAAAATTTACTTTAAAATTCTTTGAACTTTCTTTTGGAATGAAGAGTCCCTTTAGAAATTTATTCAGCACCTACAAAATAAATTTCACTGTTTTTACACAGATTTATTTTTCTAGCAAATTATTATTAATTCTATTTCATAAAAAATAGCCCCTATATTTTCATGAGCTCTACCTCCAGGAACCACACTAGGCTCAAGGATGAAGATGGAAAAGGATCTTAGCTCTAAGAGGAAGATGGTTAGAATAATTTTTGTAAAATTTACTCAGAGCCTTCTCACTGACAAAGATCAAGTCTCCCAAGAAACTGACTTTATCAGAGACTTACAATGTATGATTGAAAATACAGTGAATATTTAAATAAAAGAAAATTTATTACCATAAAGGACATATTGACTTCAATACTCCTCAAAACACTCCCCCTAACTTCAAATACACTTGATCCATTTTTCTTGCCACTTTCTCTAAAGCAGTTCTGCAAGTCCTCTTTCATGAGTGTTCTTGAATTGATTCAAACCACCTACCATTTATGAATATTAATCATGATACTTCAACTTGAATGGATTAAGAAATGTTTAGTAAATTAGTAAAGCACAGTTCTGTGCATTCCTATGGATGATTGACTTGTAGGGCAGGAAACTGAGGGTGGAAGGAGACTTACTCCTGACAAGGTGGCATCAACCAATAATGTGGATATAATAAAAAAGAGAATAAAGTAAGTGTGTCAATTTTTAAAGAGCTTCAATCTTCAGCCATCACTTTTAGATTTCAGTCTGCACTTCCTTGTGCCTTCCAAGGCAGACACCTATCGGTGACTCTATAGTGAACTTTATTCCTCTTGTTCTGTTGCTTTCATTTTCTGTGTTTGAGCAGTTATTGGATCCTTCTTCAGATGGCTATTGATGGCCAGGCTGATGTCACTGTGAACACTTGGCCTCTTATCCTGTAAATTTACCTAGTAAATCCCCTTGCATAATTATACATATATTTTCTATTTATGCTGTTCCACTAGAGAACCCTAATATACCTTTCATGCTTATTTTGACTTTGAGGAAGAGCCAGAAGTTGCACTGTGCCAGATCTGGTGACTGAAGAAAGGTCATAATGTTTTAGAAGATTGCTTTTCCATTAGATGGAACTCAGCAACAGGATGCACAGTATTTTGATCATATCTAATAAAATCATTCACAAAAGAGGACTTTAGATCTTACTTGTTTCAAGAAGTGAAAAAAATGAGGTGATATATTTGAAATGAGGGGGACTATTTTGAGTGGGATTAAAGGAAATGTGTCTTTTATTATAATAATTTTATGAAAATATAAACATTGATCAAATATTTAGATCAATACTTGTGTATGTGCTTTGAAAAGGGAATTACTCCTATTCCTGCTTCTTCTAATGGGAAGGGGATCAGAAGATGGAGGAAGGAGTGAGAGAAGAAAAGAGGATAAAAAAGGAATTAAGACGTGCTATGTATGTTTATCAACTCCCCACAAAGAATGTAAACATTATGTACTGGAAACATGTACTAATAAAGAAAATAGATAAAAATAAAAAAAAAAAAGAAAAAGAAGAAGAAAACTCAGTCAACAGGAGTTACGGACACAAGAAATTTCCTAAAATCATAATGTTTTTAGAAGCTTGCCTTTCTATTAGATGGCATTCAGCAACAACATTCATTGTTCCAGAGATAGAAATGTGGTTGTGGTGGTACCTATATAGTGGAGAAAAAATATGAAGGTCACAGACCCAAGAAATAAATTCACAAAATGATTTACGTTTACTTATAAGATTATAAAATGGACACCACATTAATAATATTCTAGAATAACAGTTCATAACATTTGAAATGGCTCAAAAATAAGACTCTCCCAAAGCAGAAATAGTTAAACACAAATTCAAGAGAAGAATAAAAACAAATACACTAGAAGAATTTGAAAACTTTAGCAAATACAGGTACAAAAACCATTAAACATATTCCCATTCTTACTCAGATTAACATAATCCTTTATACTAGAGATAAATTTATAATTTCTATTACTCAATTCAACATAGGTGGCTTTGAACCACAAAAAATTACAAGTCATGTCAAGACTATTAAAAACACATTCTGAAGAGACAAAATCATCAACAGAACCAGACATAGATATGGCACAGATATTGGACAAGAAGTAGTTAAAAATAATGCTTAATATGTCATGAATTTTTTACTAGTACATGTTTGCAGTAGATAATGATTACATTCTTTCTGGGGAGTTGGTAAACATACATAACACATCTTAAGGCTTTCCTCATTCCCTTCTCCTCCTATCCCACCCCACTCTTTAACTCTTAGTGACCTTTCTATTTGCAAAGGACCTACCTCCCTATTTCTTATTATCTATTTTCTATTTCACTCATTATATTTTGTATTTATAATATAAATCATACAACATTTAAACTTTTGGTTCTGATTTATTTCACTTAACATTATGGTCTCAAGGTGCATTAATTTTCCTACAAATGACTTGTTTATCCTTCTTTATGGCAGCATAGATTGGTAATGCTAAATGGTGGTGAAAACTGAGAATTAAAGGGAAATATTATAAACTAAAAACATTAATAAAAATGAGGAATACTTTTTATTAAATCATTTGTGGACAGTACAATGATTAAGAGGAAAATCAATGAACTTGAAGACAGGTTAACAGAAATATTCCAAACTGTAATAGAAAGAGAATTTTAATAAGGAGCAGAATATCAAGAACTATTGGACAATACTCAAAGATATGATATATGTGTAATTAGAATACTAGAAGGAAAAGAAATAGAGGATGCAGTACATGAAATGTTTGAATTAATAATGCCCAATAACTTCCAGACTGGCAAACATCAAACTAGAGATCCTGCAATCTCAGACAACACTAAACAGGATAAATTCCAAAAGAAGACCTTTTAGACATAAAACAGACATAATCTAAAAAATATATTAAATAAGTCCTTTAAAAAAAGAAAAATGATGCAAGCACAAGGTCCTGAGTTTGATCCCAGTACTGGGGAAAAAAAGAAAGCTAGAGTAGTTATATTAATTTCAGACAGAACCTACTTCAGAACAAGAAAGATTATATAGGCAGAAGAGGCATATTATAAGAATATGAGTCAGTTTTCCAAGAAGAGATAATAATCCTAAATTTATTTGCACATGTTAACACAGCATCAAAATAAATGAGTTGCAAATTGATAGAACTAAAATACAAACCTACTATTATACCTGAAGATTTTCACTCCCTTTTGTCAATAAATGATATATCCAGGAGGACAAAAATCAAGAAGCATAGAGATGACACAAATATCATTGTCATTGTCAACCAACTTGCTGTAATTTATAATTATAGGATACCCTATCCAGTTATAGTAGAGTATACTTATTTCTGAAGCCTGCTAGTACATTTACCAACATTGACCATATTCTGCACCATAAATACAACTGAATAAGTTTGTCATAAAAGAAATTAACTCAGTCCACAATGAAAATATACTGAAAATCAAAAACAGAAGATCTCAAAAAATGCAAATTCTTAAAGGTTAAAAAATTCTCTAACAAATGACAAATAAGTCTCAGTTAAAATTTAGAAATAAAAGAAAATGAAAATAAAATTTCTGCACTACTGAGAAATTGCTTACAGAAATATTTAATTTCAAGCACATATATTAGAAGAAAGATCTAAAACTAATAACCTAACCTTCTACCATAAAAAACAAGAGAAAGAAGTGTAAATTAAACCTACAGAAAACAGATAAAACTAAATGAATAACTGAGGGAAAGAATTGTATCAATAAGCAGTTGTTTCAGGTGACTGCCCTGATGAAGGCTTGAGGTTTCCTGGTAGATGTGAAATGCTAATATGTTGTTGCCAAAATGTTTGAACAATATGAAGTCTTACTTTACTGTTTATGCAAGAATTTTTCTATTCTTGGTACCTTAAATGAAGTCAAAATCCCCTTTCTCTGTGTACTTTTTTCAAACAGAATGTATGCAGTTGTATATACAAGGCATCATTTCTGTGTGCTTTTTCTTCTATTCTGATTCAAGATTATCTTCACATCTCAATTACTATGACTTACACAGACAATAATGGGCATAGATTCACGAATGAATTATAATAGGGCCATCAGAACATGAGGAATTAATGACTAATTCTGACAGGAGAAATTGGGAAGTGTTTTTTAGAGGAAGTAGCTCAACCTTGCTGTGATGTAAATGTGACCCTCAAAAAGTGTATATTAGAAACTTTGTCCCTACTGAAATATATTAACACATGGGACCTTTAAGAGGTGATTAATTTATTAAAGCTATATCATGAAAATGGATTTGTTATCACAGGAGTGGGTTCCTTATAAAAGGCTGTTTCCCTTTTCCTCTTTTGCCATTCTGCTTTCCATTATAGTATGGAAAATCACAAAGTTCCTCACCAACTGCTAGCTTATTGATTGTAGTCTCTTCAGACTTGAGAAGTGTAAGTATAAAATATCTGTTCTTTATCAATTCTCCTGTCTCAGGTATTCTGTTATAGCAGCATAAAATAGATTAAAGCATAAAATTGGTACCAACAGTGCTATAGAAAATGCATGAAAAGAAGGAACTAGCTTTGGAACTGGATAAGGGTAGAGGCTAGAATACTTTAGAAAAACAAGCATTAGAAAAATCATATATCCCTTTCCCTTTCTCCTCCCACCACCCCTACCCCTTTGGACCTTTTCTTCCTATTTCAAATTATCAATTATTAATTTTAATCATTTTAATCCTTAATTACACTTTCAGTTTCTCACACTAGAGAAACTATTTGGTATTTACACATATGTGTCCTATTTCACTTAAGAGTATGGCCTCAATATGCATCAATTTAGCTATAAATGTCTCTAGTTTCTCATTCTTTGTGGCTGAGTAGTACTCCATTTTATAAAAAAACCACATCTTCTTTAACCAGTTTCCAGAAGGGAAAGGAAAAATTTTCAGAAAAAAAAAATGGAAATGAAATCTATGTAAATAGGGAAGGTGGAGGGGATGAAGGGCACACAGTTAATGGGGAACAAATAAGAACCAAGATACATCATGTACAGGTACAAGCACTCAATGATAAGTGTAAATGTATTGTATACCTAAAATGTACCAATAAAAGAATTTAAGGGGAAAAAAAAGAAAAATCATATATTGCCATGATAGGAGGTCAGGATGATTTTGGTGAGGGCTCAGAAGAAAAGACTGAGGGAAACTTTAGAACTTTTTAGAGATTATTTAAGTGGTCCTGACCAGAATGTTAGTAGAAATATGGACAATTAAGGCCATTCTAATGAGGTCTCAAGTGTAAATGAGAAATATCTTATTATTTCTGTGGTAGTTTGATTTCTTATTAAACTCTTTTTTCAAAATAACAAAGAACTTTGCTAAATTATTTCCAAGCCTAAGGGTTTTCTTAAAAACAAAAATTAAGAGCAATAAATTAGAATATATAGTAGAAGAAATAAATGAAGCAGAAGAATATTCAGAGTGATACCTGACTTCTTTTAACCACAAACAATAAAATTTGAGAGGACAAAATGAGTTAAAGACAAGACATAACTGAAAGGAAAGCAGAATGGAAAGATTTGGAAAACTATCAGCTGGTCCAAATACAGATCAAAAGTGTATTCCAGAAAGAACTCTAAGGATAAAATTGAGTGATAGCTTGCTAAAGAGATAAATCAAAATAAAACAGCCAGGAACTATTCATCAGGATGATGAAAGAAAGATTTCAAATACATTGCAGATTTTTTCATAAAGTATTTTATTCAGATCCACTTAAAAAACAAGAGTAGTTTTCTTACCTTTGTAATGAGTACACTAACCACATTTTCATGTACAGAAAACAGGTACAGAGCCAGAGGCCCCTCACCCACCAGTAAGTGTGCACAGATCTCCAGGAGCAGCTGTGTGGACTAGAGAGGCATAGCTGCAGGTAGATCCCAGCTAGGGCTCCACCATGACCCCAGAGGCTCAGGCACACCTACCCAAGCCAAAGGCCTGGCCAGAAAAGAGCTGCACAGGCCTATAGGCTTCAGCCAGAGGCCCACCATACCACTGGCCACAGCTAAGGGCCCACCTGAAAAAGAACTACACAGGTGCACAAGCAATACCCAGAGGCTTGCCATGATACCATGGATAAGTGTGTGGAGACCCTAGCCAAATCCTGTGCATAAAACAGGAACTGGGGTGCACAGCCCCTGGCTAAAGGCCCTCCCAGAAAATAGCTAAATAGAGGCCTGGCAAGAGGCACACCTAGATACCATTCCAAATGTGCACAGGCCCCAAACAGAAGCCTGCCCACACAGCAGGTCACCTCAGGGATCCAGAAGGCCATCACTCTGGACACAGAAATTAGTGTACTGGTAAGCAGCAGAGCAAAGGCTGTTTGGTGGATTGCTGAGAATTGAAGAAAAATGGGTGAGCAAAAAGTCACCTCAACAAAGGCACAGCTGGCTGCATCTGTTGAAATGAGAAGACACATAAATAAGTCTCAAAACAAGACTTCCAGATCACCTAAGGAAACCCCAAAGGGCAACGAGATAGAACAATCTGATACTCAACTACCCTGACTCCCTGAACTGGCAAAGAAAGAGGATCTGGAAAAAATGAAATCAGATACAATTTTTCAGATAACAGCAGAGATTGTACCCATGGTACAAGACATGTTTAATAAATCTAGAGTGGACACAGATTAAGAAATAGAGGAGCTGAGGAACATGAAAGAATCCCAACATGGGAAACAAATGGAATCCATAAAACAGATGTAAACAGATTTCCAGGAGATTAAAAACTCCATTGAAAGTTTACGCAGCAGAATGAGCCAACACAAGGACAGAATTTCAGATGGAGAAGATAGAATTGCAATTAAAAAAAGAAAATTTTCTTTAAAATAGTAACGGACCATGATAAATCAATCCAGCAGCTGCTTGACTATGAAAAGAAGAATAACATCAGACTGATTGGAGTCAATGAAGAAACAGGAGACAGCACAGACAACATAAAAAACCTATTCACAGAAGTGATGGCAGAAAACTTCCCAAGCAGGGGAAAAGAACTTTACATACAGATAAGTGAGGCATATAAGACTCCAACTAGCTGTGATTAAAAAAATCTACAAATAGGCATATAATAGTTAAGATTCCAGAAACCCAACAGAAGAACAAAATTCTATAAGCTGTTAGAGAAAAGAAACAAATCACATACAAAGGAAAGCCCATCAGGATCACAGCAGACTTCTCTACACAAACCCACAAGGTAAGAAGAGCATGCAGTGACGTATTTCAAGCCCTAAAGGAAAACAAGCTCCAACACAGATTGATGTACCCTGCAAAATTCTTTCAAAATCAATGGACAAAAAAGATACTTTCATGACAAAGAGCACCTTAGGAACTTCATGAATACCAAACCAGCACTCCAAAAAATTTTAGAAAATATCCTAGGAAAAAACAATGAGGATCATAACGCCATGAAGCACTGCAGAATGAATCCATCAGGCATGACAAGAAATTAAATGAAAAGGGGGAATCCAACAAAAAGAAAAGGTCATGAAAAGGATAAGTTAATACATATCAGTTACAATCATCAATATTAATGGTCTCAATTCACCAATCAAAAGAAATAGACTGGCAGAATGGGTCAAGAAGCAAGATCCAACATGCTGCATACAAGAAACACACTTAATTCAAAAAGAAACTCAGACTGAAAGTTAAAGGGTGGAAAACAATATACCTTGTGGCAGGAACCTGAAAAAAAGCAGGAGTAGCTATCCTCTTTGCAGATCAAGTAGATTTCAAACCAACACTGATTAAGAGAGACAAAAAAGGACACTACCTCCTTATAAAAGGAATAATCCAAGTAGAAGAGATGACAATCATTAACATATATATATATATATATATATATATATATATATGTACACCAAACACTAGTATACTCAACTATATAAAACAAATGCTAACAGACATGAAAAATCATGTAAGCACTAACACAATAGTAGTGGGGGATCTTAATACCCCACTGTTATAAATAGATCAACAACAAAAAAAAACCCCAAGAAAATACTAGAACTCAATCAAAGTCTTGAACAAATGAACTTAACAGATATTTACAGATTGTTCAACCCCACAAAATCAGAATACACATTCTGTTCAGTTGCACATGTGTCATTCTCCAAAATAGACCATATACTCGCTCATAGAACATGTATAAGTAAATTCAAGGGAACTGAAGTTATCCCCTTTATATTATCAGACCATAGTGTGATGAAATTGGAGATCAATAGCAAAAGAAACCATAAAAATTTCATAAACAATGGAAATTGAACAACACACTTCTGAATAACAAATTGGTCACACAGGAAATTAAAGAAGAAATCAGACAGTTCCTACAATTAAATGACAATGACAATACAACATATTGCAATCTGTGGGACACAAGGAAAGCAGTCTTATGAGGAAAATTCATAGCAGTAAATACTCATACTAGGAAAACAGAGCGAACCCAATTAAACAACCTGATGCTGAACCTCAAACTTCTAGACAAAGAAGAGCAGGACAAACCCAAAGCTCATACAAGGGGGGAGTTATAAAGATCAGAGCAGAAATCAATGCAATGGAGACTAAGAGAATGATACAAAAAATCAATGAAGCCAAGAGTTGTTTCTTCGAAAGAATCAAAAAAATTGACAAACCTTTAGCCGACCTTGTCAGAAAAAGGAAAGAAAAGGCCCAAATCCATGCAATTAGAAACGAAAAGGGTGAAATTACAACAGACCCAACAGAAATCCAGAGGATCATCAATGCCTACTTCCAGAAACTATACGCCAGTAAGATGGACAACACAGATGAAATGGACAGATTCCTAGATACATATGAATTACCAAAGTTGAACAAAGAAGACCTAAAAATTCTGAACACCCCAAAATCAACCAATGAAATTGAAAACATAATTAAAAACTTAACAACTAAGAAAAGCCCAAGTCCTGATGGCTTCACTGCTGAATTTTATATGACATTTAGAGAGGAACTACTCCTGCTACCATTTAAATGCTTCAGTGAACTTGAAAGGGTAGCAATACTCCTGTATTCCTTCCTGGAAGCAAGCATAACCTTGATCCACAAAGTAGAGAAAGACCCAACCAAAAAAGAGAACTATAGGCCAATCTCAGTAATGACCCTAGATGCAAAAATCCTTCATAAGATACTGGCAAGTACAATTCAAAAGATCATCAAGAAGATCATACATCCTGATCAAGTGAGATTCATCCCAGGGATGAAGGGATGGTTCAACACATGCAAGTCAATAAATTTAATACACTATATCAATAGAACCAAGGGCAAAAACCATGTGATCATCTCAATCCATGCCTAAAAACCATTTGACAAAATCTAACATGCATTTATGATAAAAATCCTAAAAAAATTGGAATGGACAGTCTCTGCCTCAATCTGGTAAAAGCTATGTATGAAAAACCAACAGCCAAGATCATACTACATTGTCACAAACCAAAGTACTTCACAATAAAATGAGAATCAAGACAAGGATGTCCACTATCACCACTCCTGTTCAGTATAGTTATGGAAACAGCCATGGCAATTAGATGAGAGAATTAAAATGAATAAAGATAGGAAATGAAGAAGACAAATTGTCATTATTTGCAGATGACATAATACTTTATATAGAAGGCCTAAGAACTCCTTCAAAAGTCTTCTAGACTTAAAAACCAAATTCAGTAAAGTATCTGAATACAAGGTCAACACACAGAAATCAATAGATTTTCTCTACACTAACAACAGACTCACTGAGAGAGAAATAGGGCAAAGAATTCCTTTCACAATAGCATCCAAAAACTGAAATACCTAGGAATAAACCTAACAAAAGAAATCAAAGGCCTCTTCTCTGAAAACTATAGCCCTCTGAAAAGAGAGATTGAAAATGATTTCAGAAAATGGATAGATATCCCTTGCTCCTGGGCAGGAAGAATCAAAAAGTGAAAATGGTCATACTTCCAAAATCTCTATATAGATTCAATGCAATCCCAATGGAAATTCCAGCAGCATACTTCATGGACCTTGAGAAAACAATCCAAAAGTTCAGTTAGAACCAGAAAAGACCCAGAATAGCAAAAGCAATTCTAGGCAACAGAGACATGGCAGGGGTTTTCACAACCCTCAACTTGAAACTATACTATAAAGCTATTGTGACAAAAACAGCATGGTACTGGCAAAGAAATAGACCTGAGGACCAGTGGAATGGATTAGAAGATGCAGAAACAACTCCAGACACACTCAGCCACCTCATCTTCTACAAAAGAGCCAAATACCCCCACTGGAGGAAAGATAGCCTCTTTAATAAATGGTGCTGGAAAAACTGGGTTTCAACTTGCCAAAGATTAAAACTACACCTATATCTCTCACCATGTACTAAACTAAAACAAAAATGGATTAAAGATCTAAATATTAAAACAGAAATGCTAAGGCAGCTGGAAGAGAGCTTAGGTAGAACTCTTGAAGACATTGGTGTAGGACAAGATTTTTTGAACAAAACCTCAGTTGCCTGTGAACTAGCCCAAAAAAATCAACAAGTGGGATTTCTTCTTATTAAGAAGCTCCTGCACAGCAAGAGAAACCACCAACAGTATGGAGACACAACCCACAATGTGGGGAAAATTTTTCACCTGTTTTTCCTCAGACAAAGGTCTACTATCTAGAATCTATAAAGAACTTAAAAAAATCAGTCCTACAAAATTTTAAAGACCCAATCCAAAAATGGGCATCTGAAATGAAGAGACATTTCTCAAAAAAGTAAAAGTAGAAAATAAACATATGAAAAAATGTTCAACATCAATGATCATTGGAAAGATGCAAATGAAAACAACACTCAGATTCCACCTCACCCCAGAAAGAATGGCTGCTATCATAAAATCAACCAATAACAAATTCTGGCTAGGCTGTGGGGAAAGAGGAATCTGTTCCACTGCTGGTGGAAGTGTAGACTGGTGCAACCACTGTGGAAATCAGTATGGAAATACCTCATCAATCTAGGACTGGAAATACCTTTTGACCCAGCTATTCCTCTGATGAGTATCTTCCCCAATGAATTAAACAATCATACAATAGTGATATATGTGCACCCATGTTCATAGCAGCACAATTTGTGATAGCTATAACTTGCAAGCAGGCCAATTACCCATCAACTGGAGACTGTATAATAAAATATTTTAAAATATAAAATGGAGTATTATTCAGCCATAAAGAATGAGAAGCTTAGTGGCATTTATAGGCAAATGGGTGCACATTGAGGTGACACTTTTAAATAAATAGGACACACATGGGTAAATACCGAATAGTTTCTCTAGTGTGAGAAACTGAAAGTGTAAATAAGGACTAAAAGGCATAATGGGTAATAGGAAATAGGAAGAAAAGGTGCAAAGGGGAAAGGGAAGTGGAAATGGTAGGGGGAAAAGAGAAGAGAATGGAATTAATATGAGAAAATGAAAAAATGGAAACAAAGTCTTTGTAAATAAGGGGGGATTGAGGGGTTGAAAGGAGGGCAGGGCAAGGGGAAAAATAAGAACCAACAGAGATTATGTAAAGGTGCAAATTTCCAGTGAAGAATGTCTTTATATTGTATATCTACAATGCACCATTACAATTAATTAAAAAAAAAGAAAAATTAGGTACCTTCAACTGTTTACAAGACATAAATCCACATAATATACATTTCTGTGACATATATGAATTTATTTAATTTTACATATTTGAGACTTTTGTATCTGGTACCTTTTGAAACTATTAATATGTCATCCCAGGCTCCTAGGTCAGAGGAGCTCAGCCAGTCCCAGAACCCAGAAGGAAGCTCCCCGTCTCCATCCCAGAGTCCTGGGGCAGAGAAGGTGAGTGAGTCCCAGCACCTGGAAGGAAGCTCCCCCAATGCCATCCCAGGCACCTAGGGCAGAGAAGCACAGCTGGTCCCAGCACCTGGAAGGAATCTCCCCGCCTCCATCCCAGGCTCCTAGGGCACAGAAGCTCAGCAGGTCCCAGCACCCAGAAGGAAGCTCCCCACCTCCATCCCAGGTTCCTAGGGCAGAGAAACTCAGCCGGTCCCAGCACATGGAAGGAAGCTCCCCTACTGCCATCCCAGGCTCCTAGGGCAGAGAAGCTCACCTGGTACCAGCACCTGGAAGGAAGCTCCCCCGCTGCCATCCCAAGTTCCTAGGGCAGAGAAGCTGAGCCCATCTCAGAACTCAGAAGGAAACTCCCCCAATGCCATCCCAGGCTCCTAGGGCAGAGAAGGTGAGCCAGTCCCAGCACGTGGAAGGAAGCTCCCCACGTCCATCCCAGGGTCCTAGGGCAGAGAAGCTCACCTGGTCCCAGCACCCAGAAGGAAGCTCCCCGCCTCCATCCCAGGCTCCTAGGGCAGAGAAGTTCAGCCTGTCCCAGCGCCCAGAAGGAAGCTCCCCAGCTCCATCCCAGGCTCCTAGGGCAGAGAAGGTGAGCCAGTCCCAGCACCCAGAAGGAAGCTCCCCACCTCCATCCCAGACTCCTAAGGCAGAGAAGCTCAGCCAGTCCCAGCATCTGGAAGGAAGCTCCCCTGTTGCCATCGCAGCTCCTAGGGCAGAGAAGGTGAGCCGCCTGGGCACCAGCAGCACCCAACCCCATGGAAATGAGAAGACACATAAACAAGACTCAAAAACAGACTTCCAGATCACCTACAGCAACCCCAAAGGGCAATAAGATGGAACAATCTGATACTCAACAACCTGGATTCTCTGAACTGGCAACAAAAGAGGATCTGGGAAAAACGAAATCAGAAGTAATTACTCAGATAACAGCAAAGACTTTGTTCATGGTGCAAGACATGATTAATAAATCTAGAGAGGACACAGATTAAAAAAATAGAGGATCTGAGGAACATGATGGAATCCCAACACAGGAAACAAATGGAATCCATAAAACAGATACAAACATTTCCAAGAGATTAAAAACTCCATTGGAAGTCTGTGCAGCAGAATGAACCAATTTGAAGGTAGAATTTCAGATATAGAAGAAAAGATTGCAAATAGTGAGGAGGAAAAGAAAAATTGCTTTAAAATTGTAAAGGAACATGAGAAATCAACCCAGCAGCTGCTAGATGATGCAAAGAAGAATAACATAACATAAGACTGATTTTTTCTTTTCAATGAAGAAAGAGGGGAGAGCACAGATGACATAAAAAAAATCTTCACAGAAGTGATGGAAGAAAACTTCCCAAGGAGGGGAAAAGAATTTGACATACAGATAAGTGAGGCATATAGGACTCCAACTAGCCTTCATCAAAAAAAAGTCTACACATAGGCATATAATAGTTAGGATTCCAGAAATCCAATAGAATAACACAATTCTACAAGCAGTGAGAGAAAAGAAACAAATCACATACAAAGGAAAGCCCATCAGAATCACAGCAGACTTCTTAATGCAAACCCTCAAGGCAAGAAGAGCTTGGAGTGATGTATTTCAAGCCCTAAAGGAAAACAGCCCCTAACCCAGATTGATGTACCCTGCAAAACTATCTTTCAAAATTGATGGAGAAATAAGATACTTTCATGATAAAGAGCACCTCAGGAACTTCATGAATAGCAAACTAGCACTCCACAAAATTTTGGACAATACCCTAGTAAAAGGCAATGAGGATCACAACCCCAGGAAACCCAGCAGAATGAATCCATTGGGCGTGACAAATTAAACGCAAAGGGGGAGAATCCAACAAAAAGAAATAGTCATGACAAGGTTTTTAAAACTTTTGACTTCATCTCCCTAATGAGTGTATAATTCAATCTTATTATTGTACTGATTAGTATTTTTCTGATTCTAGAATTGCACACCATTCCTTGTGCTATACTGGCTATTTATCATCTTCTTATGTCTACAATTTAATTGGGTTGTCTATTAATGAGCTCTAAGAATTCTTTATATATTCTGGTCATAGGTTATATGCATTGTAAATATGGTCTGTTTAAGGACTATTTTTCATTTTAATGATGTCATTTAAAGTTCTAAATTTTGATGGAATCTCATTTATCAATTTTTTTCTTTTATACATCATGTTTTTTGTATCCTAGGTAGTTCTTGCCTGCCCTGAATTCATAAATATTTTCCCTTATAATTTCTTCTTAAATTTTTATACTTTTAGTCTTTCTTATTTAGGTTCATAGATCCCTTCAAGTTATTTTCATGTATGGAAAAAAAGGGTTGAGGTTAATTTTTTATATACGGATACCAAGTGTTCCAGTGCCATTTGCTGAAGATACTATCTCTTGCTCGGCTCTTGAATTGAATTTATATTCTATAAAATGCTAATGTTAAATAATCTTTCAAAACTCAGTGGACCATATATGTGTGGTTCTATTTCTAGATTCTCTGTTTTATTCAAATGATCTACATGTCTTTCCTTACACCAACATTGCCTTGATTACTGTAGCTTTAGAAGAAGTCTTAAAATTAGGTACTAAACGTCTTCCAACATTGTTTTTGTTTTTGTTTTTAACTTTTCTAGGTCCTTTGTACTCCCACATAACTTTTAAATTTCAATATCCAATTTTTCATTTATAGCAAGTATACACAGACCTGAATTTTCATATATACCTTGTGTTTTCTAATCCTGCTAAATTCAAGTACAAGTTCTAGGGGCTTCTAGAGATTTCTTAGTATTTTCTCTGTAGATGATCATTTCATCTACATATAAAGATTTTGCTTCTGCCATGCTAATCCTATCCTAGTTGTGTCATTTTATTGCCAGACTATTTTGGTGGGGCCTAGGTTTCAAATTTAATTGACAGATAAAGAGTAGGCATATCTGCCCTTGTTCCCCACTTTAAGGAGAAAGCATTGGATCTTCTCCATTCATATAAGGCATTCTCCCTGGAAGTATGGAGTACATGTCTTTAATGTGTTGAGAAGGTTCTGTTCTACTTCTAGTCTCCTGATAGCTTTTACCATGAACAGCTGTAGAATTTAGTCCAATACTTTTTCTCCAACTAGTGACAGGATCATAGGGCTTTTTCCTTTCCTCTGTTAAAATGATGACTTTTGGGGTGTGGATCTTCCAATGCTGAACCAACACTGCCATCCCTATAACAAAACTACTTTCTACATACTGCCAAATCTGACTTCTAATAGTTTGTTTTGTTAAACAAATTTCTATCTATGTTCATACTTTTTTCTTCTATTATCTTTATCCAGTTTTAGGTTTAGCACAATGTCGAGTTCCTAAAATGAGGGGAGAAATGTTTCTTCTTTTTTCTGCTTTAATTGTTTGATATAATTTATCAGTTAAAATGTTTATGAGCCTGCTGTTGTCATATAGGTAGGTTTTCAAGCTAGGAGTATACTTTCTTTAATAGGTGCTATTCAAATTTTATATTTCTTCCAGAGTTAGTTTCATTAATTTGTCTTTTAAGTTACTTCTTAGAAGTTGTCAAATTTATTTCAAAAAAGATTTTTGTAATATGCTTTCTATATCCTTTTAAATTCTGTAAAATCTGTGGTAATGTCTCCTAGATCTTAATATTGTAATTTAAAAAATGTATAACTGATATTGTGTAACAGGAAGAAAAGGCCTAACAGAGCAGGGGAATTGGGTGGGGTGGGAAAGGGAAAAAATGGAAAGGAAAAGATATGAGAAGAGGAAAAAAGTGGAAACAAGGTCTTTGCAAACAGGGAAAGGTGGATGGGGTGAAGGGAGGGCAAGGGAAGGGGAAAAATATAAGAACCAAGAGACTCATGTAATGGTACAAGATCCCAATGATGAATGTAACTGTATTTTATACCTAAAATGTACCAGTATAGTTAATGGGGGGAAAAAATACAGGTAGATTTTCACTGTCAAAAAAAAAAAAACTATTAACATGTAATATGCTTATTTTCTAAAAGTCAGTTTATATATGATGATTTAATGTTAGAAGAGCCTCTTTGAAGAATTATAATTGTAGTCAGACAATGATTATCTAGTAGTTTTTCTAAACATAAGCTTCAAGCTAATGCATTAGCAATTTGTTATGTAATTTGCAATGCATGGAATCCTTATTAGGTTGCACTGCTTGGTTATAGTTTTAATAATTTCAAATGTTTCACAATTATTTTTGCATTGGGGAAATATCACCAAGGAAAATGACTTTTTACATCATAGATAAATCACCATTCTATAGGCAAGCCAGATTCTCTCAGAGTGGCATTTCAGGGTACTAAAAATTTATTGTTTTCTTGCACCTCAAGTGTCTGCTCCCTGCATTCTGTCTGCAATGCTCCTTGTCTGCCCTAGTCATGGCTCAAGACAGCCCCATGTGGTGTATTAGTCTGCTTTCCCATTGCTTTGGACAGAATACCTGACACCCCTAATTTAGAAAAGAGGAGGTTTGATATGCCTCATATTTTAAGGGGGTTCAGTCCATGTTCAGAGGACTTCAAGGCATAAACATAATAGTGGATTATCAATTATTCATTCTAATCATTGGTACCTTTTTGGTATACAATATAATGACATTCTTCATTGGAAATTTGCACCTTTACATAATCTCTCGGTTCTTATTTTTCCCCCTTCCCCTGACCTCCCTTCAACCCCTCCATCCCTCTGTATTTACAAAGACTTTGTTTCCATTTTTCCATTTTCTCATATTAATTCCATTCCCTTCTTTCCTTTCCCCAAACTTCCCACTTCCCCTTCCCCTTTGCCCCTTTTCTTCCTATTTCACACTGTCTATTATACCTTTTAGTTCTTATTTACACTTTCAGTTTCTCACACTAGAAAAACTATTTGAGATTTATACATGTGTGTCCTATTAATTTCAGTTAAGAGTATCATCTCAGTGTGCATCCATAAATGTCTCTAATTTCTCATTTTTTATGGCTGAATAGTACTACATTTAATAAAAACCCCACATTTTCTTTATCTATTCTCCAGTTGATAGGCATTTGGGTTGTTTCCACATTTTAGCTATTACAAATTGTGCTGCTGCAAACATGGGTGCACCTACATCACTGTGGTATGATTCCTTTAATTCTTTGGGGAAGATACCTAGCAGGGGAATAGCTGGGTCAAATGGGACTTTCAGTCTTATTTCTTTGAGGTATCTCCATACTGATTTCCACAGTGGTTGCACCAGTCCACACTCCCACCATCAGTGGAGCAGGGTTCCTCTTTCCCCACAGCCCCATCAGCATTTCTTCTTGGTTAATTTCATGATAGCAGCCATTCTTTCTGGAGTGAGGTGGAATCTCAGCATTGTTTTCATTTGCATCTCAAATAGGAAGAAAAGGTCCAAAGGGGTAGGGGAAGTGGGAGGGGCAGGGAAAAGGAAAGAAGGGAAAGGAAAAATTATGAGAAATGAAAAAAATGAAAGCAAAGTCTGTGTAAACAGGGAAGGGTAGAGGGGGTGAAAGGGGGGCTAGGAATGGGGAAAAAATAAGAACCAAGATGCATCATGTAAAGGTACAAATTCCCAAAGAGAAATGTATATGTATTATATACCTAAAATGTACCAATAAAAGAATTAAAAAAAAATCATAGTGAAAGGATGTGGTGGAGCAAAGCTGCTTAGTTCATGTTAGCCAGGAAGCAGAAAAGGGGAACACTACCAGAGAGGAAAGGGCAAGGGAATAAACATAGTCCTCAAGGTCATGGTTCTAGGACAATTTCAGACATACTTTCAGAATTGTACTCCACTAATTCCACCCAGGCAGGTCCCAAACCCAGTCAAATAGACACAAATAAGGTTAACCATCACATCCCACTTCTACCCAACACAACACCAAACATACTTCCTTAAACCAATACTTTATTTCCAAACAAAAACAATAGCAAGTTTATAATTCGACCTAACATAGTATAATTATCTGGCATACAATCAGAAATATAATTGCTTCTCCAAATTCTCAACAATTCCAGCATTGCTAAAAAGTCCAGGACAAAAAAAAAGTCCAGGACAAAGTCTCCTCCGAGATGCAAGACAAATATTTATTTGTGAGTTCCTGTAGAAATAAGAAACAAGTTACATAATCCCAAGATGCACTGGCACAGGGTAAACATTTTAATTAAAAAATAAATCAATAAAACAATAAGAGATAGAAAAGAATCTATCAAAGCAAGACCCATGAGCCTCAGGGCAGACATTAAGTCTAGGAGCTCCATATCTGGCCTCCAGTGGACATGGTGGTGAGATATGAGATCTAAAGACCTTGGGCATCTTTACCCTATGGCCTTGCTGGTTGAAGCCCATACAGTCTCTGTATTGCACTGAATTCCACCCTCACACTGCAGCTTTCCTTGGCAGGCATTCCACATTCCTGGGATCTCCAACTTCCTGTGATCTCCACTGTGCCTTTGGCTTCATTCTCATGTCTTCATGTACTCCTTTCTCAGGGTCTCTTTGCCTGGCCTTGCAAGGCTTCTTTTGAAATCTGAAGCCTTTCTGACCTCACAGTTCTTGCATTCTGCATACTGGTAAGCTATCATACCTGAAGTATGTCAAAGTCTGCTGCCAGGTTGTGTTGACTTGCTGGCCCATTGAACCATGGTTGCAGCAGCCTCTGAGTTCTTGGATGGCTGAGCCCTGGGAAATGAATCCTGGGGAACTGATTCCCTAGGATTCACTTCTCAAGTAGGTGTCCCAGGTATTCTCAAATGAAATGTTTACAGTTTTGCACCATTGAGCCTGTGATAGGTGGAGTCTTATAATTTCTGAGAAGCCCTCAAGTCATCTTTCTTCTTGTCACTAGACAAAGTATTTGCTTTCTTTTTAATGGCACCAATCTCTTTAGCAACAAAGCCTTTTTTACACATGGTTCCTTTGAACTAAAATTTAATTTTTTCAAAATTTTGTATTCTGCCTTTTGCCCACAATTCTCATTATAAGCCTTGCTAAAAGCAGCCACTAGTCTCTACACCACGTCATTAATATTGGGCTCCTTTGAAATTTCATTCACTAGATCAATTATTCCACCACCCTGAGTCTCAATTTCCTGCAGAGTCTTAGGACATAGGCAAAATGTAGACAAATTTTCTGCAACAGCATAAAACACATACCCTCTGGTCCAAATGCCAATGGAGACTTCATTTTCAACTGGAAGAGCCTGGACTTTTCTATCATCATTCTTGTCTTCTGAGCTTTGACTAGAATCACCCATCATGCTCTGCCTATAGCATCCTAAGTCTTCTCTAGACCATAGCTCCAAAATTTTCCAAACACTTCCTGCAAACCAGTTCTAAATGATTATGAGCCATATATTCAGGTATGGTTATAGCAAGGACCCCACTTCTCTGGTACCAATTTTTTGTATTAGTCAGATTTCCCCTAGCTGAAATACAACACCTGATAACCACAACTTAAAGGAGAAGAGGTTTAACTTGGTTCATGATCTCAGAGAATTCAATGCATAGTCCACTGGAGCCAAGGCTAACACTGCAGAAAGGCATGGAAGAGCACAGATGCTTAGCTCATGGTGGCCAGGAAGCAGAACAGGGGAGCACCATCAGCAAGGAAGGGGCTAGAGATCAACTGTAGTATCCAAGGTCATATCTCCATAACCCACCCAGACACAGAGAAGTGTGATCCACCAATCCTCTGGGCAGATACCAAAACCAATTAAGTTGATACAATTAAAGCTAATGGGTTACATGTAGCTTAGGTCATCACTGCAGAGACCACAAGTGGTAAACCTTAGCAGCACCCACATAGTTTGCAGGCTCACAGAGTGGAAGAGCTATAGAGGCACAAATCCACATATTTTAAAGGACGTCAACAACAACCTCTGTTTCTTAGCCGAGGAATGCAGCCATCCCAGAGAGCTCCAAATGAGGTAGTGCTTGGTGGAATTGTGGGGTCAGGATGCCAAGGAGACCTGAGTTCTATACAGTCACCAGTATATAGCCTCAAGATGGAACAGCTGCAGGCAGAAGATTCCAGCTCCTGAGGTCATGGGAGTCAAACCCCAATTCATTGTATCCAGAAGGTGAAACAAAAAATCAAGGATGATAGTCCTAATTTTAATATTTGATATTGTGCGACCTTTTGGATTTTAGACTTACTCCAGAGAAGTTATCCCTTTTTTCCTTGCCTAATTCTCCCTTTTATCCTATAACTGTCTCACCACTTTATTTTGGAAGTAGACAACCGGTTTTGATTTCATAGGTACACAGATAGAGAGCAATTTGCCACATGGTGAATTGTACCTTGAATATAACTCATATCTGATTTAGAAGAAACTTTGGACTTTTTAAATTAATAAAGGAAGGACCTAACACACTGGGGGCTATTGTGATAGAATGAATATTTTTTGTATTTGAAATATCTGAATTTTGGGGTCCAGTGCCAGAATACTATGATTTGAATATGTTCCCCCAAAAGCATGTGTTTGAAATGTAATCCTCAAAGTAACAGTGTTATGAAGTTGGAGGTGACATGGCCATGAGGGCCTTTTAGAGGTAATGAGGGATCTTTCCTCTGAAATGGATGTAGGGTCTTATCACAGCAGTGTCTTTGTGATAAAAGGCTTAGTGTGGGTTCCGTTTTACTCTTTTACCTTTCTGTTCTGCCATGGGATGACATAGCATAAATGTTCTTACCAGATATGAGCTTCTCAGTTTTTCTATGTTTAAGAACTCTAAGAATTAAATCTCAAATCCTTATAAATCACCAAGTCTAAAATATTTTATGATAGTAGCATGACATGAACTAAGGCAGTACTGTATTCTGACTTACATTCAGGTATTGTGATATACGGGCCTATTGTATGGAAGGATGAATAACAAATAGGTGCAAAGGATTAAGTTAGATTACTAGGTTAGGCAATCTTGGAACTAAATCTACAGGTAATGGAAAAATTAAAGAAAGCAAGTTTAAGTAAATATATTTTGTGAAAGAGAGAGCCATAGTTGGCCTTTTGGAACCACTGGACTTAGGGTAGTCATCATTTTAGATAGTTTCTGTCATTTTTATAGGCTTAATTCTCTCATATAATAGACCAGAAAGCTCCATGAGTTGGAAGATTTGGTGGCTGATGTCTATATCTTCAAGCTTATATTCTTTTTCAGCTCCAGTTAGGGAAACTTCTGGAAAGAAATCTTATTGGCCTCATACAGATCAAACATTCATCCCTGAATCATCATCTATAGCAGGCAGATGAGGTAATACAAACAGGTGATGTCCCAATCAGTATCACATGATTGGCATGTCTGAGAACTTGTTTCAAAAGAAGATTCAGCAGAAGGCAGGATAATGGACAGAGAAACAATAGGACTCAGTAATAAGATAATAAGCAGAATTTCATATTTTAAAACATGGAATTTGTAAGAATGGTGGTGTATTGGTGAGCTTCATGTTACAAATAACCTAATAAAAGATACCTAATAACAAAATAACCTAATATAAATAACCTAATAACAAAATACCTAAGTATATTAATTCATTAAGAGAAAAGCTATATTTTGGCTCATGGTTCTGGAGGTTTCAGTTCAAGATCTAGTGGTCACATCACTTAGGCTTCTGACAAGGGCAGTACATAGTTGTGGGAAAAGAACAAACCACTTCTGAGCCAGGAAGCAAAGAGAGAGATAGAAGAGGAAGATACCAAGGTCCCACAAGCCCCTTTGAGGACACACCCTAGACAACCTAAGACCCACCCCCACTTTGTCCCACCCCCTAAAGGTTCTACCACCTCCCAGTAATATTACCTTTGGGACCAAACATTTAACATATAGACTTTTAGGGAAGATTCATCCAAACTATAGCAGGTGGAATGAAATGAAAAGGACTTATTACAGTCTTAACACTATCTAATTAGAAGGTTACTGAACCATGAAAATATAGATGCCTGTTACCCATAATCTTTCTTGAGCTGACAAGCTAGTGGCAATTACATAGGCATAAATTTGCAGTTGCTCTGTTCTTGTTAAACTGGCCACAGCTTACTCAATTAAGAAATATGGATTCTAGATATCAATAATTCTTTATTGGCAGACACTATATTGGAAATTCAGATTCATTTAGATATAACCTCTTTTATAGAAGCAAAAACCTTGTTGGATGATAACTAAGTAACCAACCCTATCATAGTAGTTCTGATTGTGAGACCAGTAGAAATGGCGATAGTAGAAGATGAAGTAATATGCTTAGATTTAAGTGCTAAGAAGAGAGAGATGAGACAAGAGAAACTGCTCAGTGATGTGCAGTGGCATCAACAGCATATGTCATTGTTGTTGTAGTATCTGACACCTATTTCGGAAAGCTTGTCAAGATGATCAAATCATTTAAGTGGCTTGACAGAGATTGCACTCCATGGAAATCAGACTGAGACAGAGATAAGGGTGCAAAACACTTATTATGACGTGCTCTTGGGATTAACAAAGGAGGAAAGAGGATTGGATGCATGGAGAAGTTGATCTGGGATAGAATTACAAAGAAGTCTTCAAAGATCTCCCTGGAGAGATCTGGATCCTGGATAGCCTTGCAGAGTTTTCCCAGTTTGGTGCCAAAATATGGAAAAGGATTGACTGATCCATCCATCTGGAAGCTGAGGGTCATCTTCCAGCAGCCTTAACTTCTTAACAGCTGTGGGAATATGTCCTTCTTTCCTTAAGAATCTATGTGGTATTTCATATAGGGGTAAGGAAATTGCTTATTTCATAAGGTAGATGTTAACATTAAATGAGTTAATATGTGAATACACTTAGAACAGCATCTGGCAATACTAAGATTTATGTAAGTGATTGCTGCTATTTTTCTTTTTATTAATGATTGAATAGAGAACATTCATAAGGCTCTGACAGGTTTGTTTTGACATGTTTATGGTAATGGTTTAATCAAATGTTGTTCATAATAGCATCCAAAGAGGGTAATATTTAATGAATTGAAATGTTTCCTTCATTTCATGTGGAAAATAATACACAGAAGAAAAACCTAAATGTTACCTAATCTGTTTGAATATCTCTTTATTCAGGTTTAGATAATAGTGTTGATCTCAGTGTTTCTGAATTCTCTTCTGCATTATAAACCACTGTGTCCTTGTTTCTTATGAGGTACATTGTTGTAGTCTGAAAGACATGGCAGTGTTTAGCAATATATTCATTCACAGTTGGATTGCTTTCAATTTTGGCTTCTCTTTACTAGAATCATAGTTATGATCTTGATCAGACTCCAGATGCCATTCCAAAACACAATGGGAGGGTTGGGCTGGTGGAGAGAGGCAGCGTGTGTTGGGAGTACATGAATAATTTGCACCTATCATATTTTACAAGTCTTGAATCCAACTCAGAAGCACAGGCCAGATGGTTTGAGTTCAGACTTCTGTTTTATATCTTTGACTGCAGTTTAAACAGCTTACAATACTCAGAGTCACAGAGAGATGAACATGCTTATCTGGCTTTTACTATGTTCAAATATTAATCTTCTGCTTATAAATATCTCCTTTCCCTTGTGCAATTATATGTCAATTTAAAAATTATCATAAACATAAATCTGTAGATACCCTTTTCTATGTGGTGTGTAGAAAAGTGGATGGTAATAAGGAACAAAGGCAGAAGGCTTGCTAATTCTGTTAAAGTCCACTTTGCTTTTACCTTGTTGAGTTTTTCTTTCACTGTGGAATGTACTTTTATAAAATTGACTGTCAGTCCTCACCAGACATAGAGATCACCTGTGGAGTTCTTTGAAAAAATAGAAATGACTATGTTGTGTCTACTAAATAAATATTTCTTTAAGGATAGAATTTGGCATCTATATTGAAAAACAGTTCTGCAGGTGAGTGTACAGCCAGGATTTGGAACATTGATTTATATGTATTTATTTTTTTAAGGTCTACTTCATTAAGAAATAATGACAGTTATTTCATGTTATGTACTTGTTTAATACTTTCTTTGCAATACTCTATTGTTATAATACTCCCAATAGTCCT
The DNA here is from genome assembly GCF_053883595.1 of Heterocephalus glaber. Classification (NCBI taxonomy): domain Eukaryota; kingdom Metazoa; phylum Chordata; class Mammalia; order Rodentia; family Bathyergidae; genus Heterocephalus; species Heterocephalus glaber. Next base: position 13,262,247 of record NW_028258294.1, read on the forward strand.
ATAAATCATATCTTATTATTCCCAATCTACAGTGAGTTCAGTGAGGTTAAATAACTTGGATAAGCTTGGTCTGTCTGAATCCAAAGTCCACGCCACAAATTCAGGAGTCAAAATGCTTAGAATTTATAAGAATGGCCTAAGGTCTCCAATTAATTCTCAGGATTATCCATACCCTTTTGCTGATGCTCAAACCACTAATCATCATAGCTTGTAAGAGAGCTATTTAATGTGTATAAATTCTTACTATTCCCATGGCAAATGTAGTATAGTAAAAATGCACAAAGAAGGAGAAAAATAGTCTTTACTCTATTAATTTTTACTATCCCATTTTAAGTCTGAAGCTGGGGAAATAATGTATTATTACCAGACACATTAAATAGCCCAGCAAGCAGATCAATAACAAAGTGCAAAGACCACAAAGTCCCCTCTTATCTCTGCCTTTTAGACATATATCAAATTTATCGCTGTCCTAGATGCTTTTCTTGCTCCTGACTTCTACTAAATTAGTTCTCCATTAGTCTAGTTCTCTGCATCCACCTTTACTCTATGAGAGCTTGCTTTTTGTCCCTGCCACTATCATGATGCTAATACCAATTACGTGATACACAGCATGGTATCAGAGGTCTCATAATCCTAACAGCTTTGCTAAAGTATCATGTAGAACTTCTATGTTGCTTTTAAAAATTTTTCTATATTACAATAATATTTTTCAGTTTCAACATATGGTCTCAGAATAAGCACATGGACTAGATTAAGCAATTGCTATATAAATATTAGAATATTTTCATAGGCCATTAGTTTTTTTCTGCTCATTACCCGTTATTTTTAGATTATTCATTATTCAATTTAGCATATTTATAATGAAGCACATGTGAAAGAATCCCAAAGTTTTGTTTCTTATTTTCAAATCCTGTATTACCAAGACTATTTACTTAGCTTATTATCACTTACCTAAAGAGTGGAAGATCTGTGATAAAACTTTTTTTTTTAAGGCTTGTCTTTATTCCAAATGAAGTGCAGTGTTAATTTACAACACAGGGAACTGTTATCTATTTGAGCAGTGCTTATGAACTGCTTGCTGATTAAATGTGTGTGTATGTGTGTTGCTTTATATTAAAGCTTACAGTGAGAGATACTTATGTGAAGCTCTAGTCACATGCTTAAGGCTTCCATTGAATAGTTTGCATTTCAGCTGATTCAAAACAGCTGCTTTATATAAAGCAAATGTGACCTGAAAACAGAATGAGGAATGGAATCTGAATAAATTGGGTGGCATGGTTTTTTGGGCTCAGAGGTACATGAGTTATTGAGACCAAAAAACTGGCAGGAGGTTGTAGTAAAATAGGAAAGGCATTTGGAGAGGGCAAAGGCGTAAAACATTTTTTCAGGTAATAAGTAGTTTGAAGCCCTTGTAGGTATAGTAAGAAAATAAAATAGAGTTTCCAAAATCTTATTTAAGCTTTTCCTATAGCAGTGATGGCAAACCTTTTAGAGCTTTTGATAATACAAGCAGCCCACTGTGGCACACGTGCCATAAGTTTACCACCACTGTCCTATACTGCAAGACGAGGCACATTAACCTGTAGACAAAAAAGCATTATCAGAATTTGCCATTTCCTTCTATGTCAGCCTTCTTATAGTATTACCTAACATGAATTATGTCTTATGTTTTGTATAGTGTCTGTTGATATCACCTGAACATGCTTATTTTGTTTAGTTATTAAATATAATCTATTTCTCATTTATATATATTTCAGTGAAGGTAATATGCTACCTATCTCTAATGTGCTCTTTCTTCTGTATGGAATGCTTTTCATCTGTTTATCATTACCTTTAAAAAAAAATGTTTCTGGGCAGAGAAGGTGAGCCAGACCCAGCACCCAGAAGGAAGCTCCCCCACTGCCATCCCATGTTCCTAGGGCACAGAAGCTGAGCTTCATGGGCACCAGAAGCACCCCCCACCCCGTGGAAATGAGCAGACAGGTAAACAAGCCTCAAACACAGACTTCCGGATCACCTACAGCAACCTCAAAGGGAAACAAGATGGAACAATCTGTTACTCAACCACCTGGACTCTCTGAACTGGCAACAAAAGAAGATCTGGGAAAAATTAAATCAGAAATAATTACTCAGATAACAGCAAAGATTGTGCTCATAGTGCAAGCCATGATTAATAAATCTAGAGAGGACACAGACAAAAAATAGAGGATCTGAGGAACATGATGGGATCCCAACATAGGAAACAAATGGGATACATAAAACAGATGCAAACAGATTTCCAGGAGATAAAAAACTCCATCAAAGGGGTCGGGGATTTAGCTCAGTGGTTTCGGTGCCTGCCTCCCAAGCACAAGGATCCGAGTTTGATCCCTGGTACCAAAAAAAAAAAAAAAAAAAAAAACTCTATCGAAAGTCTGCACAGCAGAATGAACCAATGTGAGGATAGAATTTCAGATATAGGTGATAACATTGCAATTAGTAACCAGGAAAAGAAAAAATGCTTTAAAATTGTAAGGCAACATGAGAAATCAATCCAGCAGCTGCTAGACAATGCAAAGAAGAATAACATAAGACTGATTGGAGTCAATGAAGAAAGAGGGGAGAGTGCAGATGACATAAAAATATGTTCACAGAAGTGATGGCAGAAAACTTCCCAAGGAGGGGAAAAGAACTTGATGTACAGATAAGTGAGGCATATAGGACTCCAGCTAGCCTTGATCAAAAAAAATCTACACATAGGCATATAATTGTTAGGATTCCAGAAATCCAACAGCAGAACAAAATTCTACAAGCAGTCAGAGAAAAGAAACAAATCACATACAAAGGAAAGCCCATCAGAATCACAGCAGACTTCTCAATGCAAACCCTCAAGGCAAGAAGAGCTTGGAGTGATGTATTTCAAGCCCTAAAGGAAAACAGCCTCCAACCCAGATTGATGTACCTTGTAAAACTATCTTTCAAAATTGATGGAGAAATAAGATACTTTCATGATAAAGAGCACCTCAGGAAAGTCATGAATATCAAACTGTCACTCCAAAAAATTTTAGACAATACCCTAGGAAAAGACAATGAGGATCACAACCCCAGGAAACCCAGCAGAATGAATCCATTGGGCGTGACAAATTAAATGCAAAGGGGGAGAATCCAACAAAAAGAAAAAGTCATGACAAGGCTTTTAAAACTTTTAACTTCATCTCCCTAATGAGTGTATAATTCAATCTTGTTATTGTACTGATTAGTATTTTTCTGATTCTAGAGTTGCACACCTTTCCTTGTGATGGCTATTTATCATCTTCTTATGTCTACTTTTTAATTGGGTTGTCCATTAATGAGCTGTAAGAGATCTTTATATATTCTGGTCATAGGTTATGTGCATTGTAAATATGGTCTGTTAAAGGACTATTTTTCATTTTAATGAGGTCATTTAAAGTTCTAAATTTTGATGGAATCTCATTTATCAATTTTTTTCTTTTATATATCATGCTTTTTGTATCCTAGGTAGTTCTTGACTACCCTAAATTCATAAACATTTTCCCTTATAATTTCTTCTTAAAGTTTTATATTTTCAGGCTTTCATATTTAAGTTCATAGATCCCTTCAAGTTATTTTCATGTATGGAAATAAAGGATTGAGGTTAATTTTTTACATGTGGATACCAGGTGTTTTAGTGCCATTTGCTGAAAACACTGTCTTTTCCTTGGCTCTTGAATTGAGTTTATATTCTATAAAATGCTAATGTTAAATAATCTTTCAAAACTCAGTGGACCATATATGCGTGGTTCTATTTCTAGATTCTCTGTTTTATTCAAATGATCTATATGTCTTTCCTTACACCAACACTGCCTTGATTGTTGTAGCTTTAGAAGAAGTCTTAAAATTAGGTACTAAACGTCTTCCAGCACTTTTTTTTTTTAACTTTTCTAGGTCCTTTGTACTCCTACATAACTTTTAAATTTCAATATCCAATTTCTCATTTATAACAAGTATACACAAACCTGAATTTTTATATATACCTTGTGTTTTCTAATCCTGCTAAATTCAAATACAAGTTCTAGGGGCTCCTAGAGATTTCTTAGTATTTTCTCTGTAGATGATCATTTCATCTACATATAACGATTTTACTTCTATCTTGCCAATCCTATCCTAATTGTGTCATTTTATTGCCAGATTATTTTGGTGGGGCCTAGGTTTCAAAGTTAAATGGACAGATAAAGAGTAAGCATATTTGCCCTTGTTTCCCACCTTAAGGAGAAAGCATTGTATCTTCTCTATTCATGTAAGGCATTCTCACTGGAAGTATGGAGTACATGTCTTTAATGTGTTGAGAAGGTTCTGTTCTACTTCTAGTCTCCCGATAGCTTTGACCATGAACAGCTGTCGAATTTAGTCCAATACTTTTTCTCCAACTAGTGAAAGGATCATATGGCTTTTTCCTTTTCTCTGTTAAAATGATGACTTTTGGTGGTGGATCTTCCAATGCTGAACCAACACTGCCATCCCTGTAACAAAACCACTTTCTACATCCTGCCAGATCTGACTTCTAATAGTTGGTTTTGTTAAACAAATTTCTATCTATGTTCATATTTTTTCCTTCTATTACCTTTACCCAATTTTAGGATTAGCACAATGTTGATTTCCTAAAATGAGGGGAGAAATATTCCTTCTTTTTTCTGCTTTGTTTGATATAATTTATCAGTTAAAATGTATATGAGCTTGCTGTTGTCACATAGGTAGTTTTTAAAGCTAGGAATATACTTTTTTTAATACATGCTATTCAAGTTTTATATTTCCTTCAGAATTAGTTTCATTAATTTGTCTTCCAAGGTACTTCTTAGAAGTTGTCAAATTTATTTCAAAGAAGATTTTTGTAATATGCTTTCTATATCCTTTTAAATTCTGTAAAATCTGTGGTAATGTCTCCTAGATCTTCATATTTTAGTGTAAAAATGTATAATTTATATTGTGTAATAGGAAGAAAAGTTCTAAAGGAGCAGGGGAAGTGGGAGGGGTAGGAGAAAGGAGAAAACGAAAGGAAAAAATATGAGAAAAGGAAAAAAATGGAAACAAAGTCTTTGCAAATAGGGAAGAGTGGAGGGGGTGATGGGAGTGCAGGGGAAGGGGAAAAAATAACCAAGATACTCATGTAATGGCATAAGATCCCAATGATGAATGTAACTGTATTTTATACCTAAAATGTACCAATAAACTTAATGGGAAAAAAATTAAAAAATGTTCCTGGGTCTTGAATTCAGGGTCCTTGCACTGAGCTATAATCCCTAGCTTTTTAATTTTTTTGAAATAGCTTATCACTAAATTGCCCAAACAGTACTCCAACTTTTTATCATCCTCCCCAAGTCTCCCCAAATGATGGGGTTACAGGTGTATGTCACCATGCTTGCCAATCTATTCTTCATTATATCTTGTAATATTACATTCTTTATAGAGCTTTCCCTACAGTATAACCAAGATAATTAGAGTATAATTGGATACATTTTAACAACAGTTTCATATTTATCCTATGTCTTTGGCAAATTACTCATTATGCAATTATCAATTCTCATTATTTTCTTTGCTTATTCAAACCAATGAGTTAAAATTCTTTATGATATTTGTGTGCAGGGATATTTTGTTTGGCTATTAAGATAGCCTTTCTGGAACTCATTGAATTGAATAATAGACCTAGTGATAACCCCATAATCTGGGAAAGGAGCATAGAGTTTTAGTCTCAGTTCTATTAATGCCAGCTGTCTGACATTTATCTACTACCTTAACCTTCTGGTCTCTCTTCCTTCAACTGTAGAAAGAAGTTTCACTTGAACTAGGGCAGTGATTTAAAAAACAGTATTTTGGCACAGGAAATAATTTCTCAGTTCAGTGGGAAAATGATATATTTAACAGATACAGTAAATTCTGTACTGGCTAAGATAAGGTGGCGAGATCTCCTCAACCAGTATATTTTGTTCCCATTTCTGGAGGCACATTTACAGAAACTCATAGAATTCATTGAAATCAGTGTTAAAAGAAAGCAAAATTAAGAAGTTAGCGGGCCGGAGATTTACCTCAGTGGTTATGGTGCCTGCCTCGAAAGCGCAAGTTTCCAAGTTCAATCTCTGGTACCAAAAAAAAAAAAAAGTTATCTCTTAAGTTCTTCCCCAAACCAGCTTCTCAAGAATCTTTTAACTGAAAGTATTCATTCATAGAAATATCCCTCCAGCTTGTGCGACAAAACTAAGGCATCATCCAGTTTCCTGTCTCGTAATCTCCCTCCAGAGGGTACATTGTTTGCCTTTCTGCCTTGTCCTGTTTGTTCACAGATATAGATCCCAACCCTGAGAAAAGCAGCAGGTCCCTTTGTGAAGCACAGTCTCCTGGGAGTGAAAAGTTCACTTCCCATTTGAGATTCAAGTGGTTGTCACAAATTGAAGAGGAAAGTATGATATGATGAGTCTTTTCTACTACAAGACTGAAGGTAAAAAAGAAATAAGTGCCTCTTACTGCTCCAGAAAAGCTCCTCCTCTCCCTATTTACAATCTTATCCTACTCCACTCCTGATTTAGGGAACACCAAAGTGATTAACTTTCTTTATGGCATTTTTTCTCATTAACATAATTGAATATTTGGGTGAACTTTGAGATTTTATATATATTTGAGTCCTAGCATTCCTTTTCAAACAGACCACAAATACAAAACCTCAGACAATTTATAAAGAAGATTACCAGAGAGGCCAAAATTTTTCTATTAATAACAACAATGACAATAAAAGATATTTTAATAAAGACAAGCCTGGACATCATAGGCATAGCAGTCTCAAATCAGTTTCTAGTGTTAAGATTCAAATATTATTGGATAAAGTTACAACATATGTTTGGCATGTTGGGAATTTCTGAAATTTTATTACCCAAAGACATTTTAGGATGTAAATTATTTGGAGGGAGTAAAGTAAAACCCTTGTTTGACTTTCTTAAACTCTTTGGACTAAAAATTATCATTGTGGAATCTTAAAAAATAATTAAAGAGGAAATATCCAAAGAACATCTTAAAATATCATATTATAGAATTATTATTTGAATGGAATATGTACTATATATGAAATACAAAAAGAGGACCAATTGATAATATTAACAAATATTAATATGATTAGTTGATAAAATTAACAAGTATTAATTAATACAAATTGTCGCATCTTACTTGATCTGAGGATGAGGAGATAGATACATATGTTGATATCACTAACAGATGGTATAAGAATAAACTGTAATGATGGGTTACGATATTGTCAATGTATTGTGGATTTACTGCAACTCTGCCTGTACATGCACAGGGAACCTATAAATACTATCTCTTCAGACATAATCTCATTGTACTGTAAAATATTGTCTTCCTTCCACTTCTTGACTCATTTCTGTTGTGGCTCTGGTGGGATATACTGCCTCCCACACACACCAGATTACCTGAGAGGAGAAACTCTGTTAAGTAGGGTCTGTAACCTATGTTTGGACAGTCACGTCTTCCCTAGAGAACTCTCCCTCTTCCTCCACCCTGCTAATTCTAGTGATGGATACAAAGAGAATGGAATGGACAAAGTTTGAAGGTAGTTCCTGATAGCAGCATCAGGTACTACTGTGTTATCCAGTGGTAGTGGCTGTGTGTCTAGCAGTAATAATGGTATATAGTGCAAGAGTTATATAGCATGACAGGGTGCTTCTCCTGTTGGCTGTCCCTACAACTGACATAGTGCCTTCTCCTTTGCCAAACCTATTTTTGATTCTGTGAAGACTCCTTAGGACAGAGTTGGATTTGATTATGCATAAGCAAAAACTATGTCTGATAAATGCCACACATATTTTTAAACTATGTCTGCATGTTGCTATGTGCACATAGGCTAAGTTATCAGAATAAAAATAACCAATTATTTTACAATATTGATATTTCTTAATTAGTTTAGTTCATACATATCTATGATGAACTTATGTGCAGTCATTTTATCAAGCTGGATTAAAAAGTACCAAAATACTAATTTAAATATACTTAGTGATGTTAACTATTTAATAGTGCTTCTGTGTCAGAAACTACCCTTAGTGAAATAATATAAATAACACTGCTACTTTGACTTATAGTTAAAGCTTGTTAAGTCTTAAAAATCTAAGAGGTTAAAGCTAGGGAGAATATTTGAAGTCACATTGTTGGCTTAGTCTTGATCCTTAAGATGTTGGTGCAATGACAGAGACTTTGAAAGTCATACTGAAATTTGAATTTCTTCATCGAAAGTCAAGGCACAAAAGAAACTTTTCTCTAAGGTACTGTACCTATTGAGCATAGAGTACTGTACAGAAAACAATCTGATTACATGGACAACAGAGGAGCCATTTTTCAAGCTGATATTTTTCAGAACTATTTGTTTTGCAGGAAAGCAAGTCACTATTATAACCTTTCATTTGGATATGTTTCATAGAAATGAAAATAGTTGTAAGAAAATCTCTTGATCTTTGTTCTAATTCAAGAAAGCATGGAGCTTACATAATGGAACAAAGTGATTAAGAAATGAAGGGGAAAATGACATGAAATCAACAATTGTAATAAATCTAATAAGATCAGGCAGAATAAATTTTTGTGAATCTGAATAAACTAGTGTGTTGTGAAAAGGTGGAAGTTATCACTGAAACAAAACATCTGTATATTTAGCCATATTCAAGTTTTAGGTTATCAGAAAATTAAACAGTTCATTCTGTCAAGAAGGATTCAATCATACTAATTTATCATTTATATTGTTGATTTAATGTCACTCTTTTGAATTTTCTCTATCCTCAATCCAATTTGTCTCTGTTGATTTTTCTTCCTGATTTTTCTATAATCTTACTTCTCTCCACTCTCGATGCTAATACATTGGTTTAGATCTCCAAAATGTTTCATTTTTATAACTGTCTTTATTAAAGCTGTTGTTATTATAGCTGTCTTTTAACTGTTTGTTTTTAAAACTTCCAGTTTCTCCCTACTCCTGTGACATATAAATTGTTTCATTTCTTTAAAATTAGTCAGTATTAACACATCATTTCAAGGTACAATTTAAAATAATTTTTGACAAGCCAGATGAATTACAAACTAACTTCTGCTTATTTATTTATTTTCTTTCCAACAGATAACTTTTGCTCCCCTAAACCTCACATTGCTTCCTTAGAAGAGACAACATCTCTCTTGACATTTTTTATTACCACTACTGAATTGGCCTTTCAATATTTCTTCACCTGCATAAATTTCTTTTAAGATTCAATTCACTCATATCTGCTTTCTGAAGTCTCTCAATTACATTAAATGCCACTAGAGCAAGCAGTCCACTTACCAAATTATTTTTAATATAATCTACTTGCTAATCTCTCGCCCATGCTAGTTCAAGAAATCATGGTTTCCTGATGCATATGTTTTCAATATCTAGCCTAGGGTCTGACATACATACTGCAGGTTCTCAGTAACATTTGTTTTTCTTTTCTTTTCTTTTTCTTTTCTTTTTTTTTTTTTTGGTACCAGGAATTGAACTTGGGACCTTGCACTTGTGAGGCAGGTGCCAGAATCACTGAGCTAAATCCCTGGCCCTTCAGTAACATTTGTTGATTGAATACATTCAGGAATAAATAGCATTTCACATACATCAACATATTTCAAAGGAGCCAAAAGCATATGTTGGACAAAAAATAACCTATTTAGCAAATGGTGCTGTGAAAACTGGATAAACACTTTGTAGAAGATTGAAACTGGACTCATATCTATCAATATTTACTAAGTTAAAATCAAAATGGATGAAAGATCTAAGCATTAAAAAAGAAACACTGGCATTCCACCCCTCCCAGTGCAGAGGAAGGGGCTTCCTGACTGCCTTACCACCACTCCCAATGCAGAGATAGGGGCTACTGGGCCACTGGATCACCACTCAGAATGCAGAGGAAGGGGATTCCAGGCCACTGTTCCACCACTCCCAGGGCAGAGGAAGTGAGCTGTGCAGGCACCAACTGCACCCCCCCCCCGAAATGGGAAGACACATAAAGAAGTCTCAAAACCAGACTTCAAGATCACCTACACAAATCCAAAAGGGAAATGACATGAAACACTCTGATACTTAAATACCTGGACTCCCTGAACTGGCAACAAAAGAGGATCTGGAAAAAATGAAATCAGAAATAATTTCTCAGACACAGCAGAGATTGTGCTCATAGTGCAAGACATGATTAATAAATCTAGAGAGGAGCTGAGGAACTTGAGGGAATCCCAACATAGGAAAAAAATGGAATCCATTAAACAGATGCAAACAGATTTCCAGGAGATCAAAAACTCTATTGAAAGTCTATGCAGCAGAATGAGGCAATGTGAGGACAGAATTGCAGATATAGAAGATAAGATTGCAATCACTGACCAGGAAAAGAAAAATTGCTTTAAAATTGTAAGGGATCATGAGAAATCAATCCAGCAGCTGCTAGATGATGCAAAGAAGAATAACATGAGACTGATTGGAGTCAATGAACAGACAGGAGAGAGTGTAGATGACATAAAAAAAAAAAAAAAAAAACGCCCTTAAGTAATGGCAGAAAACTTCCCAAGCAGGGGAAAAGAACTTGACATACAGATAAGTGAGTCATATGGGACTCCAATTAGCCTTGATCAAAAAAATCTACACATAGGCATATAATTGTTGATTCCAGAAACCCAACAGAAGCACAAAGTTCTACAAGCAGTTAGAGAAAAGAAACAAATCACATACAAAGGAAAGCCCATCAGAAGTCACAGAAGACTTCTCCATGCAAACCCTTAAGTCAAGAAGAGCTTGGAGTGATGTATTCCAAGCCCTAAAGGAAAACAGCCTCCAACCCAGATTGATGTACCCTACAAAACTGACGGAGAAATAAGATAATTTCATGAGAAAGAGCACCTTACGAATTTCATGAATACCAAACCAGCACTCCAAAAAATTTTAGACAATATCCTAGGAAAAAACAATGAGAATCACAACACCAGGAAGCACAGGAGAATGTATCCATCTGATGCGACAACAAATTAAATGCAAAGGGGGAAATCCAACAAAAACAAAATGTCATGACAATGGTAAGTCAATATGTATCAGTTATAAGCATCAATGTTAATGGTCTCAATTCACCAATCAAAAGAAATAGACTGGCAGAATTTGTCAAGAAAGCAAGATCCAACAATATGCTGCATACAAGAAACACACTTATTTCAAAAAGAAACTCATAGACTGAAAGTTAAAGGGTAGAAAACAATACTCCATGTGACAGGAACCTGAAAAAAAGCAGGAGTAGCTATCCTCTTTGAAGATCAAGTGGATTTCAAACCAACATTGATTAAGAGAGACAAAGAAGGACACGGCATCCTTGTAAAGTGAACAATCCAAAAAGAAGAGATGACGATCATAAATACATATGCACCAAATGCTAATGCACCCAACTATATAAAACAAATACTATCGGACTTGAAAAGTCATATATGCACTAATACAACAATTGTATAAGGGACCTCAATACCGCACTGTCACAAATAGATAGATCAACTAGACAAAAAATAGGTAATGAAATACTAGAACTAGATCAAACTCTTGAACAAGTGAACTTAACAGATGTTTACAAATTGTTCCACCCCACAAAATCAGAATACACATTCTTTTCAGCTGCACATGGGTCGTTCTCCAAAATAGACCATATACTCGCTCATAGAACATGTTTAAGTAAGTGCAAAGGAATTGAAGTTATTCCCTGTATATTATCAGACCATAGTGTGATGAAATTGGAGATCAATAGCAAAAGAAACCACAAAAATTTCATAAACACGTGGAAATTGAACACACTTCTGAATAACCAATGGGTCACAGAGGAAATTAAAGAAGAAATCAGACCCTTCAATTAAATGACAATACAACATATCAGAATGTATGGGACACAAAGAAAGCAGCCTTCTGAGGGAAATTCATAGCAGAGAATACTCATATTAGGAAAACAGAGTTAGCCCAATTAAACAACCTGATGCTGAACCTCAAGCTTCTAGAAAAAGAAGAGCAGGACAAATCCAAAGCTCGTACAAGGGAGGAAAGTGTAAAGATAAGGGCAGAGACAATTCAATGGAGACTAAGAAAATGATACAAAAAATCAATGAAACCAAGAGTTGGTTCTTCGAAAGAATGAACAAAGTTGACAAACCCTTAGCCAACCTTATCAGATAAAGGAAAGAAAGGCCCAAATCCATGCAATTAGGAATGAAAAGCATGAAAGTACAACAGACCAAGGAGAAATCCAGAGGATCATTAATATCTACTTTGAGAACCTATACGGCAATAAAATGGAAAATACAGAAGAAATGGACAGATTCCTAGATTCATATGAATTACCAAAGTTGAGCGAAGAAGACCTAAACATTCTAAACAATCCAATATCAATCAATGAAATTGAAAACGTAATTAAAACTTATCAACTAAGAAAAGCTCAGGTCCTGATGGCTTCACTGCTGAATTCTACAAGACATTTAGAGAGGAATTACTGCCACTACTGTTTAAAATCTTCAATGAAATTGAAAGGCAAGCAATACTCCCAAACTCATTCCTGGAAGCAAGCATCACTTTGATCCCCAAAGCAGAGAAAGACCCAACAGAAAAAAAGAACTGCAGGCCAATCTCAGTAATGAGTATAGATGCAAAAATTCTTCATAAGATACTGGCTAATAGAGTACAGAAGATCATCAAGGTCCTACACCCTGACCAAATGGAATTCATTCCAGGGATGCAGAGATGGTTCAACATATGCAAATCAATCAATGTAATACACTATATCAGTATAGCCAAGGCAAAAACCATATGATCACCTCAATTGATACAGAAAAAACATTTGACAAAATCCGAAACATATTTATGATAAAAACCCTACAAATTATTGGAATAGATTGTCTGTACCTCAATCAGATAAAAGCCATCTTTGAAAAACCAACAGCCAACATCATACTAAATGGTCACAAATGGAATTCCTTCACACTAAAATCAGGAACAAGACCAGGATGCCCACTATCACCTCTCCTGCTCAATATAGTTATGGAAACATTAGCCATCTCAATTAGACAAGAGAAAGAAATAAAAGGAATAAAGACAGGAAATGAAGAAATCAAATTGTCATTATTTGCAGAAAACATGATCCTCTATATAGAAGAACCCAAGAACTCCACTAAAAATCTTCTAGACTTAATTACCAAATTCAGTAATGTAGCTGGCTACAAGATCAACACAAAGAAATGAATAGATTTTCTCTACAGGAACAACAGACTCACTGAGAGAGAAATAGGGCAAAGAATTCCTTTCACAATAGCATCCAAAAACTGAAATACCTAGGAATCAACCTAACAAAAGAAATCAAAGACCTCTTCTCTGAAAACTATAGCACTCTGAAAAGAGAGATTGAAGATGATGTCAGAAAATGGAAAGACATCCCATGCTTCTAGGTAGGAAGGATCAACATAGTGAAAATGGCCATACTTCCAAAACTGCTATATAGATTCAATGCAATCCCAATTGAAATCCCTGTAGCATTCTTCATGGACCTCGAGAAAACAATCCAAAAGTTCATTTAGAACCAGAAAAGACCCAGAATAGCAAAAGCAATTCTAGGGAACAGAGACATGGCAGGGGGTATCACAAGTCCCAACTTGAAACTATACTACAAAGCTACTGTGATAAAAACAGCATGGAACTGGCAAAGAAACAGACCTGAGGACCAGTGGAACATATTAGAAGATCTAGATACAACTCCAGACAGACTCAGCCATCTCATCTTCAATAAAGGAGCCAAACACCCTCACTGGAGGAAAGATAACCTGTTTAATAAATGGTGCTGGAAAAGTTGAGTTTCAACTTGCCAAAGAGTAACACTAGATTTATATCTCTCACCATGCACTAAACTAAAATCAAAATGAATTAAAGATCTCAATTTTAAAATAGAAATGCTGAACCAGCTGGAACAGGGGTTAGGTAGAACTCTTGAAGACATTGGTGTAGGAAAAGATTTTATGAACAAAACCTTAGTTGCCCATGAACTAGCACAAACAATCAACAAGTAGGATCTCTTCTTATTAAAAAGCTTTTGCACAGCAAGAGAAACTACCACAATGTGAAGAGACAACCCACAATGTAGGAAAAATTTTCACCTGCTGTTCCCCAGACAAAGGTCTACTATCTCAAGTCTATAAAGAACTTAAAAAAATCAGACCTCCCAAATTTAAAGACCCAATCCAAAAATGGGCATCTGCAATCAACAGACATTTCTCAAACAAAGAAGTAAAAATAGCAAATAAACACATGATAAAATGTTCAACTGCACTGGTCATTTGAGAGATGCAAATGAAAACAATACTGAGATTCCATCTCACCCCAGGAAGAATGGCCAATATAATGAAATCAACCAATAACAAATGCTGATGGGGCTGTGGGAAAGAGGAACCCTGCTCCACTGCTGGTGGGAGTGTAAACTGGTGCAACCACTGTGGATATTAGTATGGAGATACCTCAAAGAACTAGGACTGGAATTCCCATCTGACCCTGCTATTCCCCTGCTGGGTATCTTCCCAAATAATTAAAAGGATCATTCCATAGTAATATATGTGCACCCATGTTCATCACAGCACAATGTATAATAGCTAAAATTTGGAAGCAGCCCAATTGCCCATCAACTACAGACTGGATAAAGAATATGTAGTTTTTTAATAAAATTGAGTACGACTCAGCCATAAAAAATAACAAATTAGAGACATTTATAGCTAAATGGATGCATATTGAGGCAATAATATTAAGTGAAATAAATAGGACACACGTTTAAATATGGAATAGTTTCTCTAGTGTGAGCAACTGAATTTGTAAATAAGGAATAAAAGGTATAATAGATAATGTGAAATAGGAAGAAAAGGGGCAAAGGGCAAGGTGAAGTGGGGTGGGTAGCAGAAAGGAAAGAAAGGAATGGAATCAATATGAGAAAATGAGAAAATGGAAACAAAGTTTTTGTAAAATGGGAGGGATGGAGGGGCTGAAGGGAGGGGAGGAGAAGGGGGAAAAATAAGAACCAAAAAGAGATTATGCAATGTAGCAAATTTCCAATGATGAAGGTCATTATATTGTATACGTAAAATGTACCAATAAATTAAAATTTTTTAAAAAAGAAACACTGAACCTTGTAGAGGATAAAATAGGTAAAGCACTTGAAGTCATAGATATAGCATAGAATTTTCTAAACAGAACCACAATTGCACAAGAAACTACAGCAAGAATCAACAAATGGGACTACCTCAAATTACAAAGCTTCTGTACAGCAAAATAATCAAGTAGTAGAGTGAAGAGACAATGTAAAAATGGGAAAAAATTTTGCCAGGTATCTGTTAGAGGATTGATATCTAGAATATATAAAGAAGTAAAAAGAAATAGACCACCTAAATAAAAGACCCAGTGAAAAAATAAGCACGTGAAATGAACAGACAATTCACAGGGAAGAAATAGTAATGGTCAATAAAAATGTGAAAAAATGTTCAACATCTCTGTCCATTAAAGAAATGCAAATTTAAACGATGCTGAGATTCCATCTTATACCAGAAAGAATGGCAATCGTCAAGAAATAAAAAATAAAAACAAGTCCTGGTGAAGCTGTGGTGAAAAAGAAATCTTCCTACAGTGTTGGTGGGAATGTAATCTAACACAACTAATATATACTTATGGAAATAAGTATGAGAATTTCTCAAATAATTCAAATTATGAACACCATATGACCCAGCTATGGCTTCTAGGTATCTTCTCCAAAGAACTTAAGACATCATACTACAATAATACATACATACCAATTATGGCAGCAAAATTCATGATAGCTAAATCCTAGAAGCAGCCTGTATACCCATCAACAATTGATTAGATAAAGAAAATGTGCTATCTATACATATTAGAATACTACTCAGCTATAAAGAAGGACACGTTTGAGACATTTGTAAGAAAATGGATGCACATAGAAAATATCATGCTGAATGAAATAAGCTAGATGCACAATCTTAAATACCATGTGTCATTTCTTATTTGAGAGCGGCAATGTACAAACAAAGAAAAATAAAGGGTGGACAGAAAGAGACAAGGGGATGGATATCTTGTAAATGTGAAGAAACCAAAGGCCAAGAATGAGGGGAAGGAGATCGAAAATAAATAGAATAAAGATATGCCACATACAGGAACCCAATAACTCGAATGGATGTAAATATATGATATAAACATGAGCTAATATTAATCATATAAATAAGAATGAAAATGGGAAAAGTGGAATTAGAAGATGGGGTAGGGAGAAGGGAAGGAGACTGAAAAAAAAAAAAAAAGAAACAAGTTGTATTATGTACACATATCCACTCTCCAGATGATTATAAATTGTATGTACTGCAAACATGTACTAATAAAAAGTTATTTGAAATAAGCCTTCAATATTATTATAACATTTTGAACTCATATCAGAAGCTCTATATTAATTTTAAATGAATATATATTATAATATATATGCTCACTTGATCTCATTAGAAAATCTTTCTCATAGATAAGATAGATACTGTCATTTTAATTTTACATATAAGAAATAGAATTCATCAAATTTAAATAAACTGGACCAAATACACGGAACTAGTTGGAAAAAGATTATGGATCAAGATATGAATTTTTTGAGACACACAGAATGCTTTTACTTTTTTCTACTTCTCATCCCTGGCTTCTCCACTACAATGTCCCTTCAACTTAGTGCATTTCGTGTTTAGAGAACCATAAGATTAAAAACCTGCTAGATGTGCCAACTGATCTTTCTCAAAGAGTAATTATAAAGCAACTATATTATGTACCATTAAATGCAAGGCAATAGCTCCAGCTGTGGTATCTTGGACTATTTTAGGAAAGCCCTTATCCAATCCTTTCAGAAAGAAGTAATTAAAATCTTAGAGTTGGTCTTGCAAGAAATCTTTGAATTTCAACATAAGCCTCTAATCCTCAAATGACCTTTATAACAAAATAATTCTACTTTCTCTCATATTTTGAATTAAACAAACAGATCTTTAAAAAGCTATGGTTACATGTATTTTCTTCAAAGCAGTAATTATTTTTAACTTTAACCTTTAAAAAATTTGGTTATGATTTGAACATAATCACCTAAATAAAAACAGATGTATATTGCATAAATATTACAAGTGAAAACCTTGAATATTTTGGAGAATGCTTGCATGTATATTCTTAATTTTATAAGAAAATTCAGATTTCTAGTCCTTAATTTTTCATAAACTATAAAGATACATTTCTGTTTCTGGTGGAAATAGCTATAAGGAACTACAGCTTATTAAAAGTTATTTTTCATTACTTTTAGCATTTTTATTACTCTAAGAATTCATTTTGTTGTTGCTAAAAATATTACTAGTCTACCAAAATTAGAAGAGCATAAATTTAGTGTGAGAGAAAGTATATTTAAATTCTGACGAGGCTATCTACTAGTCCTATCATTGGACAAAGCACTTAATCTTTTTGAGCTCTCATTTCTCACCTACAAAATGGAATTCCAGTATCTTTCCTAGATTATTCACCTGTTGTAGAATAAACTGAGAGATAACTTCGACTAGGTCTTGTCTACTATTTTGTCTTACTGTCATCCATCCTGACAAATGAAATAGTATGTTGCAAACTCTGAAGTAATTTACATATTTAAGTAGTTTTTGAAATATTTATTTCTATTAATTAGAACAAGAAGAATAATCTGTAAATTTGAGACAGTATCAGAGTTCTTATAAAAGAACTTTCAAAAAATGATAATGATGCATCTATGAGAGTTGCTCCCTGGTAGAGTGCTTGCTTAGCATTTACAAGAACCTCAGTTTGGTCCCTGGCAACTCAAAAGCAAAACAAAACAAAAACTTATGTTTCTCTACTACAAACGATCTTGTATATGTTTTCTGCACAATGATGAAAATTACTTGAAATTGTAAAACAAAAATGTAATTTTGCTATGTTGTAGTGTAACAGTCTTAGGAACAGTGTACTTCCCATTATAGTTGACATTGCCAAATTACTTTTTAAAATCCTTACATTAATTTACATTTCTACCAAATACATAATAATTTCCTTTCCCTAACTTCTTCAAAATACTTGATATTTTCAGATTTCACTTTTTGCCATTCTCACATGTATGAAGTAATATTTCATTTGTGAATTTAATAAAAATCAATTGAAAATCTACTGTTTAGTCACTTTGGGCTGCTGTAGCAAATAACTATAGGCTGGGTGGCTTAAACAATAAGCATTTCTAATTTTTCTGGAGGTGATCAGAGATCAAGGTGCTAGCATTGCTGGGTTCTTAGTGAGGGCCCTCTTCTTGGTTATGTCCTAACTAGTTTTCCCTTGGTGCATTGGTGTATGTATGGAGTGAGAGAGAGTGAAGAGGAGAAGAAATGGAGGGAGGGAGGAAGGCAGGGAGACAGAGACAGAGACAGACATACTCAGGCAGAGAGAGAGGCAGAGAAAGAGAGAGAGAGAGAGAGAGAGAGAGAGAGAGAGAGAGAGAGAGAGAGAGAGATCTAGTCTCTCTTCCTCCTTTAAGTATATTAATACCACTATAAAAACTTCACCCTGATGACTTCATCTAAATCTAATTGCCTCCAAAAGGCTCCATCTTCAAATGCCATTACATTAAGAATCAGTTTCAATATATGAGTTTTGGGGGAAGAGAAACATTCAGTTCATAAGTGTCAAATATTATTCCGGGTGCTGGAGATACAACAATTTATGAAGCACCTTTGACCCTGTGAAATGTGTACTATACTTGGAGGAGGGGTAAAGAAAGAAATGTATAATAAAAAATCAAAGAAAGAAGATAGTGATTATGGAACTGGGATTCTGTTTTAAATGAGCTAAGTAAAGTCATTTTGATGAACTGATACTGGGGCAGAAACCCAGGGTTCTTTCATTTACATCTATTTGACAGCTTCTTAGTGTAACTGAGATTGCATTCTCTGGCCTCAGGAATATGTTATGCCTGTGTGTCACACCAGAAGTGCTAAGGAGACACCGTACCCAGAAGTAGACTTCAGGGAACATTGGGTAAGAGTCAAGGATGATGTCCCAGCTTGTTCCACATAGTTTATCAGAGCTCCCCAAAGGGCTTCCACCCCAGTCTTCAATAGCAGTGACCCACTTGTTTTTGCACCTGTATTGCTTTCTTTTGTTGTCCTGTCCAAGGAGCTCATCTACTTGTGCTTCTTGTGATCATGTTTCAAATTCACTACTTATTCTAAAATTTTTATATTTGCTTCAGAGGGAACTTGTTGTAATGAAATATTGGGCAGTTAGTATATGAGAGAAGGTAATTCCAGGTTGCCAGTGCATCGTGAGTCAAGGCTCATTCTGATTTTCTTTACTGCTTATATTAACAGAACCAAAATTCAGTAATAAAATCTTTCCCTTATGGTTTGAGCTTTTAAAGTCTTGTTTGCAATTCTTTCTATTCTGGCTTCATGAAAATACTCTGACTAAACACTGTAGGTATGTTTTGGAATTGTTTTTAATGGTATACTTGGTTAATTTCATATTTTTCTTTATAAGAACAATGGTCTACAAAATACTGAAAAATCTATTTTCACCAATTTTCCTGCAATGCCATTTATCCTGTTTATCATATACCAGATGTTAACATATACATGGGTATATATACATGGACTCTTGTCTATGATTCAGTAAAAATATTCTTTCACAGGACAGATAGTAAATACTCTAGGCTTTTGTGGCCCCACAGTTCCCCTTGTAGCTATTTCTGACACTGAAAGTGGGAAAGCAGTCATAGAAAATATGTATACAAATTAGTGTCACTGTGTTCCAAAAACCATTTACTTACAAAAATAGATGACAGGACAGAGTCTGTCCCCTGGCTGTGTTTTGCTCACCCCTGCCCCAATCGTCTCAATTTGTGATGGCAAATTGTTTGAAATGTTTTAGTTTTCAAATAGTGTTTAATATGTCCTAGGCTAACTCCTCCCTCACTCCATTTTGCTTCTTCTCAAAGTCGTCTAGTTATTCTTGATTCATTACTTCTCCCTATGGATTTGAAAACCCAATAAATAGTTCCATCAGAATCTGATTGGATTTTCATAGGAATGGTATTGATTAATTTGGGGAGAATTGGCACATTTATGAAGTTAGATTTTAAAATTCATGTTTACGATACATTTCTCTATTCATTTAGTTCTTTCTGATATATTTCAGAAAACTGCTATGATTTTTTTCCATAAGGTATGGAATATAATTAAATCAATTTTCTTAGGTAATTTATATATGTATATTTATATCATTTAAGTAAATGATACATTTAAACATAATATTTTATTTTTTATTAATGCATAGAAATATTGATTTGGGGGGATTCTAGACTGTATGACATGTTTTACTTGAATAATTTGTCTATAGGTTCTTTTATTCTCTGCATGCAATTATAGTATATAAAATCAATTATAGTTTTGATTCTTCCTATTCCATTTTGTATCAATGACTTGTTTTTATTTTTCTACTGCTCTGGTTAATATCTTATGAGGAAAGTTTAATAGAAATGGTGATAGAAGACATCCTTATCTAACTTTTCAAAAGAGAGTCTTTACCATTCTATGTTTGCCATAGGATAATCATAAATTGGTCCATCCTTTTTCTTTTTTTCAGTATCAGAGATTGAACTCAGGACTTTGCATTTGTGAGGTAGGTGTGTTACCACTGAGCTAAATCTTCACCCGGATAATGATAAATTTACTTAATAGAATATAGAAATTTATATATATTTCTATTTTTAATAGTTCTATTTAAGAATCACAAATAGTTATTTATTTTTACAATTATTTTTGGACTTTTTTTTTTTTTTTTTGCAAGTCAGGTGACAGCACCACTGAGCTAAATCCCTAGCCTGGACTTTTGAAATTATTATTATTTTTTAAGTTCTTTTATTGGTATATTTTAGGTATACAATATGTTTACATTTATCATTGGCTGTATGTACTTGTACATGATGTACCTTGATTCTTATTTTTTCCCCATTACTTGTGTGACCTTCACCCCCTCCACCCTTCCCTATTTACATAGACATCATTTCCATTTTTTTTTCTTTTCTCATAATTTTTCCTTTCCCTTCTTTCCTTTCCTATTCTCCTCCCTTCACCCATACATCTTTGGACCCTTTTTTCCTATTTCAAATTATCAATTTTTCATTTTAATCATTTTAACCCTTATTTACACTTTCATTTTCTCACACTAGAGAAGCTATTTGGTATTTACACATGTGTGTCCTATTTATTTCACTTAAGAATATGGCCTCAATATGCATCCATTTAGCTATAAATGACTATAGTTTCTCATTCTTTATGGCTGAGTAGTACTCCATTTTATAAAAAAACCCACATCTTCTTTTTCCAGTTTCCAGTTGATGGGCACTTAGGCTGTTTCCAAGCTTTAGCTATTACAAACTGTGCTGCTATAAACATGGGTAGACATATATCTCTGTGGTATGATCCTTTTAATTCTTTTGGGAAGGTACCCAGCAGGGGAATAGCTGGGTCAAATGAGACCTCTGGCCCTAGTTCTTTGAGGTATCTCCATACTGATTTCCACAGTGGTTGCACCAACCTATGCTCCCACCAGCAATGGAGAAGTGTTCCTTTCTCCCCACAGCCCTGCCAGCATTTGTTATTGGTTGATTTATTGATAGCAGCCATTCTTTCTGGGGCAAGGTGGAATCTCAGGGTTGTTTTCATCTGCATCTCTCCAATGACCAGTGATGTTGAACATTTTTTCATATATTTATTTGCTGCTTTTACTTCTTGGTCTGAGAAATGTCTGTTCATTTCAGATGTCCATTTTTGAATTGGGTCTTTGAATTTGAGGGGTCTGATTTTTTTCAATTCTTTATATATTCTAGATAGTAGTCCTTTGTTTGAGGAACAGCTGCTAAAATTTTTTTCCCACATCGTAGGTTGTTTCTTAGCTCTGTTGGTGGTTTCTCTTGCAGTGCAGGAGCTTTTTAATGAGATGAAATCCCAGTTGTTGATTATTTGTTAGTTCCTGTGCTACAGATGTTTGTTCATAAAGTCTTTTCCTATGCCAATATCTTCAAGAGTTCTACCTAACTTATCTTCAGCAAGTGTAGTGTTTGTTTTAATATTTAGATCTTTAATCCACTTTGATCTTAGTTTAGTGCATGGTGATAGGTATGGGTCTAGTTTTAATCTTTGGCAAGGTGAAATCCAGTTTTTATAACAACACCATTTATTAAATAGGCTGTCTTTCCTCCAATGAGGGTGGTTGGCTCCTTTGTCAAAGTTGAGGTGGCTGAGTATGTCTGGAGTTGCTTCTTCATCTACTAATCTATTCCACTGATCCTCAGGTCTGTTTCTTTGCCAGTATCATGCTGTTTTTATCACAGTAGCTTTGTAGTATAGTTTCAAGTTGGGTATTGTGATACCCCTTGCCGTGTCACTGTTGCTTAGAATTGCTTTTGCTATTCTAGGTCTCTTCTGGTTCCAAATGAATATCTGGATTGTTTTCTCAAGTTCTGTGAAGTATATTGTTGGAATTTCAATCAGCATTTCATTAAATCTATATAGTAGTTTTGGAAGTATGACCATTTTCAGTACCTTGGTTTTTCCTACCAAGAAGCAAGAGATGTCTTTCCATTTTCTTGTATCCTCTTCAATCTCTGTTTCCAGAGTGCTGTAGTTTTCAGTGTAGAGGTCTTTTGCTTCCTTTGTTAGGTTGATTCCTAGATATTTCATTTTTTTGGATGCTATTGTAAAATGAATTGTTTCCGATATTAGCATGGAAGTTTTAAGTTTTTGACCATTTAGTATGATGTTGGCTGTTGGTTTTTCATAGATAGCCTGAATCAGGTTGAGATAAAGACCTTCTATTCCAATTTTCTGTAGCATTTTTATCATGAATGGGTGTTGGATTTTGTCAAATGCCTTTTCTGCATCTATTGAGATGATTGTATGGTTTTTGTCCTTGTCTCTGTTAATATGGTGTATTACATTTATTGATTTATGAATTTTGAACTATCCTTGCATCTCTGGGATAAATCTGACTTAGTCAGGGTGTATGATCTTCTTGATGACCCTCTGTATTCTATTTCCCAGTATCTTTTTGAGGATTTTTGCATCTATGTTCATTAGTGAGATTGGCCTATAGTTCTCTTTTTGGATTGGATCTTTCCCTGGTTTTGGAATCAAAGTGACACTTGCTTTCAATAATGAAATTGGAAGCCTTGCTTCCCTTTCAATTTCCTTGATGAATTTAAAGCATAATGGTAATAGTTCTTCTTTAAATGTCTTGTAGAATTCAACAGTGAAACCATCAGGACATGGGGTTTTCTTTGTTGGTAAATTATTACATTTTCTATTTCACTCATTGTAATTGGGGTGTTTAGAATTTCTATATCTTCTTCTTTTAACTTTGGCAATTTCTGTGTATCTAGGAATCTGTCCATTTCTTCTGTGTTTTCCATTTTAGTAGAGTACAGGTTCTTGACGTAGGTATTGGTGAGCCTCTGGATTTCTGTTGGATCTGTTGTGACTTCACCTTTTTCATTCTTAATTGCATCAATTTGAGCCTTTTCTTTCCTTTTTTTGATAAGGTTGGCTAAAGGTTTATGAATTTTATTTATTCTTTCAAAAAGCGATTCATTGTTTTTTTTATATGGTTCTCTTAGTCTCCATTGCATTGATATTTGCTCTCATCTTTATAATTTCCTCTCTTGTACAAGCTTTGGATTTGTTATGCTCTTCTTTTTCTAGGAGCTTGAGGTTCAGCATTAGGTTTTTTATCTGAGTTCTCTCTGTTTTCCTAATATGGCCATTCACTGCTATAAATTTCCCACATAGAACTGTTTTCATCATGTCCCATAGATTCCTGTATGTTGTACTGGCATTTTCATTTACTTGTAGAAACTGTTTAATTTCTTCTTTATTTTCCTCTGTGACCCATTGGTTGTTCAAGAGGGTGTTATTTATTTTCCATGTGTTTCTGGGGGTTTGTGGTTTCTTATGTTATTGATCTCCAATTTTATTGCACTATGGTCTGGTAATTTACAGGGGGTAACTTCAATTCTTTTACACTTACTTAGACATGTTCTATGAGCTAGCATGTGGTCTATTCTGGAGAATGACCCATGTGCAGCCGAAAAGAATGTGTATTCCAATTTTGTGGGGTGGAACACTCTGTTGACATCTATTAAGTCCATCTGTTCAATAGCTAGGTTCAGTTCTAGAATTTCATTATTAATTTTTTGTCTTGATGATCTGTCTATTTGTAATAGTGGGGTATTGAGGTCCCCCACTACAATTGTGTTAGTGCTTATTTGGTTTTTCATGTCCATTACTATTTGTTTTGTATAGTTGGGGGCATTTGTATTTGATGCATATATATTTATGATTGTCATCTCTTCCTCTTGGATTGTTCCCTTCACAAAGATGTAGTGACCATCTTTGTCTCTCTTTATTAGTTTTGGTTTGAAATTTACTTTGTCTGCAAATAAGATTGCTACTCCTGCTTTTTTTCTGGGTTTCTGGGGTGAGGAGAACTGTTTTCTATCCTTTTACTTTCAGTCCATGAATTTATTTTTGAGTTAGGTGTGTTTCTTGTATACAGCATATTGTTGGATTTTGCTTCTTTATGCATTCTGCCAGTCTATTTCTGTTGATTGGTGACTTGAGGCCATTAACTTTGATGGTTATAATTCAGAGATATTGATTCATCCTTGTCTTGATGTTTTACTTTTCTTGGCTCTTTTATTTATTTTTCTGCCTTTCCCTTAGTTTCTTACCTTGCCTGGTGGCTTCCCTCTGTTGGGCCTCATGGAGTTGTGAACTTCATCATTTTTTTCTAGGATAATGTTTAGAATTGCTTGTATTGCTGGTTTGGTGTTCATGAAATTTCTCAGGTGTTCTTTGTCGTGGAAGTATCTAATTTCCCCATCCATTTTGAAATAATTTTGTGGGATACAGCCATCTAGGTTGGAAGTTATTTTCTTTCAGGGCTTGAAATACTTCACTCCAGGCTCTCCTTGATTTGAGGGTTTGTGTTGAGAAGTCTGCTGTGATTCTGATGGGGTTTCCTTTGTAGGTGATTTGTTTCTTTTCTCTAACTGCTTGTAGGATTTTGTTCTTCTGTTAGGTTTCTGGCATCTTGACTATTACATGTCTAGATGTAGATTTTTTTTGATCATGGCTAGTTGGAGTTCTATATGCCTCACTTATCTTTTTGTCCAATTCTCTACCTCTGACTTGGAAGTTTTCCACTATTACTTCTGTGAAAAGTTTTTTTATGTCAATTGTACTGTCTCCTTTTTTTTGTATGTACTCCTGTCAATTTTATGTTATTCTTCTTTGCATCATCTAGCAGCTGCTGGATTGATTTTTTGTGGTCCCTTACTATTTTTAAGAAATCTCTGTTTTCATGGTCATTAACTGAGATCCTGACTTCTATATCTGATATTCTATCTTCAGATTCCCTTAATCTGCTGTGGATACTTTCAATGGAGTTTTTAATCTCCTGAATATCTGTTTGAATCTGCTTCGTGGATTCCATTTCTTTCTTATGTTGGTCAATCATGGTTTCCATTTCTTTCTTATGTTGAGTATTCATGGCTTCCAGCGTGTTTCTCAGCCCATCTATTTTTTTTATCTGTATCTGTTCTAGTACCTCTAATCGTGTCTTTCACTCTGCTCATGATCTCTGTAGATATCTGGGAGATTATTTCTGCTTTGAATTTTTCTAGAACCTCATTCATCTGTTTTGTTACTTCCTGTGCTATCAGTTTATGGTGTCCAGCTGTTGATTATAGGACTTTTCCACCTCGTTTCCCCCAGAATTTGTCTTTTGTGGGGTTGAAGTCTGAGTTTGTGCCTTGGTCAAATGTCTTCTCATTTTTGTTTTTGGTACTGTCCTTGGTTTAACTCTTGGGTTGATACTTCAAAATTGCTGGCTTTGTTGTATCTTTGTTGTTTGTAATTCAACCCATTATGGAAAGATTGATTCTCAGAGGTGTCTTCCAGATATAGTTGGTCGTTAGGTTTTGAGTCTCTATTGCCTCTGAGGCTATCTCATTTTCATTATACCAGGAAGGACCACTGTCTAGATCAATAACAACACCTTAGCCCAAATGATACAACTAGCAACACCATAGCATCAAGTACATCTTAGAAAATGACATTTTGTGGTAGTTATTAATCTATCACCTTTAACTGTGTGAATTAAATCAAAATCAAGGACCAACCCAACATATGTTTATAGTGAATAAACTCTTCAATATAACAACTTTAACCTTTGGGATGGGGAGTTACAAGGAGTTTGGGAGGGAGGTATCGATAGGTAGAAGTATAAGGGAAGGTTAGCAGTAAGGCCAGAGGACACAGGTGAGAGAAGGAAAAAGAGAATAATAGAAAAAATAAAGAAGAAATCTGTATAAAGGCCAGAATAGAAACAAAAAGGGAGGTGAACCATGTGAGACAGCAAGGGAGTGAGTGTAAGATAGAGAGAAAGGAAAGAGAAAAAAAAGAAGAAAAAAAAGAAGAGAAAAACAAAAATTTGCAAAGAGTAGGAAAAAAAATTAAAGATAAGAGGAGAAAACAAACAAACCAATAATACTAATTTTGGACATAAAAAATAAAAATGAAAATGAAGGGCCTCCTTTGGGTATGTCTCTGCTCTCACAATAGATAATGTAGGTAGCAGTGTGCAGATATAAGTCAATGAGTCTCACCAAGCCAGTCACATACCTGTGAGATTCAGGCAGATTTCTGGCTGCAAGTCCCAAGTTGAGCTCCCTGTCCTTCTGTAGGGTTGGATTCTACAGGGTTGTACTGCAGTTCCAGCTGCCCTTCCCCTGAAAATAGTCCTGGTTCCAATGGGAGGTGATGATCCCTCCAACTTACCCAGTATGGTGGTCTGGTGGTCCTGTGTCCCTGTGTCTTTTTAGTGTGGAACTAGTGGCAGTACAGCCAAGAGGCCAGAGGAGTGGAGGGTGTAGCGGGGTGTCCTGCAGGTGCCTGCTTGGCTACGTGGATCACTACAGGGCATGCAGGCTGAATGGGGCAGGCTCCCTGCGACTGGGAACCCCTCTGCGGCATCTGCGGATGTCCCTGCCTGGGGCAGGCTGGATGGGGTGGGCTCCCTGTGATGACTTTTGAAATTATAATGTTCTGCTTTTATAATTTTGTAGAAGTAATCTTTACATTAGAGTACTTACTTTAGATATGTAATCTTTAAAGCTAGGTTTATCTGGCTTATTAACCAGATTCCTACCTTTTCTTATATGTGACTTTTGAAAAATTTGTTAATCCTTCTGACACTAAGTTTGACCAGCTGTAAATTGGAAACAAAATAAAAATTGCTGAACGAATTACAATGCATATACAATTTTTAGCTGTTATAGAATGATTTCTCATTCTATAAACATTATATTTTATACACAAATTCTAAAACCCTGAAGTAAAAATCTATTTAAAATATTCTCATCATGGGGGCCAGAGATTTAGCTCAGTGGTCCTGCCGTCTGCCTCAGAATTTCAAGGTCCTGAGTTTGAACCCTGGTACCAAAAAATAAAAAATAGTCTCATGGGCCTAATGATAAGAAAGCATTTACAATATTCTATTTTATTAAATAAATTTCAGAAAGAGCTAACAGGAAAACCAATAAATAAAACCAACCAAAAGCATCTGTTTCACTCATAGGCCATGAAATAATATTAATTGGGATGTTACTGACATATAAATGAATCATACAAATATTAGAACAAAAGATCTAAAAAATCTTGAGAAACATTGCAATAATGAAAGTTTACATAGTTCTCAAACATATTAGAGGTTGGCATATAATTCCAATAAGGAAAACCTGATAATAACTGTATGACTGATGAGTAGTTGCTAGAAAACAGCTGATTGCACTTTCCTGTGTACCATTTGCTATTTTCTCAATGGTGACATATGATAATAACTATGTATTTTATTTTTATTTTGTGTTACAATTAAATTATTAATTTTGTGTTTTTACATATTTTCAAACATCATTTTCAATATTTGTGATTTTTATTTTGTTAAAATGAGTAGGAATAACTTATAGTGTTTTATCAATTTTGGCCAAGATATTTATTTTCCTTTTATAGTGAGTATAATTTTGGACAGAGGAATTAGGTTTTTTGATCCACAACACATAATCCTGCCCATATAGTAAAATTCTATGTATATTCATTGTCCCTAAAATCTCACTGGCCAAACTCGTGTGACTTTCATCCTGTTGAGTCAAGCTTAAAGTGTGAATTTCATTAGCATACTTATTAAGTGTGATGTTTAGAAACTGTTTTATTTTTAAATCTAAACTTTTATATTAATATACATAGCAGAATTACTATTTAGGAAAAAAGAATTTTTTTTAAATGCCTATATTGAACTTACATTTTCCTTTGTACAAACAAGCATTTGTATTGAATTGTACTAACACCTATTCAAGACAGGCTGACTTGAGTACAGTGGTTCAGTTAATCAATATTTATGTCTTCACATTTCATTTCTCTTTTGGCCTCTTGCTTCTTAGTATGAAATTTGTGCCCAGAGAGGAAGAATGTTTGTATAGTTGTAAACAGTATCAGAGAAAAAGGACTGAGAACATTCTTTAGAAATCATAACATGCTTTCTACCTTTATTTTCTTTAAAAGGAAATGAGTAAAGAACAAGGATAAATGGAAAACACGGGAATTTACTTCCTTGATTTGTCTTATAGTATATGCTTCTTATGCTTTGTAATTCTACATTAATTTAGATCAGATTTTTATATTTTATAAAAGGCTGAATTGAATCTGTTTACACCACTGTCAGCTATTTCACGTGGACAAATTTGTTCAATACTTAAATTTTTCATTATGCTGCTAAAGGCATTTTATTGTGCTTTGTTATCTCTGACTGTCAGAAAAACCAGAATGAAACATCAAAAGGAAGATTGAATGAGTTTCCTTTTAGTAACTCTGCAAGAGAGTCATTTTTTAGTCTATATGACTGCTCTAACTATGGCAGAATTTAATGATAAAGAAAAATAAATTGTACCCTAAGGTAATATTCCCATTTTGATGGATTATAAAATATGTTAAAATTGATCATTATGAACTATAACTCTTCATGCCTTGAAACTCTGTTAGTATAATTTTTTTGTATTAGAAAAAGTAGAGATCAATTTAGTTTCTGCTATTAAATGACAATGCACTGAGTTTGCAGCATTATAAAATGACAGCACCAGGCATCAGAGATTGGTGTGCTTGTATTCCTGTTGTTTTGAATGAAAGAAGTTTTGCTCCTATAGGTTATAGACTGGTGAGAATGACAATGGGATCTGATTCATTACTGTATATGTTTGAGGTGTGAAGGACACTTGAACTCAGATTTTATAGGGAAAAAAGTAACTAGAAATGAAAAAGGCAGAGATTCTTTTAAAACTTGCTTATATAATAATTCAAATATGAGGATAAAATATGGTCATACACCAACCAAAATCTCAGAGAACAAAATGAAAGCTGATCTTAAACATTAAAATAAAGCCTAGGTTTTCAACATTGTGTTAATGTAAACTCTTTCACAGATTTCTTGCCAATACTCTGAAAATTTTACATTTATCAATATAAAATTATTTGCTTAAAGTAGCTCATGATCAAACTGTCTTTCTATTTTTTTAAGCAAGTTTGATTATTCAGACATGGCAATGTGTTACATATCTGGAACAGTTATATCTGGTTTCCTATTTAATCCACATGTTTTATAGAGCAGGGATTATGATTTATTTTATAGACATGGAAAGTAAATTTTGGTAGTATACAACTTTTCTTAAAACACATGTCTATGTTACAAAACTGGCATCAGAACTAACATTCATTTTTTTCTCCAAATCCTTTGTCTTTTTACATTTCCTCTATTTTATCTTGTTTTTACTTTTCTTATGAAATAATATAGATGTTCAAAAAAGGATAAAGCCTTGATTTTCTCTGAATATAGTAAAACATCAAGTGATTTCTTATTTGTTTTGATATGTAGTTTAACATAAATATTATGAGAAAAC
This sequence comes from Heterocephalus glaber, assembly GCF_053883595.1. NCBI lineage: Eukaryota > Metazoa > Chordata > Mammalia > Rodentia > Bathyergidae > Heterocephalus > Heterocephalus glaber. The sequence continues at coordinate 13,292,393 of NW_028258294.1, forward strand.
TAGCTTTCAGAGCACAAATAGGTGACATGGGGCTTTGAATTTCTTGGTCCAGGATATGAATCCTTGTTCAAATACAGTATTATCAGATTTTGTGACCTCATGCAAAGTCAGTTACTTAGGTATCACTCTCCATATTAGTAAAAGTAAAATAGTAATGCCTATTTTACTGGATTAGTTTGGATATATTGTAGGTAAAATGCTCAGTGCAATAGTTGGCACATATACTTTCTATGAAAATTTCTTCCCTCCGTCCATGTACTTATACAGATCAAATAATTTCTGAAGGCAATTATGCTACATATTTTCACATGAATATGATTTCACATATTTTCTGATTCTTGCTGTAATATGAAAAGGTGTTATATACATATTTGTATCTAGAAATTCAGTCCTCATGATAATTTTATTTTATTTAAATTTCTTGTATTTTCCAGTGATAATTTCATCTCTTATTTGGCTTTAAAATTTTACTATTTCATTTAAACGTTAATTGTTGTTTTACTGTATTATATTTTATTATTAAATATAATGGTAAATATTGTTATTTTTTTCTTTTTATAGATATATCCATATCAAAGATATCCACCAACTTATAATTAATTGTCATATATCTTTAGTTTCCAGTAGACTCTGACAAACTCACAGACTTTCCTTGTTTTTCAAGATCCTGCCAATTCTGAAGAGTATTACTAAAGTCTTTTGTTCAGGTACTTTTGGTTTAATAAACTTAATTAATGATTAAAAAGAAATTGAGTACAATACACGTGATCTATGTTTTTGCTTTGGTAGTTTAGTTACCTTTAGTCAACCATAGTTGAAAAATTATTAAATCAAAAATTCCAGAAATAAACAATTTATAAGTTTTAAATTTTGTACCATTCTGAGTAGCATGATGAAATCTCACATAATACCATTCTATTTTGCTAGGGATATATACTATCTCTTTGTCTCAGCACAGCCACACTCTACCAGTCTGTTAGTCACTAAGACTGTCAGGTACAAAATCAGCTGTCATAGTATTGTTTTGCTTGTGTTGAAGTAAGAAGGTCAATAAGAACCTCAACACTGTAGCAGAATACCTTCCACTTGCAAGTCACTTGTATAGACATTGTATCATTTCTTATTATCAAATAAAGAGGATATTAGTCATTTTGAGAGAGACTCCATTCACCTGTTTTATTACAGTACATTGGTATAATTATTCTATTTTATTATTATAGATTGTTAATCTCTTACTGTTCCTCTTTATAAATTAAACTTATCATAGGCATGTACTTATAGAAATAACAATATACATAGAGTTTGGAATTACCTATGGTTTTTCAAGCATCTATTGAAAGTCTTAAACTGTGGATCAGGGAAACTACAGTATTTCATAATTCCATTTTATCTACTCTGTTACCCTTTCAATTCCTATTCTTTCTACATTTTAATGGCTTGCATATATTTTACAATATGTTGTTAACTTCACGATGTCTACCTTTAAATGTCACTATGCCACAGCATGTATAATGAAGTTATCTTAAAACCAATTAGTATTACCAATTTCACAATTCTTTCTTCTGTGAGACTGCTGTCAGATATTTCAGTCATCTATGTTACACTACCCAATACTTCATTACTTTAAACAAAAAGCTTATATAATTTAAAAATGAATAAAACCTTTCCCATTTACTAATTACTTATTAAATACTTCTTTCCTTTCAACTGAAGGCACTCGTTTCTTGATTACAGAGTTTCCTTCTGCTTCAAGATTGAAGGTACATGCCATACCACTGCTCTGAGCACAGAAGAGGAGGCTTCTGGGCCACCATAACACCACTCCCAGTGCAGAGGAGGTGAGCTGCACTGGCGAAAGAAGCAAAACCCGCTCCCCCCCATAGAAAAGAGAAGACAAGTAAGTCTCAAAACCACACTTCAAGATCACCTACAGCAACCCCAAAGGGAAATGAGATGGAACACTCTGATACTCAACCACCTGGACTCCCTGAACTGGCAAGAAAAGAAGATCTGGAAAAAATGAAATCAGAAATAATTTTTCATATAGCAGCAGAGATTGTGCTCATAGTGCAAGACATGATTAATAAATCTAAAGAGAAGCTGAGGAACATGATGGAATCCCAATGTAGGAAACAAATGGAATCCATAAAACAGGTGTAAACAGATTTCCAGGAGATTAAAAAAGCCATTGAAAATCTACACAGCAGAATGAGCCAATGTGAGGACAGAACTTCAGATATAGAAGATAAGATTGCAATTAGTGACCAGGAAAAGAAAAATCGCTTTAAAATTATAAGGGATCATGAGAAATCAATCCAGCAGTTGCTAGATGATGCAAAGAAAAATAACATAAGACTGATTGGAGTCAATGAACAAACAGGAGAGAGTGCAGATGACATAAAAAAAAAAAAAAAACCCTTCACAGAAGTAATGGCAGAAAACTTCCCAAGCAGGGGAAAAGAACTTGACATACAGATAAGTGAGGCATATAGGACTCCAATTAGCCTTGATCAAAAAAAAATCTACACATAGGCATAATTGTTAAGATTCCAGAAACCCAACAGAAGAACAAATTCTACAAGCAGTGAGAGGAAAGAAACAAATCACATACAAAGGAAAGTCCATCAGAATTACAGCAGACTTCTCCATGCAAACCCTTAAGTCAAGAAGAGCTTCAAGCGATGTATTCCAAACCCTAAAGTAAAACAGCCTCCAACCCAGATTGATGTACCCTACAAAACTATCTTTCAAAATTGATGGAGAAATAAGATACTTTCATGACAAAGAGCAGCTTAGGAACTTTATGAATACCAAACCAGCATTCCAAAAAATTTTAAAAAGTATCCTAGGAAAAAACTATGAGAATCATAAACCCAGGAAGCACAAGAGAATGTATCCATCAGGTGTGACAAGAAATTAAATACAAAGGTGGAATCCAACAAAAAGAAAAAGTCATGACAATGATAAGTCAATATGTATCAGTTATAACCATCATTGTTAATGGTTTCAATTCACCAATCAAAAGAAATAGACTGGCAGAATGGGTTAAGAAACAAGATCCAACAATATGCTGCATACAAGAAACACACTTAATTCCAAATGAAACTCATAGAATGAAAGTTAAAGGGTGGAAAACAATACTCCATGTGACAGGAACCTTAAAAAATGCAGGAGTAGCTATCTTCTTTGAAGATCAGGTGGATTTCAAACCAACAGTGATTAAGAGAGACAAAGAAGGACACTACATCCTTGTTACAGGAATAATCCAAAAGGAAGAGATGACAATCATAAACACATATGCACCAAACGCTAGTGCCCCAACTATATAAAACAAATATTATCAGACATGAACAGTCATATAAGCACTAATACAATAGTAGAGGGGGACTTCAATACCCCACTGTCACAAATAGATCAACTAAGAAAAAAATTAATAATGAAATACTAGAACTCAATCAAACTCATGAATAAATAAACATAACAGATGTTTACAGAGTGTTCCACCCCACAAAATCAGAATACACATTCTTTTCAGCTGTATATGGGTCATTCTCCAAAATAGATAAAAGATGTTTAAGTAATTGCAAAGGAATTGAAGTTATCCCCTGTACATTATCAGACTGCACTGCAATGAAATTGGAGATCAATAGCAAAAGAATACACAAAAATTTCATAAACACATGGAAATTGAACAACACACTTCTGAATAACCAATGGGTCACAGAGGAAATTAAAGAAGAAAACAGACAATTCCTACAATTAAATGACAAAGACAATACAACATATCAGAATGTATGGGACACAGTGAGAGCAGTATTATGAGGAAAATTCATAGCAGTGAATACTCATATTAGGAAAACAGAGTCAGCCCAATTAAACAACCTGATGCTGAACCTCAAGCTTCTAGGAAAAGGAATAGCAGGAGAAACCCAAAGCTCATACAAAGGGGGAAATTGTAAAGGTCAGAGCAGAAATCAATGCAATGGAGACTAAGAGAATTATACAAAAAAAATCAGTGAAGCCAAGAGTTGGTTCTTTGAAAGAATCAACAAAATTGACAAACCCTTACCCAACCTTATCAGAAAAAGAAAAGAAAAGGCCCAAATCCATGCAATTAGGAATGAAAAGGGTGACATTACAATGGACCAGGCAGATATCCAGGGGAGCGTCAATACCTACTTCAAGAAACTATATGCCAATAGGATGGAAAACACAGAAGAAATGGACAGATTCCTAGATGTATATGAAAGCCAAAGTTGAATGAAGACCTAAAAATTCGAATTAATGCAATATCAATCAATGAAATTAAAAATGTAATTAAAAACTTACCAACTAAGAAAAGCCCAGGTCCGGATGGCTTCACTGCTGAATTCTATAAGACATTTGGAGAGGAACTACTACCACTACTGGTTAAATTCTTCAATGAAATTGAAAGGGTAGCAATACTCACAAATTTATTCCTGGAATCAAGCATCACCTTGATCCCCAAAGCAGAGAAAAACCCAACAGAAAGAAAGAACTATAGGCCAATCTCAGTAATGAGTATAGATGCAAAAATCCTTCATAAGATACTGGCAAATAGAATGCAGAAGATCATTAAGATCATACACCCTGACCAAGTGGGATTCACCCCAGGGATGCAGGGATGGTTCAACATACACAAATCAATAAATTTAATACCTTATTTCAATAGAGCCAAGTGCAAAAACCATATGAGCATCTCAGTCGATGCAGAAAAAGCATTTTGCAAAATCCAACATGTATTTATGATAAAAACCCTTAAAAAATTGGAATAGACGTTCTCTACCTCAATCTGATAAAAGCTATCTATGAAAAACCAAAAGCCAATATTATACTATATGGTCAAAAACTGAAATCTTTCACACTAAAATACAGAACAAGCCAAGGATGTCCACTATCACCACTCCTGTTCAATATAGTTTTGGAAACATTAGCCACGGCATTTATATATAGAAAGAAATAAAATTAATAAAGATAGGAAATGAAGAACACAAATTGTCATTATTTGTAGATGACATGATACTCTATATAGAAGATGCACCAAAAGTCTTCTAGACTTAATAACCAAATTCAGTAGAGTAGCTGGATACAAGGTCAACACACAAAAATCAACAGCTTTCCTTTACCTGAACAATAGACTCACTGGGACAGAAATAGGGCATACAATTCCCTTCACAGTAGCATCTAAAAAACTGAAATACCTAGGAATCAACCTAACAAAAAAAATCAAAGAACTCTTCTCTGGAAACTTTAGTACTCTGAAAAGAGAGACTGAAGATGATATCAGAAAATGGAAAGACAACTCATGCTCCTGGGTAGGAAGGGTCAATATAGTGAAAATGCTCATGCTTCCAAAACTGCTATATAGAGCCAATGCAATCCCAATTGAAATCCCAGAAGCATTCTTCATGGACCTTGAGAAAACAATCCAAAAATTCATTTGGAACAAGAAGCAACCCAGAATAGCAAAAGCAATTCTAGGTAACAGAGATATGGCAGGGGGTATCACAAGTCCCAACTTGAAACTATACTACAAAGCTACTGTGATAAAAACAGTATGGTGGTGGTAAAGAAACATATCTGAGAACCAGTGGAACAGACTAGAAGATGCAGAAAGAACTCCAGACAGACTCAGCCATTTCATCTTCAACAAAGGAGCCAAACCCCCCCTCACTGGAGGAAAGATAGCCTCTATCATAAATGGTGCTGAAAAAATTGGGTTTCAACTTGCCAAAGATTAAAGCTAGACCTATATCTCTTGCCATGCACCAAACTAAAATTGAAATGGATTAAAGATCTAAACATTAAAATAGAAATTCTGAACCAGCTGGAACAGAGGTTAGGTAGAACTCTTGAAGACATTGGTGTAGGAAAAGATTTTATGAACAAAACCTCAGTTGCCTGTGAACTAGCACAAACAATTAACAAGTGGAATCTCTTCTTATTAAAAAGCTTCTGCACAGCAAGAGAAACCACCAACAGTGTGAAGGGACAACCCACCATGTAGGAAAATATTTTCACCTGCTGTTCCTCAGACAAGGGTCTACTATCTAGAATCTATAAAGAACTTACAAAAATCAGACCTCCTAAATTTAAAGACTCAATCCAAAAATAGTCATCTGAAAGGAACAGACATTTCTCAGGCAAGGAAGTAGAAATAGCAAATAAATACATGAAAAAATGTTCAACATCACTGGTCATTTGAGAGATGAAAACAATGCTGAGATTCCACCTCACACCAGCAAGAATGGCTGCTATCATGAAATCAACCAATAACAAATGCTGGCAGGGCTGTGTGGAAAGAGGAACCCTGCTCCACTGCTGGTGGGAGTATAGTCTTGTGCCACCACTGTGGAAATTAGTATGGAGATACCTCAAAGAACTAGGACTGGAATTCCCATTTGACCCAGCTATTCCCCTGCTGGGTATCTTCCCAAAGAATTAAAAGAGTCATGCACAGTGATATATGTGCACCCATGTTCATAGCAGCGCAATTTGTAATAGCCAAAACTTGGAATTAGCCCAATTGCCCATCAACTGGAGACTGGATAAGAAAATGTGCTTTTTAAAATATAAAATGGAGTATTACACAGCCATAAAGAATGAGAAATTAGAGACATTTTTTGCTAAATGGATGGACATTGAGGCTATACTCTTAGGTGAAATAAATAGGACAGATGTGTAAATACTGAATAGTTTCTCTACTGTGAGAGACTAAAAGTGTAAATAAGGACTAAAAGTGTAAATAAGGACTAAAAGGTATAATGTATTATGTGAAATAGGAAGAAAAGTGGCAGAGAGGAAGGGGAAGTGGGAAGGGTAAGGGAAAAGAAAGAAGGGAATGGAATTAATATGAGAAAATGAAAAAATGGAAATAAAGTCTTTGTAAATAGGGAGGGATGGAGGGGTTGAAGGGAGGGCAGGGGAATGGGGAATAATAAGATCCAAGAGAGATTATGTAAAAGTACAAATTTCTAGTAAAATGGAAAAGGAAATAAAACAGAGTATAATGACTCCTAAGCTCTTTGCATGTTAGAGCTCAAATCAGGAGAAGTAATTTAAATTTTTGTGACAGAAGCTTTCTAAAATTGTATGCTTCGGACAGAAATTCATTTATTCCCTTCATAGTTATTCATTTTATGTAACACTGTCAGTGATAACTACAGTTTCACTTATTTTCTTTAATCAATGCTGCTTCATAATGTGCTGATATAGTTTGGCTGGTGGGGCTGGTTGTGAGATTGACAGTGTGTGCATGGGATGATTAGGAGATGTGCCTGCACCCACATCTGTGTAGTTGACAGAAACTTAGATAACACTTAGTTTAGTGAGCTTTGCTCTCAAACTGGATTTTCCTTGAGATGTTTTCATTACTACACATCTTTCTTTACATAAATATTAGACATACAGTTGTGTTCTGTGCTGCCTGGTCACAGAGATTTTTATGTCTTCTGTGAAGCTGAGCCACACAATGAGAATGCTATTGCTGGATAAATTTCAGTCTCTTCCAGCTATTGTCCATACTCTTTTCTCAGATACTTACTTGTTGATGGCTTTACATAGGCTTTGGTTGGATTTAACCCCTTCTTTTTTCACTCAATTTTGCCTCTTTCTGTTTTAAAATTCTTCTCCTGCCCTTTCGTATACAATACAAATACCTCAAATCACTTTTTTCTCTGCTTGATGAACTGCTTTTTTTGTACTTGTGTTTAATTATCCATTTCATCCTCTTTATTTCTCACAAACTGCTTTTCATAGTAAAAAGGCAAATAGTGTTTAGTTGATTTTTATTAAATATGGGTTCATAGTCACAAACTCTAAGCAGAAGTTCTACTTCTCTTTCTGTTTCTCAAAATATATGAACTTGATTAGAGCTTACTTTATTTAACAATTTCTTCACATGTATTTGGCAGACCCTTAGGATGTTTCATAAGTAAAGTTTTTAAAATTCCACTTAAGTGATAGTTTGTCAAAATATCAATCTCAGTGGAAATGGAAGTTCTTCACAGTCCTGCTGTATGTTTGCTGTTGGCACTTGTACTCTTAAAATAACATTTTGAAAAACAAACACCAGCTGTTACAGAAGTGAAGTATTTGGTACTTGTAGCTGAGCTGGTTAATATTGATAGCTATGCTAGCCACATCTATTTCTTGTATGAAAAAGTGTGCTAGATTATTTTTTAAGTCAACATTTAAACATTTTCTTATTTAATTCTAATATTTATATCTTAAAATAAATGTTACTATTATTCCCAGTGTAGTAAGGAGGAAATTCACAGCTTTCTGACTCCAAATGTAGGATGTAAATTATGAACCTAGCCCACTACTATCACTCTTCCTATAAAGAATTTTCTTACTGTTTCACTGTACCCCAATGTGCCATAACATATGGGAATCAATAGTCCTAATATTGAGGACCCAACTGTCAAAGAATCTTTGAGAATGAAGAAATAGCCCTTAAAAATAGGTTGCTGCAAAATTTTTCATTCTAAGCACAAAAATGCATGAGTTCTCTGTTAAAAACTGCATCTGTCAGAAACTCATTCCTGGTTTCAATTGAAGGTGCCATGTCTCTGCCACTGCAGTGATGTCTATAAACAGTGAAACCCGTGTCTGTGTTGTAACATTTATGATTTATTTGTCCTTTGGTGTTTTAAAATGTTTGACATTCCTACTTTAGGCTGTAAAATGCAGCAGGATATTAAGTGGATAGTATAAAATTCTGTGATTCATGACAGAGGAGTGAATGTACCATATTATCCGATCATCATTACATCCATTTTAGAGCCATTCTTCTGCTTTCTTTGAGTCTGATATATAGAGATAAACTATCTTTAATGTCATAACTTAAAAGCAGTGATGAATCATTCTTGTAAGTTTGCTGATTGACACTCTCTGAGGCTTTATAGGTTCATGTCTTTGCACATCCTGTTGGGAAGTCTCTTATTAAATAGGTCTTATAACACTGTGGTTTTCCAGTGGTCAAGTAATTAGATTTGTGAAAATGATCTGACTGTAAAGAATAGAGCTTTTTAAAAACTTATTGATAGCACCTTGGTTATCTTCTTTAAAAATCTAAATGCTATTGATTTGGGGGATTAAATTTATGACTGTGTAGTGCAATTCCTTATAAATGAATCCCTGCCTTTCCCAAGGGTACCAACACACTAGCTGACAGAAAATCATTTAGTAGGAAAGGGGATGTTTAATATTGCCTGGAGGCATAACTCAGGTGCTCACTTCAATACATGCTTCTCATGCTGGAAGGAATTGATATGCGATGTCTCCAGAAGTAAAATATTCTGATGTAACTGAGCCTGGATCAACAGAGATAAAAGTTTTTGAGAACAGATAAGTACCCTTAGAAGTTTCCCTGAGGGGTTTTTGTATTACTTTAGGGAAGTGGGAAGAATTGAAGAGATTTTCTAGATTCTTCCTAATCAAATTCAAATCTCTCATTTGCACAGGTGAGCAGTAAATAGCTATTTGAAAAACTACTCTCTGTGGATGAACTTTTGCTCCTGATGGACTTATTCTAGTTCCATTGACATCAGAGCCAGTGAAAATCAATGTGAAGTGATTCCTGTGAAAGGTCAGTGTTGAGAAAAAATTCCGCATCAGAATAATTTAGAGTACCTCAGAAGAGGTTATGAACTACTGAGAGATCAATTGACCATTACTTTTTAAAATATGTTTGAGGAGTCTCAGAGGTGAGGGTGAGGTGGACAAGTCTGTGGAGGAGGAAGGCAGGAATCTAGAGAAAGAAGCACTCTCATGGAACATCCTGATTGGGGATCCATGTTATAGGGGACACTTTGTAAACTACAATACTGCCATGAGGAAGAATAAGAGCTTAAAATCTGATCCAGCTAGATGTTTTTCTAATGATTTCTACCTATGAGAGTTGTTTGTATATCATAATAAAATAGCATGTCATCATCTGTCTTTAAAGACTTTATACCTCCTTCTCATCCTGTAATGCAAAAAGTATGCATAAGCCAGATCATAGAAATCTATGCACATGGTAATCTACTTTTTGGTTCTTAATTTTTATACTATTAACCTCTTAGATAATTAACAATTAATTCTTTGGATTTTTCTTTTAACTGGCACTTTTCACTTTGTATAGCAATGCTGGAGAAATTAGTAACTGAGAAATTGGTACAAAAATCATTCTCTTAACAGTGCATAGCCTGCTCCCTATAGGTTCATAGTAGGTAAGCCATAATAAAAACACAATTCTTGAAGAAAAAAGACTCTCATATTAATACACCCTTAAGAATTAATGATCTTCTCTAAGATTCTTCATTTCCAAACTTCATTTATTCCTTTGGAAAATATAGTAAAAAAATGGTTTTATTTTTTCTTCAGAAGCACCTTCATATTCTTAAAGTAGACCACTCTTTCTTTTTGTTATGAGTTTTCCTTGCTCAATAGGCACCAATCATGTTCTTCTGCTTTCTTACAAGGTGCTTTTCACTGACATTGTTTTTTTCATAACTCAAATTGAATATTCTCAAGTGTTAAAAGTTCCTATAATCTTAATGGAACAAAGATTATTGCATTAAATTTCAAAATTTGATTCTATCCATTTTACTCTTCTAGCTATTGTGGACATTTAAAGAAGCTATAATATTACCCTAGGCCTCAACAAATTGAAATTAGTAGGGGGAAAAATTTGACAAGTGGTGTTTGTAAATAATTGTGGAGAGATTAAAGAAAAGGCAATTCCAGATATTCAATAATCACATCCTGGTTTGTGTGAAATGATATTGATATAATTATCAATAGCATCCTTATTTAATCTCAAATATTTCTTAACTTGGAAGATTTATTAATTTGTCTATCTTTAAAAAAAGTAAAGCGATCAAAGCTTATGGGACTTAGTAATTTTTGTTAGCAATCTTTTAAAGAAACTTAAAACACCTAAGTTTATATAGATCATAAAAACACAACTTGTTGAAATATACATACCTTGTTGACTAGTATTCATCCCAAGAGTTAGAATAATCCCTTCCTCTCAATCAAGGTAGCTGCTATACAAAATTTGAGAGAGTCTTTAAGAAATACTCTTTTGTGTCTTAAATCTGATACTGAACGTTGTTTGCAACATTCATCAGTTTTGTACATTGCTAAATAGTACTCTATTTTACAGTATAATAATTTATTCTTTAGTGCATAAACTTTTGAATTATTTAACAATTTCAAAGTTGGATTTAGAAATTTAGAAATTAGAATGGGGAAATGTAAAGAACTTACTTTGGATCTAACTATAATGATCTTCATTCCAAATTTTTAAATTATGTAATTTCTATGTTGAGAAATTGTTTATAGCATCTATATGATTAGAACTGATCTTTTTATGATAGCACATGAAAATACATAATATTGAATTCAGTAAATTAAATAATGATTTAGGTAATTTTGTACTATTAAGTGTACTTCTTACTTCAAAGAAGTCATTTTTTCAGTTGTGAAATATGCTCCAATAATCTCTGATTCTTTGGTCTGTGCTTGAGTCTCACTGCAATGCTCAGGTTCTACACTACCCCCAACCCCTCAGTTGAGATGATAACAACTCAATTCGGGGTGATGGCAGAGCAGTTGAAAAGATGTTCTGAATGACACATTGTCATATCAATGTAGCTTGGTAATAAATTAAATATTAGGGTGAAAATAAATGAATCAAATCACTTTAATAAAAAACCTTATTCAAATTCTCCTGTAATATAGGCACTCAATATTCTTGGAATATGATCCAGGGAAAACATGTGGATAAAGTAACAATATCAAATTTTCATTAGCTTGCTTTTTACAAAAATTGTCTTCTCATATTACAACATTCACAGACTTTTGTGATTGATTTTTAGAGCCAGATGTACAAGCTGAAATATTAAGAATCTGTAATAGAATCCTTTCATGAAATCAGAAAAGAAAAGTATTTATTTCTTCTATTTTGAGTCATGAACATCAATGCTAAACTGTAGCAGGCTAGACCAGGGGAAGACAAGTCCTTGTTTGGTTTGTTGTGAATCATTTTTGGGTATATGAACCTTTTTTCCAGATTTGGTATTCAAGAAAACTCAGAATTCAGATTCTATCTCTAATCTTGAGCAGAGTAAAATAGTGTGAAGTCAGACAAAGTGGGATAGTTCTGATATTTAAAGAATTAGATGATTTGGGTTACCTATTTATTTAGGATCTCAGTTTGTTCCCATAAGTGTAATGTATTGGGAATAATGACATAATATTTAAAAAAATATACAGCCAAAAAGTGAGGCTATAGTAGTTCAAAAATGCTAATAAGAAAGCCAAAGGATAAACAAAGACAACAGCATTAAACTGCACACATTGCTTCTAGAAGGAGTGGGAAGGTACATGAGTTGCACTATACCCCAGGTAGGGATGTTTTTATCTAGTCTAGTCTACTGCCTAGAATTCAGTTTCTTCTAGATGGCACCCAGTTCCATGTCTCACATATCAATAGGGTTGTGGGATATTTGGCTATGTGGAGAGTAAATGTGTAGGTTTTAGGAACTATGGTTACAATTAAAGGAAAAACTCAACTAGGACGAGGAGATGGGGAAGTAAATGTGGCATTAGATTTGAATGTTGCCTAAATTCTGGAGTTCTGAAGAACCTACTCCTGCAAAATGATATTTCTAAATAAAATTTTTATTTTATATATTTTGCAAGTTGTTCCTGTCTCTTTTTATGTTTTTCTAGTGACACAAAGGGGTAGCATAAATATTTGTAGCAGGATCCATATGTAATATATATGACTGTCAAGATTAATAAAATATTTATCTGCAAGCTCCTAACTATGGTACTTTGTACAGAAACAGAATTTTCCAGTGTTAACTTTTGTCCCCATTGATGTGACTACATTTCCAGATGCATAAAATGAGAAGATATCAAAGATCCCTTTATGTCTAAAATGGCATGGTTTAATGGATCATATATTTATTTAGAAGCTTAAAATTGAATAAGATGAAAAATTTTCAAAGATAAATGTTTTCTCCCGTAAAATATTGTTAAACTTTTATCTGACATGTAATGATAGTTATACTTAGGGGTCAAGGTGTGACATTTTCATGTATGTATACAATGTGTATTGATCAGCTCGGGGTAACTGATATAACCATCACATCAAATATTCATTGTTTGAATGTTAGGAACATTCAGAATTCTATCTGCTATTTTGAAATAAATAATTATTATTAACCATACTTACCCTATTGAGTTAGAGAGCATTGTACCCCTAGCTGTACCTCTATACTCATTAAGCACCTCCCCCTTTCAACCATTTCCAGCCTCTGTTGACCTCTATTCCACTCTACTATAGTGATATCAACTATTTTTCTTCCATATATAACTGAGAACATGTAGCACATGTATTTTTGTGCCAGAATTTCATTTGACAACATATTTTTTATCTATGGTGCCATAAATAATAAAAAGTTTCATTATTTTCTTGGGCCAAATAATCTACTATGTGTTTGTACATACACCACATTTTCTTTATCTATTCATCTGTTAGCAAACATAGATTAACTCCATATTTTGGTTATTGTAAATAGCACTAATAAACATGCAAGTGTAGATGATTTCTTGACACACTGATTTACTTTTCTTTGAATATATACTAAGTAGTGGAATTGCTGGATCATATGATTGATTCTGTTTCTAGGTTTGAGGAACCTCCATATGGTTTTCATAATGGCTTTAATAATTCACCAATTATATGAGTGCTCTTCTTTCTCTGCATTCTGAATGTTAGGATTAGACATTATTCTCTTTTTGATAATAGCATTTCTAACTAGGTTGAGATGATGTCTCATAGTGATTGTGATTTTCATAATCACTTATATTGAACATTTTTCATGTATCTGAGGACCATTTGAATACCTTTTCCCATTTTAAAATTTGAATTATTATTTATTTTCTAATGCTGAATAGTTTGAGTTATTGAAATATCCTGAATTTAATTCTTTGTTGAGTAAATAATTTGCAAATATTTTCTTTTAATATAGAGTTTATTTCTTACCTTTGTTTATGGTTCCCTTTGATGTGTAGTAGTTTTTGATATAATGAAATCTTATCTTTCAAGTTTTGCTTTTGTTGTTTATGTTTTTTCAGTCTATCCATAAAATCCTTGCCCACACAAATATTTTAAAATATTTCCCTTTTTTTCTAGTAGTTTCATTATTTCAGCTCTTAAATTTGAATTTTTGATACATTTTGAATTTAGTTTTGTAGATGGTGAAAGTGTCCCTATTTCAGTTCTTATAAGCATAGTAGAAATATCTTTCAAAGTTAAATAATATGAAATTACCATAACATTGTTAAATAATATACAATTATCATAACATTATAAAAACCACACCTGTAATACACCTTGATATTATTCTGAAGGTGAGAACACTTACAAGAAAGAAAACATAAAGAAGAAAAGGAAAAAGTGAGAGGCAAATGCTCCTAATTTATATCTCTGAGATTGATGGGTGGTAATTACTAGGAAATATACTAGATATTTTTTTCTCATCACTGTACTTTGCTTATATTAATATGAGAGATATATAAAGTTTATTAACAGTAATTATAAATATATCCCCTTTATTAGGTTAAATATGTTTGATAAAAAAGCTCTGTTAATTAACTCACATATTCTGTGTTAACCATATATTCATACAATTCCCATTATGTACAATAAATTTTCCTCAGCCTTGGAAATAGAATGGGAAAAAAAAAGAAAAAAAGCCCCTTTCAACGAAAAACATATTCTATTGGGAAAAAATTAACAATAAACAAGTAAGTATATAAAAGTGGCAATAAAGATTGTAAAAAAAAATTAAAAGGCTAAAGAAGATAAATAATGACAGGGCTATAATTATATAAGTATTTGTCAAAAAACATTCATGTGACAAGTTAATATTTGAGCAGAGAACAATGGCACAAAATAGAACCACACAGATGTCTTGGGTAATATTGTTCTACACAGGGTGAATAACAAACAGCTTAAATAAAAGTATCAGCTCCCTTAGTATGTTTGAGGGATTTCATGAAAGGATTCCTGGGTTAAAGTGCATAGGAGAGTGAAAAAGATGAAGTTAGACATTAAAATTAGGTGTGTTATGATGTAATATAATAAGGATATTGGATTTGCTTCTATTAAGATTTCAAGTCATTGAATAGCTTTGAGTTGAAGAGGCATGATAGAAACACATTTTAAAACTACTGCTGTTTGGAAGACAAAGTACAAACAGGTCACATATAGACACCAGGGGTGAATATAGAATGTACTGCAGGAACTGGTCATGTTTGCTTGCATTAATGGATTGAATTTTCCTAAATGCATAGGGATTTTCTTTTTTTTTTTTTTAAGGGTGTATTGAATGAAAAAGTAATAAAATAAATAACAAAAACAAAATATAATTTACTAAAATAAGTTGATGTTTTTAACTATTTTATTGAAAAATCAATCAACTTAATCAATTTAGATGTAAAGATGTGTGTATCATTGTAGAGAAAACAAGTTTGATTAAAATGGCTAAATCTTTCATTGGTAGTTATTTATTTTTGAAGCCCTTTACAAGGAGATTTCAAGAAACACATATTGAGTGTCATTTAAGTATTAGTCAGTGATAGAAGCTAGAGATAAAAAAGATAAATCTCAAACATTCCCTGGAGAAGTTTAAAATCAGCTTGAAAGTTCAAAAAAAGCCTCCTTGGAGATGTTGATACTTGTGGTTCTTAAAGTTTGAGTAGAAGTTAGCCAATTAAATAACAGAAGGGGAAGAACTCAAGGTAGGATAACACTAGGACAAAGGTGTGAAGGCATGAAGTATATGTCTTATGTAAAAAAAGACAAAAACCCACAAACAAGCATTCAGTATCTTAATCCTTCACCTGCTGTAGAATCTTATGGCATGATCAAATTTCATTTTAGATGTTTTATTAGAAAGATGTTGCGCTGTAGAAACAAATTAACCCACAAAACTTTCTGGCTGTGGCTGGAAGAAATATGGCTTTCAACCTAAATATTCATTTGATAGGCAGGACTGTGTCATCTTTTTGGCTGATGATGCAGGGGAGTACACACTGGAACTTCTTATATACACTTTTTGTCATCTCCATCTGGAAATAATTGCTTCCCCATACAAACCTCTGTCCAAAGAAATCACAGGGTCTTACTTAACTAAGATGTCTGAGATGGAAGGAATTTTTCTATGTGCAGAAGGGAAGAAGAAATTTAGGAGGGCAGCATTAACATCTACCATTGTTTCATCATGTGAGGGGCCACAGACAAGCTATATTTGAGTAGCACTGTTCTGAAAGTAGAAGATATCTAAATGATTTAGGCAAAATACTATAAGTGCATTAGCCAGAATAAATCACCACATCCCAGTAGAAGAGATAGTGCTTTAAGATACAGACCTCTGAGGGACATTCAACATCTATTTATGGTGCTTGGTGATCAATTTATTTGGTTATCAATTTGAAATGTAACTCGAGGTAAGAATGAAGAGAGAAGTTTAGGCCAAGATTTATTTTATTGGTAATTGGATTTATTACATAGATAACATGGTATATGCTAGTGTAGTTTTTAGAATACTTGAGAAATAAGTTTCATTGGTGGGAAGGGAAAAATAAGTCTCATTTGGATTTGCTGATTTGAAGATGCCTATGTAATAACAAGTGCATATATCCATAAAAATGTATAAATATTAAGCCTAGAAATGGATTTCTTGAGAGGAGAATATGATTGAAAAGGAAAACTGAGTCAAATATCAGGCCATAAGGTATTTCCTAGAGTAGGCAGAAGAACAAGAATGCATATGGGAGACATGAGTGAGTGATTAGAAATGTAGAAGTGTCAGATGACTGAAGAGCCAGGAAGCTGGGATGGAAGAGAAGTCATCATTTCTCACACATTTGAAAGCCTTTGTGCAAAATCAAAAAATAAATTCTTACTAGCAGAAAATCTAAATATAAAAAGTAAAACTTAGAGTCTTGAGAAGGAAATAGAAAAAATTAAGTTTCTGTTATCAGAGTAGAAGTTGGAAAGCTTAAACTATAATGAAGACTGAAAAAAAACCGACTGTGTTAAAACTTCTGTTAAGTAAGAATTCAAAGAAAACCATTAGATATGGCAGGATGCTTACTACGTCTTTTTGCCAAAGAATTTTCATTTTCAGTGACTTTAGCAGAAACCAAAGAAGGTCACAGAGTCAAGGAAAGATTTTTTTAAAGGTGCCTCATATGAGCATATTTATAGTCCAAGAGTTAAAGATTAACAAAGAATGTCAGGACAGACATAATTTAAGAATGATTATATACAAGAACTATTACACAGTTGGAAGATATATACATTTTTTTGTATTTTTTTTTGTTTTCTTAGATTGTTTTTTATTTGCCTTATTGTTTTTTTTAGTTTATTGGTACATTTTAGGTATACAATATGATAACATTCATCATTGGGAATTTGTACCTTTACATGATATATCTTGGTTCTTATGTTTTCCCCATTCCCCTGTCCTCCCTTCAACCCCTCTACCCCTCTCTATTTGCAAAGACTTCTTTGTTTCCATTTTTTCCTTTTCCATGTTCTTTGTACTTTTTGTTCATTTATTTATTTAACAACCACTTACGTCGAGGTCACTAAGAGCCAGGAAATGTTTACAATATTTATGCATATTAACTCATTTACAATGTTCTCTTAACATTGTAAATTTGATAATATCCTCATTTTACTAATTAAATTTTGTGTTACATTGTGTTATGATTTAAATCTAAAATATCCCCCAAATCTTCACTATGTTCACAGGTGGGCTTTTAGAATGTGGTTGAACAGTGGGGATATTATACTGATCAGGGGATTGATCCATTGATGAGTTCATGTGCTGTTAGGAAGTGGGGCCTAGTAGGAGGGGTAGATCACTGGGGTGTGACGTAGAAGGGTATATTTTTGTGCCCAGCTCCTCCCTTTTCTCTCTGTTTCTTGGCTGCTGTGAGTGTGTAGCTGTCCTCTGCCACGCCTTTGTACAATCCTGTTTCTGCCTTGGAACCAGGCAATCATGGACTGAAATCACTGAAACTATGAGCTAAATAAACCTCTCTTCTTTTAAGTTGAGAGTGTCAGATATTTTTTCCCGGTAATGGGAAAGTGACTAATCTAACTAGCATTATTACCATTTTATAGATGAGGAGTCAAGTCACCAAGAGGTTGAATAAAGAGATGGAACTGGGGTTTGAACCCAAACAGTTTGATTCCAGAATCTGGGATTGGAGCCATTATGCCACACTGTCTCTCTCATACAATCAGCTGTGGTCATATGTGAAGGAGATAAGAACAATGTCTACCTCCCAGGTTGCTGTGAATCTTCAAAGCTATGCAAATTATTAGAAAATTATGGCAGATTATTGAAATTGTAGTTGTTTTGTGTTCTCTCTGGAGCAGCATCCCCCAGCTATTTTGATATGAGAAGGTCAGATTTGGTTTCTGAACTTCAGAATAAAGGTAGACTGGAGAAGGCTTTTGTGCAGGGCATAGAAATAAAAAAAATTAGCATGGAAATGGGAAATAAGCAGAAATTGGAACTTCATCCCACTGGAGATCCTAGGAGACAGTGTAGGGAGAGTTATCCTTGTCAGCAAGGAGTTGTTGGTATACAAATGCCAGCAAAGTGAATTAGAGTTCATCTTTTGACTTCATTTTAGTTTAATCACCTCCCTAAAGGCCCTATCACTAAGTATTGTCATATTTTGAGGAACTAGGGTTTAGATATTCAACAAATGAGTTTTGCAGAAATATAGTTTAACTCAAAGTAGATGGTTTAGTTTGGTCATCCCTAATGTGTGTTCTAAAAATGTATTTTGTTTTTTATTTCCTATCCCTGCAAGTTTTTGACAATTTCAATCTATAAGCTTTTATCAAATGTATTCTTAGAAGATGACTTAACCTTCTTTCTTCTATATCACACCTAACTCACTCCCCTCAGTCTTACTGGTAACCTGTCACCATGAGGGATTCAGAAAGCATACAACTGAGTGTTGGAAGACAGGTCTTGGCATTCTAGAATAAGAAGTCCAAGTTCTAATTTATGGGGAGGAAGTTAAATTAAAGTGTTTGAATAGGTGGAATGAATGATTCAGCAGTGAAATTTGTACCTTAGAGAGTGTTCAGCCTCCTATGAAACCTTGGCTGAAAGAAAGGGTAAATTATGCCTCTAAGATTTCTCCCTCTATATCTTTAGCTGCCTTACAGTGGCAGTACTGTCTCATGTATCTTATGAGAAACTAGCAGTCAGGAAATTTGAAATTTCCAACTATTTGATTAGAAAACCAAAATAAAATCACTTAGCCTTCAATATATTTCAGTATTCACATTAGTAAATGGAGGTAAATAATATTTATTTGAGTGAAGTGTGATGAGGACAAATAAAAATATACTATACTAAAGGTTGAGTACTTTAGTATTGTATTAATAAAAGTGTTTTACTATGTAATGATGTTTTAGTTAATGTCCTAGTCCGTTTTTAATTGGCAAAGATTCAGTTTTTACAATTGGTCTATGTCTCATGTAAAAGTCGCTTCGGTGTTGTGTCTTTAGGTACCTAGGAAAGAGTCAGAAGAAATACTAAAAGAAGTCGGAGAATTTCTAGGCAGAACAAGTATGATTTGCAGATTGAATAGCTATCCTTTTCTTTCACATATACCAACATAGAAATACTTTTCTCACATCTACACTGTACATAGATGCTACTGAGTCAGAAAGAAAACTTTAAAAGAACTTCCTGCATTAATAATAATTTGGTTGGTAAGTACCATTCAAATTAGTCTCTGAGAAAATCAAAACTGTTAGACTTAGTCAAATGTTTTTGATGTTATAAAGGGACATTTATTCATGAGACTCATGTTCTAAAATTTCATTTTTTTGCCTTGTAAATTAGTTATTGCTACACAAAATATCCTGCTTTGCTTAGTAAAGCTGCTAACTGAAAACAGAATGTTTATTACCAAAAGGTTTCATGGTCACAATAATTTTGCAGCCGGTTCCACATTTGTATTATTTCTCAGATTCTGCTGAGGGACCTTTCCTAAACTAAAGATGACTTTACCCTGCATTCCAGGGATTCTAATTCAATAAGTGCAGCATCCAAAGTAATTCTGATGTGTACTGGGTTGGGTATTCACCCTGTTGGCCTGCTTGCTCATCAATTAATGCTCATCAATAAATTAGTAAGTACACAGTTTTCATTGGAAGCTAAATGGTTTGCAAGTACTTAGTTCTGACCTAAAAGTACTTCTATTTTCCTAAGTGAAGTAAAATTTCTCTTGGCTTAATTTTGCTCGTTATTTTAAACAAAGATTTATATAATATTTTCAATGGTACAACATTGTTTGTTATCTATTATAATAAAGAGGTAGCCAATTCATTCTTTTGGAATCAGTGAATCCACAGGCCATTTTCAAATTATTTAATCAAGTAAGACTTTGAAGACTAAAAAACAAATGCTGAATATGATTGAAAAATTGTATGAGTAACTATTTGTCCTCTGTCTTAGTTACTTTTTTGTTGCTGAGACAAAATACCTAACACCCGCAAGTTACAAGAAGAAAGGTCTATTTCAGCTGACAATTTGTCAAGGTTTCAGTCTATAGTCAGCTGACTCTGAGGCAGTGCCGGAGCAGAGGGGCATGGCAGAGCAGAAACTGTCCATGGCAGGACAGGCAGGAAGTAGAAGCAGCAGCAGCAGTCACAAGCCTCCCTTTATATACAACAGCCAGGATGGCCCTTCCCATTGCCCACAATCAGAATTATGCTAAACCAATCCAGTACAACAAAGCCTTAATCCCATTGTCACACATCCTAAATCCAGCCAACTCTGAAAAGCTCCACCTAAGAGTACATGAAGCTTTGGGAGGACATCTAGGTACAAGGCATAATATCCTCCTCTAAGAGTACAGGTTGTCACTTTTAAGTATTGTTGACCAACTGAAATTTGGAAACAGTAAAAGTGAGAGAACTTCAATGGCAGTCTTGGGAATTAGAAAAAAAAATTACATGGCTCTGAATGAGTGGTCCACAGAAACCCAGTTTGTGCAAGGCTTTTTTTTTTTCCAATAAGTTTATTGGTACATTTTAGGTATACAATACAATGACATTCATCATTGGGAATTTGTACCTTTACATGATACATCTTGGTTCTTATTTTTCCCCATTCTCCCACTCTCCCTCCAATCCTTCCTATTTACAAAGACTTTGTTTCCATTTTTTCCTTTCCCTTCTTTCCTTTCCCCACCTTTCCCATTTCTCCTTCCCCTTTAGAACTTTTCTTCCTATTTCATATTATCTATTATACATTTTGATCCTTATTTACACTTTCAGTTTCTCACTCCAGAGTGCAAGGCTTTTAAAGGCAAGGAAGTGCTGAATATGAGGGAAATTCCACAGGTTACATGAAAAGAAAGATGACTGGCACAATGAAGCTATGGTAACATGAGGTTATATTTCACTAGACTATGCATGATTGCTTGCATTGTCTCTAGGTGAGGAGTCCATCTGTGGCAGTTGTTGCTTCAATGAAATTTATTAAGATAGTAGTAGATTATGTAGACTTGGTCCCATTCAAATGATAATATTATTTTTCCCAAGTTCATTTTCCCAGGCAGCAGCCTCAAGGGGAATAGGTTCTAGTCCTCTAATCACCCTAGAGTTTTGAAATGTACTTCATGTGCTTCTTTCTGTCATGTTTTCTTCTGGATTTCATAGTATTTGGGGGTGAAGACAAAGCAAAGAAAGTCTTTGTGCAATTGACTAACTCAGGATAAATGTGAGCAAGGGTGGGCTAGCACAAGGGTAATAAGCATGGCTATGGTTTACAAAGAGGCAGTAGAGCAAGGATACTATTCTTTATAACGATAAGTTGTTTGATCATGGTTATTTTCTGTTTGGATGTTTAAGATGTCAAGGCAAAACATACTACTGGGTTTGAACTTGTGATCCTCCCACCCCAGCCTCCCAGAATGCTGGAATTACAGGCATGTGCCACTACATGGTTTATCTTAAAGCTTCTCTAAGTAACTGTGATGCACCTGAGAATGTATCCTACTTGGAAGCATGCTATAGTTGGATGGACCCTAGAAGAAGTAACAAGATAGAGCTTTATAATCCACTATATAGCAAGCTACATGAGATACATGTGTCATTTTCTTTTGTCCCTCAATTCTATGAGGAGTTTGGAAAGGGTCAAAAAGTTGCTATACATATATTTGCTTTCATCACAGCTGAGGAAATGCAAGATTAGGAAATTCAGATATGTATTTATTATGGGTTGCAAGCAAACTTGCCCTCTATCTGGAAGGAAAACATTATCTTTATTATAAAGGGCAGTAGACAAACTTTGCTATAGAGGGAGATACTGTGTTTGTCTTCCAAGGATGTTTACTACACAAACAGCTTTGCAGATATTTGGAGCAAAGATCATCAGTGCCTCACCTCACAAAAACATGAAACATGAAAACATGGAAACATGAAAGACTCATGGAATATTTCAATAGTTATATTTCCATAGAGCACAATATTTTCCTCTGATCTATATTTGCTTGAAGATGATCTAATGGAATTAATAGACATTACAGGTAGGAAATCAATGTGACCCTACACCTAAGCAGCTGGTTGGCAGTAAGTTTGTTAATTGATTTATATCCAATAGAATTTAGTTGTTTTAGGCAAATTTCATTGTATAGAGCATTTTCTAAGGCATTTTTCTAAGGGAAAGTTAGACCCTTCTTAAATGGTTCTTACCTTACAAAGTTATTTTTTTTCAGCTTACTTTGACCAGGCAGGGTGATTGGTCTGAAGAAACATGTATGGAAGGAGGCTTTTTTGTCAAGTAGCTCCTCCTTGAATAAATGAAATAAAATAACTTTCTATGAAATCATGGACTTATGTTATAGAAAAGGCATTTGTGAAATATGAACTTGTATTATCTTCAAGATTATGCATTGTCTAAGCAAGAAGGTAGGAAAAGTAGTGTAGGAAGAAGGGTATAAAGTGTTCAGAGAAATGGATGGAATAAATCCTGAGGTAAACTCAAGGCACAGCAAGCCATCCTGAACTGCTGACAGGGCGTGTGTGTGTGTGTGTGTGTGTGTGTGTGTGTGTGTGTGTGACAGTGGGAGGCCATGAAGCTGCTGAGTAGGCAGACATCAGAATATATGGAGACTCATGTGTGAAGCAAAGGAGTTTTGAAAATATATGGTTAGGTTTTTAGGAGGTTAATGACATATTTAGATCTGAATTTTGGAATGATTCTACTGATAGCTTGAAGGAGAATTGATTAGGGGAGGCTTAGAGTTTAGATAAGAAGATTAGAAGCAGAGAAAACCTTTGGATGTCATTTTGCTAATCAAGATCTAAATTAAGGGTTCTTCAAAGGGATTGGTGGGAAAATGGGTTAAGAGGATATTTAGGGAGTAGAATCAATAGGACTTGGTGTCTGGTTCAATGTTGGGAGTTTGAAAGTCTAGGATGACAACAATAATGGGACAAGAGCAAGTTTGTGTGTTTGTGTATGGAAGGGGTGATAAGGAGATTATAAATTCATTTTGGATATATCAAGTTTGTGCTAGGTGCAATTTAAATAAAGTTACTGCAGAGTGACAGAAACAGAGGAATAGAGTAGAAGTGGATAACTTTGACACTTAAAAGAGAACTGCTTTTTGCTAAAATGTGTATGCTATTGCAATTCCTAGAAATTTATATATTACATGTATGTCTTAGTCACTTTCACATTGCTGGGACACTATACTTGACACCTACAATTTATAGAAGGAAAGGGGTATTTTGGTTCACTGTTACAGCCCATGGTCCACTGACTCAGGGAAAAAGAGCATACAGAGGGGCATGGTGGATGGAAAATGCTCATGTCGTGGCAACCTGGAAACAGAAACTCTAGGCAAAAGCCTGGGAAGGGGATACAACATTCCAGGTCATACTCCTTCCAGGTTACTCTCCTTTTCTGACCACATCCCAACTGCCCATTCAGCTATGAACTCTTCAGTGGATTAAATTCACTGATACGTATAGTACTTTCATGATACACTCAACCTCTGAACACATGCAGCTTTGGGGGAATATTCTAGAACTAAACCATGGGAATGTATGACTATCATTTCTTTTATTTTCCCCATTAAGTTTATTGGTACATTTTAGGTATAAAATACAGTTACATTCATCATTGGGATCTTGTACCATTACATGAGTCTCTTGGTTCTTATTTTTTAACCCCTTCCCTTGCCCTCCCTTCACCCCCTCCACCCTTCCCTATTTGCAAAGATCTTGTTTCCATTTTTTTCCTCTTCTCATATTTTTTCCTTTCCCTTTTTTCCCTTCCCCTACCCCTCCCAATTCCCCTGCTCTTTTAGACCTTTTCTCCCTGTTACACAATATCAGTTATACATTTTTTAAATTACAATATTAAGATCTAGGAGACATTACCACAGATTTTACAGAATTTAAAAGGATATAGAAAGCATATTACAAAAATCTTTCATGAAATAAATTTGACAACTTCTAAGAAGTAACTTAGAAGACAAATTAATGAAACTAACTCTGGAGGAAATATAAAATTTGAATAGCACTTATTAAAGAAAGTATATTCCTAGCTTGAAAACTTACCTATATGACAACAGCAGGCTCATAAACATTTTAACTGATAAATTATATCAAACATTTAAAGCAGAAAAAAGAAGGAACACTTCTCCCCTCATTTTAGGAACTCAACATTGTGCTAAACCTAAAACTGGATAAAGATAATAGAAGAAAAATGTATGAATATAGATAGAAATTTGTTTAACAAAACAAACTCTTAGAAGTCAGATCTGGCAGGATGTAGAAAGTGGTTTTATTATAGGGATGGCAGTGTTGGTTCAGCATTGGAAGATCCACCCTCAAAAAGTAATCATTTTAACAGAGGAAAGGAAAAAGCCATATGATCCTGTCACTAGTTGGAGAAAGAATATTGGACTAAATTCTACAGCTGTTCATGGTAAAAGCTATCAGGAGACTAGAAGTAGAACAGAACCTTCTCAACAGATCAAAGACCATACTTCCAACAAAAACTCCTTCTATGAATGGAGACGATACAATGCTTTCTCCTTAAAGTGGGGAACAAGGGCATATATGCCTACTCTTCATCTGTCCATTAGACTTTGAAACATAGGTCTAAACCAAAATAGTCTGGCAATAAAATGACACAACTAGGATAGGATTGGCACGGCAGAAGCAAAATCTTTGTATGTAGATGAAATGATCATCTACAGAGAAAATACTAAGAAATCTCTAGGAACCCCTAGAACTTGTACTTGAATTTAGCAGGATTAGAAAACACAAGGTATATATAAAAATTCAGGTCTGTGTATGCTTGCTATAAATGAAGAACTGGATATTGAATTTTAAAAGTTATGTAGGAGTAGGGCTGGGGATTTAGCTCAGTGTTTTCGCCGCCTGCTGCGCAAGTGCAAGGACCCGAGTTTGATGCCCAGTACCAAAAAAAATGTTATTTAGGAGTACAAAGGACCCAGAAAAGCCAAAAACAAAAACAAAAACAGTGTTGGAAGACATTTAGCACCCAATTTTAATAATTCTTCTAAAGCTACAGCAATCAGGGCAGTGTTGGTGTAAGGAAAGACATATAGATCATTGGAATAAAACAGAAAATCTAGAAATAGAACCACACATATATGGTCCACTGAGTTTTGAAAGATTATTTAACATTAGCATTTTATAAAATATAAACTCGATTCAAGAGCCGAGGAAGAGATAGTGTCTTCAGCAAATGGCACTAGAACACCTGCTATCCCTATATAAAAAATTAACCTCAACCTTTTTTGTCCATACATGAAAATAACTTGAAGGGAACTACGAACCTAAATAAGAAAGCCTAAAAGTATAAAACTTTAAGAAGAAATTATAAGGGAAAATATTTATGAATTCAGGGCAGGCAAGAACTACCTAGGATACAAAAAACATGATGTATAAAAGAAAAAAAATTGATAAATGAGATTCCATCAAAATTTAGAACTTTAAATAGCATCATTAAAATGAAAGGTAGTCCTTAAACAGACCATATTTACAATGCATTTAACCTATGACCAGAATATATAAAGAATTCTTACAGCTCATTAATAGACAACCCAATTAAAATGTAGATATAAGAAGATGATAAATAGCCAGTATAGCACAAAGAATGGTGTGCAATTCTAGAATCAGAAAAATACTAATCAGTACAATAATAAGATTGAATTATACACTCATTAGGGGGATGAAGTCAAAAGTTTTAAAAGTCTTATCATAACTTTTTCTTTTTGTTGGATTCTCCACCTTTGCTTTTAATTTGTCACGCCCAATGGATTCATTCTGCTGGGTTTCCTGGGGTTGTGATCCTCATTGTCTTTTCCTAGGGTATTGTCTAAAATTTTGTGGAGTGCTGGTTTGGTATTCACGAAGTTCCTGAGGTGCTCTTTATCATGAAAGTATCTTATTTCTCCATCAATTTTGAAAGATAGTTTTGCAATGTACATCAATCTGGGTTGGAGGTTGTTTTCCTTTAGGGCTTGAAATACATCACTCCAAGCTCTTCTTGCCTTGAGGGTTTGCATTGAGAAGTCTGCTGTGATTCTGATGGACTTTCCTTTGTATGTGATTTGTTTCTTTTCTCTCACTGCTTGTAGAATTTTATTCTTCTGTTGGATTTCTGGAATCCTAACTATTATATGCCTATGTGTAGACTTTTTTTTTTTCTTGGTATCGGGGATTGAACTCAGGTTCTTGTGCTTGCTCAGCAGGCGGTGAAACCACTGAGCTAAATCCCTGGCCCCTGTGTAGACATTTTTTTGCTGAAGGCTAGTTGGAGTCCTATATGCCTCACTTATCTGTATGTCAAGTTCTTTTCCCCTGCTTGGGAAGTTTTCTGCCATCACTTCTGTGAAGAGTTTTTTTATGTTGTCTGTACTCCCTCCTCTTTCTTCATTGACTCCAATCAGCCTTATGTTATTCTTCTTTGCATTGTCTAGCAGCTGCTGGATTGATTTCTCATATTCCCTTACAATTTTAAAGCAATTTTTCTTTTCCTCCTCACTAATTGCAATCTTATCATCTATATCTGAAATTTTATCCTCACATTGGTTCATTCTGCTGTGCAGACTTTCCATGGAGTTTTTAATCTCTTGGAAATCTGTTTGTATCTGTTTTATGGATTCCATTTGTTTCCTATGTTGGGATTCCATCATGTTCCTCAGGTCCTCTATTTTTTAAATCTGTGTCCTCTCTAGATTTATTAATCATGTCTTGCACCATGAGCAAAATCTTTGCTATTATCTGAGTAATTATTCCTGATTTCATTTTTCCCAGATCCTCTTTTGTTGCCAGTTCAGAGAGTCCAGGTAGTTGAATATCAGAGTGTTCCATCTCGTTTCCCTTTGGGGTTGCTGTAGGTGATCTGGAAGTCTGTTTTTGAGGCTTGTTTATGTGTCTTCTCAGTTCCCCGGGGCGGGGGGGGGGGTGCTTCTGGCACCCACGTTGCTCACCTTCTCTGCCCTAGGAGCTTGGGGTGGCATCGGGGGAGCTTCCTTCTGGGTTCTGGGACCAGCTGAGCTTCTCTGTTCTAGGAGCCTGGGATGGAGGTGGGGAGCTTCCTTCCAGGTGCTGGGACTGGCTGAGCTTCTCTGCTCTAGGAGCCTGGGATGGAGGTGGGGGAGCTTACTTCCAGTTGCTGGAACGGCTCACCTTCTTGGTCCTAGGAGCCTGGGATGGCAGTGAGGGAGCTTCCTTCCGGGTGTTGGGACCGGCTAAGCTTCACTGCCCTAGGAGCCTGGGATGGAGGCAGGGGAGCTTCCTCTATCATTTCTTTTAACCATGACAGAATAAGACAAACATACTTTTGGAACAACAGAAGTATAATGTTTTCTCTCCTGTTCTTGAAATAATGATATCCTCAAGGATATAGCATTATATGTAAATAGCATTTTCATAGTTTCTATCTGCAACCTTGTGAGGGTTGAGTGAAGCTTGCAACTTCTAGAAAAGAGTAAATTGGATTGTTTTTATAGGTGAAACTAGTAAAAATTATTAACTCTAGTAATGGGTATACTTAAAAGCAGTAGTGTTTTAAAAAGTATAAAATAAAGCTGTTTGCTAAAAGGATATATTGGTAACGTTTTTGAGACCCTATAAGAAATGCAGATTCTTTTCAAAATACACTCATTCGAACTTCAAAAGAATTTATTTTGATACTCATTAGTATACTATTTATTTTTTATAGATATTCATTTGAAGAATTTTTTATTATTTTGGTAAAATTGATTCAATGTATAAGAAACCAACACTTTTAATAGAGCAACTCATTTAGAAGAGTTAAAATTCTATTAGATTTTATGATACTCTGTGGTACATTCTTTTAACCCTGTTATTTTAACCAGGATTTTATTTAAACAATTTAAGCAAATAGTAAGGTTAATTCTTGGATTTGTAATGAGAATTATTGGGCTGTACAGTGCATTCTAATGTCAATGTTATTTCTCAGTCAATAAACCTATGATGTTTTGTGTTATTATCAAGCAATAGAATTTAAAAATATCTATCATTTCTGTTGTTTTCCAGTCCTATAAGCAAATTAAAAGCAAAAGAGAGGATAATCCTATACTGTGGGTATAGGAATCAACCCTCTCACTTCTATCCTAGAGGAATGTGTAAACTTTCTGGAGGGTGATTGGCTATCAGGTATCAAAAGTGCTAAAATGTCCATTAAATTTTACTTGTAGGAAATAGCTTTGATAGAATCATTGGAAAAATATGTGATTTTGTGTATGAAATTGTTTACAGTGTAAACTTTTTGAAAATTGAAAAACAATTTAAAATGTGTTCATATTTATACATATATACTTATATATACATGTGTGTGTGTGTATATATATATATATATATATATATATATATATGGTTGAGTACTACTCAGCTATAAAAAAGCTAATAAGGGATATGTTTACTAGTAAGCGGGAGGAAGGGGAGGGAAAGCAGATGTAAATTAAGATGTGTTATGTATATCATGTTATGATGAATGTAATCATTATGCACTACAACCAGTGCTAATAAAAATTAAAATTAAAAAAAGAGAGAGCAAGGAGAGGAAAAATACCAATGGGTGTCTTCAGTTAAGAACCTGGTGAAAATAAAATTTCAGAATGCTATATAATATGAATAGAAGGACCCCAATTCATTTGATTTTGAGCCCTGTTCGTTGAAAGTGTAGAAATTCAATAAAAATTTAAATTTAATTCTAAATATTTAAGAGTGATGTAGAATACACATTCTCAGTACACAAAAATGATCCTCAGAGCCTCTTCTATAGACAGCATCACTAGCTGAATGGCTGGTCACTGATCTTAGATGCTGGTTGTTTTCTCATGTCCTTTCAGTCTTAGAATTACATTTGGTCCTTTTCTGAAGCGAATCACCTGTCTTTGTTTTCTCTCACTACTCCTCTCCCTACTCATGTCCTTTATGTTTTGTTATAAAAGTACAGAAAATACTGGGGATGTTTAACAAAAACAAACTTCTCTCAGTTTTGGTGTCATGCATGGTGGGGAGTGGTCTAAGGTCAAAAGTGAGTAAATTTATACAATTTCATGCTACATAAAAACATACCCTATACAGTGGTACCTCGGTTCACAAACTTAATTCATTCCAGGATTCTGAAAAAGATGACCACATTCATGTTTGTGCAGGAAAGATAGCCACGGTCGTGTTCATCACCCAATGCAGAGTTTGCAAACAAAAACTCTTGTCAAATGCTTCTGTTTGCAAACCAAATTGTTCCCAAACAAAATTGGGAACCGAGGTACTACTGTACAGTACACAAATCTGGAAGGGTGTATACTAAAATACCAAAACTTGTATCACAGAGTAGTATGATTTTAATTGGTCTATTTTTGTATGTTTTTCTATAATTTCTGAATTTCTTACAGTAAGCAGATATTATTGTCCTAAACAAAAAACACAATAATGTTACAAATAGATTATTATAAATTGAGGGTTTATCTTAACATTTGCCTGATATTAACTTAGTTCAATGTTGAGTGCATGTACCAAATCTCTAAAATGTGAGATCCTGTGGGAGCCTTCATGAAAGGAAATTGTAAACTTGAGCTCAAATATTTGGCAACTTAATATACAAATTTTAAAAAGTATATCTTTTTTTAAACTTTTTTTTGGAGACAGGGTCTCACTATGTAGGTCAGACTGGTCTTGAACTCATGAGGTGCCCCAGGCTAGCTTTAAACTCAGGGCAATCCTCCTGCCTCAGACCCCTAAGTACTGTGATTACAGGCATGTGCTACCACACCTGGAAATAAGTGTATCTTTTTTAATAAAAAAATAATTTTTAACACAAGAAAAAAATTTAATAGATAATTTTTTACCTAAAGTTTTTGTAAAATTGAATTATACTTATTTCAGGAAAGGGGTTGAAGTAATGATTTCCCTGAAAATAGAAAACAAATGAAATCCTTAAATTGCTGTTTTTAATATAAAACATAAAGTGAATCCTCCTGACTTCTCATTTTATAATGAGACAAAATATGGCAGTATTTTTAACCAAATGAAAAATTTTGGTGATGTGACATGTAAACTGTACTTGGGCTATGTGATACTCCTAATGGATAGAAAAGAAAGGCTTGGTAATAGAGATCTTTCATAAAAAGACTTGAATAACTTCATCTTTTGTAGAACTAGATTAGAAATATTACATTTCACCAGAAGACTCGAAGTGTAATAAATATGCAGGTTATATAATAATCTGTATAGTTATATACAGATTATTGGTATTAATTTCTGGTACCTAGGTGTACAAGCCTCTTTCAGATCTAGTAAATTCTACACTTGATCTTAGCCAAAAGGCCAAGAAGCGATTCAGATCAAGTAAATTCAACAAATCTTCAAGGTAAGGATTCCAGCCCATTTAGTGGAAAGGCAAATGTTATCAGGAGGCAAGGAAATGTCCAGTTGGTCTCTGGATTTATGTATGCTTTCTCAAACACTAGAAAACTTATTGAGTCAGGTCATAGTTTTTCAGAGAAATCTGTGTGAATTTCAAAGTGAGCCTTTCTTTTTCATTTTGACTGACCGTAGTCTGAAATTTATGCCCATTTACTGCTGTGAAAGTAATATTATTTCTGAAAGATACTAATGTACATTTACTATTTCTTTGTTCCTGATCTCCTTCTGTTTAGCCGGAGGCAACTGTGTAACTAGGACTAAATGGAATTGTATTTTCAGGTATGCAAATGAAGCCAATATTCAGTTCTTAACATCTAATGTCACATTTTGAGCCCTCAAGATCGTCTTCATGAAAATCAGTTGCTTTGAGGAGAAAAGACAATTTTCAAAATTCATTTAATTTCTATGAATATATAAAAAACTACCTCTAGTGAATTCATTCATAAAATTCTACAATAAATCAGGTGCAGAGAAAACCAAGCATATGTTTTACATGTATTTGTCTCATAAAGAGGGTTAGAAGCCCAACTAGTTTGGTCTGAATGTTGTAAGAAAAGGACAAGGAGATATAGTGAAGGAGTCAAAAATTAATCCCTCTGCTTGCTCCTTCTCAGAATGAAAGCTGAGGACATCATCCCAAGTATCATCTAGAAGAGATATGAGACTTCTAGGAGAGCACGAAGGACATGAAGATTCCAAGGTACACAAGTGAGAACACAGCATCAGGGGAATGAAAGTGATTGCTAGTTAGTTACAGTTGGATGAGCCTTGAGCAAGAGCTCTGCTTCTGCAGTGTGGCCTATGGTAATAGTGAAAGAACTCAGAAGTTTCTTTGTAACCTGGTAAGGCCCTGTAGGAGAGCGGGGTGAATCTGCAGGTCAGTGCAGTTTGGGGTCAGGATAAAAGGGCATTGTATTGCAGATTCTTCACCTCAAGGTAGTGAAGGCCAAAGGCATAGTCTCAAAAGGTGAGAAAACACCAGCAACTTTGTACTGAGCCTGTCAAGGTTTCAGAAAACACAACATTGACTAAATGGCCTCTTACTCCCCTCTGGTGAAACAGATCATCTTATAGTCCCAGATACCATCTTATACTGTTTTAGAGAAGAATAGAGTAATGGGAAGAGGATCAAAAGATTAATAATTTACTAATGGCTTAAAAAAGTGGCTGAATAAAGTCTAAACCTGAAGAGATTGAGATGTTATTTTCTGGCAATTTAAAGTTTATCTTTCCATCTGTGTCCTCTTACTCCATTGTGCTTAAATCCCAAGAGGAAATAAAAGAATTAGTGAAAAATGAAGATCCTGTATGTTCATCACTGTCTATGTGTAGTGTATTCAATTTTTGGAGCCTCTACATATATCTACTAGCGGGTTGTTCAAGTAAAAGGAGTACTTTGTAGGATCGAGCCTCCTCTTGATTATTATAAGTAGGGAAATTGACATTAAGTTATGTAGAGACCCCTCACAATCTGGATTGTTACATCGATTCTGTTATAAACATGTTCTCTAACACCACAGTCAATGAGGAACAAGTAAAAATTAGGTTCAAAATTTTAGGTTGATTGATATGTTGGGGATGCCATACTGGATCTGTTGCTGCTAATATATAATAAGTCAAGACTCATGCAGAGTTGAGGATTAAGAGTTGGACTAGTTGTCAGGGACCTGAGTTCTGAGCTCCAGGTATAGCCACTGACTTTCTCAAGGAGACTGAAGAAGAATCTTAACTTCTCTGAGGATATTTGCTCTTTTGCATGGTGGCTCCAAAATTGTTGTCAATGGGACTAGAATAGATGATATCAGAATTTTTAAAAACATTTTGTAGTTCTCTGACTTGGCTTTAGTACTTGAAAACTTTAAAAATTATCACGCAATATTTTCTTCAGGGAGCCAGTTTAAATAATTTAAAGAGAAGAGTCAAGAATCAGAAAATGATGCGATGTAGTGGATGCAGTTTAGAGTAGACTCTAGCATCTGGACATTTGGTCACCTGGATTCTGAATCTTACTTCATCTTTAGAGCTATGTGACCTCACCTACCTTCTTCGAGCCTCAAGATCAATGTAAGTTTAAAGTAATAAGGGGACCTATCTTCTCTTCGTTCTGTTCTTTCTGTACCTTAAGATATTGATGAAATCTTTTTCTCAAAATTTAAATACATAATAGAATAAAAAGTCCTGCAGTCAATTTATCTTTTGATAAAGGTATCGTGAACATAGAAGGAGCAAAGGGCAGTCTTCTTAATAAATTGTGTTGGGAAAATGAATATCCACCTACAGAAGAATGAAAATTAATCTTATCTCATCCCTTATACAACAATCAACAAAGAATTGATTGAAAACTTAAAGATAAGAAGAAAAACTATAAAACTACCAGAAAAAGATAGGGGGAAACTTCATAGACAGATATTTTAGATATGATCTCAAAAACAGACAGTGAAAGAAAAACTAGGCAAATGGGATCACATCAAAATAAAACCCTTAGTCACAGCAGAAGAAACTATAGAGTGAAGAGACAACCTGTAGACTGGGAGAAAATAGTTGAAAATTCTACATTGGAAGAAATCAACCAATAACAAATGTTGGCTGGGGTGTGGGAAAAAAGGAACCTTTCTCCATTATTGGTGGGAGTGTAGACTGGTGCAACAACTGTGGAAATCAGTATGGAGATACCTCCAAGAATTTGGACTAGAGGTCCCATTTGATCCAGCTGTTCCCCTGCTGGGTATCTTCTCAGAAAGAATTAAAAGAATCGTACCACAGCGATATATGTGCACCCATGTTTATAGTGGCACAGTTTGTAATAGCTAAAGCTTGAAAACAGCCTAAGTGCCCATCAACTGGAAATTGGATAAAGAGGATGTGGGTTTTTTTTTTTTTTTTTATAAAATGGAGTACTACTCAGCCATAAAGAATGAGAAACTAGAGACATTTATAGCTAAATGGATGCATATTGAGGCTATCCTCTTCAGTGAAATAAATAGGACACACATGTGTAAATACCGAATAGTTTCTCTACTATGAGAAACTGGAAGTGTAAATAAGGATTAAAATGACTAAAATGAATAATCGATCATTTGAAATAGGAAGAAAAGGTCAAAGGGGTAGGGGAAATGGAAGGGGAAGGGAAAGGAAAGAAAGGAAAGAAAAATTAGAGAAAAGGAAGAAATGGAAACAAAGTCTTTGTAAATAGGGAAGGGAGCACAAGGAATTTGGAAAAAATAAGAACCAAGATACATTATGTACAGGTACAAGCACCCAATGATAAATGTAAATGTATTTATTGTATACCTAGAATATACCAATAAAACAATTAAAGCAAGAAAAAAAAGAAAATTCTGCATTGGATTTATATCCAATATGCACAAAGAACTGCAACTAATCAATATTTAAAACATTTAAAAATGGATAAAATTCTTAAATAGACATTTCTCAAAAGATACACAAATGGCTAACACATGCATGAAAAATGGTAAATATCTTTAATCTTCAGAAAATGCATACTGAAACCATAATGAGATATCACTTCACACCTGTGAGATTCATTGTTATAAGAAAAAGATGGAAGACAAAAGAATGTTGTCAAGAATGTGATAAGAGAATTCATGCACATTGTTACTGGAATTGTAAATCAGTACAACTATTTTGCAAAACAGTCTAGAAGTCCTTAAAAAAATCAAAATAAATGAATAAAATTACCATATGATCTAGTTATTCTAGTATGAGGTATGTAACCAAAAAATTGATATCAGTATGTCTAAGAGATGTCTTCACTCCCATGTTCATTGTAGTATTATTCATAATAGCCAAGATATGAAAATAAGCCAAGTGTCTACTAACACATGAATGCATTAAAATGTGGTATACATACAATGTAAAATATTATTCAACCTTAAAATGGAAATCCTGCCATTTGTGACAACATAGATTAATCTAGAGGCAGTTATGTTAAGTGAAAAAAATGCAAGCACAGAGAAGCAAATAATGTATTATTTCATTTGTATATAGAATCTAAAAATGTTGAATTCATAAAAATAAAAATTAGAATGGTAGTTACCATAGTAGGACTAGAGGAGTGGAACAGGGAAAGTAGAGGGTAAAAACACTAAAATGTTGCAGTTTACATAAGTCATAATTTCTTAGTCACAGTACAGTGATACTAATTAATAATAATAAGGTAATTTATATACTTAAAAAGCTTGAGGACAGGATTTTAAATGTGCTCACTACAAAGAAATGTTAAATATTTGAAGTGATGAATATGCTAGTGAGCTTTATTCACTTATTATGTCATATATATGTAAATATTTACAATTGAGTTATCTAGAACTGTACATTTCACAAAAGAATTTAACCCATATTTATTAACACTTATTAGGTGCAAACATTCTTTTAGGTTTTTTACTTATCTCCTGGAAAACTGACAGATGGAATTTAGAGAAAATGCTTGAAGGGTTATTTTCAAGTTTCTGAAGACATGAAGTAACTTACAAGGAGAGAAGTCCTTAACCTTATCAATTATTATTATTTTAATAATTTGCTTCTTCTATTAAAAGTACACCATTCAGCAAATTTTGTGGTAATTTTGCAAGTGTTCAGGTCATAACATTTAGCAGCAATATGAAACTACTTTGGAAGAAACATCCTATACCTTATTGCAATATAGGTGTAAAAGATGCATTAGAATAAGATTTATCTGGGTTATCTACAACCCCTTGCACTCTAACAGCATAACTATCTTTTTTCTTCTCATAATACATGACCAGGTATGTGGTTTGGGATATTATTATAATAGAAATAACGCTGAATTTCATATACTTTATTTAAGAAGCAAATTATTCACAAATTATTTGTGCAGCACTTTATTAGTGGTGGGTTACATGACTGAATTTAAGTACAATGGTATTTATTTAGAAGTTTTGCAAATTTCAAGACCTTGAGTTTGCTTTTACCTTAAAATTGGAGGTCTGGAAATCTGAATACAATTCCTTGTTCTTCCATTAAGCTATTAGATTTTAATTTACTAGCTATATACAAATCTCTGTGAGCTTCAATTTTCATACTTTAACATAGAAGAATTTCTAACTTCATAGAAATGTGATAGTCAAATAAGGTTATATACAATAAAGTTTACTATAAAAGTACTATTTATTGGTTCCATTCCTTGCTCATTTGTTTAGGTTGTTTTTTATTTCATTTTGGAACTTTTAAGGCTCTTATTGTCTTCTCTTTTATGCTAATTTAAATAGAACACTTCTTTTTCTTTAAGTGCCTTTTATAATCTATCATAGAAAACATGAGTAGTAGACAACAGGAGAAAATTTTTACCTCGGATTTTCTTTAATCCGTGTCTTTCTTTCTTTTCCAAGTTATATTATGTTTTCTTCTGAGGGAGAGGGGGACAGAATCATGGTAAGTTCCCTAAAAGCATTGTGCTGTATATAGTTACATCTGCTTTTTTGAAAGGTGCTTTGAATATCAAACAAACTGCTATCTTTTGTGTACCTACTACATTTAATAAGGCAAATTTAAAACAAAACTTTGTCATAGAGGAACATAAAAACAACTGTATAAAGAATCTTTTACTGCTTTTATAATCCTTTATTCTCAGAGTATGCAGGAGTTTATAGAGCTTTGGAGAACAGCGTAAGCCTAGGAAATCCTGAAAAGTTCTTGTTGGATTTATTTACATTAAGTTTTTGATTCACATGTAGCTAGTGTTTACAGTTCTTTGTAATGTTTCTCAGTGTGTTTGATATGGAAACCTATTTAAAGATAATTGCTTCAAAATTTTTCTTGGCCTCCACCTTGGAAAGCCAATTAGAATCTCTGAAGTTGCACTCAGAGAACAAATTAGCATACAGTCTTGATTTTTATGGATACTATAGTTTGTAAAGGATTGTCTTTCATTGAAATATTTGTCAATTAGTTTCAGGCAATAGTCCAGCAAGAAACAAGTATGGACACATTGGTTAGAAGAAGATAAAAAAATCAAATCAGGATTTAATAATACTTAGTCCTGTAATTCCAGTGGGAAAAATGATAAATAGTAAATTTGGGTCAAGGCTAAAATTTACCATTTTGTTCCTGTTAATGATCAATAGATTACTGATTGTATTTTTTCTTTCTTATTTCAAACTGTTCTGGCACTTTATGTAGCAAAATAAATATTAAGTTTCATGCCAGATGTTTTAACATTATTATCATTATGAGCATTCACTTTAAAAATTCTTTGATTGTATTTATATTACAATGGGTGGCTGGCTTCTTCCTTGGGCTGAAATAATACTACTTTCCTTGGACATGTAGTCTAAGAATAGTTGTTCTCCTTACTTTTCTTTGAGAAGAAAAATTTTAAACAAATATTTAAGGGGCCAAAGCACAGGGATAGGTTTCTGAAAAGATGAATAAGATATGGTCTCCGCCCTGCGGAAATTTAACAAAATTAGAGAATCTAGTCTTCATCAAACATCATTCAATTTCCTGACATTTGATGATCACCAATTCTACCAACGTTGTAATGATAGAGCTGTCAATCAAAAGATCAGTGAGGGCATTTATGAGGCAATTTATATTCTGATGAATGAATTTGTATGTCAAATTCCTGTATGACTTACTTCTGTTGAATGAAGACCAGAGCAGGATAAATTTCTAAAGGGAAAGAACTGTACATACATTGCTTCCTATTCAGTAATAAAGATACTGCTTCATCCTGTACAATATATATCTGAAGTAGCATGAAATATTTTATGACCATTAGTAAAAAAATGAATCAATTACCACTGGGAAATCATTGTGGGTATTTCATGATAACACATAGAAAATTACCTAACTAGAATTTTTCTTTACTAATTTGCTTAATGCAATAATTTACTAATGCATAACTTTGATGTCATCATTTATAATGATATTGTGTTTTTTATGTCTAAGAATTAATTCTTTCCAGCATAGAACATGATACCAGACAATTTAGTAATGAAAAATGATTTTCTTACTTCAAATCCTTCTCATGAGGACATCTAGATACCTGGATTTCAAACCCTTTGGTAGAAGTACTTTTGTTCATTGAGTGATGATTAAGCACCATGGATGCAGCCCTGGCTAACATAGGGAATAAAAAAGTATTACAAGTACCTCATGGGAAGCTTACAGCCATAGTACAAAAGGTCTTCCCTGGGGCCCTACCTCAGGTCCTTGCACAGGCTTCCCTCTGTCTTTTGGTGAGTGGAAGGGCAAAGCAAGTAACGTGTTCAGAGCAAGAAGCAGCACTTCTGAGTCGTACAAGGAAAGTGAGTGGTTAGTAAATTATTCTGGAAGTTCAGGAAAAGGAGGAAGGTAAGGCACTTTTATAAAATTCTGTCCAATTTGAGAACATGACATCTTTGAGTTTGAAATTTGTTTTTTTTTATCAGAATAAAAACAAAACAGTACATAGCCAC
The DNA here is from genome assembly GCF_053883595.1 of Heterocephalus glaber. Taxonomy (NCBI): domain Eukaryota; kingdom Metazoa; phylum Chordata; class Mammalia; order Rodentia; family Bathyergidae; genus Heterocephalus; species Heterocephalus glaber. The sequence goes on from NW_028258294.1 coordinate 13,330,913, forward strand.
ATTTAAAGGTGTCACTAACAGACCACTGAAGGTACATTGACAACTATGACCAAAAGTATGTTATAGTTACATCTATATAACTATGTGTGTTTCCATTAACATACAGGGATATCTTGGCTGACGAATTTAATTCTTTCCATTAGCTGGTTGCAAATCAAATTGGTCACAAACTGAATCAAATTCATTAAAATGAATTCACATATTTAATCAATGTCAGCTAGGCTCTGATATACTAATCATTTAGGTATTTAATCTCAAGTTAAAATTCCTTCTTATTCTATTAGGGGTTTTTGACTTCAAAAATTAGTCAATATTTGCTCTCAATATTTGTGCTCAGCCTGGACAGAATAAATAGCACCCCAAAGATGGTACCTGGACAGAATTGTTCCCAATCAAATATGATATTTTCTCATGCATAGATTTAAAATGTCCCAATTTCTACTATTATCTGCACATGTATGTTTACAATTCCATTCCAGTATACATGTTGTGTAAACACTTAAATTTTATAACTTTGAATAATTTCAGAAAAAATTTTAAGTGAAATACTTTTGAGATTTTTTCTCTCCAAATCAGTTCTCTTCTACCCTCCAAAGCTCTTGATTCTTGTTCAGAATGGTGTCCTTTTCCTGTTGTTCTTAGATCCCTTGTTCCTTAACCTTCCTGCCATATAGTCTTCAGTGGTAGTAGACTGGAACATGACTGTTTCTACACATATAAATGTGAATTTATATTCCTACTCGTTCTGTCTGACTCCCACATCTACTAACCAGATTTTAAAGACTCTAGAGAGCAGAAATCAAGTTTTCTATGATCACTTCTAACTCCCAGAACATATAGGAATTGAATAAAAGGCAATTGTGAATCAGACACAATTTGTGTCTTTGATAAGATATAGTATACAATCCGGGAAGCTTGTAATTTATTGGTACTGTCACTTCAGCAAGAGATTTGTTAGCGGTGATGCTGAAGGTAAGCATGGCCAGTTTAGCATTTCATGAGAAATTAAAATCCTAAGAATGATTTTGGCAGTGATCTGGCAAAAAGTATAAATTGACTTCTTCAAATTAAAAATATGCTGATAGGCTTGGTGGGCTAATTGAATAAAATGGATAGTTTCTAAATCTCCTTTTTGTTGGTTGATTTTACTGAACGCACAGGTGGACTAATTAGTTTTGTTATAGGGGCCGTATTTCTTATATATAAATATACCAGTGTGTATGACAAGTGACACGGTAACACTGAGACAGAAATATATATATATATATATATATATATATATCAGAAATAGAAAATATAATAGCTTTATTAGCACTATTCTCTCAAATTCCTCAAATTATATTTATTTTTCTTACAGTGTAAACAGGGAGTGTGAGGTTTAGGATATTTAGGTGTAGGAGTATCTGTTATACTGGGAATTCTTAAATTTTCTGTACATGAGTAGATTTCAGGAAATCTGCAAACTCTATAAAATTATGGTAACAAATTTGGACATATGTGCTGATTTGTGAAAAAAGCATTTATGGCTCTTAGTAGACACATAGGAAGCAAATAATCCTAATAGGATTAATAGAAAATGTACTGAAATGAATATTAATGAAATGCTGCCAGAACAATTAGCAGGTTAAATATAACATACATTTATAAAATTTTAAGAGAATCTATAAGGATTTTGTTCATTGCCCTAGGAAATTTGTTCATATTCTTTATTTTTTTACATAGTTAGGCCTTAACAAACTATTGTAGGCAACAGGAATATAAAAAATTTTAGAGTGTCAGTTGAACATAATGATGCCTGATGCTGAGTATTAAATGATGCTTTTAATTCTAACTCATCCTCATACTAACAAAATGTATTCTGGTTGAAAGAAAAGAAAATAGAAACCAAAAAAAAGAAAGCTGTAGGGTCCAAGTTAAGAGTAGCATATTAAGATTTAACTGATGTTAATGAGAGTCAGGTAGCTAAATTGCTTAATGCTGCATTGAATATATACCCTGAAGAACTATTATATTTTGGTCTTGGCAAGATTTTTGGAACCCTTCTGTCTGTGGAAAATTTTATCTCACAGTCTATCGCAGAAGATCTGCACTCTTGAGGCCTGGCCAATGAGCCTACTCTTTCTTTGATGACTGAGATCACCAGGTTCTTGGGGACTCTTTGGGGGTTGCACAATAAGTATTAGCTTCATTGTTTATTTTTTGCTGGATATTGTGAAGGCTTTTCTTTTGAGGTTCACAGAAGACCCTTTGCACTCAGGCATTTTCAAAGGTGGCCAGGCTCTCTTACCTCTCACTTCCCAACCCCAGTGGGAAGAGAATTTGTACGTACTGCAAATACAATATTGGGAAAACAAATAAGCATTCTGTGCAGGAGTATGTGCCTGTAAATATGGACCCAGAACATCATTATAACTGCACAACACAAGGGGCTTGTTTAAAGAAGAGTTCAAATCAGACTGGATGAAAAGTTTTACTTTCTCCCTTTCTCTGTTTGTGTGTTTTAGAATTTCCTGAGTTACACCCAATTGTTCCTTCTCTACTTCCTTCCTTTTTTCTTTCCTGCCTTCTTTCCCTCCAACCTTCCCTTTTGTCCTTTCTCTTTCTATGGCTCTATATATTTCTTTTCATTTATCGAGTTGATATATTTATCTTTAATGAGATTTTATATAAGATTTTTTATATGCAAGTCTGTTTGCTTGGCTTTTACGTTCTCTGTCTTGAATCTATGGAGTTTTTTGAGATTGTCAGTACAATTTTCTTCTTGTAATTTACCTTTTGTTTTTTTAAAGGTATTCTTTTAAACACTTAAATTCAATTTTACTTGGTACAGCTAAAATTGTTCTAATTTATCTTAGTAGGAGATTGGTTTTAAAACTTGGTACTTTACAGTTTTTCCCGGGGTTTTGGCTGTTGTCCATCAGCAGTTCAGGTTTTAAATGCTTCTTAACTGTACTCCAATAAAGAACTTACCTGTAAGATGGGTGAAGCACAGACTGTGAGCTGGAAAGAGGCTGAAATTTGACTCTTAGCTTTATAGATGGGAAAACTCTGGCCTTGGTAGATAAATATCTTCCTGAATTTGTGTAACTGAATAAACAAGAGAGGAGGGAGCCACATTATGATACTGCCCAGCACCACAATGTGAACAAATAGAAAAAGAGAACAGAGTAGTAGTTTGCTCTGTTATCATGGCAAGACACTATTTGTGGACAAGCTTCACTGCCCCACCTTGACTTCAGCCTTAGGTAGAGGGTCATCAAGCTGAACAGGTCAGTGGAAATATGGAAATGTATGACAGCTTGATGTCCTTCACTATCATAGGGTCAGACTGTAGGATTTCTAGAGTCCAAAGCAAAGAAGGAAGTGTTTTGTAATCTTTTATAGCTAGGCACTATTTATAACATCATGATAATTTCTACAATTCATTCCCATTTGGCTTACATTAATGCTATAATAACTAAAATGTATAGAAAGTACAACCATTTATAAGAGAGTCAGAGGCTGGGGATTTAGCTCAGTGGTTTCACCACCTGCTGTGCAAGCACAAGGACCCGAGTTCAATCCCCGGTACCAAAACCCCCCCAAAAAAACAACCACAAAAAAACCACTATAAGAGAGTCAGAACAGGTGGTTTATACTTATTTTTTGAGTTCTTCTTGTGAGTCTTTGGCACCTCGTGACCTAATTTTGCTATTTGTTATACAGACCACATTTTAGATGTTATACTAGGTTATACCAAAGTATCACAATTATTTATTACTACATTTTACTAAGTCTATATCTAAATCCCCACCCTGCCTTCCTGATGGAATAATTGACATTAATCATTTGGGTTTTCCTTTTCCATTGTGCCTAGAATTGTGCACAGGTTTCTGTGCATCCATGTACTTATTTTTATTTAATCACATAATTTATGATAACCTGTAGTTCCTACATTAGTCTGGCTAATAATCTATAGTGTCTACTTGTAAAAAAATCAAAGATCAAAAATTAAAAATAAAAGATCAAAAATTAAAAATAAAAATAGATACATACATAAACATATACACAAGTATATAACTTGCACATAAATATACATACACACATATTTATAGACCCCCTACAAAGAGGCATATTTATTTAATTTAGTGTTTTCTACTGAGTAATACCTTTTACAAATTCTATATGAATAGAGATCTTAGAAAAACTAATAAATGTTAAAATGAAGATGTTTTATTGTAAAGAGATACAAATTTTTCTACTCTATAAAGAATGTAATTCTAAAAGATGTTACTGATTGTTCTGCAAGACAGCATTAGCAAGACAGCATTAACTGATTTTATAATTCTGAAATTTTATCCCAGAATTCTATTTTATTTTCATTGACTATATCTTATAAGTTTTTTCACACTTTAAACCAACTTTGTTTTATATTCTGAAACAGTCTACATTGGTGCCATAAAATCTTTGATAACATTGAAACTCTTCCCCTTAAATATGGATCCAGCTGGGACTCCTCTACCTTTATGAGCATATTGTCAAATATGTGCTATATGGTCCTTGTTTCTCTCACCTCACCCTCAGATTTCCCATTCTGGGCTGGAGTATTCTCTTTTGTCTCCAAAGCTTTTCTTTCTCATCTCTTTGCCTGTTCACAGACATAGACCTGTAGATACAAACATACAGGCACACACACACATACAAACAAACACGCATGCTTTGTTTATCTTGTCTAAAGGCTAACGACATTTTAAATACATCAACTAGTTTAAATTCAGGTTCATTATGTTTTCCTATTACTCCATGTATCTGAGACAAAGACAACAGTGTAGGAAAATGGTGGAGTATGAGATTGTGGGAAATTTTTTATTTCAATATATCTTTCTGCTATAGCATGATAGCCTATAATAATCCATAAAGAAAATGTTAAATTAAAAATCTATCTTTTGTTCTTTATATTGCTCAAGGTTTTTCTGTGCATTTATTTAACTTGACTTCTTTCAGAATGATTTTTATGACAGCAGCTCAGGGAATATTTCACATCTTTTTTGGAGACTATTAGTTATATTGATAGCCTTATACAATGAATTATTGCAATTTCAAGTGATTATGTTCATTTGCACATTTAATCATCCTATTAGCAAGGCATTTTATAATTTCTAGAGGATTGGTAATTATGCACATTGTTATTGTTTTCCTATCTTTCTTTGAAAAGTCTTATTTAAGAATAAAAAAATAGCTTTCAGTGAGTATGAGTGAGAAGTTTAATACTTATAAGAAAGTCCTTGTATCTGTTATTCCTAGGTTGTAATATTGGTATGGTGAGAGAGGATGCTGAAATATTAATGGGTGTATCTTTCTTTTCTATATTTCTTCAAAACACTTTTGTCTTTAGGAGGCAGAGACAATACATTGCCTTGAGGAACATCAGAGATGTTACAGGAATAAAAAAAGCCCAGAAGTTTACATTAGTTTTCACTTTAGAAATACTTTTGTCTTGAAGTATATACAAAAAATAGTTTTGATAATATTAATACTATATTTTAAAATATTATCATTTCAATACTGCATATGATAAATATACAATTGTTAATCACACAATTTTCATTTTTTTCACATCCAGCAAAATCAAGTGTGGATTTTACCTTTATAGAATATCTCAATCCAACATTGCCACAATTCAAATGCTCAGTCATCTAGTTGATTATGTACTTAGTATTAAGTACTGTTGGCTGATTTTTTTCCACTGAATTCATGGGATAGCTAATATGTTGGCTTGTATGTGGCTAGTAGTTTTCATATTACCCAGTGCAGGTCTAGCTTGAACTATATACCAGGGACTGCAGCTTCCATTAGCCCCTGGCTTGAGCCTGGCCTTATTGTTTGCTTTGCTCATAGGCCAGAAGAAGCTAAGATTTCCCTCACCTTCAATATTAAACCCTGATCCTATTGAGTCCAATAGTCCTATGAAGATACTTCTAAGATTGTCAAATCCAAAAATTAAAATCATTTGCTGACAGTCCATGTAAGTAACATTGCACAATAATAACATATACCAAGAAAGAAAAAGGCAACCTTCCTCATCGCTTTCAGCAGAAAAAGTAGGGAGAGATCCGGCCAACTTAAATGTGATCAAAGTGTATAAAAAGTCAATAAAACATCTTGCCCCACATTACCTTTCAGCACTAGATATATCATCTTGGCTAGGCTGGGCTTTCCCACAGAGCTTGTTAAACCTAATCTCAGCATAACCAAACCAAAGATGCCTCATTAAGTTGTTGTATATTCCCATAATAAAACTCTTAATTTCATAGTGTTGAAAATTGGCAGGCAAAATGGATTTATCTTGTTTGAAGGTCTTTGTAGTTACAGACTAATTTTTATATTTTCTATTTTTTTTTATTATGAAACAAAAGGATAAAATGGTATGCCTTTATAGTAAACAAAGTAATGTTTTGTGGAATAGTTAGATTTTACTAATTGGCATGTGCATTAACTCATATAGTTATCATTTTTATGGTGATACCACTTAATGTCCACTCTCTTAACATTTTCAAAAGAATAAACAAATTATCATTACCTATAGTCACTAGGTTGTACAGTAGATCTATTTTACACACAAGGGATGATCAAGATATATGATGAACATTTAAAATTTTTAAAATTATAGTAAAAGACTCTTTGCTATTAATCCCTGTCAATTACTCCCCCTCCCTTCAAATATACTTATCCAGTCATTCTTGCCACTTTCTGACAAAGTCCTGGAGTCCATTCTTCATGTCTTTAGGAGGTGTGGTCCAAATGCCATCCAACAAAAAGGTAGGCCCATAAAACCATTAAGGTTTGTCCTTACCCACCTTATTCAATGGATCTGATACTGTGACTCTAGTTTTTTCCTAAGTCAAAATGACTGTGATAGATACACTTTTTCAATGGATTCAGGACATTGAGGCAGCCTTAATAATACAACTAAAGATACTTGCAAAAGAGGATTTCCATAATTACTTCAGAAAGTGGCAAGAATGATAGGATGTGTTAAAAATGAGGGGTATTAATGGCAATGTGCCTTTTACTGTAATAAATTTTAACATTCACCACATTTTTCAATAATGCCCCATATTCTTCCTAACAGTAATTCTGTACTTGAAGAAAATAATTTTAAAAACAAATCTTTTAGTATTTTCTGCCTTCTTATCTCCCCCACTCTAAGTAATGTTATTGTGTTTTATATTTTATCCATTCCCTTTTCCCTACAGAGTTTACTTTTTATGTTAATTGTAGAGTTACAGGAACAGAAACATTTATTTGCTTTATTTATTTATATATAATAAGTTTGTAAAATAATGCTTAGAATACAGACAACTCTGTGACATATGACTTCTTAGGTAGATTACTGAAGATAATAAAGCATCCACCAGTGTTTCAAGGAAATGTGTCTTAGGAAATGTGTCTTTCATGATCCATCATGAAGTCTGGTGACAAGTGAAGCCACCATATTAGAAAGACCACAGGGAGATATTATGAAGATATACAGATAATATGCTCAAGGAGCTGCAAGTATTCTAGCCTCAGCTGTTTGAGTATTTTGAATATTCCCAACATTCTACCAGAGAAAGAAATGAGGAAACTTTTGAGGTGACTACAACCTCAGCCACTATGTTATTGTGACAAGACAAGAAATCCTAACCCAGTGCTGCCCGGACAGCTGAGCTGTGCACTAATTTCTGAATTACAGAAACAGTGGGAGAATACTAAATGATTTTCGTTTGTAGTTGCTAAGTTTTAGAATAATTAGTTATGCAGCCATTGTAACTAAATTTGGTCATCTTTTATGCAATTAAATGTAGATGGTAGCCAAATGTTTCTTTCATTCATTTGTTCAAAATATGTTATATTTAGTGTCAGGTACTGTGCTGGTCATTAGGATGACTGAAATTGATAGGATGCAGTTTATATTTTCAAGAAACCATACTTTCAAGACAATCATAGTCTAGTCAGCAGTGTATATCTGTGCACTGTGGATGAGTGTGGTGATAGGAATGAGAGCATAGATGTGGTGAATTGACATTTTATCTTTTTAAAGGTTAATATGTGATTTTTTAAACATTTTGTTCTTTATGTTCTTGAACATAATTTGCTGTAGTGAGACATTAAAAAGGAAGAGATAAAAAAGTAATTTTCTTCTGATATCAGCTATATTAGTTAATATATTAATCACACTTGTTTAATATGTGTTAACCACACAGGAAAATATTTTAAAAATAGAAATGAAAAGTCTCAAAGTCTTGACATTGTCATATAAATAGAATTATCTTTGGTCTCATTTTATTTACTATACTACTAGTGTATGTTACAAAGATTCTCTAAAAGTTAATTAGTATCTGAATATAAATGTGTTTTGTCTTTATGTGAAATGATAGTAAATTTTATTCTAAAAATCTTTTAAAAAATTTAGATAAAATTGCAACTATCTTTATTTACTTCTAAATGGATGAAACTGGAGGGGAGATATATACCAACAGTAGTGTCTGGCATCAGAAATTCACTGTGTCAATGAGGACCATATAGGAAATTAAAATCACCATGAATGTTGTATACTAAAATATTTATTATGTAATTGTTGGAGGAGCTGAAAAACATTCTAGACAGAGAATCTGATATCAGAGAGAAGTTACTAATCCATCTCTTAAAACATTAGCAAAAATAGAAAAGTAGGAATTTTCGGAATATTTGACAAAAGATCTGCTGCATGTGAACTGCAAAGTTTAGTAAGAATTCTTACTCTAGATATTTTTACATATCAAGTTTCTTTTTCATTTCTTTTCTCTTGTTTTTTACTTGAGAGGTAACATACAATTTTTATTCTTTCATCATCTAGTTTTTTGTGAGACTATCCTCTTTCCTACTGCAAATAGTTCAGTTTCAACCATTCAACTATAGTAGAGTGTTCCTTTCTGTCATGGAAGTGGAAATATAACTCAGGCTGAGTTGACTATTTCTGTATCCCCACAGGCAGTAAAGACTGATGGAGCTGTAGCCAACTCAACTTTCCAACTCAATTAAATACCGTATTACAAAGCAAAAATGGTGGCAACAAATCAAATTTCTAATGCAACAGACATGGCAATCGGATAGATATTCCTTAGCCTGAGTCCAAATCTTCATTTCTGGGTAAGGTCTCCAATGCTCCCAGCTTAGGTGAAGTACAAACCTCTAGATTAATCAACTCTACTCTTCTTTACCCATGAGTATCCTGTTTGCCTGGTGGCTTTCAATGCAATTGTGTTCAAATAAAGCTCATTTTATTTTAAAAATTGCATTTCAAATTTATGGACCCCCAAATTATGGATCCACAAATTTGCCAAGAGCAAGAATCCTTTTCCCTTATTCTTGATTAAGTCTTTATCCATCCCAATAATCATCAATAAAATAAAGTGGTTATTAAAGTTTCTTTTTCTCTAGGTGAGTAGTCAGTAAGATGCATGGTATAAATAGTTATTATTTCACTCACGCCTCAGAGTACAGACTCTCTACTTTGTGAACTTCCTTTCCCTTCACTCCTTCATTCTGAGCCTTTATACTCATGAGTCTTATTCTCATCTTTCCTTTAGATATGGTGGTAGAGAAGAGCATCTGTTCACGTAATGGGTAGTAGATGTGGGAAGAGATCTTTCTACTTAGCCCTGCTTGGTCTCTTGCATTTGGTCCTGCTGTAGGCTTTATGTCTGATTTTCATAGGCAGCCTTCATTTGGTCCTCTCCACTCCAGAAAAATATGGCAGCTATGTTTCATTTGCTCACCACTACTGACATATATCTTTAGCCTCTTTTCTCAGTTGTTCTTTCTGTGCTTGATTGAGACAGTACTCTCCAGGTAGTACTATGATTCTATGCTACCTTCCTTTGACATTGTCATTGGTAATATTATCACTTTGTTTTAAACAGTTTGCCTTCCCTGCATTACAGAATGTATATAACTGGGAACAGTGGCAAAGGATGGGAACTGAGCAAAAAATGGTTGCAACAGTGGTTTTAACTTTTTTGTCACATGTAATTTACAAATCAACTCAATATTTATGTAAGCTAGATATTAATTGATATTAAGTAAGAATAGTAACAAGCACCAATAGATATTCTATATTTCCATATATCTTTTCTTAGTTTCATATTTAAAAGAAAATAAAAATAACAGCATGCAGTATTTTTGTTTCTTATCCTTTGTATGTGTAGTTTTGGCCTTATTATGACTTCATTGTCTTGTGAACAGACATGAAGACATAGGACCCGCTATAATATTACTGTAAAGTATTTTCTTTTCTCTATGTTTTAGAAGTCAGTAGTATGTGAGAGCCTTAACTGACTCGTAATATTGTATCCTAGATTATAAGTTATTTTATTTATTTCCTAAAATGATTTATTGGCACTTTTTAACTGACTCATAATATTGTATCCTAGATTTTAAGTTATCTTATTTATTTACTAAAATGATCTATTGGCACTTTTTGCTTTCTAAAATGCACCATTCTTTATAGAACATTTTCCAATAGCTCAAGTTTATTTTAATTTTACTCCCATTTTATATCATTCTTTGGAAAATGAGTCTGCTTTTTAATTTATTCACTGTGTCTCCTGCTTCTACTTTGAAGCTGGGCCTATTTTTATAATGTGAGTTTATTTTGTGGGACATAAAAAATTTAGAGTTAAAATCTGATGTGTTAATTTCAATGTCATTTTTATTTGTCCATTAACAATTACAATGCTAGTAAAAATGATTAGTAGAAAAAGGCAGCCTTTGTGAGTCCGGGTGTAGAAGGTATTTGTGAAATCTATCCAATTGTATGAAACTCCTTGGCTTATAACTGCTATTATATATCACAGGGTCATGTAGTTAATCTTCCGAGCGCTTCAATAAAAATGATCCAACTTTTCAGCCTCCCACGGCTTTCAGTTTCAGTCATATCTGAGTCCTGCCTATAAACTCAGGGTCAAAAAACAGGTTAGAGATAAACAGAAGAGAAATTTTTGATTAAAAGTAATGTGAAATTCTGAAGAAAGGTTAGCTAATTCAAAAAGAGATAAAGGTCTGAGCAATGAGGACGATTCAGAGGCGGAACGCCCACAGCTGGCTGTGCTGAGGCTGGGCTAGCAACGTCCACTTGAAATGCCACATTGAATAGCTGATGATTGATCTTTGTAACTCTGTCTCCTAATGAGCACATCAATAGAGTATACATTGACTTCCTAATGCATTGGTTTTATTAAAGAGGGAGATGTTTCTAGTTTTAGAAGTGGAGAGCTTCTATAACAATTGCTACATTTCAATTCTGAGCATTACTTATGAAAGTCATTTAGAAGTGCTTTCTCAAAACCATTATGTTTTCATTTAATTTTTTATGTGCTATAAATTTTAAAAAATGTGTATCTTTAAGACAAGCTGTAGGGAAAAGATCTCTTGACTAGAAAGTAAGAGTCCAGTGCCTTAGTTGTCTTTCTGGTATTAATTATCTATGTGAGTATGGATGAATCACTTACTCTCTGTAAACTGAAATTCATACATTTTCTTTCTTTCTCATCCAAGTCATTTGAAAACAAGAGAAAGTCACTGTAACAGAAAGTAGCATATCTGTATCCAGCATATATTTTTATTTGCCTATCTGTTCTTTCTATAACAAACCCAGGAACAAGACAATACCATTAAAATATCAGACAATTTTTTTAAAGTTTTAGAAGATATTAGTAGACAGAGGGATTAGATTGATTGAACAATTATAGCATAGAAAACAAATATAGGCAGGAGTCATTCTTCTAGATAAATTATAGGACTATATAAACTAACAGTATAAAAAGAAACTGTCACAACAACAACCAGAATGTTATATATTAATACACGTATTTCAGAAATTGATTGATTAAATAGAAAGTAAAAGGCAAAAAAATATTGTAAAGTACACAATTTTTAATATTGAGAATTTAGAAAAATTTGTTGAAATATGTGTTCCTTCCCATATTTTCCTTTTTCATGTTCCTTGCCAGGTTATTTTGTGAACAATTCCCTATGAAAAAGTTTGTGCCAAAAAACCTAAAAGCAAAAATTGCCAACCACATATTTCCCTTTTTGAGCTTTCCTTATTTAACTAAAATCTGAACCATTAAATACAATGTGATGAGTGTAGGGATTAGAATTAGAGGGAAAATTAATGTCTGTGAGAAGGAGTGATGTATACAGCAGGTATTAGCTCAGGCTTGACAGGGGATGGATGTTGGGTAAAGAAGGCAAACATAAATAAAAAGCGTTTGTTATATTAACTCTCTTACTTATTATTTCTGAGTCTTGTCAGTTGTCCCCAAGCATTTAATTATTACTCGGAGTCACTTTCTTAGCATCTTTGCTACCACTCATCTTTGTGTGTTATTGCCACATATATTTAATTTATTTTTGTTATAGACACAACATTATAGTATATGCACATTGCTTTAAACAGTTGCTTTTAAAAATCAATTAATAGAAGAAAGATTAAACAGGCAGCACACTGTAATTTTAATAATAAAAGTACTATTCCTGTTGTTGTTCTGTGCATGTGTACGTGTGTGTGGTATTGTTGTTGTTAAATTACTGCCTGAGTTTACTCACTTTCAACTTGAGGAACATACCTTAGACATTTATTATAAGATGGGGTAGGCTGGCAGCAAATTCTTTGTTTTTGATTCTCTAAAAATGTTATTATTTGTCTTTATAAGACAGCTATACTTGATACAGAATAATTATTTGACAGTTTTTTTTGATCCCTTTTTATCCACTGCCTGTTAGTCTACATTATTTGGGATGGAACTCAGCTATTAATCTGACCTTTCCTTATAAGAGGTGAGTCGTAGTTCGTTTACTGTATTCAAGATTTTCTTCGATTATTGGCTTTCAGTATTTTTACTATTAAATGGAAGGAATTTGTTGTGTTTGCTAGGTGTATGGATTAATATTTTATCCACGAATTTATTGAGATTTCTATATATACAAGTTGTTTTCAATAGACAAGGGATTTTTTTATCCATTATTGTTTCAAATACTTTTTTGTCTTTTGGTGGTCCCAGGAAGTAGTTGGGTGTGCTTTGTGTTGTATCACATATATCTGAAATGTTGTTCATCTTTCTTCATCTTTTGTCTGTGTTCTTCAGATTACATATTGTCTGCTGATTTATCTTTGTTTGCTAATTCTTTCTTCTGCTAGTTCAAACCTGTAGTATATTTTTCATTTCAGTTATTCATTTTTCAATTCCAGAATTTTCATTGACTCTTTTTTATAATTTATGTCTCTACTAAAATTCTTTATTTAGCACAGCAATGTTGTAACTACTTTTATTTATTTAATCATAGCTTTATTTTTTATCCATTAAATCCATCCTCTGCATGCTATAAAAGACAATTTCTGTTGCAGCCTCTTGCTATCCCTAACCTCTTGTGCATTGGTCTCACTTTCTGTTTCTTTGCAGGTCTCACATTTTTTGTTGGGAATTAAATATTCTGATCATATATTGTATCCATTCTGGGAACTAACACTGCATTTCTGCATTTTCAGGCTCTCTTCTTGTTATTGTAGTTTTCCTTTCTACCTGTTTGTTAACTGATTGGACTTTTTAAATGAAATCTATTTTTGTACCCATAGGTTATCTCTGATATTGTTTTGCAAGAAGTATAGCTTTGTGTATGTCCACTGTGGTTTGGATAGGGCTCTTTAATTTTCTCTTTTCCAGGTAACACTTAGCTGTTAAGCTTCACTAATGGTTGGCAATGTTGTATTGTTTTTAATAATATATTGCTGAATAAATTAGACTATGGATAAGTCTAATACATTTTAGTCTCTTGAGAATTGATCTTTGAGGTACATTTTTGAGATTTTTTTTTCTCACCCCAAGAGGTTTTCTCAGTTCTCTTCTTCCTTCATTCTCTGTGGTAAACCAATCACCTTGTAGAACTGTATCTCAAATTAAACTAACAGTTACCTCAAAATTACCTTTATATCACATATTTCCCTTTGGGCTCCATTTACCTAGAACAGGCTCTACAACAGGCAGTTGGTGCAAAGATAGGGAATACTGACATCCTACCATACCTGGTAATCCAGTGCTCTGAGAAATGAGGGAAGAGAAAGCCCCAGGTTCTTGATTCTAGCAGACAGTGGAGTTTCCATATTGCTGATTTGGGAGGGAGAGAGAAGATACAAGTCTTGAATCAAATATAAATATTCTCATAACTCTTAATAAATTTTTTTTTCAGATTTCTCAAATAAATGTTTCTTCATTTGTTGTCATTTGTTTCACTATTTCCAATGACTTTAGGTGGTTTTTAAATCAATTTTAATCAGTTTCTCTGGAGACCAGATCCATGAAGTTTCTCATATTTTTCTACATGATACAGAACTGTTTCAGAGCGTTTCTGAAGTCAAAAGCAACTCTTATCATATAGATGGAGGAAAAGTGCTTTAAGTATAGTAAACAGGACAAGGAGCCACAGAGATAAAAATGCAGTAGTTGATGAAGTCATTCAGCCTCATAGCAGAGATTATTAACAGAGGAAAACTTGTCTGAGAACTTAAATGTTTATGAATTTGATTTATAGTATCATACTTGAGGAACTAATGACCTAAAAGATGCCCTCATTCATAAAATAACATATATTTAGAGCTAATCCCTGGATTTTCCCTCGAAATCAGCATAATTTTGCAAGTTTTTTTGAGGAAAAAATATACAACTAGAGCTAAAAGATTGTACAAAAGATTTTGGTCTAGAATTGGACTCCTCAACTCCAACCCTTATTCCTTCAGAGCCAAAGAAAGAAACATAACCTATTCCATAATGAATTAGACTTGAGGTATTCATGAAAGTAGCTGGTAATTAGTCTGCGACAACAGAATGCTAAGGCCATGATCAAAATCATTTAAGGCAAGATGATCAAAACTCTATGGAGGAATGAGTGTAGAAATGAGTTCCAGCCATTCTCAAGCCAGAAAAAGATGGCCTATGGCCCATTGAAGTCTACTTGAAAAACAAAGAGGCCTTTTTTTTTTTTTGTACTGGGGATCGAACTCGGGTCCTTGCACTTGTGAGGCAGGCAGCAGAACCACTGAGCTAAATCCCTGGTAAGAGGCCTTCTTTTAAAGACTTACAATGTACTGTTTTATAATGCCAATTTCATTGACCCAAGTGAGAGGCAGAAAATCACTCAGCTCTACCCATGATGATAAGCCTTTCTCAGGCCAAGGAATTGACGCTCATCTGCTATGCCTCCAAAGCTGATATAATATCATTAATGACCTCAATGAGAGTCAGACAAGTGGCACTGAACACTATCTAATTGAATGACCCTGATAATGAGGATAATCATACAAAGTACACCTGTAGTATTCAGTCTATAATGCCATCTGGAAATTTCCCTGAAATAACTGGGAGCTGCTTGGTTTTGGATCTCCCACTCAGCTCAGTATAGGATGGTGTTTTCTTTAAGGGAAGAGTTGTCTTTAATAATGTTTCCTATTAATAACCCACATGTTTATATTACAATATATGTGGACTATAGGTATACATTATTATATATGTGGAAGACAGGTAAAGCCTTGTTTTTGGAAAAGAAATTACATTACAAGAGGGTACGCACAGGACCAATAAGAAAGAATCACATTGATCAACACGCTAAAAGTCCCTGCTGACGAGCAGGCTGCAGTCCTGTTCATTACCGGATGTGGAATTCATGAATGTAAGCAAAGTTTTACCAAACACTTCCGTTTGCAAACTGAATTGTTCCCAAACAAAAATGTTCCTGAACCGAGGCATTACTGCTACTCAGTGCAGAATTTTACTCCTAGATAGTTCTATTGACTTGAAGAAAGTTCATATAAAAATGAATTAGATACACAATATAAAAGAAAATATATAAAGCATGAAGAAAACTGTGGATAATCATGAATATATTTAGAAGTCATTACATTGATTAAGGAACTGTATATTGGAGCAGTGCAACTATAGGTGATAGTGTTTTCTTTTCAGAATTTTTATTTCATATTTTCCAATTTTCTACAAAGTATATACTGAGGAAAAAGAAAACCCTTTAGCTCCATGTTGCTTTGTAATTATCAGACCGCTTGTTTGGGAATCATATAAGATAAATAGAATTGTTGAAGTTCTGTCTCAGGTCCATAGAAATGGAAGCTTTGGATGTGGAGCTTGGGGTCCTGCACTTCGAGTTAGCATCCTTCAATGAAACATGCATCTTAAAATTTAAGATTCATTGAATGAAATAAAAAGCAAAGAATGCCAAGCATAATGCATTGGCTTGGCAGATCACTGATTAGCATTTTGTTGTGTTTTCTTGATGTTTGCAAATTGGGCACTGCTTTGAACAACCTCAAACATGACATAAAAAAGACATATGTCATCTCTTAATGTTGCAGGGACACCAACCTAAATGTCCTTTCCTTTCTTATTATAATATTCTATATAGTATATGTTCTGGCCACATATAATGACTACATAAGTTTTCCTATCTCAGAGAAGTTCTACATGGTGCATGTTCTGACCCCACTTACAGGAAGTGAAACGAAGTATGTACATTTTAAAGAAACTGTTATTTGCTAATTATTTGTTTATTCCTTCAAAGAGATTTCTCCACCCACTTCCATGGATTCCTCAGCTACATTTGTTCAAGATGTGTGTTGATATGTAAATGAGAACTGGTGACAAAGGCCTTCTTCTTTGGGATGGGAGGAAAAAAAAAGATGGGAAATAAAAACCTCAGACTTCAGTATGCTCACCTTTGGTTCCCAGTTTACTCTGGTCCTTTGCTGCTACTCCTTTTTTTTTGTTGGGCTGTGCCCACCTCTTTCTGAAGACAGAAGTTAAAATAAATCCTATTTTTAAAAATTTCTACTTCAGAAAATGTTTGTTATAATTTGCTCGTAAAAGATGTTACACTTATGAGCTATTATTTCCCATTGTGAATGATCTGTGATATGGATTCAGGAATGCAACATTTTTGTCAATTAAAATATTAAAACTTACTTAGCTAAAACATTGCTGCTGCTCTTTCTCCTAGAGAGGGTGGAAAAATCACTTAGGATCTTTGTGAAAAACATTTATTTTGTTTAATTAAAGACTAACTAAAATGCTACTTAACTCATTAATGGTGCCTTTAAAATGCATTTATTCATCTTCTAAAGGACAAACGAAGTAGTTATAAGTCAGATGTTTCTTTAATGTAAGGTGTGGCTTGGAAAATATATTATTCATAATCTGAGAGAATGCTAATCAAAATAAATTTACATTAAAGTCATTATTTTAAATGATATTGAACGTGTTATATTTAGGACTGATCATAGGCTCGATTGTGAAGTTAGAGTTGTAGTGGATTTCTGTCTCCTTGCTGTGGCATCCACTGCCTTTGAGTAGTCTCATTTAATGGCATTCCCTACTTCTCCCTCTGCACCTACCGAGGCAGTTTTCAGAGAGGTGGCAGAGATGAAATGGTTGAGGTGAGTAATTTTCTGACTAAGAGGGACAAAGTTTTGGAAAAATATCATAGGGACCATGGCAGGCATAGCAGGCCCCTTCTTCATCCCTCCCTCTCAACCAGTGTAACCACACTTACAGTTGTTTGACATTTTGTTTGATGGAAATGTTCACCTATAGTACCATAGTCACAACAAAGCAAACATGAAATCAAACACAGAAACCTCCACAAAGTCTAGGAGGTACTGTTTTATTACATGAACATGAGCTGCGGAATTGGATATAATTCTTGGTTACAACAATGATTACTTAAGCACCTTCACCCCACCCCCCCCCTTATCTGAAAGTTTTGAAGTAATTAAAAAAAATATATATATATTCTCATAGGATTGTTGCAATGATTAAAAGAAAAATTTCAGTCAAATAATGATCATTCTGCTTGGCATGTACTAGGGATATAAATGTATGTCAGTGTTGCTCTTTCTAAATTCCATCCCTATCTTATTGTATCTTCCTGGATATCTATTGCCTGTCCTGTATTAGGTTGAAGTCACATGTAATCATTCATTTGGAGGAACTTGGAGAGTGAAAAGAGATGATACTAATCAGTGTGAGCTCTAGGTCAGAGGTTGAAGATGGGTAAGAAGATATCATGGCTTCAACAAATTGTGTCATTTAAAGTCAACTGCAAAATGTCATTCTTGCAAACCATCATTAATGCTACCATTCTTGTAATTATTGAACTACAAGGGAGACTTACCTGTTAAGATGATGCCTTGGAATTGGAATTCACAAGGTAATGCTGAAAAAAAATTCTTAGATTTATTCTTTTGGCTTTGCTCGTTTTTAGGTTTTGGGGGATTAAGAAACATTTACCTTCCATTTGCTAGGCTGAAGCAGAGTATGTATAGATTCAAAATCAGACATGAGAGTACCTAAGCAGCTTTCCCATTTACTCCCCTCTGCATTTGTCAATGTAGAACCAATTATTAAATGAGCAGTGAGAGAAAATAGAACAGGGACTCGCATACCCTCATCATGCTGACAAGGACAGCCTCACTGAGTTAATCTGATGAGTGAGAGAGGCTGGAACTTCTTTAAAATGTGAATTTCCTTAAATGGATTACTCAACCCTCTGGCCTGCTTTGTGTACATGCTACTATATATTAATTAGTTCTGAAAAATCTTCACTCTACAAACTAATAATAATGCATTATGTTTTTATAACACTGTATAATTTTCAAAGATTTTTCATGTTCATTTCAAGTTGAACTGCAATAAACTTGTAAGATCATATTTTGTTCTGGCTCTTGACCAAACTATAAAGAGAGGTGAAGAAAGAGAAGCTGACTATATGCAATTTTTTGAATGTGCCAAATGCTAGAAAAAATAGTTGCCCTTTTGTTTATCTTAGGTATCTTGATAGTTAAATTGTGCTTCTGGGTAGGTAGGGACTACATTTTAGACCTCTTTCTTGCCACATATTACTAGTATATGCTGATTTGTCTCTTTCCTATTGTATGTTTAATTGAGTACTGATATATCTTATTTCTCCTTGCACTTATTTTGGCAAAGTTTTCTTTTCTTTTATTAAAAATTCTTAAATTTACACAAATAATCTTCTCTTCTTTTTATAAATCCTCAAACCATCTTAATAACATGAGTATCTTTCATGGTTACCTAATTAACACAAATTCAGTAAGTGTTAAAGATGCACTGCTACCAGCAGATCCATGAAAAGTAAATTGAGGTGATTTGTGTAAGTAGAAAAAGGAACTGATTCATATGTGTTTGTGTTTATTTTCTTCCTATATTTAGTTTTTAAATACCATGTTCTGACAATCGTTTTTGAAAACTCTTTTACTTTTTATTTTACTCAAGCTAAGTTCTTTGGTAATTTGTGAGAATTTTGGTATTTGAGTATCAAAAACCACTTCTTTAAGATGCACTTATGTAACATACTATGAAAAAATTTACATAAAATAATTATATTTCAAAAAGTTTATATTATATCTTACTTAAGATATTTGATGTTATTTGTAATAACTTGTCTCATTATTATTTATATTTTCCCTTGAGAATGTTTATCATCATCACAATCATCAGAAATCATTGAAATCTTTTTCTGCAATTATTTTTAGATTGGAAAAATTTAGAATGTAATTAAAATATTCAGTAAGCATAAAAGTGATATATATCTATATATGATCATGTAGAAAGTCTAACAGTAGCCTTAATATCATCTATCTATCTATCTATCTATCTATCATCTTTTTCCAGCATCAAAAATGTTTTTTTGTGAATGTATTCATGGTCTTCAGTCAGCTCCTTATGTAACAATAAGAAATCTTTAGGGAGACAGCTATTGCCCATATAAGGTGTGATTTGGGCCTAACCTTAAATCTCACTGCCATTTTCAGATACTATACAATGAAGATAACTTCTCAAACTTTTAATCTCTTTCTATATAAAATGAGAAATAATTAATTTCATAGTTTGTTTATAAACTATTAAATGACATAATACATGACTTGTATGTAGTATGATGCTTGCCACAATTAGATACTTAATAGCTTTTTTCTTCTTTCATGAACTCTTTTATTTCGAGGAGTTAATAACTATAATGAAAGAGAGAAAATTTAATTAAGCCAAGGGCTAATCCAGCAGCCCAGACACACCCTTGTATTCTTCCTATCTCTGTATTCAAATGAGCTGGTCAACCAGAGAGTCTTTCAAATAATCTGCTTTTGTTAGAGATCAGTACTTTGTTTTTAACTTACTCAAACAGTTTTTTCAGAGTTGGATGAAGCATCTGGTGGTTTATAGTGGAAACAGAGTTATGGCTTCTACTTGGAGCTGTTTATAGATAAGTACCGAGATCCAGGAAATAGATTGTGGTAGAACAGGCAGTATCCAGGAAATTATTATTTTATACATATGGATGTTAGAAATTTGAAGTCTAGAACCACCTGTCTTGCTATTCTGTTTATGTACAATGTCAGTAAAATTAGGAATTATCAGAAAAGAAGGATACATCAGGAAATAAATATTTTGAAGAGAGAAAAGTCTGAATTTCAGTCTTAGGCAACTATGATTATATTTTACTAGGTGACATTTTATTTTATTCTTTAAAATATTTATATGTTTTATCAAAATATCAGATTCTCTTTCGTTCCAAGGTTAGATTTTCTTCCCTGACGAGAATTCTGATAGAGAAAAGCTCTATACTTATTAGGGGAGATGATAAAAAGCAAAGTGCTACATTTTGTTATAATTTTTGAATTTTAATTTTTCAAAGTACTAATATGATTTTTATATTTGATAACAAGGGATAAACTTGTTCATGTCTAAAGAATTTTTTCAGGAGTCAATGTTACAGAATTTCTAGGTGGTGGGCTCCAGTACGTACCTTCATTACATTTTGTACTGTTATATATAAATTTAGACAGATTCTCTTTTAAGGAAAAACCTCTGTTTTTATATATGAATGGTGAGGGCACTTCTATTTCTGATCTTGTCTCACAAATTGTAGAACCTTTCTTCACTACCTGCCTACAACATACCGTTCACCCACCTCAAGTCTATATTTGATTCTCCTTGTGTGTATAACTATTATCTCTAGGTATATTTTCCATAGCAGGTATTAACACATGACTTACCCAAATTCTGTACTATTTTTTAAAATTTATTTATTTATTTATTTATTTATTTATTTATTTATTTATTGGTACTGGGGATCAAATTCGGGACCTTGAGCTTGTGTGGAAGGCAGCAGAATCACTAAGCTAAATCCCCAGCTTCTGTACTATTATAATGGTATCCCCTTAATAGGAGTAAGTTGCCTCATTGATCTTTGTTTGCCCCAGAATCAAGTACAGGAGCTGATGCATACACACAGGACACTGCTGAATATTATATTTATTGATTAAATGCATAATTTGCTATCAGCAAACCTCTTCTCTAAAAGTAGAGCACAATGGCAGGGGATTTAGTTCAGTGGTTCCGGCGCCTGCCTCGCAAGAGCAAGGTCCGGAGTTCGATCCCCGGTACCAAAAAAAAAAAAAAAAAAAAAAGTAGAGCACAGTGATCCTGGATATTTTACTCTTACACATATCTGCAAGCCCCTAGCTCTTATGTTTCCATTTTCACAAATCAGTATCTTCCAGTTAATCATCTTGAGGTGAGAAGATAATTTTAAAATTATTACTTTATTTTAAATTATTACTTTATTACTTACAATCAGTATTTACATGTTATCTGATTGTGTGTGTGCATTTGTTTTGCTGGGGGGGGGTCAAACTTAGGACCTTGCTCTTGCTAGGCAACCACTCTATAAACTCTATAAATTATTCTCTGACTTCTTAATTAATATTTTAGGTTTCTGTTTGGGGACTTGTCTAAAATTATCTTCATAATTTTTTAATCAATAGATAAAGATAGATACAATTGACAGAAGATAGGTAACTAGGTAGATATTATTAAGAAAATAGACATTTTTGAAAATATTGTATCAGAAATTTGGCTAGAATTTTATAGTAGGGATCAATTTTTTTTACATTTCAGAATGATAATCTTTTCATCCAGTATTTTATAACATTAATGTCCAAATTTCATTCATTTTGACCTAACACAAAGGATCTAATTATTATGTAACATTCATGAATCTGAGCTCTTGCTTGGTATCAAGGAAACAATCACATGCCATAAACAAAGCAGGGAGAAGTCTTGTATATACGTACCACTTGGCTCCCTAGGCCCTTTGTTCTTGCATCAAACATGCCATACAATATAGCTCTTTAAGGGAAGTATGCATATCATCTACCACTGTAAAATCTTTTAGAAATGTAGAATCTTTTATGAAATTTTCTACTTTATATTCAGATTATGAAACAATTTTCATGACATTTTCCTGGCATTTGTACCTCATAATTTTGTGAATTTTAGATTTCTTTATTTTAAGAAATCCTCAAACAGGGGATCCTTCTAAAAGAATTCCACAAATAATTATTCTCCTGCCTGCAAATGTTATTAGTCCACTACCAGTCAGATATTAGCAAATTTCCAAAGCATTTGACTGGAATACTGCTTTTTTCCCTCTGGAAATGGTTTTTCATTGTTGACAGAGAAAATTTCGAGGCAGTTAATATAACCTCTTCCTCCTCTGTGCATTGTTTGACTTAAGGCAATAAATCCTCATCATATTTTTCTCAGATGTTCATTTTTTGTTCTACAATATTTGCATGATATTTAATCAAAATATTAAACATAATGACACTCCAAGGCCATGGGAATTTGAACCATGAATGAGGGTAGACATCACCTCTTTAAAGCATATTAATCATATACATATTCCTTTAGATATCTTCCTATATTATTTTATTAGGTGTTCTTTTTGCTCCATCATTCTCAGTTATTTGAAAATTTTAATATATACTAATGAAAAGCTTAATATAGTATTTTGTATTTCCTAGGACAAATTTACTTCATTTCCTAGCCAAACATTATCTATAGATATTATCTCAATAGAGAGCTTCAATTCAGTATTCCCAAATATTCTCCTATATTAGGAATCATCATTTACATTTATTAGGGTTTTCGTTTTTGCTATTGGTGCCCTTACAAATACTTTGTGACTTCATATACTTGATACTTAAGATGGAAAGAAGAAAGTATGTTTGGAGTAATAAATATTAATCAAAATTTGAAATAGTCCCTATTTTATTCTCAATAGAAACAACTTTGAACATGCCACACATTTCCCAGATGTTGGGGTAATAACTGAATTTTTCATCCACCAGTTTTATACCAGGTTATAGCATGGGACATTATATGGACTGGCTTCTGGGTGTCATTACAGTGTACCCCCGAAATTTGCGGGGATTACAATCCTAGAGCATATGTGACTTGTGAAAAACCACAAATTTCAGACATGGTTACAAGAATGCCTATAAATGCCTTTTTTAATAGTTTAAACCCTAAATATATTATGTCTCCTGCAGTTGTAGTTGTAATATGTAATTTAATTTAATAAAATACTGTATACAGTACTATAATAATTTAATTTAATAAAACGACTGCACTTTAAAGAATTAAGGTACTCACCAATAATGAATGATTTACAGCAGCAAGGAGAAATGAATACATTATGCTCTTGGATTGGCTACTTGTAAACCTCCTGCCCATCTGCCCCCAAATACAGAGGATATTGGCGGTTTCTGTGAAGCTGAGGGGTTTTCTGAGAACAATTATTAGTTAGGTTCTAAGGAAAAATCCCGAACGACTGAGGCTGTGAACTCTGAACCGCAACTTCGTGGGGGTATACTGTATATAATAGTGCTCATCTCTCACAGAGCACCAGCTATGCAGATAATGTCAGTATACAGGAAAATAGAAATTATTTTTCTTGGTATTCATTGCTTGTTCTGAGATGATTTCTTTCTAAAAATTATTTGATTTCAGTTTATACTTTTATAGCACAATTTATACCTACCACTTCTTTTTCTTCTATCAAGGATAATAACTAATTAATTGTATGAATTTTTTAAGTATTTGTCACTTTTCAGCCCTTAAGTTAGACAAGCACAAAATATATGGTTCTACTCCATATAGTTTAGTTATTTTGCTTCTGTTTACTATCTGGCTATTTTTGCCACATTGTTTAAATGCTTTTGTTCTCTGTTTATCCTTTATATTGTCGTGCCAGTTATCCAACTGATTTTGACTGAAGGGATTTAAATGTATACAACTTCTCATCATTTAAAAAGAATAATATCCTCGCCAATCTTTTAAAATTGGTATTGTTTTCAATATGTGAACATGAGTTTCTTGAAATATTTTCTTGTCATTAGCATTTGTGCTAATTCTATGCATTTAATTGGTATATTACAAGACAACACTGATATATAGCATGGGTGTATCTTACGAACTTTTTAATCTTTCTCTGCATGACTAAGAACTTTTTAAAAAATTTCAGAAATTAAAGAGTCAATGTAGTTTTGGAAACAGCAGTGGCTAAGAGTCAGGATATCTGAGTTCTATCGCCATTCCACAATGAGGTTTAGAGTCAGATTGTTAACAGATACATTTTCTTCACTATAATGAGAAATTTAGAAGAGCTGATTCAGGTGACTTTAATGTTCCACAAAACAATTTTTGCTACAGATATAAAATAAATATATTCCAGATTGACACCAATAGTAAAGATTATTTTAAACTGAATGTTGAAACATACTGACAATTGCTACATTCTTGATTTCAGCAAAGATCACGTGAAATGTTACTGATAACAAATGTTCATATGAGACCCTTCATTTCACGGCCTTAATCTTGACATCCAGATAGGAGTTACATGGCTCTCAATCTCTTTCTGCAACTATTGTAGTTATTTCCAATGCTAATGTTGGTTCCATTTATAGGAAATGTGCCTTCTGTTTTATCTCTGACAAGTTAAACATGTCCACTGGAAAGAAGGTCATAGGGGACCGAAAAAAAAAAATCATACTATAGGTTAGGGAAAAGGTAATGCTTTTTCCTTTGTGTTAGAAGCAGGTAATCTGAACATGATAATCCATCTTTTCTAAGGTTACATAAAATGAGTTCAAATTGTCCTGAGCCATTAAACTCTTTAAAAAGGTACATTTTTGACTTAAAATTTTATTGTTTCCTCCATCTTGAAGACTAATAGGATTATTGTCCATAGGCACTGGTTCTGAATAAAATGTTAGCTATCTGAAATTCATGCACATGGCATAGAGATGAGTGGAAAAAGTATTTCAAGGTGACAAAATTCACTATTCTAAATGTATCCCCAAGGGAGGTTAGAGACACTAATATTACACACTGCACAACCCTCTCCGCTAGGTGCCTGCATAATCACAGCATTGGAATTGACATATTTATCATAGACAATCACATTGGCAACTTTCTGCAGCTATAAATCATGTGTAGGGCACCTATAATATTTTCTAGATGCAGAGACATGACACTTAATCTTGATTTAATCTGCACAGGATAAAGCCCATGGGACATTCATATGGAGTCCTCAGGTCTGGGTTATTGTATGACCCTCCAAATTCCCACAAATCAGCAAGCCTCTTTGAGTTGGATGAAATCTTACCTGTATATATACTTAACTTCTTAGACAGCTGTTTTAGACAAAGAATTCTGGGAGGATGATAATTTTTTAAAAAGAGTTTCCAAGATAAGTTTATATATTCAGCAATCATTTACTGTTCATAATTAACACTTTTCTCATGCACCTTATTTACTAGCTATTGTTCAATGAACTTTAAATGCACAATTTTAACTAATCCTTATAACATCTGTATCAGAGATATATTTGATCATAACTTTATAGATAATAAATCTGCAGCTCAAGAAATTTAAGGTTTAATATTAACTAATATTATACAAAAATAAATATATTTAAATGGATACAAGTATATTTTTGAGCTGTATTTTTAAAAAATTCCAACTGTTTTATTTTTTGGCTCTGTGATACTAGGTAACAGTTTTAAATTTTCAGTGGCTCAAGTTTCTCTTTGATAAAATGAGAGTAATAATTTTAGCTAGCTTAAAAGTTGTGAACATTACACAGGTTGCAGTGAACCTATTAGAATAGCATTGACTCATAATATAAACTCCATATGTTAAGATTGCTCTATATTCAATCCCTAAACCAAAATGAGAAACTTCTCATTTCTCTCTTCTCTATTAGGTGGTGTACCTCCTGATTATAGGGACATAGTTTACATCATACCAAGCATACAACAAAGTGGATGCTAGATAAAACTTCACTAAGGTAATACATAAATGAGCATGATGCCTCTTTTTGAAGGTGTTATGTAACCATGGAGGCGCCAGATTATCCGTCATTGGAAAACAAAGCAGTATGTACAACATGCCTCATGTCCTTTTCTGATTCCTGTGGTTTTTAAAAAAATATTGTTTTGTGACATTTATATTCATTTATAATATTTTTTTCTTAACCTGAGACTTTCTGTTCAGGGTTAATTAATGTTGCAGTCATTTTGTCATCTTTGAGATGGCAGTGCCCAGCTACCTGTTTATGATAGTCAAACTGAACCAAATACATAACAAGTATGAATGAAGCTCCTATTTGCCTCCTACTAAGTGCTTGGCTTTATGGAAAGGCGCTTGGGATGAGTTGTAATATCAGTTAGAGCCAGCCGCCTCTCCATATCTCCTCTATAAGTTCAATGGTTAGCAGATGTTACAATAAACAATTATATTAATGTTCAGGTGAATTTCGCCAAAGCAAATCAGAAACTAAATTCTTAGGTTTGTAGTACTGATATATTCTGTATTGAAAGGACTCTGGTATATATTACCAGTAAGGCTCCTACCACCATCAGAAAGGTACACTGCTACAAAAAAAGAAAAAGAGACATAATGAAGTAAATGATGGAGTTCTGCCAGGTAATTTGTTCATCAAATTCCCCTATTTCATGTGAATAGGACAAGTACAGGATTCTGTACAAGTCTGTGTGAGTCTGCAACTGATATTTATTTCTTACATTTCTTGCAATTCAAAATCAGTTTTCCAGTAGATTAAATATCTGGTGAGGCCTTACTTCCTGGCTTGTAGATAGCTGCCTTCTCTTGGTCTTTACATATACCTGGAAGATAGAACACTCTCTTACTTATAATGCAACAGCTCATCATTAATTAACTTCACAAAGTCATCTAAAAGTTGATTGCTTTCTAAAGGCTCCACTTCCTAATACTATCATTTGACATGATAAATTTTGGCAGAATACAAACTTCTTGTCCATAGCAATCCCCCTTTAAAAATCAGGCAATCACATGGTAACATTTTAATAGAAGGCATCCTTACTCTTTGCAGACTTAGAAGTGCAGTACCTATATATAGTATTGCTAAAGTAAAAAGGTCACTAAGGCATTCAGATTTGAATTAGACCAACATGGCAGAGAATCCTGTTCTAATGTTTTCTATCACTCCTTGTCAGTGTGCAGTTTATGTTTGACTGTGTCTCTTTGTTACTGAAGTTGGTGGAAACCTTCGATCTAAGGTCAGGGAGGTTAAATTCAAAATTGTCATTTTGAGAAACTCAAAACCTTTTTAGTTATTTTTTGAAAGTATACCTCATTTTCAGAAGAGCTTAGGTGAGAGTCTTTTTTCAAAGACAGTGTCTTGCAATGAATAGAAACCTGGTGGAACTTAATCATGTTTTGAAGTGGTTTTGCTTTCTAAGACTGCTGAGTAAAAAAGCAAAACAAAACAACAATGAAAAACTTTTCATAGGAAATTAGAATATGTGACAATGGACAAAGGTAGAGATGTGACCAAAGCCAATAAAAATATATACTCTGAAGATCAAAACAAGTGCTGTGGGGAAAGAAAGTCCTCAGTTTTATGTTTCCCATTATTCTAGAATTACCAAAATTACTGTAATTAATCAATCTAACATAGCCATCACTTTTTATAATTAATATGTTTTGAGTAACAGAATCCAAAATCTACTCTCTTAATACATTTTCAATGTATAATACAATATTATTATGTGGTCCTCCTTCTATTAGATCTTTAGATTTATACTTATATAACACTTCATCATTTATGGGTTCATACACATTAGGTCTTTATTCATGTCTTTGGAAGTGATGTCCATGTTTTGTTTCCACAGCTCTGTCTCTGGCATGCAATTCCTGTTATATAATGTGTAATACATGAAATAACATGTAGTAGACATAGAAGTCTATCCACAGCATGAAACAGTCACATGTGTGCCTAGATGCCACTTATTTTCTGACATATCCTTTTTGATGAGTTGCTTTCCATACTGTGCAGAGAATCAGACGGTGATCTGCCTAAAACCTAGGTGGATTTTGCATGAAATCTTTAAATTGTAGGGGATCAGGCTTCTGCCCCATTCCTGACTTTATTTTTTCTTATGTATTCTTACAATTCTTGAGTTTTCCTGCAAAGATTTTTTTTTTTTGCTTTGGTATGCAGTCAGTTTGAGTATCAATTTCACATTATACATTGTAAGTCTGTTGAGGCCGGATGCCTGGCTTCACTGTGTTTCCTCCACAGTGCTTAGTTCAATGTCTCATAGATATGAGAAGTTGGTAAATTGAATTACACTGATAATGATCACAAAGATTGAGAAAGAGGATGCTTTAAAAGATTAAAGAACTCAGATTGTTTATCTTAAACAAAAGATCAAATGCTATTCTAAGAGTCTAAAAATCAATGAAGATATTTATATTCTAAGTTGGCAAATGGGAGGTCTTGGGATGAGATGATTACCAACTGTTCATAGAGATCTTTTTATAGTTTTTATCAGAAAGGCCAAGGACTTACTATCATTCTGTGGTCTTTGATTATATGAACTATATATTTTTGGGCAATCATAACTGTTTGGCTCTTTAAGGCCCAAAGAGTTCTACCCTAACTTCTGCATGCACTTATATTTGGGTAGCTATTTTTTACATACAGGCTCACTTATTGTGCATAATTGTTCTGAATTTTCAGCCAGATTTTCCTGACAAATTTATCTAGTTTACTAATTTTTACTGAAACTCATACAATG
The DNA here is from genome assembly GCF_053883595.1 of Heterocephalus glaber. Lineage (NCBI taxonomy): Eukaryota > Metazoa > Chordata > Mammalia > Rodentia > Bathyergidae > Heterocephalus > Heterocephalus glaber. The sequence continues at coordinate 13,359,960 of NW_028258294.1, forward strand.
TATTATCATTTCATTACATGTATATTATCAGTTTTATTCAACAAATATTGAGTACCTATGAATCAGAACATCAGTGATATGCCAAAATTCTAAAAATGAATCAGGTGTAGGCCCTTATAACTTACACTGTTTGAAATGCTAATGTCTAGTGAGATAAAATCAGTATGAAAAATTACAACTCAATAAGTATATGATAGAACAATTTAATTATAGAACACATAATAAGGAGGAAGTAATTTATGTAGGGGTTTGTATTTTTGTATTGTTTAATGGAATGTTAATTTGAACAACATATAGTTTTAAATTTTCTAGTAGTCCTGTCAAGAAATAAAAAGAAGCAGATAAACATAAATTCCACCATACATCTTATTTTAACTCAATACACCAAAATATTATCATTTCAATATATAAACAATATATAAATCATTACCGAGATAGTTTACATTCTTCCCTTTTTTCAAATTAAGTTTTTGCATCTGAGATGAATTTTATACTCCCACTGCATCTTAGTGGAGATTAAGTACAATTCAAATGCCCAATAAGGACCTGCAGACAGTGGGTATCAGATCAGACAATTTACAAGCAGAAATTTATAGAAAGCATTTTTAGATAATTTATAGCATTTTGAGATTTGGAGGCTGAAAGGAGATTCTCAGATACAAGAGATAGAATGGGGTAGTAATGACTTGGGAAGAGCACATGCAAATGTATTGACCTAAAGTTTCCTATAAGTGTTACAGGGACTTGAAAAAAGGTTGAGGCCAAAGCTTCTCAATTATTATTGAAGACCTATGAAACTAAATTTATTAGCTAATAACTCATTATAATATTATCATTTTGTTCCTTTATGTCCATACTTACAAGTACTTATTTCATGTAATGTAATGCTGTATTTATTTCATGTATTATCTTGTTTAATCCTTGCAATTCTATGAGAAAAATGTCATTATAACATCCCACATTATGGATGACAAAGCAAAGATAAGGAGACCAAATAATTTGCCCAGTTGAAAACAACCAATAAGTAGAATGAAAAAGAATTTGAGTCCAGAATGTTTCTCTTAATATCTGTGCTGTATTAATTCTATAAAACACTCCAATTGCTATACTATGTAGACTCAGAACTGAATTTAATGTTCTCTGTAGATCATTAGAGGCCACATATTTAAGAAGTATCAAAGTAGTAAAGTGAGCTAATGAGGCAAATTTGTTTTCCTAGCAATAAAAATTGATTGAAGAATAAATAAAATCCAGTTGCAAAAACAAAGGTAGTAAACTTTACATTATACTTTAGAAAAGTAATGCATGGTATGTACATAATCCTTAATAATACTTTATTAATAAGTGAAGTATATACATTGAAAATTTTATTTCACTCAAATAGTATCTATCAATTTTCTGAAAACTTAACTGAAAAAAATACATTTATGTTGTATTTATGAGATACCTAAAATGTAAAGTTTGGAATTATAAGGATGAAAGAATTATAGCATGTAAAGATATGTCCAAAAAACCCACTTCTGTTACTATATCAATATCAGGAAAAAAAATATAGACTTTAAGAACCAAATAAAGAGGAACACTTCATGATTACAAATTAAGTTTAGTAGGAAGGTATAGATTTGTAAAGTTTGTTTTAATTACTTAAATTCTTTTATTGGTACATTTTAGGTATACAACACATTTACATATCTCATTGGGAACTTGTACCTTTACATGATGCATCTTGGTTCTTATTTTTCCCCATTCCTAGCCCTCCCATCACTGCCTCTGACCTTCCCTATTTACAAAATCTTTATTTCCATTTTTTTCCATTACTTATCATTTTTTCTTTCCCTTCATTCCTTTCCCCTGCACCTCAAACTACCACTACCCCTAATGACATTGATCACTGGAAATTTGCACCTTTACACAATCTCTCTTGGTTCTTATTTTTCACCCTTGCCCAGCCCTCCCTTCAACCCCTCCATCCCTCCCTATTTACAAAGATTTTTGTTTCCATTTTTCCATTTTCTTATATTAATTCCATTCCCTTCTCTCCTTTCCCCTACTTCTCCCACTTCCCCTTCCCCTTTGGCCCTTTTCTTCCTATTTCACATTATCTATTATAACTTTTAGTCCTTATTTACACTTTCAGTTTCTCACACCAGAGAAACTATTCGGTATTTATACATGTGTGTTCTATTTATTTCACTTAAGAGTATCACCTCAATGTGCATCCATTTAGCTATAAATGTCTCTAATTTCTCATTTTTTTGGCTGAATAGTACTCAATTTTATAAAATAAAATGCATTTTCTTTATCCAGTCTCCAGTTGATGGGCAATTGGGCTGTTTCCAAGTTTTAGCTATTACAAATTGTGCTGCTATGAGCATGAGTGCACATATATCACTGTGGTATGTTTCTTTTAATTCTCCAGGGAAGATATCCAGCAGGGAAAGAGCTGGGTCAAATGGGACTTTCAGTCCTAGTTCTTTGAGGTATCTCCACACTGATTTGCACAGTGGTTGCACCAGTCTACACTCCCACCAGCAGTGGAGCAGGGTTCCTCTTTCCCCACAGCCCCGCCAGCATTTGTTATTGGTTGATTTCATGATAGCAGCCATTCTTTCTGGAATGAGGTGGAATCTCAGCTTTGTTTTCATTTGCATCTTTTCAATGACCAGTGATGTTGAACATTTTTTCATATGTTTATTTACTATTTCTACTTCCTTTTCTGAGAAATGTCCATTTCAGATGCCCATTTTTAGATTGGGTCTTTAAATTTGGGAGGTCTGATCTTTTTAAGTTCTTTATAGATTCGAGATAGTAGACCTTTGTCTGAGGAAAAGAAGGTGAAGATTTTTTCCCACATTGGGGCTTGTCTGTTCACACTACTGGTGGTTTCTCTTGTTGTGCAGAAGGTTTTTAATAAGAAGAGATACCACTTGTTGATTATTTGTGCTAGTTCACGGGCAACTGAGGTTTTGTTCATAAAATCTTTTCCTACACCAATGTCTTCAAGAGTTCTACCTAACCTCTGTTCCAGCCATTCAGCATTTCTATTTTAATATTTAGATCTTCAATTCATTTTGATTTTAGTTTAGTGCATGGTGAGAAATATAGGTCTAGTTTTAATCTTTGGAAACTTGAAACCCAATTTTTCCAGGACCATTTATTAAGGAGGCTATCTTTCCTCCAGTGAGGGTGTTTGGCTCCTTTATCAAAGATGAGATGGCAGAGTGTGTCTGGAGTTGTTTCTGCACCTTCTAATCTGTTCCACTGGCCCTCAGGTCTGTTTCTTTGACCATACCATGTTGTTTTTATCACAGTAGTTTTGTAGTTTAGTTGCAATTTGGGGATTATGATACCCCCTCCCATGTCTCTGTTACCTAGAATTGCTTTTGCTATCTTGGGTCTCTTCTTTCAAATGAATTTTTGGATTGTTTTCTCAAGGTCCGTGAAGTATGCTGCTGGGATCTCAATTGGAATTTCATTGAATCTCTATAGGACTTTTGGAAGTATGGTCATTTTCACTATATTAATCCTTCCTACCCGGAAGCGGGGGATGTCTGTCCATTTTCTGATACCATCTTCAATCTCTCTTTTCAGAGTGCTATAGTTTTCAGAGAAGAGATATTTGATTTTTTTTGTTAGATTGATTCCTAGGTATTTCAGTTTTTTGGATGCTACTGTGAAGGGAACTGGTTGCCGTATTTCTCTCTCAGTGAGTCTGTTATTCATGTAGAGGAAAGCTATTGATTTTTGTGTGTTGACCTTGTAACGAGATACTTTACTGAATTTGGTTATTAAGTCCAGAAGACTTTTGGTGGAGTTCTTGGAGTCTTCTATATAGAGTATCATGTCATCTGCAAATAATGACAATTTGACTTCTTCATTTCCTATCTTTATTTCTTTTATTTCTTTCTCTTGTCTAATTGCCATGGCTAATGTTTCCTAAACTATATTGAATAAGAGTGGTGATAGTGGACATCCTTGCTTGTTCTTGATTTTAGTGTAAAGGATTTCAGTTTTTGACCATTTAGTATGATACTGGCTGTTGTTTATTCATAGATGGCTTTTATCAGTTTGAGGTAGAGACCATCTATTCCAATTTTATGAAGGGATTTTATCATAAATGCATGTTGGATTTTGTCAAATGCTTTCTCTGTGTCTATGGAGATAATCATATGGTTTTTGTCCTTGGCTCTATTGATATAGTGTATTATATTGATTGTTTTGCATATATTGAACCATCCCTGCATCCCTGGGCTGAATCCCACTTGATCAGGGTGTATGATCTTCTTGATGATCTTCTGCATTCTATTTGCCAGTATCTTATTAAAGATTTTTGTATCTATGTTCACTTGTGAGATTAGCCTATAGTCCTCCTTTTTGGTTGGGTCTTTCTCTACTTTGGGGATCAAGGTGATACTTGCTTCCAGGAATGAATTTGGGAGTATTGCTTCCCTTTCAATTTCATTGAAGAGTTTAAACAGTAGTGGCAGCAGTTCCTCTCTAAATGTCTTGTAGAATTCAGCAGTGAAGCCATCAGGGCCCGGGCTTTTCTTAGTTGATAAGTTTTTAATTAACTTTTCAATTTCATTGGTTGATATTGGGTTGTTTAGAATTTTTAGGTCTTCTTCTTTCAACTTTGGTAATTCATATTTGTCTAGGTATCTGTCCATTTCTTCTGTGTTTTTTACCTTATTGGTGTATAGGTTCTGGAAGTAGGTATTGGTGATCCTCTGGATTTCTACTGGGTCTGTTGTCATTTCACCCTTTTCATTCCTAATTGCATGGATTTGGGCCTTTTCTTTCCTTTTTCTGATAAGGTTGGCTAAGCGTTTGTCAATTTTGTTGATTCTTTCGAAGAACCAGCTCTTGGCTTCATTGATTTTTTGTATCATTCTCTTAGTCTTCATTACATTGATTTCTCCTCTGATCTTTATAATTTCCTCCCTTGTATGAGCTTTGGGGTTGTCCTACTTTTCTTTTTCTAGAAGCTTGAGGTTCAGCAGCAGGCTGTTTAATTGGGCTCATTCTGTTTTCCTAATATGTGTATTCACTGCTATGAATTTCCCTCATAAGACTGCTTTCATTGTGTCCCATACATTCTGATATGTTGTATTGTCATTTAATTGAAGGAACTGTCTGATTTCTTCTTTAATTTCCTCTGTGACCCATTGGTTATTCAGAAGTGTGTTGTTCAATTTCCATGTGTTTATGAAATTTTTCAAGTTTCTTTTGTTATGGATCTCCAATTTCATCACAGTATGGGCTGATAATATACAGGGGATAACTTCTATTCCTTTGCACTTACTTAAATATGTTCTATGCGCAAGTATGTGGTCTATTTTGGAGAATGACCCATGTGCAGCTGAGAAGAATGTGTATTCTGATTTTGTGGGGTGGAAGACTCTGTAAACATCTCTTAAGTTCATTTGTTCAAGAGTTTGATTGAGTTCTAGTATTTCATTACTTATTTTTTGTATAGTTGATCTGTTTCTGACAGTGAGGTGTTGAGGTCCCCCACTACAATTGTATTAGTGCATATATGACTTTTCATGTCCCTTAGCATTTGTTTTATATAGTTGGGCTCACTAGTGTTTGGTGCATAGATATTTATGATTGTCATCCCTTCCTGTTGGATTCTTCCCTTTACAAGGATGTAGTGTCCTTCTTTGTCTCTCTTAATCAGTGTTGGTTTGAAACCTACTTGATCTGCAAAGAGGATGGGTGTTCCTGCTTTTTATCAGGTTACCGTGGCATAGAATGTTGTTTGCCACCCTTTAACTTTCAGTCTATGAGTTTCCTTTTGAATTAAGTGTGTTTCTTGTATGCAGCATATTGTTGGATTTTGCTTCTTGACCCATTCTGCCAGTCTATTTATTTTGATTAGTGAATTGAGACCATTAATATTGATGGTTATAACTGAAATGTATTGACTTACCATTGTCATGAATTTCTTTTTGTTGGGTTCTCCCCCTTTACATTTAATTTCTTGTCATGCCAGATAGGTTCATTCTGCTTTGCTACCTGGGGTTGTGATCCTCAGTGTCTGTTCCTAGGATATTGTGTAAAATTTTTTGGAGTGCTGGTTTGGCATTCATGAAGTTCCTAAGGTGCTCTTTGTCATGAATGTATCTTATTTCTCCATAAATTTTGAAAGATAGTTTTGCATTATACATCAATCTGGGTTGGAGGCTGTTTTCTTTTAGGACTTCGAATACCTCACTCCAAGCTCTTCTTGCCCTGATGGCTTGGGTTGAGAAGTCTGCTGTGATTCTGATGGGCTTTCCTTTGTATGTGATTTGTTTCTTTTCTCTAACTGCTTGTTGAACTTTGTTCTTCTGTTGAGTTTTTGGAATCTTAACAATTACATGCCTATGTGTAGATTTTTTTGATCAAGGCTAGTTGGTATCCTATATGCCTCACTTATCTGTATGTCAAGTTCTTTTCCCTGGCTTGGGATTTTTTCTGCCATTACTTCTGTGAAGAGTTTTTTTTATGTCATCTGCACTCTCTCCTTTTTCTTCTTTGACTCCCATCAGTCTTATGTTATCCTTCTTTGCATCATCTAGCAGCTGCTGGATTGATTTCTCATGTTCTCTTACAGTTTTGAAGCAATTTTTCTTTTCCTGGTCAGTGTTTGCAATCTTATCTTCTATATCTGCAATTCTGTCCTCACATTGGCTCATTCTGCTGCATAGACTTTCAATGGAGTTTTTGATCTCCTGGAAATCTATTTGCATCTGTTTTATCGATTCCATTTGTTTCCTACATTGGGATTCCATCATGTTCCTCAGCTCCTCTCTAGATTTATTAATTATGTCTTACACTATGAGCACAATCTCTGCTGTTCTCTGAGAAATTATTTCTGATTTCATTTTTTCCAGATCCTCTTTTGTTGCCAGTTTAGTGGGTCCAGGTGGTTGAGTATCAGTGTTCCATCTCCTTTCCCTTTGGGGTTGCTGTAGGTGATCTGGAAGTCTGGTTTTGAGACTTTTTGCCATGTCTTCTCATTTTGACTCAGGGGAGGGGGGCACGGTGCTATTGGCGCCCACTTGGCTCACCTCCTCAGAGCTGGGAGAGGTAGGACAGTGGTTCAGAAGACCCTTCCTCTGGGCCAGGAGCGATGTGATGGACAGTGGCCCAAATGACCTTTCCTCTTGGCTGGGAGTAGGGGGACGGATGGTGGCTGGGAAACCCTTTCCTCTGGGCCAGGAGCAGTGGGACGGTGGCTTAGAAGCCCCTACCTCTGGGCCGGGAGTGGCCTGTAAAGTTTTATCTAATTATATATACTCTAAAATTTTCAAGTAAAAATTGACAGAACTAAAAGTATAACAGAAAAGCGAATAATCATTGTGAGTTATTTTAACCAGTTCTTTCAAAAACTCACTGAGAAAATACAGATGTTAAAGCTATCACAATATAGAAAATTTAACCATCACATTGAACAGTCTTGACATATTGTACTTGACTTTTATGTAATTTTGCACCTTCTTCTAGTATTAACCACTCACACCTTTAAGTATACATAGAAATTTTGAAAAATTGATTCTATCCTTGATTAGGAAGCAGTCTCAATGAAACACAAATGATTTAAATTATAAGATTGTATTCATGAACCATAGTGAATGTAACCTAGAAGTCAATAACAAATAAAATTTTTGAAATCCCCATATGTTTAGAAATGTGTGTATATATATATGAGGAAATGATAATTAAAATTAATAATTTGTTTTAATATGTCCAAAGTAAATATATTAAGACTTGTAGAATGCAGCTAAAATGTACAAGAAGTAGAATATATGTCAATATTGCATACTTTTCAAAAAATGGTGTATAAAATAAGCTAAAGATTCCTCTCAAGAAACTCGAAGAGCAAACTTAACACAAAATAAAAAAGAAAATAATAAAGAGTAAAGTGAATTACAATGAAAAGAAACATAAAAATGATAAAAGTACTAAATGATGATTATTTGAGAAGAGGAGTAAAATCCAGCAAGCATCTGTTCAAAACAACCTCCACATTAAAACTTCACAAGTGGTAGAACAGTATTGACTCTCTGTTCACCTTTGTTTCTGAAATGGATAACATTAATTTTCAAGTTGAACTTTCTTTGTAATATTAACATGCAAAAAAGTTTTGAATTCGAGCCATGAAAAATAACACTTTCTATTTATTTCCTGTGAGTGTATAAATTATACACATATTTAATATATCACTCATTGTTAGACTACTGCTACTATTTTGCTCCCCTATGTTTTTCTCCTGCAGTCTTCTAGTGGGCAATTGTAGCCCACCTGGGATCTAAGAATGACATATTAGAGAAAATTTGGGCTGAAAAAAAATCTTAGAAAACTTAACAGACTTCATGATATTTTTAGCCCTTTAGAGACCATGTGATGCAACACCTCACATCCAGCTTAAAAAAATAGATAAATCCCTAAGACTTCTTTCAGATAGATTTCTTGCAGTTCAGCCCTCTCTTGTCCTAAAACCAACCTATATATATAATCATTTTTGTGAGTTTCTTGAAGAGTTTGAAGTTCAAGCTTTCCAAGGGTCTATCATCCTTGATTGAAGCTGTTTTGCTTCAAATCCCAGATAATATTTGCTTAGAAATCCCAGATAATATTTTATTTTTGATGACTTTTAATGTATTATTGATACATGTTATTCAACTATAAGTAACTGAAAACACTCATATTAGCTCTATGTACTTTAATCCCTGACACCAAAAATATGCTTAGGTCCATATGTATTTTCTTCCTTGATACCTGCACATCATAACACAGACACAGCATTTAATAATTCAACATGAAAATGCTGGATGGCTGAAAGATAGTGGCAGGTATAAGAAAAAAGAAGGGGATCTCTGGATATTCTCTAATAACAAAAAAGACTAAAAATAGTTTAAGATAAAGGGATGTCATCAGATAGCACATATCATAGATAAGGAACTGCAGTCTGTTGGTGCTTAAAAGCATTGCTGAGGAGAAAGATAAGAAAGGAAGAACCAAGTCAAGCATAAAATGTCCACCAATGGCTGACTTTTACCCTTAGAGTGGTTGGTATTGTATTTCAGTTATTCTTGGAGTATTTTGATCATATTAATTCTTGAAATTTAACAGAACAATAAAATAATTTTCAAGATTCATCTCACAAAAATTTAAAAGACTAGAAGCCTACTAAATAGCTACTCTTATTTTTAAGAATGAACTAAGATATTATAGTAGCACAAGGATATATGTAAAAGAAAATAAATCAAAATATTTATCCAGAAATATAAACCTAATCTGGATGTAATAAATGTGAAGAAATTATTTCCTTAAAAGGTACTATAGGAAAATTGATTATATTGAACCATATTAAAAGATATCAATTCCAGGAAGATGAAACACATATGAATGTCAAGACTATGTAAATTTTATAAATTACTAGGACAATTTTTTTCTGATATCATGATAAGAAAATATTTTAATGAAACTCAAGCAGTACAAACTATAAATAAAAATTTGATACATATATATAATTTGCCTACAGATTTCAATCACATACATATACAGTTAGGTACTTTTTACTAGTGATGAATAATGACGAATAACTCCAATGAAAACTGGTCAAAATTATTAACTCATTCTCTTGTTTGATGTCCAATAAACAAAAAAGAATATTTTAGCAACATAATTAGGAAAATTGCAATAAGACAAACTGCACTTACCTTACTGGCAAAAATTAAGAGTCTGACACTAATAATGTTCAGAAAAATATCTACACCATAATATGGGTCACAATTTGCTATTATCCTATTAAAGTTAACAATGAGCCTGGGGTAGGGCATGATAATTCCGTTCATGAATATGTGGTTAACAGGAAGTTTTGCACATATGCATCAAGAAATGTAAGAGCAACTTCAACGTGGATTTAAAGGGAAAAATACCATAGAAAACAATACTATGGACACAAGACATGTTGAAAAAGATAGTGATAGAATTATACAATGAAATATGAACCAGGAGTACAAGTAAGTGACTGCTGCACATATAAAATGAAGCTATTTGCACAATAATAGAATAGAATAAAATTTATAATTTGCAAAATGAGGAATCAAGACAGACAGATATAGATAGATAGATAGACAGAGCTCAGTATAATTTAAAACAATCAAGTGAATGACAAAACTTTCAGGATAACTGTTTCTTCCATGAAGAGGGAAGGGATGCTATTGGCAAATAACACAATGGTTCTCCAAAATTTTGGCAAGTTTTGATTTTATTAATAGTCCATAGTATGTGATTAATTTTACTATTCTTTTTTCTTGACAAATATGATTTGCATATTTTCAGTACACCACTAATAAAACATATGTTTTCAAAGAATTCAGAATGAACACAAAATATGCAGTCTGGGAGCAGAGATGATTTGAATTTTAAAAAACCCCTAATTCCCCAGTTTGTATTCTCTGAGAGAGAGCAAAGTCAATGTTAGCCAACACGGGGCATCCAGTTTCATGAGGGAGACACAATCTGAAGACTGAGTACAAATGGCTCATTGTCATCGCTATTTTTTCTTTTTATTAACCAAGCATAATCAGATATGCCTTTCCATGTAGAACAATAAAACATAGCTTTATCGTCTATAGTTTTTGATGAAGATCATAGGTAATGGCACATACACATGAACACACACACACACACAACTTTAAATCCTTTTTAGACAACTGTGTGGCAGACATAGTTTGGGAAATACAAAAGCCCAGGAGATCCCAAGCAAAACCAGCTTGAAGCAGAATTTGACCACGTTTTAACAATTTACTGAGTAAACGCTGACGGTTTAGTTTGATCTATATTTATATGATTTATGAGTTATTCTGCAGATGTTCTATGGTTAAATACACATTGTCCATATCTCTAACATTAGTCATTTTTGCTAAAATAACCTTTACATTTTAAAAAACTTAAATTACAAAAATATACATTTTAAATACAGGATTATTTCAAGGATAACATAAAGAATTCCCATATGTTCTACTCTCCAGTTTCCACTAATACTAACATTGCACATTCATATGGTATGTTTGGTCAAAAATTTTGTAGAATGTCTATTAGTTGAGACCTGTTTGTGTGCTTGAGTTAAATTGTGTGTTTTTTGGAAGAAGCTTACAGAGAGTTAAATTGCCATTTTCATCAAATCATTTTGAGGGTAACTTGATTTAACCCTGTTGATTTAACCCTGTTGATGTTATATTTGATCGCATAATGAAGATGGTGTTTGTCAGGTTTCTCCACCAAGATCATATTTTTCCCTTGTCCTCTGTGCTTTGTGGAAAAATGTCACTATTATAGTTACACAAAAGAATGCTTCAACTTTGTGAGATGGAGAATCTACACATATTATTTGGAATTCTTCAGAATGAAAGATTTGTCTATTATCTTCCATTTGCTATTTATTAATCATTTAGTGATATCAGTATGAATTCGTAGAAATAAATCTTATACTTTAGTTTATAATCCAATAACACTTCATTTATTGTGTTTCTCACATTGTCCCAGCTTTGTCAATTGGTAGCACTTTAAATTATTTCCTTTATGATGACATTCTCCATCATGTTTGTGTGTGTGTGTGTGTGCATGTATGTGTGTGTGTAGGTATTGGAGACTGGAGTTTGAACCCATAGTCTCTTGCATGCTAGGCAAGCACTCTACCACTGAAGTACATCCCCAGGTCTTTTTAATTTTATTTTGAGATAAGGTCTTGCTAAGGTGTCCAGGCTGGGCTTGAAATCTCAACCCTCCTCATCATCCTAATGAGTAACTGTGAGTACAGGTATGCAACAATACACCCAACTCTGTGTGTGTGTGTGTGTGTGTGTGTGTGTGTGTGTGAGAGAGAGAGAGAGAGAGAGAGAGAGAGAGAGAGAGAGAGAGACAGAAACAGAGAGACAGATCTTAGGTTCCAACACAACAAGAAATGCAGGCTTGTCTTGTATGTGTTCTATCCTGGTCCTAGAATTAACCATTTATGTCCTGGTTCCTTTTATTGGAGAATGATGTTAAAAGTCAATATGCAGGCATAGTTATATTTCTTAGTGCCTTTTCTTATAGCCCCTTTCAGCTAGCAGAGAAAGGAGATATATATACAAGTATAATAACTCATGTATATGTATATATTTATAAATATTTCTCTGTTACCATCAGTTCCTATATTTAGCCACATATGTAATTAATCTGATTGCTGTAATTCTAATCCAGTACTACAAGAATCACTGGAGACTGTCCTTATCTGAAGCCTCCCTTTCAAAGAAATGTGAAATTCTAGTCCCTAACATCCATCAACATTTTCTTAACTGTTTATTAATATCAGGATTGTTACCCAAACCCTCATGTGAAATAACTTTATCAATAACTTTATCAACTAGATAATTTGCCTTTACTTAGTCTTACAAACTCCAGTTTTTCAATATTACTTAGTTCAACGTAATCCTTTACCCCTTTCAGTGAGACTAATGCATTTGTAATATAATTTGATTGTTTTTTCATGGTATGCTTTCTATCCATAGATTCTGTGTTTTCAGAAACTATATTTTAATTTATATACATTATTCATTTATGGGCTGCAAAATTTTGTGGTTTCTGAAGAGTGCATAGTATTATGCATTAGTGATTACAGTATCATACAAAATATTATTTCTTCCCCCAAATTCCTCTATGAACTTTTTCCTCTCTTTTTGAAACTTTCTGCCTTCCTCCACTTTTGTGGTACTGATATTTGAACCCAAGGACACTCTACCACAGAGCTACATCCTTGACTCCCTTTTTTACTTATTTATTTTTGTTTTGAAAAAAGATCTGGCTGATTTAACCTAGCTGACTCAAATTTGAAATCTTCATGCCTCAGCCTCTCTCAGTAATGAGATTATAGGTGTGTGCCAAAACTACCACCCTGGGCTTTCGCCACTATTCCTGGCTTCTATTCCCTTTGTCTATTGTTTTATTTCTAACAGAATATATAATTATAAATTTAATGATATATGACCTTGTCATATTGGTTTCTCTGTTTAGGCATGTATACCTAAAATTCATCCATTTGTTTTTCGGGGAGGGTTTTTTTCACTCATTTAAGAATTTTCATATTTATTTTTATTTAAAAATTTTAAAGAATTGTTATTAGTGCATGTTTGCAGTATATAATGATTACATTAATCATGAGGAGTCGGTAAATTTAAACACATCTCAATTATTTTTACTTCCCCTTCCAGTCCCTTTCTTTCCCCTCCCTCCATCTTTGGGGCCCCTTCCCATTTGCAAAAGATCTACTGTATATCCCTGATTTCTACTGCATTTTATTATGCTTTTTAAATTACATGTTCTTTGGATTTCTCATATAAGAAAAAACACGTGCTATTTAAACTTGTGGCTCTGATTTTTTTAAAAATCCTTGAAAAATTTCATTATATGTATTTGCCATATTTATTTATAAATATACCTATCAAAGGACATTTTGGTTGTTTGATTTTTGGGATATTAGAAAAATGTTTCAAATATACAGGATTGTGCTCACATTAGTTTTCAGATCAATTAGATGAATACCAAGAAATGTGATTGCTAAATATTATGATAAAAATGGATCAACCTTGTAGGAAATTGCCAAACTGTCTTTCATAGATACATTTTGAATTCCCACTAACAAAAAATGATAATTCCTATTGTTCCTCATTCTTACAAGCAATCACCTCTGTCAGAATTTTTAGATTTTAGCCAATGCAAGAGATGTTTAATTTGCAACTTTGTAATATCAAGTTATGCTGGTCATCTTTCCATATGCTTATTGTCATTGGTGAGATGTTTCCTCACATCTTTTTATTGCTTAAATTCATGTTTATTGTGTAATTTTAAGAATTCATGGTACATTTTGGATACAAGTCCTTTCACAAGTGTTTATTTTGCAAATTTTTCTTCTAGTCACTAACTTTTGGTTCTTTTTACAATGTATTTACAAAGAGAAAAACTTCATTGTAATGAAATCTCACTTAGCAATTTTGTCTTTCACATGTTGTTTATTTAGTGTTATATCAAAAAATTCACCAATGATTCTAAAATCACGCATTTTTTTCCTACTCTTTTTTTTAGAAGTTTTATAGTTTTCCATTTTTCAGTTAGTACTGTCATCCACTTTTGAGATAATTTTATTAAGAAAGGCAAACTTTCAGGTTTATTTTATAATATTCTTTTGCATGTGAATGATGATTGTTTCAGCACCATATATGAGTCTTCTAATCTATGATCATGAGATTTCTTTTCAGTTATTTAGGTTTTTATATGATTCATCAGAGTTTTGTAGCTTTTAGCATATAAACTGTGTGTCTAGGTGGTTATATTTATAATTAAGTACTTCATATTTTCAGGTACCATTGTAAATGACTTTTTGAAAAATTTCAAATTACAACTTGTTACAGTTCATATATAAGAAAAATTACTTTTGTATGTTATTTTGCATCTTGGAATCCTATTATATTCATTTATTATATTAGTGTCATTAATTTATTATTTCCTTGACAAGTGGGATAAGCTGGCCACATGAGGAAAGTGGAGAAAGAAGCTAGTAACTGCCAGTAGCTCACCTTTTCAAGAGGTCATCATCCTGTGCTGCTATGATTTGAAACAGGTCCCTGCTATTGTGAACAGGGACATGCCTCAGATGGTAATTCTACATTATTCCCCAAATCAATATACCTTGTTTTAAAATTAGATATCAAGATCTCTGAAAGTCTTTTGGGACATGTAGTCAAATATGGGCTATTGGAGTCAATAAAATATACTAATGGACTTAGTGTAAATAATAAGAGAAAAGAGAAGAACTGCTAAATGACAGCATCATTTAGTGAAATTTGGAATATAGGACAAAGAAAATTGAGGTTTAAACATGTTGAGTTTAAAGTTCCAGTACAAACCAAATATAATACAAATTAATAAAATTCCAATACAAATCAAATATAAATACTGTGTAAATATTTTTTTCTGCAAAGTCTGAAATTAAGGAGCGAGGTTGGGGGAGTAGTTTATATTTGATAGTCATCCAATTATAGATGAGATTAAAAGCCAGGACTGGATGAGATTATCTGGAGCAAAAATATGGGTACAAAACTGCTCGAGTTCAAGGACTAAGCTCTGGGGGATGCAAATGGGAAAGGATTGAGTTTTGTAAAAAGGATACTAAAAAGGTCATTGGGGCAGGAGAAAAGAAAAAGTATGCGGTCTCTTGATGGAAAATAAAAGAAGCATTTTAACAAGGGATAACCAGTGTCTCAAATACAACAGTGTAGAGTGATCTTGCAGATAGCATATTTAGTGAAATAACAGAGTCAACACTTCGTTGGAATGGGTGTAAAAAGAGAATGATAGTAGGGCCAAGGATTTAGCTCAGTGGTTCTGCTGCCTGCCTCGCAAGTGCAAGGTCCAGAGTTTGAACCCTGGTACAAAAAAAAAAAAAAAAGAGAGAGAGAGAGAATGGGAGGAAAAGAAGTAGAACTATGAAGAATTAACACTGAAGAGTCATAATTGTAAGACGTATTGTAAGAAGAAATAATTTTTTATCTGTATATTCATGTATCCAAATGTAAAATGTACAAAATACATAAATAAAAATAACTATGTACATGAAGTTTAAGAATATAATCATAAAGTATATAAAAGCATATATAAGCAGAAAGGAATATATGATATCTATATAGGAAAATAATCTTAATATGACCATCAAGTTAAACACTCAAAAATTTCCACCATTTTAGCTTTACTTTAAAATATGAACATAAACATTTTTATTGATAAGGGCTCATATTTACCTGAAAAATCTAGACCTATCCTACAGTCTTTTAAAATATTTTATTCAAGTTTGTCAAGTGACTAATATTTATAATGTCTCTTTGTCTTTAATGTCATAAACCTCTTGCATCAAAAAAGCTAGAGTGTGTAATTTCTTATCTTTTCCCTATTCTGAGGTACAGGAGAGGTGCCTTTGTTATTGGACTCATGGCACACTTTGTATTTTGGATTATTTTTATGTGATCACAAGCAAGTTATTCCAAACAAAGAAAGGGCTATATTTTTCTTCCAGAAGTTTTAATTCTCAAAAAAAATTAAGGACAAGTTAAAATTTATTCACTGTTGCATATGAAGATATTTTCAAGCTGAAACATAAACCTCTCAGAAAGCCACTCTGTTACATTTTTATTTCACATTTTTACAGGACTTTTAATTTTTGAAAATTAGTAATTTTGGATATATGTACTTAAAAATTTCATTAGATAATTTCTATTCCTGCTTAAGTCCTTAAAAAATTGACAACAAAAATAAGTCTCAACATATTCTTGTTCTTTTAAAGCCTTATACCAGACTCCAAATTAATACACAAGTAGAGGACTTCTATTGATTAATACATCATTGATTGATAAAATATTGTAGACCCATTTTTCATTTATAATTACACAATATCATGGTTCCCTTATCTATTATGATCCCTAACACTACCTTTACCTGACCCATCATTAACAATGTTTACTTTTCTTTACATTATGTATAGATTACTTTTCCTTATAGCTGGAGTCTTGTATGATTTCCCCAGAGATGTTACAATGGATTCTAGACTCTAAGCCATTACTTTCATGAAAAAAGACCTCACAACTGTAGTAACTCAGGTTTATATGCTACATTTTCAGTGAAAGATCTATAGTAATGCATGTGAAGTGAGTTGAAGTTATAGATCAACTCATCACTGAATTATTCCTTGGGATTTGGTATATGGAACTTTATTTGTTCATTTCCAGGGCCAGGACTTAAAACTTAAAAAAACTTAAAACTTAAGCTTTCTGTCATATTTTTGAGCACTCAGTGCTGTGGTACTTTACAATTTTCAAAACTATTATATGTACTTGGAATTATTTGCAATAATTTGTACCTTCAACATGTTTGAAAAGTAAATGTATGATTTATTCTGTAAAAGCCTAGTTCACAACCCTTATTTTTATGAACCAAAACTCAAAAGTCTCTATTGTGAATTATCTTTCATATACGTAGAAATAAATTTTGATATATTTTTAACATTGATATAAAGGATAATAGTTAACATTTTGAATATTTTTTGTTTCAGAAGGATGAACACTTTAGATATGAGAAAGAAAAATTTACCCTGATTATGGACAGTTACCTTGATGTTTTTATGTTGGCTTTGTTGAATCACTGTATTACTACATGAATTACTACATGAATTCATCTTTTGATAAATTTAACTACCTTAGAGATTAATTTAAAAAATAATCCTTACCTTATAATCCTATGTAACCCATATTTATGTGTGTGTGTATAATTGGAAAAAATAAAGCATTTTCTGGGAATTTCTGTTGGGTTATGAATTCATAATAATATATATATATGTGTGTATATATATTTTATACACACACATATATATATATAATATAGATTTATATAGATTGCACTATGTTTAAATAAGTACTACACATGGAATCAGGCTCTGGAAATTAAAAAAATTAATACTGATGACTTAAAGATCTGAGCAGCTATCTTGTGGTGAAGACAAATTCATAACAATTCTATAGTACAAACACTTTTAAAAAGTTTTGAGAAAAGTATTAAAGCCCAGAGAAGAGAGAAACTGACTTGCACAGGAGAGTAACATTTGAATTGAAGTCTACTCCCTTATCTACCCCACCAAAATCATTGAATATCTTTGGAAAATTAGTTACTTCACATCCTAAAGAACTTAAAATGCTAAAATTCACATTGCAATTTTCCTTAATTTTGTGATTATAAAAGAATGTTCAGCATTTGGGAGCTATGGCAAAAGAAAAATAACTATAAAAAAGCTCCCTTGGAAAATTTATGGTTACTGTGAAGCCACATTTTTAAGGCTTTTTCTCTTGCCAACTTCTTTGCGACCTTAGCAATTTCTATTGTATGAAGATGATATTGGTGCAGAATTGCACTTACTTATTGCACACGCACTAAACTGAGGTTTCCCTGATTTACTTTATATTATTAGCTGAGTCAGTTACAGTGTGGGCATTTTTAGACTCACTTGAAATAGAATATGTCTGATAAAACTTTACTCTTTAATGAGCACTGTTTTTTTATTAATTTTTTTCTTTTGAAAAGTCTCATAACTTTAGTAGTAGTATAGCAGCAATGATAAGATTCTAGTTTAAAGTCTGTTTACATGAAATTTGCCTTACCTATATGTGAATAGGCTGAAAAGGGACCAAATTCAATTTTTCAAGTGAAGCTAGTAAGGATATAAATGTACCTTAAGTGAATTTAAAAACAACTACAAATAAATGAGCAAATACCCAGCCAAGCAACATTAGTAATTAGCTTTGTGCACTGACTATGTCTTGGAAAAAAATAGAAGGAAGCTGACTATATTTCGAATAACCTACATCGACCCACCTAATTGCCCACAGTGTTATACCCCAACTCAGGAAAGTTCACGGTGTCCAGAGAGTTTAATTGCTCTTTTTGAATGTATTGGTTTGCAGTTCACAAATGGAAATTAAGTGGGGAAAAAAAAGAAAAAAGATAAAAACAAGAGCTAAAACCTGATTATTAATTTCAAGCTGCTAAATTCCTATAAGCTTCTTTTCTTCTTTTCATTGATTTTATAGTAGTTCACAATTTTCCTGTGTGGGACAAATAATTCTGCTTTGCTAACCCAATTTAAATAGTACTGTTTGACATTTTGGGGTTATCTAATAATGAAGTCAACTAGGCAATCAGCTTTAGTATTATCATTTCATGAGTGAAAGGAAAAAAAATCTTAAAAGACAGGCTGGCTTGCTTAAATTTCATTGGATGGCAGCATTTCTCAAAAGCAAAGCAGTATTAGTGATGGAAAGTAGGTTAAAACATTGCTGGTTTACTAATAAGGAAATGTATAATTTTTTCTGTCAAATGTCAATGCTATCAAAAAAATTTTCACATATACAAAGTGCCAAAATTCTTCAACTTTGTAAATTTCTCCATTGATTTTTGAGTAATAAATTCAATAGGGGATGAGTGAAGCATTGAAAAAGATTACAGACTTTAAAATGACATATTAGTAAAAGAGTAAATAGCAGGAGGATTAAATGGAACAAAAAGGAGGTGGTATTCTTTCTTTAGTGAAGGAAAAGGAAGTGGCTCTCAGCACAGTTTAAATGTGTAATAAGGCACACTCAGAAGTACTGTTCAGTGACATTTAATGAAATTCTAAACTCTACTTCCTCTCATTAATTTGATTCATGGAGTCAGTAACAGGGGAATAACTGGCAAGTGTGGCCTGCTGTGAAAATGACCACATGTTCCACATCCGTCAGTTTAACATCTGAAAAAGAGGCCTAGAAAAAGCAGTCTCTTACAGGCCTCCCTCTCCTCCTTTCAGGCTGTTACTGCTCTGAGCTTCTTTGTGAGTTTGCCACACTGCTTTTACCCTAATTACCAGGGTATGTACGACATAAATGTAGACATTCCTCCTAGAAGAACCAAAATTCTCCCATTGCTTTAAAGTGTTTTCATGGACTCCAACATAAGTGCAAATTCCAATGACACAATGAAAGATACAACATCAGCTCTCCCCTTGTGGGGAGGTAGAAGGGTAGTAAATTAATAAGAAAAAATTATAAACTGAAAAGAATATTATTTTTTCTAATGTAATTTTTGCTAGACGAATACCTAAAATCAGAGATTTAATGAAGACACTAATTTGCCTCTAAAATTAGAAGGTATTTTTATCCACCTTTCATTAATAAACTTAACTATTTTCATCAAAAAATACTTAAATGGTACCATCCCTAGGAAATTACAGTTATCTCGCCAAATCTTTTCAGTGAAATAACCATGAATCCTAATCTCCTCCCTATTTTCTTCCTCTGAACCTAGAAAGAGATTAAATATCTGTTTGGTTAACTGATTTATTTCCCCTCTTCAAGGCTGCACTAATACAGCTCTCTGAACAAGAAAATATAATGACCCAAGGTCCTTGTCTAAAAGAATATAGGAATTTATTAGATTGAACAGAAAAGATTTTCCTGTCATCCAGAGTTGTTCTTGTTTCTTTCTGGCTGTTTTTTGTTTTGTTTTGTTTTGTTTTCTATACTATGAATAAAGCTAAGAATGACTTTCTTAATATATTTAAAATGGGTTTGGGACTATGATAGTTGATAAACAGCAGAATTTCATGTATATTTATTTTGATGAAAATAAGGGATTTAAAAGTGTATTATAGGGAGGAATTTAAGAGCAAAGAAATTATAAAAAATAAACTGCAATCCTAGCACTCTGGGAGGCTGAGGTAGGAGGATCAAAATTTGGCAGTTAGCAACTCATGAACTTTGTCTCAAATTAAAAATGAAAAGAGCTGGGGTAGAGGTGAGTAGGAAGGACTTTTGTTCAATCCTCTGTACCATAAAGAATTGTAGAGTTAAAGATTTGCCTGAATTTCTTCTCTTGGAATGGAGAAACACAATGAGATCAGATACAGAGCAAGTGCCATCTCCTTATTGGCAGGAATGTATATCTGTACTCCTCACTTTAGTATGATGTAAAAAGGCAGGATAAAGTCCAAGAGGAGAGAAAGAAAGATCCTAGGATGGATAGCAGGATAGTTGTGGTAACTCAAATAAAATTCTATAATTTATCTGTGCCTAAATCTTTGCAAGTTAAAAAAAAATCAAATTGCTGTCTTTATGTAGGAATTAGGAGTTGCTTACTTGAGGGGACAAAGGACAAATCTATGTCATGATGAACAGACAAAAGAGAAAATTTAACTTTCTGCAGATAATTCAGCCTGTATCTAAATATAAACTACTTTCTTTTCTATGTTGCCACAAAAGCCTACCTCCCCATTATCTACTCAAGGGAAAATCAGTGCTATGGATAATCCAAAATCAATTAAAAATACATTATATATTGGAGGATAAGTGGGGAGTAATTGTCATTTTAATTATTTCTGGCCAAATTGCAATTAGTTTGTGTTCCCTGAGATCACACCTGTTAAAAGATATGGCCCAAATGAGGCAGTTGGGATATGGAAGATAGACTTAATGTTCAAAGTTTCTTTAGAAAATATATAAAGATTTTAATTCCTGTAGAGTAGTCAACATTACATCCTCTCTGATCATGATTAGCTTGCAGGTAGAATTTTAATTGATTATATGTCTTTTCACATCTTTATGATTTTTTTTACAATGTTGATAGTTTGAATATAGCAGAGATTAGTATTGAGTCATAGTGCTGGGATACATTAGAAAAAGAAGGAAATGGTAAACTGTGATTAAAGAAGAGAGATAAAGGAAAAGGTAAAGTGTGAATAAAGGTTTTGGAAATGACACCCATGAAGAGACACAGGAAGCTGAAGGGAAGTCACAATGCCTTGTAGAATTATACTCTGTGTCTGTTAGGAGTGAGGAAGCTGAATCTTGTCAAGTGATCCAATGGTTTGTGCTTTGTTTCAACATGTTTTTTTCTGGAAGCAGTTAGAACCTTCCAGTTGTAAATTCAGAAGAGCATTGTGTGTTGAAATGGAGGTGGATTAATTAGTTTCATTCATTTAATCCATATTTATAGGATATCTACGCTGTCAATTGACTATCAAGTGACACATTAGTTTTAGACTCATAATCATATTAACTAAAATAGGGTAAAACCAATTCACAAATCATTTTAATCTTTCTTAAAATAAACTTAAGAGATGATAAATAAAAGTTGACTGAACATCACTGTTATGGTTTGAATCTAAAATGTCCCTAAAAGTTCATATGTTGAAATCTTAATTCCCAATGCAGCAATGTCCAGAGGTGGAGCTTTGAGAAGTGATTAGATCATGAAAGACCTTAACTTTAAATTGATGAGTTCTCGCTGAATGTTGTTTTAGGAGCTGGGGCCTAGTTGGAATTAGTCAGTCACTGGGTGCATGCCCTGAAGGGTATATTTTATCACTAACCCCCTTCTCAATGGCCCTCTCTCTGCCTCCTGTCCACCAATAAGTGAGACACTTTGCTCCACCATGCAATCCACCATGATGTTTTGCCTTATGACAGGCCGAGAAGCAATGGAGCAAAGTGACCCTGGACTGAAATTTCTGAAACTGTGAAACAAAATAAATATTTTCTCCTACAAGTTGATTATCTCAGGCAATATTACAGACAGCTAAGTTAGACAGAAATTAATATACAGTCAGAGAGGAACTGGGCTCTCAAGTAAGTCAGCATAAAAATAGAGACATCAGAATTGTGGCTGGAGTCACATCTAAAGAAGACCAGGCCTTAACATAAAGATGCAGTGCCAGGTCCACATGCCTCCATTAGGGATAAGCAGTAATTTGGAATTATTCTGTAATTTTCACCACCTGGTCCAGGAAGTCCAAATAGGTATCAGCTGCCCAGGTGGGTGACCAGAACATCTGGACACATCCCTTCCCTAAAATGTCTTTGTTCTTTCCATGTACCCTTGCTACATGACCTACTTTCCCATTGGACCAATATTAGCTAAGCAGGTATACTTGCAAGCCTATTGGTTTATTAGAATTTGTCCCATGTTGTACCCACATTGTGATTTTGCTATATAAATTACCCTGACAAAGAGTAACTCACTTCTGGGACCCCTCCTATCTCTCAGGAGCTATCTCTCAATAAACCTTTTCCTACTCTTAACCTTCTTTGTCCTTTGGATTTCATTCTTCAATTTCAGGGGACATGAATTTGGCATATCTAAATCTAGAAGGTTGGGAGTTATATTTCTCCTATATCAGTAATTTTTCACAGCAATAGAAAACTTACACAACTGCCAGTCACTACTATATAAGACATGTATTCCATAAATGTTTTCTTTATGATGGTTTCTTTATTCTGATGAAAGTGATAAATATTTGTGGGACTTTTACAGTAGTTCCTGTGATCTTATTCCTTCAATTCCACTTTTTCTGTAAAGTCATCCATGTGAGTTATTTTACCCAGAGATTTTTCAGGTTTTCAGGTACCAACCACAGGTTGGATATTCTGGGTACTTTTTTTTTTTCTGTATTAGAGATTGAATTCAGAGCTCTCATACAGAACTACATTCCCATCCTTTTTAATTTTTTTATTTTGAGACAAGGTCTTGCTAATTCACTAGGTTTCCAAGGCAGGGCTTACGGTTTTCTTCCTGCCTCAACTTCTCAGAGTGCTGTGATTACAGACACCCAGATGTGGATACCTTTGAGTAAGTGACTCCTCTACAAAAAATATCTTTTTAAAAAACACTTTGTCAATTTTATTTCTGGACAAAGGAAAATATTATTTTGAAATTTTAGCTTAACATGCTAGATACACTCTATGTAAGCCCAAGTTAGTCCACCGAAATTTCAGGATGTTTTGAAAAATCAAAAGCAAGTGTATTAACAAACTGTGGAGGCTAATGCTGACAGCCTGATTAGACTCCAACAGTTTACTTTCATTTTATTTTTTAAAAACAAGTACCAACAAAAAATAAAGATCAAAAAAGTTGTAAAATAATGTCATAAATGAAGCATTCCTAGTTTTTAAACTAAGACTTGGTCTCCTCATTCCACTGCAAATGCTCACTTACGGAGGGTGAGAAAGTTACTTATGAGTTAGTGAACACTACTACACCTTCTCTCCCTCTCTCTATGCAGTCTCAGAGTGTTGCAAAAATAAATTGGCAATTTAACAAATTGCATTAATCTTTTTTTACTTCTTTTTGAATAAGCATAATCAACAAACTACCTTTAGCACTAGATTTCTTTTGAAACCATTTAAATGAAGGAATTTTTTTTAATGATTTAAAGTAACCAGAGATATTTGCTATTGTTAAATTTGTGCTCTTTGGTCAAATGCTTAAAAGCCAATTGCTATACATCTGGTCAATGTATAACTTGTCTTACATTCTCTAGAAAAGGGAGAATTAGACTTGTGTGGGGAATGAGAATTAGACTATTTTATGGAAATCCTAGAAAGAATCTGAAACAAGCTTTATCCAGTTTATAAGCATATTGTGAATTATGGGGACAGTTGGTAGAGGGGAAGCAAATATAAGTTGTAAGTTTTGTATTAGTAATCACTTTACTATATTTTGAGATTAATTTCTAACTTTTTGGAAGGCTGATCCTGTATTGATTTGGGGAAAATAGAGTAGCCATAGACATAATCATCCCCCCATGAATATTTGTATCTAATGTAAATGAATATATTCTGTAATGAAAATTATTAGAATGTCTCTCAAAAATTCTCCAAATGAGTAATAGAAATTTTATAAACTGATTAATTTGAGGAAAAATTTAAATTTGTTAAAATTGGCAGTGATGTCTCAAATGAAGTATAGTTTGATGTAAAATAGGACAAAATATTATCAAATATGTGGAGAATTGAACTGAGGGATATGTTTTCTTCTGATCTTTAACATGAATACAACGAATGTTAAATAGGAGAGTGACTATACTTTCTAGTGGTCATATTTTCTGAACATTTCTTGGATTTTTATTATATTATTTGAAACATAAATCTCTTTGTTTTGAAGTTTTCATATACCTATTTTATTTCTTGGATGAGAAAAAATGTAAGAAATTCCAAGTTTTGTGCTCGTTCCCTCTATTTTTGTTATGTATAATGCTCCATTTAAAAACAGAATCCCACTTGATCAGGGTGTATGATCTTCTTGATGATCTTCTGCATTCTGTTTGCCATTATCTTATTAAGGATTTTTGCATCTATGTTCATTAGTGAGATTGGCCTATAGTTCTCTTTTTCAGTTGGGTCTTTCTCTGCTTTGAGGATCAAGGTGATGCTTGCTTCCAGGAATGAATTTGGGAGTATTGTTTCCCTTTCAATTTCATTGAAGAGTTTAAACAGTAGTGGCAGCAGTTCCTCTCTAAATGTCTTGTAGAATTCAGCAGTGAAGCCATCAGGGCCCGGGCTTTTCTTAGTTGATAAGTTTTTAATTACCTTTTCAATTTCATTGGTTGATATTGGGTTATTCAGAATTTTTAGGTCTTCTTCGTTCAACTTTGGTAATTCATATGTATCTAGGAATCTGTCCATTTCTTCTGTGTTGTCCATCTTATAATAAATGCTGGCAGGGCTGTGGGGAAAGAGGAACCCTGCTCCACTGCTGGTGGGAGTGTAGACTGGTGCAACCACTGTGGAAATCAGTATGGAGATACCTCAAAGAGCTAGGACTGGAAGTCCCATTTGACCCCACTATTCCACTGCTGGGGGTCTTCCCCAAAGAATTAAAAGAATCATACCATAGTGATATATGTGTGCCCATGTTCATAGCAGCACAGTTTGTAATAGCTAAAACTTGGAAACAGCCCAAATGCCCATCAACTGGAGACTAGATAAAGAAAATGTGGTTTTTTTAATAAAATGGAGTACTACTCAGCCATAAAAAATGAGAAATTGGAGACATTTATAGCTAAGTGGATGCACATTGAGGTGATACTCTTAAGTGAAATAAATAGGACACACATGAATAAATACCGAATAGTTTCTCTGGTGTGAGAAACTGAAAGTGTAAATAAGGACTAAATGTATAATAAATAATGTGAACTAGGAAGAAAAGGGGCAAAGGGGAAGGAAGTGGGAGGGCTAGGGGAAAGGATAGAAGGGAATGGGATTAATATGAGAAAATGGAAAAATAGGAACAAAATCTTTGTAAATGGGGAGGAATGGAGTGGTTGAAGGGAGGGCTGGGCAAGGGTGAAAACTAAGAACCAAGAGAGACTATGTAAAGGTGCAAATTTCCAATGATGAATGTCATTATATTGTATACCTAAAATGTACCAATGATTAGAATGAATAATGGATAAAGTAAAATAGGAAGAAAAGGTCCAAAGGGGTAGGGGTAGTGGGAGGGTCGGGGGAAAGGAAAGAAGGGAAAGGAAAAATGATGAGAAATGGAAAAAATGGAAATAAAGTCTTTGTAAATAGGGAAGGGTGAAGGGCATGAAGGGAGGGCTAGGAATGGGGAAAAAATAAGAACCAAGATGCATTATGTAAAGTTACAATTCCCAATGAGAAATGTAATTGTGTTGTATACCTACAATGTACCAATAAAATAATTTAATAAAAATAAAAAATAAAATAAAAACAGAAAACATATAAGTTTTTCTCAAAAACACCAAAAGAGGTGAGAAAGAAGTCTAGCTTAGTTGTACTTTGTCAGAAGATCAAATATTCTTCCACTGTGAATAATGTCAGCACTCTGTACAAAATTCTTTTTTTGTTTACAAGGCCCACATCATGTGCTCCAGCTACCCTGGCTTCCTTTCTGTCCTCATTATGTACCAGGTAGATTCCTACCTTGGGGTCTTTGTTCTTGCTATTTTCACCAGAAACTCTTTCCCCAATAATTATCTTGGTTAATTCCTCCACATTCAGCAGTCTTTTTGCCAGTGCCTCATATGTCTTTGAGGACTTTCTTGACTTTCTATTTAAATTTTACCCTCTCTCTTATCCTCTTTCTTGCTTTAATTTTCTTCACTTCACTTCTCCCCATCAATTGTAAGGAATATTTTACTTATTAATTCTTTTTTATTATAATATAAGCTGTATAAAGAAAAGTAATTTTTATCTGTTTTGCTCATTGGCTTATTCCCAAAACTTTGAAGTTCGCTTATCACACAGGAGGAGCCCAGATGTATTAGTTGAATGTTGTTCATACAACAACTACAAAAATATTCAAAGTATTTAATTTGGAACTTCTTAAAGACTGAACGTAAGCATTTTTATTTGACTAAAATACATTTTGTGCTCAGAAAGAAATGCTAGTTCTGGATACATTAACTTACGTATATAAAAAAAGTTTCTTGAAGAGGTAAGCGATACCTCCTTTCAGAAGAATTGGAGAAAACCAATATAAATAATGAAAAGATACATGTAGTCTACTTTTTAATTTGCTTTCTTATGCTCTAGGTTCTGCACATTTTTTGGGTATGTTTTCATTCTGTCTATTGAATTCTCACCTTTATTGAGTTTAAACTGTAGTATTACTTCCTCATATTAGGATATATGACACTAATTGCAGAAAATTATATTTTGTGTAATTTTTCATCCCTTTTCCCTTCCCCCTCTCTCTCTTTCCTCCATGTCTTGATCCCCTTCTCATTTTGAAAAAGAAATCTCTTTACTTCCTGTTATCTTTCGTTTTGCTTTTTACTTATATTTGGAGTTTTTTATATAAGAAAGACTGTGATTTTTAAATTTGTGCCTAATTTATTTAACTTATTATAATCTTGAGATGCATCCATTTGCCTTCAAAGGCCTCAAATTTATCCTTCTTAGTGGCAGAATAAAGAGAATTGAAGACAAAATGGAGAGAGAGCTTTTGCAAATGAGAAGGGGAGCAAGACTAGGAGGGACCAGGCAGGAATGGGAGAAGAAGGGGATGAAAAAAGAATTAAGATGTGTTATAAACATGTACCAACTCTCTCATGATAAATGTAATCTTTATGTACTGCAAACATGTACTAATTAAAAAAAGAAAATTGTAAAGCAATCACATTCTATTTTTATGGTTACTTTTGAAGTCTATGTTGGCTGTGGAAATTTTGACCTGACCAGTGTCCCGATAAAAGGAAATCCCCAGTATTCCTTAAAAATTCTCACATTTTGAAATGCCTGGCTCCCCATCACTCCCTACATACTATGACTCACATTATGCTATGTTGGGTGTTTTCAGTCTCCCTTATTGACCCCCTGGCACCATACTTTCTGTATGTACTTACACATAGTTTAGCATTTATTCAGTTCCAAACTTGATTCTCTCTGGGATATGTTTAATTATTTTTCTTTTGAAAATTTCATCTCTTTTTCTTCCTTCAATATTCTACCCACAATTTTCAAAGTAGAACCTCCTGGCTAGATTCAGACTCCAGGATATTTCTTCCAGGAAAATGATCTCATCCACTTTTTCAACCATTTTGTGAGAGCATTACTATATATATGTTCTTGAAACTCTTCAATCTTTAGATTAAGTACAAAATATTAATTTATTTTATATATGCTCCCATTTACACCTGATTTTATTGAATATAATTTAATAATGATCATACAAAATCATCTACAGCTTCTAAGAGCTTAGGAACATCTTTCTGAGCCAGTGCATTCCTTTTGACTTGTCTATGTACTCTATTCATATCTACAACTTTGCTGTAGAACTTTTTATTCACTCCTTATGCCTCTTTCTGTTCAATGGCCTTTGAGGAATATACTACAGTGACAGCAGGGTTTTCTAAACTCCTAGCTTTCTGGCAATGAGAAAGCTGGTTCTGTGCTGTACGGTCTGAAAAACTCTGTCATTGTTTGAGAAGGTTTTGAACTCAATGATTATTTCACCATCAAACATACTTTCTGCCTCAGGTTCCTCATATTTATGATTTAACCATTTAATGCTTCTTATTTTAATGATTTTTTACTTATTTAGTTATTTTATACCCATTATCCACTAGCCGGTCACTTCAGCTTATTCAGGAAAACTGACCATATGTACAGACAATCAAGATGAATCTGATGTTGAAAAAACAGTATGTGCATTCTTTTTTTAAGCTTTGGCAGTCTAAA
Source organism: Heterocephalus glaber (assembly GCF_053883595.1). Taxonomy (NCBI): domain Eukaryota; kingdom Metazoa; phylum Chordata; class Mammalia; order Rodentia; family Bathyergidae; genus Heterocephalus; species Heterocephalus glaber. Next base: position 13,388,549 of record NW_028258294.1, read on the forward strand.
ATTATTGAGAACAAACTTTCCTACTGCCCAAGAAACAGCTATAGATCACAGTCCTTTAAATTCAAATTTAATCAAGGAAGTATTTCTATTTCATGATTAACTTATGCAACTCATATACAATATGTTTGATTAAATTATGTAACCATCTCAGATTTAACCCACGATCTTATGCATGCTTATGGACCTTAAATGAATACTTTATGCTTTTGTTAGTCTCTCAAATTTTTTTTCCTGGCAGTGTATTTTTCCTCCAGGACCACCTTTAAAACTCATTTAACACTATGATTTAAATTCACATTGGGTAAATATTTGCTTCTTGGTGATTTTTCTTCTTTTCCTCATAGTTTAATTATGATATATTTACCATTTGTTCATTTTCTGAAAACTGATACTTTTTAGACTTTTAATAACATCTGCTTTATGCTTTTACTTTCACTTGAGATGTTATTCCTTTCTACATTACCTATTAAGATCATTTTTATTACTAATTATACATTTAAAATCTCACATCTTCATAATATGTCTTATTTACCTTGGGTAAGTTTCTTATTTTTTTTTTGAAAAATATTCATCCTCTGTACATGTCTTCTTTTTTTTTTTGGTACTGGGAATCGAACTCAGGGCCTCTTGCTTGCCAGGAGGTAGGTGCTGCACTGCTGAGCTATGTCCCCAGCCCCTTATACAGGTCTTCTAACAATTAACTGTGTATATCTTTATGATGTCTCTTCTATTTTTTCTTAAAATATAATTACCTTATTCTGCTATTATAACAATTTTGTGAGATCAGTTAGTCTGAATTATAATTATTTTTAGACCTCATAAATGCCAATATGATGTTTTGTAAAACTTATTCTCTGATAGTAGTAAGATACAGTATTTGAATTTAAATTTAATTTTCTTATACAGATATGTTCTTTTTAAAATTTTTCCTTTTTTAAAATTCTTTGCTACTTTGTCTTTAACATCTCTCTTTTCCACATTCATTATTCCTAAAGTTATTAACTAATACAAATACATGAAATCTAATGGCATGCAGAAAATTATATCTTCCTACAGCCATATTCTTGCTTATTGATTCATATAACAAAATATTGGGCTATTTTCATGTTTCTAGACACTCCATTATAACAATCTCATTTAGGAATAATATATAATCGTGATCTTATTTCTTTTTTTAAACTGTCACTCAATTTCACAAGTGTAGTAATCCAGTTATATTTAAAATTTTGGGGTTACATTCATCTTGTAGTGTTTTCTCTTATTTTATCTTTACTTTGATTTGTAACCAAGGAATTTGTAACATGGAAATGGAGCTATGAGTTCTTTAAACTTCCTTGAGTTCCTTCCTGTTTTGTTTCCTGTCCTTTAGGTTTGACATAAGGTCAAAAAGCTTAGAGAAAGAGAGACAATATAGGAATGATCCATAGTGTTATACTATTAGACATATCCACTGTCATGGCAGGCCTTCAGATACTGGCTCTGTCAAGGAGAACATGAGATTTTCCAATTTTCTACCTTGGTGATATGCTGTCTGGTAAATATATTGCTATGAATTTCTTCTCATACCCCTTCTACAGTGGGCCATCCATATAGTTTTATTACTGTGATTCTCTTATTGTAGCAGACAACCCTCCCATCCTTGGTACCTTCTAGATGATTCAAGCCACATTAGCTTCCCCTAAGAATTTCTTGCTTGCCCTGGAAGATAGAGGAAACGGAGTGCATCTATTTGACTATTCTTGACTATTCTGCACACAGTTTCTAGTTACTTCAACCAAACATTGTCTTTAGACTTCTCTGGGATAGAGGTAGGGTTCATTGTTTTGATTCATGTACTCCTCTAAACTCCTAACAATGTGTTTGTTACTGCCAAGAACAATAATGGTGTTCTATCTCTGCTGGCTGCATATTCCTTTCTTAAATCACTCAGTAAATATTTATTGATCACTAACACTATGACAATTACTGTTTGTTCTCATTACTTGGAAACATTATGGTGTAGAGATGCCAGATTTAGCAATTAAAAATATAAATGACTAAACTTGAATGTCATTTAAATATAAATAGTTTATTGGCAGAAGTGTATAATATTTCCAAGACTATTACAATGAAACTATCCATTTTCATCACAAATTAAGGCTTATTTGAATGTTCTATATTTTATCTGTCAATCTTAGTTACAGGAATAGATAATGCAGACACAGTCTGTCTTCCTGGAGAATATGTCTTAATTGGCAAAACAAAGCAATGAATAAAATATTTTAAAATAATATATTATACATTAATAAAGGATCTAGAAAAAATAAAAAAGGATGAAAAGGATATAACATGCAATGGGATGAAAACACTGCAATTTTATATAGGTTTAAAATGGTCCCTGGACCAAAAAGAGAAAGACTTGGGAGTAGATTAAAAGAAAGTAAGGTAAAGAGATAGATTATCCAGGTATCAGAAGAAGCAGACACAAGGGAAGTGCAATGGCAGCATGAGAGGCATATACAAGAGACAACAAACAGGAAAGAAGTAAGAAAAAGAAAAATGGGGCAGAGAGGTCCAAAGCAGATTGGGCTAATGTCCTGGGTCAGAGATGGCTGCAAAACAAGCCAGAGCATTAAGCTATTGTAAGGTTTTTAAATTTTACACTTAGTAAGAGTGTAAGTCTATAGAGTTTTGAGGAAAGAAGTGGTATGCATACGTTTTTTAAAATTTTATTTTAGTTGCTGCAGATAAATCAAAGAAAGACTGGGCAGGGGTGAGTGCAATGACAATGTAGAATGAGGAGCACTGCTATCATTTTGATAAGATTTGATAAAGGCTGAGAGTGGGAAGTAAGAGTTGCACAAGAGATGGGAAGAAGTAGATTCTGACTGAATTTTTAGAGAAAAATTATAAAAATTTTCTAACAGATTTGATGTGAAATGTGAGAAAAAGTAAAGCATGATTGTGATTATATTAACTGGAGAAACTGGAAGAAAGGTAATTGTATTTACTGTAATGGGAAAAGGCTGTGAGAGGGGTGTCTGAGTATAAGGAAATAAGGCTTCAGTTTTGAGCTTGTTATGTTTGCAATCCAGTTGCAGAGGCTGAATTTGCAGTTGAATTTACTCCTTAGGGAAAAGTTTTGGGATGAGACAGTACTTTGGGAATCTACAGGTTATAAATAGCATTTAACACAAAAAAGATATGATGAGAGACATGTCTTCTTTCTGGAAGGCATTTTTAGTTGCAGTATTTCTTTAAAAATTTGTTTTCTAAGCCCTCCCCTTCACCTGGGGGTGGGGTGACTACTCTCAATCCCTAGGGAGGAAAAAGATCCCTAGGAATGATAAGGGAAGTTCTCTTTTTTTCCCTAACACTAATCCTCATTCTGGAATGCACTACTTATTGATAATCTTTAAAACCCACTGAGAGAATGACTTTCATTCAGTGACTATAAGCATTATTTTTCATTTACAGTACATTTAATTCTTATTTCCTAATTTAAAAACCTCTCATTCCAAAGAGACATCAAGTGATTGAGTGCCACTTGCCTCCCTACAAGTGGTGATATTTCAGTGTATTATATCATTGAGATCATGGACTCTGCAGTCACACTTTCCATGACTTTATTTCATGGATAGCATTTAGTTAATAAGTTGATTAATATGTAAAATTTGTTGCACACATCTTAGTAGTGGCATGTAGCTAAATAGCTTGCTGATGTCCATTAAGTCTAAGATTCTCTAGCATGTTAAACGTTAGTATTTTCTGTAAATAAATGATGCTTTAGTCATTTTGATTACATGTACTTGCCAATAAGATGAAAAATTCCAATTTCAATATATTCAATTGACAATGTGATATTTTTATTTGTCTTTAGCAGTGGTATTCTCTTCAATTTGGACAACTTCTTATCATCAGGCCATACCTTAATTTTATGATCTAGTTTTATACTGTACATTCATACCTAATTAACAAATTTGTTTAAAAAATTCTCTAAATGTTATCCACATCTCTAAATTTTTAATTAAATGAAATGAAAAAATTTCTTCATTTGAATTAGGCAATCAATTTACTAAAAAGCTAAAATTTTCATAGAAACTAGATTCTAATATTAAGCCTGTGAAAGACTAGCTATATGTTAGTGAGCAAGTCATTTAATTTTTCTGAATCTTAATTACCTTATTTGCAGAACATGGAAGTTGAAATAAATCTATATTCTCTAAAACATTTTCCTCAGTTAGAATTTTTTATAATTCTATGATGAAAAAATTTCAATCTAGTCACCCTCTATAAATCCGCTCATCTAACTTCATCTTCTCACAGTCTTAGAGTATTTTCCTTGTTTCATACTATGAAATTACTTTCAATATAAAATAAAGATACCTTTCATATGGAATAAATTTCTGGGATAATTTAATTTTCAAGACCCACATTTGTGTATTAAAAAATTTATAAACAAACAAATATAGTGTCTAATAATTCAGTAAAATCAACAAATACATGCGTTGTGTTTGATTAGATTGTGTACATTAGCTATCATTTCACAATAAAACTATTAAGTGACAGGGACTTGGCATAAAATACAAAAAAAAATGAGAACATTGGAACTAATACCAATGTGAAAGAGTGATATTAATTTCATAAGAAATATTAGATAATTAGAGGCTGAAATACTTAGCATCCAAACTACGTTATCATTAAAATGAAAGATATATCCAAGGAAATGAAATAAATAGGCTCTGTATAATATAAAAAATGGTTGGCTAATTTAAAAAAAAAATCTCTTCCTTATGCCATTAAAATACATAAGTGTCATTAACAAAAAGTGAGTGTCATTCACGAGCCTATTAGTCTAGAAGGTGAGATGGAACTAATTCTTAACTTTCAGGGTACAGAGATGAAAAATAAAATTAAATATACACCGTCTCGTTTCTTTAAATTCCCCAAGGGGATTACCTGATGTATTCTGTTTCCTAAGGAGGAAAGGAATAAATCATTTGAGTGAGCTAAAGATAGCCCTATGAGGACAATGGCATCTTCTCTATTTTAAATCCAGAGAAACTGACAAAACAATAAAATGTAGAACTCATTCTCTTGCCTTTGCTGACAAGAGCACTTACTTTTCTTCCTGATTAGCTAACTGGTATAATAAATACACTGACCTGAGCTGTGATCTATAGTGAAAATAACCATTTTGCTTCTTACATTTTTAATTTTCTTTTTCTTAAATATTTAAGATGTGGTTTAAATATCAATTCTAACTTTCAATAAATATTGCAGGGAATGTTTATAGAAGCAGAGAACAATTATTTAAATTTAAAAGATGAGATGGGAATGTTTCCTAGGTTTTACACTTCTTATAAACTAAAAGAGGTCAAATCCCAGTTGGCCAATTTTACAAATTTTATTGTGTGTAACACTTTAAAGTCATAAAAGACATAACTTCTTTTTATAGTACTGATTCCTAAAGACTGATTAAATGAGAGTTTATTCTTGTTAGATTTTAAATATTTATCTAAATTTCAAACTTTCTTCTTGTCTATTCTTAATTCCATGTACTATACTACATTATGTTATTTCCAATATATCTTTTTGGAAAGTCCATGAGATTTAAAATTCCATAAATGCAAGAACTCTGCCTTCCTATTTTTATCACCATACATGATACTAAGTAAATACTTCCTGAATCAATGGAGTATAGTTTTATAGGTCTTGCTGATAGTCCAACATTGTTCCAGGGTAGAATGGTAAACTGCAAGTTAATATGAATTTATTTCATAAATTTTCACTTCCTGAACATTGTTATATTTTTTCCCCTCTTAGAATTAGGGAACAAAAAGTAATAATATTATAGTCAGAGTTCACATAGAGATTATATTTAACTCTAAATATATAATGTAAAGCAAAGATAACATATAAAATACCTTGGCTAAACCTCTTTTATGTGTAGTATTACTGAATTTTGCCTTTTTTAGTCATATATTATTGTATGTAATTGAATATTTAGATGACTGAATTCTGTAACCCAGTCTAGTGCATACACATGTCTATTGCTATAACATTCTTGAGAGGAAAAAGGCCAATTAAAGCTAAACTGCCTACTTTACTTTTAATAGCTTTAAGGAAAAGAACTCAAAAACAGTTTTCACTTGTCTAATAGTGAATTCTTAAACTTTGAGATCTCAGAACCCTGAACACTCTTAAAAACAATTAAAGATTTTTAAAGAGCTTTTGTTTTTGCAGGTTATAGCTAGTGATATTCAGTCTAATAAAGACCAAAACTGCAAGATTCTAAAATGTTACATATATATTAATTTATGAAAATAGTACAAAATCCCTTATATGTTAACTTAAATAACATATTTTTTGAGAAAATTAACTATTTTCCAAATAACAGTTCCAAAAAGTGTCATTATTTTTTGCTTTTACCAACTTCTAAACTATACTAGCTAGATTACCCTACCGAATATCCAATATATGGCAATATATTATTTTAAATTGAAGTATCCAGATAAAATATGTTCATATATATATATATATATTTATTGTGGGAGAGGACAGGAGCATTTTAAGTTTTTTCAGATAATTTTGTAAATCTTTTTCTTTGAGTCTAAATGTGACTATAGATGAACTAATATTTCATATTTTATTGCATAAAAAGCAAGTGGGCTGTTTTGAAACTTGAGAAAACAATGTTTTGTAGAATTTGCAGATTTCAAAGAAACATTTCATTATGAAATATTTAAAAATATTTATTACTTATACTTCTAGCCATTATGGTCTAAATATACTTTCCCACTAAGAACAACTAAAACTCCAAAACATGTATAATGACAAATATAAAGATACCAGGAATCAGTCAGTAAAGGGCAATAAACCTTAAGAGGTAGATGAGAAACTAACAGGCTAAACATTTTCCTACTTACCACTTGAAGAGAAAGCCATGGCCACAGCAGAGGAAATCAGGCTAAGTCTGGTCAAGAAGATGAAACTAAGAGACTAGGAAGGTCAAAGTTACTAGAATATTTAAAGCAGAGGTTCAAGATGGGGAGTGCTGTGCCAGGGATTTAGCTCAGTGGTTCTGCCACCTGCCTTGCAAGCACAAGGTCCTGAGTCTGATCCCTGGTACAAAAAAGAAAAAAAGAAAAAAGAACATAACAAACAAGCAAAAAAAATGGGGAGTGTAAACGGGGCAGTGGGGGGGGGACCTCGAGATATGTGCAGAAGGTCACCCTTAGGTTTTAAATTGAGAATTTATCAGTTATGCATGTGAGGAAACCACTCAAAGTTGCGCTAGAAATAGTTCTCTTTCTACCACCTAGAATGAGAAACCACATACTGCACATACTTTAGTTAGGAAAAAGGGAGGTAGCAGTGCAACCATTGTGGAAATCAGTATGGAGATAGCTCAAAGAGCTATCTTCCCCAAAGAATCAAAAGAATCATACCACAGTGATATATGTGTACCCATGTTCATAGCAGCACAATTTGTAATAGCTAAAACTTGGAAGCAGCCCAATTGCCCATCAACTGGAGACTGGATAAAGAAAATGTGTTTTTTTAAAAAATAAAATGGAGTACTACTCAGCCATAAAGAATGACATTTATAGCTAAATTGATGCATATTGAGGCCATACTCATAAGTTAAATAAATAGAACACACATGTGTAAATACCAAATACTTTCTCTAGTGTGAGAAACCTAAAGTGTAAATAAGAATTAAAATGATTAAAATGAATAATTGATAATTTGAAATAGGAAGAAAAGGTCCAAAGGGATAGGGATGATGGGAGGGGAAGGGGAAAGGAAAGGAGGGAAAGGAAAAATTATGAGAAAAGAAAAAAAATGGAAACAAAGTCTATGTAAATAGGGAAGGGTGGAGGGGGTGAAGGGTGCACAGGTAATGGGGAAAAAATGAGAACCAAGATACATCATGTACAGGTACAAGCACCCAATGATAAATGTAAATGTGTTGTTTACCTAAAATGTACCAATAAAAGAATTTAAGGAAAAAATGAGAAATTAGAGACATTTATTGCTAAATGGATGGACATTGAGGTGATACTCCTAAGTGAAATAAATAGGACATGTGTAAATACTGAATAGTTTCTCTAGTGTGAGAAACTGAAAGTGTAAATAAGCACTAAAAGATATAATAGATAATGTGAAATAGGAAGAAAAGGGGCAAAGGGGAAGGGGAAATGAGAGGGTTAGGGGAAAGAAAAGAAGGGAATGGAATTAATATGAGAAAATGAAAACAAAGTCTTTGTAAATAGGAAGGGGTGGAAGGATTGAAGGGAAGGCAGGGGAATGGGGAAAAATTAAGAACCAAAAGAGATTATGTAAAGGTGCAAATTTTCAATGATGAATATCATTATATTGTATACCTAAACTGTACTAATAAAATTAATAAAAATAAAGAAAAGGGGAGGTAGGCTTTGTAGAGATGGCAGTGGGATTTAGGTATGGAATGAATGGGGGAAGTAGAAGTAAAAGTGTGTAAGATGTAATATGTATATACACCAATTTCTCAATATAAATATAATTGTTGTGCATCACAAACACATAAAAATAAAAAATTCTTCATTTGGAGTATTACATTAAAGTTCTGGCTTAGTCAGGTTATAGAAAAATATTGTCCTAAAATAAACATTTCCTTAGTCCAAATAAAAAAGATTAAAAGCAAGACCCCAAAACTGCAAACTGTTTACAGGTAATTTAAGTATGTTGTAAAATAAAGTTTAAGGATACTTTCACAATTACAAAAATACTAAACCTTTAACAAGCTGACATTCAAAAATTCTCACAACCAATAAAAAATTACTAAGCACACAAAGCAATGGAAAAAAGAAAATATATCATAATATCACTATCAATCAATTGCAGCCTATCCACTAATAATGATGATGGGACAGTAGTAAAGGACATTTTAATGGTTAGAATTCCATTCCACATTTCATTAAGATATAGTAAATAGCATATTACCTAGAGATGTAAGCAACATAAGAAGATACCTGTATCAACTTATTGACTAAGTCTGTAGTTAAGAATTCACTTAGAAATTCCACTTGACCCAACTATTCGCTTTCTAGGTATTTTCCCAATAGAGTTAAAGACATCATATTACAGTGATACATTCATACCCATGCTCTTAGCAGCTCAATTCATAATAGCTAAATCTTGGAAAAGGCCTATATGTCCATCAACAGATGAATTGATAAAGAAAATGTGTTACTATTCTGCCATAAAGAAGGATAAACTTGAGTTATTTGTAAGAAAATAAGATGCACCCTGAAACCAAAATATTAATTAAAATAAATCAGATACACAAGGTTAAATATTGCATAATTTCTCTTATCTGAGAAATCCAATCCATAAATAAAGAGCAAAATTAGAAAGTAGGAAGATAGAACTTTTTCACATGGGAAGGGAAATCAAGATATATATGGATGAGAACGGTGCTGACAATTCCTAAATACTTTAAAATTAAGTAATATTGCTAAAAAATACATTTGTCATAGAAGAACTCAGACAAATAGCTTGCATTTCATATTAAGTGTAAATGAAATGTCTGGATACAAATAGTGGGATGCCACTGAAGTTGTACTTAGAGGAAAACTTGCAGCATACACTGTTGATATTTGGAAAGAAAAAGTCTCCAAACTCATATATCAGTCTTAAGAACACAAAAAAGCACAAATTAAATCCACAATAAGTATAAACTAAGAACTGACTCTTTTGGAAGACCAAATAAATTTATAAATTTTACCCAGACTGATCAGAGAAAAAAGATATAAGATATAAATTTTTAATATGAAGAAAGAGGGTGGTGATATTTAATATACATATATATTAAATAGATAATAGGGAAATGTGATGAAAAATTTGACAACTTACTTAAAATGGAAAAATTCTTTAAAAGATTCAAAATACCAAGGCTCATTCAAGATAAAACAGGTAAAGCATTTGTTGCCTATTATGGAAACTTTATTGTAGTATAAGATTTTCTTCTCTTCACTTCTGTTACAAGACAGATCAAAATGTCTCTACCATCAGTTTTCAAAAGAAGTCATCCAGAAAATTTACAGGACTGAAATACTTCTTAATCTAAGATCAATATTACTCTGATAATCCAACCAGATAAAAATAGTATAAGAATATAAAAGTACAGAGTTGTATCTCTCTTGACAATATATACAACAATTTTATGAAATGTTTAGCTAATTTAATCCCACTGTGTGTGTGTGTGTATGTCCTGATCAAGGTGAGTTTATTACAAAGATTCTAGCTTGTAAATATATTAAATATCAATCAACATAATTCACCATATTAATAGACAAAAAAGTATTTGATCAAATTAATAGAGAAAAAACATTTGACAAAATTCATTGTTCATATTTGATGAACAGTTTCAGGAAACTTGGAATAATGTACCCAAAAAACCTTCAACTAGTACTTTGAAAACTCTTCATCTGATATAATATTTAATGGTGAAAGACTGAATACTTTTGCCTTTAGATTGTGAATGAATGCAAGAATGAACAAACTGAATTGTATCTACCCACTGAAATATTTTTCAACCATTAGCCATTAAGAGAAGTAAGCTAAATTGATGTAATGATACAGATGAATCTCCTTTTGTTTTTTACAAAAACAAGTCTAAGTGGCCTTGAACTCAATATACTCCTGCCTCAGCTTCCTGAATACTGGGATTACAGCATACTATTACCATGTCTAAGAAGATGAGTGGTTTTCAAAATGGAAGACAGAGTATGATGAATTTAAATATATTACAAATCCATGATAAACCTCAAAACTAGTTGAGAAACTTTGGAAATTTATGGAATCTGTAAGAACAAAGGCAAATGCATTTTAGAAGACATAAGTTCTGTCCTCTAGCTGATAATTTCCCAAGGGTTAAAGGTTTTGATGATTATTAAACCACCATTTATGTACTAAATATTTAATAATATATATCCTTTTAAGTGAATTGGTGTTAGACTATAGCAGCCAGGTTGCTGACCTTTGGAGTGAGAGGTTACAGACAAGTCAAGTGAGGCTACGGTGACCCATGTAATAATTATTACCATTGAAGAATAATTTATTAGCATTGAATCAGTATGAATTCATACTTTGGTAATTATAAGTACAGATAACTATCAGAAATATATATGATCGAGAGGTCCGCCATTCCATTGGTGAGTGTGTGCAGATTCTGGGGAGCAGCTGTGTGTCCTATACCGTTGAAGCTGCAGGCAGATCCCAGTCTGGGTCCACCCCGATCCCAGAGGCTCTGGCACACCCACGCAGTCCTAGGGTCCGTGCAGAGAGGAACTGCACGGGCCCACAGGTTTCAGCCAGAGACCTGCCATACCATTGGCCACAGCCAGGGACCCGCCTGGAGAGCCGTACAGGCACACAAGCAATACGAGAGGCTTGCCTGATACCACTGGTAAGTGCGTGGAGACCCTAGACAGAGCCTGTGCAGACAACAAGAACTGGGGTGCATAGTCCCCAACCAAAGGCTCTCCCAGACAACAGCCACATAGGGGCCCCAGCGAGAGGCACACCTGCAAATTTCCAATGATGTCATTATATGTTATATCTTAAATGTACCAATAAAATTAATAAAAAAAAGAGATATGTATGATCTTCTTTTTCTGTAAACTAAGAAAAGCCTGGAAAGCCATAACACATTAACAAGCACACCTAACACCCAAATCCAGGTTTATAACAGCATTTTCCAAGAAAGGAAACATGTACTCTTTGGCTGATTATATGATTGGGAAAGAAACGCTGAAGATAAGGCTGGGATATTTTGTAGTTATGTAAAGTAAGAAAGTGCTTTTAAAACCCAACACATTGATAAGAGTGTAGCAAAGTGATAGAGGAATTAATGGAAAGAACTCCTACACACCAGAACTGGAACAATCTGAGAAACACAATAAATAAAGTGATGCTGGATTACAAATCAAAGTGCAAAGTGTATCTATGACAACGGACTGATGTAAATTTTTGAATAAATAAATAAATGAGGGAGAATAGATGATGTCCATATGAAAGATTCTAAATAATTTATATAAGTAACATCTAAGGAAGTGGAGAATAACCCTACACTTGTTAGGTATGGGATATACATTGTGATTTTCTTCCAAAGAATGCAATGTGGAAATGGAGAGAAAAAATATTAAACCAATAAACTTATATTGGATATATCTGAAAAATATTCTAGTTAACATCAACAATAGTATGACTGAAGTGAAGTCACTGATCTTCGTTATGATTCAGTTTCATCATTTGGAAAGTGAGAATAATCCCATACTTATCTCAAACTGTTAAGACTATGAAATATATTAATGTATGTAAAATTCTTCAAATGAGGCCTAGAACTGTATATATCTTTCCATTGTTTTTATTATTAAAGTCACTGTTGTATAGTCACGGTCAGTTTGAAAGATTGTGTAAAGTAGTTGAGCTCTGAGGAGAAGAAATACAAGAAATGATATTGTAGTAACAATCTATTTATCAGAAATCCAATAGTATATGCAATTTTGGAAATGTTTAATAGTATTCTATATTTCCCAGTGTCTCGAAGGGATATGAAGACAAATTTGGCCTTTGTTATACTAGTGTTATTTACAAGTAATTATCTCTGTCACGTACTCTTCTAGATGTTTCATAGCCAACTAGTTTAATCTTTTGACTAAGTTTATGGAAATAGCTGCCACTGGATTATTGTTGTTGGAAGATAGTTTGTTCTTATTCTCTCTAATTTCTGCATGTCTTTTAACACTTGTTTCAGATTATATTTCCATGCATGTTTGTATATAAAATATCATTAGGAGGTGGAGGTATTATCTTTCCTACAGGAAATGGAAAATTTGTTTGTTGTTCAGGAAATGAAGAAAATTTCTCTATTTAGGCAAATATCTGTTGGGTTTGCTAGGATGTACTTTACTAAGTTGAGGACTTTCTAAAGTTTAGAGTTCCTCAGCTTTGACACAGTCGCTTATGTACACAGAAATTCTTGGAACCTATCACTACATTTCACTGAAAGCACTTGGAGGGTGAGGATAACTGTGGGAACAAACACCTCATGATACCTGCTGGGCAGTGAACAATAGAGTCCTTTCTCACTGATTCAGGAGTCTTATGTCTTCTGAGAGCACCTAAGGAAAATGTGGAACTTTAATTTATCAACTTGAAAGCAAAACTCTTAGATTTTCATAGATCTTGGAAATTATCGTAATTGAATCAATTTTCCCACTTGAAGAAACTGTTTTTTAACTCCCTCGGGTAACATAGAAAAAGGAGGAGTTAGATTTTGAACTCCTGTACTGGTTCCAGACATTTCACACTTCATCATTATGCTGTATTTCTACTTAGAAAGTTTTGAAAGCACTTCATATTGACCTCTGAATTGGAAATAAAGTGACAGATTTATTTGTTCGGGTAAAGTGTAAAATTGCCAACTTTTAATACAAAACAAAATGAACAATTTATTTTTTTATCAAAGGAAATTCTACCGATACCAGGTTCAAGTTGCTTAAATCTTTCTTCTCATACTTACCAAGTTCTCTCTGACCCCTATATCTCTGCCAGGAATCCTAGTTAATGTACCAAAAGACAGAAATATATGATCATTCTCAAGGGCAATCTGGTTAATTTTGCTGAGTGGGGTGTCTTTCTAGCCGAAGGTTATTTTTTAATGAGCAGTCACACATGCTGTAACTCTTGCTCTGATGAATCTTAGTGGCACTGACAAGAATATAGAATGGGCCAGGAGGTTTGAATTCACTTATTAAATCTAGAAGCCTCCCTAAACTATTTTCACCCATCTTGTATTTAATTTGTCCTGACCAAAGGCAGCTTATTCTACCCTTTCCACTTTGAAAACTTTTTTCTTTGGGCTAGAAATAAAACTTTAGACTTTCTGATCTAGAGTATTGTAAAAAAAAAAAAAAAAAAAAACAAAAAAAAAAAACAATCAAGGACCTTTTCACTTTTATTTGGGTTGGCATCTTGTTCACTTCTGTTTTTTTTCAATATAATTTTATCTAGAATCTCTTTACAACTAGAGAGTTCCTTATAATTATTTAAAGTAATCAAATGAAGCACCAACTTATACTACCAAAAATAACATGTGTTTTTACTACTCTTTACAGTTTTAAACAAGTAATAAAAGGTATTTAAATTCACAAATCTCTTTATGAGGCAAAATAGTTTTTGAAAGTATTTTTATTCTTACTTCATCAATTTCTCAGTTTCTTCCCTAGACCAAAAAAATTTCCCTTGTCTGCAATTAAATAGGATTCTGGCAATCAATTACCTAACAGAGCTTCTTATAGAAGGGTTTGGCTATGATCCTGCAAAGCAGACAAAAATTTTGCTGGAAAAAATTGCCACATTGTGCACATTAATGATGGAAACTTTACAGTTATTCAAGTGAGTCAAAGCACTTCTTATCCAATTACATACCTACCCCTGCCCTTCAGCTATCTCCAGCAAAAGGAAAAAAATGCCTTAATTTTGTATAATAAGGTTGGACTGTGAAAAATTTCAAAGAAATTATTATGTCTTATTAATCAACATGTATCTAGCTTTGAATATGTTGTCTGTTACAAACTAAGTGTTCAGTAATGTTTCTAACAAAATAAATTTAAATAATTGGAAAGGGGCCTAAGAGAAATGGGACTCTTATTCCAGCTTCTGAGTAAGTTCAGGATAAAAAATGGACTTATCTGAATAATTTAGTGACATATCCCCCTTTCAACACTATGTCAGCTTTCTGATGATATAGAAGTTTACAAAACATCACCAATTTAAATTACATCAAATTAACTATGTTTAGAGCATCCAACAGTGCATATCTTTCAAAAGTAAAATTGTGCTTCAATTTGAAAACATGGTAATCATAAGAGAAAGCTCAAATGTTTGTGAAAATGATCTTAAATCAAAAGTTGTAGCCTACACACTTATATAATGTATAGATGATTATTCTTCCAAAAGGAAAATCATGCTTTTTCATAATTAGATTCAAATAACAATATCAGACCAAACATTGCATAGATGATTAATGATTCAACTTGCTGGATAATAAAGGGATGTGACAGTTTTTGAAGCTCTCAATAATCCGTAATAAAATATGTTACGAATGAAATCTCTAAGTTATCAATTTCCATAAAAACAAAATTCTAACATACATTTGTAAAAAGTAATAAGCAAAATCTTTTCTTAGGCATTGGCAGAAGGATAGTCATTTTCTTTTGTAAAGATTTAAAACTTTTAAACATTATTTTAATGGAGAGATCAAAATGTTTTGGTTAAGTAGGTCTATTAGTCAGGTGAAGAAGATAACCTCCTGCCACAAAAAGGTATTAAAATTAAAGTCGTTGTACACAAACTGGTTTTGCACAAGTGAAGAAACATACTAGACTCTTTCATTTTACATTATGTCATCAAAACAAGGACTTAATTGGCCACAGTGTAGTTCAATTGAGCCAATAAAAGGTAGCATTGATTATAATCTCTATAGAACTGTAATGGGAACCATTTTTTACTGTATTGGCAGGCAAAATTGCACTTTCTTCGTCTCAGGTCACTTACCACCCAAATGAGAAATTGTTAATGGAACTAGATCATTAGTTCTTGTTGTACTGATTTCTTTGTCACCGCATGAGTGCACATTTCAATGGACAGAGACTATTCAAACATGGCCTCTTCTTATGTACGAGGAAGAAATTTGGTGAGTTTTGATAAATGGCTTCATTTATAGAATGAAGAATTTCCTAATGGAAAATGCTGACCACTGAGTCAGGAAGGCTAATGACAGAAGGAGAAGGCTGATTCATTACTGTCAAAGAAATAGGAAAAAGTCTAAATTATGCTAATAAGAAAATAATACTACTACTAATAAAATAGTAATGATATTTATATAAGTTGATTATTTGGAAGCTGCCCTGTTCCTAGCAATATGATAGAAGATTTACATACACTGGTTTATTAACTTCACAATAACACTCTGAAATAAATATTATAATGCCAAGCTTAAAGATGAATAAATTGAAGCCTAATTGCAAAAATATTGTTAGCAAAGGTTAGAAACGGATAGTGCAAAGCCCAAACTCCTTTTGACTGATCAAAGGGCCACTAGTAATGTCCAATAATATTTTTACTCTGTTATTATGCACTCATGTATCAGTTTGTTTGTTGTTATTGTTGATAGAAATACTTCTTTTGTTGTGTTTTTTGCTAGGGCTCTAAGTTTTAAAAATTAATTAGGTTACAGTAAGAACTCAATTTTTAAAGCAGATGGCTAGGTAAATAAATAAATGTGTCATCTACTGTTTTGATCTAGAATTTAAACATTGGGTGAGATTACCAGGAACTCAGATACATCAGATAAAGCTAAAGAAAATATTACATGTCCTGATTTTTTGTCTGTCATTTTGTATTAGTCCGCTTTGCATTACTATGAAAACATATCTGAAGCTGTGTAATGTATAAAGAAAAACAATTTATTTGGCTCAGAGTTTGGAAGTTAAATGTTCAAGATCCGGTAAGCCTGTTAGTGTGACTTCCACCTTATGGTGGATGGCATCAGGGTGGTAAAAGAATATACGTGTGAGGCAGGAAACAAAAAGTGGGGAAAGGATAAACTCTCTCTTTTGTAACAGTCTTCTCTTGGGAAATAACCAGGGTGCCCTGAGTACTACCTGTAGCCCTTGCAAGGTCATTACACCTAATGACCAAGTGACATTCCACTAGATCCTTCCTCTTAAAGCTCCCACCAATTTTTAATATTGCCACCATGAAGATCAAGCTTCCAACATATGGAATTTTAAAGGACCATGTAAACCATATGGAAAATATAGCACTCATCATTTCCTGAGACTGTGTATGCTGTCTTAGCTAAATATTCTATAAAATATTATGTCTACTTTCATATTTTCCTGAAAAACCATGGAATAGATAGATTAGTATAATGTAGTATTTGAAATACATTGAAGGAATTTTTTAGTGAAATTTCATGTAGGATGGAAAGTCCTTGACTGATTTTTGTCATTTTGAAGCTAATTTCTTTGATTTTATTGAACTACCCATGTACTCCCTTGGTCAGGAATTAAAGTAACAAAATAGAACATTGGGGATCCAAAAGAAGTGGACTGTAACATACAATTAATATTTAGTGAGACTACAAATGTACTTACATATACCACTTTCTTATTAGCTTATGAAGCTCAAAGTATGGGTGGTAAATTGCTGCAAGCAGATAGTAACAGACACACACTCAAACATACAAGCACATATATGTACCTATGCACACAAAATAAGGGGATAGTGTGCTTTCATGCTTCCAACTTGACTCCTTGTAAATTAAACATTTTATAGAGTGATATCACACTGGAGAGATACAAGCTTCTGTGTGGAAAGGGAAAGAGGATGAATAGAACAAATAATTTTTTCAAAATTCAGTTTTATATAAGTACCTTCTGAAAAATTCACAATACATCTGCCCATGGATCGTGTTCCAACAATGATATAAGCTGTTCCAACCTAAGAAAATAAAATCTAGGCCAATCAACTTGTTAAAACATTCTCTCACACTCATACATACATGTACACACAGCACAGAACAGAAACATTTTAAAAAACTAAAATATACAATCAATTTGACAAAGTATTCAATACAATATTCCTTCAAAAAACAATTTTCCATGTTTATTTCATGTAATTAACTTTCCTAATTCACTCTCTTGGAACTATCTCTCTCCCTCTGCCTGTCTGTGTCCTACCTAATATTCCACAGAAAAAGCTTTTCTGCCTAAGCCTCTGTTTTCAATTTTTATAACATTTACTCTGCTTTAAATGGCCATCAAATTTCAGAGCAGGAACAGGTACCCATGTCCATTGTGCCATGGAAGTGTATAGCTTGGTCAGTGTGAATAGAATAAACCTGCCATCTTACATAAATGAATGTAACCTAAGAGGTTCAGTAGCTAAAGTAAAGTTATTCTGAATACAACCAGAGGCAGGAAAGTAAAAAATCTTTCATTAGCTACAGGAAAACTCATGCACACGTAGCCTACAAAATGAAGCAATGACTTTCTTAAAAGGGAGTACTAGAGACGAGAGGACACCTCCCATAATAACAAACCAGGTGTCTCCAAGGCACATAAGATTTTGATCCCATCTTTCAGGTGTATTTTGAATGTTGTAGGTGTGTGATACTTTTTGCTATAAAAAAGGTTTTTGGAGATTTAATATGGGATCAGAAACTCTAAATTCAGCCTCTGAAGGTTATCTCAAGGAACTCATTATGAAAAAACAGACAAGCACACAACAAAATTGAATGTTCATTTAAGGCAGTATGTCATGGAATTTAGTATTGTTGGCTTCAGAAATGGACCTTGGAGGTTGCCTAGTCTAATTTTCTTGCTGTATTCTCAAGACATGGAGCTCTATGGAAAGACTTCAAGAATTACACATACATCACAAGGGAAAGCCCAAGCCCTTATCATTCCATTTTACAAAGAAGCTGAATGCCCCAAGGGTATTTTCTAGTAATTAGCAGGTCTAAGATCAGAAATAATTAAGTACCTCTGTGTGATAAAGTTAATGTGTGGTACTTGGTTTTGAAGGGGAGAGACATCTTATTAATATACATATAGCAGGAAAGTATTTAACTCTCTTGGAAAGTGGGCTCTAAATCTCTCATTTTCCCACAAGATATACCATGTTAGGGATTATATGCTGAAAATTACACGTATTGTTTTAGTATACATAGTAAGAGTGAATTTGCCCATGAGTTTTTATATTATGAGCAATTCAAAAGGAAGTTATTTTAGGACACAATCTCATTTTAGTAATAGCCTAAGAAATATGTCATTAGGAAGGTAAATTAGCTGTAGAAAAGTATGATTAACTTCAAAGCAAACGCAAATGATTTTTTGGTGATATACTTTTTCTATAGCTTATTTCCATTAGCAAAAATGAATAAGAATTAGCCTTATTTCATTTTTATTGCATTTTTAAAGACAGCTTGTCAGGATGTAGTTCAGGCTGGCCTTGAGCTCACTATGTAGCCCAGGCTGGCCTCATACTCATGGCAATCCTCTGACTTCAATTTCCCAAGTGCTAGGATTACAGGTATTTGCTACCACACTCAGCTCATTGCATTTTCAAAATTAATTATGCAATGGCATAATGAATAAATACCACATGTTTTTTGTCCTTTCCAATGGTTAAACAAACAAATAAACAAATGTGATAGAAGTGCCATGAAAACTGGATAAATGTTTAGGTGGCTATTATGGCTTGTGTCTAGATGTCCCCCCAAAACTGCATGGAGTCCTAGGTGGGGCTTTACAGATGGGCTGGATCCAGAGTGTGTGATGCTGGGATGAAGGGAATGTGATTACTGAGTTGGTCCACTAATTGGTTTGGCATAATTCTAGGTGTGGTTAATCAGAAGGTCCACCCTGGGTGTGGGTGCTACCTGATTTAATACTGTGTAGCCTAGATAGAAAAGCACAGAAAAAGGGCTCATATCATTGTTGCTTGCTGATTCTGCTGCCTCCTGCCTTCTGTCTTTCACACCATCAACTGGTTTTTCTCCTCTGTGATACCACTCCATGCAACCCTCCTTTGGAGCCAGCCAATTATGGACTGAAACCTCTACAAACTGTGATCTGGATACACTTTCCTCCTTTAACTTTGGGTGTTAGGTATTTTGTCTTTGCAACATCAAAAGTAACTAAGACAGTGACTTTCCTCTGAAAATCTTGGTTTAAATCTGGAAAGTGTTTTCTGATTGAGATTCTCTACAGGTTTTCCAATTCCTTCTAGAACTTGGATGTAGGGCACTTGAAGACTGTTGGTGGATTCTCAGAGTCCTCAAGGTCTGAAATTGAAAAACATACAAGCCAATTCTTCACACAACTGGATTTCTTTCTCTGCTAGATTTTATATAGACTCATTTTCCTCCTCATGATTTTCCCTGAAATTTTTTCAACTCCCAGGCATATTTGGATGGTATAATCTCAGAATGCAAGAATCTAACATAACTGGATTGCTTTTCAGAGAATTCCTATATTGAGTTTAATTTGCAATAAGGTCTTTAAGAAAGAGAAATCTTGGGCTGGGGATTTATCTCAGTGGCAACAAGCCTGCCTCACAAGCGCAAGGTCCTGAGTTCAATCCCCAGTACCACACACACACATACAAAAAGAAAGGAAGGAAGGAAGGAAGGAAAGAAAGAAAGAAAGGGAAATCTTATTTTCAGGCTTGTGTTTTATTCTTTAGCAGAATGATTAACAAATAGATACTCTTAATATTTCTGGGGTTTGATTTAGTTGTTTCATTCAACAAACACTGAGTATCTTCATAATAAGTACTATGAAAATTGCTAAAGATAAAACCTGAATAGGATACACCTTTTGTTCTTAAAAAGCTTATACTTGAATGTAGAGTCAGAAATGCAAACTAATGTATGAGAAGCACAATGGGTACATGGTTTCATAATGGGGATTTGTGGAAGGAGAAAAGAAAGAACAAAGTAATTAGTTTGGATTAAAAGGTGTTTCCTAAAGAAAATTTGGGATATGACTTAAAGAATTTGGAAGATTTTGGTAGATAAAGAAGCATCTGTGTAAAAAAGTTTATATTGAATCCCACTCTGAAGACAGAGAGTTCATACCAGATCATAAAGCTTGGAAGAGTAGCTTACTACTAAGTTGGGAAAACTGGAGTATCACTCTAAAAGTATGGAACTTTTCTATAGAAAATAGGAAATATTTAACATTTTAGGAAATGAAAAAGATTTGATCTTTATTGACTTTTAGCAAGGTAAGTTAGAAGACAGTATGACAGATAGAGGTAAAACAGTTGAGTCTACTTCAGTAATCTAGAAAATATATCATTTAGGTAGGTGCTGCTATAAAGACAGAGGGAATAAAAAGGGAAAGGCCAATAAGAGAGTCCTTATTGTGGTTGAAATAGTGCTTTGTAATTAAATTCTTTTCAGGGGAGAGGAATTAAGTACGACCCTGCAATGGTTAACTTGAGTAATTTGAAAGATGATCATTGTTATTAATCAAGATAGAAAACAAGGAAATAGAAATAATAAGACAGATAATAATAATCTGCCATTTACTATGAACTCAGTGCTTAAGCTCTGAGCCATGTTGTTGACCTACAACCATCCTCTGAGACATACCATTGCTAATCTCATTTTTCAGAAGAAAAAATAAGGACCCAGTTAAAAAACTTTCCCAGAATAAATGATCTGGTTAGGTCAAAATTGGAACTCAAATCCAATAGTCTCATACCTGAATCCTCTATGCTCCCTGAAAAAAAGAGGGACACAGAACCTGAAGAACGGAAACTTTTTAGGTGCTGAGTCTGCACTATTGTGTAAACGTCATTGTGGGAATATCTTCCAAACAGTTCGTAGAAATCGAGTTTCCCATTTAAAAGAAATTGAAGAAGATTTGTAATCACAACTAGGCCCATCAATAGTGCAACCATTGAAACCTGAAGACACTGATACACCAAAATAAGCCAGCACTACGAGTGCTTTTTTCTCTCTTCTTTCTCATTTTTAAATGTGAATAGTATGTGTTGATCTTTTTCTATTCTGGGTAGATGATTTACATTTTTATAAATCCAAATACTATTATTTTCTGTTTCTTTAAGTTAGTTAAAAATAGCAATGAGAATATAAGATTGGGTGTAAGTAGATAAGAAACTTCAAAGCCGATTAATGAATATCTATCGCTTGAGATATGACTGTATACAATATAAAATTCCTTTTGAACTCCAGTTAGCCTTTCTCCTATTAGTAATTGCAAGTTGAACTCTCACCCATCATATCTCCATCTCCTTGGCATATTGCCATCCAGTGCTGTGAAGAGACGCACTTCAAGAAAAAGCACATTAATTAAGCATCAATTGCAACTTAATGGGCCAAAGTACTTGAATGATATTCTACTATGACATTATATATCTTTTCTCTAGACTGTTGGGAGATTATGCTGCACCTCACTGAAAATTTCTGATGTGGCTTTGATATCAATAATATTTTTGTAGAAGAGTCAATTGAATAGATAGACATTTTCAGAACAAATAGTCTAGAATGAAAGCAGAAATGCAATAATATAATGGGCTCAGTATTTGGGCAACTATAGTCTGTTGTTAAACAGATCGTGCTGAGAGAGACTTAGAGAGGTTACAAGAGAGAATGAGCATTAATATAATCACATGAATCACAAATGCTGTGTTATTTTTCTGTCTTATTTACTAGATGCTGACATCACTCCATCTTCAATTAAGTGAATAGCAAGTGGCATTTTTATGTGGCTGAAAGAGAAGACTAAATCAGCCAAGTGGATAATAGCTAGAGCTGTAAGCCTGGACAGTCTTATCCAGCAATGGGAAAACTATGTGTGTATAACTGGGTTTAAATATAATGCACCTTTCCATTTTTCTTTCAGTTATACTGTACAGGATACAAATGTTAGCAAGTGCATGGGGAGAGGCAGAAGAGATGATTGAAAGAGGGGCTGGGAAGACATTAACATTCTTGCATCACCTGACATCAGTTTAAGGAGGTACATTTTTGAAGTTTACAGGTGCCACTGAGCATTGGAGAGAAAAATGTCATGGCAACAGAAGTTGATTACAATTCCTAATGAGATGTTAATTATTAATATAAGATGTTTCATATAATAATTAATTATAAGATGCAGAAAAGAAAGATAAAAGACCTCTGGATGTCTGAAAGAGGGAAAAGTGCTTGATTCTTTTATACTTCTAACTTACATATATTTATTCCATATATATATATTTTTTGTATTAAATTCTTTTATTGGTACATTGTAGGTATACAACACAATTACATTTCTCATTGAGAATTGTACCTTTACATAATGCATCTTGGTTCTTATTCTTTCCCCATTCCTAGCCCTCCCTTCACCCCCTCCACCCTTCCCTATTTACAAAGACTTTGTTTCCATTTTTTCCATTTCTCATCATTTTTCCTTTCCCTTCTTTCCTTTCCCCTGACCCTCCCACTACCCCTACCCCTTTGGACCTTTTCTTTCTATTTTATATTATTGATTATTCATTCTAATTATTGGTATATTTTAGGTATACAATATAATGACATTCATCATTGGAAATTTGCACCTTTACATAGTCTCTCTTGGTTCTTATTTTTCACCTTGCCCAGCCCTCCCTTCAACCCCTCCAGTCCTCCCTATTTACAAAGATTTTGTTTCCATTTTTTCATTTTCTCATATTAATCCCATTCCCTTCTATCCTTTCCCCTAGCCCTCCCACTTCCTTCCCCTTTGCCCCTTTTCTTCCTATTTCACATTACCTATTATACATTTAGCCTTTGTTTACACTTTCAGTTTCTCACACCAGAGAAACTATTTGGTATTTACACATGTGTGTCCTATTTATTTCACTTAAGAGTATCACCTTCATGTGTATCCACTTAGCTATAAATGTCTCTAATTTCTCATTTTTCATGGCTGAGTAGTACTCCATTTTATTAAAAAAACACATTTTCTTTATCCAGTCTCCAGTTGATGGGCATTTGGGCTGTTTCCAAGTTTTAGCTATTACAAACTGTGCTGCTATGAACAAGGATACACATATATCACTGTGGTATGATTCTTTTAATTCTTTGGGGAAGATCCCCAGCAGTGGAATAGTGGGGTCAAATGGGACTTCCAGTCCTAGTTCTTTGAAGTATCTCCATACTGATTTCCACAGTGCTTGCACCAGTCTACACTCCCACCAGCAGTGGAGCAGGGCTCCTCTTTCCCCACAGCCCCGCCAGCATTTGTTATTGGTTGATTTCATGATAGCAGCCATTCTTTCTGGAGTGAAGTGGAATCTCAGCATTGTTTTCATTTGTATCTCTCAAATGACCAGTGATGTTGAACATTTTTTCATGTATTTATTTGCTATTTCTACTTCTTTATCTGAGAAATGTCTGTTCATTTCAGCTGCCCATTTTTTGATTGGGTCTTTAAATTTGGTAGGTCTGATCTTTTTAAGTTCTTTATAGATTCGAGATAGTAGAAGTTTGTCTGAAGAAGAGCAGGTGAAGATATTTTCCCACATTGTGGGTTGTCTCTTCACACTGCTGGTGGTTTCTCTTGCTGTGCAGAAGACTTTTAATAAGAAGAGATCCCACTTGTTGATTGTTTGTGCTAGTTCACAGGCAACTGAGGTTTTGTTCATAAAATCTTTTCCTACACTGATGTCTTCAAGGGTTCTACCTAACCCCTGTTCCAACTGGTTCAGCGTTTCTATTTTAATATTTAGATCTTTAATCCCTTTTGATTTTAGTTTAGTGCATGGTGAGAGATACAGGTCTAGTTTTAATCTTTGGCAAGTTGAAGCCCAATTTTTCCAGCACCATTTATTAAAGAGGCTATCGTTCCTCCAGTGAGGGTGTTTGGCTCCTTTGTCAAAGATGAAATGGCTGAGTGTGTCTAGCGTTGTTTCTGCATCTTCTAATCTGTCCCACTGGTCCTCAAGTCTGTTTCTTTGCCAGTACCATGCTGTTTTTATCACAGTAGTTTTGTAGTATAGTTGCAGGTTGGGAATTGTGATACCCCCTGCCATGTCTCTGTTACCTAGAATTGCTTTTGCTATTCTGGGTCTCTTCTTGTTCCAAATGAATTTTTGAATTGTTTTCTCGAGGTCTAAGAAGTATGCTGCTGGGATCTCAATTGGAATTGCATTAAATCTATATAGCAGTTTTGGAAGTATGGCTGTTATCACTATATTAATCTTTCCTACCCAGGAGCAGGGGATGTCTGTCCATTTTCTGATATGATCTTCAATCTCTCTTTTCAGAGTGCCATAGTTTTCAGAGAAGAGGTCTTTGATTTCTTTCCTTATGATGATTCCTAGGTATTTCAATTTTTTGGATGCTATTGTGAAAGGAATTATTTGCCCTATTTCTTTCTCAGTGAGTCTGTCATTGGTGTAGAGGAAAGCTAATGATTTTTGTGTGTTGACCTTGTAACCAGCTACTTGACTGAATTTGGTTATTAAGTCTAGAAGACTTTGGGTGGAGTTCTTGGGGTCTTCTATATAGAGTATCATGTCATCTACAAATAATGACAATTTGACTTCTTCATTACCTATCTTTATTCCTTTTATTTCTTTCTCTTGTTTAATTGCCATGGCTAATGTTTCCAGAACTATATTGAACAAGAGTGGTGATAGTGGACATCCTTGTCTTGTTCCTGATTTGAGTGTGAAGGATTCAGTTTTTGACTATTTAGTATGATATTGGCTGTTGGTTTTTCATAGATGGCTTCTATCGGTTTGAGGTAGAGACCATCTATTCCAATTTTTTGTAGGGTTTTTATCATAAATACATATTGGATTTTGTCAAATGCTTTTTCTGCATCTATGGAGATAATCATATGGTTTTTGTCCTTGGCTCTATTGATATAGTGTATTACATTGATTGATTTGCATATATTGAACCATCCCTGCATCCCTGGGATGAATCTCACTTGATTAGGGTGTATGATCTTCTTGATGATCTTCTGCATTCTGTTTGCCATGATCTTATTAAGGATTTTTGCATCTATGTTCATTAGTGAGATTGGCCTATAGTTCTCTTTCTCAGTTGGGTCTTTCTCTACCTTGGGGATCAAGGGGATGCTTGCTTCCAGGAATGAATTTGGGAGTATTGCTTCCATTTCATTTCCATTGAAGAGTTTAAACAGTAGTGGTAGCAGTTCCTCTCTAAATGTCTTGTAGAATTCAGCAGTGAAGCCATCAGGGCCTGGGCTATCTTAGTTGATAAGTTTTTAATTACCTTTTCAATTTCATTGGTTGATATTGGGTTGTTCAGAATTTTTAGGTCTTTTTCGTTCAACTTTGGTAATTCATATGTATCTCAGAATCTGTCCATTGCTTCTGTGTTGTCCAACTTATTGGCATATAGGTTCTGGAAGTAGGTATTGATGATCCTCTGGATTTTTGCTGGGTCTGTTGTAATTTCACCCTTTTCATTTCTAATTGCATGGATTTGGGCCTTTTCTTTTCTTTTTCTGACAAAGTTGGCTAAAGGTTTGTCAATTTTTTTGATTCTTTCAAAGAAACAACTCTTGGCTTCATTGATTTTTTTCTATCGTTCTCTTAGCCTCCATTGCATTGATTTTTCCTCTGATCTTTATAATTTCCTCCCTTGTATGAGCTTTGGGGTTGTCCTGCTCTTCGTTTTCTAGAAGCTTGAGGTTCAGCATCAGGTTGTTTAATTGGGCTCATTCTGTTTTCCTAATATGCATATTCACTGCTATGAATTTCCCTCGTAAGACAGCTTTCATTGTGACCCATAGTTTCCGATATGTTGTATTGTCATTGTCATTTAATTGAAAGAACTGTCTGATTTTTTCTTTACTTTCCTCTGTGACACATTGGTTATTCAGAAGTGTGTTGTTCAATTTCCATGTGTTTATGAAATTTTTCCAGTTTCTTTTGCTATGGATCTCCAATTTCATTGCACTATGGTCTGATAATGTACAGGGGATAACTTCAATTCCTTTGCACTTGCTTAAACATGTTCTATGTGTGAATATGTGGTCTATTTTGGAGAATGACCCATGTGAAGCTGAGAATAATGTGTATTTTGATTTTGTGGGGTGGAAGACTCTGTAAACATCTGTTAAGTTCATTTGTGCAAGAGTTTGATTGAGTTCTAGTATTTCATTACTTATTTTTAGTCTAGTTGATCTATCTATTTGTGACAGTGGGGTGTTGAGGTCCCCCACTACAATTGTATTAGTGCATATATGACTTTTCTTGTCCATTAGTATTTGTTTTATATAGTTGGGTGCACTAGTGTTTGGTGTATAGATATTTATGA
Organism: Heterocephalus glaber; assembly: GCF_053883595.1. Lineage (NCBI taxonomy): Eukaryota > Metazoa > Chordata > Mammalia > Rodentia > Bathyergidae > Heterocephalus > Heterocephalus glaber. The sequence goes on from NW_028258294.1 coordinate 13,415,436, forward strand.
TTGTCATCTCTTCCTCTTGGATTCTTCCCTTTACAAGGATGTAGTGTCCTTCTTCATCTCTCTTAATCAGTGTTGGTTTGAAATCCACTTGATCTGCAAAGAGGATAGCTACTCCTGCTTTTTTTTGGATTCCTGTCGCATGGAGTATTGTTTTCCACCCTTTAACTTTCAGTCTATGAGTTTCCTTTTGAATTAAGTGTGTTTCTTGTATGCAGAATATTGTTGGATTTTGCTTCTTGACCCATTCTGCCAGTCTATTTCTTTTGATTGGTGAGTTGAGATGGTTATAACTGAAACGTATTGACTTGCCATTGCCATGACTTTTTCTTTTTGTTGCATTCTCCCTGTTTACATTTAATTTCTTGTCAGGCCAGATGGGTTCATTCTGCTTTGTTTCCTGGGGTTGTGATCCTCATTGTCTTTTCCTAGGATATTGTGTAAAATTCTTTGGAGTGCTGATTTGGTATTCACGAAGTTCCTAAGGTGCTCTCTGTCATGACAGTATCTTATTTCTCCATCCATTTTGAAAGATAGTTTTGCAGGATACATCAATCTGGGTTGGAGGCTGTTTTCTTTTAGGGGTTGGAATATGTCACTCCAAGCTCTTCTTGCCTTGATGGTTTGTGTTGAGAAGTCTGCTGTGATTCTGATGGGCTTTCCTTTGTTTGTGATTTGTTTCTTTTCTCTGACTGCTTGTAGAACTTTGTTCTTCTGTTTTGTTTCTGGAATCTTAACAATTATATGCCTATGTGTAGATTGTTTTTGATCAAGGCTATTTGGAGTCCTATATGCCTGACTTATCTGTATGTCAAGCTCTTTTCCCCTGCTTGGGAAGTTTTCTGCCATTATTTCTGTGAAGAGATTTTTTATGTCATCTCCACTCTCTCCTGTTTCTTCCTTGAGCCCAATCAGTCTTATGTTATTCTTCTTTGCATCATCTAGCAGCTGCTGGATTGATTTCTCATGTTCCCTTAGAATTTTGAAGCAAGTTTTCTTTTCCTGGTCACTAATTGCAATCTTATCTTCTATATCTGAAATTCTGTCCTCACATTGGTTCATTCTGCTGTGCAGACTTTCAGTGGAGTTTTTCATGTCCTGGAAATCTATTTGCATCTGTTTTATGGATTCCATTTGTTTCTTATGTTGGGATTCCATCATGTTCCTGAGCTCCTCTCTAGATTTATTAATCATGTCTTGCACTAGGGGCACAATTTCTCCTGTTATCTGAGAAATTATTTCTGATTTCCTTTTTTTCAGATCCCCTTTTGTTGCCAGTTCATTGGGTCCAGGTGGTTGAGTATCAGAGTGTTCCATCTCATTTCCCTTTGTGGTTGCTGTAGGTGATCTGGAAGTCTGGTTTTGAGACTTATTTACGTGTTTTCTCATTTCAACTGGGTCAGGGGGCTGTTAGCGCCTGCACAGATTACCTCCTCTGAGCTGGGTGAGGTGGGCCAGGGGCCTCGAGCAGCCGTATGGATGGTGACCCAAAAGCCCTTTCCTGTGGGCTGGGAGCAGCAGGAGGGATGGTGGCCGGGAAGCCCCTTCCTCTGGGCCAGGAGCAGCAGGACAGAAGGTGGCCCAAAAGCCCTTTCCTCTGGGCTGGGAGCAGCGGGACGGATGGTGACCGGGTAGCCCAGTCCTCTGGACTAGGAGCACTGGGAGGATGGCTCAGAAGCCCCTACCTCTGGGGCGGGAACAGCAGGACTCAGTACCTTGGTCTGGTGGTCTGGTGTCCTCTACGTCTTTGTAGTGTGGAACCAGGTGGCTGCCTGTCTGCAGCGGGGTGATTCAGTATCTTCCGTGCAACTCAGGACCTCAGTAGGGTGTACACAGACCTTCCTTTGTGCAGCAGGCTGATTCGGCATGTTCTGTGTGACTCAGGACCTATTCAGTATATATTAATTTAGTATCTACTGCATACCAGGGATCTTAATCTATACTTTGCTATTCTAAAAGGATACTCAAGACTGAGTAACTTATAAAGAAAAAAATTATTTTTCATAGTTTTGGTGTCTAGGAAGTTCAAGAGGAAGGTGCCACCATTTAATAGGCATTTGGTGGTTTCTTACACTCCTTTGTGGGAGGCAACAAGGCAGTTAGAGAGGAAATGGGGCTGAGGCAGGCTTGTTTCTCTTTTGAGAAAACTAAACCATTCTTGTGATAACAGCATTAAGCCATCCACGAAGGTGGAACCCTTATAATATAATTGCTTCTTTTATATATATATATATATATATATATATTTATGGGTATATTTTAGATATAAAATACATTTACATTTATCATTGGGTGTTTGTACCAGAACATGATGTATCTTAGTTCTTATTTTTTCTCCCATTACTTGTGCACCCTTTACCTCCTCCACTCTTCCCTATTTACTCAGAGATTGATTCCATTTTTTTTCTCATAATTTTTCCTTTCCCTTCTTCCCTTTCCCCTTCCCCTTCCACCATCCCCAAACCCTTGGACCTTTTCTTATTTCAAATTATCATTTATTCATTTTAATCATTTTCATCTTTATTTACACTTTCAATTTCTCACACTAGAGAAACTATTCAGTATTTACGCATGTGTATCTTCTTTATTTCACTTAAGAGTATCGCCTCAATATGCATCCATTTAGATATAAATGTCTCTAGTTTCTCATTATTTATATAATTGCTTCTTAAAATCCCCAACACTCAATACCATTACAATGGCATTGAATTCCACTAAAGCTTTCAATGGGAACAAATAACATTCAACACATAGTATCAGATAATATACCAGGCCCTGGAGATATGACAGAGAATGACATATTAAAGGCTCTGTCCTCAAAGTGCTTATATTCTGGTGGAGACTTTAGGGAGGGGAAATCAGCGAAACTCAGTGAAATATAAAACAAGTCAACTATATTGATAATGTATAAGATAAGCCATATGGTTAAAGCACTATAGAGAAAAATAGGGGCAGGAAAAGATGGAGTAATGATTGAGATGGGCCTGCAATTTAAAATATGGCATTTGCAGTAGCTTCCCTGAAAGGGGATATTTAAACAATGACCAAGAATAAGAAAAAACATGAGTCACATCGATATCTAGGAACAAAGCCCTTTATTTGTAGAGAACAGTATATACAAAGTTAATTTCTGGAGTGGGCTGGCAGACAAGAGGAACAGCATGGATAGTGTAGATAGAGGAGTTTGAACAATAAGGAGAGCAGTAAGCAAGGAGCTAAGAGAACTAAAAGAAGGGACACAAACTTTCCTGGGATTTTGTATGCTTCTGTAAGGAATTTGTTTTATTGAGTGACATGGGAAGTTATGGCTTTGTGTTAGACATAGATTGTGGCACACAAGAACAGGAACAGGCAGATAATTTAGGAGGTTGTTACATTGATTCTGCTGAGAGATAATAGTAGATCTGTGATCACATCCTAGATGAATTTGGAATAAAGATATTGATGAAATTTTGGATGTGGAAAGTAAAAAAAAAACTTCTTTGTGTTCTCTTGATTTTATTAATTTTTTCCTTAATTTTATTGGTACATTTTAGGTACACAATATGATGACATTTGTCATTGGGAATCTGTACCTTTACATGATATATATTGGTTCTTATTTTTTTGCCCCTTCCCCTGCCCTCCCCCCAACCCTGCCACCCATCCCTATTTACAAAGACTTTTATTGACTTTTAAATATAATAACTGAAATTATGGTGTTACCAGTTACTTAAAGGGAGAACTCACAGTATAAGGATGTTTTAGGAGGGAGATAAAAAATATAATTTTGAACATGTTAAGTTAGAGAAGCCTATTAGTTCTCCAGATGGAGATGACAAAGCTATTTTTATTTTTACCCTTTATACATATAAACTGAAGATTAAGGAGAACTCTGACCTGAATATAATTCTTAGGTGATGTGTTAGTTACTTTTCTCTATTGCTGAGACGAAATACCCGACACCCAAAGTTAAAGAGGGAAAAGTTTATTTGGATTACAGTTTGTAGAGGTTCAGTCCACAGTGGGCTGGCTCCAAGGCAGAGTAGCAGAGTGGCAACAATTCATGGCAGCAGAAGACAGCAAAACCAAAGGGAAAATATTAATTGTATCTTTCTGCCCCCTTTGCCCCATGTAGTCTACGGGATTAGGCCGGTGCCAAATCAATCACTCACATGTAGTGGTTTAGTAAATCACATGCTCTTAATCCCAGCATCACCCATTCCAGATTTGGCTACCTCTGGAAAAGAAGGCCCCACCACAGCCCACATGAGGCTTTGGGGGACATCTAAACACAAGCCACATCTGGTGATATTCCAACCATAATATTGGGTAAGATCAATAAGAAAATTGACATAAAAATAGAAGCCAAATTGTTCAGGTGCTGAGACCTGGAGCATAATGATATTAAAATTTGCAGAACAAGAAGAAACAAGCTGATATGACAGAGGCAGCCAATAGGAAAAACAAACAAAAAGGAGGAAGTATGAAGTTTAGGAAAGAAAGTAAAGAAAGTTTTGTGAAGGAGTGATAAATGGTAACAAATCATTGAAAAAATCATTCAAAAATCATTGAATAAAGCCAATCAGCGATTATTGCCTACCTTGAACAATAAAAGTTCTAGTACAGTGTTAGGAGGAAAAGTCTAAATTAGATGGATTTTGAAAACAAGTACCTATTTAGAAGAAATTAAGTATAGATAAATTTTTTCACAGCCTTTGTGATATGAAACCCTAAAAATGCAGAGTTGAATGAAGAAGAAATATAATCAGAAGATTGATTTTGAAGGGAGAGAGGAGTAGAAATTATACTGTTTGATGCTGAAAGTGATCCATTAGAGTCTGATTAGGTATAATGAGGAAAATTTGTGGGAGTGATGGCTTTAAACAGCTGAGCAAGGATGAGATAGAATTTCAGCTGGAAGTACTGACCTTACCTATGATCTGGATCATCTAAAATACCCTTGGGGAAGGCAGAGTACTTGGATACAGATGAAGGAAAAATGAGGTAGATGTGATATTAAGAATGTATGGAAACAAAACTAGAAACAAAATTATCAGCTGAGAGTGACTGTGGGGAGAAATTTTGGAGATTGAAAGAAAAAGTGTGAAGTACTTGCTTAGAAGCCAAAAGAGGAGATTAGACAAACATAACACAGTTATATCACAGTATAGAATAATGTTTTAAAATATATAATTGTGAATTTAAAGTGATATTTGCATGTAGGTATGTTTTCTACAGACTGTATTCAAGTAAAACAGCACAGTTGTCTAGTGTGGATTGATACATGCATCTGCAGGAGGGATTTTGTTAAGCAACTAAAAGGAGTAAATGAAAGACAGTAGAATTAGTATGTGCAAGAAAGTGATTTTAATGGTCAATGGTGAAATTTAAGCAGCTTAGGAAGCAAAATGAATGTAGGATGTGGCTTACAAATAGACAGTATAAAGATATCAAGATCTATAAGTATCAACATCTAGATGGTTCCTATATTAAAAGGGCTGAGCTATAATATAGGAGATGGTAGCAAGAGAATGGGCTACTTGGATTTGGGATTATGGGGGAAATTGTGACCTTTCACAATAAAATGTCTAGGCTTAGTTTATGATCTTTGGCTCCATAAAGAGTAAAATCTGTAGATTAGAGGAGGCCAAGTATATCAGTGTAGTAGATGTACTATATACTAGAACAAAATCAAATGAAGTTACCTGAGTGGATTTGTCAAGTAAAGTTTCTTTCTAATTTAGCACTGTGCCAGAAAACAAAAGGGGGATTGTGACTCAGGATCCCAAGTTCCATTCAAATATTGACCTCTGAGTTTTCCAAAGGACCATCTGAATATTACCTCTGACTGGGTAAGAAACAATGGTGTACAGTTTAAAAAATTTTGAAGTCAGACCTGGAGTGGCAAACGTATTCAGTTAAAGTTCAATGGGCTGAATTTAGTCACTTGTGTCCACCTACCTATGAGAGGTTAGGAGATATGCTCTACAGAGTAGCTAGATTGAGGTAGAAACCTAAACTCAGTAAGCAAAACCATTCTCTGGTACACAAAAGACCCAAGATGCCAGACTGTTGGAAGGATCTGAAAAGTAGGTATTGTTAGTGTATTAATCATGCTTGATTTTCTATACAGTATTTTATGATGCTTTGACATCCTGGAGGTTTGCATATTCAGGGAGACACTGGGCCTTCCAGGGTTAATTTTTAAAGATAGCAAACTTCCCTGACAGCATGTACAAAATATCCAATACAGATTGCAAACCTCAAAGCACCTCCTTTCTCAAACAATCATACAAAAAGCCAATATTTCCCCTGTCCTAGATCACCGTATGGCAAAGCACTGGCCATGCAGGGGCTATAGGATCACCTTGAAAGTCCAATCTGAAATTAATCTCTGAAATATTTCCACTGAAATGTTCAAGCTATTCAATCTTAAACTGACCAAGTCTACCTACCTTGCGTTGACCATTCCTTCCCATGAAAATTCCAATAAAGACTCTGATAATATGTATTCATCTTGTTCTTTACGTCTTCCTAACTGACCTTGGTATGTTTTCCATGTGGCCCTGCATAAAGCGGTATGTCCTTTCTCTGTTAGGAACTGGAAGTAACCGACTCTCATTGTTTGACTGTCATCTGCAGTTCTGTTGACTTTAATATAACTGAGTAAAACAAGTGCCTAGATACATTTTAATACAGTAGGCATCAAAAGTATGACAGAAGTAGCATTATAGAAATTGTTAATGTGTTAGAATCTAAAAATCATCTAAACACAAGAAGTGACAACTGAAGTTTATAGATAAATACAATAAAAAGGAGTAGTGAGCATCATGGTCTTATGACATAAGATTCAAAGTTTGTGGTTTTTGGAGAGGATGGAAGAAGAATGGTCTGCAAGTCAAGGTAGACTATGAAGTATACCTGCCTGGTTTCTACATGATAGAAGTGTGGACATTCTTCATTTCCGAATGCTGACAAGGAGGAAAAGTCTTCTGAGAGAACCAGGTTTCTATTACAGAACAAAGGCAATGAAAACATTGGGAGAAAATGCTCAATCTATAGAGGATTTTTGGGGGGGAGTGGCAAATGATAGTGGATTCTCTAAAATATGGTAGGAATATTTTTTGAGGTGGAGAGGGATGGGATATATGTTTAAAAAGGGTAACATAACTGTTTATATAGGGTTAGAATATGGATATCATTTTTAAAGGTGACTTTAAAAAGATAACTTTTGAAAATAGGAATAAAGGCATAATATAGTCATTGTTGATGGTTTCAAAGGAATAGAGTTGTTGGCAGCCCTAGACATTAAAGGGGAGTAGGAAAGTTGATCTCTCCAGGATGACATGGAAATACTCATATTTATCTTTCATTAAACCAAGAAGGTATAGTATGAGACACAGAGGACTATCTGACTCTGATTTCATAAAGCTCTACAGATCCATTTTTCAGTCAAATGCTTTGCCTTTGAGTTATCTCACCTATAGGTCCCTTTTGAATAATGCCTCAGTAGAGATTTAGATGAATTTATAACTAGGCTACTACTCAAGCACATGTTATTGATAGCTGCCCTTCTGCTTGTTACTCTTAGCAGGTTCTAAACTTAGAGAATAAGAGATTTATTATATCCCTAGGATAAATCATCAGTGGTGAAAATTATTGTTATTTGATGTCAAGGGGACAGTTTCAAAGAAATGAGCTCCAGATTAGCTGTTGAGAGTACTGATGTGCAGAGCTATTTTGTGCCCTCTATGCGCATTTATCCTTAGACAAGAGGAACCTCTACCAGGACTCTGTTGCTGCTCACCACACCTCAGGTACCTATCTGAGTTTGAAGAAAGCTATTATTTGGAAACAAGGGACAAATAGAAAGGAGACAGAGGGTAACAAAATTGAAAGTAAAAAATAAATGTCACTAAAGCAATGATGAATTCTCAAAGTTTAGGCAATGAGAGTCATGTCTCATAACTTTTAAGGGACAGCTGAAAGTGGATTTTGAAACACATTTGAAAGCTGTTTTACCTTTGGAGGTTTGTTCACTTTTGGACTTGGGGAATCCTGTGGCTTTAACTGTTCATTTTATCTTTGAGATTAATCAGTAGGGAGGAATGAAGCATGCTGGCAGATCATGTCTGTCTGACACATTCTATCAAAACTTTGAACTTGGTAGTTGGCAGCCAAGTAATGTTACAAGGCATCATTAGGATAAAGAACTCAACTCCCACATTAAATGTTGGGAGAACCTAATTACTAACTACCATGTTCTTAGTAATAACATAAGATTCCCTTTATAATAGTTGATAATTTACAGGACAGTAGAGGACAGCAGAGAAATTGTGTCTTTTTCATAACTGTATTCTTGAAGCTTAGCTCAAAGTCAAATGAATAGAAGTGGAAGAAAAAAAGATAGTGAATATGATATACTTTTCAATGAAAAGAATGAAGGTGGAACTTCTGAGGCTATTCACATAGATTGCAATGTAAATAGTTTCCCCTGAAGTTGTATAAATTGGCACATAGGAACTTTCCTTATTAACCCAATTAACCATCTACCCTCTAACACTAACTAAGCTCTTATTGTTATTCCTTTTAATGAGTTTTATATTTTCTTTTCAGATGTGTAGAAAAACCTCTGAGTTTCTTTAGTGTTATAATTTAAACTAATATAAGCTAGCATCCCACTTTGAGTTTATATGGTAATTATTACAATGCTACCTAATGTTATTCATATTTAAGAATGAACTATTAAGATTTTGGATATGAGACAAATTGAATATTTTAGGATTAATTGAACACTATTATTAATGGCACCTTTGCTAATTCATGAGAAAGCAACATGTATTGCTTTATTAGAGACTGAAACTTAAAAGTATAATGATTGGAATAATCTCAGTTGGGAGAAGTTTGTCAAGTACAGTAATGTTACAAATGATATTTCACTCAAAGCATTAAAATTTAAAACATCCACACAAGCAAATGGAAGCATTGTCAGTTCAGTAGTTTCAGAAGCAGAAAGGAAAAAATTCTTAATCTGTCAATATAGTTACTTCTCAGATAATCCCATCTTTTAAAGCACATAGAAAAGAAAAAGACTTACATACACAAGCATTTTTTAAAACAGAATAAACCAAAAGTTTCTGTTTTTTACAGAAAAAACCCCGTCTACTTTGATATATTCCAATATATTTAGAACATCTGTCTAATTTCCTTTTAATATATTTTGGTTGCTCACATAATTATTGCCTTATCAAAATCAGTTGACACTAATATTGTTAGTTTGGGAAAGTTCTTTAAATGGAAGAAATAGAGCAGATGGATTTCAAAGGTGCAAGAAGAAAAGAAGATAACAAATATTGGTAAGAGAAATGAGAAGAAAGAAAATATTCAAAATCCATTTGGCAGTTGTTTTACTGAACTTGGAGCTGCCAAAATCTTCCTCTCAACATGGTTGAGTATAAGAAAATTTTGCAAAATTTATTTTGCATTCCAAAATTAGAAGTTTTTCAAAAAGTTTCTGGAGGAATTCTATGTTCCATAAAATTAGAAGCCCCAAGTACCTTTTCCTGAATAGGTACTGCAGGAGGGGGAACTATGGCATTGGGACTCTAAGTACTTTTTCAGCCACAGTCATATCAATGATCTCTTATTTCCTTCCAGGTCTCACATATCCTCCAACACATTCTCCAACAAGGAAATATTTTCTGATGTTTGGCAGTGCTCCCTGTTAATTTCTATCCATTATTCTACACATTTTTATTCTACTTTGCACTCATGGGTATTTAATTTCATGGCTAACTGAAGAGCAAGAAATACAAGGAACAATACAAATACATAAATAATATAAAATAGATTTTTAAAAGTGTGATGACTTTGATTCTTTTTACTTAGAGCTCTCAGAGAAAATTTTAGGCAAAGGCCATTAGCCATTGTCCATGTTTTGGATTTGACTGTCATTATGACCATAACAAAAAATTTGTTTCATTTTTATGGATTATGCTGAAGTTAACTATGTTAGAACTAGGAGTTAATCTTTTAGTTTTCAGTGGGATTCTAATTTCATCCCAAGTACAGCTTCTCGTCATGTAACTGGTAGGGATAATTATAGTTCAGAATGGAACCTCAAGATCATTAGAATTTGTAAAATAGTCCCTCTACAAAATGCTAGAACAAGCTGGGCATGGTGGTGCACACGTGTAATCCCTGCACTACAGAGGCTGAGGCAGGAGGATTGCCATGAGTTTAAGGCCAGCCTGGGCTGCATAGTGAGTTCAAGGCCAGACTGAACTGCACAGCAAGACCCTATCTCAATCCACTTCCCCCCCAAATGGCTAAAATGATTTGACTGTGAAAGAATAAAGGAAAAAATCTTCAGAATAATCAATTATTGATTGCATTTTCTAAAATATTATGAAGAAAACTGGAAAGAAACAAAAGTCTAGATTAATATATACCAGGAGAAATCTAGGTTAAACATAAAGACATTTTGTTTAAAATAGGAGATAGTAGGGCCGGGGCTTTAGCTCAGTGGTTCTGTCGCCTGCCTTGCAAGCTCAAGGTCCCAAGTTCGATCCCTGATACCAAAAATAAATAAATAAATAGATAGATAACAAAAATTCTCTTGCTAACAGTTTACTTCTCTGGAATTCCAGGGACTCTGTCCATGAATAAATAAAATAATACTGATCTACTATTCCCAGTCCTGCAAATTTGTTTTCCATCCTCTCTCTACGATTCTTTCTCTCTAGTTCAAGAATTATAGCCTCTTATATTTGTTATTGTCTGAGTCTGATCTTGGAATCAATGCATGTTATCTAAATTGTTATTGTGCTCTGAATTACATAGATGTCTGTGTCAAAATATGCAGAAATATTTTGACTCAAGAACTTTTCATAAAGATTTTCATATAGAAATGGACTAGAAACTTCTACAAAGTTAGTCACAAAGTATAAATAGGTTAATATGAACTTTGGAGTAGTTTCAGAAGTGCTACTAGACAATTAAATCTGAAGTGCTTTTTCTTTAAACTTTCAGTGAAATGATCAATTTGCTGAAATGAGATGAAAATGAACAATTTCACAATATTTTAAATAAATGTGATTTACTAATGAAAACAACTATGGAGACACTGGAATACATGAAGAACAATTCTATAGGGCAATAGAGAAGAAACAGTGGAAATTAATCTTTCTTTTACTTCTTTCCTCAACCTCAAATTTACAGTGAGGGAGTAAGATTTTGAGAACAAAAAGTTATGAAAATCAGGTGCAAAACTGATTATAATGTAGTTTTCATGAAGTCATCACTTGAAGCCTCCTGCCAAATATGACTATCTTATAAATTAATTTGAAAACAACTAAAATTTAGATAGTTGTTATAATAAATACTATAATTATTTCCTGTATGGGTCTAATAAAACCATAATACCAATGAGGTAAAGTGATGTAGTAAAAAGACCATTGGATTTCACAGCAAACAGATTTGGATTTTAAATCAAGCACTATTAATTATTGCTGGTATGGTTTTAGATACATATTATTCATTTCTAAGTATTAAATTTCTCATGCCTAAATTTAAGATGTATCTCACAGAGACATATGGGTAATAAAATGATAGCATATGTTGAACACCTGGGAGATCAACAGGGCTCAAAGGACATTAACTGAGATAGTGCAGAAGCTATAATAATCAGAAGTGATCTCTCAGTTCTGTTTTTATTAAATATAATTACAGTAGGAAATAGTGCCACTTGGTAAATAAATATTATATTTTATTGAAAAACATAATTCTCCTGGTAATAAGGATTACATTTTGTCTTGTTTTTTGATTTTCATGGAAAATTCTGTAAGAGTCAAATATAGAAAAATCTCACCAAATTTTATGATCACTCCTAAATATTCCAAAAATAAATATTGCAAGTTATATAAACATGACATTTTGTTTTAAAATGTGAACACATTTCCTCAAGTATTTGTATTCTTTCTATGAGAAGATCTTATATAAGATTTAATAAGCTGTTCAATTGAGTATATCATGTTTAAATTCACTATGAGCTTTAAAATTATTCTCAAAGAAATAGAAATCCTTCAAACAATGTTAAATATATGACTGTGTATATGACTGTATGGTTTAAGAATCTTAAAAAATTCCTTCAGTATACCTGGGAAACAAGATACATACATATATATATATATATATATTATAGATATCCTACTTATTTCTACCCCCAGGGAAAAAATATATATACACTATATATGTATTCTAGAAGTATGAAATAGCAAAAATAAATATATTAGTAAAATTAGATATATTTGTAAAATTGTAGGAGAAAATGATGGTGATATGGACATATTTAACTATAATTTTTAGAGTTCCTTATAAAACAGAGAGTGAAATTCTGCAAAGAAAATAAATGATATTTTAATATATGTCATTAAAAAATGTAACTAGCCACAGAAACCACCTTCCCTTCCCTTCTCAGTAGGAACTTGAATTCAATCTCTTCATTAACAATGTGTTTTATAGTTAGTATCCTAGCAGCTTATGCATCTTTGTAATTTATGCACAACAATTTCTCCTTTTCTTTTTACTTAAATTCTTTTATTGGTACATTTTAGGTATACAATACGTTTACATTTATTATTGGGTGCTTGTACCTGTACATGATGCATCTTGGTTCTTATTTTTTTCCCCATTACCTGTGCGCCCTTTGTCCCCTCCACCCTTCCCTATTTACATAGACTTTGTTTCCATTTTTTTCTTTTCTCATAATTTTTCCTTTCCCTTCTTTCTTCTCCCCTTCCCCTCCTTTAATCCAGTCATTTCTCTGTACAGCCGTACCTTGGTTCACAAATTTAATTCGTTCCACAATTCTGAGGAAGATATCCACATTCATGTTTGTGTGGGATAGATGGCTCCAGTCTGGTTTATCACCCAATGCAGAACTCATGAGTAGAAGCAAAATTTTGCCTAATGCTTCTGTTCTAGAATTTAATTGTTCAAAAACAGAAGCATTTGTGAACCAAGATATTACTGTATTTTATTGAGGCTTCTACTTTCTCCCTCTTTTATTGCTTCACCATCTCCTGGACCCCATTACTTCTTGCTTAGTCTCAATAATTCTTATTAATTCGAAAAGATCATGCTCCAACTTCTTCTTCCAGGAAAATCTGCCTTATTCTTCAATGTTACGACTACCACTTAATTTGTCATGGAAACTTGAATTATTCTGAGAATGAAAAGGTACAAATTTCATAATTGCACTGGGAAAACAGTTATAAATAAGAAAAATGCTGGCAAACACAGATGCATGGTTATCCTAGTAAATTAATTACTTCTAAGGAGAACATTCTTCTCATTCTAATATAAAGTCTAATGTGACAGTTAACTCTAGTATTCAGCTTAAATAACAAAAGTCTAGCTGATTGGTTTAGCACAATTCTGGGTGTGTGCAGAGGGTAGACTTACTGAAGAAGGAAGACCCATCCTTGGTGTGGGAGGCATCAACTAATCGGCTTGTAGGTTGGATGGAGTAAAAAAAAAGAAAGAGAAAGGAAGTCTTACTTTGCTTCTTTGAAGGAGCCCCAGTCTTTGCCATCATCTTTGGACATCTGTCTCCAGGCTTTCAGCCTTCTAGGGTTGACTCTTCAGCCTTCCAACATACAATAAGATAACATAAACATTTCCATCCCAAAAGGTAAAAATCAGGGAAGAGAAAAGAATGAGATTAAAGCAAGGCTAAAATTCAGCAGAGCAAACATTAAAACCCACTGTTTTATGTCCAGCACCTGGGATAATCTGTGGCAAGATGTGAACTCTAAAGGGCTTGGGCAGCCCTGTCCCTTTATCATTGCCAGTGGTGGTTGCAGCCTTCATGCCCTCTCTGTGGCTGGCTTTGGTCATTCCTCAGAGCTTTCCTCAGATGTTCCACCTTCCTAAATTTTCCACCATCCTGGGGTCTCTACTGCACTTTGGCTTCACCTTCACAGCTTCACCCACTGCCCTCTCAAGACTACACTGCCTACCTTCCTAAGCCTTCTTTTGAAATATAGGTGGAAGCCTCCCTGACCCCACCATTTTGCATTCTGCACAGACCTCAAACCAGCTCAACATGAAGGATGCCAAGGCCTTGTGCTAGCTGGAGCAGTAGCTGAGCCTTTTTTCATCTACTGGTGGTTGTAGAGAACTCTGAGGGTCTGGATGATTGAGTATGGAGAACTGAATCCTAGGGTATCAATTCCCATTCCCTAGGCTGCTGCCATTCTAGAGCATGGTACCCTGGGAGTCTCTTCTCAAAGCAAAGTCTTTCACCTTTGCAGTATGATCTGGCAAAAGGAGGAGGCTTGTTTCCTCACATTGTCTCAAGGCATTCTTTCCTATTGTTCTAGTCCAAAGTACTTGGCTTCTTTCTAGTATTAATCTTTTCAGCAACCAAACTCTGCTTCTTCATATTTACAGGCCTCAACTTTACTGGGGTTTCCTTTTGGGTCAAGCTCAAAACTTTAAAAATCATTTAGCCATGCCATATGCTCTTTATTCTCAACATAGATCTGACAAATAGCTCCCAATAATACCCATGCCACAGCTTCAATATTAGTGCTTCCCTAAAATTTCCTCTGCAAGGTTAATTAGTCTTTCATCCTTAATCTCAGTCTCCTGCAAAGTTTCAGGACATAAGCAAAATGCAGACACATTTTCTGTCAAAGCATAACACAATTGGCTTGGAATCCAATTGCCACCGTAGAGCTTCTTCCCAACAAAAACCTCTTGAGTCTGATCTTTACCAGCTGCATTTCTGTCCACCTTCTAGTCTTCTGAGTTCTGACTGCAATCTCCCATCAAGCTCAGCGTATAGCATTCCAGGACTCCTCCAAACAGCATCTCCAAACCTTTCCAAACTCCTCCCATAAACCAGTTCCAAAGGCTTCTGAACCATGTGGTCAGGTTGTGTCACAACAATGACCACACTTCGCTGGTAGCAAAATCTTTTAGTTACTTTTTCATTGCTGGAATACAATGCCTGATAATCACAGCTTTCCCCATAAAGAGGAAAGGTTTATTTTGGCTTAGAGTTTGTAGAGCTTTCAGTCCATAGTTGGCTGCCTCCAAGGCAGGGAGGCATGGCAGAGGGTTATGGTATAGGAGGCTTGCTTATGGTATGGCAGTCAGGAAGCAGAGAGCAGAATCAAGAGAGGAGGAAAGGAGATAGATCCTTCCAAGCCATACCTCCAGTGACTGAATGCCCCCAACCAGGCTGCATTTCTCAAATCACACTTAGCTATAAACTCATCAGTGGACTAATCCACTGATAAATATCACACCTCCATGATTCAATCACTTCCCAAAAGCCTTACCTATGATCATATGAGGTTTGGGGGGGGGCATCTAGATATAAATCATAGCGTCTAGTAAATTGTTCTTATTTCTTTTTTTGTTTACTCATTGTACCCCAGGAATGTGAAAGATTTTTGTCCCTGATAAATTTTGAAACAGTAACCTTGGTTTGCAAGTTCCATGTTTTCTTTCCTTCTCTGTTTCTTGGTCTGTCAGCTGAGAGCTTGCAATCCTCACTGCTCTGAACAGATTCAAGAGCATAGTATTATGATGTCTCGCAGCTTTCATAACTGACTAAATTTGTTCTAAATGTAGGAGTCCATAAGTTGATTTTGTCTTTATATTGAACTAAATGCAACAACCACACATTTAGTCAGTATCAGAAAATAGGTTCTCCATTTGCCTTTATTTTATTCTTCATCATATTTCTCAATTAATTCAGAAAATAAGTAGAGAAATGCAGTACTCTAGGACCCCAAGAGCTACCAGGGTTTTGTATTCTAATATTACTCTAACTCTATTATTACATGCATCTGGCTATTTTGATAATTTGATAAGTATCTGATCTGTCTATGTCTTTAGAATACAAAAATATATGTATTCATTTCTCATTCATAGTAGGACTCTGGCACACTGTAGACATGTTATTAAGAAATGATTATTTAATAAGGAAACAAATATCTGATTCTTCCACGTAAACCTAGGCTCCATTTGTGGTGGGTTTATGTCATAAAGTATTGAGACTATAAGCTTTCATACTTCAAAAATATCTGCCATAAGGTACACTATATGTAAAGCTCTTTATATATGTATAATTTAATACATATAACCAAATATGTATTATTATTCTCAATCTTGAATAGGAAAGTAGGTTTAGGGAGAAATATACCTATGCTAATGCTGGTAAGTGGTGCGTGGCTTTATGAATTTGGTCCAAGACTACTTACAAAGACTTTTTTTTCCGTATCATCCTGCTACAACTATGCCCGCAGGCTTAAAAATTACCATTTCACTTTTGCATGCAAATCAATGTGAGATTCCCCATTAGTTTTGAGGGGAAATTTTTTCATTATATTTGTAGGAAGGGATGAGTTACATAGGAAGCCCAGCTGCCTCATTATTTTTTAAAAGAGATTATGAAATAAAGAGTATGAGAGGTAAAGGTGGCAAAGAAAAATTTCTGACATTTAAAAACATACAAAATGTCATTCCCAACTTTTCTTTTTTGAAAAGTGCAATATGAAGAGGTGATTCTGAATCATATCAAAGGAGTAGCAGTGAACATGTTGATTAACCTTGAGGAGCCCATGCCATTGAATTTTTAAAAATCTCATATGAAACCATTGAAAGCTTCCATACTTGGATATAGCTGCATATCATTATATCTTCACCATATAAGATTTCTTTCTTACACCATATTTGTGCACTGCTCCTATTTAGCAAATTCCTAAATATAACTTTCTATGATTCATTTAATCTATTTTTGACTTCCTCTGCTAAGCACCATAATGTAAGAAGATAAATTTTAATACTGCCTACAAAGGTTTTGTATGTTAAAAAAAATAATATCAATGTTAAAGTAGTGCTAAAAAGAGACAAACAATCTTACAGAAATGTAGAGACAAAAACATCACATTCTGAATAGGGAAAGGAAGAGTTATTACTGAGGAAGTAGAATTTTGAACTCAATTAAAGGATTTATAAAGAAAGACTGTTATTGGCCACAAGAAGAGCATGGTAACATAAAAAGGTATGAGAATGAACCAGTGTGATTGGGCCACTAGCCACTACATTTTTTGTAGGCTTAGAGTAAGTGAAAAATGTGTAAAAGTAATTGGAGTCAAATATAGAACTTTGATGTTGTAGTAAAGAGCACAACAATTTCATGGGAACTATTCAATAGAACAATCTCCTCTCAGCATGTTAATAAACTGATCTTCTGGGATGTTAATATCTGCTGAACAAATTGAATAATCTTAGACTAACACATGTTAAATGGGCTCATTTACTGCAGAGTTTCTTATTTTTTAATGTTGTGATGTTTGTTGGGGATTTCTAAGAAATGCATATACTATGCTTTGTTTCCCAATCTTAATACTCTGTATTGTTTCTCAATCTTATTATGTACAGTATGGGCCAGGATGTGAGACTAAGGTGTCATGGAGCACATTTTGGAAAATACTTATAGTATTTAAAAAGTAAAGTCAAAGTTAAGATCCCTCTTCTTGTGACTATCTTGTGACCACGTTATAGCTACAGATACACACACACAAACACAAATCCTCCGGTGATCAACAGATACCTCTCCAGCAAGACTCCTTCGGGTAGAACCCCTGCCTTCTCTGATCCCATTCTGGTGATTTATCTTCTTTTACTTCACAAGGAAGTCTTACTATCCAGCTTTCATTTCTCTCTTCTCTACTATGACTTCTCTCCACAAGTTGTTTCTAGCATGTGACAACTGCTCCACTTAATTCCACCAATGCTTTGCTTTATAACCCAGCTCATGTGTAAATCCTGCACTCACCTCTGGATCCCATACTAATGGGTGATGAGCATTGTAATCAATCTCTTCTACACTTGATCTTAGCCAAAAGGCCAAGAAGCGATAATCAATCTCTTCTAAATGTGGCTTCACATAGTCCATAGTCTATGCCTAGTGAATTAACTTAAACTAATTCTAAGACTTTCCATATTTAATGGGAAGAAAAATGGACTAACCACAATAACAACATTGAGTAAGAAGTGTAAAAACAAACAACAGTGAGAACTTTTATTTCAGTTATCTGTTGCTGCTTACAAAACAACTCAACAGTAACAGCTTACAACAACCACTTTGTTCTTTTATGACTCTGTGCCTGTCACGTGTTTTCCTTCTTGTTGTTGTAGTGCAAGAGCAGGGGCCAGCAGCCTCTGGACACTGTTCTGGTGTGCTAGAATAGCTGGCTTTCTCACTTTTCTTGCAGCAGATCCTCTCACTGTTTACAGGGTCTCTTCACACATATTCTCACAGTGGTCTAGATAGCTGTGTCATTTGGTGGTTCAGGGCTTTCTGGAGAGTTCTTCCTAAGGGATAGGCTCCATGCTGTCACTCATCAATTCCAGTGCATGATCTTAGCTAAAGCAGTCACAGGAACAACTCAGATTAAATACAAAAGGGACTTCCCAAGACCATGAACATTAGGAGAAGTGGTCCATTGGTGAACAGTTTTGGAGATTGTCTATAATAAAATGGCACCATTGTAGAGAATATTTGAAATTTTGCTTGACAAAAATAATGACTAATTTCTTCACAAGTAGAAATAGTCCTTATTCTTTCTCTGCTTTGGCCAAGTCCTGACTGGTAGGAGAATACACACTTTCTTTTGTCCTCCGTGGTCTTGTCTCAATGAGTGTAGAGATATATCTTTTAAATTTATCACATGAATTGGACAGTTCCTATTGGTACAATTATGGAAATCTAGGGAAAGACATCTTTTCAGAGAAATTAAGGATTTTATCACTTTTTCTAGGATTTACCATGGTTATTAGCTGGCTAGTTGAATTTGTTGTCAGAACTTGGTCTAGGAACCAAGCCAGATATCTTACAGAGAAAGTGCACACTAATATTGTATGGCTCTTAGAGCTTCTATCTTTTAATGCTAGGCCTCAGGCTCTACCTAGTCCTCTAGTCTAAGATGATGTAGCATTACAAATCAGCCCCTTCTAACAGGCTGCATCCTAAATGATGGAGCAAATTACTTCTGTTGTGAAGCAGTAAAGTATTTGAGAGACGCCTGGCAGGTCAGACCCATTTCTCTGGGCATCCTTGATTCCAATTTTTATTCTATTTTATGCCTTCTAGTTTTTGCATGTTGTAGTGCTACAATGAGACAAATGATTTTGACTTTGCAGTTCTGCAAAATTTATGGTGATCAGATGATCAGTATTCTTGGATTTCTAGCCATAGGCAAAAAGTATTTTATTAAAGTTCTATTTTTTTCTACATTAAGTCAGGAAAGCAGCTTGAGTCTTTCTTATAAAACTTACTGAGTTCTGAAAGAAATGGCTATGCATGTTGATCATTGCATATATTTCTCTTAAAGTTATTACTTTGCTGGGTATGTGTTTTGAGATGGCATGTTAACCAGATGCTCTCTTACCTCAAAATAAAGTACATCAATTCCTTAGTTTGTGTGGGGGTGAGGGATTTATACTAATCTATATGAAGTTTTAAAATATCCTATATATTATGTTCATATTCATTTGTAATCCACTGAGAAAGATTAAAAAGTAATTATTCAGGGGTGATAGAGAGTCAGGAAGAGCAGTCTCTTATCTTTGTTAGTAAATTTCCCTTCATGTGGAAACCTGAATCTCTCCTGTTGTATTTTGAAGCCTATTTCCTCTTGTCATGACCACAGGAAGGTCACATCCTTTTTTAGTTAACTGTTGTTCCTTCTGCCCTACAAACAACTGAAAGTATTTTTGATCATTTTGAGCTCCTTTTTATCCAGAGAAAATAATCTTTCCCCTAAATATGAAAAGAATAGATATTTAAGATATCCTCTGGCGGCCCAGAAACTACCTTATTTAGGTATCAAATTATTCTATTTCTCCTTAACAAAATTATTCCAGATCAGTAAATCTTGACAAGAAGCAGCAAATGGCACAGCAGCTACATCTTAAGGACAGATACATTTAAAAATAAACCTTTACCTTTGGGCATGTACCATGAGCACTACCAAGAGAGCAGTGGACACACAAAAATACCAGCAAATCACTATAGAACATTATCTTCAGAACCAGGAGATTAGGGAAAAACAATGAACTGCAAGAGACAAACATATTCTGGCTTTAGCTTTTATTGTGGCATAGGTGGACATTGAGCATAATAGTAAGAAGAAGGCAGATTATTTTTTAAAAATTTAGTAACATTTTATATCTATTCTTAAATCATTTATTAACAATTACATTTTTTCCATTTAGTTTATTGGTATATTTTAGGTATACAATACAGTTACATTCATCATTGGGATCTTGTACCTTTGCACTATGTATCTTGGTTCTTTTTTTCCCCATTCCCCTCCCCTTCCTTCACTCCCTCCACCCTTCCCTGTTTACAAATACTTTGTTTCTATGTTTTTCCTTTTCTTGTATTTTTTTCTTTTCCCTTCTTTCCTTTCCCCTACCCCTCCCATTTCCCCTACTCCTTTAGACATTTTCTTCCTATTTCACAGTATCAATTATACATTTTGATTTTTATTTAGACTTTCAGTTTTTCACACCAGAGAAACTATTTGGTATTTACACATGTGTGTCCTATTTATTTCACTTATATTTGTCTTCATAAAGATACCTTTTGTATTTAAAATGAAATTTTGTGATCTTTTTGAAAGTATCTTCTATGAAAACTGTCTGTGCTTGATAATCTTAAGCAAATGAGGATTCCTTTTTGGAAGATGTGTTGGTAAAGAAAGATTTCCATCCTTTTACTCATTCCCTTTACTCAAAGGCATCATAATCTTTTAGATCAGGAACAATGTTGGTTTTCATCCTCTATACTTAGTGCAGTGCTAGCATAGAAAACAAAAATACCTTTAATATTTTCAATATAATAAATGGCAATTCAAATAATAAGCATTTACTTTAACCTGTGATTATTTTCTGTACATTAAACATAAGAATGTAATGAGAGTTATTTGATATTAAATAATGACTAATAGACCTTACTGAAATTCATGATTTCAAAGCCAGCTCTGTTACACAGTTCTTGGTGTTGTGGAAGCAAGACACAGAAATATTAAAATGAGGAAACCAGAAAACAAAATGGATTTTCATTATTTCCAGAAAATTTCTATTGGAATATACATTTTATAAATTGATTTTTATTGTCTCTGTTAAAAAAAAATTGAAAAGACTGTGATTTATTTACTAAAAAGGATTCTTAGATTCTGATTTAAAATCTATTGTGTTGAGAAAAAGCATCATGCTCTATCAATAAATTCCTGGAGATATTATCAAGATAACATCTACAGGTGTGAAAGTCAGGAGCAAGAAAATGATTAATTTTATTCAATGTATTATGATAGAAAACACCATACCCTCAAACATTTTGAAAAACCACTGTCTGATATCTTTCTTTTACAGTCCTTTGTATAAAGCTAAGCATCTCACTGAGGCTATAAATGAGAGCCCCCCCCTTGTATTTTAAATGTGAGAGCTCCTGTACTGAGGAGAATGGGCCCACGCTAAGGGTATGTTTGATAGGATTTCACATAATCTTATAAAATCATGTGCAACAATAAACAAAAACTGTATAATGTTAAGTGTTCAAACTCCATGTGATTAAATTGGGTGAATCAAAATACCAGATGCTATTTTGGTGCTCTGCAGTGCTGAGAGTTCATTATTGTTCCTGACACATCAACAGCTGCAAAGGTAATTTTTCTGTTCATTATATCTACTATGTCACTGGGAGAATTAGAAGCCCCTGAAGTACATCTTAAAAGATTTTATTACTCTATAAAAGACTTTGTCATTTTAAACTCCGTTAGTTGAGCTCTTTGGATTAGTAATGACATTTTTAGCAAGAGGCACTAGAAGTGGAGTTTAGAAGTCTCTCTATAGCCCTTAATAGGCAGTGGTATATGTTAGCCCATTCTCAGAGAAAATGGTTTATACTAAAAGGTCAAAGAAGTTACGGGATAGGAACAGAGTGAAGTGTGTTTTAATTCCTCTTTTCAGACTAACATAATTCATGTCTGCTACTTATGAGTTTCCTGTAATTTTAAATGTTAAAAACATGTCTTGAATTAGTACAGATCAAGCCTCTTACTTCATAGCAATCAGCCTATCCTATCTCTCAACCATGATAGGACCTGGGGTTAGAGCCTAAACACTTATATTTTCTCCATTTAAGGACCTTAGCTACTGGATAGTGAATAAAAATATAATATACATAGAGTAGTTAAATGTGATAACAATACT
This sequence comes from Heterocephalus glaber, assembly GCF_053883595.1. NCBI lineage: Eukaryota > Metazoa > Chordata > Mammalia > Rodentia > Bathyergidae > Heterocephalus > Heterocephalus glaber. Next base: position 13,437,714 of record NW_028258294.1, read on the forward strand.
TTTGATTGACTAGAAAAACCAGTACTCATATAAATTCTATAGTCAAGTAAGTATCAGAGAAGGTCACCTGAAGAAAGTCTTAAGAGATCTTAAGGTCATAAGTTATGTGAGGACATTTTCCTCACTCTGTCAAATTGGTTTTCTTTATAAACTCAATTTCTAAAATAGAAATGTTGCCCATAATAGAAATCCCCATTTGGGAGAGTACATTTTTTGATGAATACAGCTCTGTTCTTGCAGTGATTCTCATTGTATATATCATAGTAGTTAGCATACATTTGACACTCTGATGGTCAGTTCTGAGTCAACTCAGCTAGATTATGGTCTCCAGTCATGTTAGCTTTCTGCCACTGGGACAAAATACCTGAAACAATAAATTTATAAGGAGAAAAGACTTATTTGGCTCATGTTTCTAGAGGCTTCACCCCCATGATTGCTGTTACCTTTAGTCCTATGATAAAGCAGTGCATCATGGTGGTGAGCACACAATGGAGGAAACTGCTTATCTCCCACAGTCTAGAAGCATAGAGAAGGAAGGGATGAGATCTCAGCATCCTCTTCCATGGCACACCACCAATGGCCAGATTTCTGTCTACTAGATAGGTCCCACCTCCAAAATATTCTCTCATCTCCCAATAGTCCCACAGGCTGGTTACCAAGCCTTTAGTAAATGAGCCTTTGGGGAACATTTAAAATCTAAACCATAATGCCAGTTATTCAACTGAACACTAATCTAAGTGATGTGGTAGAGTATTTCATAGATATGGTTAATATTTACAGTTGACTAAGACTGGGCCTCATTCATCTCGATGGGCCGGATGCATAAATTGAAAATCCTTAAAACAGAACTGATGTTTTGCTGAGATGGATTAAATTCTACCCAAAGCCTGGATCTTCAGGGACTGCTTGAGTATTTTGAGCTTGAACTTTCTCATGGGATTCCCAATGGGTTCTGGACTTGCCTAGCTAGATCCCATAGTGATGTAAGAAATTCCTTGAACTAAATCTCCTTTTACTCTCTTTGCATACCTTTATCTCACATATATATCTGCGTAGCTATCTTATCTAATATATATATATATATATATATATATACACACATATACATACACACATACACACACACACATATATATCCTATTAGTTCTGTTTTACTGTAGAACCTAAAGCAATTTTGGTACAAAATTGTGGTCTAGATCTTAAAGGTAAATTTTCTGAATTGGTTTGATTTTTCAAGAATTGATTCTCAAAATTGAGAACACTAGTGACTCCTTTTCCATTAGTGAAGACACAACTGGCAGTCCATGGCTTAATGTAACAACAGAAATATACAAAATACCACCAATAGTTTTTTTTTTTTTTCTGGTATTGAGGATTGAACTTAGGCTCTTTGCACTGAGCTATATCCTAAGGTCTTTTTTTATTTTTTATTTTAAAACAAGATCTCACTAAGTCAGTAAGTTGCTCAGATTGTGCTCAAACTTGTGATCATTCTGCCTCGGCCTCTCAGAGTGCTGGGATTGTACGCATGCACTACTAGCTTAGTTGGATATTCTTAATGAAATAATTATAAGAATCAGGGTTCTAAGTGACCTGACTTCACAGTATAGAACATTTTAGTTGTACTAAGTACTATAGAAATGACTGATTGCTTCGAAATGTTCTGGAGAAAGATAGAAAAAGAAAGAGCACAGGGCTTCAAATTCTTAGCACAAACTCTGCATAAATAGCCCAGAAGCATTTTTACCCTATATCCTAAACAGATCTTTATTTCTTGTTGCTGGAGGGATGAGATATCTGAAAACAAAACCTAGAGTTTTCTCTTGTGAGTGGTTGAATCATAACATATGTTGAATCCTGCAAGGTGTAAAAGGTGAGGGCATTTATTGGAAAGGAATCAAATACTAGTTATTGGGATGATGATGTATGAGGGATCCTAATGAAAAGAGATAAGTCAAAGCCTTAAATTCTGCTAAGTCTTCTTGGCATGTAGAAATGTCCCTACTACCCCTGTCTGAGATGGCTAGCCCTTCTTAACTTGGTGGATGTTTTACAGCCTCATCTCTTGCAGATGTCTTTTAAGGCACTGCTGATCCTACTGCCACCTCTTTGCACAAATAATTACAACACAAATCCTAGCAGCCCCTACCCCAAAAAATGAGTTATCAAGTTTGTTATGCCCGAAAAGGACCACATGTATTTCCAATCTATAATGACAGAAACCTGGAGGATATAAGTGGTGATAGATGTAAAGGGTGTGGTTTCATGATGGGGAGGTATAAAAGTGAATAAGACTAGATTTATTGATATAGATCTACTTTTTAGAGATTCTGGATCAGTGTTTCAGTTTGATGGGTAAGAATGTACTTTAACTATTTGGTTGACTGAATTAAATATAGCCATAAAAGTTGTCTCTACTACATGCCATAACTGTCTTGGTTTACTATAAATAAAGGTAGTAAAAGGCTTAGGGAGATTAAAAGCTTAGTGTCTATCTAATCATGTTAATATCTATTCACCCAAGCTGAGAGCATCCAGAGTGCTCATGTTTATCATGATACTGAGAAACAAATGTATGGAGAAAGCCTAAGCATTATTGAATAACTACGCCTACTTTTCTCAGATCAGAAATTAAAATAAATCTGTTGCCATGGAACTGACATCTCTGAATGCAATCAGTGCAGATAATTAAGCCTAAGTCATTGACTCTGAAGTGACACTAATTTGAGGACACCCGAAGAGTCAATGGGGTCCACTAGTTAGACAAGTCATAATAAAGGTATATGGAATTTACTTGATTGCATGAGTCAAAACTTTCTAGAAAATGAATACAATAAGATGGATGAACTGACAGATGACACACACACACACACACACACACACACACACACAGTGATAGAGGGTAAATGCTTAAGAATTAACCACTAAGTTATCATGTGACTTGAAGTGCCCCTGCTGAAGCAACAATTGTCTGACCTGAGGAGCCATAAAACATGGTTTTGGGCATACACAACAGTATACCATTATGAAATAAAAGTAGTATAAATAAACTTAGGCTTGATTATCCCCTGAAGGCACAAATAGCCTACATAAAGAAATTATATAAAAGGATATAAATGGATATAAATGCCTGTAGCCCCTACTCTGCTTCATTACCTATGCTCTCTCAGCCCATACCTATGGTCTTATGGGGACATAATATGCAAGAACCATATGAAAATGGGATTTGGCTGCAGAAATGGGACATCTCTAGAGGTTACTGGTTAAAGGAAATCCTCAGAATTGGTAGAATTTTGAGCAGCTATCTTGATACTCATTTTGCTTGAAAAGAGGGCTGGCTAGAGATAGAAGAATGAATCAGTGGAGTGTGGGTAATGGTTTCTGAATGATCAGAAACTTGGATAATTAAGTAGAGAAGTTGACACATTCTGAGGATACCAGTAATTCTCCTTTCTGAGCCAGGCTCTCCATGATCAGTGGACTCATGAAAAATAATTCATGGTAGCAGAGATGAAGTTTATACTGAGCTGCAACAAGGTAGACTTTTATTTACCAAGAAATACCTTTCCACTGTTAAGTGTCTTTCTGTCAGTAGAAGGGACAACATTGAATCCCCAGTATGGGGCAGTTCCTTGGTATGATTAGCCAGCTACCCCACAGCAAGCTGAGTTTATTGGATTGCTTCCATCATGGAAGGGGCAGTGATTTGTTCTAGTTGGTATAGATATTTACCTTGAATATTGATTTTATTTCTCTTCAAACAATACTTCTGCCAAAACTACTATTTGCAGACTTACAGAATGTATTAATTCTTGACACTGTAAGAGCATTGCTCCCAATAAAGAAGCTAATGTGTCAGCAAATGAAATGTAACAATGGGCCCAATTCATGAAATTAATATGTCTTATTATGTTCCAAAATAGCTGGCTTGACTGAATAAGGAATGGCTTTTCAAAGACACAGTTACAGCACTACCTAGGTAGCAATACCTTGCAGGACTAGTGAAGTGTCCTGTAAAAGGTTTTATATTCTCTTTGTATGCATCAAGCATATGCTATTACTTCTTTATAGCCAGATTTCACAGGTCCAGGAATCTTAATTCATGTGGGAGTAGTATTTCTCATCATTACCAAAAATGAGCCACTAGCAATATTTAGCTTCTCACCCTCATGACATTCTATTCTTGTGTAGAGGTCTGCAAATAAGAGTGTATCAACAAGAGGACATAGCACTTATTCCTTTCAACTACAAGTTAGCACTGCCATAGGTTACTTTGAACATTCATTCTTCTGAGTGAACAGATTAAAAGTATAGTTACTATAATGGCTGGGGTGATGGATCCTTATTACTAAAGGAACATTTGGCTGCTACCATATAATGGGGTCAGAAAGTATGTGTGGAATACAAGAGATTCCTTAAAGTGTCTCCAAGTACTATCATGTTCTGTGATCATTAAAGTCAATAGAAAACTATGAAACTCAATGGTAGCAAGGATGCTAATGGCACAGGCCTTTCAAGAATGAAGGCTTTGTTAAATGCACTAGGTAAATAATTTTAACAAGATATGTGACTACTTGGGCTGTCATAAAAAATAACTGAATGACTAAAATAACATAAATTTATTTTCTCACAGTTCTTATGGCTGATAGTAAAAGTTGAGGAGCACCAAGTTTTGTTTCTCCTCAGTCCTCTTTGCTTGACTTGCAAATAATTATTTTCTTGTTGTGTCCTCATGTAGTATTTTCTTTGTGAACATCCATTCTGGTGACTCTTCTTATAAAGACATGAATCCTATTGAAATTTGTGGCAAGGGAGGCAAAGAAGAATAACAGTGCAATAGTATGTGAATCCATCTGATCTAGGAAGCGCTCAAGTTATAGAATGAACTTCCTCATTTATAAATTCAGAATTAAATATATCCTTAATTTCTAATTTAGGAATAAAGAATTAAGCCTTTATTTAGAGATGTGTAAGTGTATGGTCTTGATACTGTAATGCAGAGAAACACTTGTAATTAAATTAAATAATCTATTTTATGGCCCTACTTACTTTGTTTGCTCTCTACCTGCCAAATGAATCACAAATCTATTGATGTCCAAGTTTTCCTCTCCCATTTCATTTCTATTCTACCCACACTAGATTGTATCCAAGTCTCCAGTATTAACATATATATCAGTCTTCTTAAATGAAAATATTTTACATGGTTACATACCTAAGTAAAGAAAAAGAAATTCTGATTCTGATTCAACTTACCAAATATCTCACACATAAGACCTGTTCTATGCTGCTTTGTATTATTTTAACTTCATAACAATGACTGTTTGCTTTCCTCCCAGGAATAGGGTGAAAGTTCTTTTATCCATAATAGATGACATAAATCATATTTCTCTACTTCACAAAATACAAAATAAATTCTGAACTAATAATATATTTTACAATATATTATATATTTCAAAAAGTACTCAAATCCCTTTTGTTAATGATTTTATTCCTATGGAAAGAAGCCACCTAGTTTAATAAAAAAAGAAGAGATTATTTTGTCATGGTTCATTGTGTCTTGGTGGGTTAGCATTAATTTTTCTCCAATCCGAACATAATTCTCTAAATACTATATCTATGTGTTTCAGACATCAGAGTATATGTTTGGAATAAAAGAAGTCTATAAAAGATACATACAGAAATTGATTTGGACAGGTTTTCATATTATTTAAGGTTGTAAAGTTCCATTCTTAATTTTTTTGGCTGAATATATTTAAGATCAGAAAATATATGAAGAATTAATAGGATCTTCTTCACCTAAAATATTTTGCAATTCTGAAATCAGAAAAACAAACAAAAAATTTGGTAGCATATTTTCATCTAAAAGACTCCTTGAATCCTAGTATTTGGAAGGTAGCCAGAAAAATATAACAAATTCTACACAATCCATTGACTTAAAATTTATGTTCTAGGACTCTAAATCATCATTGAAATAGCTTCATTTTGGTAGTTTAAAGTAATCCTAAATGACATTTCACAGATTGTTTCTGTAAAAAAAGAAATTCCTGCCATTGTTAGGAGACAAATTAAATAGCAGTACTTTTTTAGAGGGGGGAAAAATTCTCTGGAAAAATGGGCAGATTTCCTCTAAATAGAGCTAAATTGTTTCTGCACCATAGAAACCTCAGCCCATCCACAGTGTTTATCCACAAGCAGTATTTTGAAGAGCAAGGCTACTTTAAAAGATAAAATAGGTAACTTTAGGCTATAGTGATAAGCAGCGTTCTAATATGATCTCAAGCATTCCTCTCACTTGTTGTGTGTGTGTGTGTGTGTGTGTGTGTGTATCCTGTGCAGTCCTCCCTCTAGAATGTAAACTCTAATTATGTTATGACATATGAGTTTCTAGCTTGATAGACTTGAGTGTATTAATCTGTTGGTTTTGAAGCAGTAAGCTATCTTGGTGTGAAAGGGCTTTATGGAAAGACCTAAGGTTGGTCTCTAGAAGCTGAGAGAGATTGTCAGCCTGCAAAAGAATGACACCTCTATTCTCCAACCATACGGAATTGAATCCTGGGATAAGCTAGATCAGCTCTGAAAAGAGATGTGAGTCTCAAATGAAAGTGCAGCCTTGGCTAGTACCTTTGTTTTAACCTGGCTAGATCTTAAGCAGAAAACCCAGAGAGCACTTGACTTAGGACCCACATAAACTGTCAGATCATAAATATTTGTTCATTCAAGCTACTAAATTTGTGATCATATTTTATATATTAATAGAAAACTAATATAAGTAATTGTCATAAATTCTGCCCCTAGATCCCGGGGCTTACACTGTATTTCAGAAGCAGTATCTATAGGTGTTCATCAATAAAACTATGCAATAGTTTTACAAAATAAATGTATGCCAACTTCTTTTCATGGACATTTAATAAAATAATGCTTGTTACCTTAGGGAACCTTAATGTCTATCTAACCTTTGAATTTATGATTCTAAACATTTTGGTGATCAGTGTGCAGAATTTGTTGATGGAGAAATTTCCATATGTTTAAATTAATTTAATATTTACCAGATCAATTTAAATTAAAGTGATCTAATATGAGACTAGCATGTGAATTTAAATGTGTGTATCTGTATTTGGAAAATCTTGAACACTGGCTAATCTCATGGGATTCTTCATTATTACACATTAAAAGATTATAAGGTATTTGTCAGCGAGAAAACCCGAAAGGAGATGTTTACTGAATATAAGGTACTAAATATGAATTTCTTACTTTAAAATTTAGTGACCGGAGAAATTATGGTGTGTGGAACTAGCTCTAGGAGTTGACATGTATCTTTAATTATTTTATAATCACTGAGACACAATACCTGATACCCACAATTATAAGGAGGGAAGGTCATTGTGATTTACAGCTTGTCGAGGTTTCAGAACTTAGTCCACTGTTTCCAAGGTAGAGCAGCATAGCACAGGGGCATGGCAGAGGAGAAACAGTTCATGGCATGGCAGAAAGGAAGCAGAGAGAGGGGTCAAGGGAGGAGTGAGCGAGATATATCCTTCCAGGCCATTCCCTGAGTGACCCAGCTCCTTCAGCCAGGCATCACCTTCCAAATTGCATTTAGCTAAAAATTCATCAGTGGTCTAATCCACTGATAAGTATCATATCCTAATAAAACTTTAGGGGGACATCTAGATATAAACCATAACAATGCAAAATTACTGTTTTTCATTAGAATACACTGAGTTTATTCGTAGTCTTTATGAATGCCAATAAAAAAAAATAAAGCATCGTTTTGGGAGTGGCATTGGCAAGGCCATTTCCATGACAGAGTTATATAATCAGTTCAGCAGATTTGGAGATATTTCTGATGGGATAACTTCTCAGAAAAATGACATTGGAAACTCACTGACAGTCTTAGCACATGTCAATGTCAGAGGACAGGAGATTTGAAATAAATACATGTCTATTTTTAAATAAAACAACAAGAAAATGTGGAACCCTAAAAATTTGGTGAGCAAAGAATTTTTTTGCACAGATTATTACAAAAAAGAGAAGAAGTAAAAGCAATGGGGAAAAAAAGCCAGTAAGAGGCAACATCAACTTGTTGGAAAAGATAAAGAAGTTGATTTTTATATGAAATCTGTGCCTGCTAGAGACAAAAATACCAGGACACAAGGGTTGGGTTGTAAATTTGGAAGAGTTTTTTTGTTCTTCTCCTTAAAAAGCAACATAGATGCAGATACCATAAATATATCTATCAGAATACTGCCACAACCTCAAGAAGATGGGAAGAGAAGTATGCAAATATCATTTCTATAACCGGTCTTGCTTAAGAATTGGCATAAGCAAATGACCTTATAAGTAAGAAAGAATAAGAGTTTTCCGAATTTCATGACCCTCCCTTGAATAAATGTTCAGAAGAATGAGGATTCTGCTGGGTTTCTGACCGAGTCCAAGGTATTAAGGAGTCTGCACTTAACATATCATCAAACTGTACAAGAAACACCTCATTATTTCATTATCCTTCTAAATTACCCCCTATGCCTAGTTCTTATACTCAGAAACTTAAAAAGTGTGCTTTTCCTGATTTCTGGATTAGAAACTGCCAAGAAATAACCACATGTACTGTGATGATATTGATTCTCAAGATGAATTAAGTAATGATTGCAAAAGAGGAAAACTTACAAAGAATGAAGGTGTCCTGGATTATAGAATCTGAAAGTGATCTCTTTGAAGTTGAAAGGGGTGGTCTCAAATTAGTTGTTATAAAACTTATTCTTTAACAGGTTTAGTTATAAAAAAATCTCTTGCCATGCTAGTGATCATAGTACTAAGAGAAATGATTGTGAGTAAATTCAAGAGATACAGATAAAATCATTGTAAAGCAAATTGTAAGATCAAAATAGTAAAGAATTTTCACAAATGCAAAAATCTATGTACAAGAAAACTATCAAAAATTAAGACAGGCTTTCCCTTGCTTTTGATGAATTTTCTGATCACTGTATTAGAGTTAAAAAAGCCATACCTTTATCCCTCAGTCGTGGAATAAAGCTGATTAGTTGTAAATTTCTGATTCCAGCATCAGGGAAGGCATAAAATCTGAAAAAGTGTAGCAGCATGATAAAAATCTATCTTATCTTCATGTGGTTCTCATTTTAGCTCACTTGACACAGCAGTGATCTGGAAGTTCCAAACAAAACAAAACAAAACAAAATTATACTAGAGACCACGAGCTGTAGCAGGTATGACAGAATTTCTAGGAGCCTCAAGTCTTCCCATAACCTCTACATAATGGTGTATTCAAAATCACATACTTCATTTTGGGGAGATGTGGGCTTCTCTTTTAGAAGGAGAATACCATTGGTAAACAGAAACAAACAAAACAATTTAAAGCTGAATTTCCAGGCTTTTCAGGAAGTAAAATGTTTCTCTGGAAAGGAATAAGTGAAAAAAAATCTTTGAGAGTGCTGCCTATAATAATTTTAATAAAGATCAGAATTCCTTGAAATGTGAAGATTCTAGTAGCATTTTCATGGAAAACCTGGCTTTATATGCTAATCCTCATCAAAGAAGCTGACTCCATGCCATCATGGAAAGAATGTAACTGTCCAAACCACATTCAGCTTCAAGAAAGTCAGTCCACTTCTGAAAGACACAGTAACGAGGTGATTTTCCCTATCAGTTCAGAGTAGAAAAGTAAAAAGCCTATTTCTAATCTGTTGCCACTAAAATGTAAGAAATCCTGAAGTCACAATGCAAATACTCACAAGACTGGCTTAAACAAAGGCAGTTTCTATAGCGTCACAAAGATAGGAGAAACTTCAGAGAAAGAGAAGTCTGATTCAAGAGCCTCACATCTCTTGAGAAACTGCCAATGGTCTTGTCCACGGAAGACACTCAAAAAGTGTGAAAATTGATCTCACACTTTCTGGTAGTGATCTATTAGCTGTGAATGCTAAACACAAGTGGGCTGAAGACAATCAGAAGTGTTTGGCTCCCTTAAAGCATGCCAGAAAGCAAAAGAAGGGCAGAAGATGCTGATTCATAATGATCTAAAAAATGTGGATAGGGATTCTGAGAACATGCCAATACCCATGATGTTAAGTCCTGCAGTGAAAATGAAGCAGAGGCAAAATCCACTTGGGAGCAAAGGCAGTCAGAAGAACTACTGAGAGTCTGTGGGTAGCACATTTAGGAAGGTGTTGGGTAACAGTAAGGATGAAGAATTTGATTCTAAAGATAACCGTAATGGGTTCAGATGAAGCCTCAGATTGAGCCACAGGTGGACAGAAGTTCCTAGATTTACAATTATTCTTTGTCACTGATGACAGATTCCAGAAGAGATTTTGATTTCTAGAATTTGATGATGAAGAGGTACAGGAAAGGTAAATGATAAGAAAATTGGTGAGAAAGAAGAGCTTGCTTCAGGAAAAAGTCCTAAATATTGTACAGAGTATTTTGTACATCAGTTACAACAAAGGATCAGTGGGGATAAGAAATTTAAAATATTATGCATTATGATTAAGGGTGTGTGAACTTTCCACTTATGAAATGAAGTGATATGATAAACCAAAATAAAGGAAAGAGAAATTTGATAAAAGCAGGTTACTAAGTACATACCTGAGGTATCTAAAGCAATGCATAACATTGCTATTAATTTGAAAGAAATATTCTACACTACAAAGGAAAAGTTAAAAGGAAGAAGATACTCCCTGACTTGAAGACTAGTAGAGTTTGAAAACCCTAGGAAACTCACCACTCTGCCACTCTGGTGAGTGAAGTGAAGCAGCCTATTGGGTTCACATGCTCCTTTTTGATTGTGACAGTAAGATGTAAGATGAGAGATCTATGTAATTGAAACAGAGAGATTTTTCCAAAACAGTGTTTTGGAAGAGGAAATAGTTACTGAGGAAAAAGATCACAAAAATCCCAGCCCACAAGACACTTCATTACCTGAGAAAGAGACCACAAGATTTTTCTTTTACTCTGAGAATGATAGAAGACTTCAGGGAGATTCTGACTTAGCCTGGAGAGCAGTAGGAAGTAATATTAGGAGGAATTCTTAGGAGGACAGGATAAATAGCCTGCATATGGATTGTTAGAAGAAGCATAAAGATGAAAAAAGAAAAATGAAAACAAAGTTGTGAACATCAGAAATTGTTTTGATGTTGACTGTGATCAAGGCTCACTTAAAGAAATTAATGCAGAAAATAGTTTTCAATGAGAAGGAAAAAAATTTACAGTGAAAGACTATCCAAAATTTATTTGGTGGAATAGCATTCTTTTTTCCTATGGAATTACCTTGAAGTTGTCTCTAAATACTTTAAAAATTAATCTACACTTTAAAAAGGTGGATAAAGAGGCATTGAAAAGTTAAGTATTTCATAGAATGTATACATAAAACCTATGTGACAAGTATTATTTTCTTTTATTACATTATGAAATTAATCTACTTCACCCTCATTTTCTTTCCAGAAGTGAGAACAGATAGAGATGTAGCCACTGGAGTCAGACAATTGAAGATATAATAATTACTGATAAAGGCTGTTGGTCCAGGTATGTTAGAGATGTTGCAAAAAATTCAGTTAATATTTGGTATTGGTCTATCCACTTCAAGAGTAAGAGACAGCTTTCTGCCCTGACAGGTACCATCTTGTAGAAGCAATGCCATGCATATTCTCTGTACTCTAGAGATGTCTAAATGAATATGAGTAGAGCCCCATATGCTCACTAAAACATTCTGTGTTCAATAAAAGTTACTGTTAGGAATCTGAAGAGTCAGGGAGAGGGCAAGAAGATTACTGAGTGGAATTTCTTCATGGAAACAGGAGGACAAGAGGAAACAAAAGATATCTCTAGCCTATAAAATATAGTTCTTAAAACATGTTATGTTCTCATCTTTGTAGCCTGTGAATATGTTCTATTGGCCAAGGGGAATTAAGGTTGCAAATGGAATTATGTTTGCTTATCAACTGACACTTAACTGGAAAGATTTTCTTGTCTTATTTGGGTAGTTCTAATATAATTCCAGTATTCTTATAAGTGAAAGAGAGAAGCAGGAGAGTTATGTCTGAGTGATATAGTTATCGTCTGAGTGATATAATCTGGAATGTTCCCTGCTAACCTTGATGATGAAAAGGGAATATTAACCAAGGAATGTAGGAAGTCTCTAGGAGGTAAAAAGTCAAGAAGCAGTTTCCTCTAGGGTCTTTAGACAGGAATGTCTTGATGTTGAAGTGGATTTCTTGATTTTGGTCCAATGAAGTCCATTTCAAATCTCTGTCCTCCAGAGCTGTACTATAATAATAAGTTTTGTTTTGATTTACTTAGTAGTTTGTTACAGCAGTGATATGAAGCTAATTTAGTATCTATTATGGTTCAATTTAGTAATAGAAAGCACTTTTATATTTTTTAGTGGAAAGAAATTTAGTATAAGGTGTAGATGACCACACAATTGTTGGCAGGATAAGAAGCACAAGGGATGTCATTAAACTTGGTTTCAAATTCACATAATGCCAACTCCCAACATTGTCAATAAGCCTGCCACTCTATATTTGTGAAGTTAGGAAGGAGATAGTATTACTTGTGCAAAATAATATAGTTTTTTTTTTTTAATTTGGAAAGTTACCTCAACATTCGCAGATCATTATCCAACATTACAATCTAAGCTTTGGTGAGGTTTAGCCTCCCTCCTTTTCTCCCTCCCTCCATACATCTATCTATCCAGATTCAATCAACACAATGTTATCAGTACAATAGACAAACATTCCATTTGTAGTATAATGAGTTGATTGAGAGTATTAAAGCCAGTATATGCAGGTGAAAAGCAATATTTTCTGATGTGAAAGTAAACTGCATCTACTTATTAAGATAGAGAATTAAAAAAAAATTGTTTGCCCATTGAAAACTGATTAACACTTTTCAGTAGAATGCATACAAGCTGGAAGAAAGATATAAAGGGAGCAACAACCACAACTGTATTTACAACCTGATGAAGTTTAAAATAATTTATTCTCATTCTCAGAGATCTATCTCTCATCTTCTCAATACCAATCTATCTTCTTTTACTGAAATGGAGACCAGATGGACCCTTAGCATCCATTAAGACTCTTGTTGACACTAATAATTTTGGTTCTTCATGGATAAAATATCGAATTAGAGTTTTTGCCTAGGTCCTAGGTCTTACTAGCAATATTGTGCTCATTGTACAAGTGAAAGAACTGCTACAGAAATTCTGTTGGATGCCAAGTATCTCTGTTTAAATTGTATAATCAAGAGTGATAGAAATAAATAGAGCACTGTTTTACAGACCTGCTGTGAAAACTGAGTTTCAGCCAAACTGTCACCTGCCCCATATACACTCTTATTCTGTTTGGTGAACCTCAGTAACATAGAGCCCTCAGGTGTTATTGTTAGCTGGAAGCCACTGTGTAAGTAATCCTTGAAAAGTCAAGATTGTTCTCTTTCCTTAATGTAAAATGAATACCAGTCTTGGTAAGTAACTTTGAATCCTTTTGAGGGAGCATAAAATAGGTATTTATTTAGTGTCTCCCTTCCCCAGGGTGATATAGATGGAGTTGGATAAATTGATTACAGAAGAAAAGCATACTTCAACATTCTTGTCTTCCTAAGTGGTTAGAGTTCTTCTATTATAGAAGTAATTTCAATATTTTATTTAATTCAGAATGCCATTGAGTCCAAGTTTCACATAAACATACAATTTGTTTCTTCCAGCGTCTGAGTCCTTTTAATTTGCTAACACTTTTATAATACTATTTCAGATACTCATGCAAATGTCTGTAAATTAATTTAATATTTGTAATAATAACATAAAGACAACATAATTATTATCTCCATTTTATAACATCAGTAAGATTGGGGGGATTAATACATATCAATTCCAGATCACCCCAAAAATTCCCATTAAAATTCTAAGAGTCTCACTCTTTCTCCATCAGAGCCCTGACTTCCATACAAGAAGAGATGTGGCAAGGTCATGAATTCAGATTACTTTTTTTTTTGCTTATATTCTTTTGTTGGTATATTTTAGGTATACAATATGTTTACATTTACATTTCTCATTGGGTGCTTGTACCTGTACATGATGTATCTTGGTTCTTATTTTTTCCCCATTACCTATGTGCCCTTCACCCCCTCCACCCTTCCCAATTTACACAGACTTTGTTTCTATTTTTCTCTTTTCTCATAATTTTTCCTTTCCCTTCTTTCCTTAATTCTGTAACTTCTTGAGTTAGTTTCTGTGTCTGATTTTTTATTTCAGTCAGTGGTTATAAGAGATAGAATACTCTTTTAAAGAACTCAAAAAACATTACATCTATTGGTGGTGGCAAGTTGAAGAAGCAGAATATAGAAAGAAATAAGGTGGTACAGCTAGGTATTTAAGGCCTTGAGCTATTTTTCTTTCTATGTGCAATCCAGGTTAATCACAATCAGCCAGCTCACCACACAGTCTCTGGCATTCCTGCGAGCCATCCTGGTGTTCATTTGCAGTAGCCACTTGAACACTCAATCCCACTCTGTGATAAGAAAGTGCATGCTGTGAATGACCATTCTTCATGGGCCACTGTAATCCATTTTCCCTTGGTGTTGAAGTAATCACTCCCTTCAAATCAGTTTACACAGTCAATCCTAGAAATCCATGTTAAAGGGCTTTCCCTGGAACTACTTCCAGTACTTTATAATTTAGTAATTACAATTTATTATAAGCAACAAAAGTCACACTAGATGTTTCAAGTACACAGTGACATATTGATTTTTAATTCAAGATTTAGAGATTTATTTATGCCTACATGTGAGAATCGTTTACTTAGAAACTTTAACAGCATTAATTTCCAGTACTTGCTTATAGATCTTCTGTTATTGTCTCAATACATACATTATAAATTCCAACCACAGATAATTGTTGTAGCACCAATCATGGACTCTTTAAATTTCAATTTTATTGTTTTCCTTACCTTGAATTTGTTTTATTTTCCTGACTATAAGATGTGGTGTGTGTGTGTGTGTGTGTGTGTGTGTGTGTGTGTGTATTCATGGGGATATACACATTAGTGAGTCATTTCTTTGTCCTCTTCCATTTGGTCCTGGCATTTAAGGATCTGGAGTCAGATATCCTTAGATTTGAATAACTGCTTCACTACATAGTAGTAATCACCTAGCTAGGTGGCATTGCAGAAATGATTTAACCTTCCCAAGCCTTTGAAACCACTCATGGATAAACTATTGATATATATAATTTTGCTAGGAGAATTAAATGAGATACTTTAACGTGGTTTGGCATAAAAATGTTAGCAAGAAAGATGAGGGACTATTTTTAAACTTTTCACATGCATTTGAGTATAGTGCTAAGTTTGTTTGGAATGTATAATCCTTCAGAGAGAAGAGGAGGATGAAGAAAGGTGGAGGAAAATCTTATCAGTGCTCCTATTTCCCAATCCTATCTCACTACAGTCATGAGAAACTTTGTCTATAGTAAAGCCTCTGCGAGGCACCATCTCTGTGAGAAGGGACACTTGATCATGGAGAAGAAACTGGACTGGTTTGTAATTATGAAGGAAAAAAACCTGGTCTGAGAGCCTGAGACAGGGCCTTGGCTTCTCATAGCTCACAGAGACTTTTTTATGTTACTGTGGAGCACCACAGATACTCAGCAGAGTGATAGATAGACTTTAGCCTTGGTTCAAGATGAGGAGGTTATGATGTACATAAGTTTCATGATCAAAAGAATAAAAGTAGAAAATTCATCATCTAGTACCAGTTTAATACTAATTAGGGCTTGAAGCATCATTCTAAAAATGCATTAATTAAGGGGCCAAAATATTGAGCCCTGGCAGCTTAAACTTTCTGCTTGGGAAGAGAGTGGAAACTCACCAGTAAGAACATCTATCTAATCATCTTGCCAGAACTGTCATCGGCCTCTCTTACCCTCTAGGAGAACTATTAAGATTCTCACCCTAGGCATGAAGTGGTCATCTTGGGGGGCCATGTAGGTAAGGGAATTAAATTTGAAATTCTTAGCATTTACCCTAAATCTCAAATAAACTAAGAGAATATTGTAGTGAAATTAAGGTCATAAATGAGAAGTTTGAATTGTTCAAGTTTAAATTTAATTTTTTTATTACTATATAGCAAGATAAGGGCTTGTGGAGACTGTAGAATCAATTATAGAAAAGAAGCTATGGTTTTCTGCACACCTCAGTTGTAGCATACCTAAAACTGTGAGTCTGATAAGATTTTATCATACAAATTATTTCCCTGTAGGTCACGGAACTATTTTTTCTGTCATTTGCATGAATTTAAATCAGGTATAGGAAGATAGTATTTCCACCAAAGAAGAGAGGATAGGCCCTACAGTACATGATTATATAGGTACTTCAAAAGCATAAATAATATATACCTTTTAAAATTACTATAAATATAGTATTTAACCTGGGGACTAAACAATCATGCATTTTCTATAAGAAACTGACAGAATAATTTCCTGGAGGCATAATATTTAGCAGAATATTCTTTGAGGATTCCAACTTTTGTAAAAGAAATCAAAATTCCATTGTCTTCAATAACTTCTCATTCTAGCCCTACACAACCTTCAACTTTACTTTATTCATGTTTACTCTTTTTCTTTTTTATCTTAAAGTAGGCTTTGGTTGAGCCAGCTGTTCATGAAACTGAGAGGAGCAAAAAAAAAAAGCAAGCTCAGGAAAGCACACTGTCTTGTTTAGATTTTGCATAGTTGCTATACTAATCAATATCACAGTAATTAAAATCACCCATGATTAATGGGCTGGCAGTTTTATAGGGCTTTGTTGTCTGCAAAGAACTTCACAATCTATTTTGTCTAAATGGCCAGTAGGAGCAAGCCCCAAATCACCAAACTACCATTTGTCCTTAATTTCCAACTGAACTATTCTTGTCTGTATGAATATTTTGCCTTAGGATGCAATTGTGGGTTTCCCCTCTTTGTGTGTAAGGAAAAGGCCTTTTTCTCTTAAAAGCAAAGACTGGAGCTGGAATTGAAAGATTGCCACTGATTTTGTCAGCCATTCACTGATTTCATCTTTTCTTTACACATGAGACTCATGGGATATCAGGACTCTGACAAATCAAATATATAATGTTTGTGACCCTAAGGCATTATCTATTTACATTATTTCTCTCTGTAAGACAGAGTAACCAATGCTATTATTCTGTTCATGGCAAACAAACCCTAGACTGAAACTCTAAATCTTGAGTTCCAATCCTTGAATTTGATAGATGTAATCATGGGAAATTAGAATTTAAACACACACATTAGCTTGCATTTTAGGAAGACAATTCCTGTAAGGAGGTAGTAAGACAAGCCATTACTTGTATTTATTTAAATAGGACAAACCATTTAAAGTAAATATTCCTTGGATATTAGGTTGAGTTTCTGATACTTCTTTATTTTGCATAAATTTCTACAAAGGTTTTTGTACTCACAGTTGATGATGTATGAAAACGCATAGAAGATTTTGAGCGTTTTTGAAAATTGACTTTATACACTTAATCAGAAAACACTTGATAAAGAATCTAAATCTGTAGTCTTAGATATAGTGTTTCTCATCAAGTATCAATGGATAGTTGAATTGGTCATGTTTATTTCCATTCTTTTTTGGCAAATTATTTGCCTTTTTTTCTATACTAAATGTACTTCCATCTTCAGAATTATTTAAAATATTCTCTAAGAAGGCAGTAGAAATCATTTGAAAATGATATATAACCTGAAGACCTTTATTGAGATGATTCTTAATAATTTGCTACAGAATTTTTGTAGTTGAAGTACAATATTACGTAATGTGACCTATTTGGAATTTGAAAGAATCTGTAAATCATTCATCCATTCATTCAACAGTTGCCTGTAGATTTTCCATGTTAAAACCACAGTAGTCAAACTGTTGAATTCCAGTTCCAAAAACATACCACCTAAACCACTTTGTGAAGAAAAAGTGGTAAGGGAGATCACTATCTTTTAAAATTTTCATTAGTGCATTTGTGCAATACATAATGATTATATTCCTCTTGGGGAGTTGGTACGTGTACATAACACATCTTAATTCTTCTTTTTTCATCCCCTTCTCCCCCCTCCTTTCTCCCTCTATCTCTTGGTCCCCTTCCCTTTAGCAAAAGATCTATCTCCCTACTTCCTATTATCTAACTGTAATTTTTCTCTTTATTTATATTTTAGATTTCTCATATGAGAGAAACCATGTAATATTTAAACTAGTATATCTGATTTATTTCACTTAACATTATGGTCTCAAGGCACAACCATTTTCCGACAAATGTCTCAAGTTTATCCTTCTCTAAGGCAGGATACAACTCCATTAACATCTCTAAGTAGGAAGGTCAAAGTCAGAGCAGTTATAAAGGTGTGGAGTCCAGTTTAGGTAGACCTTTCAGGTCTTGATTTGCATATGGTTTGTGTCATAATCAAGGATCAATGGACAGAGGAAGATGGATGTTGTGGGAGTTTAAGTAGTCTTGGACATTAGGCCAGAATATAAACACTTTTTCTATATTGTCTATTTAAAAGTTGAGCAATTTCATATTCATTGAATTGTTTCCTAGGAAGTTCCTGATATAAACAACAACCTTATTTGTCTTTTTTGTTTTCCTGCTTAAGAATTCCCTGGACAAGATAAAACATATTAAAGATGATACTTTAATTATAAAATCATTGCACTGTTGTCTATAAGATATATAGTTGTATATGGCAAAAAAGCCCAAACATAAAATTATGCAGAATAAATAGTATTAAATATAATAAGAAAAATAATTTAGATTATACACTTAACAGTTTAAAGTACATTATAGTGTCTATGTAGATATTTAAAGTGCTTTCAATCAACTATCATTTTAATAACTTCTTAATACAGCTAGAAATATAAGTAGAAATATAAGTATTTTAACTGTATTTAGCCTCATTCTCCATTTTGAAGTTGATCTACGTTTCAGTACTACATATATTTAGTATCACATTTAGCATAGCCTGTGAATTTGAAATGTAGGAAATGCGACATAGAATGTGAAACTCAACCTCAATGCATTTGTGCTCTCTCTAAAATCCTGAAGAATAGAAATAAAAAACTGTTCTCACATTAAATTATCTATCTCCCCACCCAAGCAACCTGATCTGTATGAAAGCTAAAGACATTGTTGATTATTTTGTGCTGTAGGCCCAGTGGCTATTAGTGTCTAGCCCATGTCAGTGGTCATTAAACATTTGTCGAATGAATAAGCCTTTCCATTAAGTTGAATTCTGTAATTGATACCTGGAATTTTCTGAAGTTTCTGAGTCTCTTTTATGTATTTTTGGAGTATTAGAGAAGTAGCAAGTAGAATGGTTTAAAATCAATGTATTCTTTTAGGCAGCTGTGGCTAGTTCATGGGCGAGACCTCATTTAGACTCATACCCTGGAAGGTTGGTTTTAACAATTTTTTTTATCATGTTATGAGCCTTCAGGGTGGTAGGCAGGATCAGCTATAGTGATCATGTCACTCTGAAGAGAATTAACTTATCAATACTGTTTTATTATACCTACCTGCATCTAAGCTATGTCTGAAGGACTACTCAGTTGCATAAACTAATATATTCACTTGAATGCTTAAATAAGTTTTGATGGAATGTGTATGAGAATAATATAAAATATGACTAAAAATGCTTTTTGAAGTACAAGATATATGTAACATAAAAATTATTCCTTACAAATGTCTTCGATTTCCATGTTCCTTAAACACTGTTATTATTAAATTACTGAAATTATCATACACAGACAACACAAATTGTGTTCTATCAGGATTTAATTCAGTAAGTATAATTTGAAATCTCTTTTCTTATCTCATTCATTTACAATAAAGAACTGAAGTTCACAGAACAACTTGATAGATATGAAAATCCTGTATTTAAGACTGGCCCAGGAATTGAATTTCAGTCTCTTGCCTTGTTGCTGGGGTCCTTTTCCATTAAATCACAACTGTTCTTAGTATATGTTTTGCACTGCAAATGTTGTGTTACTAATTTTCTTTATTTTCCAGATTCTTTTTTTCTTTCATAATCATCACCAAAGCCTGCACCATGAGCAAAGATTTAAATATTATCTCATTTTAATAATGATCTAGCATAAATTATTTATTTTACTTTTTGCAATTCTGGGAATTGAACCCATGGTCTTAGTACTGAGGTGCTTTCCCAGACTTTTAAAAAAAATTATACAGAATCTTGCTAATTTGATAAGTTGCACAGGCTGGGTTTCAGCTTGGAATCATCCTGTTTTAGTCTTCCTGAGTTCTGGGATCATAGCCATGAGGCACTGCACCAGGCATCATTGGTGATTTATTAATCATCTGTCATGGGTCCTTCACTGTGTCCAGGAGTGTAAAACATTCTCAATTAAATCATAAACATTTCCAATTTTCTTATAAAAAATTAGTAAATTATAACAATAATAAATGCATTATGATGTAAGTCTTTGTGCAGTAGCATTCATAATTTTTGCCTGCTAGCTTGTATCATGTTGAGTTCCCACATTAAAGTCTCTGGTAATGAGAAGGTGCCATATAGGTATCAAGTAAGCCATCTGCTTGTTCACTTTTCATTGAATCCAGAATGTTCTTGTGACCCAAGCTAGGTCAATTACATTTCTCTCCCTCTTCTGCCTCTGTCTCTCTTTCTTTCTCTCCCCCCTCCCTCTCAATTCTAACCCAAGAATACTGAGAGATGGAAGCATTTAATTATGAGAAACAAATCTCAAAAGTCATGTGTGTTGAAGTACATGTTAGATCAGAAGTACATGTTTGTCTTTTTCTAGCTACTTGACCAAAGCACCTATATATTCGCATTTCAATTGGACTTTGTCTTAGGATCTATTTGGACATTCAAACACTCACAAAACTCTTTGAATTAAATTTTGGGACATATAGAATGGACTAAGGTGTTATTCCTTTGTGTTTTGTTAAATCACAAGTTTTGATTTCCCACTTTTTCCATTGATAAGAGAAGTATTCTACTTTGACTCAGTTGAGCACACGGAAATAGGTGGCTCATCCCAGAAGGCACATTTGTGCATAACTCTATCTCCCAAAGGAAGAAGGTTTAAATTTAGAGCCAAGAGTATTAAAAATTTACTGATGTAGAAAATGCTTGACTGTCTGCAAACAGTAGCAATTTTAGATTACATGGTGGGTTTTTGATAGGCTGAATAAATTCATTTTCACTTGGAAAAACAGGAAATTTGCTTTTATTTACAAAATACTGGGAATAAAAATTGAATGACTAAAAGTGCAGGTACAGGTTTTGGAGCTTGAACTTTGTGGGGTGGAGTACAGGACAAATCTTTCACCACTGAAATGTATATGAATAACTCCTTACATGCTCTTAGTCTATTTCTAGTCAAAATTTATCAAAAATTTGACAGTAATCCCTGAAGTTTGTTTCTGATAACAAAGGATAGAATGTGAGTTCTGGAACTTTTTGGCTCAAAAAAAAAGGAGTGTATAATACTACAAATGAGTCTCTCCAGTCAAAGTGTCATGCAAACCACAATTATGAGAGAGTCAAGAAGCAATATAAAGGTAGAAAAATCAGATTTGTGGAGAAGGATGAGTATTTTCGCACTACTCATTGTCTAGCACTTCACTGCTTGCCCTAACCACCAGGTGTTTCCCCCAGATGAGTTAAGGAATCAGGTCTCCATTTCCAAAACCACTAACTGGCTACAAATTCAGTCTCTCATGAATGATCCTCTTGGGTTTAATAATTCACTGGAATGACTCATAGGACTCAAAAAACCACTAACTTATAATGACAGTTTTATTATGAAGTATACAAATTAGGACTAGCCAAATGTAGTCACATAAGACAAAAAGTGTGGGAATGTTCAGAATGAAGAGCTTTCCCTATGGAACCACACACATAGTACTTGCTGTTCACTAACCAGGAAGTTCCTCTGAGCTTTCTCTAAGGTTTTGACTTGGGAATCATTATGTAGGTAAGAAAAGTGACTTGATATCGAGTGGTTCTAAAGGGCCATCCTCTAAGCAAATAGTTTATCTTCTTGGCATGACCAGTCCATGGGTCCATATCCTGAGTCACTTCCTTAGCAAAGATAAGGGTACGGTAAAGAACTAAACCAGAATAACAAAGATAGTTGTCATTTGAAAAGTTCCAAGGATTTAGGAATTATTGTTTAGGAACCACAGACAAACACCAGCTGAACTGTTTTACAAACACCATGACTTGTATATTCTCAAAAAAGAAAAGAAAGCAGAGAATTTTACAAAGAAAAGCAGAGAAGGTATAGCTTCATATTTAAACTTTGATTTTTGAATCTTTCAGGGATTTTGCTCTTCATATTTTGAAACTAGGTATGCATGAGGTAAACAAAACAAAACAAAAATTATTACTTTTGTTGGTTTCCAATTATTAAAATGAAATTATTTCCCTTATTTGGTATTAACCATAAAGAAAAAGCAAGATTGGTTTGATCTTCAAATTAACTTTTAGGGTTTTGTTTGGTATTTAGGAGTCCCAAGGCTATTCCAGGTAAAGAAAAACAGCATAGATAAACACACTAAGATTTAGTGAATGTGGAATTGACAACAGGTTCTAAGATTACACTTACAGTAACAGAGTCTCTTGGGAGTCCTGGTGAAACTAAGGAAAATAAGAGCCTACTCTTGTTTAGGAAGTTTAGGAGATTTTTATGAAATTTTTCAGACACTATGAGAACTGGGGAGGATGACGTCTTTAGACTAACTCCAAAGTAACATAGTATGATTAAAATTTGTCTACAAGTAAGTTAAAACTATTCTAAGGCAAGCTTAAACAGTATTTTCCTAAACTTACTATATTATAACATTTTAATAGCCTACATTACTTCAGAATTATAGAAATCATTTTGGGGAATAAAACAGGTGAATTAAGACGTATATTTATAATATTTGCCTCTAAATTTTAAATGTTGGTCTTAGAATATACCCTCCTCTTGAACAGCTGTCTTCTATTTTAGCAGGTAGCACCTTCTAAAAATGTCTTGCCAATTAAATATTACCAGATTCTGGGTTGTTTGCCTCTCTGGAGTTAGATTCCAGATTCTCATCTTGCAAAAAGAATTGAACAAAATGAACAAAAATCAGTGGCCAAGTTTATTTAAGAAACTAAAAGTGAAGAGTGAAGGAAAAACTGGCTGTGGAGAGCAAGCTTGGGCCGAGTAAAAAGGAAAAAAGCAATATAAGAAGACATCCTGGTAAAAGCATGGAAGGCGACCATGAAGAAAGTCATGATATGGGGCTCTTTGTGGCACTTAAATGTTATCCAAATTTGAAGAAAACCCGTGAGAACTTCTACACATGGGTCCTGAGAAGTGATGCTTAGGATCCCATGCTTTAGGCTGACATCTGGTATAGGCCGTTCTATTCCAAACTTTCTGGAGTTCTCCTGAAAAGTCCACGTAATTTCCTGCTTATGCCCCAATTGAGCATCAGTATTTCATTTGAATAAGTAAGCTATATTGATCCGCCTCCACAGCAGTGAGGAAAAGTGAAGACTCTTGAAGACAACTGACAAATCAGGCTATTCCAGTTTGCTATGTTTAAAAAACAAAGAATAATAAAATGACATGGTATCACTGTAATTTGGGAACAAAATAGTAAGTCAATTTAACAGTAACTTCATAACTAAAAGAGGATCTAGAATACTCCTGCACTGTACTTGCAGTTGTCTTTTTATGAATTTGGAAACATTGAACACACAAAGTTGAGTGGAATAGTGAGAAGAAGGCACTTCAGGGCACAGCAAACTTTGAAGGACTTTTGTCACCATCCAGACAATTTATATAATTTACATTTGGTATGATGCATATTTTTTAGTTTTTCTCTCTGTAGTAACTAAAGAAACACCCTTCAGTATTTCTAGGATCCAAATGGAAAGATATGTAGGAAAAATTGAAAGAAGAGGCAGAGGAAAACTTAAATGGTTGTGACAGAATGCGTAAAATTTTAGAAGTGTATGCTAGGAAGATGCAGGGAAAGATGAAGTTCAGAGTATAAGAAAAGGAGGTAATTTTAATGGTGGTTATCTTTTTCTCAGGGTTGTAGTTATTATACTTATCAGTAGCAATTATTTCTCCATAAGTTTAGCTTTCTCTGGATACTTCTGCTTGCTGAGATGCCTCTGCATCCTTATTGCATCTTAAGAAAGAAAAATAATTTATACAGTAGCTAAAGCCCTTTTCAGCATGTTCAGGTTTTAGGGCAAGGATAAGTAGTCTTTGAAAGCTGTTAGGTATGATGTACATATTCCATTACATTTTTCTTCATTCATCTGCCTAATGAGATGACAATCTTGTTTTCATTCCATGGCTGTCCTATTTGCTCACTGTTTTCTTTCAGGAATACTCGAGTAGAGAATATGAGAGTTGATCAAATTTTATTCTTTATAACATATAAAGAGAAAAACCAGGTTATTTTTTACTCTAAGACCTGAGAGCTTTCATGTACAGTATTTTTTAAAACTAGCATGAACATTGAATATAAGAAGGATTTTTTTATTATAATCTTAAATGAAGGGCCAATCTAAATGCCAACAGGGTAATAAGAAAAGGAGAGGCATTTCTCTGTTGAAATTTATTTTCGTTTTTATCATTCTCTTAATTTTGTCTTTTTCTGTAGTTCTGACCTTAACATTAGAATATCATTATGTTCTAATTGGCACTCTTTTTTAATAATATATGGAATTTTCACAGCCATGAATTATACAATTGTGTTATACAGACATGAAAGTATAACAGAACAATAAATAGGATTTCATATTTTATTTACAGTGATAAAACAATATACATCTACTTATTCTGCTATGTAGCATTTTTGGAGCTTTTTTATTTTTACATTAGTTCTGTACTTTTCCTACACCTCACCAACCTCTTCAATGTGTGTGTGTGTGTGTGTGTGTGTGTGTTATGTATGTGTGTTTGTGTGTATAAGTGCATGGACTAGCCAGGTTTTCTAGAGAGTCCTTGACATTTAAGTGGAGTTTGTGAAACATTTCATTCAATTCACTTACCTAAGATTATTTTGCCTATACCAATATTCACAACGGAATTGTACTGTACCTTGGGAACATTTCAAAAATTTCAGAAAAGATTGGAAATTTCTAGTGGGGGAATTTTGTCCATCCTAATGGCTGTGAGAGGGGGGATACTGGCATTGGTGAGTGAGCTGAGATTGCTAATCATCAATGTGGAGAGACAATCCCAATATGATGAAAGCATTAATATTCTTCACAGTTTTCAAATACCTTTTTGAATATTCTGAAGGTGAAAGCTGTATTTATAATTATCTAATCCTAGAACCTGTTTTATTCAAAAAACATTTTTATAGACTAAATTTTTAAAAATCTAATTATTATCTTATTTAAAGAGTATCTTTTATTAAGTTCAGTATTTCAGCAAGATTTGGCTGTTTTAGAAAATCATGTTACTTAAAGCACCACATTTGCTTTATTTGAACTCCCACACAATAATTCACCTTTGTCTTCCTACATCAGTACCTGTTACATTTATAATAATTCAGTGAATACATGCTGATGTCTAAATATTCTATATTTTCTAGTGGTGTTATACATAAGAATTTATCTACTGAAGTATGTATTATTTTATTATGAGTTTCTTCCTAAATGAATGCCATGCTGCCTATTTTCCCTTTACCAGGCTTTTATCCTCACGCCCACGTGGCTATACAAGTTGAATGCTAATTCATTATGTTCCATCAGAGAATTGGCTTTGGCTGAAATTCAAAATTCAAAATTAAAATTAAAATTCAAAGACATTGATGTAGGAAAAGATTTCATGAATAAAACCTCAAATGTCTGTCAAGTTATAAAAGTCCTCAGCCAATGATGGGCTGCTATGGAGGGTCAAAAAATCCAAATTCTCTTGACCTTGAGTTGTGATCAGTCCTGCAGAGTTATGACTGATTGCACTGTCCTTTATGGTAGCCACTACCTACATGTAGCTGTTTAAATTTATATTTAAATAAATTAAAATAAAAATTTCTGTTTTCCTATCTCATTAGCTTCTTTTCATGGCCTCACTGGTTATGTGTGGAAGTGGCTACTGCAGTGGCCAGTGTAGGTGTTGCGTATTTCCATCATTACATAAATGCTCTATTGAAGAACATTGTTCCAGAGCACTGTTGTCTAACAAAAATCATATGGAAAAATGTAAAAAGAAATAGATAAAATGGATTTTAGTAATATATTTTATTTATCCAGTGCATCCAAAATAGTGCTTTCCTTTGCCTCAAAAAGGAAATAAATAAGCATTATTTTGGATGCATTTGGAAAAGTGTTGGAAAAGTGGAAAAGGAGAAGTGTTGAAGTATTTGGGAAAGTGTTGGAGGCATAATCCTAGGTATTCTTTTAATATGTATTGTTTTAATATGTAACTGGAACTAGAATGACTATTAATACACTTTGTATTATTTTTATTGTACCCCTTAAAACTCAAAGGTGTATTTTAAAATTAAGAATACTGATGATCACATTCTATTTTATTATGATGTGTTGTTTTTATTAGTTCATGTTTGTAATACATAATGCTTACATTTATAGTGGCAAGATTGTACATGTACATAGCACATATTAACTCTTTTTTTGTTGCCTTTCCCTCCCATCCCTATATCCATTCTCCATTTCTTGATTCCCTTCCTGTTTGAAAACTCTTTATTTCTATTTTTCCTTTGACTTTTTCTTTTTTAAAAAAATCCCTTTTTCCTTCCTTCCCTCAGCCTCTCCATCTCTTGCTCCCCTTCCCATGTGAAAAAGATCTCCCTGCTTTTTATTATCTTTCCTTTATTTTGCCCTTTGTCTATATTTTGGATTTCTTATATAAGAAAAATAATGCTATGTTTAAACTTGGGCGACTGATTTACTTCACTTCATATTATTGTTTTGAAGTACATCTCTTTACCTACAAATGCCTCAAGAGTATCCTTTGTGGCAGAGTAGTACTCCATTTTGTGTATATTCTATATTTTCTATATCTATTCTTATAATGTAGGCTTGAAGTTGGACTCCAGAGAGAAGAGCATATTCTCATTTAGCTCCTGTTGCTGCCCTGACCTGAATCCCTCTCTCTGTTTTCCCTGAAAGCAGTCCCTCAATATGTGTGTGTGTGTGTGTGTGTGTGTGTGTGTGTGTGTGTATATATATATATACAGTTTGTTTGTTTGTTTGTTTGATTTTGTTTTGCTTTGGTTTTTGGTTTTTGGTACTGGGGATCGAACTTGGGTCCTTGCACTTGCACTGCAGGCGGTGAAACTACTGAGATGTATCCCCAGCCCTTCCCTCAATATATTTTATATGCCTGAGTCACTGTCCCCAGATTCTGCTTCTAGAACACTGGAACTAGTAGAACACATAATGTGTTACAGAATGCACTGCATTTGTTTTTATAGAGGTATTTTATATTAGCAGTACATTTTATTTCAAGCAAGAAAGGAGGTTTTCAAAATATTTTTATGAAAAGGAAACTAAGTTTTAAATTCTGAGAGCCATTTTAACACAAACATAAATATGACTATTTTTATTTTGGTACATTTTATCTGCAGAGCATATCAGTCAGGACATTTTCAGATATTTACTAAAATATAAATATTATTACTCTATGAAGTACAAAATTGCTAGTGATAATATTTTGCAACTTCAGAATCATTTTGTACACAATGGCTCTGCTGACCATCATTTTGAGCAACTGGACCTCAAATTAATTCAAATGATTAAGAATCAAGATTCAGCATTGCTTTAATTCCCTTTTCTATGCTCCCAGAATCAAATTGTAACAATAGTTGATGTGGTATTTTATAAGCAGCAGCATACAATAATTGAAAGTGGGATAGTTTACATTGTTGGTAATTATGTCTATCCCAAAAATGCCTATGAACACATGAGAGAAAGAAAATCCCAGACCATTTGAAGCAGGTTATGGAAAAATAAAAATCTTGGCCATACTGACAAAAAGTGAAATCACTTCTGACTTGCACCTAGAGCAGCCTTAGCATAAGGTAAGACTATTGAATGCTTTTAATCATTATTGATTTCTTAATGTTCTGATGTATCAATAAGGAAGAACTGTGGGCCTAGAATAATGAATAAAAGTTTTTAAATCAGTTAATTATCTTAACCTTTATGACCTTCAGTCTCATATTAAAAGGAAATAACAGTAGTTTATTGTGCAGTGCTGTTTTGTGCACATGTGGATTAAATGTGACAACTTATATTCATTTATACTTCTATTGTTAGAGAATTCACTGAGGAATAATGTAGGCAAGGTGAATATTTAGGTTTTCAGAACAAAGGATAGAGACTGTAACTTGGGAAAATTTCTGAAATCTCTAACTTTCTCTGAAGTGTAGAGAATGAGAAACCTTGAGAGAGGTTGATACGGGTCTTAAAATAGTATAATGGAAAAAGAAAATATTGCAAATCAGGACTAACACACTCATACTATGGACTCTTTTGAGTTGGCCAGAAGGGAAATTGCTCTAGGGAAACTAAAGGTATTGCTTAAGTATATGGAGAAGGGATACTGAATAATTCATGGTGACTGTATGTTCGATGGTCACAAGCTGCTGAGAGCCATCTACCTGAATATGTTGACACAGAGTCAATTTCTAGAAGATAGTCACCATCACAATGCATAATTTCCTCTATGCAATAACAAAATGAACACTTACTTGAACTAGTCTGTTATGTTCCTGAAAATATAGTACCTCTGATCTCATCTGAGCTTGGCTATGAGTTATGGCATCATAGTCAGAATTGCTGCCTGGCTACTTTATAAGTGTGAATTCAGGAGCAACCACTTGACCACTGCCAGAAGAGGCCAAGCCAATAGAGCATTTTGTAACTGATGGGGTGTTGCAAATATGGTCATGAAGTGCAGTCAGACAGCCACAGCGGCATTCTAATCAGCATGATACATCTGCCACTTGGCTCTGAGAATGTATTGAGGACATTGATGGGCATGTGTCATTCCAAAATGTGTAGATTCAACAATTAAGGGGAAATTTTATGAGATAGAGAATTTATTTACATTTTTCCAAAAGTTTTATGGTAAAATACAGTTGGATAAATTCCTTTAGCAGTAAACCTACAAAAATATTCATTAATGACTGCTTAGGAAATTATATTAGTGCTTCTGTTCTTGGGCTTTTCTTTTGATCTTTAAGTTCATAGAAAAATTCTTTTTATGTTGCCAGTATATTCTTCCCAAATGCTGTTAAATTTTGTCATAGTATTTTGGGGGGTTAGTAGTAAATCACAATTTTGCTGTTCTTCTGTGTTTCCAAAGCTGAATGAAGCGTGCCACTATTCACTTTTTGAAAAGTAAAAGTTTTATATCTATGTAAGTATTGATAGTTTTTCCAGTAATAATTAAACATTTTTGAAAGCCCTATGATAAATGCCCTTTGTGTATTATCTCATTTAGCCTTCTGAAGGTTGTACAAAGGAGTTTATGGGACTGACCAGGAGCATTCTTTCTGGAGTCAGACTGCTTGGCTTTAGAACTTGTGACTGTACAAATTTCTGACAGCCTCTGCATGGCTTATGCCCTCCCACTTTCGATCATTTCTCAAATATCACTCCATGAGTATGGACACCTATAATTACCTTATAAAAAAACAGCACCCTCTTGATGCCCCTACCTGCTCCATTTCAGATATATATATATATATCTATATATCTATATATCTATATATCTATATAAAATCTCCCTTGTCTATTCCCTTCCATTACACTAAAAATTCTGCATGGACAAGACTTTGTTTTAATAGCTGCTATATCTCCAGAACCTAAAAATTGTGTTTGACTCAAAGCAGAACAAAAAAAAAGTTGGGAAAAAAAAAGGATAAATAGATCAATTTTCCCAGCACTGACCAATCTTAAGTAGAACTGTCTATTTCTATTTTGGTAAACACTTGAAGTGTTGTTTCTGTTGGAATATAGACAAACAAGATTTAAGAAAAAAGCAGTGATTATAACCAACAAGTTATTTTCTAAAGCATTTGAGTAACCTGGCATTACATGAAAAGTTCTTATTCTCATTTTCATTTTCCAATCCCACTCTGATTAGCAGAGACTTGCTGATCTCTTTTTGTTCACAGGTGCTTGAATCAGTTTATAAGTTTTTTTCTTGGCTTTCATGCTTTCATATTTTAGTTTCAGGGAATTTGCAAACATTCATTTGCTAAATAACTAATTATTTCAATGATAAAGCAGCTCTTCCCTATCTGAAAAACAGTATCCAATTCTTTCTGCTGCTGGTGTTCCACTTATAAGCATTGCTATCTCCAGGGCATTTATTGAGAAATATGTTTATTTTTTTCTTTTAAACTTGGAACAATTGTGAACCATATATAGTTCCACAATTAGCATTTCTCAGGTATATTTTATATGGAATTTTCCATCTGTAGTCTTATCTTCAATCAGCTAAAGATTTTCAGGGCATATTGAAATTCTAGAAAAATAGGAGAATGAACCATAAGACAGAAATCTGTGCAAGACACAGATGAAAAGTTTGTATTTCCTTTATGTTATGGGTATATGAATACACAAAAAAAGGATTATGTAAAGTGTATTATGGTAGCATGTTAGAAGGATAGATCAATTAATTATGCCTCAGTCTAGAATGTGTCACAGTGAGCAGAGCTACTAAATTCCAGTTGTTATGGTATTTAGTTTGCCTTTGAAATTTAGATAATGTGATATATGAATAAAAGGAAGTGTGGAAGGCATAATATGTGAAGAAAGCCACATGAGCAAAGCATTTTTGTGGATTGTACATAATATTTTAAAAGTAACCAGTGCAAAGTCTGGTACATAATAATGCTGGGAGCTTTTCTTAATGCTGTAATTTCCATTGACATAGGAGCAGTGAATATGACAGAAGTGGATTTCTAACCAGGAGATTGATGAGTCTGTGGTTGTAAACATCATGCCAGTTACATCTCTCCTCTGATGATTATTAACATGGTTTTCCTACTCACATCTCAATATATTTGTTAGGATTCTAACTTAAACTAGTATTAATAACTTTGGATATAATATGTAAAAGGGTTGGTATAAGACTTTATAATGAAAAAAAATTCAATGAGATTGATTATTTCTATTAATGAATGATTGCTCATTTTATCCCTGATACACTGATATGGTGATACTTTCAAACATAAGGATATTTTCCTAATCTGAGCAATTTTTGTTTGTTTTCACATTTAGCATAATGGTGTTATGACTGATGGAACATTTTATTCCCTTCTTTTAGAAAGAATAACTTCCTGCCTCAGGTCTATGTTAGCAGTTCATTCCTTATTTACAGAATAGGGCTTCCTATATAATACCTTGAATATTTTATTAGCAGCTCAAAAATATTGATTTATGTTCCATGTTATATTTTCACAACTGTGAAAATCTGGAGTATATCTCAAACAGATTCTGTTCAGTTCTACATGAGCAAAGTATTAGGTACTCATGTGTCTAATCTTTTCCTAAGAGAACTTATTAATCTACAAATAATTGTTTCCAGGGGTAAAATTTTGTCAGGGCCAAGTAAAGTTTCATGTCACAAGTAGGCTGCAGTCTTTTGGGTAAACTAAATAGTGATATATTGATTTCCACAGGAGATATTCAAAGGACAAAACCAAGAAAGACAACTCATAAACTCTTCCTAAGTGGTGTGTAGTCTGTATTCAAATATCTCAAAGATTCAAGATGATATTGGCTCTCTGCCCATGAAGAGACAATATTTACTGATGTGGAATTGGAAAGTCTAAAAAAGCTGCCTCTGTTTCTGTGTATGTGACCTTTTCAAATCTGTGTTCCACTGATCTCTCCCTTTTTAAGGCCTCCTGTTACTTCCTTTTCCTAAAAGAAAGCAGCAATTTTATTTCCATAATCAACTGAGCACTATTGAGAAAAAATAAGGGAGGAAACAGCAGCTTCCTTTCTATAGAAGATATATGTCTATAATTTTCTTCCTTTTGATTATTTTTGTGGTCTTCAAATTGTTAGTTTATTGTTTATATGTATAATCCAAAATGTATAGTAACTATACCTATCTAATTAAAATATACTTTTCTTTGTTATTCAATCATTACTTTTCTCCCTTTTGGCTTAAATGAATTCTGAGGCCAAAAAAGGCAAGTATTAGAAACACAATGATCTGGGAAAGCAATGAAATGCCAGAGCAAGGGTCTTCCTGGCACCCATCCATCCTGCTGCTCTGGGCCAAGAGGTAGGGGCTTCTGAGCCACCATCCCACTGCTCCCCACCCAGAGGAAGGGGCTTCTGAGCTGCTGTCCCACCACTCCCAGATCAGAGGAGGTGAACCACACAGGCGCCAACAGCACCACAATCCCTGGATTGAAATGAGAACAAACAAAAATAAGTCTTAAAACCAGACTTCCAGATCACCTACAACAACCCCAAAGGGAAATGAGATAGAACACTCTGATATTCAACCACCTGGACACCTTGCACTGGCAACAAAGAGGATCTGGAAAAAATGAAATCAGAAATAATTTCTCACATAACAGCAGAGATTGTGCTCATAGTGCAAGACATGATTAATAAATCTAGAGAGGAGCTCAGAAACATGATGGAATCCCTACATAGGAAACAAATGGAATCCATAAAACAGATGCAAATAGATTTCCAGGAGATCAAAAACTCCACTGAAAGTCTATGCAACAGAATGAGCCAATGTGAGGACAGAATTTCAGATATAGAACATAAGATTGCAATTAGTAATCAGGAAAAGAAAAATTGCTTCAAAATTGTAAGGGACCATGAGAAATCAATCCAGCAGCTGCTAGACGATGCAAAGAAGAATAACATAAGACTGATTGGAGTCAAAGAAGAAACAGGAGAAAGTGCAGATGACATAAAAAAAAAACTCTTCACAAAAGAGATGGCAGAAAACTTCCCAAATGGGGGAAAAGAACTTGACATACAGATAAGGGAGGCATATAGAACTCCAAATAGCCTTGATCAAAAAAAAAATCTACACATAGGCATATAATTGCTAAGATTCCAGAAACTCAACAGAAGAACAAAGTTCTACAAGCTGTTAGAGAAAAGAAACAAATCGCATACAAAGAAAAGCCCATCAGAATCACAGCATACTTCTCAACACAAACCTTCAAGGCAAGAAGAGCTTGGAGTGATGTATTCCAAGCCCTAAAAGAAAACAGCCTCCAACCCAGATTGATGTACATTGCAAAACTATCTTTCAAAATTGATGAAGAAATAAGATACTTTCATGACAAAGAGCACCTTAGGAACTTCATGAATACCAAACCAGCACTCCAAAAAATTTTACACAATATCCTAGGAACAGACAATGAGGACCACAACCCCAGGAAGCAAAGCAGAATGAACCCACCGGGTGTGACAAGAAATTAAATGTAAAGGGGGAGAACCCACTGTGAGACCAGGATAAACTCAAGAAAAGCCATCTTGACCTGTAGATGAACTCCCCTCATAAAATAGATGTTTTTGTAACTGCTTGTTCTGCTTCTGTAAACTTGCTTCATTGCTTCTCGGAAAGAGATAGTGCCTGGTGCCTCCCCTTACTGTAAATTGCCCCAATCTGACAAGACAGCAAGATAGCTGTGTTGTGAAAAATACCTTTGCAACTAGTCAAAAACATGTTAACCTACCTTGAACTTCTCTTCTTAAAATAACACCTATAAAAGCTATGCTGCTATAACACCCTATATAAACTGTGCTGTTCCTGGACTCAGGGCTTCACTTTGCTTAGGGAGTGGAGTCCATGCAGGTGAATAAACTCCTTTCAGTTTGACTTTGTTGTTGGTCCCAGTGTTTGGTGATTTATCGGCTCTCTTGGCACAACATTCTTGGAGGCCACAGTGAGATCACCATCACTCAGTGACTTCTGCCCGGCAGACGGGTCCCTGTTTCAGACCACCACAGCCCAAGAGAGGCCCAGGAAGGCCACCCTGATCATTTGATCAGGGTCCTGGTGGCTCGGGTCTCAAGTGGAGGATTTGGGTTATTTCAGCCATACTGAGGGGAGTTTATCTGGAAAACCTCTGGAGGTCAGGTAAGAATCTTATGATTCTTAGTCATCAGTCAGTGGATCTAAAAGAGGGCGAAAGAGAAGTCAAACATGACAGTAATTCCCCTGCCCAGGGCTTCATCATGAAGATGGGAAGCCTTCTGGTCAGTTTATCCTGGGATCTGGTTTGTCTAAATATTTGTGGGTATAGTTTGTCTAAATTTCTGTGTATCTGTTGTCTGTTGTCTGTCAGCTTGCTCTGTGTGCCTTTTGCTTTCAGTTTTGTTCTACAGCAAGCCATGGGATCCGGACAATCTACCCCATCACCCCTCCCCCAATTGTGTCAAATTTATACTTCGCAGAAAGCAGATAAATTTGGCATCAAGTTCTCAAAAGAAAAACTCCAGACCCTGTGCCAATTAGAGTGGCCATCGTTCGGGGTGGGATGGCCAAGTGGGGGAAATTTTAACATTCAGACTACCCAACAGGTTTGGAATCGGGTTACAGAAAAGGGAGGGCCCTGTCACCCTGATCAGTTCCCTTATATTAATATGTAAATGGACCTGGTAAAAGACTCCCCTTTCCTTGCCTGTCTGGGAATTAGATCATATAGGTTTAGTAAAGATAAGGTCCATCATCATTTCCTCTGATGGCAGACTTCCCGAGACTTGAGGGATGTTTTTTTGACACTAAGTCCCTTTCAAAACCTAAGGTTTTCCAGGCTTTGTGGGATGAGGATGACTTCCAACCACATCTGGCCCCATATCGGGCCCAGGATGAAAAATCTGAAAAAGATCCTGACTCCCCTTCTGCTTCTGCCCCTTCTAATCCCTCTGCCTCACCTGCACCATCTGACCCCCGTCTCCCCCTCATACTTGATCGGGACAAACTTATGAGTCACAAGGGACAACCAGCCAGGTAACGTCCACTGTCCTTCCTTTGAAACAAGTTAAACCAGGTGGGGGATTCATCTATGTTCCTTTCACTACTAGTGACCTTTATAATTGAAAAAAAACCAAGTTGCTCCTTTTTCAGAAAAACTCCAGGCTTTAATTCATCTTCTAGAGTCTGTTTTCCATACTCATCAGCCCTTATAGGATGACTGCCAACAGCTGCTCCACACCCTCTTCACTACGGAGGAGCAGGACTGGATTTTCCAAGAGGCTGTTAAGGTGGCCCTAAAACTAAACCCAGACCTCGGTCCCAGCACTCTGGCTTATCTGCAGAGAACAGAGGGTGAGGTGCTGACCCACCAACTGGACTGGGTCCCCAAAATGGATGATGTAGGTAGGAGAGATCTGGCCAGTTACCGCCAGCACCTTTTGCCAGGACTCCGCCAAGTGGCTAGGAAGCTGACAAATCTGACTAAGGTGAGTGAGGTAAAACAGGATAAGAGGGAGTCTCTCGCAGCTTTCCTGTAGCGTCTCCTAGAGGCCTATCAGGTCTATACACCAATTAATCCTGATGCTCCAGAAAACACAGCTGCAATAAATCTGGCCTTTGTGTCACAGTCAGCCCCATATATTAGACAAAATACTTCAGAGATTGAAAAGATTTGAGGGACAAAACAGGTCCAATCTCCTGAATATAGCTCAAAAGGTTTTTGATAACTGGGACTCCCCAGAAGAGACAATTGCCAAGCGGCTAAAAAAGTTACTATTTCCACTCTCAAAAACTGAGACAAGTAAACAGACAGGGAGACCTAAGCCGGAAAGACCCCCACGGCCTAAGCTTGGAAGAGACCAATGTGCCTATTGCAAACAGACTGGACATTAGAAAAATGAGTGCCCCCTCAAGAAGAATAAAGAGGGACAGGACCAGAAAAAGACACAGGAAGTCCTGACCTTCAAAGATATGAAATAGGAAAATCAGGGCTCATTCAAACTGAGCCCCCACAAGCCCATGGTAAAATTAAAAATCGGGGACACACTGACTAATTTCCTGGTAGATACTGGAGTGGCCCATTTGGTACTGACTAAACCTTTGGGAAAATTGACAACACAAGAGACTTTGGTACAAGGGGCTACCAGCAGGGGCGCTCAAGGTTATAAATGGACAACTGGTTGAATGGTAGACTTGGGTCACAGGCAAGTGACCCACTCCTTTCTGGTGATTCCAGAATGTCCAAACCCCTTGCTTGGTAGGGACCTGCTAAGGAAATTGGGTGCAACAATTACCTTTACAGAGGAAAAGGAAGACCTGAAACTAGGCATCCCATAGGGGACTGTCAAAGTTATGGTGACTTGCCCATTGGCCTCCAAATACCTGATGCTCTCAGAGCCAGAGGACAAGTCAGCTGGGCTGATTGGTGACCTACAAATGGAGTTTCCTCTTTTGTGGGGTAAGACTAATCCCCTTGGGTTAGCTGGCCAAGTTCCTATTGTGGTAAATCTAAAGTCCAATGCCCAGCCTGTTTCTGTCCGACAGTATCCCATCAGAAAGGCAGCAAGAGAAAAGATTTGGACACACATCAACCAAATTCCTAGATGCTGGAATCTTAAAGCCGTGTCAATCGCCTTGGAACACCCCACTTCTGCCTGTCCAAAAGCCTGGTACTTCTGACTACAGGCCTGTCCAAGACCTCAGAGAGGTAAACAAAAGAATTGAGACTGTACACCCCACTGTGCCAGATCCCTACACCCTTCTGAGCCTCCTGCCCCTGGAACAAGTCTACACTGTACTGGACCTCAAAGATGGCTTCTTCAGTCTGCCATTGGCCGAGGTGAGTCAGCCCCTTTTTGCCTTCAAATGGGTGGATCCCAAAGGAAGGTACTCAGGACAGCTGACCTGGATGAGATTGCCACAAGGGTTTAAAAATGCTCCCACCCTGTTTGATGAGGCTCTAAATAAGGACTTGGCTCTGTTCAGAGCATCTCATCCTGAAGTGACCCTTCTCCAGTATGCAGATGACCTAGTAGTGGCTGATGATCAGGACACCTGTATGGCAGGTACTAAGGACTTGTTGAGATTGTTACAAAAATTGGGATATCGATTGTCAGCCAAAAAGGCCCAGATCTGTGCCTCCTGGGTCACTTACCTGGGGTATGAGATTGACAGGGGCACCTGATGACTGTCTCAGAGATGGAAACAAGCTATATTACAGATCCCAACACCCACCACAAAGAGACAGGTGTGAGAGTTTTTGGGAACTGCTGGTTACTGCCAACTCTGGATTATAGGGTTTTCAGAGATCACAAAGGCCCTGTATGCAGCCACAGCTGGAGGAAACACACCCTTAGTGTGGACAGAGACTGAGCAGAGGGCATTTGAGACCCTGAAACAAGCCCCTGTTCAGGCACCAGCTTTGACCCTCCCAGATATTGAAAAATCTTTCCAATTGTTTGTGGCTGAGAAAAATAAAGTGAAAAAAGGGGTCCTTACTCAAACCTTAGGACCCTGGAAAAGACCTGTGACATACTTATCCAACAGACTTGATCCTGTGACTGCTGGCTGGACACCCTGCCTCAGAGCCATTGCGGCAACAGACCTCCTTGTAAAGGAGGCAGACAAGCTAAGCTTGGGTCAGTTGCTCATGATCAGCACACCACATGCAGCCTCCTCCATGTTTCGAGGAGGCTCTGAGCAATGGATATCAAATGCCAGACTGACTCAGTACCAGGTGCTCCTGATTTACCAGCCCCAGATCAAGTTTACAGAGGCCACTACCTTAAACTCCACAACCCTGCTGCCTGCCTCAGACCTGATGACCCCACTACATGAATGCCAAGAGACCCTCCAGGACATAACCTCGACCAGACCTGATTTGCAGGATGTGGCCCTAAAAGACCCTGAGGAGACATTCTTCACAGATGGAAGCAGTTTCATCGAGCAAGGAGTCAGGTATGCGGGCGAGGCAGTGGTGGATGGCCAATGAGTGACAAGATGGGCTGCTGCTCTGGGATCTGGAACTTCACCCCAACTAGCAGAGCTGATGGCTCTTACTCAGGCCTTAAACCTGGGTGAAGGGAAGGTTGTCAACATCTACATGGATAGTTGGTATGCCTTTACAACTGTACATGTTCATGGAGAGATATATAAACAACAGGGCCTGCTTACATCAGGAGGGAAAGACATTAAAAACAAACATGAGATTTTAGCTCTGCTAGAAGCAGTATGGAAGCCTAAATCAGTGGCTATAATACACTGCAAGGGTCATCAGAGGCCTGACACACTGGAGGCCATAAAAAAAATCAAAAGGCTGATCTAGCTTCTAAACTGGCTGCCAGAAAACCAGTGGGGATGGCCCCTACCCTGCCTCTTAAAACTTTTCCTGAGCTGCCCGCTAAGCCACATTATTCATCAGAAAAAAAAAAAATGACCAGGTGGGAGCTATACAAGATAAAAATGGATGGTGCAGCCGTCCTGATGGCTGAGTCTGCTTGCCTCAAGCTCTTGGCCAACAGCTAATTCAACAGATACACCAGTTTACTCACCTAGAAAAAAAGAAACTCAGACAATTGATAAGTTCCAGGTTCTTAACCACTAAGCTGGCTGCCATGGTCCAGGATGTTTGTGCCCGATGCCAGACATGCACCCAGGTAAATGCCAAGACAATGCTCAGAGACGAGGGAACCTGATGCCAAGGTGAGCATCCTGGGGAAATTTGGGAATTGGATTTTACTGAAGTCAAGCCCAGCCACGGATATAAGTACCTGTTGGTTTGGGTAAATACTTACTCTGGATGGGTAAAAGCTTTCCCAACTAAAGGAGAGAGAGCTACAATTGTTAGTAAAAAGTTATTACAGGAGCTCATCCCCTGATTTGACCTTCTCCATGCTCTGGGGTCCAACAGTGGCCCAGCCTTCCAGGCCAAGGTATCCCAATTGGTGGCCAAGGCCCTCAACATTGACTGGAAACTTCATTGTGCCTATCAGCCACAAAGTTCAGGGCAAGTGGAAAGGATGAACTGTACCTTAAAAAAAAACTTTAACTAAGTTTATTTTGGAAACTGGAGGAAGCTGGCCAGACCTCCTCCCGTTAGTCCTCTTGTGGGCTAGGTGCACTCCTTATATAAAAAGTTAACTCCTTATGAAATCATGTTTGGGAGACCATCTCCCTTACTGCTGAGGGTAAATTTGGAAAATGTATCAGAATGTAAAAATCATACTTTGTTGAATTCTTTAAAAGCCCTCCCCGTAATTCAACAGGAGCTGCAGAATCGAGTTCGGGAGGCCAGGCCAGCCCCTCAACCTGAGGTTATTCATCATAAATTTCAGCCTAGAGATCTGGTACTGGTAAAGAGACATTCATCTAAGGCTCTGGCGCCATTAAAGCGGCTCCTGAAGACACACCAGAGGACAAATAAAAGATCATCAGTCAACCAGGTGACAAAAAAGTAAGACTAAAAAGGGGCAAATGATGTTTGCTATATTGACCCGTAATTCAACATTTGTTATGATTATTATTTTTAAGTCATTATTTTCTAAAACATTGGTAATATTACCCCAAAGACAATTAGACTTTGTTGGTAATGTTTAGATTCAGCTGACACAATCACTTAATCTGCATGAGTTTTGTTTAGTCATAATTTTGGTTGTGTGTTTGTTATTGTGTTTCTGCATACTAAAGGTTATAACCAGGTATGTGTCCAAACAAACAGACAATGTAAAAATCATGTTGTTAATCCAGGTGTATGAACCATTGCTTCAAGGAAAAAAAAAAAGGAGATTATATAAAAATGAGATGTAGAGATGAGATGATGAATCAAAGGTTTGATTCTGTACAAAAACCAATGGGGATTGTGAGACCAGGATAAACCCAAGAAATGCCATCTTGGCCTGTAGATGAACTCCCCTCATGCCCCTCCCCTTATAAAATAGATGTTTTTGTAACTGCTTGTTCTGCTTCTGTAAACTTGCTTCACCACTTCACAGAAAGAGGTAGTACCTGGTGCCTCCCTTTACTGCAAATGGCCCCAACCTAACAAGATAGCAAGATAACTGAGTTGTGAAAAATACTTTTGCAACTAGTCAAAAACATGTTAACCTACCCTTGAACTTCTCTTCTTAAAATAACACCTATAAAAGTTATGCTGCTAAAACACCCTATATAAACTGTGCTCTTCCTGGACTCAGGGCTTTTACTTCACTTAGGGAGTGGAGTCCATGCAGGTGAATAAACTCCTTTCAGTTTGACTTTGTCATTGGTCCCAGCGTTTGGCTTGCTTGGCACAACACCCAACAAAAAGAAAAAGTCATGACAATGATAAGTCAAGACGTTTCAGTTATAACCATCAATGTTAATGGTTGCAATTCACCAATCAAAAGAAATAGACTGGAAGAATGGGTCAAGAAGCAAAATCCAACAATATGCTGCATACAAGAAACACACTTAATTCAAAAGGAAACTCATAGACTGAAAGTTAAAGGGTGGAAAACAATACTCCATGCCACGGGAACCCCCCAAAAAGCAGGAATAGCTATCCTCTTTGAAGATCAAGTAGATTTCAAACCAACACTGATTGAGATGAAGAAGGACACTACATCCTTGTAAAGGGAACAATCCAAGAGGAAGAGACGACAATCATAAATATCTATGCACCAAACACTAGTGTGCCCAACTATATAAAACAAATACTAACAGACATGAAAAGTCATTTATGCACTAATACAATTGTAGTGGGGGACCTCAACACCTCACTGTCACAAATAGATCAACTATACAAAAAATAAGTAATGAAATACTAAAACTCAATTGAATTCTTGAACAAATGAATTTAACAGATGTTTACAGAGTGTTCCACCCAACAAAATCAGAATACACATTCTTCTCAGCTACACATGGGTTATTCTCCAAAATAGACCACATACTCACACATAGAATCTGTTGAAATAAGTGCAAAGAAATTGAAGTTTTCCCTGTATATTATCAGACCATAGTGTGATGAAATTGGAGATCCACAGCAAAAGAAACTGGAAAAATTTCATAAACATGTGGAAATTGAACAACACACTTCTAAATAAACAACCGGTCACAGAGAAATTAAAGAAGAAATCAGACAGTTCCTTCAACTAAATGACAATGACAATGCAACATATCAAAATCTATGGAACACAATGAAAGCAGTCTTACGAGGGAAATTCATAGCAGTGAATATGCATATTAGGAAAACAGAATGAGCCAATTAAATAACCTGATGCTGAACCTCAAGCTTCTAGAAAAAGAAGAGCAGGACAAACCCAAAGCTCATACAAGGGAGGAAATTACAAAGATCAGAGGAGAAATCAGTGCAACTGAGACTAAGAGAATGATGCAAAAAATTAATGAAGCCAAGAGTTGGTTCTTTGAAAGAATCAACAAAATTGACAAACCCTTAGCCAACCTGATCAGAAAAAGGAAAAAAAAAAGGCCAAAATCCATGCAATTAGGCATGAAAAGGGTGAAATTACAATAGACCCAACAGAAATCCAGAGGATCATCAATACCTATTTTCAGAACCTATACGCCAATAAGATGGAAAACACAGAAGAAATGGACAGATTCCTAGATACATATGAATTACCAAAGTTGAACGAAGAAGACTTAAAAATTCTAAACAACCCAATATCAACCAATGAAATTGAAAATGTAATTAAACACTTACCAACTAAGAAAAGCCCGGGTCCTGATGGCTTCACTGCTGAATTCTACAAGACATTTAGAGAGGAACTACTGCCACTACTCTTTAAACTCTTCAATGAAATAGAAAGGGAAACAATACTCCCAAATTCATTCCTGGAAGCAAGCATCACCTTGATCCTCAAGGCAGAGAAAGACCCAGCTGAAAAGGAGAACTATAGGCCAATCTCACTAATGAACATAGATGAAAAAATCCTTAATAAAATACTGGCAGATAGAATGCAGAAGATAATTAAGAAGATCATACACCCTGATCAAGTGGGATTCATCCCAGGGGTGCAGGGAAGGTTCAACATACTCAAATCTATCAATTTAATAAACCATATTAATAAAGCCAAGGACAAGAAAACCATAGGATTATCTCCATAGATGCAGAAAAAGCATTTGACAAAATCCAACATGCATTTATGATAAAAACCCTACAAAAAATTGGAATAGATGGTCTCTATCTCAAACTGATAAAAGTCACCTATGAAAAACCAACAGCCAGTATCATACTAAATGCTCAAAAATTGAAATCCTTTACACTAAAATCAGGAACAAGACAAGGATGTCCACTATCACCACTCTTGTTTGATATAGTTTTGGAAATATTAGCCATGGCAATTAGACAAGAGAAAGAAATAAAAGGAATAAAGATAGGAAATGAAGAAGTCAAATTGTCATTATTTGCAGATGACATGATACTCTATATAGAAGACCCCAAGAACTCCATTAAATCTTCTAGATTTAATAACCAAACTCAGTAATGTAGCTGGATACAAGGTCAACACACAAAAATCAATAGCTTTCCTCTACACAAATAACAGACTCAATGAGAGAGAAATACGGCAAATAATTCCTTTCACAATAGCATCCAAAAAACTGAAATACCTAGGAATCAACCTAATGAAAGAAATCAAAGACCTCTTCTCTGAAAACTATGGCACTCTGAAAAGAGAGATTGAAGATGATATCAGAAAATGGACAGACATCCCCTGATCTGGGGTAGGAAGGATCAATATAGTGAAAATAGCCATACTTCCAAAACTGCTATATAGATTTAATGTAATTCCAAATGAGATCCCAGCAGCATACTTCATGGACCTTGAGAAAACAATCCAAAAATTCATTTGGAACAAGAAGAGACCCAGAATAGCAAAAGCAATTCTAGGTAACAGATTCATGGCAGGGGGTACCACAATCCCCAACTTGCAACTATACTACAAAGCTAAAGTGATAAAAACAGCATTTTACTGGCAAAAAAATAGACCTGAGGACCAGTGGAACAGATTAGAAGAAAGAGAAAGAATGCCAGACACACTCAGCCATCTCATCTTTGATAAAGGAGCCAAACATCCTCACTGGAGGAAAGATAGCCTCTTTAATAAATGGTTATGGAAAAATTGGGTTTCAACTTGCCAAAGATTAAAACTAGACCTATATCTCTTGCCATGCACTAAACTAAAATTGAAATGGATGAAAGATCTATATCTTAAAATAGAAACGCTGAACCACCTAGAACAGAGGTTAGGTAGAACTCTTAAAGACATTGGTGTAGGAAAAGATTTTATGAACAAAACCTAAGTTGCCTGTGAACTAGCACAAACAATCA
The DNA here is from genome assembly GCF_053883595.1 of Heterocephalus glaber. NCBI lineage: Eukaryota > Metazoa > Chordata > Mammalia > Rodentia > Bathyergidae > Heterocephalus > Heterocephalus glaber. The sequence continues at coordinate 13,481,016 of NW_028258294.1, forward strand.
ACAAGTGGGATCTCTTCTTATTAAAAAGCTTCAGCACAGCAAGAGAAACCATGAACAGTGTGAAGAGACAACCCATAATGTGGGAAAAATTTTCACCTGCTGTTCCTCAGACAAAAGTTTTTTATTTCGAATCTATAAAGAACTTAAAAACATCAGACCTCCCAAATTTAAAGACCCAATCCAAAAATGGGCATCTGAAATGTACAGACTTTTCTCAGACAAAGAAGTAAGAAGAGCAAATAGATACATGAGAAAAATATTCAAACTCACTGGTCATTGGAGAGATGCAATTTTAGTATATGTGCTGCCGAAGCAAGCACGGAGAGATGCATTGAAAACAAAGCTGAGATTCCACCTCACTCCAGAAAGAATGGGTGCTATCATGAAATCAACCAAGAACAAATGCTGCTGGGGCTGTGGGGAAAGAGGAACCCTGCTCCACTACTCTTGGGAGTGTAGACTGGTGGAACCACTGTGGAAATCAGTATGGAGTTACCTCAAAGAACTAGGACTGGAAGTCCCATTTGCCCCTGCTATTCCCCTTCTGGGTATCTTCCCCAAAGAATTAAAAGAATCATACCACAGTGATATATGTGCACCCATGTTCATAGCAGCACAATTTGTAATAGCTAAAACTTGGAAACAGCCCAATTGCCTATCAACGAGACTGGATAAAGAAAATGCATTTTTTTTAATAAAATGGAGAACTACTCAGCCATAAAATATGAGAAATTAGAGACAGTTATATCTAAATGGATGCACATTGAGGCTATACTCAAGTGAAATAAATAGGACACACATGTATAAATACTGAATAGTTTCTCTAGTGTGAGAAACTGAAAGCCGAAATAAGGACTAAAATGTATATTATTTGAAATAGGAAGAAAAGCAGCAAAGGGGAAGGGGAAGTGGGAGGGGTAGAGGAAAATAAAGAAGGGAATGGAATTAATATGAGAAAATGGAAAAATGAAAACAAAGTCTTTGTAAATAGGGAGGGATGGAGGAGGTTGAAGGGTGGGCAGGGAAAGGGGGAAAAATAAGAATCAAGGGAGATTATGTAAAGGTGCAAATTTCCAATGATGAATGTCATTATATTGCACACCTAAAATGTACCAATGTTTAGAATGATACTACAAAATAGGAAGAAAATGTCCAAAGGGATAGGGGTAGTGGGAGGGGCAGGGGAAAGGAAAGAAGAGAAAGGAAAAATTATGAGAAATGGAGAAAATGGAAACAGTCTTTGTAAATAGAGAAGGGTGAATGAGGTGAAGGGAGGGCTAGGAATGGGGCAAAAATAAGAACCAAGATGCATCATGTAAAGACACAAGTTCCCAATGAAAAATGTAAATGTGTTGTATAACTAAAATGTACCAATAAAATAATTTAAGTAATAAAAAAAGTAATGAAACATTATTTTCTGAAATTTTGGAATAGTGGCAAAAGAAGAATGAATAAAATACATGCTATTCTTGTTGTCCTTTCAGATATTTTTAACTTTTATTTTCTTTAAATTTTTTAAATCAAAAGCTCTTCTTCAATTAATTTTCCACCTTTTTTTTTAATCATAGAGAACAAATATACCTAGAACCTTTCACTAATTTCTCCTCAATGCGTGCAACTGTGACTTGAAGTTGATTTTGGATAGAAGATTTAATGTGTAATAAAGGCAAGATTGAGAAAAAGAAATCCTTTAATGTACTCGCTTAGATGCAACAAAAATTTAGCTTGAACAAAAATAACTTCTGTAAAATTCTAATAGTAAATATATGAATATTCTGCAGCAAACATCAAAAGATGTAAATAAATTTGGGAGTTACTATAAAAAAGTTCCCCATGGCTTGAAATCTACTATAGCTCTATTGAAAGTGGCCAGCAGGATCCTAGAGAAAAACAGTATAAATCAAACAGATGGTTGCATTGTATATGAAGCAGTTAGATTTGGTCTGGAGTGCTATAAATTATATTGCACACGATATCTGAAGAAAGATGTAACTGTCTGTAAAGGTGTAATAGAAGATAGATCGACAGGATCCTAAAGTTGTCTGTGTGAATAAAGTGGGAGTATTTACAATGGTCAAGGGAGACCTCTGCGCTAATGCACAGGACATATTTCAGTTTTATTTAGGAATTAATTGAAATCAGTCCAGTTGCCTTGTTCCACTGATCTAGATGTAGCTTGTTTCTAAACATTTGACAGATAGTTTTCTAATTTTACTCTTTTCTTTTTCATGTGACTGATTAAAAAACAGCTAATCTGGAACCTCCCACCAAGAATTTTTAAGAGTCTTTATTTGCATCATAGACTTTTAGCTGGTTTTTGCTGTGTATGTGTCCATCTTGCTCTATGATTCATCTTATGTTCTTGTAAGTCATTCTGTAATCTGCCCATTTTAATAAAACTCCCATCAAAACATACCTTATGAGAATAACGTTTGTGGTGTTTTGTGTGTGTTGTAAAACTGAGCACCTCTACTTCTAATAAAACAAGTTGATAGTGAAGTAAAACCCTCTGGAATAGAATCAAGGCACAGTGTTTTGTCTTGAGTTTGTTAAACTACTTTCCTAATGCAAATACAACAAAGTCATTTGCATGTTAACTCACTTCCATGTTTCTGGATTAATTCTGAAAACTGTAATTAATGCTGGCCAATAATATTTTAGTGTTACAAGTATTTTCAGAAATGGCCAACAGTAACAATATTTAATAGTTCTGGACACATTTTTAATTTTTTCATCCTCTGATTTCTTTCATTCTTCATTTTCTAGACCTACATATCTCTTCCAAAGGTGAGGTAGAAGTTAAAAGGAAGATTTTGTATTTCAGTTGGCTAGAGGAGTCTAAGAGTACTGGTAACCATGTACTGTACAATCTTCCTGCATGAAGTAATCATGCCTGTGGAGACATGGCTCTTAGACATGTAGATGCTTTGAAGGTAAAAATCTATAAATAACAAAGCATTGATAGTCATTGACTGTGACATGGGCAAAGATTCTGCTAAAACCATTATCAGAAATTCATTTTACTAGGGGCTGGGGATTTAGCTCAGTGGTTCCACCGCCTGCCTCGCAAACACAAGGAACCGAGTTCGATCCCCGGTACCAAAAAAAAAAAAAAAAAAGAAATTCATTTTACTCTAAATATATGTAAGTAATAAAGCATAGTTTGTGCTGTGCCTTCTATGGAATTAAAGAGCCCACCTCCTAGAGCAATGGATCTTCCTGAGAAGATCCATCATGCTCATGTCTCCTGAGGGCTGCTTACACTATAACCTCAGAATTTACTAGAAAGCAGTACCTCCTTTAGTAGTCAGAATAACACCCTCCACAATCACAGCCTTATTTCTGGACTCTTTTAATATGTGAATTTATATTACAAAGAGGAATTAAGGTTACAAATGGAATGATTATAGTCAGTTGGCTGACCTTCAATTGGGACATAATCTTGTATTAGTCAAGTGGCCCTGTGTAATCAAATAGGTCCTTAGAAATGGAAAAGCAATCAGAGAAAGTCAGTAAGATGGCAGAGTGCAAAGAATTCAGCCAAAAATGGTTAACTTTGAATACTGAGGAAGAGACCATGAGTCCTAGGATGTAGAAGATTTCCATAACCTAGAAAATGTAAGAAAATAAATCTTCTGAATCCCCTAGAAAGGGCTGTATCCCTTCATAATAACTTGATTTAAGCCTATTCAGATCCTTCTTGAATTTCTGATCTACAGAATTATAAGACAATACTTTTGCTGTGTTTTAAGCCACTAAATCTGTGACAAAGTTTATAGCAGTAACAGAAAACTAACACATTCCTTTCTATCTTTTGAAATTTTCTTCTTTAAAATGTAATGCAACAAAAAATGTTTACAAAACATACCCAGCAGTGTATCATAAGGTTAATTTTCATTATTTCAAACGTCAAATCCTAAAATGCTAATTATCCCTGTCATTATTTTGCCAAATGTGGAAAGTTTTTCCATTTACTTCATGCTCAGTGTTCTCTATTAGCTTACTTGACTTAAGCACAACCTCCATGAAGCTTTCTGAATTTTCTCTATCAGGATCATATATCTCCTATTATTTTCTTCATATTAGTCTTAAACTTTGAAACACAGTTAACTCTCCCAATATCTGGAAAAACTGGTACTTTCTTCATCATTATTCAGAGAAGAAGATGAATATATTGATAAAGCAGTTCTTGCTTACGTTCCATAAACTGCTAACCCCAAAATTTTAATATCCTATAATTGGAAGGTTTATTTCCCACTGATGCTAAGTGCTTATCATGAAAACACTACCTGTGGTGGTTAAAGAAGAAATAGCAAACCACTTTTCACAGTGGCTCTTAAAACTTCTGCCCCAAAATGAAATATATCACATTTGTAGATATTTCATTGGCTTGGAAAAGCACACAACCAAACCTGTGCTCAGCTGGTCAAAAAATATATTCCTCCATTCAGGAGAGCAGTAAATATTTAGAAGCAGCTCAGTCTTCCACCAGGAACTAGGCTTCTCAGGAAAATGGGAGAGAGCACAAATGTCTGTCAGCACATGTTAGAAGTGCAACGTGTTTGAGTAGTCCAGTGGGAAGGAGAAAGGAAGCATATAAACAATGTGAATCAAAGGTACTTGTCATGTGGTATGGATGAATTTGTGTACTGAGAGTGTGATACAGCCTGTGGAGGCAAAGAGAGAAAGAATGCGAGAATTTGTAGCTGTTCCTGTGCATGGCATACTTATGAAAGAGAGAGAAGTTCCTGAAGCGGAATTTATGAACTTGTCTGAGTGGATTCATCGTGAATCTGCAGTGAGGCTCTTTTAAAGAAACCAGCTGCAAAGAGCCACTGTGTTTATCAAGACCTCTGGAGTTAGATTGCTGTTTATTAGACTTTGTAATGTGCACATACTGGGCTAAAAATGAAGCTATACATAGTGTACTTATATGCATTTTTGGAAATTATTTGATTTACTTAATTATCATATTGTGAATCCTTGAAGAATAAGGAGGAATTAAAAAGTAGATTGCAATAAGTGGACAATATAAAATATAGAGGACAAATGATTATAATACTAATTATACATAATAAGATACATTTTCTAATAAAAAGAAACTCATTATGTATATTTAAATAGCCAGTAAGTTGTATCACAGAAAACACAGAAAAAAACCCCATGAAAATGCAAGCGCATAAAAAATATAAAGCAAATGTCAATTAAAAGAAAAACATTTGAAATCATAAAACTTCATAATCACATAAGGCATTTAGAGCTATTTGCCTTGAGTATAAAGCTGAAAAAATAATGCAGAAAGTAAAACATAAATCTTTCTTTCTTTTTTCCATTAAGTTTATTGAAACATTTTAGGTATACAATACAGTTACATTCATCATTGGGATCTTGTACCTTTACAAGTTGCATCTTGGTTCTTATTTTTTCCCCATTCCCCTGTCCTCCCTTTACCCCCTCCACCCTTCCCTATTTACAAATACTTTGTTTTCATTTTTTTCCTTTTCTCTTTTCCCTTCTTCTTTTTTCTTTTCCCTTCTTTCCTTTCCCTTACTCCTCCATCTGAAATGAATGGACATTTCTCAGACAAAGAAGAAAAAGCAGCAAATAAACGTATGAAAAAATGTTCAACATCACTGGTCATTCAAGAGATGCAAATGAAAACCACACTGAGATTCCACCTCACTCCACGAAGAATGGCTGTTATCAAGAAATCAACCAATAACAAATGCTGGTGGAGTTGTGGGGATAAAGGAACACTTCTTCATTGTTGGTGGCAGTGCAGACTGGTGCAACCACTGTGGAAATCCATATGGAGATACCTCAAACAGCTAGGACTAGAGGTTCCACTTGACCCAGCTATTACTCTAGTGGGTATCTTTCCAAAAGAATTAAAAGAATCATACCACAGTGATATATACTCACCCATGTTTGTAGAGGCACAGTTTGTAATAGCTAAAACTTGGAAACAGCCCAATTGCCCATCAACTGGAGACCGGATAAAGAAGATGTGGTTTCTTTATAAAATAGAGTACTACTCAGACATAAAGAATGAGAAACTAGAGACATTTATAGCTAAGTGGATGAACATTGAGGTGATACTTTTAAGTGAAATAAATAGGACATACATGTGTAAATACTGAATAGTTTCTCTAGTGTGAGAAACTGAAAGTGTAAATAAGGATCAACATGTATAATTGATGCTGTGAAATAGAAAGAAAAGGTCTAAAACATAAATTTTTATCAGTGCTTGAAAGAGGTAATGTAACATTGTAGTCCAGCATGTTTCCCAAAGTCCTGATTCTGGAGACTAGGCTCTAGGCCTTATTTTTAAAATCATATTATACTAAAGACTTATTGAATCATTGTTACTTTGTGTTATATTTAGAGGAAGTAGTGATAGGTTATTATTTATTCATATGTATGAGGGTTTCAATAGGGAGAAATGAATTTGAATTAATTATTGAGACATGGAAAATATCTGAGAGTTAGATGACTAATATCAGAATATTGTGACATGATGTTCAACATATCCAAATAGCAATTTCTTCAAGGTAATTTCTCATTGTAGTTAGGAAAGACATTGAAAATTATTTTAAGTTTGGTTTTGGATTTATTACTTGCTTACAGATTAGCATTATGAGGTTAATATATTTTTCTTGTGCTTTATACATTTCTAAAAAATGGTTTCTTTGAATTTCAAAAAAGAAATTATTTCCTAACTTTTCTTTCTCCTAAAATATTTCACCTTAACACAAACATTGATTTCTGTCAAAGTCACAGAGATACAAAGCAGAAAGACGGTATTTTTCAATTACATTTTATTCTAAAATAGATGGGAGAACACTGTTGAACTGAACAAGAATGATCTTAAGTCATGTGAAGAGTTTTCTTTCTATTCATGTTTTTGTGGGGACTCTTCATGACTGCTTCCTCACAAGGACTCACTAAAATACCAGTGAAGTGAAATTTAGAACAAGAGAAATTCTTGGCTTACTGACTTTGGTGATGAAATAGAGAATTCATAGTGAAGCAGGTGAAAGAAAAGACAATAAATAGATGACAGACTAGTTGAAGCATTTGGTATCTCAGGGTCTTTTTATTTAAACTGCAGATTTTCTCATACCAATTGAATAAGAATGCATAAGAGAATTGTATGTGTGTGTTTGCTTGTGCATGCATGTTTGTGTGCTCTTGAAACAAATACTTTAAAGCAATTGAGTTATATAATTCAATAAAAAAAATTGTAAGTAATAATGTTGAAATTTAACAAATTCTAGTCTACCATGATTTTAATATTTACAAGTCATTTTTTACTCAATAACTCCCCAAACTTGATGTCTTTATGGGTAAAAAGAAGGTAAAATGAGGGCCTAAGAAAGTTATTATAATGACTAATTACTTTGTCATACACCAAGTACTCAGTAATGTTAATAATTGCTGTTTCGGTTATAAAAGCATTTCAACCTTAAAGGAAATATTTAAGAATAGTACAAAGAGCACTCTTTAATACAGGTTCAACTGCTGTTAGTGTTTTACCCAGCCAGGGCCCCTTCCTGACCCCAGAGGTTTGGGTACACCTGCCCAAGCCAAAGGCCCCCCCCAGAAAAGAGCTTCACAGGCCCACAAGCTTCAGCCAGAGGCCTACCATACCATCATCCACAGCCAAGGACCCACCTCAAAAACAGCTACACAGGCACACAAGCAACAGCCAGAGGCTTGCCACAATACCATGGATAAGTGCATGGAGACCCTAGTCAGAAGCCTGCACAGACAACAGGAACTGGTGTGCACAGCTCCCAGCCAAAGGTCCTCTCAAACAATAGCTACATAGGGCCCCCAGCAAGAAGCAGACCTAGATACCATCCCAAGTGTGCAAATCCCTCAGCCAAAAGCTCGCCCAGACAACAGGTCAGCTCAGGGGTCCTGAAGGCCACCACTCTGAACCCAGAAATTGGTGAGCACCAGAGTAAAGGCTGCTCCTGGCTTGCTGAGAATTGAAGACCACTGGGTGAGCAAAAAGTCTCCTCAACAAAAGCACAGCAGGCTGCAACTGTTCAAATGAGAAGACGTGTAAATAAGTGTAAAAACCAGACTTCCAGATCACCTAAGGAAACCCAAAGGGCAACAAGATGGAACAATCTGATACTCAACCACCTGGATGACCTGAACTGGCAACAAAAGAGGACCTGGAAAAAAAAATCAGAAATAATTTCTCGTATAATACCAGAGATTGTGCCCATAGTACAAGACATGATTAATAAATCTGAAGTGGACACAGATAAAAAAATAGAGGAGCTGGGTAACATGATGGAATCCCAACATAGGAAACAGATGGAATCAATAAAACAGACACAAACAGATTTCCCGGAGATTAAAAACTCCATTGAAAGTTTTTGCAGCAGAATGAGCCAATGCGAGGACAGAATTTCAGATATAGAAGAAAGAATTGCAATTAGGAAAAGAAAAATTTCTTTAAAAATGTAAGGGAAAGGAGAAATAAATCCAGCAGCTTCTAGATGATGCAAAAAAGAATAACATCAGTCTGATCAGTCAATGAAGAAACAGGAGAGAGTGCAGACAACATAAAAAAATGTTCATAGAAGTGATGGCAGAAAACTTCTCAAGCAGGGGAAAAGAACTTGACATACAGATAAGTGAGGCATATAGGACTCCAACTAGCCTTGATCAAAAAAACCAAATCTATACATAGGCATATAATTGTTAAGATTCCAGAAACTAGAGAGAAGAACAAAATTCTATAAGCAGTTAGAGAAAAGAAACAAATCAGACATACAAAGAAAAGCCCATCAAAATCACACCAGACTTCTCTATACAAACCCACAAGGCAAGGAGACCATGGAGTGACATATTTGAATCCCTAAAGGAAAAAATCTTCCAACTCAAATTGATCTACCTGCAAAACTATCTTTCAAAATTGATGGAGAATTAAGATACTTTCATGACAAAGATCACCTTAGGAACTTCATGAATACCAAACCAACACCCCCAAAATTTTTAAACAATGTCCTAGGAAAAGACAATGAGGATCACAACCCCAGGAAGCCCACCAGAATGAATCCATCAGGCACGACAAGAAATTAAACACAAAGAGGGAGAATCCAACAAAAAGAGAAAGTCATACATCATTTATAGCCATCAATGTTAATTGTCTCAATTCACCAATGAAAAAGAAATAGACTGGCAGAATGGGTCAAGAAGCAAGATCCAACAATATGCTTCATACAGGAAACACACTTAATTCAAAAAAAGCCTCATAGACTGAAAGTTAAAGGGTAGAAAACAATACTCCATGCAACAAGAACCTGAAAAGAAGCAGGAGTAGCTATCCTCTTTGCAGATCAAGTGGATTTCAAACCAGCACTGATTAAGAGAGACAAAGAAGAACACTATATCCTTGTAAAGGGAACAATCCAAAAGGAAGAGATGACAACCATAAATACACATGCACCAAACATTAGTGTGCCCAACTATATAAAACAAATATTAATGGACATGAAAAAGCAAATAAGCACTAATACAATAGTAGTGGGGGACCACAGTATCCCACTGTCACAAATGGATAGATCAACTAGACAAAAAATGAGCAGCAAAATAGTAGAACTCAATCAAACTCTTGAACAAATGAACTTAACAGATGTTTACAGTGTTCTACCCCACAAAATCAGAATACACACTCTTTCCAGCTGTACATGGGTAATTCTCTAAAATAGAATATACACTCACTCATAGAACATATTTAAGTAAGTGCAAAGTAATTGAAGTTATCCCCTGTATATTATCAGACCGTAGTGCAATGAAATTAGAGATCAATAGCAAAAGAAACCACAAACATTTCATAAACACATGGAAACTGAAAAACACACTTCAGAATAACCAGTGGGTCACAGAGAAAATTAAAGGAGAAATAAGAGTTCTTACAATTAAATGAAAATGCCAATACAACATATCAGAATCTATGTGACACAAGGAAAGCAGTCTTATGAGGGAAATTGATAGCAGTGAATATTCCTATTAGGAAAACAGAGTGGGCCCAATTAAATAACCTGATGCTGAACCTCAAGCTTCTAGTAAAAGGAGAGCAGGGCAAACCCAGAGCTCATACAAGGGAGGAAATTATAAAGATCAGAGCAGAAATCAATGTAATGGAGACTAAGAGAACGATAAAAAAAATCAGTGAAGCAGAGTTGTTTTTTTTCAAAAGAATAAACAAAATTGACAAACCATTAGCCAACCTAATCAAAAAAGGAAAGAAAAGGCCCAAATCCATGCAACTAAGAATGAAAAGGGTGAAATTACAACAGACCCAGCAGAAATCCAGAGGATCATCAATACTTACTTCCAGAACCTATACGCCAATAAGATAGACAACATAGAAGAAATGGACAGATTCCTAGATACATATGAATTACCAAAGTTGAACGAAGAAGATCTAAATATTCTAACTGACCCAATATGAATCAATGAAATTGAAAACAAAATTTAAAACTTACCAACTAAGAAAATCCTGGGTCCTAATGGCTTCACTGCTGAATTCTACAAGACATTTAGAGAGGAACTACTGCCATTACTGTTTAAATTCTCCAATGAAATTGAAAGGGAAGCAATACTCCTGAATTCATTGCTGGAAGCAAGCATCACCTTGATCCCCAAAGCAGAAAAAGACTGAACCAAAAAAGATAACTATAGGCCAATCTCACCAATGAACATAGATGCAAAAATCCTTAACAAGATACTGTCAAATAGAATGCAGAAGATCATTAAGAAGACCATACAACCTGACCAAGTGGGATTCATCACAGGCCTGCAGGGATGGTTCACCGTATGCAAATCAATAAATGTAATACACTATATTAATAGAACCAAGGACAACAAATCATTTGATCATCTCAACAGATCCAGAAAAAGCACTGGACAAAAGCCAACATGTATTTATGATAAAAGCTCTCCAAAAAATTGGAATACACACTCCCTACCTCAATCTGATAAAAGCCATCTATGAAAAACCAACAGCCAACATGATACTAAATGGTCAAAAACTGAAAACCTTCACCATAAAATCAGGAAAAAGACAAGGATGTCCACTATCACCACTCCTGTTCAATATAGTTTTGGAAACATTATCCACAGCAATTAGACAGGAGAAAGAAATAAAAGGAATAAAGATAGGAAATGAAGAAGTCAAATTGTCATTATTTGCAGATGACATGATACTCTATATAGAAGACCCCGAGAACTCCACCAAAAATGTTCTAGACTTAATAACCAACTTCAGAAAAGTAGCTGGTTAAAAGGTCAACACACAAAAATCAATAGTTTTTCTGTCGAAGAAAAATAGACTCACTGAGAGAGGAATGGGCCAATCAATTCCTTTCACAATAGTATCCAAAAAAAAAAAAAAAAGAAATACCTAGGAATCAATCTAACAAAAGAAATGAAAGACCTCTTCTCTGAAAACTATAGCACTCTGAAAAAAGAGATTGAAGAGGATATCAGAAAATGGAAAGACATTTCTTGATTCTGGGTAGGAAGAATGAATATGGTGAAAATGGCCATACTTCCAAAACCGCTATGTAGATTCAATGCAATCCCGATTGAAATACTAGCAGCATATTTCGCAGACCTTGAGAAAACAATCCAAAAATTCATTTGGAACAAGAAGAGACCCAGAATACCAAAAGTAATTCTAGGCAACAGAGACATGACAGGGGGTATCACAATCCCTAACTTGAAACTATACTACAAAGCTATTGGGACAAAAACAGAATTTTACTGGCAAAGAAACAGACCTGAGGAACTTTGGAACAGATTAGAAAATGCAGGAACAACTACAGACACATTCAGCCACCTCATCTTTGACAAAGAAGCCAAACACTCTCACTGGAGGAAAGATAGCCTCTTTAATAAATGGTGATGGAAAAATTGGGTTTCAACTTGTCAAAGATTAAAACTAGACCTATATCTCTCAACATGCACTAAAGTCAAAATGGATTAAAGATCTAAATATTAGAACAGAATCACTAGGCCTGGGGATTTAGCTGAGTGGTTTTGCCACCTGCTGTGCAAGCGCAAGGACCCGAGTTCGATCCCCGGTACAAAAAAAAAACCCAACAAAACAGAAATACTAAACTGGCTGGAAGTGAAGTTAGGAAGAACTCTTGAAGACATTGGTATAGGAAAAGATTTTTATGAATCTCAGTTGCCTGTGAAGCAGTACAATCAACAAGTGGGATCTCTTCTTATTAAAAAGCTTCTGCACAGCAAGAAAAACCACCAACAGAGTGAAGAGACAACCCACCATGTCGGAAAATTTTTCACCTGCTGTTCCTCAGACAAAGGCCTACTTTCTAGAATCTATAAAGAGCTTGAAAAATCAAACCTCCTAAATTTAAAGACCCAATCCAAAAATGGGCATCTGAAATGTACAGATATTTCTCAGACAAAGAAGTAGAAATAGCAAATAAACATATGAAAACATGTTCAACATTACTGGTCAATCGAGAGATGCAAATGAAAACAACAAGATTCACCTCACCCCAGAAAGAATGGCTGCTATCAAGAAGTCAACCAATAACAAATGCCTGTGGGGCTGTGGGGAAAGAGGAACCCTGCTCCACTGCTGGTGGGAGTGTAGACTGGTGCAACCACTGTGGAAATCAGTATGGAGTTACCTCAAAGAACTAGGACTGGAAGTCCCATTTGACCCAGCTATTCCCCTGCTGAGCATCTTCCCCAAGAATTAAAAGAATCATACCACAGAGATATATGTGCACCCATGTTCATAGCAGCACAATTCATGATAGCTAAAACTTGGAAGCAACCCAATTGCTCATCGACTGGAGACTGGATAAAGAAAATGTGGTTTTTTAAATAAAATGGAGTATTACTCAGCCATAAAAAATGAGAAACTAGAGACATTTATAGCTAAATGGATGCACATTAAGGCAATACTCTTAAGTGAAATAAATAGGACACATGTGTAAATACTGAATAGTTTCTCTGGTATAATAAGTAGAGAGAGAAAATATTCAAGAACAAACTACGTTTGGGAAAGTCATTAAAATATTTTGGGTTGACTGGTCAACTAGTGTTATTTTTTCCTTTGATGATGCTAATTGTGATTTGCCATTTACACGTAGCAAATCACCAAATAGTCCATCTTTATAATAGATACTATTAGTTTTGATCTGCTAGTATAAATGAATAACTAGGTAAAATATTAACAATTATTACGTTAAGCAGTTTTTATGCTTTAGCTTAATTTTCTCTTTTATCACCTTGAATATAAAATATTTTGGTAAGGATTTGTATTTGTAGTAATTAGACAGGATACAGATATTTTGGAATAAATTTAAGGCAACAAGATGATTTTACTTTACCCCCTCACATTGTAGGCAAATAATCATCTAGGAAGAGAGATAACAAAGACTATGTTCATTTATGTATAGGATAAAGAGTTTTGGAATCTCAAGGTTCCTGCAGAGAACTACTGGAAGGCACTGATTAAATGAAAAATCCATGAGATGAATTTCAGCAGAGAGCTAAGAATCATTTAGAATTAGGCTCAGAATTTTTGACAAGGGAGTCTCAAAGTTTTGACTTTTTACTTGAAAATGTTTCACACTTTTAAGTGTTACTAAGAAGTTGAAACTACTCTTCATCCCAAGGAGAGGCCCACTGCCTTCAGGAGAGTTCAGGCAAGTTTCTGATGTTCTGCAACAGCAGAGGGTAAGAATTTGAGACATCCATTCTCTCATACATGTGTTTTGTATTTTACTCAAGCCTTGTGCTGAAATCACAATCTATGCATATGTGAAGGAGGCTGGAAAATAAGAGAAAAACACATGAAGGGCACAATTAGTTTTCTTTTGTGAGAGGATGAAGTCATGGTAAAGGCACAAGTCTTTCACTTAAAAATCCTGAAGGTCTAGCTAGCTTTGGGAACGGAGATGAGACAGAGTTAGATTAATCTTTAAAAACATTTGATGTGAAACTTTCTTCAGCTCAGTTCTTTATTGAATTAAGGGGAAGAACTCTTCAGTCTGCAAGAATTATAAAAAATTATATAAATCTTCTTTCATAGATGATAACATAATCTCATCTTTAGCTAATTTTCTCTACCATGATTTAAAATTAATAAAAAAATTATAAGCCATGCCAAGAGAAAATTTGATATAAGTGAAAAGTAGAGAGAAAAAATTTTAAAGAGTGATGGAAATAGATATATAGGTATCCGTATACTAAGATTAGGTGTCAAGAGGATTAAATAATTTTGATTAGTAAGTCCAAGAATATAAAGACACAGAAAATTTGAAAGTAAAAGGATAAAGTAAAACATCAAAATACTAAAAGCAGCTGGTAATTATGCTTTATTTACTTTATAAATATACTTATTAACATACATGTATTTGTATTTATATTGACTACAACTATATTTAATTCACATATTTTAAAATAAAATTATACTTCTTCAGTTTAATTAGTCACATTTCAAGTCTTAAGTAGCAACATGTAACTCCTGGCTGTATTTACACATATATAAAATATATCCATCCTCACAGAGCTGAAAAAAATAAACTCCACATAAGTGACATATACATATACATCATTTTGTGTATATATAATATAAAATAATAAATTTTAATTTATTTTTAAGTAAGCAGCAAAACATTTACCAAAATTGATCATATGCTAAATTATGGAAATAATTCTCAAAAAATTCATAATTTTTTCTCCTACTAATAATGGAATTAGGGAAGAATCAAGAACATATAAGTAATCAGAAAGTCCTTAACTTCTTTGAAATGAAACAATATGCTTTGAATTCTTCCAGGTGGTGAAATGAATAAAAATGAAAATGAGAGAACAATTTGAAATGATGGATAATTAAGATTTCATACATCAAAACTAGGGGCTGCTGAAACCACTAAAAAAATGTGGTATTTTGAATGTATAAGAGATAAAACGAGAAAAACTTAAATCAATCATGTGAAATTTCATCTCCTAAAAGTAGTAAAACAATAGTAAATTAAAGTTTCTAAAGTATAAAATAAGAAAATTAGGAACTGAACTGAAGGAAACAGAAGATAAATAGACAGAACCTAAAAGGACCCCAATGATACTTTAGGAAGATTAACAAAATTGATCGATACTCAGTAAAGCCAAAAGAGACATAAAATAGTATAACACAAAAATTTCCACCATCAGGAATAAAAAAGGAAATGTTCAACAGAAAGCACAGACATTACATAGATAAGAGAATATTATTAATAACTTTAAACAAATGGTCTTGATGACTTTTTGAAATAGAGAAAAACCTCATTGAAACATGACTTCTCAGTAATGACAAAACAAAGAAAAAAAATCTGAATATTTTACATTTATTAAATTTATTTTCAAAGCCTTTTCAAAAGAGATCTTTGATGGGAATTGGCTGAAATGATAAACTCTTACAAAAAATTATGGAATATAAAAATTCTCGAGAGAAAAGCAAATGACACTCCCACCTTGTTTTTTGAGGCTTTCATAACCATAATAAACCTGGACAATGTTATCATTAGTAAAGAAAATTATAAAGAAATATTTCTCACTAACAGATGTAATAATATATAAAAATGATAACAGTGTTTTATGGTTGTAACCCAAAAATAATCATCATTTAACTTTTGAAAATGCTATAACTGACTGTATAACAATTATGTATAGTATTTCAGACATAAATCAATTATACATAAGAATCAACCATTATTAATATGAAAACAAGAACAAATTAACAAATTAGGAACAAAAGAGAACTTCCTCAGTCTGATATAGAGTGTATACAATATTCCAACAGCAAACATATTTATGGTGAATTTCTATTCAGTATTGTGCTTTAGTTCCTAGCAGATGCCATAATAGTTACCACAGGCATTGCAGTCTCTTGCCAATGAAGACTAGGCCTCAGAAATTTATTAATATTTTATCTGAATTCTTTTTACCACTGTCTGGTTTTGCCTGCCTCAGAAAAACAAGTGCTCATATCCTATAGGCACCTTTCTTTCTCCACATTTTGGGTATCTGGTTAGTCTTCAATTATTTAATTCTTTAATTCAAAAAAGTTGTAAAGTGGGATTTTGAATGGCTTTTTCTTGCTGTAAAATTTGAAGTAACCCTCCTCGCATCTTTCTAGGTCTCCATAAAGAAACTGGGCTTAATAATATTTATTAAACATGCTTTTAACTCATTGGCAAGTGTAATCAGGAGGTGCAGTACTTCACTGCCCCTCAAACATTAATGTGTGTGAATCAAGGAGGAATTTTTTAAAAGCAAACCTGGTGGTTTGGTAAATCTAAGATGAGACTTGAGAATCTTCATTTCTAACAGGCTCTCAGGTAACATACATTTGGCTGCTCACAAGGCAACACTTACATTAGCTTTACTCTACATCCTTTGTCATCAAGGAAATGCAAGTTAAAACCACAAAGTGACTCTACTTCAAGCCCACCAGAACAGTTGAAAATAGAAGACTGACATTATCGCATATTGGCAAGATTTACAGGAAGAGAAATTCTCATGTGCTATTGATAGGAAAGAACATCATTTAGGTGCAAGTTTTGCTGGTATCCACTAAACATAGACATATGTATGCACAATAATCCAGCAAATCTGGCATTGTATACTCTAAAAGCAAAAAATGATAGGACAAGTGATTACCAAAGTATATACTGTGTATAAGAATTTCAGTAACTGCACTAGTTGAATTATCTCTAAGCTAGAACAATATAAATGTCCTTCAAAATAGAAAGTACATATAAAATATAGAATATTCACACACACACACACACACACACACACACACACATATATATATATATATGTTTCCATGTACATAAAACTCAAAAGGGCAGAAGTAGCTTACACTGTCAGAAATCAGGTAACTGGTTTTCTTGAAAGAGAGGTTATGTCTACCTTCAAGGTTAACACTAAATGGATGTCTAAGTCACTAAATTTTTTATCTGAGGGTTGGTTATATGGCTTTTATTTCTTTGCTTGTTTTCCTTTTAATTTGAGTGTTCATCTAGCTAAATTCTTAAGAGTTTTGCCAATTTTTGTAATTATTTTATGTATATTTACATAATAGTTTTACTTAAAACTTATTCAATTAATACTAGCTATGGAGACTGTTGTAATAAACTCTAAAGTAAAGGGAATAATAAGTCAGAAATATGAAATGACCACTTCCAGTCTTATATTAAGAGGAATTACATGAAGCGGGATTAGCTATTTTTCATTCTCCAGTTTTTCAAGATATGCAAGTTTTTTGATTTACTGCTACTTTCTCTCCTGAATTCATAAAATCTTTATCTTTGTGAAATATTTTAATAATATTAAATCCCCATGGTATTGAACACAGCTTGAACCATATTATTACATATAATCTTATTTCACATTTAAATTTTATAATAAATCTATAGGGATAGAAGGGCATTTATATACAGAGAAGAGAAACTTCCTCCTCTTCTCCTCCTCCTCCTTCTTCTGCTTTTTCTTCTTTCTCTTCTTCTTTCTTCTGCTTCCTCCCCTCCCCCCTCCCCCTCCCCTTCTTCCTCTCCTTCTTCCTCTTCTACAGGGAGATGGACAGGAACGTGTCACAGAGTATGATGACCTTGGTCAACAGTTGCTTTTCCACAGGGATCTGTTTGGGGAAAACTTTCTCAAGACATAGTTCTCTTTACCTTTTGAGAGTTCTGTTCTAGAAAGACAAGTAGTCTCCCTTCCCTCTCTCTTTCTCTCTCTTTTCCTGTCTTTCATTCTCCCTCTCCTTCCCCATCTTTCTCTTCATCCTCCCCCTTTTTTCACTGAGAAAGAAGGAACCTTTTAGCAATCTCCACTTTGATAGCAGAAAATTGTGGGGTCACAGCAGGCCTGTGGGGAAACAGGATGAAAGATGTCACTGCTGGGTATAAGGTCTGAGGACAGAGGTGGTTCTGAGATGACAGTGTAGCTGCTCTCAGAGCCAAGCAGGGGAGAGGAACAGATACTGATTTTCAACAGGTCATCAGAGGAGAGGATAGCAGAGGACAAAGATTCACCAGTCTGCTCACTGGATTCCTGAGGGAAGGGGAATTGTGAGGGGTGCCCTTCTCAGGACCTTCAGCAGCAGTAGATTTCCCATGTTCACTGGGCTTTCAGTTTGCCCTTCTCCTCTTCCTCCTCCTCTGCCAAGGCCAACTCATTGCAGGCACAAGTCAGGAGAACATTCAGTTCCTTCTTTTGGGCACCAGCTCCACCAAACACATGAAAGACATTTAATATTGAGGTTGGCACAGGTACTTGATTCATAGAAAACCATGCTGTACTCCTTAGCCAACTGCTGACCTTGCTCACTTCCCACTACCCTTTCTGCTCTTCATCAGGCATGGCCCTGTGGCAGGAGAACAGGCAACAAGAGGGCATGGTGGAGCAAGGCCTGCCAGAGAAGAGGACTGTCTTCCTTCCCACACATGTGCCAGAAAACCAAGCATGATGTCCTGCAGACCTTAGCTACTCTCCTGGCTCTGATTATAGACCAGCCCCTTTTAGATACCTTGATTTCTACCGCTATAAATAAACATGTGGCCATTTGCTTGGTGGTCTTTTCCTCCCATCAGGAGTTAAGAGCCCCACCTTGCCCCATCTATACCTTATTAAATCTCTTTGTCTTTCTTTCTTAATCTCTCACTGTCATTTTTAAATCCATGAACCCTTCAGCCACATGGGTCGTAGCACTTTACAATTTAAAGATCTTCTTGACACCTGACACATACTCATCCACATCACTGGGGTGCTTGCAAGAGTGCTCACTTCTAATGTTGTAGACTAAAATATTCTCTGGGCCCATCTGTGGTACTGCTACAGTCTGATACTGTATCTTTCCTGGTCGCTGTGTCCCAAATTTGTATCTGCACTTTGATGCCATCTACCTCTATGGTCTTCATCTTAAAGTCAACACCTATGGTAGAGATGTACAAGGGGTGGAACTTGTGGGTGAGGCAGAACAGCAGGAAGGTCTTGTCTACTCCTGAGTCCCTGATGAGCAGCAGCCAGAACAGCAGTTGTCCTGCTTGGCCATGGCCACCCGAGCTGGCCTCACCAGCTCCCTTCTGAATCTTCCTGACCCTCTCCCTCTCTTTCTCTCTCTGTCTCTCTCTAAATATGTACAAAGATCTTTCAAAAACTGAGACAACACAATCTTTGGGTCACAGTATCATTTATAACAGAAGATTTCTTCTATGTGGAACATCCTTGCTACTCTCTTTTTTTTAGCTTTTCTGCATCAAGCAGAGTGTCTGAATGTCTAATAGTAAGTATCTGATTAAGTTTTCTGAATGAAGGTGATAATGATTCATCTTCTGAGTTTTCAAGTTTCTATAATATTCTTTTGCTACAATTTGAATAATTTCATACCACTTAGGAAGAGAGAAAATAATGTATCATTGGAAAATCAAACTTTTCAGGTAACTCAAACATATGTTAAATTATTAACAAGTGAAGAAAGCTGTTGGATGAAAGAAAAGAAGTGAAAATATATTCAGTGAGAGAATATAAACTTCTAACTTGATATCTGCTGTATGGCTCTTGGAAAATAGCATGTCTATCATAAGCACTTCCAAAAATTCATGATATGAAAACCAAGAACTCAGAAAAAGTCTTATTCTGAAAAATTTAGAGTCATAGAAGCTGGTGAAGCAGATTCTTTCAGCATAACTTTGTAACTGTTACATAGTGCTGGATAATTTTTGAAGAATTGTTTTCTGTCAAGAAAAAGAATTATTAAAAGAAGGGAGCTGCTCAGTGGGGAGACAATTACTAGCTCCAGCTAACAAGTAATGTAATTAGTGTGCTTACATATTTTATTTGGGAATATGAATTTATTAATCAAATATAAGTGATAATGTTGGCTACCTGGTGATTTGTAAATGTATACACCTTGCTGAATAGTAATTTGAAGTCCATTAACTTGAAAATTGTCAGGAAGAAGTTTCATGATGAGTTTGCAACAATACATGCAAAATGGAAACATCAGCTCATTAATGAAAGAGTTTGAAACCAGTTGGCTTCAACTCTGTTGAAGGTCATAGAAAAAGGGTGGAAACCCCAGCAGGGTTATTCCCAAACCCCTTTAATTCACTATTAAGGGAAAGTGATCAGTGTCAATTAATCTTGCACATTCAGGAAAGAGTCGCCAAATGCAACTATCAAAAGCAAGGATCTTAAATGTAAGACCGCATGTTGCTGCATGGGTTACAAGTGGGAAGTTTCACTGCTTTAAGGATATGAATAACTTCCATAAGTTCTCTCAATTACCAGCAAGACTTTATTTTAAAAGATGCTGAAATTACTTTTAGAGAATGAATATATGAATATCAAATTCCACTGGTTTTTTAAAATTATTTTTGGAATTCATAAAGCAAAGGCCCATGATTTTATCTTCTCTATTTAGTATCATTCCCGCTGTTGCAATTTTAGACTGACATCTTGTGTGCACTACTAAGACAGAGAGTGTTTAAGATGAATAACTAAGTCACAGGGAATAACAACATCTATTTTTATTGAGTACTTACCTGTTCCATGCTCTACTGGTAACAAATATATGTGTATATCTTACTTAATACTTTAAACAATTTATGTGTGCCATTTCCCAGGCATCCTTAAAGATGGTGTGGCCGAAGTTACTCTGATTGTAGTAACTTTTATCAACCCACTTTGATCTTCTTTTAAAAATTAATTTTACATTCACAATTCAAAACAGCTGTCATTCAGAAAAATTTTGAAGGATAAAAATATATGAAGGAAAAAAGTGGCCTGTGTAGGGAAAACTTTCTACACAGAACTTTTAGTTGTATCTTCTCATGAAATTTTAAAGTTTGTGATCAAGGTCTGTGTATTATCCCAGCTATATTAAGAATTGTTTTCTAATTGGTTATAACATTTTTCAATTAATAATTTCAAAACAAATTGTTAATACAACTGTATAAAATGAACATAATTTTCTTCACTTGTATTTTAGTTATTGAGCAAGTTTATCAAAATAAATTGTCTACTAAAGAAATTAAAAAAAAAAAAGATGGTGTGGCCTTGTTACAAGTTCTAGCCAACAGAATGTTGGACGAAAGGATATGTGCTTCTTCTAGGGTAAAGCCTTAAAGAACTTAATGTGGATTCTCCTCAGTCATTTTTGCCTTTGACAGTTAGTATATCAAAGGCGGGCCCTAAAGTATGGGTCAGAGCATCATCACGACTACAGGTTAGAGAGGACAAATTTCCTGATCTTCAGAGTGAGAAACATGGTCCACAGCCTTGAATCCTTCCCTGGGCTACTGTATTAAATTAAAATGAATGTTTATTGAATTTGAGCCCTTACTCAAAGGTGTATTTAATAAGGCAGTTTAGATAACCCTGTCTAATACTGAAAAACATTGCTATTATTTCTTTTTCATAGTTGAGAAAACTGAGGCGCAGAGTTTTCAAAGTGAATTTCTCCACTACTGATTAACCATGTGAACTTTTGAATCTATATACTGTGATGCCAAGACAGTTTTTCTACTACTTTGTGGTGTTTGCTGCCACAAATCTTAGTGGAATCTGACTAAATGACTTGTGGTTGATAGCATAGTGAAGCTAATCCAGAGGGAATATGTGAAAGTAGCTGAGTTGGCATGTTTTGTAGAAACTAGACAAGTGACCAATTGTAGCTGCCTTTTGATGCTCTTTGTTGACCTAGAGAAGCTGTTGATGAATAATAAATAGGAGTCCTTAAGCAAAGAACTGCTCAATGAGGGACAGACTTCCATCTAAACCTGACAAGCAGAATTTTTTTTCCTGCTTGCCTTTTCCTCTTCCCCAATGCACTAGGAGCTGGTTACTAAAAAGGGAATAGAGAAATATGCACAAAGATTTCCAGTGCCCTCAATTTTTGGAGTCACATATAGCCCTACCTAAGTTAGAAAAAGGAGAAGTTTGAACTAAATTACACACAAAATATTATTAAAAATAATTTTCAGGAATACTGATAAATAAGCCAAAATTTAGAAATTGAGTTTAGTTAATTCCATCACACAAATGTAAAAACAGAACTATCAAGTATAAAATATCATTAAGGAGAATTATGTATAGTGTATCTTACAATAAAATCCAAGGAAGCAATATCATCCATGAAAATCAAACACATTTCTCTTAATATTCTCCTTTGCTTAATCAATTGCTTCTCTTCATTACTTAAACTGTTCCTAATGTATGTGTACTGTATATGTGTATGTGTATATATATATATATATATATATATATGTTTAAATCTAGGTAAATACATCAAATGGATATAATTTTATTGTGATAGCATATATAATCTAATCACAATTTTCAAAAACAGTATAGCATCTCCAACTATAGTATTGCTGAACAGTAGATCTCTTGATACTCTTATCAAACTGTAATTGTGTATCCTCTGACCAATAGGTTCCTATCTTTTTCTCCCTACTAACCACCACAGTTTCTGATAACCACCATCCTATTCACTACTTCTAATCAACTTTTTAAAAAATCCCCATATAAGTAAAATCATATGGTATTTGTCTTTCTGCAGCTGGCTTATTTCCTCTAGGATCATTGATATTGTCACAGATGGCAGGATTTCATTGATATTTTTAAGGCTGAATAGTACTCCTATGTGTGTATGTATCACATTTTCTTTGATAGTCTGGTGATAGACACTTAGATTGTTTCCATTTCTTAGCTAATGTGAGAAGTGCTGCAATAAATATGGTACTGCAGATGTCGGTTTCACATGCTCAATTCTTCTTCAGTTTGGGATCGCTCAACTATACAGCAGTTCTATTTTTAATCTTTTGAAGACCCTCCACAGTGTTTTTATAATGGGTATACTAATGTACACTAAACCAACAGTGTAAAAGAGTTCCTTTTCCTCCAGTCTTCCAAACACATACTATCTTTTGTCTTCTTGATAATAACCATT
Source organism: Heterocephalus glaber (assembly GCF_053883595.1). Taxonomy (NCBI): domain Eukaryota; kingdom Metazoa; phylum Chordata; class Mammalia; order Rodentia; family Bathyergidae; genus Heterocephalus; species Heterocephalus glaber. The sequence goes on from NW_028258294.1 coordinate 13,504,027, forward strand.
CTAACTATAGTGAAATGGTATCTCATTTGATTTTGGTTTACATTTACGTGATGATTAATGATATTAAACCTTTTCTATGTACCTGTTGGCCATTTGCATGTTTCCTTTTGAGAAATGTCTACTCAGATCATTTTACACTACCTTATATTGACTATGAAATTGTTCATATGTTTTCATCTAGAAATTCCATAATTAGGACTCTTACATTTGTCATTATTTTGCATTGATTTTTGTATATGCTGAGATACAAAGGTCTGAGGGGTATTCTTCTACTTATGGACATGAAGTTTTCTACACACCATTTGAAAAAGACACTGTTATTTCCCCATTCTATGCTATTGACAACTTTGCCAAAAATCAGTTAGCTGTAAATTAGTAGACTTATTTATGGGCTCTGTATTCTGTTCCTTTGTTGATATGTCTGTTTTTATGCCAGTACCATGCTCTTTTAGTTGCTATAGCTTTGCAGTATATTTTGAAATTAGGTCATGTGATGCATCAAGCTTTGTCTTTTTGCTCACTATTGCTTCAACTCTTCAAGGTCTTTTGTGGTTCCATACAAATTTTAAGATTTTTTTCCTGTGGAGAACGTCATTGGCAAATTTCCTCTCTATGCTTTTACATGTTTTGAGTAAAATAATCTTTGATTACACCAAATAGTGTTTTTGATTGCAAAGGGAAAAAAGGCCCAAATACAATACACCATATACCATACATACATATACATACAGACAGACATGTAAGAACATGTGCATCTATATATTATAAAAATTTAAACAAAAATATAAATAAAGCAATACATATAAACAAATTAAAATGATAATATATACTAAAAATAACAATAGTTATTCTTAGATAGTAGGAAAGTAACTGGTTTTAATTTTCCCATTTATTATGTTTGTGTTTCTTAAATCATTTAAAATTTATTATATTTCCTAACAAAATACTAAACTGTATGTGTTGAGATTGTCATAGTTTTCACATATTGTGTTTTATGACATTTTACTGGTCATTTGGATTTCTTTTACTTCATAAAGGCTCTATACATTATTAACATAAAGTTATTTTTCAAATTTGATGATCATGCCAGTTGCTGCTTGTTACTTCTTTATAGTTTTCATGGAACTGACATTCCTTGAATTTTTCCAAGAATTTGCTTGATTATTGGAGTATTACTTTTCCATCAACTGTTGTATTGAATAGTGGAGATAATACTAAAATAGTCCATTTGTGAATTTTACAAATCACTTAAGCTCAAAAGATTGAGCTTAATTAGCTTTCACTGAAAGACTAAAACAGATGGTCTTTAAAGTTCAATCAAGCCATACATAGGTTGCTACAAAAAGTGAACCCACAATTTTTGCTTGTTGGATATCAATGCTCTGGCCCAGGATGAAGAGGTCACCTTCATAAGCATCTTACACATGCTTAATTCCAAGGAAAATATTTCATAGACAGTGTGATTGTGAGGCTTTAAATTATACAGGACAGAGTTTAGATTAATGAGAAAGAGGAATCTAATTCCAAGTAAACTGGCAATGTAGCAATTTATACATTTTATATGATTTACTCTGAAAAATTGGAATACTGTAAATGACGGGGGAATGAGCAGCCTATGGATATAAATGTTTGAGACCTGAAATGTTTAGAATTTTTAAATTTTGGGGGATATTTTTGCATATATAATAAGATGTTTTGGGAATTGGATCCAAATCTAAACACAAAGCTTATGTATCTTTTGTGGACCTTAAACATATAAACTTAAAGTATATCTTATTATATATTTTTACACTACTTATGTTTTGACTGCATCCTGTCCCTTAAGGTTATGTGTGGATTTTCTAATTATATGATATGAGCATTCAAAACATTTCAGATTTTGTAGCATTTCAGATTTTTGTGTATTTGAAGTTAAAACCAGATGGATGGCTATAGATAGATAGATAGATAGATAGATAGATAGATAGATAGATAGATATTGCATGATAGGACAGAGACAGAGAGAGACAGAGACACAGAGAGGGGGAAGAAAGAAGAGAGGGAGAGAAGGAAGAAAGAGGAGGAAGAGAGGGGAAGAAAGAGGAAGAGGAGAGAGGGAAGGGGAAGAGAAGGAGGAAGAAGAGGAGGAATTACATCAAGTTCTTTATATTCAGAATCACCTTCCTAAGAAGGGTGATAATAGTTTAATGTAGGAGAAATAGTCTTTCAAGGAAAGGTTTATTCCTCTGTACTAAAAACAAAAGTCATCTCTATAATATGTTGAAGGAATTATGTGTAGCTAAAAATATTTAATTGTTTCTTTGAATTTAAACTTGTTGATTATTTGTTGAAAGTTAATTGAGAGTTTTCTACCTACATTAGCTTTTATTTTTAACCTTACAGAACCTATATAATAACTCATAAAACATATAGGAAAGTATTTTTGGCATCCACAATGATTATATGGCTATTCCTGGGAAATTTATTATCAACGAGAACTATTTTTCTGGTTGTCAACAAGAACATGATGTTATAAATCAATACAAATGGATATTTTTCCAAGGCTAATAATTTGTTCCTTACAATTTTAAAAATTACACTTAATAATTTTTCTTCAAAAACATTACTATTCATTCTATTATTTCCTACTGTTTTTTCCCTTTACTCTTTATTTTTCTTGTCTCTCTCTCTCTCTCTCTCTCTCTCTCTCTCTCTCTCTCTCTCTCTCTCTCTCTTCTTGCTTCCTTTTTCTTCTTTCCTGGCCTCCCTTTTCTTTCCTTCCTTTTTTTTATTCCTCCCTCCTCCCCTCCCTCCCTCCCTTCCTTCCATTCCTCTTCCTTGCTCTTTCTCCTCTCCTCCTTTCTTTGCCTGGCTCTTTCTCTCTCTTCTTCTTTCATTCTTTCCACTGAACCCAGGATCTCAGGTATGCTATCATGCTATTTATTCTCCAAATGAGCTGTACCCCAAGCCCATCAGTTTGTTTGTATGTATGTATGTATGTATGTATGTATGTATGTATTTATTTATTTATTTATTTATTTATTGTATGACAGCAGTTAAGACCGTGAAGGCTCTGAGGATTTACTCTATACTGTTTTTTGGATCCTGACAGAAAAGAGAGTAAACATTTTGATCAAGGAAAAAGTACTTTATTACTCAGGACACACAATCAACCATCTTCCTGTCTCCCAAGTCCAGGTAGATGCTGAATCACAGCTGGAGAATGTCAAGGGTGGAAGCCAAGTGTTTTATAATATGGTTTAAAAGTAAATATGCTAAACATTACCCTTGAGACAAACATTTTCTTTTTTATACTTCATAGGAAAAAAAAAACCACTAGAAACAAGCAAAAAACTACTCCTCTCTGCTCTGGAGGAAGATAAAACCAGTCTTTGAAGACTGTTCATTATACAAGTAGCCTTGAATAGATGTTCTAGAAAAAAGCCTCACAAAATTTTCAGAAACAGTAGAGAAATGTTTCCTGAAAGAAAATTAAAAAGTGGCTCTACTGAAAAGAATATATGATATTATAAAAATTATATGATAATTAGTTTAAAAATTTAAAGAGAAAATGCTATTTCAAATCACATAAAATTTTATCTGCTTTCCAAGAATAAGTGGAATTACCAGTGTACTGTTTCTTAAAGGAAAGATACTTCCAAAGGAAACTTGTATTATGTTTTGCTATACAAAATAAGAAAACCTTTATTTGAGTTGAATTTGGGATGACTTTGCTTAGATAAAATCTCTAGTCCATGAAGGAAGAGGTAGTATTGTATACTTATGAAGATATTTCTTTAGAATGTTATTTAAAATCTAAAAATATATATCATCAAATTTGATAAACATGCATTATCACATCTACATTATGTAATATCATACATGTTATGTAATATTTAAAAACAGAAAAATGACCATTGATTATTATGTCAATATATCATTGTACTTTATGAGCCAAATTTGATAATAAATCTGTTTATACCTGCTTATACTCACACAAAACACAAATTAGAATACTATACACTAATAATGTAAAAGTAGATAATTCTGAGTGAAGTTCTATTGAGTAACATTTATTTTATTCTAGGTTTAGTTTCTATATTCTGAATAGTTAGAGGGTAGAGAATAAACATAAAACAAAAGTTATTTTCAAATTAAGCTGAAGTTGACCATAGATTCTATTCAGTACAGTTTTCTCATTTTATAGTTGAGTAAAGTAATATTTTGATCAAGATGCATTGTATCTTAGGGCCACAGATAGACTGCTTCCAGTTCTGTTGGTTCCCAACCCAAGGATTTTTTAAATTAATACTCTCATCTACTCTCCATTTTATGTACATCTTAGAGACTTTTCATGTGTTATTTGGGAATTAACTTTTACTAATGCCTGGGAAGCTCTTTAAAATTCTAGTCCTTATATGATTTATAGCAAATCTGTGGGGAGGAAGGATGCTTAGCTCTGGATTCTGCGCAGAATAGCCAAGATTTCTCTGGTAGGCAGAGATCAATACTGAAATGTTTATGAATGGAGCTTCTAAGGCACCTGAGGAGGCCATGATAGAACAAAAAGGCAAATTTAAATACTGGGTTTAGAATAAATAGCAGATGGGAGTCTTAAGGGTAGAAAGGTGATTCAAGGTGGAAAACTGATAGACTAGAAATAACAGATTTAATTTGGAGTAACATAAAAAGTAGTTTAAATAGCAGTGGGGGGAGCATTTTAAGAAGAGCTGCCTTTAAGCACCATTGGGGAACAGAAAAATAGTATAGAAAGAAACAAAAATACTTCAGCTCTTGACAAATCAGAGATCATAAGCATAATTTAAAGTGATTTGGGTACATATAAGTCATTTGAAAAGCGCACAAGAAAATAAAACAAGAAAACAAAATATAGATGGATTGAACTAGAACTTAATCTCATTCAATTTTTAATATTAATTTATATATAAATACCAAGTTAATCCCTTGAAAACATTACTTTTATTTCCATGAAGTCTTAACATAGTATTTTAAAACATAAATGGAACATAAAGGAATAGTACAATGAACATGTTCACGTCCATCAATTAGATTTAAGTACAGTATTAAATACCTAAAATTATAAATTTTGGTTTAAACTTCTACATTTAAAATACAATAATACATTTTAAATTTAGAAATACAAATATTTTAAAATACCACTAGAAACAAGCAAATCCTCCTACTCTGTCCTCTAGAAGAAAATACTGTATAACCACTGGCTTTGAAAGCTATTCATTATACAAGCACCCTTGAATAGATATTTTAGAACAAAAGCCTCACAAAATTTTCAGAAATGATAGAGAATTTTAAAATATTTGTTTCTTTGTTATTCTTGTTTGCAATAAGTTTCAGACACCTCTAAGTATTTCAACATGCATCTTCTGAGAATAAGCAGAGCTAAGAATGAGTAATGGTATTAAAAACCAAAGTCATTCTACTTCACTATTTTTTCTTTAGTCTTTGTGAATACGAAGCACATTATATATGTAGTAGTTAGTCCATTATTAATTAAATCTTTGATTATATCTCCTGTAGTGATGACATAGTAATAGTTTTCCATTATCCACTATTTACTCCAGTTATCTGAAGATTACAAATTCTGTAAATAAATTAACAAAAGGAATATAATGGCTTTTATTGTAAGTTTTGTAGAAATTGCAATAAGACTTATGTTTCTTTCATCTTGTAATTGTGAAAAACAAAGATCTCTACACTTGTGTTGGAAAATGAAGTTTTCCTAATTTTCATTACAGTGAAAATTTTTATCATGCTACCATTATCTTCTTTCAGCTACAGTGAGTGGTATATACATCTTCACTGTTCATATTTTGCTAATCTCTTCACTGGTTTCCTGGTTGATTAACTTCTTGACCATGTGTTCTAGTTTGAAGGCTGTCTGTTAGCTCCTTCCTGGGGCAGGTATTCAGATCAATGCTTGATATTTGCCAAGTCGACTCACCTGATGGGCCTTTGAGACTGAAGTAATGTAGAGGCAAAAGACATTGTCTCCTTTGCTCCTTCTTTCCTTCTTTCTGTCTTCCTACTTTTACTGAAAGATCAAAACTGTAAGAAAACCGAAATAATATAACGAACTACCTAGCTTCAGCAAGTTTCTCAAGTGTGTATAAGCGCCACATATTTGCCCTTGAAACATGTGCACATAAGTAAGTATGTATACTTTTATTTAAAACTTGGTTCAGATATTCTAAAATTTCATGAATATAATAAGCCTTCATGACTTTATTATGATGACACATACATTATCTGATCTCATATTTTGAAAGAAAATTGCATAAAATCATTTTAATGTAACTTTCTTGAATTACAAGGGCAAATTTTTATATTTTTTATTAAATCTATAGTAATAAAAACAATTAATGTATGTAGTCACCCGTATGACACATCTCAGAGCAGAATCATAATGTGCATTAAAGCAAAAGGCAGTATACACAATGGATATAGTTTAATTTGTAAGTTTTCCAAATATACTTTAGTAATAATGCATTATCTAGCCTTTCCCTGGATCCAGTTCTTGGGCCAGATCATCATTACTAGTTTAGCTGACAATGAAACTCTGACTTGTTTGCCACTAATGGCTTCAGAATATTCACTGGCCTTCTGACTCTTCATGTTCATTGATCTTACTATGGAGTTTCTGTCTCTTTAGGGCCCATGGGTCTCTTGAAACTAGATTACCACACCAGTTTTTCCTCAGTCTTTTTTTGCTGAGGATTTCACATAAAAATTTAGTCATTCTCCAAGGCTGCTGTCTTTTTATAAAAGGTTATAGTAGAAAATATAAAGAGTAATTTTACTCTTGTACTAATGGAAAATGAAGGAGGGCCTAAGAAAAGGAAAAATGGGGGATAAAAGAACTAGAAAACATAAGAGTAGATCTGAGTATCCATTTGGAAAGAAAGAAATATAACAGATTCAAGTAAAATATCTGAGACAATTTAGAGCTTTAAAAAAATGATAGTAGGAAGGTAATAAGGAGGAGGGAGCCTACAAATTATATTCTTCAGAGGGCAAAAGCAGGGGGACTAGGAATCCATCAACATTAGATGGCACATAAAGCAACTGATTGGAAGGAAGAGATGTGAAAATGTTTGACATATTGTTGCCTTTAAAATCATTTTTCTAAAATGAAAAATGTTCCTATGTAAATTACTTTCTCAGAACATGATGTGAGCAGGTCATAGTAATTAATACTGAATGACTGAACTTTGGAATGTCTCAAAAAGTCAAGTCCAAGTGACATAAGAATGAGAATCTAATGTGTAGACTTAATTAGCTCTCCCAAATGTTTCAGATTTCTCAATGCCTCATGGATCTCACCATATAATTATACAGATAATTTTCATGAAATGATGCTAGAAGAGGTGAGATTTCAAAATCATAGGATGCAAACTTTATTTGCTTTTGTTTCTGATTTCACATTTATTTGTAAACTACAATTTCTTTTATTGTACTTTTCATTCCTTTTAGTCTATGTTTTCTTAGGTTATCACTAAATTCCTTTAGGACAGTAGTCAAATATTGCACATCTTAATCTATCTTTATATTATTCCCTGAGTATTTTTTCAATATATGTTTTCTGAAAAGATAGATTACAACATAAAGTTAAGAGGAAAAGTATTTTCTAAATCTTCATAAAGCTAAGAAACATTAGAACATGAGACTTTGGTTGAATTCCTTGTGGCCTCCAACAAATTTATTTTCAAATATATTAGCACTTCATAATCTTGTATCCTGTCCTAGCATTCACCATGCCAGAATTTGTTCTGTACACTACAGGATTCTTAAACATCGAACTATTTCCCATTGCACAATATACTACAAACTTTCTTGCTTCCAAAATATTTTCTCTAGGGTTTGGTTTAGTTAGATGTCCTCTACATCTGATTCTTAGAGATTCTACACTTTGGATGTATGTTGAAAGTTTCAACATTTCAAAGTATTTGTAGAAATTTAGTCCGAAAGCAAACAGTGAAAAGCATTTCTTTTTCTACAATGTTGTTGCAATTAGGAAACCTGTAAATTCTTTTGTTACTGATAGGTGGCAGCCCTGTGCTTCTGGTAAGAAAAAAAATATGGTCTGAGTTAGAAATCACAGTTTCCTTGACTCTGGACAATGATCAATGAGCAGATTACTATAATGAGAAGCCACATATCTTACTTTTTTGATAGCTCAACCATAATTCATTTCTAAAATATATAATTTTGTAGAGACGAGACAATCTACACTAGTGTCCAGGTTTCACAAAAAATATTCAAAACTGATAAGGATTTAGAAATAAAAAACACAAGCTTATGACTTGTGTCTTTCATCTGGTATCTATAATCATTCAAAAGACTTACTCTGAGCTTAAAGCTTATATAACCTGTACAATGAGGATAATAGAACTTTTTTCATAAAATTATTTATAGTGACATTTAATAATTACTGGAGAGTATTTTTCTTAAATTATTTTTCCAAGGGTCCTCATTTTGAAAAGATAATTCTTACCTGTCAGGTAGAAAAGTATCCCCAACCAGAGGGTACAGAAAATCTTCCTGTGTGGTTTTGAAAACAAATTCCCTCTACTCTTCAATTAACCACATATGTGCAAATGTAAAAGAAAGTTTAAATGACAGTAAATTTCTAATTTATGCATTAACATATAAAATCCTGTGTACTATACATAATAAACATTCAATAATTAGAACATTTTTGCTATTATTATTAGCATTGAAGGGCTAGAAACTTTAAAAGACTGATACTATTTCATCTCCACAATATTCCTTAGAATTTAAGTTAAATCTCCAATTTACAGTTTGCATCTTTATCAGTCAGTATTGATAAACAAAACTTGCCCCAAATCATACAATCTGTAAATGGAATAGTCAGAATTTGGATTCAAATCTTGCTTTGTGAGGCAAAATGAATTATGATATAAAGAAAATTATTTTTATTTGGGGTGATTAATATATCACTTGATATGTTGCTTTTCCTGACCAACTACAAGATTGTGCTGGATGAAAAAATTTAGGTAACCCATTACTGTTGAAAAATGTTAAGGAAGTTTCCTATTGATTTATAACCTAAAGTATAAAACAAAAGGCAGTTAGTATTTCCATATTCTAGCAGAGCTGATTGATGGCCCTTTATGAGGAAATGGACAAGCTATTCTTTTAGCTTAACCAAAAATAAGAGGAGTGGCTGGAAAGCATGGTGAGAGAGTTCTTCCTTTTGTGTCCTTATCTCTTGAGCAAATAGTGTAGCTTGTAGAAATTAGGAGTGCTTTTCAGGGTGAGATTGAACATACATACTTTGAGTTGATGTTTGCTGAAGTGTAGGAATACACTGGAATTCAATGAGCATTCTTGGAAGAGCTTCCCATATTTTGGAAACACACTAGAACATACAATGTAGGACATCTCTAAGTACATAGACTGGTGTCTGCTTATTGTGTAAGGAGTTTTGAAAGCGACCTAGAACTGTTAGCATTAACCAAGCAATGCATGATATTTTAAAGACTGTGATTGTATTTAAAGATGATGGAGAGAAATAGATGTTTCTGTTTTGTTTTTCAAAGAAAAATGGCAAGGTTTTGATTGAGATCACTTTGACCACTGCATGGAGATGAGGGTCTCATGTGAAACAGAAGCAGAAATACATTCTGAAGATTATGGCAATCAATGGTGTGATTTGATCTAAGGTGACAGCAGTTCAAATGTCCTTTTCTTCCTCATCACATTTTTAATAATCTCTCAGGAATTAGATGAAAATGGTCATATATTTTGGGAAAAGTACCTACAAAAATAGAAATACTCAACAGATGTAACTAGGGAGAGATGAGAAAATAGATGATGTGCTCTTATTCCTAATTGGTGAGATATTTTACTTGAGGGACGTTGTAAATAGATATAATTTCCTTACTCTCTACCAAGAGAAGACCAGGCATTTTCATATTGTTGGCATTCCATGATTTCTGGTGTGACAGAAACCTATAGATGTCCTAAGCAGTCTAATTATTTGTCCTTGTCTCCCTTACCTCTTCAAATACATAATCATCAAATATCTATTCAATGTTTATTAAAGGAACTGATGGAAACAATATAAAGAATAGAGGATGGAGTTTCTTTTGTTGATTGCACTTAAATTCCTCTCCGCAATTCTAGAAAATTAAAAACATTCCATGTCAAAAGAACATATTTTTCTACGCTGGAATTTAGTTGAGGCAAATTATTTTGTTAGCAGCTTATTTAAAGGCCTAATATCCTACCTTAATTTCCTACTGAAATTTGCTTTCTAGTCATAAATATTACTTACTTTTTGTATAGTGCCTTCTTCTCGTAGCAATTTGAAATTACTGGTGATACATTAAGGCTTCTTAGAACTTAGTGCTCACAAAATCAGTTTGATTGCCTTGCACTTTAATCATTGAGCTCTTCTAAAACATGCTGATTTTTTTTAGCTGCTTGCTTAAAACTTTTGCAGTTATGAAAGATGTACCTCATACCATTTGACCAATTAATAAATGTAGATTGTTGTTATCCAAGTCCTCAATGGAATGTAGCCATTCAGAACAGTCAACATTTCTGACATTTTTAAAGACTAACCAGAAATGAATTAGATGCTAGTTTCATTTGATATGAGCATACTAAATGAGCAAGTCAAGAAATTTTCCAATATACCCAAACACTTACCAAAAACATTCCTATAATCAAGATGAGTAATATGAAGGCAATAGTTTTGAATTTAAACAACATGTTCTCTGCTGTTAAGAATGTTTGATACATATAAAAAAAAAACTAGGCACATAATTTTCAGAAAGAGAAATTAAATAATTGGACTCTCAAATTGGACTCTTCCGTTGAACTTCCAATTGGACTCTCCCCATTAGTTTCCTTATTTCAGATATGCTGTCAATTTCAAAACCATGTAGTATGAATCTTTTAATTCTTTTGGAAAGATACCCAGCAGGGGAATAGCTGGGTCAAATGGGACTTCCGATCTTAGTTCTTTGAGGTATCTCCATACTGATTTTCACAGTGGTTGCACCAGTCTACACTCCCACCAGCAGTGGAGCAGTGTTCCTCTTTCTCCACAGCCCCACCAGCATTTGTTATTGGTTGATTTAATGATAGCAGCCATTCTTTCTGGGGTGAGGTGAAATCTCAGCATTGTTTTCATTTGCATCTCTCGAATGACCAGTGATGTTGAACATGTTTTCATATGTTTATTTGGTATTTCTACTTCTTTGTCTGAGAAATGTCTCTTTTCAGATGCCCATTACAGGAAACATATGTGTAAATACTGAATAGTTTCTCTGGTGTGAGAAACTGAAAGTGTAAATAAGGACTAAAAGGTAAAATAGATAATGTGAAATAGCAAGAAAGGGGGCAAAGGGAACGTGGGAGGGGTAGGGGAAAGGAAAGAAGGAAATGGAATTAATATGAGAAAATGAAAAAAATGGAAACAAATTCTCTGCAAATAGGGAGGGGTGGAGGGGTTGAAGGGAGGGCAGGGGAATGGGGAAAATAATAAGAACCAAGGTAGAGTATGTAAAGGTGCAAATTTCCAGTGATGAGTGTCATTATACTGTATACCTAAAAATTGTACCAATAAAATTAATAATATGTAAAAAAAGAAGGCCTTAACAATGCCAAAACTCATCTTGAAAATTAGCCCCTATTATATGAGCAAAGGAAAAGAAAGAGCTGAAGAAAGTAGAGAGAATATTAATCTTTGATATTTGTCCAAGTTCATCTCTGCAGGAGGTGGGACCTCAGATAGGAAGTGAGAGGTCTGGGAAACCCCGTATTTATGTGTTAATGCAGAAACTTGGAATTAGGAGCGCCACATCATCCATTACTGACTGTCTAGATATTACTGAGTCTTATAGTGAAGAAAGCAGTATCTTTTTTTTTTTTTTTTTTTTTTTTTTTTAGCATATCTGGCCTTTAAACAGAAAAAAATACGACCTTGACTTCTTTTACTCCAGGAATGAAACAATACCACAAGGAAAAGTTGCTTAACCTTTACTGAGAGTCATTTTTCTCTGCTGCATTATTTGAATGATAATTCATAATCAATTACATTGTTTTAAGTATTAAGTGAGTTCATATTTGTAAATTTCTCAACAGTTTTAGTAATCTGATCCATCAGGCATGAGATGAAAATTTTGTTTCTTTGCTAGCTAAGAACACATGAAATTACAACATTTGAGAAGAGAATGTGGATATCTTGATGTGACATTTTTGGTTGCAATTTTGCCTTCATCCTTTCTTCCAACTCAGTGGTTATCAAGGTTTGGTATACAGTAAAATCAATTGGGGTAGATCTTAGAAAATAACTGATGACTGGCCTTTTTTCTGATAAATTAAAACACAATGTGTAAGAATCACTATCAAGCCCTTAGGGACTCATTCTGTGCAGCATTTGAAGACTGAATTATAAGCAAAGGACTTTTCTTGTGAAGAGATAAGCCTCAGAAGGTTTGTAAGTGTAGATCAAACAGTTAAAATTTTAGAGAGTCAACATTTAAACAGTAATAACATTGGCAAATACATACAGTGTTTCTGTGTCTTCTTTACTAAACCCACTGTAAAAGTAAATCCTGGTTATCTTCCTTCTTCATTCTTTCTTTATATGAATTTTCATGAGCACACCCTACTTAGTAGTCTCAAAATTTAGTCATCAACACAGAAAAACATGAAAGTACAATGTCATAGTTATGGTAAATGTACACTCAAGATGCTGGCACAAGACATAGGCATTAATTCAGTGAAGAAATTTTTGGGGGGGAGATTATGGCAAAGTTCATTCATTAGTTTATTCAAAACATGTTCTGGTGAGCTCTGACAAAAAAGCAATTACAAAGATGAACTTGGTCCTTGACATGGAATCCAAACTTTAACAATATATGCACTTAGTTCAAAAGTAAGATAGAGAATTCTAGGCAGAAAAAACACATAGGATAGTACAGATATGAAAATGCAAATAGTGGGTATTAATATAAAATGAGGAAAGCAAATATGATATGAGAACTACTTTTTGTTGTTAATCTATGGATTTTGAGCTTCATCCTAAAGACTTGATCCTATAAATTAACAATGTTCTTAATCTTGTCAGAATGATTTAGATAGATCTGATAATAGGGGCTATGTAGCATTTCATGTGAGAAATGATGAATATTACAGTATATTTTGGAATAATAAATGTTTATTTAAGTTATATTCATTATGGCAGACTGACCAAATGAATAAATTCACAGTTCATTCTGGTTACTTTTTTTAAAGTTTATTTATTTGTTTATTTGTATCAGTACATTTTTGCAGTACAAAATGATTATATTCCTTCTGGAGAATTGGTACATATATATAACACATCTTACTTCTTATTTTCCCCTTCTCTTCCTCTTCTCCCTTTTTTCTTTTTTCCAAGCATCAGATTTATTCATTTTTTATGTCTTCACCAAGGTAATTACCATAAACAAAGATTAACAGCCAAACTAACAGACATAAAACTTACAAGACACATAAGACAATTATACTAGATAAAGGTAAAATTTCAGATACATTGGCCATGGAGGATTGCAATAACTTTTTTCCTAGTATCTATCTTATTTTGCACTTTATTCATATATTATGTTTCTCATAAAAGAGAAGGTGGCATGTAAGCTTGTGTGTATGATTTACTTTGCTTAGCACTAAAACCTACTTGGAGATGATGTATGATCTCCTTTGTGATTTGTGGCATTCTCTTTAACAGATCCTTATTGAAGATTTTTTCATTTATGTTCATTAAAGAGATTGGCTTTTAGTTTTTTTGTTTTTTTTTTAGGTGGATTCTTCTCTGGTTTTGAAATCAGGATAATGCTTGCTATCAGGAATGACTTTGGGAGCACTTTTTTCTTTCAGTTACATAAAAAGTTTGAGGAGTATTGGCATTAGATCTTCCCTAAAGTTCTTATGGAATTTGGCAGTGAATCTGGGCTTTTCTTATTGGGTAAGGTTTTTTAAATTCTTCAATTTTCATTGACTGATATTGGATTATTCAGAATTTTTATATCCCCTTGGTTCAGCTTTTGTAGTTCATATGTGTCTCGGAATATGTCCATTTCTTCTTAATCTTCTATTTTTTTAGAGCATAGGTCCTTAAAGTAGTTAACAATGATTTTCTGGATTTTAGAAAAATCTTTTGTTATATCACATTTTCATTTCTAATTGAATGGATTGCTGTCTTTTTGCTTTTTTTTTTCAAAAAATAAGTCTTTAATTCATTGATTATTTTATATTAACTTTTGAGTCTCAATTTCAGTAATTTCTGTTCTAATTTTTAGAACTTCCTTCCTCATACTAGTTTTGAATTTGGATTGTTCTTGTTTTTCTAGGGGAGTGGTGTCGAACCTATGGCACACGTGCCACATCAGGCATGCAGAGCTCTCTCTGTTGGCATATGAGCCAAGTTGACCTTGCAGCTGAGTATCAAATATTTAACTTTAATTGCAGTGTCGGCATTTTGTTATAAATAAGTGGGTTTTGGGTTGCGGTTTGTGCAATTGGTCTCTAAAAGGTTTGCCATCTCAATTCTAGGACCTTGAGGTGGATCATATGTTTATTTGAGCTTACTCTATTTTTCTGATGTGGGGATTCATAACTATAAAATTCCAACTTATGACTGCTTTCATTGTGTCCCATCAATTCCAGTATGTAGTACTGGTGTTAACTTTTGATTGTAGGCACTGTCTCCTTTCTTACTTAGTTTCATCTGTGACTTATTGATTATTAAAGAGCTTATTGTTTAATTTCCATGTGTTTGCACAGTTTCTGCTTTCTCAGTTACAACTGATTTCTAGTTTCATTGCAATATGATCTGATAATATGCATGGGATAATTTCAAATTTTTTGCATTTACTTAAGCATGCTTTGTAACCTAGTATGTAGCTTATTTTGTGGAAAGTCTCGTGTGCTGCTTTTAAGGCTGCACATTCTGTTATTGGGTGGAACACTATGTAGATATTTATTAACTCCATTTGTTTGAACATTTAGTTCAACTCTGAATTTTTTAGTCTAGTTAATCTGCCCATTTGTGACAGTGGGGTATTGGTGTTTATTGTATTTCTCATGTAATTAGTGTTTCTTTTATGAAGATGAGCATGCCAGTATTTGGTCTATGTAAGTTTATTATTGTTAACTCTTGCTGCTGAATCATTCCCTTAATCAATATGTGGTGATTACCTTTTTATAAGAGTAATTCCATAAATAGTATTACTCTTCTTTGATTTACAAGTATTCAATATGCATATGTCTACATCAGTCATGCATGTAAGTATGCTATGTATTATGATATGGTAGAAGTAGTGATATTAATTCTATGTTGATTTCACATATTGAATATATAATTAATACATATTGATTTTACAATATACATGTGCACTACACATTGATTATATAATTTACATATATAAATTGATATCAAATTACCAATGTAATATTTTCATTGTTAAATAATATACAGATAATATATCTATGCAGCATATTATAAATATTATCTATATAATCCTAAATCCAATTTGAATTAGGGAGATGTCATCTACAATAATGTGGTAGCATATTTCTATACATTATTCCATACATTGAAAAATGTATTTTCATTAATGAGGAAAAGATTGAACAATATCAATAACTTGTGGATTAATTACATATCCTCTTTAATTAAGTATTTAAGAATTCTAAAATTTAAGTATGAATTCACAAAAATGTTCTTTAGAGATATAAAGCTCTTTCCATGGCAAACAAACAAAACTACAAGCAGAATAATAACAAATCTTCTATGCTATAAATTTCAGAAGTTTCATTGAGGTACATAATATTCAGAATATTGTTTTTTAAAATTTTAATGAACATTCTTAATGAAAATATAAATAACTTGCATGTTATATTGTCTAAAATAATCCATATATGAGTAGTATTGGTAAGTAATAAATCTGGTATATTTTTATTGTTTGTTTTAATGATTCAGTGTTCATGTATGCATGCAATGCATAGCAAAATAAGAGGCAAATTAAAAAAATTCTGGTGCCAGCCCAGAAAGGACAACATTCTGTAGTGTTTATATTGAGAACCACAAATCATTGTCAGATGTCCAGAAACCCAATTTTCTTCCTGTACTGAGAAGTGGAGTGGGATTTTAAGCATCTTCAACTAAGGAGACTCTAGGAATTTTCAGCTTTTGTAACCTACCTTTTTCACTTGGGGACATAAGTGGAATTTAGGAAGTCTATAACTTCTCTGAAACACTGCATAATTCTGAAGAACTAGTCAAGGTTTCAAAAGTCTTTTAAAAAAAGAAACTGATCAGATTAGAAATAGCCTTGTCTCCCACCCAGGTGACTATTTGGTTCTCTATCAGTTTTTCTCTGCTTGTCTCCTCTCATGGTTTCTTCCTCAAAAATTTTTATTTAATTAAGTTTTCTATTAACAGCATATTGTCCTAACCATGTACAATGTAATTGCTAGGTTTTTTCATTGTTATATTGTAATAATAGATTATTAGTAATTTATAGATGGTGCTTTGAAAACTAGCCATGATTGTGTATTTTGGTCTGATATATCTTTGATGAGGTAAGCCATGTTAATAATTTATTAGTTTTTAATAATTTTCCATTGGGTTTGTAAGCTATACATATTATTAATATTGGTAAATTATAATATCAAGTACATTTACTGTTTACTCAAATTTACTGTTTCAAATGTATGGATAACCTCATTTATTAGTATTCTGATGAATTTCAATTTTAGGTGTCATTTGGTTAACTTTAATTTTTCCTCACAGAGCTATTTTCTATTTAACACAAAATGAATTATAATATAATAGTTTATAGCCCATGTACTAACTACAAAGATTAACATTTTAATGCTAAATTACATTATGGTTTGTCTCTAGATAGGGATGACATGATTGATTTCTTTATGTTAAACATAAAATCAGAAAATATAGGGCATTAAGTATGTTATTTTAATCTAATTGGGAACTTTTTATTGATAATAGATAAATATTGCTTTGAAAGCTAACCATGAAAGTGGACTTTGGTCTGATATAACTTTGATGAGTAAAACATATTTATAATTTATTATTTTTGATAATTTTTCATCAGATTTGTAAGTTGTACATACTGTTTTTGAATCATACAGTCATGGTTTAGAACCAGAAGTCACATAGCAAATATGGAAAAATATTTTATGAAAATTTAAATCAACTCTCTCACATCATATATACAGGGATAAACTAGCAAAATTTCTAGCATTCATATGTCATAGGTAACTGCAGTTTAATATTGCATTGAATAATAGCACACTGATGTAGCAATAGGCAAGATGTTTTACTTTTCCCACACTGAAAGTATCAGAACATATTATTTGTTCTTGTGGCATTTACTGTTGTATTTGTGTTTCCTCTAACTTTTCTATTTGTTTCTAGACTACCAGAGGGGTCATGTCAATGCTTCTGTATATTCAGAGTGTGTCATACAGTTGCTATTCTTTAAGTGTGTATTGAATAGAGTAAAATTGATTGCTATCTTCTTATGGGACTATCCTTTTCAGTGCCACAAGAAAGAGGTAGACCCATAAACTTCTTTTAGCTACGATTTCACAGCTATATTTTTCTTAAGGAAAAAATAGAGAAAACTGATTAAAAACACAGAAAACCTAAGTTAAAATCCTGGCTATAATAATCCATTTATTTGAAACTGGAGAAATTAGATTAACTATCAGACTTTTCGTATCTCTAAAATGGGAATAATATTTTAAAATGAGTTACAGCTCAAAAGCTCAAGAAGTCATTCACAGAGAAGCAGAAATGGGTAAACTATGGACCAGTCTATAACCAGCCAAATGCCTGTTTATGAAGTTTCTTTAGGGTATAACTATGCCTATTTTCTTAAATATTGTCTGTGGCTACTTTCAGACTACAATGGCAAAGTCGAGTAGCTGCAACAGACTTTAAAACCTGCAAACACAAAATATTTTCAATTCGGCCTTTATAGAAATTTTGTCAACCTGTGACCTAGCCTGTTTTACCTAATTTACAGAGATCAATTGTTTATTTCTTATGTTTTGGTTGCCCTTTATAGAAAATTTGCCAACCTGTGACCTACCCTGTTTTTACCTAATGTACAGAGATCAATTGTTTATTTCTTATGTTTTCCTTGCTAATAACACTTAATAGCCAAAGATATTGCTTTGTTCAGTATCTCTAGGTCATGATGTAAGTTGTTATCCTGCATTTCCCCATCATTTCATACACTAGTGCTATTCTGCCTTGCCACCTGATGCTGTATGTTTCACTATGGTTGATTTAGCTCAGCCTTCTTTATACACCTTGTGTACCATGGTAGACAATATATATGAGACAGTCAACAATACATCTGGACAATTATGTCTCAAGATTTCACTGAAATGCCTTCATCTTTCTCACAAATATTTAAAGAATACCAGAAAAAGTAAGTCCTAAACATTTTACCATTACCAGGCATACCCATGCTCCACTCTTGTATCCAATAGCTGAAAAAAGCCCTGTGATGACTCTGTTTATCTTGTAATACTTGAGTCAAAAGGACATCAGACAGTGTTATAAAGCTTGCAGCACAAATAGGAAGATAGACAAATATCCTACTAATATTAACAAGGTTAAACTTAGAGAAGAAATAGCACCTCTGTGATTAACTTAGATAAATTGGTCATTCAGAAGGACTACAGGAGTGTAGCCTTTTGCTTCAGTGCTACTGCAATTGCTGGTATTAAAGAGGCTTGATTTGGTCAAGTCCTCCATGCTGTGGTCAAAATAATATCATAGATATCACAGGAATCATAAACATGTAACTTAAGAAGTTGCCTAAAAAGCCTCATTTGAGTACACAGAAGCATCAATAGACAATATTATAGTCAGCAGATATGGTATCTATGCATAAGTGAGGATTTATTCCTAAGTGAGGATTTTTGTTCTTATATACCTAGTTGTTTTCTGCTACTTTTGCCTGTCAGAGAAACACAAATCTTGAGTCCAAACCACCTATGCTTCTTAAAAGTGAAACAGGAGAATGTACTTCTCCAAAATTGTTTACCCTTAAGCCATGCCATATCATTTTGAAAACTGAACGTGCTTATTTAATTTTAGTGGAACATCTGCCTTACATCTTTCATCATGTTCCTATTTTTATACCCTTTTATGGCAACCAACATATAAAATCTCTGCCAACTTTCACAAATAGAGCAGGCTTTCTTTCCTATTAATCCTCCTGCTATAAAGTGGAAAAGAAAGTTTAAAAACCTTTCTCTTTTTGTACATCTGGGTTGTATTCAAAATTTTCAGGATTTCTTGTTGGCCCTTTCTCCCTCTAAAAATAATACTTATAATCCTTGAAGTTACTGTCTTAATATTGTTTAACTATGTAGTGTGTTTTCCTATTTTAAGGAGTTCACAACTTTATCATCATAAGTAATGAATTATGGCATCTTGTACTGCTTTGGAGATTCTTTTCTAGGTTATAAACTCAAGTAAAGGAGACTAACTTATTAATTCTTATTTCTCAATCACCTACTTCAGTACCTGAAAATTGTAAAATGTAAAAATGTTGACTTTTAATAAAAATAAGAATAATGGTTAAACAAATGGGTTAATTTGGTCTGACCTGTGTCCCAGTCATGGGTTCAAATATACAAAATGTAAGTCTTTGACCAAGTTCCTTAATCTCTTTAAATATGTTTTCCCTAAGTATGAATTGGTGAAAATAAGTTCATCAACCTCAGTAATGTCTTTGTTAGTGTTAAATGAATTCATTCACACATACTAGTTAGCATAGTGCCTGACATGGTAAATACTCCACACATGTTAGCTATTAATGGCAATATTAAACATAATAAAGGTAAAAAGTGAATTTCAAAGTTCAGAATATCTTCCATAATCTATTCCAAAATTACTTTGTGTTTAAACTCTTAACATTTTTGTATTGCATGTATTGATCATATGGAGAAACATAAAACATTGCCATCTCATATGGCCTGAATATTTCTTTAAGAGGCGTGAGTGGTAGGTAGTCCAGTATTTCTGAATTTTAATGATATGCAGTAGAACTGTAAAATGACAGTACTGTACTATAACCATGATCAAAGTTTTCTATAGTTTAACTTTTTTCTATTCATGTAAAGTTTGTGTTTATATTTTTTAGAGTTCTATTTTTAATCCACTCTTCAACCTGGCCTTACAAAATTGTAAATTCCCTTAATCTCTCTCCAATATTTTATCTTACATTTTCTTTTCCAAAGAGAGAATATATCTTTAGATTCAATTCAATTTACATATTTGAGAGTATAATAAGGCTTATAATATAAAACTCCATGAGAGGATATCTAATGTGTTTGCTGATAAATAGAAGACAAATTTCCTGATTTCTAGCCTCTCCTTGCCAAGGAGGAATGTCTGCTTATGTGAGTAATGAGATTCAGAGGTCACTCAACCCGATGCATGTAAATAAAAATAAACAGTAATGTCTGCTTTCTAGAATTTGCTTCTCTTTAGGTGATTAAAAGTGAAAGTTATCTGGTGTTGAAAATAATATATTGTATTTGATGGTTTTGTTTTGGTCATTTCAATATTTTTTGAGTAAAGATAATTTTATTGAAGTTTTGAGCTTCTGGCAATAGATTTTAGGTGCAGTCATGCATTGAAATATGTATTAAGTATATGAGAGGCTCACAGGCTTACATATTGTAGATGATAAAAGCATAAGGTGAAATAAAAGCCTTGCCACTGTGGACCCAACTCTTTCGTAAGTTCTTACGATATGAGAGTAAATGATTTATTACCAATTGTGACAGTAATTGGCTATGGATCATTGTTGATCACGATAACTCTAAAGTGAAAAATGTACTATGGTTCAATTTCCTATTTGTTGTACAGAATTTTATTATATATTTATGAAATATACTGCCACAGATATGCTGCAATTATTAAAATAGAATTGTGGGATCAAGTCATCCTTTTTCCCTTTTAATGAGAGTTTTAAAATATTTATGAGGACTAATGCATATAATATACTATTTTAAGGCTACACCAGCTGTTCTTCACACTAACTGCTTATAAGTGCATATTTTTAGTTAGTATTCAAACTCATTATTATGTCTGGTAAAAACTAAGGAGATAATTTTGGAAGTTGTTTACAGCACAATGAGGTAGTCTGGGTGTGGTCTTCATCTTAATATGTAATGTTTGGTTTTCCCTAAAATTTACACTTACCACATTTTCCATTAAATAAGTAAGTTTTTCAAATACTAAAATTGTTTCTAGTTTGATTACTGAGTTGCTTATTTATTCTTTGTGTATAATGAAAGGTTAAGATTGAAAAAGTGCTTTCATAGATCTCATACAATCATCATCATAACCTGAGAAATAATTAGGTTAGGTGTCCCTCTACTAAGTGGGTAAGCAATAACTGTGGCTTCTCTCTACCTCTCCCCAAGTCTTCAAGTCTCTTCACTACTATTCTAATGTTTCTTAAACTCCAGTTAGAAATACTTACTGCTATGTATTTCTGTAAAGACTTTACTTTTCTGCAGTTAATTTACATATAAATGTGTGTTAAAATATAATAATAAGGATAAATAAGATAGAGGTGGTTTCTAATAAATATCAAAATAAAAATGAATATGTGAACATTTCCTGTAAATTTATATTTATAAAGTGAATTTATAAAGTCAGATAATTTGTTCTAAAAGGAGTTCCATATAAATCTTATAAATCTGTATGTGCAGAATCTGTGTTCAGAAAACTGTAAGTCATTGATCAAATAAATTCAAGATTGAAACAAAGGGAGAGATATCTCATACTCATGTATAAGAAGACGAAATGTTATAAAGAGATCAAATCTTTCAAATTTGATACATAAATTCAATGTAGTCTCAACCAAAATTTCAAAAAACTACATATAGATTCTGTAAAAATAGATTCTAGAATTAGGGTTCAATAGGGACAAATACATTTCCAGACACATAACCTACCAAAGTTGAACCGTGAACACACAGGAAACTTGAGTAGACAAATAATGAATAGCAATATTAATTATTAATATAAAATTTGCCAAGAATGAAAAGCCCAGGAATGGTTGGCCTCAGTGGCAAATTGTATAAAATTTTTAAAGAACTAACACCAAATCTTCTCAAACCACTCCAAAAATTAAAAGGGAAATAACTCTTCTAAACTCATTTTTTAAATGTCAACATTATGGCACTAGACAAGGACACAGGAACAAGAAAACCACAGACCAACATTCCTAATAAATATAGATGCAAACAGAGGCAAAAATCATACGAATACTGGAATAGATTCAGTATCATTTCATATATAGATTCTGAATGAATTGGACTCAAAGGGAGAACTGACATTAAAATAATAATGTTTATATGTGACAAACCCTCAGGCAACATTGTACTGAATTAGTAAAAGTTAAAAATATTTTCTTTAAGAACTGAAATAAGACAAGGCTATTCACTTTCCCCATTCTTAACATATGATTAGAAGTCTGAGCCTAAGCAATTGAACAAGAAAAAGTAAAAAAAAATCATGCAAATAGGAAGGATGTCAAATTATTTCATGAATTTCTAACATAATTTTATGTGTAAAAAGCAAGGGTCCATCAAAAGACCATTAGAATTGACAAATGAACTTGGTAGAGTTGCAGCATTAAAAAATAACATACAAAAATGAGTATTTTTATAGATCAATAATGACCTTGCTAAAAAAAGAAATCTTTCAGAAATTTGATTCACAATATCTCCCAAAAATAAACTGCTTAGGACTAAATTTATCCAAGGAAATAGATAACTTCTATAATGAAAATTACAAGACACTAATGAAAGAAATAACAAAAGACAGATGCAGAAAATGGAAACACCTCTCATGTTCATTAGTTTAAAATATTAAAATATACTCAAGTGACTTACAGATTCAATGCAATCACCATCAAAATACCAGTGGCATTCTTTTTTTTTTTTTTTTTTTTTGGTGCTGGGGATCGAACTTGGGTCCTTGAGCTTGCGAGGCAGGCAGCAGAACCACTGAGCTAAATCCCCAGCCCTGGCATTTTTAACAGATGCAGAAAAAACAATCCTAAAATTCAAATGGAAGTACAAAAGACCCCAAATAAAGTAATCTTAAGCAAGAAGAATAAAATTAGAGGCATAACAAAACATGATCTCATGAAGTACTGTAGGGCTATGATAACTATGTATAGTTTTGGCTTTAAACTAACACTTAGATGACTAGAATGGAGATTCCAGAAATGAATCACTGAATCTTTAGTTTTCTGATTCCCAACAAAGGTACCAAAAATGACACCTTTCTGATAAGCATTATTGGGGAAACTGGATATTTACATGTAAAAAATGTAAATTGGCTCATCTTTCCCTATGCAAAATGATCAACTCATTGTGGATCAAAGACCACATGAAATTATGAAAATGCTGGAAGAAAATATACCCAAAACACTTCAAGACAGCAACAACACCGGTAATGATTTTTAGGATAATTCACCAAAACCACAGATAACAAAAACAAAAACAGACGTGAAATTATGTCCAACTAAGAAGTTTCTGCACATGTAAAAACTTTAATTAATTAAAAAAATTGACTGAAGAAAAGTTAGAGTAGGAAAAATTTTCAAAACTATTCATATGGCAAAAGATTGTCATCCAGAATATTTGACAAACCAAAGAAACAATAACAATAAAACAAAATATCAATTAAATGCTTTTAATATAGATTATATAAGAACAGAATTGACCAATGAATCAGTGAGAAACCACTTAACATTACTAGCCATCAGAAAATGCAAATCAAAATAACAATGAGGTCTAATTCCATCTATCAATAGTTACTATCAAAATACATTAAATAAACATACTGCCAAGAGTAAAAAAAAAACTGAAAATGCTGGCAGAAATGTAAATTATTATAATCACTATGAAGAACAGTATGTAAATTCTTCAAAAACATGCGATGTATTTATACCATTCTGGGTATATATACCCATATTGACCATGTATGGGATGTCTTGAAAAAGTGAATTAAATTATACCTATCCTCTTTTAAGTTATGGATGGTGAATGTTGTGTCCAAGTAACATGAAACCTAATACAGAATCCAAACATTAAAAATGATAAGGAAATAGAAATTATAATTATGATTATTTGATCAGCATGAATTATGTACTTATATTGAAATATTAAATTATAGCACAATAATATGTCCAATTATTATTTGTTATTTAAGAAAACTAGGAGAAATTGAAGAATATATTTTAAAACTCTTAATATTAATCAAAACTGCCAAGGTATTCAAAAACAAGGAAAGTGTGAGAAACTGTCATGGCCAAGAAGAGACTAAGGGAATATTAAGTACTAAATAGTATGTTGCATCCTGAATGGGATACTGGAAATGAAAAATTACTCCAGAAAAAAAACCTGGAAATCTAGATAAAATTAAGATTTTCTGTTAATAATAAATTTATCAACATTTGTTCATTATTGTGACAAAAGTACAATTCTAAGAAGGTAGCTGGATTTGGATATATGGGAAGATTCTTATGGTTTTTCAATAAATGTAAACAAAATTAAATGCTTAAAAAGGGTTATAATTTTTATCAAAGAAAGTGTAATTATTAGTACCATTTATAGATACTAGAGAACTTAGTGAAAAAAATGAAACATACAATTTGGATGAGCTCAACACAAATCATACAAACTTAGCTATTACATATGCTAACTACCTTAGTCAACTAATTTTCAAACAAAAAATCATGATGAAATTATTATGATATATTACCACAGTTATAAATTTTATCTATCTATTCAGGTTGAATTCCTCAATTCAGTTATTTGATAAATTATTATAATAACTTTAGGGGGATTGTGCCCACTAATGTTGCTTATTCCTTTCATGATAGTTAATACTTGTAACTAATATTTGTTTTTTGTCTTATAATAATTTTACAAAACATAGCATTATATAAATTATTTCAAATAATTCAACAAAATATGTTTATAGTTTAACATTATTCAACAGAGACTCACATAGACAGATCTCAAATATTTTCATCTACCAAAAAGGTATGAGACAAATACCTTGCCAAAAAAACAGGTGATTAGTATTTACTTGCACAGTATATTTATATTTATAGGTTGTTTATTTGATGTATTACTTAAGTGTCTTTTACATGTCAGGCACTATACTATCCACTAGGAAGGAATCACTAATAAAGCAGGGCTATACACTTCCTTGTATAGAGCTTATGTTTTGGTGATAGAGTTGATTAATAAATGAATAAATAGAATTTTAGTATGTGATAAGTGGTTTAGGGAACAAGAAAGTACAGAAGGCTCATGGGATGTTGAGAATTTCCATTTTAAATAATAAAGAGAAGTATTATCAAAAAGTTGGCATTTACATAAAGATGTGTTCAGGTAAGAAAATGAGCCTTGTGGAAAGATGGGGACAGAGTATTCAAGAAGAGGGAACAGAAAATGGAAAGGTTCAAAGGCAGAAATATGGATGATGTGATTGAGAAGTCATAGGAAAGAAGTGGAGGAGGACACTGGGATGGAGTAGAAGATGAGGTCAACGAGATCACAGTGGTAATGATATGGGAGGTGTAGATCACATAGGGCTTGAAGATTGTTGTAAAGATTTTCCACTTTTTAAATTTATAAGATAAAAATACCTTCAAGCAGGAAATTGTTAGGGAAATGATTGAAGCAGAAAAGGCAGTGATAAAGCTGTTTTATAATTGATGCAAAAGATGATTGTAGTTTGGACGAGGATATGGCAATGGAGGGATCACAGATGGCAATGGAAGGCATCAGATAAATTATGTGTTTTGATCACAGAGTCAATATGATATTCTAATGAATTTCACGTGGGTGTGAGAGAAGAGATAGTTTGGAAATTGTATAATTTACCTGGAAAAATATAGTTGTCATTAATTAAGGCTGAGAAGTTTGTAGGTAGAAAGAACAGGGTGGGTTAGGGAGAGATAAGAGTTTAGTTTTGGACATACTAAGTTTGTTATTCTTTTTATATACCCAAATGTCTATGCTGAGTAGATAGATATATGAATCTGTATTTAGAGAAGAGGACTGAGCTAGAAATAATGGTTTAGGAATTTTTAGCTTCAGATGAAATTTTTAGGCATAAAATTGAATGGCATCCTCTCAATAATAAGTACAGTTAGAAAGGAGAGTTGAGGTAAAAACTATCACAAGTTTTAGGAGGTCAGGGATGTGAGGAGATACAGGAAAATTAACTTTAAAAAGAGGGGCCAGATGGCGTATGGAGAAAACCAAACCAAGTGTTTTACGGAGGAGTAAGTGGTCAGCTCTATCAAGTGTATATAAATCAATCAAGAGAAAAATTTTAATCTGACAGTATTAAAAATAGTGAAAGTCATGATAAAAATAGCTTCATTTTGTTGTAGTATCAAACAAAAAGGCTGGATATTATTCAAAGCTATTACAATGGGGAAAAGAACCCTCAGTATAAAACTGCGCTTAGTTTTGTATACAACATGGACAACTCAGAAATTACAGCCAAGGAGTAGAGTGAGGTTCAGGTCACAGAAAATCACTGAGAGGAATCATCAGAGGTATAGGGGCCTTTTCACTTTACCAACCCTGAAGACAGGTCAGAGTGAATCAGCCATCAAGAGAGGAAGGGAGATGGTAGTGGATGAATACCTGATTACTTATATATAATTCTTGCTAAACTGACTTGGTAGGATTCTTACTAAAACAGAATTTTACCAGGAAATTCACAGAGAGGACTAGAAGATTGAGAATTAAAATTTGGTCAAAAAATAATCTTTATGAATATATAACCGTTGACACAACACAGATATTTTAAAATATTTTCTTCAGTTTATTTTCAGAGCAACCCTGTGAAACCTTTTACTTTTTAGCGATTAAACTGACAAAAATTGAAATATTTTCCCAAAATGATCTTCTTTAAAAAGCCATAGTCTAAATATATACAAGTTTACAGCATATACATATGGTGAGATAACACTTTTTCAGAGATATTTTATGACACATGGTTGGTACTCAATAAATTTATTTTTTTATTTGCTTTTGGATAATATTATCCTAGTAATACCAGTACCAAATGATGTTGAAATAAATTATTTTAGTTTTTTAAAATCTAGTTTTTTAAAATTTATTTTTATGTGGCAGTCAGTAGGGTTGGTGCAGGAAAAACAAAACTAAATTATAATTACACTGAAGAATCACAGTAGTGTAGGTGAAACATTTGTACTACATGATACTAAGGACCATAGAGGGGTAATTGGAAAGAAGTATTGTAAAACCAGGAGAAAACAACTAATTCAGTTTGAATATAGGGACTGAAGTGGCATATCGTGGCAAAAAGTCAAAATCATTGAAAACAGATGGATAAATATACTGTTCTCCTCAGTTTGAGCACAGGCTGTTCAAGCCTCAAGGTAGTTATGACTGCTCACATATCCATCACAGACTTTTTCTGACCACCAGACACACCAAGGTCAGCACAACAAGGAAACATCACACATCCAAGTGAGGATCAGCATTGATGGATGACTTAATTATCTTGGTCCACTGATGAATGAATACTGTAACTATTCCCAGGAGCTATTTTTAGTCTTCAAGTTGGCAATCCCTTAGTTAAATGGGATACTACAACCATGATCTGATGAGATAAAAATGTTTCAAAAACTATAAGGCTTCAGTAGCAAAAATAAAGAGAGCCAGCTTAAGAGTGAATGTCACTGGTATCCGTTTGGAAATGGTATCAAAGAAAGATGTATGTGTCATTTGCTACAGTGAAAGTTTTGTTAGAAAAGTTCAGCAGAAAGGACTGATTAATTGAATGCCTAGTTTGAAATATATATACACAGACATATACAAACACATTATTTTAGTTACTAGAAAAAGAGTAAACACTGTCAACATGATTTGCCTAACATCATTCAAAATATGGAAATGTCAATTAGCTTTTAAAAGTAGGGCATTTATATCACCTGGAAATTGATAAATGTTTGTTCAATAATTGGGAAAAGGTTATGTATGTGGTATACATACAAGATATTTTAAATTCATTTAAATTCCAACTTAAAATATCTCTATGGTTACAATCACTATCCATATATATGAATATATATGGATATATATATCTCTCTCTATATATGGATATATATGGATATATATATGGATATATATATATGGATATATATATATATATATATATATATATATATATATATATGAAGGGGAAATGAAGACAGATCTATGAAATTTCCAAAAAGTACATATCTTTTCAAGTACAAATTTGGAAATATTTTATGATGAATCTGTATATATTTGTAGGGAATATTCATATTTGGTATTGAAATACAAATAGAAAGGCTCAAATTTCTGAAGTACACATAAATTCCAAACCTGTTTCCCTCATGTTTACCCTAGTTCTCATGAGTTTGAAGAGTCTTATATCAACTGGATACTGGATACATGATATTCAGTACTAAATTAAATGAGTATTTAGTACCAAATTGAATTCACTAATTTAGCTTATTGTCACCACTGGTTGCATGTAAATTTTGCCTTTATTTCATTCCATTCCTCCCTTAAATGCTTCTCCTCTCCTTTCTTTTACATTCCTTCCCCCACCCTTTCTCTCTCCTTCCTTCCTTCCTTTCTTCCTTCCTTCCTTCCTTCTTTGAATTCATCCTAATGCTGTACATGGCCTGTCAAAGATCAAATCTTGATTAAAAAACTTACAAGGTATATTTTACAGAAGAATTTGAGCCTTGGTTTTCTTATCTGTACAATATGTTTAGTATTACCTCTCTCAAAGACTTCCAGAAAATGTTAAATAAAATTAAATCCCTATAAATTACTTAGCAAAGTGATTTGGAAATAACAATCAATAGCTATTTTTACCAAATGAAAATGTCTGTTTTTAATGATTCTGTTTCATTCTTAAAATTTATTTCCTTCATGAAGTTTGTTTCATCTCCTCAAATTTTTACTACAGTAATATTGTTCTCTGTGCTCATGTTTCAGAAAATAAATATGCTTTCAAAAACTAAGCATTTGAAACACAAATTTTAACAAAATAATAAGAAATAAGGTATAGAAATCTTATTTATAAATAAATAAGATAGTCTGAAATCTCATTTCTCATAGAGTATATTTCTGCAAAATTTTCCCATTGCAATTGTATAAATAAATATACAAGTAAAAAATAATATTAGAGTTAGAAATAAAAACTATGTGATCATCTCAATAGATGATAAAAAACCAACTCAGGAAATTCAAAACCTATTCAGGATAAAAATCCTCCTATCCTAGATATAAGGAGCAGAGGGCCCCAGGGCCAAGGAGCTGAGCCTTTCGGGCCACCTTACCACCACCCCCAGCACTGAGGAGTTGAGCCTTTTGGGCCACCATAACCCCTCTACCCCCCAGTGTGGAGGAGTACAGCCCTCCCAGCATCTAGGAGATGAGCCACACTGGGACCAGGAGCACACAATCCCCCTGCCATTGAAATGAGAAGACATGTAAACAAGTCTCAAAACCAGACTTCTAGATCACCTAAAGCAACCTCAAAGGGAAATGAGATAAAACAACCTGATACTCAACAACCTGGACTCCCTGAACTGGCAACAAACAGTATCTAGAAAAAAATGAAATCAGAAATAATTTCTCAGATAACAGCAGAGATTGTGCCCATAGTGCAAGACATGATTAATAAATCTAGAGAGAACACAGATTAAAAAAATGGATGAGCTGAGGAACATGATGGAATCTCAACATAGGAAACAAATGGAATCCATAAAACAGATGCAAACAGATTTCCAGGATATTATAAACTCCATTGAAAGTTTACGCAGGAGAATAAGCCAACATGAGGACAGAATTTCAGATACAGAAGATAAGATTGCAATTAGTGACCAGGAAAAGAAAAATGTTACTAAAATAGTATGGAACCATGAGAAATCAATCCAGCAGGTGCTAAATGGTGCAGAGAAGAATAACATAAGACTGATCAGAGTCAATGAAGAAATAGGAGAGAGTGAAGATGACATAAAATACTGTACACAGAAGTGATGACAGAAGACTTCCCAAGCAGTGGAAAAGAACTTGACATACAGATAAGTGAGGCATATAGGACACCAACTAGCCTTGAACAAAAAAAAAATCTACACATAGGCATATAATTGTTAAGATTCTAGAAACCCAACAGAAGAACAAAGTTCTACAAGCAGTTAGAGAAAAGAAACAAATCACATACAAAGGAAAGTCCATAAGAATCACAGCAGATTTCTCAATGCAAACCTTCAAGGAAGAAGAACTTGGAGTGATGCATTTAAAGCCCTAAAGGAAAATAGTCCCCAACCCAGATTGATGTACCCTGCAAAACTATCTTTCAAAATTGATGGAGAAATAAGATACTTTCATGACAAAGAGCACCTTTGGAACTTCATGAATACCAAACCAGGACTCCAAAAAATTTTAGGCAATATCCTAGGAAAAGACAACAAGGATCACAACCCCAGAAAGTCCAGCAGAATGAATCCATTGGGCACGACAAAAAATTAAATCCAAGTAGGGGAGAATCCAACAAAAAGAAAAAGTCATGACAATGATAAGTCAATACATATCAGTTAAAACCATCAATGTTAATGGTCTGAATTCACCAATCAAAAGAAATAGACTCGCAGAATGGGTCAAGAAGCAAGATCCAACAATACACTGCATACAAGAGACACACTTAATTCAAAAAGAAACTCATAGACTGAAAATGAAAGGGTAGAAAACAATACTCCATGTGACAGGAACCCCTCGAAAAGCAGGAGTATGTCCTCTTTACAGATCAATTGGATTTCAAACCAAAATCTGAAACTCTTTTGATCCCAAGAATTTCAGATCAGGGATAGTCAACTTGTATGTAGAAATCTATTGTGAACATGTGTTTTCATTCCTCTTAAGTAAAAACTTAAGAGCAGAACTGTTGGTTTTAACAGTAATACAAGAAATTTCTATATTGTTTTCCAAATTGATTTTATCATTTTACATTCACATTAGCAGTATTAGAAAGTTCTAAGAGTATCGCCTCAATGTGCATACACTTAGCTATAAATGTCTCTAATTTCTCATATTTTATGGCTGAGTAGTTCTTCATTTTATAAAAAAAACATTTTCTTTATCCAGTCTCCAGTTGATGGACATTTTGGCTGTTTCCAAGTTTTAGCTATCACAAAATGTGCCGCTATGAACATGGGTGCACATATATCACTGTTGTATGATTCTTTTAATTCTTTGGGGAAGATCCCCAGCAGTGGAATAGCAGGGTCAAATGGGACTTCCAGTCCTAGTTCTTTGAAGTATCTCTTAAGTGAAATAAATAGGACACAGATGTGTAAATACCGAATAGTTTCTCTGGTGTGAGAAACTGAAAGTGTAAATAAGGACTAAATGTATAATAGTTAATGTGAAATAGGAAGAAAAGGGGCAAAGGGGAAGGAAGTGGGAGGGCTAGGGGAAAGGATAGAAGGAAATGGGATTAATATGAGAAAATGGAAAAATAGGAACAAAATCTTTGTAAATAGGGAGGAATGGAGGAGTTGAAGGGAGGGCTGGGCAAGGGTGAAAAATAAGAACCAAGAGAGACTATGTAAAGTTGCAAATTTCCAATGATGTATGTCATTATATTGTATACCTAAAATGTACCAATGATTAGAATGAATAATTGATAATGTAAAATAGGAAGAAAAGGTCCAAAGGGGTAGGGGTAGTGGGAGGGTCAGGGGAAAGGGAAGAAGGGAAAGGAAAAATGATGAGAAAAGGAAAAAATGTAAATAAAGTCTTTGTAAATAGGGAAGGGTGGAGGACGTGAAGGGAGGGCTAGGAATGGGGAAAAAATAAGAACCAAGATGCATTATGTAAAGGTACAATTCCCAATGAGAAATGTAATTGTGTTGTATACCTACAATGTACCAATAAAATAATTTAATACAAAAAAAAAAGGAAGTTCTAACTAGTTCACACCTAGGCTGACATTTGTTCTTTTAAAACTTTTAACTTCGTTTCCCTAATGAGTGTATAATACTATATTGTCATTGTACTGATTAGTATTTTTCTGATTCTAGAGTTGGACACCTTTCCTTGTGCAGTACGAGCTATTTATCATCTTCTTGTGTCTTTTTAATTGGGTTATCTATTAATGATCTGTAAGCATTCTTTATATATTCTGGTCATAGGTTATATGTGTTATAAATATGGTCTGTTTAAGGACTACTTTTCATTTTCTTAATGATGTCATTTAAAGTTCTAAATTATGATGGAATCTCATTTATCAATTTCTTTCTTTTTTACATCATGTTTTTTGTATCCTAGGAAATTCTTGCCTACCCTAAATTCATGAACATTTTCCCTTATAATTTCTTCTTAAAGTTTTGTACTTTTAGCCTTTCATATTTAGGTTCATAGCTCCTTTCAAGTTATTTTTACGTATGGAAATAAAGGGTTGAGATTAATTTTTTACATATGGATAACAGGTATTCAGTACCTTTTCCTGAAAACACTGTCTTTTCCTCTCCCCTTGAGTTGAGTTTATGTTCTATAAAATGTTAATGTTAAATAATCTTTCAAAACTCAGTGGACCATATATGTGTGGTTCTGTTTCTAGATTCTCTGTTTTATTCCAATGATCTATATGGCTTTCCTTTTGCTAACACTGCCTTGATTACTGTAGCTTTAGAGGAAGTCTTAAAATTAGGTGCTAAATGTCTTCCAACACTGTTTTTTTTTTTCTTTTTACTTTTCTGGGTCCTTTGTACTTCTACATAACTTTCAAATTTCAATATCCAATTCTTTATTTATAGCAAGTATACATAGACCTGAATTTTATATATAACTTGTTTCCTAATCCTGCTAAATTCAGATACAAGTTCTAGGGTCTCTAGAGATTTATTAGTATTTTCTCTGTAGATGATCATTTCATCTTACATATAAAGATTTTACTTCTACCTTGCCAATCCTATGCTAATTGTTTCTTTTTATTGCCATACTATTTTGATTTGGGCTTATGTTTCAAAGTTTAACAGACAGATGAAGAGTAGGCCTATCTGCCCTTGTTCCCCACCTTAGGGAGAAAGCATAGTATCTTTTCCATTCATATAAGGCATTTTTGATGGAAGTATGGAGTACATGTCTTATCTGTTGAGAAGGTTCTGTTCTTCTAGTCTCCTGATAGCTTTTACCATGAACAGCTGTAGAATTTAGTCCAATACTTTTTCTACAACTAGTGACAGGATCATATGGCTTCTTCCTTTCCTCTGTTAAAATGTTGACTTATGGAGGTGCATCATCCAATGCTGAACCAACACTGCCATCCCTATAATAAAACCACTTTTTACCTACTACCAGATCTGCCTTTTAATAGTTTGTTTTCATAAACAAATTTCTATCTATGTTCATACTTTTTTCTTCTATTATCTTTATCAAGTTTTAGTATTAGCACAATGTTGATTTCCTAAAGTGAGGGGAGAAGTGTTCCTTCATTTTTCTGCTTGAAATGTTTGATATAATTCATCAGTTAAAATGTATATCAGCCTGTTGTTGTCATGTAGGTAAGTTTTCAAGCTCGGAATGTACTTTCTTTAATAGGTGGTATTCAAATTTTTTATTTTCTCCAGAGTCAGTTTCATTAATTTGTCTTCCAAGGTACTTCTTAGAAGTTGTCAATTTTATTTCAAAAAAGATTTTTGTAATATGCTTCCTATATCTTATTAAATTCTGTAAAATCTGTAGTAATGTCCTCTAAATTTTGATATTGTAATTAAAACAATGTATAATTGATATTGTGTAATAGGAAGAAAAACTAAAGGAGTAGGGGGAGTGGGAGGAGTAGGGGAAAGGAAAGAAGGGAAAAGAAAAAATATGAGAAAAAAATGGAAACAAAGTCTTTGGAAATAGGGATGTGTGGAAGGGGTGAAGAGAGGGCAGGGGAAGGGGAATAAATAAGAACCAAGATGCATCATGTAAAGGTACAAGATCCCAATGATCAATGTAACTGTATTTTATACCTAAAATATACAAATAAACAATGGAAAAATAAAATATTAACATTTATTATTTTATAATTCCTTAGATGGAAAGATACAGGTCTCATTGGACTAATTAAGATGTTGGTAACTCTTTTCCAGAGAACCTGGGGGAGAATGCTGTTTTCCACTGTTTCAGATTTCTAGAGCCTGACTGCACTTCTGGCCTTGTATTGCTCTCCTTCTCCATTTTGAGAAACCCAACAAGTTAAGTCCTTATCTTTCATGCCTGTGAAGACCCACCTTTCTACCTCTTTTTTTTCCACTTTAAAGAGCTGATCTGGTTAACTGGGCCCACCTACATAACACAGGGTGTTCTCCTCATCTAAATTCCATATTCTTATTCATATCTGCAGTGTCCCTTTTGCCATGTAAGATAATACACTATAAACAGTTGCTAATTCCATGGATGGATATATTTGTAGGGTCGCTATTCTGTCTATCCCAACCCATTTTTGTTTTAATGATGGTAGCATTTAAGATAGACATATAATAAGTGCTTTTTAAATGAACATATATTTTTCTCTATCGTTTTACTTTATTGTGAATCAAAGAGCACTACTTTATTTAATGAAAAACATCACATTATGGAGGCTAACTGTAATAATCATGTAACCACACAGATTAATTTTTCAACTTTAAATCTTGTGATGTATGGTATATTGGACAAATGTCTCGGTTCACTAAGCTTAAATTTCTGGAATTTTGTAATGGAGATTTTAATAATAGTGCCTATAAAATGCAATTTTTTATATAGTTCATGTTAAAAACTTTGTATGCTCTAAGTATTCAATAAATATTTGATACCACTAAAATGTTATTCAACATATGGAAATA
This sequence comes from Heterocephalus glaber, assembly GCF_053883595.1. Classification (NCBI taxonomy): domain Eukaryota; kingdom Metazoa; phylum Chordata; class Mammalia; order Rodentia; family Bathyergidae; genus Heterocephalus; species Heterocephalus glaber. Next base: position 13,539,042 of record NW_028258294.1, read on the forward strand.
TTTATGTACCTATTAAGTGTTGGGTAGTAGTCTCAGTAATTGAGATACCTCAGTGATGAAAATATGGAAGCATACTGTCACAGAGGCTTTATTCTAGTTAGGAATGTGTCACAGAGGCTTTATTCTAGTTAGGAATGTGGACATGTTATAGACTCATACTTAACATAAAAATAAGTGATAAAATACCATGGCCTAAAGTGTAACTCCCCAAAACTTTATATGGAGTCCTAAACCTCCTAACCCTCAGTATTTTAGAATGTAATCATAATTGAAAACATGGTTCTTAAAGAAGAAATAAAATTAAAATAATGTTATTAGAATAGGCCCAAATTCAACATATTTGTCTTTATAAGAGGATTTTGGGCACAAATAGCATGCCATGACTTTGATGCCTTCTTTCAAGTGGTCCTGGTCTGGCCAAGAAGGGCTAATATTATTCTGTTATTTTTCTTATCTAACTACTAATAAGTATTCATGTAAGCATTGCTTTCAACTTAAGAATTACTAGTTTTTAAAAGTTTGTAATAATTTTGAGTACAAAAATCAATATTCTGTTGGAAATATTTTATATTTCAACGACAACAGTCCCTTAAAAATCAACACAATTGACCAAATTTGTTTTCCTAATTTCGAATCATTCCCTGTGGAGATTCTAATGGCTGCTTGATTAATTGCAAACACTACCCTGTGGTTAAGATAAAACCTGTGGTTCTTTATCTCAGGTTTATCAATAAATTTTTGGTAGTATTGTGATTAATAGGAAAATTCCTGTGTCCCATTTTCTTCTGTGGTAATTTTTATCAGGTGTCCATGACAAATATTATGGTAACTGTTTCCAATTTATAAATTTGATTGCTTATAAGGTGACCATTTAAAATTTAAAAGTGAAAATTTATTTGTAAACAAAGTTATAAATATCATATTCTCTGGATAATTATAGAATATCATACTTACATACTTTGAGCCTGAATTATACTGATGATATTCACTAAAATGGCAACTATTCCAGCTCTTGAAGATAAATTGAATCTAATGTGTGCAAAAAAAACTTTATAGAAATGAATATTCATATGATTACCATCATAATTATTTTTGGAAAACCTATAGCATGAACTAGAAACAATTTCCTCTTTCTGAATATTTCAAAATGAGACAATGTTCAGTCTAAGAAACTTTGGGTCAGATGGGATCAGTTATCATAAGAAAGCTTAAATTCTCTTACCATTTGTTGTGGGTGGTCATCTGTGCTAATCTCTGGATAATCCTATTATGCCATCTAATCTCTAATTAAGAAGTTCATAAAATAAATCCCATTCTTACAAGTTTTCCATTCCATCTTTGGATAGCTATTTTTATTTTTTCCTTTAATGTTTTTTTCCCAATAGACTTAAATTTTTAGAATAGTTTTAGATTTCCAAAAACAAAAAAAAAAGAAAATGGGAAAAGTGTAACAAATGTTCTCATAAATTCCTGACAAAAACTTTGTCCTTGGCCAAAGTTTAGTCAGATGTCTCTGAACTCTTTCCTAGATTAAGCCTTGACCTTGTCTTTCTATGTCCATCTTTCCCCAGCCATCTGTGGCCATCCTTGTTGAATCCAGTTTTACACAGTCCAGCTCAGTCAGTTGGGAGAGAATCCCCCACTCTTTGATAGCTAATCAACCTGCTTTCAGCAAGAATCTGTTAAGTGGATGTAGCAGGGATTTCTCTATCGTTGATGTCTCTCATTATTAATTTTTCACCTAGTGATCTCCTTAATTTTGTTCTTTGGCTATGTATCCTCACTTAATACTAGTTTTGTTTGGAGTTGAGCCTGATTCCTTTATTGCAGTATTCCTAATGCAATAGTCTATATAAAGTCTTCTTTACTGCTTTATAAATAAATTATTAGAACAATTAAAAATTGTTGGAACAATCTTTAAGCTTAACACATTTCACCTAGTTTCCCCTATTTACATTTTACATGAATACTTGTAAATAATAAACCAGTATAGATGCATTACTATTGTTTTTTTCAAGTTTCCTTTGTTTTTACCTGATGTCTTTTTCTATTAGTGCTCCAGGATCCCATGGGGATGTCATATTAATTTTGGGTTTTGTATCTCATTAGACTCCTTTTGGCTGTGGCAGTTTTTCAGACTTTCCTTTTTCGATCCCTTTGAGAGTTAGATTACTACTGATATTTTATAGGAAGATAGGATTGGAATTACTGCCTATTGAGAGGAAAGCAACAGAGATAAAATGCTATTTTAGTGACATTGTACAAAGGAAGAATATAGGAATGGTTTATGACTTATTTTTTTCTTTGTACCAGGAAAGAACTTGGGTCTTTGCATTTGCGCAGCAGGCAACGAAACCACTGTGCTAAATCCCCACGCCTAGTTTATGACTTTTGATGTTGGCCTTGATCACCTACCTAAGATAGTGTTTGCTAGGCATCTTTTCTTTCCATGTCTTATTCTTTGGAAAGAGCTACTTTGCTCAACACACACCTAAGGAGTGTATAATTATGCTAACTTTTTTGAGAGTGAAGTTTCTCTCTAATTTATTTGGAATTCTTTCTAGAATGTTTCTTCTCATCTGTTTATTAAGGAATTCAGTCATTTATTTCAATATGGATTCATGAATGTTTATTTTATATTGTGCATTAAAAATCTAGTAATTCTTTATTCTGTTTTCCAAATTATTTCAGCTTTTCTTACTAGAAGCTCATATCTATGTTTTCTTTTCTCTTCCTCTTCCCTCCCTCCTCATATATCTTCCTCTCATCTTCTCCTTTCCTCTGTCTCTCTCTCTTTTTCCTCTTTCCCTTCCTCTCTCCCCTAAGTTGTTTTTTCCCTTTCACAATTTCTTGCTTTGTGTTACTATGGGTTATCCCAAGGTCATCTTATATATAATCTATCCCAGTATGAGCATCAAACTTTTTTCTGAAGAGCCTCGTTTCATTGACTGAAGATTGCTATTAAACATTCAGATTTTCTAGTACTATATATATTTTTTACAAATAATAAATCATTTACTTTACGTGCTCTTGGCTGACAAAATACAGAAAACTGTGTGTGTGTTTGTGTGTGATAACTGTATATAAATATTTATATATGAGACTATCATTACTAACCAATGTGGGATTATATATATACCTCTAATTCACTATCACTTGGATTTGCTTTGCTGTGCATTTCCTCTCTAACAGTAAGAAGCTGGCATTTATTTAATTGCTCAATTCCAGTATACTTGCAGAACAGTATCAGAAGAGGTAACCAGTAGTGCCTTATGGAAAACTTTATCAACTACATTGTAATGTTTATGCACAGATGGTTTTGCCTTAACCTTAAAGACTATTCATTTCCAAAATATACAGCCTTTTGACTGGATTATTTTGCTTACTAGTATTAATTTAATATTTATCCCTGCATTTTCCTGGCTTGCCAGCTCATTCATTTTATTGCTGATTATTATTCCATTATATGAATGCACCTCATGTTTTTCAACCATTTATATGTTGAAGGACAACTCAGTGACTTCCACTTTTAGCTGCTGTGAAAATGTTATAACAAACATCTGTACACAATTCTTGTATGGACACATTTTGAAGTAATTTGGGTAAAAATTTAGGAGAGCAATTGCTAAGTTATATGGTAAGACTGTGTTTAACTTTGTAAAAAACTGTCAAACCATATTCATAATGGTTATACCATTTTGCAGTCCCACCAGCAAAAAATTGAGTATTTCTGTTCCTCTGTATTATGAACAATAATTTCATGTCAGCCTGTTAGAAATTAGCCATTTTAATGGATGCATACAAGTATGCAGTGTTGTTTAAATTTGCAGTTCCTTTGTGACCGATGATGCTCACTGAGCATATTTGTATTACTTATACTTTCCACCATCTGTTCATACTCTTTGGTGATGTGTCTGTTCAGATCTTTTGACCATTTCTTGAGTGACTTTATGTTTACTTATTTTAAGTGTTTTTGCATGTTTAGATCCAAGCATTTTATCAACTCTATAGTTTGTAAATATTTTCTTCAGTCTTCATTTTCTCAATAGTGTCTTTACTAGAGAAGATGATTTACTTTTAATACAAGTCTAATGTATCCATTTTGCTTACATTGATTATGATTTTGGTATTTTATGTAAAAACTCATTGATAAATATAAGTTTGAGGGCCAGGGCTTTAGCTCAGTGGTTTTGCCACCTGCTGCACAAACGCAAGGACCCGAGTTCAATCCCCGCTGCCAAAAAAATAAAAAGAAATAAATATAAGTTTGATTACATATTCTCCTTTGCTTTGTTTTAGAAATTTTGTATAATTGACTTTATGGTTAGTGTTTTGAACAAGTTTAATTTTGTGGAAAGTTGCAAGGTCAGTTTCTAGAATATGGCCCATTTTTTGTACCAGGGATTGAACTTGGGACCTTGCGCTTGCGAGGCAGGTGGAAGAACCACTGAGCTAAATCCCTGGCCCCTATGTTGTCATTTTAATATGGATGGTACCAGTAATAATGACTCATTTTTCCCTTTTGATGTTGATACTTTCTCTTTTATGTCTTCTGTGATTAACATAGCTAAATGCTGACAATGTCTAACTTCTTTAAGAATCAGCTTTTAGTTTCCTATTTTCAGTTTCACTGACTTATGCTTTAGTTTTAAAATATTTTATTCTACTGACCTTAGTTTTAAGTTATTCTTTTTTTATAGTTTCTTAAAGTTTAAATTATTTATTTTAGATTTCTGTTCTCTAATACATGTTTTAAATGCCATGATAGTGTCTGAAGCAGTTTTGACTGCATTCTACAGATTTCAAATTACATCTTCATTTGGTTAAATACGAACACTAGTACATGTTTTCTGTTGAGAGCTTTTACTCATGATTTTTAGAAATATATCACTTAATAACCAAAATTCTTGTGGATATTTCTGATTCTTTCTGTTATTTTTTCTATTCCAATTATATTATGATTTGAGTGCATACTTTGCATGATTCCTTTTAAAGTTAATCAGATTTGTGTTATGACATGGAATGTCTGTTTTGGTAAGTGTGCTGTGCGAACTTGAGAAGAATTTATATTATGCTCTTGCTGGATCCAGTATTTTTCTAACTATCAATTTGAGTAAGTTGATTGATGGTGCTGTCCAACCAATGATATCCTTTATGATGTTCTGTTTCCTTGAATGGTCAATAGCTAAAAGACAGGAGAAGAAATTTCCAACTCTAGCAATACCTTTACCTATCTTCCCCTCACATATTTTAGTAGATTTATGCGAGATGTGTACAAGTTCAAAATTTTTTCCTCTATTTGAAGAATTGATCCCATGAGCATTATCTTATATCCCTTATCCCTACTATTTTCCTTTGTTCTGAGGTTATATTTGTTTGATTAATATAGGCATGTCAACTTTGTATTACTTTTAGCATGATATATCATTGCCCATCTATTAAGTTTTTTATCTTGTTTTGTTTTATTGTAGGCAAGGTCTCCTTCTGTTTCCCAGGCTGCCCTTGGATTTGCAATCTTCCTGTCTGAATCCCTTTACTAGGTGGGATTACAGATATATATCACTGCACTTGCCCTATCCTTTTAGTTTTAACCTACCTGTGGCTTTAAAAAATGAGTTCCTTTTAGATGACATACAATGAGGTCTTGTTTTGTTTGCATTCTGAGCCTCTGTATTTTAATTGGTGCTTTAATATCTTTCACATTTAAAGTGATTATTTTTTAAAGTTTTTATTTTTATTGGTGCTTATTTGCCAATGATTATACTAATGATTAAACTCTTCATGGGGAGTTAGTGTGTGTACATAACACATCTTATATATTTTTTCATCCCTTTCACCTCTCATCTCTCCTACCTCCCTTCATCTCTTGTTTCTCTTTCATTTTACAAAAAAATCTATGTCCTTATTTCCTCTTATCTAAAAAGATTATTATTGGGACTTGTGTATACTGTATAAGTAACATTTTTGTCTATTTGTTACCTGCATTTTTATTTATTTCTCTTCATAACATATGAAGTATAGTACTTTAAAATTAGTGTTTCATGTAGCATTTGCAATATACATTTACTACTTGAGTAAATTTTTGAATAATAGTGTAACATTTTACAGGAAGTACAGGTACAGATTACAAAGCATTATCAATTACTTCCTCCTGTCCAATAGAACATTGCTTTTATTCATTTGACTTATCTGAATTATATAAGCATCTAGTGCATTTTTATTATTATGGCTTTAAACAGTTCAATATGAGATAAAATAAGAATAAAACATATAAATATTATTTGGTCTCCATTTATTTCTTCTATGACATCCTTTCTTTTTTATATAGGTCTAATTTTCTGACCTGCAGCTTTTCCTTTTTCCTGAAAAAGTCTAGTTTTACATCGTTTAGAAGAGGTCTCCTAGCAATGAATTCACAGTTTCTTTTAATCTGAGGAAATTTAATTACTGTTTCACTTTGCAAGATAGTTTTATTAGACATAAGGCTCAATGTTTGTAGTTTTATTTTTTACTTTCAACGCTTTAATTTTTTACTCCTTTCTTTTTATACCTGTATTGTTTCTGACAAAAAATTTAATGTAAATTTTATACCTGTTTATGTATATGCATTTTTTTCTATAGCTGCTGTCATAATTTTCTCATTGTCTTTGTTTTTCTGTAATTTAAATGTTATATTCCTCCTTGCTTTGGGGTATTTTTCTTAATTGATGTACCTTCAGTTCATAGGTTTATGGTCTGGGAAACTCTTTCTAAAAAAACTTGAAACATTATTTCTTAAAATACTTCTTTTATTCTATTTTCTCTTACCTCTTTTGACCTTTTGATTATGCCCATGTTTCATCTTTTGTAACTGTCTCACTATTCTTGGTTATTCTATTACACTTTTCATACTTCAAGATATTTCTCTTGATGCACCTTGAAGTTTACAGAATCTTTCATTTAATGACTGCAGTTTGTTGATAGTCCATCAAAGCCTTTCTTCCCTTTGATTTATAGCATTTATTTTTTTTTCATAGGATACTATATAGAACTCTTGGTTCGTTGTATGTCGTATCTTCCCGTTAAATCCTGTAATGTACAAATCATGATAACTTTTAATTCCCTGTCTGGTAGTTAAAAATATAACTGTGAGATATGTGAGTGTTGTTTTGTTACTAGTTTTGTCCATTGTGCTCAGTTTTTTTTGTCTTTTGACCTCCTCTCTATATGATGTATTTTATAAGAATTGAGGTATATAACCTATCTGTATGGTTTTATGAACTGATTAGTAGATGGTCTGCTTAATGTTTGCTGTAGTTGTAGGTACTAAAGTATTTTTGTTTGTTTCCCATGATATCATTGAATTTCTCTACAAACTCTTCCTTAAGTGCATTCTGACTCCTCTAAGTCTTTCTGCTATAATCTAATGTTACTTTACTGGAGCTCTTTGATATTATGATAAGGGGCGATACAGTGCGAAAGAGTTTATGATCTTGTGATTAAAACAGTCTTTTGGTTACTTGTGTCTCTAGTCTGTAACCTTAGCATGTGTTTCTCTACTTTCTTCCTTGTTCTGCTGATTTAGGAAGACTAGAAGCCCCTTGAGTTGGGCATTCCCCTCTCCCAGGTCAGATAATGGCTCTGCTTCCCATGCTGAGTTGGCTTTCTGTATGGTGAGAACTCTGGATACTCATTGAAAAGGTTTACTGTTTCTGTCTCCTTCACAGAAACAGAACTTTTACCTAGCTCTCTAGTCACCCTGAGAATCTGGTGAAATCACTGGATGTAAAACTAATGAAAGCATACTTCCCTACCACAAAAAGACTTCATCCTCCAGGAATTGCTCATTCTGCCAATCCTTATTTCATCTCTAACTATTAAATCAAAGTTACATTTGTGTTTCTGCTAATTTATTGTTCTAGCATTTTTTCCTCCTGGTAATCTGTTCTCAACAGTGATTCTCTGTGTTTGGATGTCTCTCCAGGTTCTGGAGTGACAGTGTGTTTTGTGACTTTCATTTTTTGAGGAATTTAAAAAAATTCATCAATTTTTAGTCTGTTCAGCTTTTCCTTGTAGCATGCATGACAACTTCTAAGTTATATATATTTGATGCTGAACCCAGTTGTTCTTTTGAATACAGAGTCAATATATTGGTTTTGTAGCTTGTAAATACAAGCCAAACCTTAACCATTACATCCCCACGAAAAACCAAAAATATTTTTATGCGTAAATTTTACTGGTAGCCTGAAGGGAAATTAACTTAAATGCATAGTATATTTACTATATCCCTGATACTCTTTTAGAAATAAATCTTTCCATCAGAAATTAATATCACCTTCTCAAAGTAGATAATATAATGCTTCTTTTGCAGATATAAAAAAAGATAGTTTAAGAAACTGAATAACTTATTCAACAAGACAACTTCAAAGTGGATTAGAACCTTAGCTATGTTTATTCCTGAACATCAGATTCTTTGTTTTTCAAATTATATTTTATTAGTGCATGTTAGTATTACAATATGATGGGGCTTAGTATGGGAAGTTGGTACATGAATTGAACATACTTAGTCAATTTCAATTTCTTTCTTGCCCCTTCCATTTAACTTGACCCAATTTTAAAGCTGAAAATTCAAAAGTAGAAGAATCTGAGCATCACCTTTTTCTAGTGAATACTGGAGAAATAGGCAGCCATTGCCTTGTTTTGTCACCATAAGAACAAATGGCAGAGAATCCCTGTGAGAAAAAAGGACAGCTAACAGAGTAAACAGCAACAAAAAGAAAAAGTAGATGTGAAAGCTCCATGTGGTGGTTAACATAAAATTCCACATATTTACATTATATTTGCAATATTAGAATCTCAATTTTGAAACATCTGTGGGTTCTGTTCCATGTTAATGAACATTTAAGGTAATTAATGGTAGAAGACAGTCTTTCATAGGATGTTTAGAATAATTGCCCCAAGATAGTTCTTGACAAAGAAAAGTTTGAAGGTTAAATATCTTTGAGAAATGCACTTAAATCCTACTCTTGAAGATTCACAGTGAATATCAGCATAATAAAACTCCTGATAAGTGTAGAGATCTATTTTGCACAATTTAACTTGGGTTTCTTGAGATGTTTTTAGCTTAGACTTATAGATCCTCTCCTTCTTTTTCTTAATCTTTGCAATTTTGAGAAATGACTGAAAAACTAATCATCATTCTGGCAGTTCCTTAATAAAAAACAAAGTCTTTCTAGAGGAGAGGGATTGTGTCAGATATTTTACAACCAATCCTTTAAAATGAAATAACAATAAAGATGATAATAAAATATAAAACTTCTTCTAGGTTTTCATGCTCATTCAAGAATAGTTAAGAGAGCAATCATTTTGTGGCAGAACTTACGCAGGTGTTGTAACTGAAAGCAAACAATTATAATCAGTTGTGCACAGGGAAATGTATAACAATAAATATCCTTCAGATTCATAGATTCATCTCAAATGCTTTGGCCTTAGTTTGTTTTTAAAGTAATTTAGAAAGCCAGAGAAAGTTGTTTTTGGAGAGTCCACCTATTCTACAAGTTCCAGTCGGACTTCTCTCAGGAGCTTAAAAAATGTCCATGCAGTCTCTATACTTCCACAGGTCAAAATCTCTGTTTGTTAATTTTCATTTTTATTACTATGTGTTTGCAGTGCATAATGATTACATCTATTGTGGGGAGTTGGTATATGTACATAATGAATCTTAATTCTAGTTACATCTCCTACTCTTTCCCTTCCTCCCAGCTTCTTCTTCTTTTTTTTTTTTTTGCTTAAAATTATTTTATTGGTACATTTTAGGTATACAATACATTTACATTTATCATTGGGTGCTTGTACCTGTACATGATGTATCTTGGTTCTTATTTTTTCCCCATTACCTGTGCACACTTCACTCCCTCCACCCTTCCCTATTTACATAGACTTTGTTTCCCTTTTTTCCTTTTCTCATAATTTTTCCTTTCCCTTCATTCCTTTCCCCTTCCCCTCCCATTTCCCCTACCCTTTTGGATCATTTCTTCCTTTTTCAAATTATCAATTATTCATTTTAATCATTTTAATTCTTACTTACACTTTCAATTTCTCACACTACAGAAACTATTTGGTATTTACACATGTGTGTCCTATTTATTTCACTGAAGAATATGGCCTCAATATGCATCCATTTAGCTATAAATGTCTCTAGTTTCTCATTCTTATGGCTGAGTAATACTCCATTTTATAAAAAACCCCACATCTTCCTTATTCAATTTCCAGTTGATGGGCACTTGGGCTGTTTCCAAGCTTTAGCTATTATACACTGGTGCCGCCATAAACATGGGAACACATATATTTCTGTGGTATGATTCTTTTAATTCTTTTGGGAAGATGCCCAGCAGGGGAATAGCTGGGTCAAATGGGATCTCTAGTCCTAGTCCTTTGAGGTATCTCCATACTGATTTCCACAGTGATTGCACCAGTCTGCACTCCCACCAACAATGGAGAAGGGTTCCTTTCTCCCCACAACCCCTCCAGCATTTATTATTGGTTGATTTCTTGATAGCAGCCATTCTTTCTGGGATAAGGTGGAATCTCAGTGTGGTTTTCTTCTGCATCTCTCGAATGATCAGTGATGTTGAACATTTTTTCTTATGTTTATTTGCTGCTTTTACTTATTTGTCTGAGAAATGTCTATTCATTTCAAGTGCCCATCTTTGAACTGGGTCTTTGTGGGGGGTCTGATTTTTTTTGAGTTCTTTATATATTCTAGATAGTAGTCCTTTGTCTGAGGAAGAGCTGTTAAAATTTTTTCCCACATTGTAGGTTGTCTCTTAGCTCTGATGGTGGTTTCTCTTGTAGTACAGAAGCTTATTAATAAGATAAGATCCCAGTGGTTGATTCTCTCTGCTAGTTCCCATGCTACTGATGATTTGTTCATAGTCTTCCTATGCCAATATCTTCAAGAGTTCTCCCTAACTTATCTTCAAGCAAGTTTGGTTTCTGTTTTAATATTTAGATCTTTAATCCACTTCAATCTTAGTTTAGTGCATGGTGAAAGATAGGGGACTAGTTTTAATCTTTGGCAAATTGAAATCCAGTTTTTCCAACACCATTTACTAAAGAGGCTATCTTTCCTCCAATGAGGGTGGTTGGCTCCTTTGTCAAAGATGAGGCGGCTGAGTATGTCTGGAATTGTTTCTGCATCTTCTAATCTATTCCACTGATCCTTGGGTCTGTTTCTTTGGCAGTGCCATGCTGTTTTTATCACAGTAGATTTGTAATATAGTTTCAAGTTAGGGATTGTGATACTCACTGCCATGTCTCTTGCCTAGAATTGCTTTTGCTATCCTAAGTCTCTTCTGTTTCCAAATGAATTTTTGGATTGTTTTCTCCAGTTCTGTGAAATATATTGTTGGGATTTCAATTGACATTGCTTTAAATCTATATAGCAGTTTTGGAAGTATGGCCATGTTCACTATATGGGTTCTTCCTACCCAGGAACAAGGGATGTCTTTCCATTTTCTTATATCCTCTTTGATCTCTTTTTTCAGAGTGCTGTGGTTTTCAGTGTAGAGGTCTTTTACTTCCTTTGTTAGATTAATACCTAGATATTTCATTTTTTTGGATGTTATTGTAAAAGGAATTGTTTCCCTAATGTCCCTCTCAATGAGTCTGCTATTTGTGTATAAGAAGGCTATTGTTTTTTGAGTGTTGAACTTGTATCCAGTTACTCTACTGAATCTGTCAGTTAAGTCTAGTAGTCTTTTGGCTGAGTTTTTTTTTCTTTTATGTAAAGTATCATATCATCAGCAAATAATGACAGTTTAACTTCTTCCTTTCCTGTCTTTATTCCTTTTATTTCTTTCTCTTTTCTAATTGCTGTGGCTAATGTTTCCAGAACTATATTGAAAAGGAATGGTGATAGTGGGCATCCTTGTCTTGTTCCTGATTTTACCATGAAGGTTTTCAGTTTTTGACCATTTAGTATGATGTTGGCTGTTGGTTTTTCATAAATAGCCTTAATCAGGTTAAGATAAAGACCTTCTATACCAATTTTCTGTAGGGTTTGTATCATGAATGGGTGTTGGATTTTGTTGAATGCCTTTTCTGCATCTATGGAAATGATCATATGGATTTGTCCTTGGTTGTATTAAAATAGTGTATTACATTTATTGATTTATGGATGTTGAACCATCCCTGCATCCCTGGGATAAATCCGATTTGGTCAGGGTGTATGATCTTCTTGATGATCCTCTCTATTCTGTTTGCCAGTATCTTATTGAGGATTTTTGCATCTATGTTCATTAGGGAGATTGACCAGTAATTCTCTTTTTTGGTTGGGTCTTTCCCTGGTTTTGGAATCAAAGTCACACTTGCTTCCAGGAATGAATTTGGAAGCATTGCTTCCCTTTCAATTTCATTGATGAGTTTAAAGAGTAATGGTGATAGTTCTTTAAATGTCTTGTAGAACTCAGCAGTGAAGCCCTCAGGACTGGGGCTTTTCTTTGTTGGTAAATATTTTATTACATTTTCAATTTCACTCATTGTAAGGGTATTTAGAATTTCTATATCTTCTTCAATTAACTGGCAATTTGTATGTATCTAGGAATCTGTGGATTTCTTCTGTGTTTTCCATTTTATTAGAGTACAGGTTCTCAAAGTAGGTATTGATGATCCTCTGGATTTCTGCTGGATCTGTTTTGACTTCACCTTTTTCTTTCTTAATTGCATGGAATTGAGCCTTTCCTTTCCTTTTTCTTGATAAGGTTGGCTAAGGGTTATCAATTTTATTTATTCTTTAAAAAAAAACAACATTTTGATTCATTGATATTTGTATCATTCTCTTCATTTCCATTGCATGGATTTTTGCTCTGATCTTTATAATTTCCTCTCTTGTATGAACTTTGGGTTTGTCATACTCTTCTTTTTCTAGGAGCTTGAGGTTCAGTATTAACTTATCAAGTTCTCTCTGTTTTCTTAATATGGGCCTTTTCTGCTATGAATTTCCCTCGTATAACTGCTTTCATTGTGTCCCATAGATTCCTGTATGTCTTACTGGTATTATCATTTACTTGTAAAAACTCTCTCATTTCTTCTTTAATTTCCTCTGTGACCCAGTGGTTGTTCAGGAGAGTATTACTCAATTTCTATGTGTTTGTGGGAGTTCTGCTGTTTGTTATGCTATTTATCTCCAATTTTATTGCACTATGGTATGATAATATACAGGGAGTAACTTCAATTCTTTCACATTTACTTAAATATGTGCTATGAGCTAGCATATGGTCTATTTTGGAGAATGATCCATATGCAGCTGAAAAGAATGTATATTCTGATTTTGAGAGGTGGAACACTCTGGAAACATCTATTAAGTCCATTTGTTCAATAGCTTGGTCCACTTCTAGAATTTCATTATTGACTTTTTGTCTGGATGATCTGTCTACTTGTGATAGTGGGGTATTCAGGTCCCCCACTACATTTGCATTAGTGCTTATTTGGTTTTTCATGCCCATTAATATTTGTTTTGTATAGTTGGGCACATTTGTTTTTGGTACATATATATTTATGATTGTCATCTCTTCCTCTTGGATTGTTTCCTTCACAAGGATGTAGTGACCATCTTTGTCTCTCTTAATTAGTTTTGGTTTCAAATCTACTTTGTCTGCAAATAAGTTTGCTACCCCTGCTGTTTTCTGGGTTCTTGTCACATGGAGAACTGTTTTCCATCCTTTTACTTTCAGTCTAGGAATTTATTTTTCAGTTAAGATGTGTTTCTTGTATACAGCATAATGATGGATTTTGCTGCTTAATCCATTCTGCCAGTCTATTTCTTTTGATTGGTAAATTGAGGACATTAACATTGATGGTTATAATTGATAGATATTGACTCATTCTTGTCATGATGTTTTACTGTTGTTGGCTCTTTAAAAATTTTTTTTCCCCTTTCCCTTTAGTTTATTGCCTTGCCTGGTTGCTTCCCTCTGTTGGGCCTCATGGAGTTGTGACTTTTTCTAGGATATTGTTTAGAATTGTTCAGAGTGCTGGTTTGGTGTTCAGGAAATTTCTCAGGTGTTCTTTGTCGTGGGAGTATATAATTTCTTCATCGATTTTGAAATATAATTTTGCAGGATACAACAGTCTAGGCTGAAAGTTATTTTCTTTTAGGGCTTGAAATACTTCACTCCAGGCTCTCCTTGATTTGAGGGTTTGTGTTGAGAAGTCTGCTGTGATTCTGATGGGCTTTCCTTTATAGGTGATTTGTTTCTTTTCTCCAACTGTTTGTAGGCTTTTTTTCTTCTGTTGGGTTTCTGGGATCTTGACTATTATATGTCTAGATGTAGATTTTTTTTTGATCATGGCTAGTTGGAGTTCTATATGCCTCACTTATCTGTATGTCCACTTCTCTACCTCTGTCTGGGAAGTTTTCTACTATTACTTCTGTGAACAGTTTTTTTATGTCAGTTTTGTACTTTCTCCTGTTTTTATCATGGACTCCTATGAGTCTTATGTTATTCTTCTTTGCATCATCTAGCAGCTGCTGGGTTGATTTCTCGTGGTCCCTTACTGTTTTTAAGAAATCTCTGTTTTCATGGTCATTAACCATAATCCTGTCTTCTATATCTGATATTCTATCTTCAGATTCCTTTAATCTGCTGTGGATACTTTCAATGGAATTTTTAATCTCCTGGATATCTGTTTGAATCTATTTCATGTATTCCATTTCTTTCTTATATTGGGAGATTATGGTTTCCATTTCTTTCTTAATGCTGGCATTCATGGCTTTCAACATGTTTCTGACTCATCTGTTTTTTATCTGTTTCTGTTCTAGAGCCTCTCATCTTGTCTTTCACTCTGCTCACCATCTCTGTAGTTATCTGGGAAATTATTTCTGTTTTGAATTTTCTAGAGCTTCCTTCATCTGTTTTGTTACTTCTTATGCTATCGGTTTTTCTTTTCACTATCCCACCAGGAGGGCTGATAAAAATTAACTGACACATTTGTTGCTGTTGTCTGCCAAAATCACATGCAGTGGAGAAATCTTATGTTTTAGGAATCTTCAAGCATATTTTTTCCATTATTGTTTTTCAGCAAAATATTTTTTCTTTTGTTTTTTATTAAGTTTATTGGTACATTTTAGGTATACATTATGATCTCATTCCCCATCATTGGGAATTTATACCTGTCTGTGACATATCTTGGTTCTTGTTTCTTTTCCATTCCCCTTCCCTCCCTTCCACCCCTCCATCCCTCCCTGTTTACAAAAGCTTTGTTTCTTGTTTTTCCTTCTTTTCTCATATTTTTTTCTTTCCCATCTGCCACTTTACCCATCCCTACTTCCCCTTCTCCATTGAGCTTTTTCTTCCTGTTTCAGATTATCTATTATACTTTTTGGTCCTAATTTACTCTTTCAGTTTCTCACACCAGAGAAACGTTTCACTGTTTACCCATATGTGTCCTATTTATTTCACTTAAGAAAATGTCCATCCATTTAACTATAAATGTCTCTAGGTTATCATTCTTTATGGGTGAGTAGTACTCTATTTTATAAAAAAAAACAAAACCACATCTTCTTTATCCAGTCACCAGTTGATGGGCATTTGGGCTGTTTCCAAGATTTAGCAAATACAAACTGTTCACCAAAATGTTATACTCTGGATTTTCCTGTGATTAAAAGAAATGGAGAGATAGTGGTATGTAGGTTAAAAGTCTAAGAACCCTGAAACTGAAGCATTATCTACCATATAGAAATTAATCTTTTACGTAAAAGAGGTAGAAGTAAAATGCTATAGGACACTGTAGAAGGGATAAATAATAGATAATTTTAAAACCTGGGTAGATTAGCAGAAAGCATTATAAGGTATTTGAACTGGGCTTCAAGAAATATTGGGTTTGGTTGTAGGGAAATATAGAAATAAGACTAGAGTAAGCAAATGGAAAATGGAAATCACAGAGAAACATATATTTTTGTTTGTCTAGAGAAATATGTATTCAAAATTGAAAATTTTTCATGAATATAGAATCTAGAAGGGTTTATTTTGCCTCTATTTGTACATTTGTAGCTATTAAAGAGTATGATTATTACATGTATTGGTCAATCATTCATATCTCATTTATTATATAAATCAAAGTACCTACAAAAACACTCAAAGACCTTAGCTAGAGGGTTTTAAAAATTTGGGAAGCAATGTGACATTACATAAAGTACTGTAATTCTAAAGTCAGGAATTGGTAGCATTCTTTGTTGTAGTCTCCTCCTCCTCCTTCTTCTTTTTCTTTCTCTTCCTTTTCTTCTTCCTCTTTCTCTTCTCCTTCTTCTGTGTTTTTGTTTTATGATTTTGGTACTGGGGCTTCTCAGTAGGACCCTGTGCAAGCTAGCCCAGCACTCTACCACAGAGCTATATTTAACATTCTTATTATGATACTTTTTCATCTATAAGCTGAGTATAGGAGATCTATCCAATATTAGAATCATTTTGGGATCTGATTAGATGGATCAATTATCAGTAGTTATTTCTGTTACAGAGATGAGTTGTCAAAGTGAAATAGAAAGAGTGTAATAAAATCTGTACTTAGTGTTTATTGATATCTTGTTTCAACTTTGGTTTTTGTCTTTTATCCAGTGTTACAGAATTTTAAATCTTAAGGTTATGATAGCTGTAGATATTTACTTCATACCTGCCTGGATTTCTTGAATGTGTTGAAATGTCAGCAGCAGGAAATGAAGTTCATCTTTTCACTTTAAAATTAGACAGTAATTTAAAACTCTGAGCATTAATTGTCTGATAGAATTAGTTGTCTGTTACAATAGACTACCTAGGAAATAATTTTACAGATATTACATATACTGAAATGTCAAGTGTAATTTTTGGTACAGTAAATTATTCTGTATTAATTCATATGCATTTATGTTCACAATGCATAAAACAAGAAAAAATTGGCTAAAAGAAATCATGATGTATGCAAGCCTTTTAATATCCTCTGGCTTGCTGTGAAGTCCTCCAGAGAGCAGTGTGGACACTCATTTTTTCCCACGTGTTGATGTCTACAATTCTGTTTCCAACTGGAGAAAACTACAAGCATATATGTAAGAAGCAAGTGAGTGTGAATGGACCCTTACATGAATTTCTTTTGTCTTTCTGGAATCCTAGCTCCTGTTACATTACAATCATCTAAGAAATATGCACACACAAACTCCTAATAGTTGGAATAGTAGGAGGAAAGATTGGATTGCCCAATAATTTTGATATGATTTATTCCTGTTATTCAATATTTGTTTGATATGTTTGTAAAGGTGTTTTATTAGGGCTCTCCAGAGGAACAGAATTGATATAAAATATATGCATGTTTATACAAAGGGATTGATTACATAGGGTTACTGGATCAAGGCAGAAATATCCAACATGGCAATCTGTGCACTGGAATGTAAGAGGATCCTATAGCAGTCAAAGGTGGAGGGTCCAGAAATTCATTGTAGGGTCACCAGTGCGACTCTGTCCTAGAAGACTGAAGAGACTGGAGACCACTGTCCACAGGTTATGGTGAAGGCTGGAGCACTTTTAATAAAAGGGAAACACTTCCTTCTTTCCTTTTTCATTCTGTCCAATCCACAAGATTAATGATTGGTATCACCGACATTCTGATGGGTTTTCCCCCAGCCCCCAGTTTTCTAATTTTTCTAAACTTCTTTCCTTCTTTAAGATACCATCTTTTCCTTTCTTACTTTGTCAAATTCTCATGTATTCTTTAAAATTTAGTTCTCTCCTGCAACACCACTGAAATGGCAGCAGAGATACAAACCTATAAAGTCAAAGAAAACTACAGAGGGGAAAGAGATTTCTAGAAACATTTCAAAGCTTGATATTGAAAGAAAAGTGATTAACGGGAAAGTCAAAGCAATTGCAATCTATAGCAGTCATGGTGATGAAGTGGAAGATGAATGTAAAGAAAAATGATTCATCCAGATAAATACAGGAGCTTCATTCCTGAAGGGACTGTTTACTGTAGGAGATGAAGGTGAAGCATGATACCATATTTATGTGAAGGAAATTCTTAGATAGTAGATAAAAATACAAAGTTGATGAGAGAGATAATAAAATGGAGCATTAATATTCATGCATCAATATGTAATTACTAATAGTTACACAATAAGACAACAGATGAAACAGAAGGGGTAAAATTGGCAACAAATGCAAGAATGTTTTTCAGACTGAAGGACCAGAATCTTAGGTTTAGTCAGAGAATCATGCGGGCTCATTTAATTTGGAAAAAAATAAATAATTATGTACATATATATTGTGATATGTGTGTTGTTTCACATGTGTGTGTCTATATACACATGCATTTCTCACTAAGGTCCATCAGTGTAGAATTTTAAGCACTGAAGATAAATCAAGAAAAAAATTCAAGAAAAAAGCAGTCATAAAAAAGAAATCAATATATCACAGAATTATCTATAATAATAGGAGCAAGTAAAGAATAACTTAAAATTTTGAAATTCTGAGATGATTTTTTTGAAACAGTGTCTCACTGTGTGTACATCAGACTGCCCTGAAATTTGTAGTGATCTTCCTGTCTCAGCCTTCCAATGCTGGGGACTCGGTGAGATGATCAGTCATGTACTAATACTGTATTCTTTGCCTACTGAAGCTGGAAATTGAATTGGAAGTATAAAAATGTTTTTAAACATTTGAAGAGTCACAATTGATCTGTTCTTACATCTTTTCTTTTAAAAAATACTAGCGATGGAGCCCATCAAAACAAGCGCAAGGACCTGAGTTCGAGCCTCGGTACCAAAACAAAACAAACAAAACAAAACAAAAAACCCCCCAGAAATTACACAAAAAGCAAGAATGGGGTCATCATCTGATGCTGTGAAGACATGTGTAGAGGTTTCATCCTGCGGGTTCAGTACTGTGCCGGCCAGTTGATCTCTGCAGCCTCTTCTTAATAAATCAACAGACTCAGATTCATCAAAAGCAAATTTTAATGGCCTATTTTTATCATGATGGCGAGTAATTAGGTTTTATTTTTCAGAATGAATACCTACCTCTTGAAGTGATTATGTTATCAGTCAGTAGTCCCTAAGTACTTTTTGAATAGATGATTTTCCCACATAATTTATAACACTATATTGACAGGTGCAAAGTAATTATTTTTTCTTGATAGGTCATGTTGTTAAATAAGTAGTGGATCAAAACAGAGTACAAAATTAATAAATCCCATTATAGGACTTTCCAGTTATCAGATTTTCTCAATAATAAATTGATGTAAATATATTAATAAGAAGATGAATGAATTCAGGTTTCATCATGACAAAAAAAACTGATATGTTCAAAGACATAATATATCATCTCATAAGAATTTCTTTCTATGCATAATACTTTTAGTTCTTATTAACAGGGACAGCCTGTATGCTTTTTTTTATCAAATCTTTTATGTATTTTTTTATTTTACATCTTTTCTGGAACCTTTAAAAAAATAAAAATTAATTTTTACTATAATAAATTCTATGATAATGATATGAAGAGATTCTTTTCCACTGAATCTGCTTTTCATTCTTCTGTATATTTAGCAAGATCATCTTTCTTTTTTAATTACTTTGGATTCTCTATTTTTGGTGGAATTGAAATAACAAATCAAGATTTCCTCCATCAACTCTCTTTTTTCTATCTCTTTTGCACACACACACATACACACACACACAAACATACTTTAGATATCTTTGTTTTGTATTCAATATCTTTGCCACATTATAAGAGCAGCCACATTAGCAATTTTGATTCATAGTGATTTTACATTATGTTGGCCTCTGTTTCCATTAGTGGGAGTAAAACTTCATTAGCAGACAATCTTATTAGCATTTTGTCTAAGAAAATAATGCTTTTATTTTGTGTTAGTCCCATAATATGAGATAACAAATGACTACTTAAATTTTTTTCAGTCCCTGCACTTGAGCAATAGAGCATCTCCAGCATAGTGAGTAGGAGGTTCCCGTGCATGCAGCTTCTGCCTTCTTTCCAAGGCATCTTGTAAGAACAGTGACAGGCTGCCACAGCAGTAAACACTATGGATGTTTACTTGACACTATACTGTCTGTTTTCACCATTTTGAAAAGGATCTAACTTATACCCTAATTGTTTGTTTATCTATGTGATAAGGGCAATAAATAAATAAATAAATGGGACGTTTATGTCAGACTCTGAAGCTGTTTGGAGGTGGTTCTATTCCCATTGTACCACTGGCAAAAAACAGAGAGTGAATGTATTTCCAACAATCTGTATTGTTTAGACAAGTGTCTTTAAGTACAGGATCAAAGGAAAAAGAGCTCAGTGTTGTTCCAATAATTCATTCAGTGATATGAGAGACATCTATGTGAAATTTTTATTCGTTCTCTTCAAATTAAACTCAGAGAAAGTATATATAGAATAACTTCTAATAAATACTTTTTTTTCTTAATTGTCTTCTCAATTGCTAGTTCAAACTCTTTTAGGGTTGAAGTCATCCCCCAAAATCATTTAGTCCTATATTTTAATCTCCCATTTGATAATTTATCCCTTTGATAATTTATTGCCTAGCAGATATTTACCAGGGAAAACATATTTTGATTACTTCCTAACACTTTGAATAACTTAGATTTATAGTTGTACACCACTTCTATTTAGGACTATTTGTATAGAGTCTTTTTTCTCAATTTTTAATTTATATATAGGGAAACTTCCTCACCAAATTGATCTCTCTCACTCTAACTTTATTTTCAAGACAAATGGCATTTTTAAAAAGCATACTTCATACATAAAAGCAGGCAACATACAAAAAATAAATTCCTTAAAAACATTATAATCAAGTCTTAAAATGTTCAGAATTTAATAGAATATTATGAGACAAATGAGTTGTGCAAAGAGTAGACATTATCAAATAAAAACATAATCAAAGTGTAAAATATTTAGAATTTAATAGAATATTATGAGACAAGTTGTATAAAGAGTTCACGTTATCAAATCTCATCAAATTTTACAAACTAATATTAATAAAATTAAAATTAGTATTTGTGAATTTCTATTTGCATGAATTTTACTTATTTTATTTTTAAAAATATAAATGATTCAAGTTAGTTCCTGTTTTCTCCCTTGACTGTAAGTCAGATGTTAGATGCAGTATTGTATTCAAGGTGGAAACAGTAACTATTTTATATAGGTTAACAAGAGTTGAAAGTGGGTGAGTAAAGATAAAGGGTTTATGGTGGGAGAGAGGAAATTGGAAATACTTATGTTGCCAAAGTTGTTTTCGGGCACTTTGTCTTAGTCCCATCAAGAACACAATTCCTTCTTCAATTTCTATTTAATTTTGTTTTAGATAGCTTGTGTTAGTTACGAATTATCATTAAATACATTCTTATTATGGTTTCTAAATCTGTAAAATGCTTATACTGTAGAAAATTTGGAATGTTGACAGTCACTTAGTATTCATTTAGATGGATTGATCTATCAACAGTCTATGCTTTTAAACATTTCATCATATTCTGTTTTCATGCTGATTCTAGGGGAAATACTGAAATCTACACTTGACAAAGAGATGTGTCTTTCAATTTTGCTTTTCATTTCTAATTTATATTGTTATTCTATGGCCTATTTTCTAGACATCTCCATCAGGTTTCAGCTGACAGCTTTGCCTAACTTTAATATACCCTAAATACAAAGAGCTCAGTAATAGTTGAAGCCTGGACTGATGAACAAGGGTATGTTGGACTGAAAGTAAGAATTACAGGATCTAAACATACAGGAGGAAAGTTACTTGTTTAAGATGAAATATAAGAGCTAATCCTATTTGCCAGAAGGATTTCATAAATGGGAAGTGGGGATGAAATAAAGTTGCATTCAATGCAAGAACCAAATTGAAATTATAAGGTGAATGACTAACAGATATTACTGTTAAGAATGGTATTCTAAAAAAAAAAAAAAAAAAAAAAAAAAAAAGAATGGTATTCTAGTCTATTGAAAGGAACACCATTTGCCCTCAGCAAAGTGAAAGTGACTTCCTACAGTATAATTGGGATGTGTCACTAAGGTTTATTCTCATTGGTAGCTGATTTTACTATGTTTTATTCCTATGGGAACTGCTTTCTTTCCTTTAGGAAATGTATTCTGTGTGCAATAGTTTTGTTCATGACCGAGAAGGGAAACAATAAGCTTTTCCCTTTTTGGTGAACACAGAAAGTTAGAAAAAGACCCTTACCACCTTAATCATAGATGTGAGGCAAATTTGCAAAGATGAGCAAAAGTAATTTGATTTCAGGAATATCTTCATGTAGCTCATCGTGTGTCATCTAAATTCAATAACAGAGAAGTTGGGATAAACATAAGTAAGCTAAAAGGTCTACCTAAACATCAAGCTTGGCATAAGTCATGTCTTTACAAAATACATTCATTTAAGTTGTAAAATTCTACACAGAACTTGATAATTGTGTAAGGCTTGCAAAAAACCCTTATAATGCCAAATGAAAATATAAATGTCATATTGTCTCATTAGCTATGTGTGCATCTTTATTACAATGTAATCTAAATCTAATTCAGAGTTTTTACATAATATATTTTAATTTTTGGACAAAATATCTGCGTTGTAATTACAAAACCTAATTTATTTGTTATACATTTAATGAAAAGTTACATAGATTTATACATATCAAAATGATATCAAAGCTTACAGAACATTTAAGCTAAATTTTATCAGAATATTGATATTTGAATTCTCAAAATATAATATTGATATTTAATAGTGAAAATAAATACTGATGCTCTGATGTATGCATTTCATACCGGAGAAAATTCTTCAGTTCCTTTTCTTGTTCCTAAAGGTTGTTTAATTCCACATTGTCTATCAGGTCGTAAAAGACAGTCATATAAACTTGCAATGTAACTTTTCAAATGAAGACACTTTTGGTTAGATTAAAACCATAAGAAAGATTCATATAATTGCACTCAATTTAAAAATAATAAACTTTTGGAAAACTGAGACAAATTTTTTCTGAAAGGACTCAATTGCTGAATTAAAAAATGAGGCTGAGATGTCTGTCTACAGTAACCTCTGTTTCTCTAAAAACAGATTATGTTCTGCATGACTCACTTTGACTTTTGATGAGATACTAACTTGCACATTCTGAAATAATATCCTATAAGCTAAGTCACATATACTTCATAAGATAAAAAAAATATGAAAAGAATCCCTTCTTCATAATGTATAGGATATATTTTAACTGTGAAAATTAGTTTATTTCATATCATAAAAATTCTAAGCCTTTTACATACATAAACCTAAATACAATTTGTAACAGTTGTTTGAGGTAGGCATTATATTTTTGTCTAGTTTTTCTTCAAATGAGCAAACTAAAGCACAAAAAATTAAGATAATTTTCCATGATTACATATGTAGGTAGAGGTGGGAGTCAGGATTCAACTTGCAGAATTTGAAGCTAGCATATGGTATTTAACAGATTATTAATACTTTATGTAGACATACTTGCCTGATTTAGAAAACTTACATGGGAAGGTTTATAATACATTTTGAGGTTAATCTGATATTCAGAATAGTTGAGGGAAAATAATAATAAGACTCAAAATTTTAAAAGTTTAATAAACATTACATGCTTGGTTTCCATGTTGATTTCATATTAATATGCTGTCTCTCTTGCAGTGTGGTATTTGAATAGAAAGTGATTTTCAAAATGTATTGTTTGCTGATTAAAATGATTTAATGAGGGCAATGTAGAAATATGAATATTTCATCCCAAATCTAATCCTATAGAATAGACTAAAAATAAACTGACTTCTATTTAAAGCAAAAGCTATACCTCACAATCTGTGTTCTTGTTTCTTAAGCCTTTATGGACTTTGTAATTCAATAGAAACAAGTGGACAAAATTCTACGAAAGCAAGACTTCATGTAGCAGAAGCATGAAACCTGGAGATAAATGTTCCAAGTTTTCAAGCTAATTGCTCTCCAGCCTTTTGAAATGTCGTTGTCTGAAAGCAGATCATTTGCACCGAACCAATGGCAATATATCAAAGTGAAACATATTTCTTGTTGAAATGTAAATAATTAGACCCTGAACTCTTTCATAATATTTTTGGCATTATAGGATCTTTGGGGTCACTGTTTGACCTATACTAAAAATAAAAACTATACAGACAGATTCACCTCATTTTGTTGCCTGCAAACTATTCTTCTGGGAGCAGAGGTTAGACCTGGGAGAATGAATTTCTAGTTCTAGTGTGCATAGTGTAGAGACAGACCTATAAATGTAAACTAAACCCATATACTAACTACGTCCACTATGCATTTCTCCATGACAAGAACATTTTATATAGAATGAATTTTTCTTTTTCAAATGAAGTTTGCACCAGAACATGTATTTTATATTGAATCACTCATTTAAGTATTTCTAGGTGATTCTTAAGTCTTTCCATTAAATCAAGAGGTTGAAAATTGAGACTATGATTCATGTCTTTAAGAAATAAGTACATGATTTGAGTACATGTGATTTTCTAATAAATTTATAGGAAGAAAAATGTGAATTTTAGTCTTGAAAGAAAGAAATTGCTCACAGGCATTTGGAAGGGTATTAGTTCCTCCTGAACCATCTGCATGGTTGCATCACACTTCCCTATGTATCACAGAGAAGTAGGTTTTGATTGAAGTTCACGAACCTTATGTACCTGTGTTAAACTATTGCGCAGAGATACTGCATGATAATATTACTACATATATGCTTTTTCCTCCTCTTCTTCCTCTTTTTCTCCTCCTCCTCCTCCTCCTCCTCCTCCTATCATGGTTAAGCCTTTGATTTGCACAATGAGAAACTCTGTCTTTTGATTTCTTTCTCACTGAGAGGAGTAAGAGTATGGCTCTTGTACGTATGTAAGCTGATCCAGCCAGCCATCTGGCATTCCCTTCTTCTCTCTTCTACTGGGCCAATCTGTGGATGGCCACATCCCTAAATTTAGATTTATAATTGAGACAAAAGGGAATTCCAATGGACTAGGTAATTTCCTAATTTTGAAAATTACATAAAAAGCTTGGGTATCATTCTAGGTTTAAAAAAATCCCATTTGGTAATGTTTCTTATGTATTTATTTCTTAAATGAAATATAAAGAAAAAGATAACTGGATCAAGGTAGGGTTTATATATTTCTGGGATTGGTACTGTCTAATAACTCTTTACTCTCAAATCACTTCTAATTTTGTCTACCATTTTGTTTGGTATTAGTAGTATTCTAGGGCCGGGAATGTTGTTCAGTGACACGGCACCTTCCTGGCAAGCACAAGATCCTGAGTGCAATCCCCAGTACTGAGAAGAAAAAATACTATTCTAAGTACTGTAGGAGGTGAAAATGTATTCAGTTTTGTAGTTTCTAAACTTCATGCTATTTCACTATGTTTTCATATATGTTGGTCCCATGGAAATAACATGTGGCTTAGCTTTCTGCAGGATGTATTAACTATAGTTTTCTTCATTTCACAAGTAATAATAACCAACCAGTGTGTTGAGACTTTCTACTAGGAAATGGATGAATTATTGACTTGGCTTGGACAATAGTGGATCACTTCAACAGGAAAAGAGGTGAAACCCCAACTGGAATTGTCTTATGTAAATAATTGAGTAAAATAACTAGCTAATTATTCAATAAGGAGTCCTTTGACTTTCACCAAATAATAGTTCTTCAGGTTTTAATTTCTTCAGTTGTGTTGTTAGACTTTTAGAAAAAAATAGCTTTTGTAGCCCTAATGATGAACTTAAAATTTTTAACATGAATAACTTTTATTTCTTCTCCTGAATTATGTTTCCTGGAATAAGTGAAAAGTTAGTAGAAACATAGAAAGATGTGAGATAAAGGATCAATAAAGACAAAGAATCTTTGAACCAATGGCTGGATTAGAGTTCATCCACCTCAAGCGCATGCCAAACCCTGATTGAGGGTGCTGTTAAAGAATTAGCAGAACAGACAAAGAATCTCTAGGTAGAACAAAAGAAACATTGTACAAAAAAGCTATCTGGAAGCACCAATTTGCACTGTCCATTTCTGCACTATTGCTTTTAATAGCTGAGGTCAATCTATGCCAGGGGGTATTACATTAAAAGGTCTTAGCCTTCAAGAAACTCGAAGCCTTAGTCGTATTATTTCTATTCTCACTTTCTTCCACGATGTAAGTAAAGGAAAAGGTTTCTTTCACAAAATTTCTTTAAGAGGCTAATTGGTACATTTGACATGCTTGAAATCCTACCTAGGCAGTTGATGCCTTTAGCTTGAGATTTTGACTTCTGTAAAAAAGTAATCTCCTGTAGGAGAAGCATGGCTTTACTTCAAGTGTTTTTGATAATAGGTTTTTTTAAAAGGTGTCATCATGGAGATCAGGAGCCCTAAAAGAATATTCAGGAGTAAAAGAATCAAGAAAGCAGACCCATGGGCAAGGGCTATCCTGTTGGGGTTTTCCTTTCAGAAATCTTTCTAATTATCCCTGTAACAAGTCATGCTGCTGTATATAAGCATCTGTTTCATTCATCAAATCACCAAAGCAGGTTTTAATTTTTTTTCCAAAGAAAAATTACAACTTCAATGTCAGGTCAGTAAATGGTGTGCATGGCTATAAAACCATCATATATGCCAAGAGTAAATCTTTCAAATAAAGCCTGCTTCCCATTCAAGGTAGGGTTACAGCCACAATAGCATTTATAGACTTTATGAGTTGAACTGTGAAAGAAAAAGACATCTCCAGGGATGTGTTTGGCTCTAACTTGGCCCAGCATAAGTATCCTAAAATCCAATGGGGATTGTGGCTTTCCCTGTTAGTCACTATAAAGTTCAGAGAGTAAATGATATGAATTTGGATTATTCATATAAAAACATGTGTGGTGTATATTAAGAATGTGGAACTTACTAAAATAGAAGTTACTGTCTTATGTATAGATATCTGTACATAGATAGATAAAATAACAGATCAATAAGTCAAATATATTTATTGGGATCATCCTATAGTATAGTGCAGTTTTTCCACTGTATTTTTGCCATGATGCATGGGATAGGGTGCACATGGGTGCATAACATATAACTGACTTAGATTATATATTAGCTTATACAACAGAATTATATGCTATGAAAAATAGAGCATGAGAAATCTGTATCTTGAACTCAGGTAACAGCCTTTCAGTACTGTGTTTAAGCACCGTCCACCTGTCATAGAGTAGAGACTCAATGAATCTTACTGAGTCAAAGAATGTTTGTATGCCTCTAGCTTGTCACAAGCTGCATTAAAATATAAACATCTTTGCCATGAATTTGTTTAAAGTAGTGTTTACTTGACATCCATTATTAGTCCTGAGGTCAGTATTTCTCATTATCTTTGACTTGGTTCAAGCTTCCCCTCCCTATATACTTATGATAAAATCGATTCACTTGATCATCACCCCATGATTCCAACCTCACTCACACCTCAGCTGTTGATCATAATGAATCAAATAGGCCACACCAGGTCAAGTGAGTAAGTTTCCTTCCACATGTGCATGTTTTCTTTAAAGCAGCCAGAACACAACCACTGTAGGGAAGCCTAGGGGTAAGGCCTGTGAACCTTAGTAAAGGAGCCCCACAGGTCCTCCCTCTCTTGCTATGCACTCAGTGTTGGAGTGCCTTGCTGGCGCCAGAATTCTCATCAGCCTCCTGTCAACACTCCTGGCTGCTCTGGAAAATGCAAGTTTTTAATAAATTTCTTCTATATGAAGCATTTTGGTTTTACCTCTTCATTGTGTCTAACTTGAACAACACACTTGAACCTCTTTTCCCTGGTCAAGGTCTTCC
The DNA here is from genome assembly GCF_053883595.1 of Heterocephalus glaber. Lineage (NCBI taxonomy): Eukaryota > Metazoa > Chordata > Mammalia > Rodentia > Bathyergidae > Heterocephalus > Heterocephalus glaber. Next base: position 13,566,857 of record NW_028258294.1, read on the forward strand.
TAAAGAAATATTGTCTATGCTTGTGAACACTCAAAAAGAACTTAAGACTAAACTAAAAGAAACAAGTGCAATGAAAATCACAACAACCTTCAAAGAGTATGGCTTTGTAGGATAAACTGACGAGAGAAAAAATAAAAGAGGAAAGGATTTCAACATAGTATTTAAAGCAGTGAAGAAATCTGCAAATTTGGACTGTTTAATATCATTTTAGTTGATTTTTCAACAAATATTTGTCGAGTATACCTAAAGTCAATGACAAAGATATGTTATTTCTCCTTTGTATTCTTAAAAAGGTGAATATGACATAAGCTTTTTAAAAGCAGTCTCATTTTCTTGGGAGTAATTGTCATATGAAAAAGAGAATTATTTAGTATATCAGCTCCTTTTCTAAAATCAGATAGAGTATGGCAGAGTAAAATGACAATTAGAATACCAAGTCTATATTTTGTAATCCCACAACTGGATGGGTACATTGTTACTTCAAGGTTTCTTCTTTGTGCTCTAATTCAATATTATTTGATAAATATCTATAAAAACAGAGATTTGGGGCATTAAATATATCTGTAAACTAAATTATGGACATATGCAGAGAGAGTTGAAAACTGTTTTTTGTTCAAAACAAGAACATTCAACATAATTGATCACAGAATATGCTGTATTCTTTATTCTTTGAAATTTCAAAATGCTACTGGGAAGTAGACAGATTTCGCATCCTCTTAGAGCAGGTTGATATGCTTTTCTGAACTCTAAGTGGCATGAATTTCTTTTCTATATGGAATCCAAGATGAATTTTTTAATGTCAGTGTGGCATTTAACATTGAGTACCGTATCTGTTGAGTCTATTAGACCTTTACAAGTCTACTTCCTGGAGCCTTTTTCAAAGAAGAGCCATAGATATTTGCACTAGGCAAGGAGGAAGCATGAATGCTGGAAAAACAGGGAGTAGTTAAATTGAAAGCATTATATTGGATAGAATGAGGAAAGTAATACAGTGAAAATGTCTTATCCTGTTGGTAACCTTGTGCAAAGAAGGGCAAGCTCTATATGAGTTCATCTCAGAAGGTCCAAATGAATGACAAAAATGAAGGAAAGCTGATCTTTTAAATCTGAGAAGTTTGATGTGGAAGCTTGTTTTCCTCAATGTTCTTCTTCACACATAATTTCCCAGTGTGAAAGATTAGAAAAAGTAACAACACTATATTCCTTCAGTCTGATTTTTAATGCACCTTTATAATATCAGTGTTTATAGAGAAATAACATAAACCTCTGCAAAGTCTATTCTTCCTAATAACCACATTTCTCCACTATTATTGAAAAAATACTGAATTGATTTTAAAAAGTACTGTATTTTGTCCCTTCCCATGAAAACCATCACTTACACCTGTCACACCTAGGGATTCCATAAGATATAAATGCAGCAAAGAAAGAAAGATCAAAACCAGCACCTAAATAAAATGCACTTAATAGTTGGAAAAGTAGTTATGGGTGCTGACCTACTATCTGAGCAGAGAGTGGTATTTGCTTAGTGTAGCTGACAAGCACAGTGTGTCTGTGTTACATTGTTCTCTAGTTATTGTCCAGACAAAGTATAATCATTTGCAAGTTTAGAATGAAATTCTCCTGTATTCTACAATGATGGGTAACCCAGTATATAGATAATATGATGGTGTGGTCTAATAGATACTATGGCTCTAATCACAGTGCTTTTCAGGCATAGATGTCAATATGTAGCCCTGAAATTGGTAAAATCGTGGTAGGTTCTATTCCTAGATTGAAGCAGAAACCCAAATTGGAAACATGTATGGGAAATCAGAAGCAAGGACAAAAGCTTTGTTAAAGCAGTAAGTCTTATGTACTAAATATTCAAAATATAAATCCCTTTAAAAATTCAAGCACTAGCAAAGCTAGGCAAGGCGTTACACATCTGTAATCCTGTAATCCCAACACTCTGGGAAGGCTAAATCAGAACCGCAAAATGTAATCCAGCCTGGACAACTTCACGAGACCTTGTCTTAAAAAACAAACAAAACAAAACAAACCAAAAACCCCCACAAAAATTGGCAATTTTTTGTTTGTTTGCTTTAATTTTAAGTTTGTGTCTCCCTAGTTGTTGAATGGTTTGTGCTGGGCTCAAACTTGAGATCCTCCTACTTCAGGCTCCTAGAGTGCTGGGATTACAGATGTGTGCCACAATGTCTAGCTGGGATGTTAAACATTTTTAATTAATTCAGAACTTGAGGCAGCCAGTAGCTCAACTAAAGACAATCACAAAAGAGGATTTTCAAATTTGCTTCAGAAAGTGACAAGAACAGTAGGATAAATGTGTTAAAAATTAAGGGGAATATTTTAAGAATTAATGGAAATTTTTTTACTGAAATAATTTTTTTTCTAATTTAATATTAATCCTATTGTTTTATCACACTACATATTTTATTGTTGGTTTAGATAGAAACAATATAAGTGTTACATTTGAGCCTTTAACAAGCTTGTGGACTTAATGGATCAAAAGTAAAGGTAAGAAATAGTAAACCCGACCCCCAAAGCCATATGATGAAACTCATGGTCTTGGTGAGATTTATCAGAATAACGAGTTTGTGAAATTAGTAAAAATAGTGCAGTCAATTTCCAGAAGAGAATTTTAAACAGAATCTAGCAGGTGGAATAGGCTGCGATTGGCCCCTTGACAATTTAGCTTTTATTTCACACTTAGACCTAGACAAAATTAGTTGACTTTCCTGAACCTGACAGCTGTTTGTTTGCCTATATATCTCTAATATAAATAAATTACATATATTGAATATATATCTATAGATATTTACAGATATATCTGTAGATAGTCAGACCTTATCTCACTATCTTCTACTAAGTATGGCTTCTATTTTGTCTTTTTCAGTGGTACCACCTCAAGTCAGAAATCTGATGTCAAACTCCATAATCTTTTGAATGTATTCCTAGAGAATACCTAGTAGATAACCACTTTTACTTTCTTCTTTCACCTTCTTTTACATTGTTTTGTATCATTATAGTATTGTATTTAGCAGAGTTAAGTATAGTGGTTCAGACTACAGATTTAGCAGCCAAAGTGGCTCAATGTATATCCTAGGCCCTTGTATTAACCTACCTACCTCAGTTTGTTAATCTGTAAAATGGAAATGACAATAATAATGAAGACCTCTGTAGGTTTTTTTGTATTGAATAAATTAGTTATTTTGACACATTCAAAATAGTGACTAGTAAGACCGAAAAATATTATGTTTTTACTAATTAGTTCTTACTAAATAATCCTATCATTTGGACCTCTTTAATAGTCTTCTCTCTCATTTCTCCAAATTTTCTATTTCATCAACCTCTATTATTAGTATATTTCTATCATTAAAAATCCTAGAATTTGCAAATATCACTTCATGGTCTGATTTTTTCATTTTCTTCAAAAACTTCTACATACAGGAATAGAAAACATATTGGTTCCTGTGTCTTTCTTTTCTTGCACAGAATTGCTTTCTGCGTTCCTCAAAATTCATTTTTTATCCCTAGAAACATCCCAAATAAAATGAACTTCTCATGCCTCCAATATATTTTATACATCATCTTCTCTCTAAAAACTGTAATCCTTTCTATTCTATCTCCCTGCTTTCCTTCTTTCTTTTTTTTTTTTTCATTTTTTTCTCCTGTTTTTTTTCTTTCCACTAATTTTTCTGCTTGTTTGGCAAATAATTCATTCCCAATAAAACCAAAATCTGTTGCTTAGCATGTATCCATTGTTCCTATAGATCTTTTGACTTGCCTTATAGCCATCATCTTTCTGAATTAAATGATTTTGTTGACATATCTGTGTTTGGAGTAGACTCTTAATACTATTATCTTTTTCTATCCTCAGCAACTGGCACAATATCTGACACACAACAGCCATTAAATATCTGTTGACTACCTCAACTATTCTACTCAGTATTTCTCAATTTGTGGATGAGGATACTGACAACCATCTAGGAGACAGCTACATTATGGAAGATCTGGGCCTATTACTGTAATTCCTGGATGTAGAATCTCATGAGTTACTTTTAGTTGCTATTAAGAGCTCAGAAATAATAGAACAAATTCTTTAATCATGTAAAGCCATTCTTGACATTTATACTTTTTTTAATTTATACTTTATTTTAATGCCTGAACTAGTTTGGAGTGAAGTCTTAAGGCTGAGATTTAAACCCATATATGTGTATGTGTGTGTTGAGGGTATCCATTATGAAAATTTAAAAGAAAGTAGCACATTGTAACCAGTGGTTTAGTAATTAAAATACATCAAATAGGAATGTTTTTATTACCTAAATTGTTAAGAACCACATCAATTTTATCAAATATTTCTTCAGCAATGTTTGGGAGCTAGCTTCTTTTGCTGTCTTTAATTCTAATTTCATAGATCGCAGACAAAATTAACTTAGAACATCTGAGCTGAAGTGTGCATATTCTCACCACATGAGAAATGTTCTCAAATGTGGGAAACAATTTGAAATTACCTTTATATTTTTTATCTGGAAATCCCCTAGAAGTAGTAAAACACATTGGCCCTGTCCTATATTGCCAGAATTTAATAGTTACTTCAGTAGCGTGAACACTTAGAATGTTTTCTGTTCACTAGCATCTATGTTAAGTGCTTTAAAACTAATAACTTATTAACATCTTCTAAACTTTTCAGAACTCCAGCAGTCCTCACCACAAAATCATAACATATATTATTCTGTCGACCATATGTTCACTTACCTCTAAATAATATTTTTTGCTGCTATTAAAATGGATGCAAGGGAAAGATAAATGCCTTAAATGAAAATACTTAAATAAGTGGCTTCACATAAATAAAACAAAATATAATAAATCTTTAATTTATAAAATTAATCCCATAAAAGGAAAGATCCCCCATAGAAAGTGGATAGTAAATAGCATAAATGTTTAATACTTTTTACAGATTGGATTTGGAGCAATTTTTTAAAAATTTCCATAGATATTCAGATACTAAATATTGCCCTACATCATCAGAGAGGCAATAGCTTTGCAGCAGGAATGAAGGTCATATGGAAGATAAATCAGACTTTTGCAAGAATAAGAAATCTAAATTGATAACTAACACTTGTGTATCTATGGATATCATTTTCTAAAGTAATTTCATTCTGGGATTTTCATGACATAAACTCAGATAATCAGAAAGGAAAATACTTTGCCATTTTTTGAATCTCTGTACACTTAGTCAAAAGCCCTTATAAACACTTTTCTTAAAGGAAATAGTGAATATATTTTTAAAATACTCATTTTAAAAACTGACATTGGTAACAAATTTGAATTAAAGATTGTCATTTATTTTCATTTAAAAGATGTGAAACCTCTGAGAAAGGATGTAACACCATGTGGCAAAAATGCTAGAAAATGTAAGTTTTACTAAGTGATAAATTATCCCTTTGGGAGTTTTCTCTTTCCAGATTGATTAGGACTGAATTCTTTATGTGAAATAGGTAGAACTCATAAACTGTATATATACCCTATTTTTCTGACATTTGGGATCCTACATAAAGTCATATGATATATAACCACTCAGGGAAAAGAAATTAAATTCTTTCCTTTGTAACTCAGTAGAAACTGGGAAATTTATGGGTCTCAAGTATTTAGAGGAGAAATCTGAATGAGATGCTATTTCGATTGCAAGTGACAAGATATCCATTTGTTTTTCTCTCTCTAGTCTTATTCTTGTCTAGTTTCTATCCTCTTCTCACCCTTATAAGAAAATCCTCTAAACCATGACCTCATATTACTTTGTTACTTAAATACCTTTCCTTTACCATATTTTTAAAAATTTGGTGTAGCAAGGGTCATATGAAGAAACTCTTATTAGAAAATTCTTTCTGAATTTTCTGTACACACTCTTAAAATTAGATTTCTTTCAAGTCAAGTGAAAGTCTAGATTAAAGTCTGTTACTCAAGAAATAAAACAATAACAGCCTTGTTTTCATTAAATTTATATTCTAGTACAAAGAAAACAACTTTAGTAATAGTAGATCAGTAATAAATAAAATACCTTGTAAGTTAAAGTGTGTTAAACGCTACAGAATGATGATCTTACTTGGAGGCTTTGTATTTAATAGCATAGTCAGTGAAGCCCTTAATGTGAAAGGAATATCTAAGTAAAGACTAGAAACAGGTGAGAAACAAACCAAGCTTATGTGTTGTGTGTATGTGTGTGTGTGTGTGTGTGTGTGTGTGTGTGTGTGTGTGATAAGGAGGTATCAAGGCAGCAGGAAAAGCAAAATGAGAGACCTGGGGCAGAAATACGGCTGCAGTATTTGGAACAGTGTAGCTGGAATGGAGTAAAGAAATGAAGGGTAAAAGATGAGGACAAGAAGGTTTAGGGTCAGCTTATGTAGGGGGCCTGAAAGGGCTTCAACTTTTATTCAAGCAATATGAGAAGGCTTCAGAATAATGAGTACAGAGAGTAATGTGATATCAGTTTCATTTTAGTAAGATTATTCTGGTTACTGTATTAAGAATACGTGAAGGGGCACCTGTGATCAGTGAGAAAAATGCTGAAATATATCAGATGAGTAGGATCAGGGTGAGAACAGTAGATACAGTAACTTTTGAATTTTGGATATACTTTGAAAATGAAAACCGTAAGATGGATGGATAAATTATGTGTGGTATATGAAAGAAAAATTGCAGTGTTTTTGGAATAACAAAGAGATGATTACAGTAAGCTTTTTATTTGATGGAAAGGGTAAAGGGTTAGAGGCAGTAATGAATCGAGGGGCTGAGGCGATCAGAAGTCCAGTCTGTACATGTGCTAATCAGACAGATGCTTGTTAGAAATCTAAGGGGAGTTCGTGAATGTGCAGTTGGATGAATGATTCTAGGGTTCAGAAGAGTGGAACAGGTTGAGGAGAAAAAGGAAACCCTGGGAGGTGCTGGATATGTCTGTTACTTTGATTGTGATGATGGTACTGAGGATATATGCACATATCCAAACTCATCAGATTGCACAATCCATGTATGTGCAGTTCTTTGTCTATCAATTGCACCTCAACAGAGCTTTTATGTTTCATAACTGTTGACTGTTGCACCCAGTGAGAGAGAACCAACCAGAGACCGATATTAAATCCACACAGGAATTGATTACCGGCCGGGACCTGAGCCGAGCATCGGACTCGAGCCTCGACTGGGGGTTGACAAACATGTTTTATACACCTTTGAGGCCAACAGTTTCTAGGCCCCCCTATGGGATAGAACTAGTAAAGCAAGCAAAAGGTACAGAAGCAGAACGTCCTGCTGTTAAAACATTTGTAAAACAATAGTTGATTGTTATTTCTAAAGAGACTTTCTAGGGGGAGGAGGTTTTTAAGCTTCCTCCTTCTGAGTTCATCTAAAGGGCAGGCAGGTGGGTCAAGCAACAATATGGAGTCTGTCTTGCTAACTAGGGTCCTTCATTGACAATTTTTTATATAAAGTCTTTCTTCATTTTTATCAGGCCATAGAAATACCAGGGTATTCCAGGAACTGTTTGATTGTTTTTATAACACTCCTTTTTAAATTTTCTTCATTTTCTGATCCTATGAATTTTAACTGAGGAAATAGAACCAAGTCTGTTTTAGACAAGGCCAGGACGTCATGTGCACAACAATATCAGGAAAATCATTCTGTCAGTTCTTCCAAGCACACATTTAAAAAAGACAACACCTATTACTGAAAAGAGTGATGCCTGACAACTTTTTTTCAAGCAATGACATTTTTTTTCTTATGTTCACAAGTATAGGAAAAAAGAGGGAAACAAGCTAAGTAGGCCTCCTCTTGGCCCTTGTTTTTAGTAGAAATTTCATAACTTTCCAAGATCATTTGATTTTTTCCAAAAGCAGAGCAGTTTAACTAGGTATATGGTAGCACACTGTTACCATTAGTTTGTTGATCTCCAGCAAGATAAATGTATTTCAGACTCTGTTGTCACAGTTTACACTGTTGCTGACCTGCTTTTAAAATAAATCATCTTCTGTCTCCATTTTCTTAATAAATTGTAATAGTTTTATGCACATGCACATAACTTGTTCCCACCTACTGTATACTGACTCACATATTACAAAGATTCTGGTTTCTTTCTATTGCCAAGGAAATGATCATGATTCCAATGGAAACATGAATTGCTTTACAAGTGTATCTTAGCCAAGGTGGTCTTTTGGGAAGGAGTAAAGAGAAATTTAACTTTGGGGAATGTTAAAATATTTATTAGAAAAAACAATTCTTGATAAAAAATGAAAATCTATTCCAAAATAATGGGTAAAGATTTTTTTTTTATAAAATGGAGTACTACTCAGCCATAAAGAATGAGAAACTAGAGACATTTATAGCTAAGTGGATGCATATTGAGGACATATTCTTAAGTGAAATAAATAGGATACACATGTGTAAATACCAAATAGTTTCTCTGGTGTGAGAAACTGAAAGTGTAAATAATGATTAAAATGAATAATTGGTAATGGGAAATAGGAAGAAAAGGTCCAAAGGGGTAGGGGAAGTGGGAGGGGTAGGAGAAAAGAAAGAAGGGAAATGAAAAATTATGAGAAAAGGAAAAAATGGAAACAAAGTCTCTGTAAATAGGGAAGGGTGGAGGGGGTGAAGGGAGGACAGGAAATAGGAAAAAAATAAGAAAAAAGGTACATCATGTACAGGTACAAGTACCCAATGATAAATGTAAATGTACTGTATACCTAAAATGTACCAATAAAAGAATCTGAGGGGAAAAAAATAATGATGAGTAAAGGGAAGCTCGTGTTTTGAACAGGCATGCTAAGGCTTGTGAATGTGTCAGGCAAAGGGAAAACAGAACTTGAGAGTAGACAAGAGGCTTTTACTTTCCTCTGTGGTTCTGGAGTTTGAATCCAGGATCATATACACACTCAGCAAATGTGCTATTACTGAGCTACAGCTCAAGCCCTTTTATTTGGAAATAGGGTCTCGCTAAGGTGTAGCCTCCCTGGTAGCACAGACTATGGGAGTGTGCCACTGTTCCTTACAACAAGATACTTTTTAAGAAAAGTTAGAGAACAGATATTTAGAGGTAAACTGAATATGTGTTTATAGCAACCAAGGTAGCTACTATTTACATACATACATTTTATACTTTGCACAAATATTATATAATTTACTTTATTTAAGCTTCTAATTGTGAATTATATTTTTATAGTGAGAAGAGTAGTGAAATCTAGAGTGTACAATTAAGTAGGCCAAGTTACTACAGCCATCAAGAAACACAGCAGGAACTATTGTACAATTCTGACATAGTATGAACAATTTTATTACCTCTGGTCTTTCCTCTGAATTGTTTTCATAAGCATATCATATTATGGTATATCTCTAAAAGGTTCCATATCTATATAATTGCTTCTATCTAGTTTTTCCCACACACAAAAATTTCAAAATGAAAAAAGTAAATTACTAACACTAAGCAAAAATATGTGATGAAAGGTTAACTTGATGGTTTATATTACTTAGTAAATTCTTGAAATTATTTCCAGAATCTTTGTTTTTTTTATTGAAACAAAATCAGCCAATGAAAGGTTGAGATGTGGTTCTCTTAAGTATAACTCATATAGTATTTAAATAATTTACTTTAAATGCCCCATTAAATCATTCTTTGAAAGACTTTGGAAACCAGATTCCAATTCAAATATTTACTTCAAAATTCAGGAAATTCTGTTCTTGAGCTATTTCTAAGACATTCCCAAGGCCATTTTATCTTTTTTGTTTTAGGTAATATTTCTTAGGAAACAAAATAAAAAGTAAAGTAAAGCTAAGCATATTTAGGCATCCATTGATTCTAAGAAAGAAATATGTCTTTAGAAACTTAAAACTAATCAGAAGTTATCCTCTTTACTTTTAAAATACCTGTGATAATCAATGTACTGCTTTCAAACCCAAGATAAATGTGTGGTAATATAATTTTAAGTGAATGATCCTTGCCATGGAGTTGATGAAAAGATACTGTACATACCTAGATTGGATAGCATTTAATGAACTAACCAATTGCGCAAATTCTTCAAAGGTGAAGGAGTTACACAAGCTCATTTCATAAATTTTGAATGTAAAGGTAAAAAGAAAAGGTTGAAATGCTGATTTAATGAAGTTTTCTGCTTAATGAATAACCATGACTAGCCACAGCATGGGGGAGGCTTCTGTTAATGAGGCAGACTTTCCTTGATGCAAGTGAGCAACTAATAATGTCTACCTTTAGGGCAGATGAATCTATTTTTTTCAGTCCTGGTGAAAAACAAAGAGGAGGGATAGAACAGGGAATTTAATGTAATTACCATAATTGCCTCTCTTGAAGAAAAATCCAGAATCCAGAATTTCTGCTTTGGCTTCATAGCTATGCTTTTCTTTCTTTTTTGTTTTTTCTTATTTTTCTTTTAGATGAAGCATGAAGCCAGGAGTATTATAAAGTAAAATTAGCTTCCTCCCCACCATCCCTTCTTTTTAGGTTATCTTAGTTGAGTTAATCAGCTGAGTGAGTCCTGTAACTAAATCTCATTAATGCTAATTATTTCAATTTATGAAAACAATGTGCTTGTTTATGTAGAATTCTCTTTTTAAGTGTGAACTAAACTGAACATAACAAGGTTATAAAATTAAATTCCATTTTTGCTCAAATTCATAAAACAAAACAAAAAACTCAATAAAACAAAAGTATATAGCAAAGGGTTGGTTCAAAGGATAAGGGCCGGGAAAATATTTGGAAGAGATACACACTCTAAAACATAAAGCACTGTGGGTCAGTAGAAATGAATGGGTTCTAAAGTAAAGAGCCCTAGGTTTAAACTGCATTTTCTTGTTTAATATGTAAGTAATGTTAGTCAAATTTCTTCAGTATCTGGATTTTCCACTTATACAACAGAGAAAATACCACTAAAGAGAATTATTAGATAATATCTCTAAAGATTTTTTTTCCTTTCCAAATTATTTCATACTTTTACTTCATCATGTGTATCTGGCAATTTTCATTTTGTATCCTTGAGAAGAAAATGCAACCCACATATGTAAAATTGAGGTTCTCTTCACTAATTTTTGTTGATCTCTGTCACAGCCTGCCTTGCTATTCAAAGTAGTTATAAGCATAAGAGGAAATTAACCCAGCTGTCAAGCCATTTTGAATTCCTATGAGCTGCTTTGAGCTGAAGTAACAAAAGAAGTTGAGGTTAACCTAAATCCTGGTATCCTCTCTGTGTAATTACAATTTCAGCCTTAATGATATTCCAGCAGTTAATTTGTAATGATAACAAATAGAAACTGGAGAGTCTCAGAGATCTACTTAATCCTTATTTCTCATAAGTAGGACCAGATGACGACCCCTTACTTAGCAGATTTCAATCTAATACGGGAGTGTGCCATGTTGGTTTTATTTGATTATTTTCTTTTACTAAAGTTTTGATTAAAAATAAATGAAATTTTAATAGAGGTATGGAGTCTCAGCTGCTACAGTCAAAATCTAATACAGTTCAAATTATTGAGTACTAAAATTTAAAATATTTTGAATATTAAAGGACCAAAAAGCAAGTTTGATAAAATTAGCAGTATATGCTATCTATTTCTCTATTTCTTAAATTTTGATAATCTCAAAACAAACTTAGATTCCATGCTTGGCTGACCAAAGAAGTTGGCCTCCTTTCTAAGTTATTACACTTAAAAGGTGATTATCATGTCAGTCTTAGGACATCCATTGACAAGAGCCATGACATCTATTAGCTCATATTTGGAAAATTAAACTCCAGTAATGATTACGTCGAATTGTAACCTTGGCAACACTGATATGATTTGTAGTTCATGACAAGGAATCTTTGAAATTGTACCATGTGCTACATGGTTATGTTAGATCACAAGCTTGGATGTAACAATTATTCCCCACTGTTGATTTCAGAATGCTACACAATGAGTCACTAAGGTGCAAGTCACATGCTTGGTTACAAAAACATCTCAATTTTAGTTTCTTCTCCAGATCTCTCTAGGATTCTATGCGGAATGCTTACATATTTTGCAAGTTCATTCTGGTAAGTTGCTACTTGAATTAACTAGTAAGGCTTTGACCATTGTCTTATTTTTTTCCTGTGAGTTTTCTTTTGCTCACCATAAACTTTAGAAAAGTTCTGTCTGTTGTATTGCTTTATGAATTGCAAGATGTGGGGGCTGTTCTATATTTTCCTTAGACTTCTTTCTGATATTGGGCTTAGCTTTCTATTTCTAACTGAATTTACTTGAAAACTTGGCAAACTGAAGGGAATTGAAATGGGAAACTTTAAACTGGGATAATTCATCCAGTCCAATGTCCTTCATATGGATTTGTTCCTGGGATATTTTTCTCATTACAGCTGGTTTCTAAGTATGTTTCAGGAACCAGTCTATAAGCTTATTTGTCCAATGGACTAAGCCTCATCTTTTCTCCCTATAGTTCAAGACTTAACTTCTAGGTAGTAGTGGCAATGGAGGTACTTAAAAAAATTGTAATATGTTGAAAAGCATCTTTACACTCTACCCATGATGATGACAAATTTCATTGCTTTGCAGTTTGACTTTTCATTACGTCAAAGATCTATTCCAGAATATAGTTCTGCTTTATCACTGTTTACTAAAGTAATTTTACACATGTAAAAGGAAGATTGCAGCCATGGGGAAATAGAAAAATGTTGGACAAAATTAATAAGCAATCATCAAGACTTCATAAAGAGATAACTGTGGTCTAGAATCTCTTACTCAGCCTCTCACTTTCTGAAAACTTTTTCCACATCATTTGTATCCATAATGTCTGTTCAGCATTTTGATGCGCTTGTCTTTCCTTATCCTTATAGTCAATGTAGCACCAAGTAAACCTTTGAATATTTATTATCTAGACAAAGTAGATAGCTTTGAGAAAAATTATATTTAAATAATTTATAGAATCAGTTTCATTCTCCATAAATTAGAAATTAAAATGGTTGCAATTTCAAATTCATTGGTTGATTGTTTATCCCAATGTCTTTAAACCCATGTGTGTAATGCTGTGTAGTTCTCTGGGTTTGACTTGAGGATCCCTGTGTTAGATGAGTGTTACCATTGTTTCAACTTTTACTTTCCCTCTCCATCCCACCTTACTATCCATATAAACCACTGCCAATACTACTATCTTCTATGAAACTGGCAGATTAAGGATCTATAGAATGACTATAGATCTACTGATCTATAGAATTTAGTGTATAATTCATTTAAAGACATCTCTATTCATCTGAATGATAATGCTAATATCATACCTCTTTTAAAAAGTAAAGTAATAATAATGATAGAAATAATGTCAAATCAGACATAAAAAGCACTGCCAACTATATTTAGTCAACAGGTTCCAGTGCAAAATAAATGTAGTTATTGTTGATATTTCTAATTTAAAACTGTAACGTCCTTTTAGCTTTTGTTTATAAATTTGAAAACAAAAGTGACAAAGGTGAATGTGCATAAATGGTATATTTTCATATAAATATGTAGCAAATGAAGTACATAAATACATAAAATGCAAAATATAAATTTCACTAAAAGCCTATCTGATGGACTGCTTATCATGTATATCATAATTCACATTGATAAGTATTCTGTTTATGGTTGTTTAATGACCATGTTGATTACATTTGGAATAATGAGTTGTGTATGTTAGTAGTAATTGAACTTGCTTATTTAAACCCTATCATTAGTAATTTCAGTTACCCAATAATGGAAAGTAAAGATTGCATAATTAAATAGATTTTATCAAGCATTCTTTGGGGAAAAATACTCATTCATTTTGATGTGAAACGGTTTTCATGCCAGCTGTAAGCTAACAAGTTCATTTTAAATTAAAAGACAATTATAATTTTAAAAAAATGCCTTTTAAGCAGATATGCCTATTCTAATTTGGAGCCAGCACTACAGGTATTATTTAAGAGGGTTTATATTTCTTTCTTCTAGGACTTCATGTTTTTAAGTGCTTTTAAATTGCTTTAAAGCTATTTATCACAATGATCATATATGGTGAGTTAAAATAATGTTTTCCATTTCACAGATGAATGTATAAGATGATAAAGGCAATCTTTTCAAATAATGAATGCATAAAAGTAGTTAATGCTAATATATGCATAATAGCTCTTTCCACAGAATGGTTAGCACAGTATTACATACACAGAAGGCAATCCCAAACTATCTTTATGGTGAATGAAATTTTCAAATAATGAATTGAGCTCCAAATGGGTATCTAATTGAAGGCTAATCTACTGACCTTTTAGTGACTAATACAGGTCCCTGGACATACTTTGGATTTAGGCTAGGCAAAATAAATCTATATCTTCACCTGTCACAGTGGTTCTTGCATGATTGTACCAAAGACCACACACAGTTCTGTAGGATTAAATATTTTCTCGCCCTTAGTTTCTGCATCTATAAGGTATAATAAATTAAAAGTCCTGTCTTTCAGAGTTGTGAGAATTAGATAAAATTAAGAGAATATAGGTACCTAGAGCAAGGTCTGGGGCACCCAGAGTACACAACAAAAATTATAGGTAGTATTCCTCTTCGATGATAATCAGTGATTTACAGGGAGGTATAAATTTACTTATTCAACATTTTAAAATCAGTATACACTGGTTAAGATTCTACAGGGTTGTACAAATTCTTGATATTTAGTACATACTAAACACATTTTAGGAACATATTTTTAGCCTGCATTTTTTTCTCTCCATATTCACATTGTAAGATTTATTTGGTACTATTATTAAAAAATTTACCAGTATTTTGTTTTCTGATCTATAAATCCAATGAATTTATTTTCATAAACAGTCTATGCAAAGTATTGTGTTTATTATTTGGGGAAATGTTTTACCCAGATATGAATTCTGATATCAAGAAATATTAACCTATTATCTGACAGAAGCATTAAATAGATAACTATGATAACAGAATTTTATATGTAGGAAATTGAGTAATACAAAGTGTAGTGAAAATATTTGGTGAATGCAGTGAATGTTTAAATTTAAAAATTTTATGAAAAGACACATTGCCAGTAATCCCCTCTCAAAATACTCCCTCTCGCTTCACACTTCTCCCATCATTCTTGCCACTTTCTGAAGCAATTTTGCAGGTTCTGCTTTGAGAGTGTCTATGAGATTTGATACAAAGCATAATGAATGCTGCTGCCAAATGCTAGCCAACAGGAAGGCACATATAAAAATATTAGCCTGTGTATTGTCTACCTTATTTACTGGCACCGTGTGACCTGTAGCTCTTTCCCAAAGTCAAAATCACCATGAAAGGTAAACTTCTGAGTCAAATGAGGACACTGAGGCAGTCAGAACAGGGCAACTGAAGACACTCATGAGAAAAGACTTGCAGAACTGCTTAGAAAAGTGGCAAGAATGATGGGATAAGTGGCTTGGATGTGTGAGGAGTGCTTTGAGAGGCAATAATTGCAATGTATCTTTTAATGTAATAAATTTTAAAAATTAAACATTCATCATATTTTTTTATCACATCTCTTAAATCTTATAGAATCTCAGAAAAGGTGTTAGGAAATTTGTCAAGGTGAGGATAGTTCTAAAACATGAGCAGAATTTCCAGGTTTGTCTAACAACATTTTGCAAACTTAGGAAGCCCTCATCCCTATTTTTAAAAATACTTTGTAGATGCTTTTGATGATTAGCCAAGATTTGAAATAACTGCTAGCCAAATTCTTGACTTCTGTCTTTGGCCAGAGAGTTCCTCAGTGCTAGATGGGATGGGAGAGAGATCTTACAAAGGAAAAAAGTAGAAATAGAAATTTTAAAAAAATGTATTTGTGTACTTGCTTAATGAGTTCAGTTTAGCTTTGGAAATGATTTGTCAAACATACAATATTACCATAAATACATTATTAGTCTGGGTTCTCCGAATAATCAGATTTTTTAAATTTATGCAGTTATGGACACTAAGTTTCAAAATTTTTAGTTAGCAAGCTAGAGTTCGAAGATAGAGGATGGTATATTTCCATCCTAAGTCTGAGACCAAAGGCAGGAAATGACTGAGGTAGTAGCTCAAATACAGACAGAGAGAGCGAATTCTTGTGCTAATCCTTTTTATTCTATGCAGGCCTTCATGAGATTGGATATGGAGGATTGGGGTGGAAAGTCTGCTTTACTCAGTCTACTGATTCACATGTGAATTCTATCCAGAAACACCCAGAATAATGATTAAACAAATACCTGGGCATCTCCAGTCAAAATGATGCACAAAATTAATCATCATATTTCTCAACATTCTATTCAGTGTTTATTTCTGTTCAGTATTTATTATGTATGCACTATTTATAATTATATGACTATATGAGAGTAAAATTCAGGAAATAATAATAAAATGAACACCATTTGGGTCCTGCATCGGTTTGGAAGAGTTGCCATAACACTGCACCACAAACTGTGGCTTATATAATAGAAATTTCTTATCTTACAGTTTCAGAGGCTAGCCATCTCAGATCTCAGTGTTGGCAGGGTTGGTTCTTTGCTTAAGCTGTGAGGGAAGAATGTTTTCCAGGCCTTTCTCTTTAGCTTATAAATGGTCGTGTTCTCGTCATCTTCACTTTTTTTTTTCACTCTATGTGTGTGTCACTTTTGTACAAATTTTCATCTTTTATAAGGAAGTCAGTCTTTTGGTATTAGGATCCATCCTAATAACTCACTTTGACTTTACTGCCTCTATAAAGACTCTATCTCCAAGATCTTATTCTGAGGTACTGGCACTTAGAATTTCAATGAAATGTCAGGAGATACAATTCAACTCCTAATACCTACTTGCCAGTTTTTTATTGTTTTTATTCTACTCTTTCTTCTCCAGAGTTAACTACTGTCTTGAATTTAGTGATGACCATTCTGTTTTTCCTTATCACATTAATGAATATGTACATATGTTTCCCCAGATTAAAATATTGTTTAAATTGGAAAGATAATTTGTCTTTTCTACACTGAACCATTATACTTTGATGAATTTTAATGTCAATATCATGGTTCCTAAAATTGGACTCTTTTGATGTGGAGGCTGTAAAAATGTTATATCGTTATTTATCTATTTTATATTTGATTAATTTGGGGGCCTGAATTAAGTCTTTTTTTAATTTTTATTTTTGTGTATCCTTTTATTGGTACATTTTAGGTGTGCAATATAATGACTTTCATCATTGGAGATATGCACCTTTACATCCTCTCTTGGTTCTTATTTTTTCCCCCTTCCCCTGCCCTCCCTTCAACCCCTCCGTTCCTCCCTATTTACAAAGACTTTGTTTCCATTTTTTCATTTTCTCATATTAATTCCATTCTCTTCTTTTTTTCCCCTACCCCTCCCACTTCCCCTTCCCCTTTGCCCCTTTCGAATTAAGCCTTATTAAAATATGCCAAATAAAATTTAAAAACACACAAAAATTTGAAGGAGTTTCTTGACAAGAAATACTACAGAATATGTACTCAATTTCTGATTCAGCAAATCCATTTAATTTATGTTATTTTGTGTTTAATCAGGGTCGCAAAACTAGAAGTATTATGGAATATGAAGTTTATTATAGGAGTTTATCTTAAATATTATGGGAAATGCTAGAGAAATTAATAAAAAGAAAAGATCAGAGAAAAATTACTCATCATATGGCTGAAAAAGTTGAAAATTGAGAGAAGCCAGGCATGTTCATCTTTTGTAGTAGAATTGCAAAGGGGTTTTAGTGTAGAAGTCTATGGAGCTATTAAAAATAGGGAAGAAACCAAAATGTTTTACTCATTGTGTTATAATTTACACTTCTGACACCAGAAGTGTCAGAAATGTGTAGCATTTCTTTCCCCAAACACCAAGTGATTGAATTTCCAGTGGACACAAGCTGAATGTCCTACAATTTAGCACAATTTTCACACTATCTACCTGGAGATAGCATCAGGCCTCACAGGTTAAGAGCTCAGTTCCACAAGACTGTCACCATTTCAGACAGCAACTTCAATCTCCAGATTGTTTTACCTCTGTTTCTTTTCAACCTGCTCTAAGTTGGGATTCTTATGATCTCCTGTCCTGGTTTTGTTGCCAGTCAACCTGGGGTTCTTTTACTTCATTCAAACAGAAACTATGAGTCAGCAAACTGCAGCTACGTTAGTACTCCTGATGTCACTAGATGACACCAGATAATGCTAGATGTCAACAGCTGGTACACCTAGCTGCTGGTCACTGCCACTGCTGGCTGGTGCTGGCTGGTGCTGGCTTGTGCAGGACACTGTAGGTCAACCCTGCAGGGTTCTGGCTTCTGCTGTTAATCTTCCTTGGCTGCTGGTCTCCGGAGCTCTTCAGTACTAACAGCTCTAGTGTTTATGCTCTGTCCCCATTACTCAGGATAAGAATCCTGAGTAGACTTACTGGACCAATAAATCATGAACAGGTTTAGAGAACCTCCCAAACAAGTCATTATTTTAAAAAGATTTATGATACAGCACAGCAGGATCGGTACACTGGAGGAAGCCCTTCTAGACTAACACAAAAAGTGTCTGGGGAGTGCTATTTATATAGTAGCTACAGGCCTGTGACTGGTCCAAGTACAGACCCCTGATTGGTGCAGGACTCAAGGACAGTCTCAGCTATCATGGCAGCAATCCAATGAGGGCACAGGGCTGAAACCAAGGAATCTTCTAGCAGGCTAGTTGTGGGAATTGAGGATATTTACAAGGGACCCAGATCTTTCCATCCCTTATCTTAACCATGCTAGGGTGCCCCTCCCCCTTCTATAAAAGGAAAAAACAGTTTCTAACATGGCAGAAGGAAGAGAGGGACACAGCACTGACAGTAGAGCTGTATTAGTGCTGGAGCAGACTGGAGAAGAATGGAGGCTAAATATCCAGGGGGACATGGAAGCAAGTTATCACATTCCATTGTGGGGTAGCAAAGGGAAGTGAGAAGGGTGGGGCATAAAAGCTACTAGCCAAGCTATTCTATCCTTCAACTGGTGTGGGGTAAAAATGGAAAGTCAAGAACTTCTCTTTCATTTTGATTAATTTGTTAGAGTGATGTAAAGAACTTGCTCTACTTACATTTTCAAGTTTATTTTAAAGGGCATTTAAAGAAGTCAGAAGGAAGAGACACACAGGGCAACCTACTAGGGACCCTGAGCTTCCATGCTTTCTCTAGGTGCACAACAATCCAAGAACTCCACAGTTCACCATACTCAAACTCAAAACCACTTCTCTTTGAATGTAGGCTTCATTATGTAGGCATAGTTGACAGACTCATTAGCCATTGGTGATCAACTAAGTCTTCAGCCCTTCCTTTCTCTCCAGAGTTTGAGAGGATAGAACTAAAAGTTTCAACATTCTAAAATTTTCACCTCAGCAACTACCCTCCATCTGGAGGCTATTCAAGAGCTCCTAGTCACTATTTCTTTCATACAAAGGCATCCTTACTACCTTGGAGATTCCAAAAATTTCCAAAAAGAGGTGTGTTAGGAACCAAAGGCAGGAACCAAATATATTTTTTTTATATCAAAATGTCACAAGAAGTATGTTCAGTTTTCATAGATGCTGCCTCCTTGACTTTGAAGAAAAACATTGGGCAGGGCTAAGAGAGGAGAGCTGGACTGAATGAGAAGCAAAGAGGACAAACAAACCTACTGGCATCATTGAGTCTGCTCCTCATAGACCAAATGACATGCAAATGGTAAATCTAAACATAAAGCATACAAATTCAGAGATTCACATTTCCAGATGGCTGAAATCGAAATAGCACTATAAAAATGCTACATAATTTTAAATAGATTTGCAGAGTTGTACTAATATACATCCCATCAGCAGTATTATATGTATGTGATTATTTTGCTTAGTTTCTTACTAGTATTTTTTCAGGCTTTTCTACTGCATATCCAATTCCAAAGGTTTTAATTTTTATTTTCCAGCTTACTGGAAGATTGAAAATTTTAAAAATATGATGCTCTCATATTTCTTTTTCTTTTAAGTACCTGTTCATATCACTTTTGCATTTTTTGGATTTGGTGGATTCTTTTTTCTTTCAATTTATAGAAGTTATTTTTATTTTAAGAGATAATGTAAGTAACAAATATCATAACAGTCACATGTTGCATAACGAAGTTTTAGTCAATGGAAAATCATATATATGAGAGTGGTCCTTTAAGGATATAATGGAGTTGAAAAATCCCTGTTGCCTAATGATATTTTAGCTGTCAAAACATTAAGTGCAATATATTACTCATGTGTATGTCAAAATGTGTGGGAGTAAAAAAACCTGCTATACTCTCAATAGTATAAAAGTACAGTGTATATAATTATGTGTATTATATAATACTTCAGAATAAATGGTGATGTATCTGGTTTATATATTTATTATAGATTTTATTATTTTTGAATATTTTCTTCTGGCTTATTAAGAAAAAACTACTGTAAAATAATATACTATATTTTCCCAGCAGCAGCCTTGTACACCTTGTGTTTACCACACTTTCTGATTGCATCAAGATACCACGTAGAGTGGTGAAACTGTATCTCAGTTTGTGGACATGCTGTGATGTTTGGATGTCTATAAAAATTGCCTGATGATGCTTTTCTCAGAATGTAATCCCATCATTAGGTGATGCCTGTTTGTATTGTTGCCTTCTTAATACTAATGAAGTCACATATCTATCTTATTTTCTGATTTGTGCTTTGCGTCTTTTTTATTATTTTGATGCTAAAGTCATTTTGAGACTTATAGTCAGTTTTATCCATGAAATGTCAGTTGATTTTTCTTTATTAGAAGTGATTAGAACCAGAAAGTTTTCAAAATTTGGAGTTTCTGGAGCATTTAATTTAAAAAGATTTGAATTTTGAAGTATTTTGAATTTCAAAATTCTGAATTGAAGGTGCTCAACTTGCACCCTTAGAGATGAATATGTTTGGATTTTTCCCCCCAAAAGTAACAGGACAATCTTCAAAATTTCTCTCCCATTCTGTTTTCTCTATTTTTTTTTGTTTTTAACACTGAGATTTTAAATTTTTTATTACTATATATTTGCAATACATAATGTTTACATTCCTTGAATGCAGTTCCAACATGTATATAAAACATCTTAATTCCTTTTTCATCCTTTTCTCTCAGCCCTCCTCCATCTCTTGATCCCCTTCCCATTTAAGAAGATTTATCTCCCTTCTTCTTTTTACCTAAAATCTTTGATTTTGCTATTTTATTTATAAAGAACACAGTTGGAAAGGGTCTTTGTGAATTTTATTATATTTGTGTATTTTTTCCTTATTGCAAGTTAACTCGACACTAGCCTTGTTTTCTGGCCTCTCTGTTGTTTGAGTGTACTAAAGTTGGAGTATAGTAAGGATAATTAAGAAACAAGTTATCTCACTTGCCAGGTTTTATCCTGGTTTAGTATCAAGATTTCTGAAGTTTGTGGAGGTTCAATGCCGATCATGTTTTATTGGGGTCTTAGTGGCCTTGGACTGTCCTTTTGAAGGTGCAGGTGATGTTTTGTTTTCTTTTTTCTATCTGGTTGCTTACATTCTTCTCTCACTCCCTGGGCATCTAGCAGTCCATCTTCTCCATTGAGATTACATTGCCTTACATCTCTGCTTAGGCAGTATCTAAGAGTTTCCAACCAATTTGGCCATTACTCTCACCCATGAGAAATATTCATGCATTATTTTCTCCTACTGTTGGTGGAAAACATAGCTTTCTCCTATTGCCATTTTCTTTCTTCTTTCATGCCTCAGACTAATAGAACAGTGTTCTCAATTTTATATTTCTGAAGAGACTTTCTTGATTAACATCATTGCCACATCCCTCCACCCCTAAAAGCCAAGTAATTCACAGAAAACTCTTGGTATAATTTCTGAAAATCTCTTCATCCCAATTTCAGGGGAGAGGGGAATCTTTTGTGCCAAGGAGAAAGAAATTTATAATAATACTTACTAAAGTAATCTACTGCTCCAACCTCTTCAAACTCAACTTATTTGTATTCCTGATTAGGTATTAGAAAACAATTCTAAAACCAATTTAAGATAGGTTTCAAAGATAAATCTTGTAAATCCTCACTTTAGAATTTGGGAGTACATGTCACAGATTGGTTTCTTTATAGCATTTGGTATCTCTATTCAAATCTGAGATAGAAAAATACCCATATTAACTTTCTAGAATATATTAATTATAAAAAGCACCTGACTTGTAATGCACTTTCAGTGAATAGAATTCTTTAATTTTTGATGAAAATTTCATACAAAAAATATATTTAGGAGCTATGATATTCAAGACTACCAAGTCTTAATTTTTCAAGGATAATAAAAAATGTATCTACTGAAAACTACAACACTCTGAAAAAAGAGATATAAGAAAAAGGACATAAGAAAATGGAAAGATATCCCTTGCTTCTGGGTAGGAAGAACCAATATAGTGAAAAAGGCCATACTTCCAAAACTGTAACACAGATTCAATGCAATCCTGATTGAAATTCCAACAATATATTTCACAGAACTAGAGAAAACAATCCAAAAATTCATTTGGAACCATAAGAGACCTAGAATAGCAAAAGCAATACTAGGCAACAGACACATGGCAGGGAGTATCACAATCCCCAACTTGAAACTATACTACAAAGCTATTGTGATAAAAACAGCACGGTACTGGCAAAGAAACAGACCCGGGGATCAGTGGAATTAAAAATGCAGAAACATGGGCCGGGGATTTGGCTCAGTGGTTTTGCCACCTGCTGCGCAAACACAAGGACCTGAGTTTGATTCCCCGTACAAAAAAAAAAATGCAGAAACAACTCCAGACATACTCAGCCACCTCATCTTTGATAAAGGAGCCAACCATCTGCACTGGAAGAAAGATAGCCTCTTTAATAAATGGTGTTGGAAAAACTGGATTTCAACCTGCCAAAGATTAAAACTAGACCCATATCTATCACAACGCACTAAATTAAGATCGAGGTGGATTAAAGATCCAAATATTAAAACAGAAATACTAAACTTGCTGGAAGATAAATTAGATACAACTCTTGAAGACATTGGCATAGGAAAAGACTTTATGAACAAATCCTCAGTAGCATGGGAGCTAGCACAAAGAATCAATAACTGGGATCTCATCTTATTAAAAAGCTTCTGTACTGCAAGAGAAACCACCAACAAAGCTATGAGACAACCTACAATGTGGGAAAAAAATTTAGCAGCAGTACCTCAGAAAAAGGACTACTATCTAGAATATACAAAGAACTGAAAAAGGGCCAGGGATTTAGCTCAGTGGTTCTGCAGCATGCCTAGAAAGTGCAAAGACCTGAGTTCAATCCCTGGTACCAAAAAAATAAAAATAAATAAATTATGAAAGAACTGAAAAAAATAAGACCCCCGAAATTTAAAGACCCAATTTAATAATGGGCTTCTGAAAGGAACAGACATTTCTCAGACAAAGAAGTAAAGGAAGCAAATAAACACATGAAAAAATGTTCAACATTACTGGTCATTCCAGAGATGCAGATGAAAACAACAACAGGATTCCACCTCACCCCAGAAAGAACGGCTGCTATCAAGAAATCAACCAATAACAAATGCTGGTGGGGATGTGGGGAGAAAGGAACCTCCATTGTTGGTGGGAGTGCTGACTGGGGCAACCACTATGGAAAGCAGTGTGGAGATAATGCAAAGAACTAGGACTAGAAGTCCCATTTGACCCAGCTACTCCCCTGCTGAGTATCTTCCCAAAAGAATTAAAACAATGTGCACCTATGTTTATAACGGCACAGTTTGTAATACCGAAACCTTAGAAACAGCCAAAGTGCCCATTACCTGGAAACTGAATAAAGAAGATTTTTTTTTTTTTTTTTTTTACAAATTAAGTACTACTCAGCCATAAAGAATGAGAAACTAGAGACTTTTATAGCTAAATGGATGCATATTGAGGCCATACTCTTATGTGAAATAAATAGGACACAGATATGTAAATATCAAATAGTTTCTCTGGTGTGAGAAACTGAAAGTGTAAATAATGATTAAAATGAATAATTGATAATGGGAAATAGGAGGAAAAGATCCAAAGGTGTTAGGGGAATTGGGAGGGGTAGGAGAAAGGAAAGAAGGGAAAGGAAAAATTATGAGAAAAGAAGAAAATGGAAACAAAGTCTTTGTAAATAGGGAAAGGTGGATGGGGTGAAGAGAGGACAGGAAATGGGGAAAAAATAAGAATCAAGATACATCATGTAAAGGTACAAGTACTCAATGATAAATGTATTGTATACCTAAAATATACCAATAAAAGAATCTAAGGAAAAAAATGTGTCTAATTGCAATTTGGTCCATTTGAATGTTCGAATTCATCTTTAAAAATATTGTCCAGGAGATGATTTATGAAGGATTAAGTTTTCCTTTTTGGTCTCTGAATAACCTTTCTGAAAATAGAAAAATAAATCCCTTCTTCACTATTCTGCTACTGAACATTACTGAAACCTATCTCAACTACCAATTCCATTCAGAAAAAGTCAATGATTAATAGTCTCACTTTCTAAAACTAATATGCATTTTGTCTTTGCAAGCCTATCTAGAAACTGTCCTCCCAAGTAAATGTAAATGTAAATGTCCAGTTTTCCAATGTTCATCTGAATATTTGCTTCAATTTGGGCTTGGGCTAAAGTTTTTCTTATGAAATTGGTGGTTGCCTGTATGGTAATATTTCCTTACCCAGGCATTATTACTCTAGAGTAGAGAAATGTAGGGAAGAATGTTCTATGTTGTATCAGACTTATACTTGAGTCCTTGCTTAAATATGGGTTGCTTAAATATAAGGAAATTTTTCCCAAGATATACACTTTGTGAATTAAGTGGTTGCTTTTTATTTGACTCCCTCCTTTCCTCCCTCCACTCCTGAATCCATTCTCCGCTCACTGGTCTTCGCTTTGCTGTACATCTTCTGTAGACCGTGTCCTCTATACTCTATAACTGACTTTTGTTTGGGTTTAATTTAGTGGTGTACTGGATCCAACTCATCTTGGGAGAGGTAATCATGTGTATCCCATTCTAACTACCATTCAGTGGTATCGCATTATTTCACTGGAATCAGCCAAAGTGGGAGTGATTCTGTCATATGATTTGGAAAAATCAAAAATTAAGATTTTGTGGGGGTTTTTGTTTGCTTTGAAAAGTCATTTCTATAACATTTCATTGGCTTGCTAATTCTAGGTTAATGCTATGTACCTGCAGGAAGAAAGAAAGGTGCTTCTTCTTAGATCCTTTCTTGCTTCAATGCCTCAAAAATATCTCCTCAGTCCTTCTCTGTTGGTTCTATCAACAATCCCACCTCTGTAGACTCAGCTCTTACAGAAGACAAGGTAATACTATTTCATTCCTATATGTCTAGACTCAGAATTTCTGTTTGTCACTGGTTGCCTCCACTCCTTTTACACATTGCTTTAACACTGTCACAGCCCTCTAAAATAGTGTTAGCATTAATTTCATTTGAATTATCTGGCATGAATTTTATTTCCTTCCAACACAGGAATGATGGAATAACTGTGGTACTGTTTTCTGAAATGGACCAAACACGGCCTCAGAATTTTGCTAAATATCATGCCCCTGGCAGTTCCTATCATTGTATGTGTTATTGTGAATACTGAATAGTATAAATTACTTAGAATCTGTATGCTGGAATATGGGATCATGGTAGTTCCTTTTTAAAGTCATGCATATGGTCATTTTCATTTTGACTAATTGAAAGTTCAAAGGTCAAATGTTTGGCTATGGCCTACGTATTGGTGACATTCCTAGCCTAGGCACAGGTAGCATTGTTTTCTTCTAATTTCAAATCTTAATGATTTTCATTTTACTTCAGAATCTTAGAGAATTCATGGTTGTTACTCAACTTAATGTGCTGTCAAATAGCTGATTTTATTTTACTATGGATAGAAAAAGATGAAGAATATTTTCATTTTTTTAAAAATTCAGCTCTGATGAAAGACACAAAAGGGCAGTTAATATCTGCTCTTCCTTTTATTACCCATTAGTTATTAAAGAAATATTTGGGCCTAATAAATTCAAGATGCAACTTAATTCCCTCCCTCTTTTTGTTCATCTTTTGACAAGGCAGAGTTTTAGACAGTAGAAATTATATCTTTTAGCATCAGGTCTCCATTTTAAAGGTTGGTTAACTTGTCAAATAGTAAACTATACATAATTTATTTCTGAGTTTCAAAATACTTCATGTAAAGACTATATGTCAAGTGAAAATATTTTATATACTGACTCAAGATATTCATTTTCTTCCTATTTTCACTGCCAGTTTTATTTGATTCTCAGATCAACATGTTGCCACTTGACATGATACCTTTTGAAATATCTCTGTCTATTACATGCATCACAATTATATATTGTGTGAAATAACAGTAATAATTATTTATTTCTGGGTATAGGAATGAAAATATATGTCATTTTTCCAACCCAGAGTCCATAGTCATGTACAGAATGCCCTCCAACTTTTTACTACTTTATGCTTTGCTGCATTAAGAGAGATGCATAGGAAATGGATTTATGAGATTCAAATTGTGGGCCAAAGTCAAGATTGTTCCTCTGACTCCAATGTGTGTGTATGTATGTATCCTTTTTGGTTCTCTATCTCTGCAGAACCTTGATGAACATAGATATGGCAGGCAGGTAATATTTTTTTTATGTAGGTGCTATTGCTTTGAAAATACTGTTGGAAGGTATAAAATAATAATTTATAAATATAAGAATAATTAAATTAATAAACTTGAACAGCCTCAAAATTATAACAGTTTCTCTTTCAGTAGATTTTTAACTTTTGAACTTTTATAGGGTAGAGTTTAAGGAGCTAAGCTTAAAGTGGAAAAAAAATAACCCTCAAGAGTGATACTATACATTTTCTAGTCTGTTAGGATAAGGAAGCAATGAATCACAGATATGTCAGTGCAAGTTATGGAGGTTTATATCCTAGGAAAGGAGCAAAAAGAGAGACATTAAAGATGATTTAAAAAACTGTAATTCAAATCGGCATGGTGGTACATGTCTATAATCCCAATACTCGGAGGCTGAGTCAGGAAGATTGCAAATTTGAGCCCAGCCTGAGGAATTTATGGTCTTAGGGGGACTCTGTCTTAAAATTTCAAAAAAAAGGGCTAGGGATATAACTTAGTGTTAAGGCCTTGGTAAAATTCTAAAATATTAAAAAAAAAATTACAATTTCATCTCGACCTAACTCATTCCTTCTGAGATCCATGTAACCATCAATACAAATAACTACTTACTAGTGCATTGAAACATTCATAGTGAAAAGTAGAAGAAATCTGTTGATTATATGTTGGTGCAAGAGTATATGACATTTCATATAACAATAAAAAACAATAGAAACTTTGATTATTCAACTAGAACAGTGAGAAGATAAGAGTTAAAAATAACTAAGATTCGATATGACATAGTAAAATGGAGAAAGGGAGAAAATGGACGGAATGATGGGAATTATACTAGACAATTCATGAAGAATCTATGAAAAATTTATAAAAGTGCAAAAATTTACAATACTTAAAATTCAGAATTCAGGGGATAGTATTAGTCGCACATTGGACAAACCAGAAGAGAGAATTAGTCACTTAAAATCCTTAAGTGTAATGAAGCAGTAGCATAGAAATATGAAAACTCAAATAGATGAGTTTAAGAGTATATTATACTTGAAAGTGGTGATATATATCTATAGTTAGGGTCCCAGTAGCACAAAAGCAATATGATAGAAGTAACTTCCAAAGAAATAGTATCTGAAACTTTCTAAAACTGATGAAAGGTATTAACACTTACTCAATATTTTTAGCAAATTCTAAAGAGGAAAAATCCACATGGGCAAAACTATTGAAATCCAAAGATAATTATAAACATTGTAAAAGCAGTAAAAGAGAAAGACAATTTCAGTGCAAAAGACATAGCTGACTTATAAACTTAGATAATATAACTCAGAAAACAACAACACTCTGAAAGAAAATATTACCAACTTAAAATCTATATCCAGTGAATATATGTTGGTCGCTTCCAAGTTTGGACAATTATCCATAAAGTTCTTACAAAAATCCATGTTTACATTTTGGGTGAATCTGAATTTTCAGATTTCTTGGATAAATACTATTAATCATGACTGTTTAATCATATGAGAAAATATGTTAAGCTACTTAAGGAGCTATTAACTGTCTTCCAAAATGTCTGTCCAATTTTCCATTCTCATTAACAAAGGATGACGATTTGTGCTGCACAGTTTCCGTGTCAGCACTTAGGGTTGTCAGTATTCTGGATTTTGGACATTTTAATTGATGTATAATAGGATGTCTTGGTTTAATTTTCATTTCCTTAATGACATTCTGTAATGAAGAATCTTTTCATATGCTTTCAACATTTATGTATATATATATATGTATATACATATATTTGTAAATATATATATATATATTTATTGCTAAGATGTTTTTCCTGTCATTTGCCTATTATCCTTATGAGTTGACTTTCTTACTCATGAGTGTGAGGAGGTCTTGTATGTTTTGTGTAACAGTATTTCATCAGATCTATCTTTTGAAAATAGTTTTCTCTGAGTCTATGACTTGTCTTATTCTTCTATTGACATTGTCTTCTGCAGAGAAACTAATTTTTATTGGGTGGGTTACTTTTTCAGCTCCTTAATTATTTGCTAATCTCTTTAAATGATATAAATTATAAAAATTCTTTGAAAACCAATAGAATCAATTGCTTTGTGGGCTGGGATTTAGCTTAGTGGCACGCACCTGTGTCACAAGTGTAAAGTCCTAAGTTTGATTCCTGGTGCTACAAAAACTTTAAATATTATCCCATATCCTAGGTCAGTAGGAGACTTCTCAACAGCTACCTGGATATAAACCTGTTTAGAGTTAGTTGCACTATAATTTTACAGCATTATCTACTCTACCAGTGTTTCTGAAAAAAGTATGGAATACTCTCTAATAAAACACTATCCTGAACATAGAAATTCATTATTCACATAATCCTCATGTTAATACTTCATTAAAGTACTATTATAACCACATATCTTTTACATAAAAGGAAACTGAAACATACAGATTTCAAGTACTTTTCCCAAAGTCTTAGAACTACTAAGTAACAGAGTATGGGTTTGAGCCCTCAGAAAGCAGAGCTCACTGTCTATTCTGTTTCACTTTTCAGCGTCTGGTAGTGACCATCATTCTTAAAATGGGAAACTTCTTAAAATGTTACATATATAATATTTTGCTAGAAATCTTCACCATAAAGTTTATTATTTATTAAAAAGTATGTTATTATTGAAAAAAACTATAGGTAGACCAAAAGAAAAAGAGATTTGAAAGCATTTGACCCTTCATTATACAAAGCGAAAGATAATTTTTTATTTAGCAGAATGAATACATCAAGCAATCTGAACTGAATAAATTAGAAGCATAATTGTTTTTATTCCATCATTGCCTTGAATTATGCTATTTTAATATAATTGTCCAAGATTTAGTAATATTTTGGGCAGGTTTTTCTCCTTTTTTGTCATCTAAAAGAAATTTATTGTAGTATAGTAAATTTTTAGATCTCACTTTCATAACTATTTGTTAACTTTCTGTCACTATGTCACAGTGCCCCAAAAATTCAGCTTATAAAGATGAAAGATTTATTTTCATTCATGATTTCAAAGGTTTCAGTCTCTGGTAATTTGACTGTTACTTTTGGGCCTCTTCCAAGTCGGTACATCATGGTAGGGAGTATGTGATGGAGGAAACTGTTCACTTCATGGTAACCATGAAGCAGAGAGAGGGAGAGAGAGAGAGACTGAGGTCTCAACATTCACTTTAAGTGGATACATAGTTGCTTCCTCTGACTATGCCCCACCTTCAAAAGACCCCACTAACTCCCATTAGCACCACTGGTTGGTGATCAAGCATTTAGTATACAGACATTTGAGAGGGCATTTAAGATCCAAAACATCACACAATATAAATGGTTTTCTTGTCTTATGAATTTGTTAGGACTGTAATGCAAGGAACCTGTACTGGAGTAGGTGGTAGGTCTAGTCATTTTATTTATACTTCTCTCTTCTGTATCTTATAATCTCCATTTTGCTTTTGAGTGGCATGGACTGAAAAAAAGATATAGAGGGAAATAGGAAAATCTTCTACTTGCTCTTTCTACATTTCCCCCTTTACATTTGGTTCCTTCTGTGTCTCTAGACATATAGATGTTGGCTTACCATGAGGCTTTTATTTCCTTTTTGAGACACCCTCCAAGATCCCTATAAAACATGTGCTGCACTGACTCCTCATAACCATTTTCTGTTATTAAGAGTGTACTCTTGCCCACTCCTCAGTTCCTTTGACCTCACAATTTTCCCTCTTTGGGTAGAGTATTAAAATGTTAGTACAAATAATCAGACTGACTTTACATTTTCTCTAGAAAACTAAAGCATATTTGCCAAATGAGGGAAGAGAAATATACCTTGATGCTTCCCACTACTTGCTTTTGTCTCCAGATTTCTTTGTTTTTACTCAAGTGGGACTAAAAATATCATTGCTTTCAGGCCAAAGATCATCAGATATACAACTATAACTGAAATAACTGGATTTATTGTTCAATGAAGCGAAGGAGAATGTATTCCATGAGGAATTGTATCTTAAATTTTATCTAGGAGGAAAAAAACTAGGGCATAGAAAAAGCTTCATTTGGTAAATAAGTGTAGCATATTAGTGAAAGTAGGTGATATTTAGTCATTTGTGTGGCTTTGATGATGGTCCCTCTGGGTCTCATATTTATGAATATAGGAAATATTTGTTCATCTTCAGTGATGATGCTGTTTGATTTATATTCAGACATGATTACAAAGTGGTTCTGCTGTTATCTTGATCTGTCACCGTTACGTAACAGTCTTGTATGTTATTGATGGTCTGTGATGTCTTATAAGTTCAACAGAACCCAATGTCCAGGCTATAGTGTCATGCCAGCTCAAGTGGCACCAAGCCTCTCTGTCATATAGACTCCGATTCTGTAGGTCAGGCTGCTTGCTGCTTTGCTCTTTCTGAGGATAGATCAGTAAATTCAAAGCTAAAAGCAGATTTTACCCTGGTAATAAACTTCCGGTTACTCTTCTTGGCAAGGTTCTGTATTTTCTTTTGAGGTTTCCTTAATGTAGTTCATTAGAAATTTGTGATTATATCCAAATTTCTAACTTTATGTTTATACAGAAAATAAATGTAGTGGGGTGGTGATACAGACCACATTCTGCAGCCTTATAGCTAACAGTGCTGAGATGAATCTGGTAACTTTAGTGTTGTCTTTGAAAAGGTCAGTTAAATAAATCTATGTGGGCTTTGAGATGATTTTCAGAATTAACATAATTGTAAGATAATAACAAAGAAATATTCAACTTCCTCTTATGTACACACATGTGCATACATACCTGTATTTTTATCAAAATATTTCACTCCAAGACATTGTATAATCTGTTTTAATCAGCAATATAGTTTGCATATCTTTCTATATATAAATAAAACTTAATTTTCACATATTGGAAAAATAAACTTCCTAATTCAAGTTACTGTAAGAGGATAAAGTAGTTTAGAGCCATTCTACCCTACTACTAGTCACATTTTCTTTTTTTTAACCTAATAACCAAATTGTTACAAAGTTTGTACAAATTTTTGATGTGAATTAATCCTGCTCACACTGTGCTTTTTTTCTAAATTTTCAAACAGTTGTATTAAGAAAAGCAATATTCTTAGATTATAATGCCATAGCTTCTTTCAGAAATGGTATCTCAGGATTAATGTGCAGATTAGAGCATTAACTTTTATAGATGACCAAAAAGGAAAACTTAATGGAATTCACTGGAGTGAACATTGGTGAAGAAAATTTTGTTTCATATATTTTATTTTTTGCACAATAAATAATTCATTGTGGGAAACTGTTAAATGTCCCTTAAATTCTAGATTAAAATACTTCATTTCCTACTTGGTAATTCTATTTGAATTCATAATATACATTTCAAATATAATATGTCCCAAACTGAACCGATGTTCTTGTCAACCTAGAAAACTTTCTCACCCTATCTTAAATGTCAATCAGTAGCAATTCTAATACTCCAGGGACACAAACAAAGAACAGGAGACTTTTTTTAACTCTTGTCTTTTTATCATACTTTAGACAACATTGGTGTATTAGTTACTTTCTCATCTCTGGGACAAAATATGCTATACTCAAAACTTAAAGTAGAGTGATTTATTTCACTTACAGTTTTCATGGTTGGCTGGCTCCAAAGCAGAAACTGTATGGTAGAAAGGAGCCAGAGGAGGGAGAGAGGCAGAGGCAGAGGCAGAGGGAATACCTCCAGGCTAGCCTCCAGTGACCCACTCCCCCAATCATGCCGATCCTCCCAACAATACATTTAGCTATAAATTTATCAGTGAGTTAATCCACTGAGGAGTATAGCACCCCATAATGCAAGCACCATTCAGTGCCCCATCTCTGACCACATGACACATCACGATTGCCCTAACAATCAGAAAATTTTGGCAATGTGTCTTTAAAAACTATATCGGGCCGGGATTTAGCTCAGTGGTTCCACCACCTGCCTCACAAGCAGAAGGACCCGAGTTCAATCCCCGGTACCAAAACAAAACAAAACAAAACAAAACAAAAAACTATATTAGGCTTCTATTCATTACTTACTTAACATTTCTTTTTTGTTGTTGTTGTTAAATTCTTTTATTGGTACATTGTAGGTATACAACACAATTACATTTCTCATTGGGAATTGTACCTTTACATAATGCATCTTGGTTCTTATTTTTTCCCCATTCCTAGCCCTCCCTTCACCCCCTCCACCCTTCCCTAGATACAAAAACTTTATTTCCATTTCTTATCATTTTTCCTTTCCCTTCTTTCTTTTCCCCTGCGCCTCTCACTACCCCTACCCCTTTGGACTTTTTCTTCCTATTTTGCATTATCGATTATTCATTCTAATTATTGGTACATTTTAGGTATACAATATGATGACATTCATCATTGGAAATTTGCACCTTTACATAATCTCTCTTGGTTCTTATTTTTCACCCTTGCCCAGCCCTCCCTTCAACCACTCCATTCCTCCCTATTTATAAAGATTTTGTTCTGATTTTTCCATTTTCTCATATTAATCCCATTCCCTTCTATCCTTTATCCTATCCCTCCCACTTCCTTCCCCTTTGCCCCTTTTCTTCCTATTTCACATTACCTATTATATATTTTAGCCCTTATTTACACTTTCAGTTTCTCACACCAGAGAAACTATTCGGTATTTACACATGTGTGTCCTATTTATTTCACTTAAGAATATCCCCTCAATGTGCATCCACTTAGCTATAAATGTCTATAATTTCTCATTTTTTATGGCTGAGTAGTACTCTATTTTATTAAAAAAAACCCGCATTTTCTTTATCCAGTCTCCAGTTGATGTGCATTTGTGCTGTTTCCAAGTTTTAGCTATCACAAAATGTGCTGCTATGAACATGGGTGCACATATATCACTGTGGTGTGATTCTTTTAATTGTTTGGGGAAGATCCCCAGCAGTGGAATAGCAGGGTCAAATGGAACTTCCACTCCTAGTTCTTTGAGGTATCTCCATGCTGATTTCCACAGTGGTTGCACCAGACTACACTGCCACCGGCAGTGGAGGAGGGTTCCTCTTTCCCCACAGCCCTGCCAGCATTTGTTATTGGTTGATTTCATGACAGCAGCCATTATTTCTGGAGTGAGGTGGAATCTCAGCATTGTTTTCATTTGCATCTCTCGAATGACCAATGATGTTGAACATTTTTTCGTGTATTTATTTGGTATTTCTACTTCTTTGTCTGAGAAATGTCTGTTCATATCAGATGCCCATTTTCAGATTGGGTCTTTAAATTTGGGAGGTCTGATCTTTTTAAGTTCTTTATAAATTCTAAATAGTAGACCTTTTTCTGAGGAAAAGCAGGTGAAGATTATTTCCCACACTGTGGGTTGTCTCTTCACACTTCTGGTGGTTTCTCTTGCTGTGCAGAAGCTTTTTAATAAGAAAAGATCCCACTTCTTGATTGTGCTAGTTCACTGGCAGCTGAGGTTTTGTTCATAAAATCTTTTCCTATACCGATGTCTTCAAGAGTTCTACCTAACCTCTTTCCAACTGGTTCAGAGTTTCTATTTTAATATTTAGATCTTTAATCCATTTCAATTTTAGTTTAGTGCATGGCCAGAGATATAGGTCTAGTTTTAATCTTTGGCAAGTTGAAACCCAGTTTTTCCAAAACCATTTATTAAAGAGGCTATCTTTTCTCCAGTGAGGGTGTTTGGCTCCTTTATCAAAGATAAGATAGCTGAGTTTGTCTGGTGTTGTTTCTGCATCTTCTACTCTGTTCCACTGGTCCTCAGGTCTGTTTCTTTGCCAGTACCATGCTGTTTTTATCACAGTACTTTGTAGTATAGTTGCAAGTTGGGGATTGTGATATTTCCTGCCATGTCTCTGTTACCTAGAATTGCTTTTGCTATTCTGGGTCTCTTCTTGTTCCAAATGAATTTTTGGATTGCTTTCTCAAGGTCCATGAAGTATGCTGCTGGGATCTCAATTGGAATTGCATTGAATCTATATAGAAGTTTTGGAAGTATGGCCATTTTCACTATATTAATCCTTCCTTCCCAGGAGCAGGGGATGTCTGTCCATTTTCTGATATATCTTCAATCTGTCTTTTCAGAGTGCTATAGCTTTCAGTGAAGAGCTCTTTGATTTCTTTCGTTAGGTTGATTCCTAGATATTTCAGCTTTTTGGTTGCTATTGTGAAAGGAATTATTTGCCCTATTTCTCTCTCAGTGAGTCTGTCATTCATGTAGAGGAGAGCTATTGATTTTTGTGTGTTGACCTTGTAACCAGCTACTTGGCTGAATTTGGTTATTAAGTCTACAAGACTTTTGATGGAGTTTTGGGGGTCGTCTATATACAGTATCATGTCATCTGCAAATAATGACAATTTGAGTGCTACATTTCCTATCTTTATTCCTTTTATTTCTTTCTCTTGTCTAATTGCTGTGGCTAATGATTCCAGAACTATATTGAACAAGAGTGGTGATAGTGGACATCCTTGTCTTGTTCCTGATTTTAGTGTGAAGGATTTCAGTTTTTGACCATTTAGTATGATATTGGCTGTTGGTTTTTCATAGATGGCTTTTATCAGATTAGGTAGAGACCATCTATTCCAATTTTTTGTAGGGTTTTTATCATAAATGGATGTTGGATTTTATCTAATGTATTTTCTGTATCTATGGAGACAATCATATGGTTTTTGTCCTTGGCTCTATTGATATAGTGTATTACATTGATTGATTTGTGTATGTTCAACCATCCCTGCATCCCTGAGATGAATCCCACTTGATCAGGGTGTATGATCTTCTTGATGATCTTCTGCATTCTATTTGCCAGTATCTTATTAAGGATTTTTGCATCTATTGTTCATTAGTAAAATTGGCCTATGGTTCTCCTTTTCGGTTGGGTCTGTCTCTGCTTTGGGGATCAAGCTGATGCTTGCTTCCAGGAATGAATTTGGGAGTACTGCTTCCCTTTCAATTTCATTGAAGATTTTAAACAGTAGTGGCAGTAGTTCCTCTCTAAATGTCTTGTAGAATTCAGCAGTGAAGCCAACAGGACCTGGGCTTTTCTTAGTTGATAAGTTTTTAATTATGTTTTCAATTTCATTGGTGGATATTAGGTTGTTTAGAATTTTTAGGTCTTCTTTGTTCAACTTTGGTAATTCATATGTATCTAGGAATCGGTCCATTTCTTCTGTGTTTTCCATCTTATTGGCATATAGGTTCTGGAAGTAGGTATTTATGATCATCTGGATTTCTGCTGGATCTATTGTAATTTCACCCTTTTCATTCCTAATGGCATGAATTTGGGCCTTTTCTTTCCTTTTTCTGATAAGGTTGGCTAAGTGTTTGTCAATTTTGTTGATTCTTTTGAAGAACCAACTCTTGGCTTCATTGATTTTTTGTATTGTTCTCTTAGTCTCCATTGCATTGATTTCTCCTCGGATCTTTATAATTTCCTCCCTTGTATGAGCTTTGGGTTTGTCCTGCTCTTCTTTTTCTAGAAGCTTGAGGTTCAGCATCAGGTTGTTTAATTGTGCTCGTTCTGTTTTCCAAATATGTGTATTCACTGCTATGAATTTCCCTCTTAAGACTGCTTTCATTCTGTCCCATAGATTCCGATATGTTGTATTGTCATTGGTATTTAATTGAAGGAACTGTCTGATTTCTTCTTTAATTTGCTCTGTGACCCATTGGCTATTCAGAAGTGTATTGTTCAATTTCCACGTATTTATGAAATTTTTCAAGTTTCTTTTGCTATGGATCTCCAATTTCATTCCCTATAGTCTGATAATATACAGGGGATAAGGTCAAATCCTTTGCACTTACTTAAACATGTTCTATGTGTGAGTGTGTGCTTTTGAAGAATGACCCATGTGCAGCTGAGAAGAATGTGTATTCTGATTTTGTTGAGTGGAAGACTCTGTAAACATCTGTTAAGTTCATTTGTTCAATAGTTCAATTGAGTTCTAGTATTTCATTACTTATTTTTAGACTAGTTGATCTATCCCTTTGTGACAGTGGGGTCTTGAGGTCCCCCACTACAATTGTATTAGTGCATATATGACTTTTCATGTCCATTAGTATTTGTTTTATATAGTTGGGTGCACTAGTGTTTGGTGCATAGACATTTATGATTGTCATCTCTTCCTCTTGAATTCTTCCCTTTACGTGGATGTAGTGTCCTTCATCTCTCTTAATCAGTGTTAGTTTGAAATCTACTTGATCTGCAAAGAGGATAGCTACTCCTGCTTTTTCTTGGGTTCCTGTCACATGGAGTATTGTTTTCCACCCTTTAACTTTCAGTCTATGAGTTTCATTTTGAACTAAGTGTGTTTTTTGTATGCAGCATATTGTTGGATTTTGCTTCCTGACCCACTCTGCTTGTCTATTTCTTTTGATTGGTGAATTGAGACCATTAATGTTGATGGTCATAACTGAAACATATTGACTTGTCATTGCCATGACTTTTTCTTTTTGTTGGGTTCTCCCCCTTTCCATTTAATTTCTTGTCATGCCAGATGGGTTCATTCTGCTTTTCTTCCTGGGGTTCTGATCCTCAATGTCTTTTCCTAGGATATTGTGTAAAATTCTTTGGAGTGCTGGTTTGCTATTCACGAAGTTCCTAAGGTGCTCTTCATCATGAAAGTATCTTATATCTCCATCAATTTTGAAGGATAGTTTTGCAGGTTACATCAATCTTGGTTGGAGGCTGTTTTCTTTTAGAGCTTGGAATATGTCACTCCAAGCTCTTCTTGCCTGATGATTTGTGTTGAGAAGTCTGCTGTGATTCTGATGGGCTTTCCTTTGCACGTGATTTGTTTCTTTACTCTAACTGTTTGTAGAACTTTCTTCTTCTGTTGAGTTTCTGGAATCTTAACAGTTATATGCCTATGTGTAGATTTTTTTGATCAAGCCTAATTGAAGTCCTATATGCCTCACTTATCTGTATGTCAAGTTCTTTTCCCCTGCTTGGGAAGTTTTCTGCCATTACTTCTGTGAACAGTTTTTTTATCTCATCTGCACTGTCCTGTTTCTTCATTGACTCCAATCAGTCTTATGTTATTCTTCTTTGCATCATCTAGCAGCTGCTGGATTGATTTCTTATGTTCCCTTATAATTTTGAAGCAATTTTTCTTTCCCTGGTCATTAATTGCAATCTTATCTTCTATATCTGAAATTCTGTCCTCACATTGGCTCATTCTGCAGTGTAGACTTTCAATGGAGATTTTTATCTCCTGGAAATTTATTTGCATCTGTTTTATGGATTCCATTTGTTTCTTATGTTGGGATTCCATCATGTTCCTCAGCTCCTCTCTAGATTTATTAATCATGTCTTGCACTAGGAGCACAATATCTGTTATCTGAGAAATTATTTCTGATGTCATTTTTTCCAGATCCTCTTTTGTTGCCAGTTGAGGGGGTCCTGGTGGTTGAGTATCAGAGGGTTCCATCTCATTTCCCTTTGGGGTTGCTGTAGGTGATCTGGAAGTCTGGTTTTGAGACTTATTTACGTGTTTTCTAATTTCGCCTGGGGGTGTGTGGGGGGTGCTATTTGTGCCCACATGGATCACCTCCTCTGTGCTGGGAGAGGTGAGGCAGTGGCCGGGAGCGGGGGTAGGGATGGTGGCCCACAAGCCCCTTCCTCTGGACCAGGAGCAGTGGGACAGCGGCTCAGAAGCCCCTACCTCTGGGCCAGGAGCAGCGGGAGGGATGACTTAACATTTCTTACTGTGATTCCACTCTACTCTATTTGCTCCTGTTTTTCTTTTTCAGGTCATTTTCTTTACTAGTATGCGTGTGTAGTACATAATGTTTACATTTCTCGGGGGGAGCTGGTACATTCTCTTGACTACATTTTTGCTGGAAACTTCTAACCAGTTGGTCTTACGATTTTAATACTATCCTTAAAATCCACAGTCAGAGCAATCACATTAAAATGTAGGTCAGATATTACTAGTTCCTTGTTTGAAACTCTCTAATAGCTCTTTGCTGATTTTGAGCAGAAGACAAACTCTGCATAATGTCCTTTATTGCCTCACTCTCCACAGGCTGCCATCCTGTTTCCTCTGCACCCTCAGCTGAGGCTCATCAGCTCCTCTGCTGCTCACTGACTCTGCTGAGCATGGCCCCACATCAGTCTCTCCTGTCCTTTCTTATACTTGTAAGCTTTCTCTTCACAGAGCTGCATGACTTGCTGTCAAATCTTCTGTAACTATCCAGTAAAGCATCACATATTTTTTGTTACTTTGTATATCTTTTTCTCACTGCACTCCATAACTTCACCTTTTGTGCTTTTGTAGCATGTAGCATATTTTATATTTTAATTATTTATATTTTGTTTTTGTCCCACAAATGAATATAAATTCTATGAGAACAGGGATTTTTGTCTATTTTGTGAAACTTGTATTCACAAGTCTACAGAAATGCCTGACAATGCTGCTGATTGTGAATGATTATTTGTTGTAGTACATGAATAAATGAAAGTCTCGTTTTCAGTAATGTAATTTTAATCTTTACAATTTTTCTCATCTGTTTAAATAAAATTTGCACTGCTTTTTCTACTTATCCACTTTATTTTATTAAGTCCATCTCATATTGCTTTTAGTATTTTTTAAAAGAAAAATAGAGTTGAGATTCTATGTCTATGATGTTTGAATTAGGAAATATATAAAGATATAAATTTGTTTTATGTTAACACTTCACATTAATGATTTCTATTAATGACATTTTTATAATTTTTCCATTTTTGGTTTAAGCCTAGTAAAGAAATTAGTGGAATAATAATAAATGTTTTGATCATCAGTTCTTGATTTGCTTTTGGAACTGTTTGTACTTTGTGAATAATGGTTCTTAAATTCCTGATTATTTATAAATGTTTTTATTGTTTCTGAAATAGTTTTCCAAGTGTGAATTATAAAGACATATATACATGGTCTGAAAATACTTTATCTAAATATTTCCCAGAAAGTGAATAGTAAAAATTTCACAGTATCACATCAACTTTAATTCTACCTAATTTAATTATAAATAATATATAAGCCATTGAATGTGAAAACATTTTCAAATATTGAAAGAATTAAATTATTCAAAAATATTGCTATTATGAATGCAAAAGGTAGTGTATTTCTCTAAGAATATTTTTTTTGAAATTGAAATATAAGATATCACTGTCTGTACATTCACCTCTATCAATTCCTAAGCCTTAAGAAAATAGCACAATCACTATTTCAGAAACAAATAGATTATCAACTTTAAATTAGCTTCTATCCTGCGCTGGAGTGTGGAGGTTTTTGTGGCTCTGACTCCAGTGTCAATGATTGCCATTGGCTTAATTCCTGGAAATGATTTCCCTCAAAGTGACCACCAGCTACTTCAAAGTGTATTAGCTAATTACTAAAAAGGTACTGGAGAATTGACCCTTGGATTCATTGGTGCAGGATTCCTCTCACATTGCTTTTTCATGGTCATAGTTGCTGTTAATCCACTGCATGTAGCCCTGGATGTTCTCTGCCAGAAATTAATCTGAATTTAGAAAGAAACAATTTAAGACATGAAGATATGAATCACCTTATTTTCTACACTCTTATCTTTCAAGGAGATCTCTCTGAGGAATAATAAAT
This sequence comes from Heterocephalus glaber, assembly GCF_053883595.1. Lineage (NCBI taxonomy): Eukaryota > Metazoa > Chordata > Mammalia > Rodentia > Bathyergidae > Heterocephalus > Heterocephalus glaber. The sequence goes on from NW_028258294.1 coordinate 13,607,140, forward strand.
GTGAAATATAAAATACAATCATTGCACAGTGTTAGTTTCACACTAAAATCTCTTACTAGTATGACTCCAGCTTCTTTATGGACTTTTTTCTACCCATCCTCCAGCAGCAATGCTCTCACTTATAGGACATGGCTTCTGTGTTATATATCTCTTTCAGACAATTTCTGAGACTAGTCTTACATTTTTGACAGTCTTTCCCTTTTTGAAAGGGAAATTGATAATTTTTTGCTGGTAGCATTAATATCATGGTCTAAGAGGTGTGGCTGTTTTGCAACTCAACATAAAATTACTCATCTTTTTTTTGTTTTGTTTTTGGTACCGGGGATCTAACTCGGGTCCTTGAGCTTGCGCAGCAGGCGGCGAAAATTACTCATCTTTTAACACAAAGCCAACTCATTCATACTTTTCCATTTTGAACTCGTCATTGGGTTTAGTTGTGATTGGCTTTCAATTCCAAGGACAAGTACTCGTTAATTACAGTGTTACCAGATCTGTGATCCTGGTCTGAACAGAGGCTGGAGTCCTACAGGAGAGACACTCCAGAAGTCGCCAAAAGGGTCTTCTGTAGGTCCACCAAGGAACATTTTGGAACTGGGCCTCCTTGAAGGATCTGCAAAGAGAGGGCTTTATTGTACAAATACAAATGACAGAACAGATATAGCCAATAATTGAGAAATATCTGAATAGAGCTAGATATGTGATCTCTGGGGCGAAGTGAAAATACTGAACCTCTTTTTCAAAATTCAGAAAAAACTTTCATTCAGATATCAGTTATAAAGTGTTTTTCTTCCACAGTCTCTCAAGTTGTTACAGCTTTTCATTTGTAATTCTAAATTAAGAAAAATTGAAAGGTGAAATTATTACCATGAGGTTTATCATTCTTTACAATACTGTGCAATATCTTAAAATACAAATGTGAATAAATGTGGAGTCAACAAAGATAAATAATTTGTGTTTTATATTTAATAAATACATATGTATTTTGATCTTACTAGAACAGTGAAAACACTGGCAAAACTAACTCAATTGCTTTTATTTCTCTTCTTCCTTAAGTATACATTACATCAACACACTGTGGAAGCCAGTGGCTTCCATAATATACTTTTATTGTACTCACTTTGATTTTTGTTGGCCTCCTATACATCAAACCCACTTGACTTCTGTGATGCTAAGACAAGGCAAACACTATGGGAACATGGAGGCAAAGGATGTGTTTATCTCTTCTGTTTACATGCACCCTTCTGTGTCTCACTGGACTTCACCTTGAGAATACAAGTTCAAAGGTAAAATTACTATAAATTTCAAGGTAGTAACATCAAAGCGTTCTGCAACCATGGAGCCTTCTACACATGAGGCTCTTTGTAACCGTGTAGGTATCATGCCTATGAAGCCTCAATTGAAGCAGGTGAGGTGGGTAAGTAGAGACTGGTGCCTGAATTTATGTGTTCTATTCTAAAATTTTTCCTCAGTTCTTATTGTTCATACAAATTGGGAAGATAATTGCTTAGAAATCATGGGAAATGTAGTTTGGCCTGTGGCTTGTTCTTGAGAAACTCTGAGGCATCTCAAAGAGCAGAACTAGCACATCAGAGAAATCTCCTGCCTTTAACTTCCAAGGGCTTAGCCAATCCTTCCACCTTTCCCTAAGACTGTGGCAGAGGCAAATGAGTGAAGGTGTGGGTTTCCAAGTACAACAACCAATGTCCTTGAAAAAAATCTCTTTATAAAGCATCCCTCTTTCAATTTACATTAATAGTATTAATTAAATCCCTTATTTTACATTAATAGTATTGTACATTAATAGTATTAATCAAATCTCTTTTTATTTTACATTAATAGTATTGAAGAAGAATTTTAAGAATTATAGAACAGTTTGGCTTTTAATTCACTGGAATGTATAGGTATGGTGGGGCTTTTATTTTACACTTAGATATTATGATATCTCTTTTATTTTGGCTTCTAAGTAGATTGAGACTGAACTAACCCCTCTTAAACATTTTATTTTTTAGCAATCAAAGACTATTAGTTCTATTTCTTAAGTAAAAATCTGAATCATTCATGTCTTTGCCCTTAGTTCTATCAGTTTTCAAATTATTTGATAATTTTGGAAGTTGAGAACATTTTTTTCATACCAGTAATAGTGTGTGCATCAAATGTCAAAGACAAAATAAATAAATTTCACTTTACTGTACATTTGATGATTTATTTTTGAGAATAAGAACAAAATCAAATTAAATTGGAATTTTCTCCTAATAGATCACCCAGTGTTTGGCAATACCTTAGGGCAATTAAAGGCAAATTCAATGTCACCATCAGGAAAATGGACACTTGCTTTGTGCTTGAGTTTGAAATCTCAGGCAAAACTAAATGATTTGCAATTACTTACAAGTAAGAGAGGCTTGGCCCACTACTTATGCACAAACTGGAAAAAAAAAATAAAGGAAGGCCATTACATCAAAGAGAGGAGTATTAATGTTCTGGAAGTTTTATGGAAGTTATCTCTGTAGAAAGACTATGTCTCTGTTTTTATTTTGTCTTACATGTGGGATGTATTAAGTGCAGTATTATATATTTGCCTTTTCATGGAACTAAGAAGAAATACACATTAACATTAGTTTATATAAGTTACTTTACTCCTATTTACCTTGAAGTCCATTTTAAATTGCCTTTTTGATTTTGTTTTTAATTCCAAATATATTGATCTCTACTTTCCTCCTTCCTAGCATTTCTCTTTTGAATTTTTACCTCCTTGGCATATGTATACCAAACTCTTCCTACACTCTTCAGAAGCTTTAAACACACACTTTTCTTTCTAAACCAATGACTTCATCTTACCTCCTCTGAAAACCTTTTTTAAAATTTCTATTAACTTTATAGTTCTCTTTAGTATATTAAAGAATCTTAGAAATAACATAAAATAGAAGTTCAGGAGAGCCGTATGATGAATTTATTACTGAACAACTCAGAAAAAGAAAAGTCTGTATCAGTCAGTGCTTACTAGAGAAACAAATTTAATACAACATATATAAATATAGAAGAATTTACAAGATTGGCTTACAGTGGCCTCCCACAGAGTCAGGTGTAGAAGAGTGCAGAAAGTCTGTCTGCTCACTGGGGATCAAAAGATGCAGTTGAAGGCCAGCTGAGCACATAGTGTCCAGTGCAAGTCCATTTAAAGAGGCCGAAAGGTCTGTGGTGGAGGCTGAAGAGTCTGAGCAGGAAGGCTTAAGAGTCTGCTCTAGCAGCCAGGAGACAACATCCAAGGTCAAGGCAAAGATAAGCTACTCCAAAGAAACAGAAGCAGACCTTCTTTCTTCATTTTCCTTTTGTACCATTTTGGCGACAATACTCATTAGGGTGGGTCTTCCACACCCAAAACCATGCTGAACCAACTTAGTTGGGTGTTTCTTACTCAAATTGACACACTCAATCAACTATCACAGTTTCATCAATTTATGGTATAGCATTATTAATGTAATTGCATAGAGATAATGTTAATCCTTTAACAATTTTTCTCTTTTTCAAAGTAATTTTCCCTGTTCTTTGTTTTCTGCATGTCCATATAAATTTTAGTATCAGCTTGTCAATTTCTAAAATTGGTTTAATGAAATTTGTATGAATCTATTGTCTAATTTGGAGTTTTTAAGTTTCCCAGTCTTCGATTGTAGCACATATCTCTATTTATTCTTGTCATTTTAAATTTCTCTCAACAGTGTTTTGTAGATTTTAGTGTAAAGATTTTACCATGCCCAACTCATCATGATTTTTAATGCTGTTGTTGATACATTTTAGGTTGAAATTTCAATTATCTCTTGCAAGTGTATTTAAATTCAATTGAAACTTTATATTGACTTTGAATCCTGGGATCATATCATTTACTTATCAATTCACTTATTAATTTTGGTGTATTTTTTTGTAGAATTTTAGTATTTTCTCTGTAAAGTAGAATTTCTATTTTTTAAATATTATTGGAAAACAAGGACAGTTCTACTTTCTCATTTCCCATCCATATGTATGGTTGCCCTGGCTAAGACTTTTAGTAAAATATTGAATGAAGTCTTAACAGTGAATATGCGTGCCACAACTAAGTCTCACTGGGAAAGTGGTTAGTCTTCTTTGAATAAGGATGATATTGTAGGTATGAAATTTTATTGTAAGACTATTATATACTGTTTGAATTCCATTTATTTGTACTTAGAGTAAAAAGTGCTTCTAGTAGTAATATAGACAGTCTTCAACTTACAATGGTGCAACTTAGAATTTTTTTTCAAATGTTTTGATCCATTGATGATACGAAAGTGATATGCATTCAGTGAAATTATACTTTGAATTTTGATTTTTTTCTTGGGCTATATTCAGTAAAATACTGTGTCAAGTGGCAGCCAACTGCAGTTCCCAGTAAGTCAGATGTTTGAAAGGCAACAAAAGTGATATGCATTCAGTGAAATTATACTTTGAATTTTGATTTTTTCTTGGGCTATATACAGTAAAATACTGTGTCAAGTGGCAGCCAACTGCAGTTCCCAGTAAGTCAGATGTTTGAAAGGCAAAGTTCTGTAGTGTTGCTAAATTATTGCTTAATAGGTTAGTTATATCAAATCTATTTTCTTCATGTGTATATGTGTATGGGGTGGGGGGTTCTGGGCACTGAACCAAGGACCTCATGAATGCTAGGCAAGCATATTGACTTTCAGCCACACTTCCAACCCTTAAAATGCATTTTTGACTCATAATGATTTCAATTTGTTATCTATTTATCAGAATGTAGTCCCACTATAAATTAAGAAACATATGCACTATTGGGATTATCCTGTTACTTATCAAAGGGCTTATCTTGTTACTTTTTTTTTTCTTTTCTCTTCATGCTTAAGAACTGTCTATTGTTCACAATCTAAAAGCTATTGTTCCTGCCATGGGCATGTTCTTTTGTTTATAGTGGGAGGATGGTACAAAGCCAGCTAGACAGTCATGGCCAGATGCAGAAAGCACCTCTTTTAACACAGAGTATAGAGGAAGATATATAGAGAAAATAATGACCTATAGGGGAGAAATATCACCCTGATTGCTATTAACAGACAGCTAGGCAGTAAACTTTTCTTAGAATCGCTAGTTGTTGAGAAGTCATTTTGCCTAGAGGTAGTCAGAGTTTACTGCTTGAGAACAGATATGCAATTAAGAGATCAATGCTCTTTTTTCCATCTAATCCCAGATCTAATGATCATTCTGATCATTAATATTTTATCTTCTTAGGGACAAGAAGACGCAAGTGAAGATAGACCTAATAGAATTGAATGGGGAGAAAAAAAGTTTCAACTTCTAGAGAACATAGTGATTGTAATCCAAATTAGGCCTTTCTGTGGGTAGAAGGCTGAAAGGTAGGCCACCTGAAGTGCATTGTCTACCTATCTCCATGAATAAAAATGATTGCAAAAGGAGTAAAGTGACGGGGGGGGGAGCTTGATGTTATATGGAAGCTCATCTTTTGACTTGTTTGCTCATCATGAAAAAAAAAAATTTATTTGATGAACCATGACCTCACATTATCCTCTACTCTGAAGTTTAATAGCTAACATTCTCTTTGGGGAGGGCAAAAAGAAAATTGAAATGTTGTTAGAAGACAGATTTTTTAAAATTTATTTGTTAGTTCCTATTCATTGTTCTCCTAACTCTAACTCTAACCATTTATCAAGCCCCATGAAATGTAAGTTCAAAATATTTTCAGATTCTTTTGCCTCTTCCCATCCCCACCATCACTCTGCTAGTTCAGAACAATCTTTCCCCTCCTGGGTTACTTCCACAGCCTTGAATATCTGCTTCCTGAGGTCAGAAACTCAGCAGATCACAATTGCTTTTTGAAATCTAAGGTACCTGTAGATCACGGAGAAATCCTGTTACAAGCAGATTCTGAAATAGAAGGTCTATGGTGATCAATTGTGCTGCTGGTGCTGCTGCTCTACTGGCCCCACTGTGCTCTGAGATTCAAGAGTTGTCATTTAAGTGGCAGTTTGGCAATTGTAGTAATACTGTACTGCTCCATAGTCTCTAGTTTCTATTGGCAATAGTGAAATTCAGCAGTAACACAAGATACTTTACTATTTTCTGTTAAAAAATGAAAAAAAGGAATGATGACATGATGAATATGCTAGTAGAAATCATTATATAAGATATACTTATGCCGAAAAACATACTGTATACTTTAAATATATGCAATTTTATATTTTACAATCATAGCTCAGTGTAGTTGGGGGATATCACAAAAATGAGATAGACAAAATTAGAGATAACTTTTCTGAAGAGATATAGGGCATTTCTCCATTAACTGCTACTGAGATGTGAAGGAAACTCTTAACATCCCCTGGGCTCTCTGTTTCAAGGATGACCTTGTTAGTGTAAGGACAAACTATTAGAAATCTTCTTTAGTCATTGCAACTCCCACAAACAACTCTAAGTAATTATTACACAAGTTTTATCTTTGCTTTTATTTACTAATTAATTACTTTGAGTCAAGCATTAGGCTTAATATATGCTATTTCTTTTCATTCTTAATTCAATAGAGATTTACTTTTTGTTTTTCTCTTAGCTAATCTACAATTGGAGAAATGTAATAACTAAACTAAACCTATTAATTGTAGATGTTTTATTTTCATCATATCTCTTTATTTTATTCTTGCAATTTTATTCCCTCCAAACATGTTATCTAATGCCACCTTTTTCTATGAAATTCCACCAGCAGTTGTTTGATATATTTTGAGTCTATGATTTTAGTCATCAAAGTACACATATACTTTTGTTTTTTCTTTCTCCTTCTTTATAAAATATCATTTTTATCTTTTGAAATATTTTACATTAAAAACCTATTTGTGTCATTAATATTGCCACTCCAACTTCCTTTAATATATCTTTGATATTTTATTGTCCATCTTGCTTTTAGTATTTCTGTTTTATTTTTACATAATGCTCAAACTATTTTTAAGCTACATTTTTATTTTTAAAATTATATGAGTAGACATGTAGAATGATCAAAATTCAGAATGCTGGACATGCCAAATGCCAGTGAGGATGTGGGGCAATATGTATCCTTACTCATTGCTCATGGGAATGCAAATTGGTACATCCACTTTGCAAGACAATTAGCAGTTTGTTTTTCTTAAACAAAATAACTTATTATGTGATCCAGAAATAATGCTCTTTGGTATTGTTCTAAAGGAATTGACAACTGACATGTACACTAAAACCTGAACATGGATGTTTGCAGTAACAATTATGCAGGTTTTATCTTTTTTATTTACTAATTAACTATGAATTTGGCATTAGGCTTAATATATATTATTTTGGTAACATCTACATAAAATCCTTAACAGCTGTTAATCTATGGAAACCTGGTACAGGCTCTGAACAGCATCCCTATTTGCCACTGAGATATAAATAACAATTATATCTATTGGATCATATGGCCCAGTTGGCAGAGCAGTCTATACAGCTGCCTGGACCTGTTGCAGTGTCTTGTTTTTGGTGCTTCACTCAAAACTAGAAGTTTCCTAAGTCATTGAGTAACACACCCATGTGAAGAATGTGTTGCCTCCCCAAATCAAATAGGTCCACTTGGTATTGCACCTCTTTCTTTGTTTAGAAGGGGCAAAATACAACATTTTATCCTTCACCTTAGAAGGGATATTTCTTCATGGTTCACACCACTGGGTTCCTAGAGATTTCACTGAGGTATAGGCCCTTGAAGTTTTAGTTGGATTTTCTTCCCATCCTCTGCAAGCACTTTGCCAACAAGCCCAGAGTGGTTGCTATCTCTTGCTCACTTGAGTCAATCAGTATAATCTCAATGCAATCAGTCAGTGTGATGCCTTGTGGTAGGGAAAGATAATGAAGCTCCCTATGAACTAAGTTGTGACACAGGAGTGGGGAGCTGATATACTGCTAAGGTAGAAGAGTAAAGGTCTATGGCTGGCATTGCCAGCTGAGAGGAAATTACTTCTGTTGGGCATTATGGATAGGGGCATAGGATTATGGGGAAAAAGGCATTTTCCAGATTAGTAATTACACAGAGGGTATCTGGAGATGTGTTTATCTGTTCAAGCAAGGAAACCACATCTGGTACAACAGCTTCAATTGGATTAAGCACTTGATTAAGCTTATCATAATCCATTGTTCTCCAAGATCCAGCCATCTTCACAGGCCAAATAGGAGAGTTAAATTGGGATTTGGTGGGAATCACCACCCCTGAATCTTTCAAGTCCTTTATGGTGGCACTAATGTCTATAATCCCTCCATGAATGCAATATTGTATTTGATTTATATTTTTCCAGGTATAGGTTACTTTAATGGTATCTATTTGGTCTTTTCCACCATAGTAGCCCTCACACTACAGGTTAGTAAACCAATATGAGGATTCTGCCAAGTACTAAGTGTATCTATTCCAATTATGCCTTCTGGAATTGAGAGAATGACCACAAGAGGGATTCATGAACCTACTGTATCTGCTGTGAATCAAATATTAACTAAAATTTCATTGATCATCTTACATCCTTATACCTGACTCTTATTGAAAGTCCACAATGATATATCAGATCTCCTGAAATCAGCATTATCAGGACCTTCTTCATGGGGAGGAGTGTTTTACTTGGCAAATTCACTTCAGCATTACCATTTCTGTGACCCTTTGTATATTTTTATCAACAGTAAACCAAAGAATATCATGTATCTCCAGCTCATTTATAGTGGGCATTTTTAAATTCATATTCCAGCCAATGAACCAAATGAAAAACTAGGACATTTTTAAAACATCAGCCAGGCTACAATTCTATTGTTTGGTGTTATCCACAAACAGGGTGGGTCTCACTCAGTTTACTGGCCTGCCTGTCAGACATCCACAGACATACTAAGAATTGTACTTTACTTATCTTCTAGCCATTTCTTATTGCAGTCAAGTTGATATATCTCAATTAGAATTCACAACTATCAAGCACAAAAATACACGGAAGAATATTAAATGCTTAATATTAAGTCAAAGGCCAATCTAAAAGTATATGGACTATATGTTTTCTATTATTTCCTGAAAAAGGAAAAACCATGGAGAAATGAAAATGAAAGTGATTGTTAGGTGTTAGGATGGAGAAAGGGATGAATAGGAAAAGAACAAAAGATTTTCAGTACAATAAAATGATAATTGGATCATAATGAATACCTAACACCAGATATTTGTCCAAAGGTGTGGAATGTATGACACCAAGAGTGAACCCTAAAATAAACTGTTGACTTTGGATGGTAACAATCTGTCATTATGGACCAGAGTATTCTAACAAATGAACAATTCTGGTAGAGGAGGTTTATAAGGCAGAGGTTGTATGTAGGGGCAGTAGGTGTATAGAAAGTCTCTGTGGTTTTGCTCAGGGATTTTTTTGTGTTTGTGAGCATAAAACTTCTCTAAAGAAAACAAGACAGGGCAGGGAATGTAGCCCAGTGGTGTCATGCCTGGAAAGCTCAATATCCTGAGTTCCATTCCCAGTACCAAAAAGAAAAAGAAAAATGAAGAAAGAAAAGAAGACATTAAAAATTATATCTACATGTATTTGCCTTAATAGGTGATTTAGTACTTTTTGCTATTAAAATTATAGGGATTTATTCACATTTTATATACCCTATTTATAACCTAGTATTTCTTCTTATTGTCTTACTTTCCTTCTTTTCTATTGAAAGATAAATTTTGATTTAAATATTGGTGATTTTATTTTTATGTCTTAGGAATTTGCTATTAAGAATCAATATTCATATTTGTTTTCTGTAACTACTGTCTTAAATGCAATATTTTCTATCCTCCCTCCTATCAAGACAAATAGTCTTTTTATGTTCTCCCTTTTCTCCATCCATCCCCAGCTACCAAAAGTTTTTTGCATTTAATGTTATTTCATATGTATTTTTCATCATATGTATTATTTTCATTTTTCTTACTTTGTTCTTACCTTTTTTATGAACAACATTAAAATGCATCAAAATATTTGAACACCACTAATTACTATATCACAGGCATTTTCTCCTATAAATTTTTTACTTCATGCAGAAAATTTAGTCTTATTATGAAAATATATTTATTGTAGTCTCACACTTGATATAAAAATTGCTTAAAAAGTCATTTTTCTGCAACCCAAAATAATTCCACTTTTTAACTTGTAGGGTCACTATGAGAAACTTTGATTTCACTCTGATTCTTTTATTTTTGATGCTATTTTATTGAGATAAGATTGATATGCAAAAAAATCTACATACATAGTGTATACAACTTGATGAATTTGGATTTAAGCATAAAACCATCACACCATTCAGGCCATAAACATTTCCATCACCATCTAAAGTTCATTTCTCCTAATGTTGTTATTACCATTACTTTTTCATTCATTTAGACTTGTTCTTTAGTGATAACCTGCCATTTCTTTCAGAACATTTCAAGTCTCCTAATTTCTCTGATGTTTAAAAATGTCCCATTATATATCTAAGTAAAGATTTCCCCCTTTTCTCCTTTTTACTGTTGAATCTGTTCTTTTTTATCTGGCTTTTTATCCATTGTTTTTTCATCCGTGATATCCAATTTTAATTTTCTCTTTCTGTATGATGCCTCATGAAATAATGGCATAAAATAATAATTTTGTCTTCCTTGCTATCTCTCAATTTACACACATGCATACACATGCACGCACATACACACATACACACATATATTCAACCATATATATCCATAGGTTTTGGATTCATGGATTCAACTAAATGAGTTTGGAAATATTTTGGAACACTATGCATCTCTGCTAAAAATGTACAGATGTTTCCTCTTGCATTTTCTCCTAAGCAATACAGTACCACCACTATCTATATACATTTACCTGTGTTAGATGTAATAAGTAATGTAGAGTTGATTTACATAATATGGAAGGATGTACATAGCTTATATGAAAATATAATGCTTTTTTATATAAGGAACTTGAGCATCTGCAGATTTTGATATCTTTAAGGCAATAATCTTCCATAGATAGAGATGATAGAGATAGAGAGATAGATAGAGGGATGGCACCGTGTGTGTGTGTGTGTGTGTGTGTGCGTGTGTGTGTGTGTAGAAAGAACCATTCGCTCATTCTTTTCTAATGTCCCTGGAAGAGCACTTCAATCCATTCTTTAAACTTGTTATTTTTCATCTAAGCTGGCTTTCTCTGCACACTTATACTATGTATTCCTTATTTCAATTAAAATACCCATTATTTATTTCAAGGAGTATATGTTATATCTAATATTACCTAAGATTATTTTATTTATGTTTTTAGCTTATATTTATCATAATGTCCATATGTTTTCTTATCTCTTTTTGAATATTTTGATATATGTATTCTAAATTATTGCTGTCTATTGTAATAATTCTATGTTTAAAAAGTACATTTTATCCCATTTCTTTCTTTTGATGGATGGTACACCTCAAATAACCAGGTTGTTTCTAAGCTGGAAAATTCTTTTTTCCCTAGGAGTAGATCTGTTGCTCTGTTTTTTGTTTGTTTGTTTGTTTTGTGTTTTGTTTTCTTGTACTGGGGATTGAACTCAGGTAGTCCTTGCGCTTACACAGCAGGTGGCAAAACCACTGAGCTAAATCCCCAGCTGCTGCTCTATTTGATTATGTACATCAAAGAAGCACACACAACCAGGCCACTTGTGTTAGTCTTGCTGAATTTAAGGATATGGCATAAAGCCCTGTATAGTACAAAATCAATTTTGATCCCTACTATTGGTTATCACCTCATGAGAAAAATAATCTGAAAAGATTTTAAATCTTTAAACCCTTGACAACAGATTCATAGGAAGAGGCAGCTGGCTCCATTTCTAAGGTGAGGGGAGTTATAGAGGAATAAGCACCCATGGAGAACCAATTATTTCATACCTATTTCCATTAGCTTGTTTCCTTACATGCTTTTATTTTGCCATTACCTAAAAAGTATCTGTGCTAGAAATATAGTCTGATACAGCTGATTTCTGCAATTAAGACAAAAAGACTTTCTAAAGGTAATATGCAAGTGGCATGGTCAAGTGGTGGATGAAAACTGTTACAAACCCTTTTTCTGACCAATCATAGTTTTTCCACTCCATCTACTCTCTTGCAGGCCCCACTCTCCCCCAATCCTTTTGTCATCCATATCAGTTAGTTCAACACAACTTTTCAACTTCCCAAATGTGTTAAGTGCTTTGGTTTGCTTTCATTTATTTTTATTTTAAAGCTCATTTTCTGGACTTTACCTTTCCCTGACTTTTGTATAGTTTCTTCACAGTTGAAATTTCAAGCCCAGGAGAATAGTTAGTTCATCATCTTGGTGGGAACCAAGGTGCCATGGAAATTTCCTCCCCTTTTTGATGTTACAAAGTACTTGCTTAGTCTGCTGCTGAATGTAGTTTTGACCTGGATAGCCAATCCCAACACTTGCAACTCTGCCTGTTTGTAACATGACCTCTCACCAGCATAATAGTCTCCAAGTATAATATTTGCAAAATATAATAAATCATAGTTTTAAAACAGAAGTAGAGTTGAATTGTTTTTATAATAACTTTACTCTTACTTATTTTCATTTGTTAATTCTCCCTTGAGTTACAAGGACAGAGAGAGAGAGTGAGGGCAATAATACCAAGGTTTCCGATTCATAGACTGTTTGATATTTTTAGTGTGTTTAGCATGCAAATATCATGCTGTATGTCCCTTAGTATGTAGAGAATAAAGGTCTCTGTTCCAGGTTCTATTGCACTATCATGAGCTCAGAATACAGTTAAGCAAATAAAAAATTCTCCTGGAATATTTGAAAAGGCATCAACTTGTATTCAAATGCTAAGAAATGTCTAGTGTTGATTTTTTGTGGGGATTTGTGGGTTAGAGAAATTGCCTGAGTGTTGGTGTGTTAAATCATAATCAGTTCCTATGTGCACAAAAAAGAGAGTAACAATTGGCAAATGCCTGGCACAGCTGCATTATTGCCTATAAAATATAGAAATGAAACAAACTCTTATCCGGGGTAAATGAGACAGTGAAGCCCTTATACTGCTAGCTGCAAAGATGATTTTTACTCATCATCAATAATAAGAAAAACACCGAAATGGCTTTAAGGGATATTTGAAATTTATGTCATTTGACACTTTAAATTTTTAGAACAAAAAGGGAAGGGGATTGATAAATGAACAAGTATATTATGTACATGTACCCACTCCCCAAGATGACTGTAAACTACATGTACTGAAAACAAGTACTGATAAAAATATAATAAAATAAAAATAGCAAAACATATCCAAATTATGAGATTAAAATATACCATAGTCCAAACTATAAATCCATGTCAGGGGAGATTTATTTTAGCATAAAATCTCAAACAATGTGTTAGTTTAAGTTCTATAGTCACTTTTTTTCTGGAAAAAAGCAGCAAAATTATCAAAGAAAGATACAGTTGGAACACTTAATGACTAAAACTTCACTTAGCTACAATAGGATATGCTGTCGGGTATTGGGACGTTCACAAACAAATATGCTAGCATATGGCATTAAGATTTGCCTCAATGGTTACTTTTAATTATCATTCTATGTTTATAATTTAGTAATAATGATTATATCCATTTTTTGTTTCAATTTCAAGCTGAGCTCTGTTTCACCACCTGTTGCCTAACTTAATATTGCACCTTCAGGTATGTGGCATTTTAAAAAATGACAATTACAAATCAGTTGGCATTTGTTATGGCTTGTGTTTAGATGTTCCCCCAAAGACTCATACTTCCTCAGTGGTGGCTGAATCTGGAGTGTGTGATTGACTCATGCTGAGACTAGGCCTGAGGGTACAAAAATTAAGGACTTGAGTACTACCCACCCTGAGTAGTCTGAATAACAAAATGGACAGGAAGACTTTGTTAGGGTCTCTTGTTGCCTTTGCTGTGATCTCCAGCCATGACCCGTTGCCCCTCTGTCATGTGCCAATTTGCCTTGGAGCCAGCCAACCATGGACTGAAACCTCTGCAAACTGTGAGCTAAGTATACCTTTCCCTTTCAACACTGGGTGTTGAGTATGAGTATTTTGTTTCAACAATGAAAGAAGAAACGAGCACAAAAACCAGTACCAGAAAAGTGGGGTCATTGCTGTAACTTTGCCTGACCATGTTCTTCAAGAACCCTTTGTAACTGGCTTGTGGAAAGAGGAAGAGTTAGGAAAGGTTCAGAAATGCTGGTGGAAGAAGCAGAGCTGGAACATCTTACTCTATTTTCTGTATGAAAGTTTCTGGTCTGAGCTCAGAAGACCGGAAAGCTGGAAAGACCAGACTCAGGAGGTTTCTGGTGGGAAGAAGGACTACATTGGCTGCTGGACTCCAGATAATTTGTGTTACGCCTTGGCAGAAAGTTTTTCTGCATTTTGCTCATGTCCAGAGACTTTGCCTGAGACTGAAGATTATGGGCATCAGACTAATTAATCTTGCAGAAGAAATTTCAAGACAGTTTAATATTGAAGTTGTGGCATGGCTGCTGTTGGGGCTTTTAGCCAGATTTATGTTGTGACTCAAGACTAAAGAGCACAGCAGAATGATGTAAAACATTTTGAGTTTGGCCAGAAAGGAAGCTCCAATAAAGTTGGGACCTGCAAAGATAGAGCAGAGGAGATCTAAATTGCTGACAAGGAATAGAATAGAAAAGATGGCCTGAGGACATCAGAAGAAGTAGCAGGACTCTACACTTTTCAGTCTCAAAATTACAAAAGTGAAAGATTTTACCTTGAAAAGAAAGTCCCAGAGCTCCTTATTCCAGAATGGCAGCTCCCTAAAGAATTTGTCCCTCAGAATTGGGTTCAGAGTGCTCAGTTATTCAGGCACTGGACCCCAACAGCCAAGAGAGAGGGAAGCCTGGCTTAGTGCTTCAGCTGGCAGCAGACCTTGGTATCATCCACTAGCATGGGTTTTAGGTTTATGCAAAATGCAGGAGTTGTGGGGTCAGGAAGGCTTCCATCCAGATTTCAAAAGCTCTGGAAGGTCAGGCAGCGTGCCCCTGAGAAGGCAGTGTGTGAAGCTGTGAGTGCAAAGCTGAAGTTGCAGTGGAGACCCCGGAAGTTTGGAGAAGTCAGAAGCATGGATAATCTGAGGAAAGCTGCAAGGAGGGAGCAGAACCAGCCCAAGAGAGAAGCCTTGGGAACTGCAACCATCTGCGGTACTGGAAGGGTGGAGCCACCTAAGCCTTTCAGCTTGCCACAGATTGCCAAAGATGCTGGAAATGGAACTGTGGGATTTAATGTTTGCCCTAATGAATTTTGGACTTGCTTTGGTACAGTTCCTTTGTATCCCCCTATTTATAACATTTGGAATGAAAATATCTATCATATTCTAATGAATGTTGGAAGTATTTAACTTTCATTTCTAAAAGAAGCTAAGAGTTTGCCTTAAATCTCAGAGGACACTTTGTACATGGACTTTTCAGCGATGCTGAAGCTGTTAGGACTTTGGAAACTCTTAGAGATGGACTAAATGCTTTTTTTTTGCATAAAGGGGTCTTTATAAATGAGTCTTTGAGGGGCCAAGGGCAGAATGTTATGGCTTGTGTTTGTTTAGATGTCCCCCCCAAATTTTATGCTTCCTCAGAGGTGGCTGAATTTAGAGTGTGTGATTGACTTGTGGTGCAGCTAGGCCTGAGGGCATTAGGATTAAGGCGGTGAGTGCTAACCACCCTAAGTAGTCTGAATAAGATAAAAGGGGCAGAAAGACTTTGTTAAGGTCCCTTGTTGCCTTTGCTGTGTTCTCTGGCCATGACCTGTTGCCACTCTGCCATGTGCCACACTGGCTTGGAGCCAGCCAACAGTGGACTGAAACGTCTACAAACCGTGAGCTAAATAAACCTTTCCCCTTTAACTTTGAGTGTCAGGTATTTTTGTCTCAGCACTGAGAGAAAATTAGCATAGCTTTGGAACATGTTTTTGATTTGGAAGAGTCAGAGTTATTAATAATGGAAAACTTGTCAAACTAATATTCTGTGTTATTCATGTATTGTCATAAATTTTAAATTCACATTGGAAAGTAATTTTATGTCTTAGTTACTTTTCTCCTTGCTGAGACAAAATGCCCAATACTAAAGTTAAAGGAGAAAAAGTTTATTTGGGGTCCCATTTTTTAGAGGTTTCAGTTCATAGTTGTCTGGCTCCAAGACAGGGCGGCATGGCAAAAGAGCATCACAGAGGAGAAATAGTCCATGGCAAGTAGGCAGCCAAGGAGAGAGCCAAAGAAAGCAAGCGAACAAGGGACACACCTCTTTCTGTTCCTTATATCTTATCCAGGCTACCTGCCATTCAGGCAAGTAGGATTCACACCCTTAATCCTAATGCCATTAGTCCTAGTATTGAATCATGAATCAATCCCAGAATCATATACTTTAGATCCAGCCTCCTCTAAAAGGCCCCATCTATGACCACATGAAGCTTTGGTGGGACACCTAGACACCAGCCATAACATTTTATATTCTTTTGAACACAGATAAAGGGATCTTGTGAATTTTTTGAAACACATACATAAAAATATATACAGATAAGTTTTGATATTTTTTCCAGGAAAGATTCTGTTAGCTTACTTTTATTCTACTGGTTTTATTTTGTCTGTATGTTTCCTAAGTAATAGATACATGGAGACTTTTCCAAAATATCAGGGATATCATATTTCTAGCATTCTAAATCCTTCTATACATTTTTTTTTGCATTATAGCTACTGTCAAAATCAATTTCTCTCCCACTTGGTAGATATGCCGATATTAAGGAGCATTTGAGTTAAGACATTAATTTCTCCACCTTTGAGATTGTGAAGACAGACTAGGAGAAGTTTGTGTATATGATCATTTCTTAATATAAATATGTTCCTAACAATAACAAATGCTGGGAGGACTGTGGGGAAAAAGAAACCCTGCTCCACTCTTGGTGGGAGTGTAGGCTGGTCCAACTAGTGTGGAAATCAGTATGGAGATACCTCAAAGAACTAGGACTGGAAGTCCCATTTGACCCAGCTATTTCTTTACTGAGTATCTTCCCAAAAGAATTAATGAATCATATCACAGAAATATATGTGCACCCATGTTCATAGCAGCACAATTTGTAATAGCTAAAGTATAATTTAGCTAGCCCAAATGCCCATCAACTGGAGACTGGAAAAAGAAAATGTGTTTTTTTAATAAAATGAAGTACTACTCAGCCATAATGAATAATAAATTAGAGACATTTATAGCTAAATGGATGCACATTGAGGTGATACTCTTAAATGAAATAAATAGGACAGACGTGTAAATACTGAATAGTTTCACTGGTGTGAAAAACTGAAAATGTAAATGAGGATCAAAAGGCATAATAGATATTGTGAAATAGGAAGAGAAGGTCCAAAGGGGAAGGGGAGGGGGAAGTGGGAAGGATTGAGGAAAGGAAATAAGGGAATGGAATTATTATGAAAAAATGGAAATAAAGTCTTTGTAAATAGGAAGGAGTGAAGGGGACGAAGGGAGGGCAGGGGAATGGGGTAAAAAATAGGTACCAAGAGAGATTTTGTACAAATTTCCAGTGATGAATGTCAATATATTGTATACCGAAAATGTACCAATAAAATTAATTTTTAAAAAAGAGGGTTAAAACCATAATTAAATAGTTGGGCAATATATATATATATATATATATATATATATATATATATATATATATATATTCATTCCTGGCACACGTTCAGAGGCCATTTGTCTAAAGCTAGGCCCTCTAAACATGATGCTCACATTTTGCTTTTAAAAAACCCTCAAATGTGAACAATAGTAGCTTACTTGTTCATTTAACAAATGTTTGTAATATATCTACTCTGCCAATCACTACTCTAGATTCTAAGCCCTGAGCTAGCAATGCAGAGTATACAGTGTTGGACAGGTCACTGACCCCACCTTCAAAGAGATTTTAATGAGTAAAGCAAGTTAATACCATGATACAGCATGTTAAAATTATAGGATTATCTCAAAACAAATAGTTAATTCAGTTCACTGTTCAAATCCACATGAAATTAAAAACTATGAGACTATCTTTGGTGGATTTCTGATTATTGTATGTAATTCAACACATTAAAGATTCTTGGTATATGGTACTTTTGGTAATAAATTTATGAATTAAAAGCAAAGACTTTTATATAACATTCATTATTTCAAATATTTACTCTAAAAATATTAATGAAATTCCCGGGAAATAATTATGTGACTAAGTATCTAATTGGTTGACAGACCACATGGAGATACATAAATGAACAGATTATTGGGATACATTCTTGTAAAAGGTAAGATCTTTCAAAAATACTATGAAATGCCAGGGAAAGTACTTTTAACATATCTTGTGCAGGAAAAGGGGTGCTTTTCCAAGTGGAGGCTCTATGTAAGGTAAATCATGGAGAATTAAAGAAATTAGCTAATCAAACAATGAGAAGGGAAAGGAAAGCCTGTCAGACAGATACATACACAAAGATATTCTGTGCAGGGGACAACTGGAGGGTGTACTATGAAAAGACAAGTATCTTGAAAGGCTAGATTGATTGAATTTGGTGCTCAAGGATATTTGTGTCTTTGTCGTGAGAGATAAAATGGTGGGGGAATGTGTATTTAAAGTTTCCAGAGCAAGAAAAATGTTTAGTTCTAACATTAAACTCTTCATCTCTGAATATTACCTGATAATTAATATTTATCATCTATTTTACTCTTTGCCGGTAATTTCACTTTCATGATCCTATTTATTACTAAGGAGAATCCTGCGAGGCTGGCTCTAAAGTAATTTATACCGTATTGGGAGGAAACTGAATGTTCTCAAGATTAATTAACCAGAATCACAGAATTTATAAGGCAGAGACATATTAAAAATGGCAAATATAATTGAGACAATCTCTGCTTCCACCAACATCTACATTTGAACCTAAATCAATGTAAATTTTTTTTCTTTTTACACAGCACACCTCAGTGATAACTTCTGGCACTGAGTAAGTATATTCATTCTATAATGTAATCTATAAGGAGAAACTGAAACTTCTTCTTTGGGCATATTACATATTAGAAGCTGAATACTTGAGTGGAGACAGCTAAGGCAAGGACTTGATGGCATCAAGACATACTAGGTACATTAATTTATGAAGGAACCCAGATACACATAGTCTACCAGAATCAGTGGCTCTATTTTCTATTTAGGTATAATATTTTTAAGATGAAGGGTTGGCATGAAACTCATTACTTGTTGATCACATGTCCCTGAGACATGTAGCCTTTTCCATAGTAACAAAAGCTGGGTTGGATTGACTTATTCAGAGATAATTTTAAGTAATATAAACATTTTCCAATGTATTTAGAAACAATTTTTTGAAGTTCATACTCAAGCTGAATTATGGATGAATCCAGTTGTCATGGAAAAGAGAACTAGTCCATAACTGCACACACACAGTTTTTAAAGTATAAATGTAAAACCTCATGCATTATTTAACACTATCTATACTTCATAAGGAATAGTGAATGAGTGTATTTATTATTTTCTTGTTCCTTTAAATCCTTCTTGTTTTATAAAACAAACTAACAATCAATAATTTTGGCTGGAAAAGTTCCCACTACTGACTCAGAGAAGAACAGAATCAGGGTGTTTTGCCTGGAGGTTCACTTTTTCAAAATTATAAACATCACAGGACAGTAAACTTGACTTTCAAATAATAGGAGGAACAGAATATTATGAATATATATTATATATATATATGATTTGCTTCTACCTCTCAGGCATTAGCCTAGATAAATATGCAAGAGTGAGTCATGCTAGAAATGTATCTGTCATAAAGTAGGGGACAGGTGGCTTTCACATCTGTCATGGTAAGGGACATTTTATCAAGTGTCTCAGTAATAATCTAGAGGAACACCAGGAAGTGATTTTTGTGGGGTTGAAATGCTATATCAACAATGGCAGCTAGTGACATGAACCAGATATAGAGGCAAACCAGAAAGTGGAAGTTATCTTGGGAGGCTTTTTTGAAGTAGTGTTGGTAGTTAGAATGATGATGGAAAGCACTTGGCATGCCTGAAGGAAAACAGAATTAAAGAGTCATAGACATTTGATGTAAAAGAGCTCCATTAAGGTCATCTCATTCATTCCCTGCCAGCAGAGGATTGTTCTCTATATCATATTCTATAGCACAATGGAATAATGTTTGAAAAAAACCTTAAAAGCTTTCGCATAGTCTACACTAGATAATCGTTGCAAATAAGAAGCTCTCAAACCACTCATTCTGTACTCTACCCTAGTAGGCAAATTAAAATGATTAATAGGTTTGAGGCTCCACATCTAGATAACAAAGGCAGAACTGTCTGCACAAATTTTCACAGGGAAGGCATTGATTTAAGGAAAAGGGCTCAATATGAAGGACATGAATAACAGAAGAGTTACACACAAAGGAGCCCTTCTCCTGGTGAACAGAGAAGTTCAGACACCTCTAAGAGCTTACCAAAGTATTATTTAAACCAGTTTGCAAATCTCTGAAGTTGAAACCTTTAGCACAGGCTTTTAGATGGAAGAAATGCTTTATTCTCTTGGTTGGGAATTGTATGACTGTAATGAAAAGATCTCTTAAAAGTATCCAGAGCATTAAGATTTGAATAACTGTCTCTGGGTCTCATAAAGGGTAATTACTATGTCCTGATTGAATGTAGATATCCTAGATCAGTGAATAGAAACTTAAATGCAAAGGGCAAATTATGGTAAAATGGGCCAAGAAGTGACATTCAGGACTGCAGACCTGGCTCTAGCCTGTTTTCTTTTCAAGGATTTGCTTTCATATTAAGTCTCATTTTTCTGACCTTTTCTTCATAGTTATTGGCATTATAAACCACAGCATCTAGCAAGCTACATTATATTTCTAAACTAAAGATACATGTTTAAGAGAAGGAAGGAATCATGGGAAAAATTTTCTTACTGAGATTTCAATTCTCCCTAGCTATGGAAGTGTTTTGTACTCAGTTTGTGTATGAGACGTGAGCCAGCTTTATGTACCAAGGTGATTTCGTGTCTCCCATTCTCATGAGCCAACTGGTTCCTAAGCTGTCAGAAATAGAAAAGAGCAAAAGAAGGAATGATCAGAAAGTTTGTGGACACAGCCTGGATTCTGAAGGACCTGTTCAGGTTAATATTATTATAGGGTTGGGTATAGTTCTTCCCTGTCTATAAGTATGGAGCATGGGAACAGGTATTTCCATATACTGTATTTAATGGTGTTGTTGTTGTTATGTTGCCTTTGACATAAAATGACCTGACTTTGCATCCTCCTGTATCCTTTATTATCTTAATCAAGTTGCCTCTTGGCTTGAGTTTCTCCTTCAGAAATGGGAGTAATTACAACTCCTAAATATTTCTCACTATATATGAAATTTATAAATTATAAAATGATATATTTAGACAATATACTGAGAATAGCTGTGAGTTATGTGTCCCTGACTATTAATAGTATTTCTGGTGGCAAATAAGGTAACTTGCTTCTTCTTGCTTGCCAGTCTGCATATCTGCCCGTGAATCAATCCATACACTTTTTTTTTTACCACGTGCTTATGTTATGCTCAAAACTGTGCATAGAAAAATATGCTGAACTTCATTTCAAAGTTTCTTTAGATCTACAGTCTCAGTAAAAACAATAGCCAACATATTTTCCTTATGTATGTATTTTTTATCTCTATGGTCCTAAATTTTAGTTTTTATTGAATTGTACTAACTTAGAAATATGAAATAGGTCCTCTTCTTACAACTCAAGTGTTTTGGCATATGACTTCCTCTTTAAAAGCACACTCATTTTATCCCATAATTTTAAGAAAGATTTTATGACAATTTCTATGTCATAATTCAATTAATCTTAAGGCATAGTGAAGTTGTATTAGATGACATTGCAATAAAAGTTTAAATTCTATAATCAAAACACTTGAATGTGAGTCACAGTTGGGATCCCCATTAGCTGTGCAAATTTGAGCTGGATGCTTAGTCTCTAAAATTTTTTCATCTTTTAGACAAATGACACTGTCAATAGTGCCTGTATCATGAGACAATATAACACGTTTTGAAGTACTATGGATTAGGCTTGCTGCCTAAAAAATGCCAAATGATATTATAATTTTATCAATGTATTTCCTCTATATTTAATCATTCAATTGGACCATTTATATCTGTATGTGTATATTTATGTGCATGTATATATGTATAGATATCGTAATCTGTCTTGTGATTATACAAATTGAGAGGATGTCAAGACCAACACAATTTTACAGTATAGGCAAAAAATAACATGCATGTGTCATTATTAGTCCTTTGGGATTTCCATTATGAGACAGTTTTCAGTGAATCAATGATATTTAGCTGACTGCATTAAAATGAAACAGAAAAGGAGAAAATTAAAACCACACCAGAAAAGAATTCTGTTTTCAGTTGAGCTTGGAAATGAAGAGCTATAAGATGGAGAGTATTAACACATTTCCAGGAAACAAGAGAAATTCTGTTTGCCAGCATCCAAATATTTAGTGGAAGGCTAGGACTGGGTGGGAAGAAATTACAGATTACAGATTTCCATGAGGAAAACTCTAACAAGTCCACTGTAGGTTTGAAAACAAAAACATAGATATTCAGAACAAATACTTTAGTAAAGATTGTCAATGGAATTGCTGGAGGAAGAGGAATTGGCAGCTGCATGAGCAGGTGTGAATGTTTCCGGGCCTCTATGATCAGCTTCATGTGGTATATCAAGGAACTGAGAAATAAGAATTGGGAGAGGATATTACAGAATGAACTGTGTAGTTAAGCTGAGAAGTGATAAAGGTGTACATAAGAAGTTAAGCAGAGATGCAACTGTGACACAGTGGTGCACATGAACAGATTTGCAGAAGAGGTTTTAATGTGTTTTTAATGTTTGTAAAAGCTGTGGAAATCTTGGCATGCTGCTCAAACCATCAAGCTCCATGCAAGTAGGTCAGAGGGAAGGCTTGAGATTGAGAGGCAGAGAAACAGCATGGAGCAGGCCAGCAGCAACTGAAGGGGAAATCAAGTTTATTAATTAGGAGAATTAATTGGACAGCTGTGACTTTTGCCTTATGTTGTCAAACTAGATTGGAAAAACAGACTGTAAAGTATATACAATTTAGTAGCTGAGCTTAAAATATAATCTTGTAAGCTAACCTAAGAAATGAAGGCAGAAAAACAGCAAAGGGCAAGAAGCACAAAACTCATATAGCACTATCAATAACTGTCATATTTGTAAGATATTACTAAATGAATTTTGTTTCTTAGGGACTTTACTTCAAATCAATCTAATAAAACAGATTAGCAAATTGCTTGGTAGCTGAAGTAAATTAAATGCTATTTTGATAAAAAATTAGCAGGCTTTGAATAGATCTTACTAATAATGCATTTATATAATGAATTTCTCTTGATCAATTATAGCAGTCTTTTTCTCTTTCTCTGAAAACCTCATAGCTTTAACAAAGTCAATGAATAATTTTTCTACTGGTTAAGATTTGAAGTTTTTAAATATTTCTGAGATTTTGTTTTTGTAGTATAATTTCTGAAACAAAATCATTTTAAGATCCCTGCTTTTGTCCCCATACTTCACTTTTGTGAATTTATTGTTAAATCTAATTTCATATTCCATATATGATAGTGTTTCTATTTTTTTCTCCCACCTTCCTTCCACTCTCTTCTCTATCCTTTCTCCCTCTACTCACCCCCTTCACTGGGGTTTAAACCCAAAGCCTTCACACTGACCTGCTTCCACCACTTTCTTCTTCTCCTTCTCCTCTTTTCTCCTCCTCTTCCTCCTCCTCCACCTCTCTCTCTCTCTCTCTCTCTCTCTCTCACTCTCTCTCTCTCTTTCTCTTTCTCTTTTGTTTTAATTTTGACATAGGGCCACACTAACCTACTAAGTTCCTCAGGCAGGGCTTAAACTTGTGATCTACTGATTCAGCTTTCCAGAATAGTGGGATTACAAGTGTGAATCATCATATCTGTCCTCCTTATCTTTTACATAGATTATTCTAATAAAATTTTCTTTTCAAGCTAGCAAGCTATCCACACAATTTCTAATGTTGATAATATTCAGTAAGATATATCAATTCAGTAAGTAAATTCTCAACTAAATTTGCAGTTGAAAATTACTACTAATAAAATATCATGTTGTTTTATAGTTAACACTTTCTCATATTTCACATCATAATCCTTAACTTGAATTTGTGAAATAGATGCAATTGTTAAATTATAGTTTAAGAATGGGGATGTGACTTGTCTACTGTTATTTTCCCTAAATATTTGTGCAGCTTATGTTTGAGTATTTTGACTGTTGATTCAGTATTACTTCCAAATTCTATATATAAAAAAGGGTTTTCAGCTGAGATATGACAGACACTATTCCAGTAACTGAAATATGAACTGTTAAACAAAAACTAAATGAGATTATAGTTTAACAGAAAAGTGTTACTATTTTGAGTCTAAATGGCAAGAGTTTGCTGGAATTGAGTATGAAGGGAATAGAGTTTTTTAAAAAGAGAGAAGGGACAACTCACATAAAAGAAAGGTAAGAGGAGATTTTCTGAAAGGAGGCTCATGCAACCTGACTTAGTGTGAATAAAAGACAAATCATTTATAGTCATAAGCATTGCAATGTTCTGTAAGTGTGAGGGCATCTACACATGTGCATGTACACACACACACACACGCACACACACACACAGACACAAAGAGAGAAAAAGTTTCACATATCATGTGAATTAAGTCATGGTGCAGGAGAGGAGAAGCAGGACCTAAACATGGGAATAAATCGAATGTTTAGAACTTTTACTCATTGATTTCCATGTAACATGTTGATGTTTACCATTCCTTTTTGATTCCTCAATGTCCTCCAGTAATTTATTTGTTAATTTGAAAATTTCTATAGCATATAAAGGAGATTTTGTGCATATTAAGTACTTGGGAAAATCATCAACTGACAAACATATTTTGACACATAGTCCTTGGGCTGTCCTCTTTTCTATATTTAATATGCAGCCCATATATGTACAATAAATAAACTATCATGACTACTTTAGTGCTGTCAATACCAGCTATTAATAATGGGCCAGAATTACATTTCTTATGTTTATCTCCCCTGCTTCAAGTAAAGATTTGTGAATTAAATGAAAATTATTCTTAGAGTAAATTACTGTGAAGAAAGAGTCCTGGCCACCTATTATCATCAGCTGATGAAAATTCAGAAAGGTTTGTGGAAAAATTAGTAATATAAAATTTCATAACCCTAAATCTTACTTATAACCAACAAGGAAGCACTATAATTTTTGGTGAAAAAATTACTACAATTAGTCAATTTGGGTGGATTTTAAGCCATATCTCTGCTGGAGAAATAACATGCTCTTTGATTTATGTATCAACAATTTTTTAAATTTAGATTTGGTAGTAGAGTTCATTGAAAACACTACAGAGCATGTTGAGATCATTCACTGGCCAAATTCTTACCTAGATTTCCCAAATACCAGAACTAGGTTGGAACTATGACTTTTTGAATCTCAAGTATATTTCACTAATGTTGATGTTAGCATAGATCTGTTTTATATAGGAAGAGAATAGATTAAAATCAACATAGGAGCATTTCAAATTTGCTTTCATCAGAGAAAATTTGTTTCCTTCTATTTAATTCATTTTCTTTTATTTAGCATGCAATTCCAACACCTTAACTTTATATTAAAGACTCATTATGTTCTTATCAAACAGAATTATTGAATAACATTCTATCAATAATAGTTTATGCATATGATTAATCATCTAAAATGAAGATATTATTACAATACTTCGCATAATAAATGCTAATCAGATATTGTTGCCCTTTAAAATAACTCGTTATCCCTTTTTTCTCTTTACCCCAACCCCCCCAAATAAGGAAAAATGAACTACTCAATTATACACATTTTGGGGGGGTAGAGTACGTAATTGGAAGTAATAAGTGAGTTATAAATGCAATTGAACTAGAGCAAGTATTGATTTATATTTCCTCTCAGTTTCCCTTTATATCATATGGGAGGCTTTCAATGATTAGAAGAGCAAGAAAGACCAGAGTGCAGCCCGAGGCAAGGAAATGTTGAGTAGTTAAATCATAAACAAGTCTATGATGTTTTAGAACACTAGTTGTATGGCTTGATCTAGTTTTAAATCCCCTCTTTACGTTGTCATTTTGTCATGAGAAAAACTCAGTGAGTCTTAAGATCACTAAGCTTTTTCCTTCATTACATAAAATAAATTTTCACTTTGGTCAGGACTATAGCAGAAAAGTTATCATGTGTCTTTTTCACTGAGTGACAGAACATGTCATATGTACCTAGCTATAATACCTGCTTCAATGACTGCAACAACCCACAGAAGTGGACACCAGAGTTATCTTCATTTCTCACGCCTGGCTAGCTGATAGGATGAGCCAATGATGTCTATTCATATGAAATATCAAAGTCTTTTGCTTCTTGAAAGAAAGAGAAGCTAATCACTAATGAATTTCATTTTAAAGGTTTTTAATAGAGTTTAATATCTTACACAAGGTTAAAAATCTAAATCCTCAAAGAATTTAAAGAACATCCACTAATTGGCCATTCATTGATTCAAGAAACACTTTTATGAAACCATAATTTTAAAGAAAAATTATATGTGGAACTCTGATTTTATTTAACTACTATCATTTCTATCACCTACAATGTAAGCTTTCATTAAGTATCTTTACACTCAGTTTTAAGAGGAATCCCTTTAGTTAGAAAATGTATTTTCATATAGTTTTTTTTGGAAGGATGTGGCTATAGTTGTATATGGTAGAAAGAATGAGATAGAAAAGGAGAAAGAAGAATCAGGAAATTTATGAAAATAGGTAACTGAGAATAAAATCCAGAGGGAAGTCAAGCCAAAAATGTTGGTTAGCAGTGGTAAGGAAGGTCTGGAGTCTAGTAAGTAATGTGAGGAGTTAAGTAGCAATAAGAACAGTTTATTTAGAAAAAGAGAGGAAATTGAACAGAATAAAGGAGAAATGGCAGAATGAGGGCAAGAGAAGGCAAGGACTTTTATCAAGCATTGATAAGAATTCTTTAAATGAAAACTGTGACCTAGAATGAATTGATATTTTTAGTTTAATGGTTTCTGAGAAGGCAGCTTATGGTTGTTGAATAAAGGTTACTCAATATTTAATTTTGGAATGTTTCAAAAATCTCTTTTAGTCAGAATTTTAAGAAATCTAATTCTGGTAAGAGTATGATGCAAATTATAGGACAATTTCATGAATCTTAACTGTGGCAATTAAGGTACATATTTAACATTGTACAGTAAGTATCTCTTAGCACAATCCTATTCAGAAACACACCTTCTCTCAAAAATATTCACTATGCCTATTTTTCTTGGATACTTTGTGTCCAAATATTTGTAGAGGCCATGGAAAGCAGCTCATGGATATAAATGAAGGGACAATAACTATAAAACCCAAATCCTGCTGCTGGTTTCTCCCATCTGCTCTTGTAAATGTCAAATATTTATGGGCGCCTCAGAGTGTCTTTCATGTAACAGAGGCACAAGAGGCCCTGGAGGATGCACTGTTTCTTCATAATGTTTCTCTGGTAACTACAGAGAATTGCCTTATTATCCTGTCAGTTTCATCTGTTGTTATACCATACAGCATGAAAATTTCCATATGCCATAGTTAAACTGTGTTCCATTGTAGGGCAGGCAAGTAATACTCTTCTCATATAATCTTTTACATCAGAGGATTAATCAAGAAGCACTTATTTTTCCACAATAAATACTTCAAGATTTTAGAGAGCATTTGTCTTAGTAATTTTCTTATTGCTGAGACACAATACCTGACACCCACAAGTTAAAGGATAAAGAAGTGTATTTTGGCTTACAGTTTGTAGATACTTCAGTCAATAATTGCGTGGCTCCAAGTCAGGTTGGAATGGTAGAGGAGCATAACAGGAGAGAAATAGTTTGTGGGAGGGCAGGCAGAAGGCAGCAAGGAGGAAGTAGCCTTATTTATGTCCCATAATATTCCATTCAAGCTAGAAGACTACTGATTGGTGTCATCCACAGCCAGGATGGGGCTTCCATTATTCACATCAAAAACTATGCTAAATCCATTTAATTATTATACATGCTTTTAGTTATCAATACCCAGTATTACATACTCTGATCCACCACTACACAACCATGGTCCAGGCATCCCCCAAAAGTCCTACCTATGAGTACATGAGGCTTTGGGGGACATCTAGATACAAGTCATAACAACATTATTTTGATTTTTGTTTGCATTCTATTTCTGCTTCTCCAATCTCATCTCACTGAGTTTTGTCATGATTGTAATTGGTATTGGAATAAGAGACTCATCTCTCTGAAAACCATCAGACTGTTTTTTTATTTCATCCCAAGGACAGATCTTCATTATTTGGTCAAGTTACAGATTTGTTCCTCCTTTCCTTGGGGTGAGCTTATTCTCATGAGGCCCAATGATAAAACATGAAAGTTAACTTTTGACCAATTCAATCAAGCAGTTTGATGCCTAGCCCAGTAGAGGTTCAAATTGAAACATCTGCTTTTGAAATAAAGGTAAGTGAAGATGATCATGATGATGATCTTAATCATGTCCTTTATGTCAATAGTGGCAAAAGTATCTTTAAATGTAAAAGTTTTAGCCATAGAAAAATATTTTGTCTTATGCAAAAAAATTACTTTTATTTTTTCTTATCTGAAATATTTTAACTAATTTATCATCCTCTACATAAATATAACCTTTTCATGGCCTCTTTCTTTGCTAAACTGGGCATTCATGCTTTGCATTGTTTTGTTTAGCTCATCTAGTTTTTGTTACTGCTTTGTGTGTGTGTGTGTGTTTGTGTGTGCATGTATGTCTGCTAAGATTTGAAGGTGCTTATAGTAGAAAGAGTTTATTTCTGTTATGGAGATTTATTTAGTTCATATCTAGTTTTCAGTGATGTCCTCTGGGTGTGACTAACTAAAGGTCTTTGGCTCTAATCCAAGATCCAACAAGCTATATTAGTTTTAAAGGGAAAGACACAGTGTTATTGTCCCAGTACTCAATTCTTCAGGAATAGACTGTGATATTGTTAATGGCACAAAGATAATCTGAATATTGGCATATGGCTTACAGAGAAAATCTATTAATTACAACAACTGTACCACCTTGATAATAGCAACTGAATCAGCAAAATAATAACATCAAAGACAATTAAGATACTGATCTATCATGAGAACCTATAAAGTATTACCCTTAACCATAAGAAAAAGATCTATAATTATTGTATAAACACTAAGGCACACCAAATATTGACTTGTAGTGACTATCTACTAACTGCAACATCTATAAAAATCAACAGTAGTAGCATTGAGTTTATTACCTAAAGATTAATAAAATTTAATGGTTATACTAGTAAAGATAGAAAGGATGGGGAATATGCAAATGAAAGAAGAAAATCTTGAAAAATTAAGTGATTAAAAAATGTGAAACAGAATAAAGTGGGAAAAAGATCCTATAGTGTGTTTATGACATAAATAGAATTAGTTAAAAGTAATAGAAAAGAACAAACAAAAAAGAAAAGTAGAGAAAGAAAAAATAAAAAGGAATAAAAAAACCACTCAACACCCAAAAAAACTAAGCAGAAGAAGAAAAAATAAATAAGTCTAGAAAAATAATTTTCTCCACATATTTGAATGTGTGGTTTCTTTTCAGGAATCACAGTTTTGGAATCCAACAAGTCTTTGGCTTTCTTTTCTTAGCTTTACTGTCTGTGGGTTTGTGAACTTCCCTCTGTGCTCCAGAGCCCCTCTGTTCATTCACCCGAGGTTGTGGCAACTGTCCAAGCTGAGACATATTGTTACTCATGTTGGTAGGTGGGGAAAGCAATCATATCTCTGATCTATGCTAAATTTATGCAGCAGGAGAAGGGATGAAGCAGACAGCTCTACTCAATGCCACCACTTTCGGACCCAGCTGTATGTGAAAGATTCATGCTGAACCTGGCTTCTCACCTTGGAGGATAGGGCCCATGTCCTTCCTGACCTGAACTTAAATTTCTCAGAGGGTCTATGTCTAGCTCTTTCCTGGTCTGCAACTGTCCTGTTTGTCTATTTCTCACCCAGTCACTGTGGGAGGGTAACACTGGAAATCCTGAAGTGAAGTTGTTTTGTATTGTTTTCAGGCTTAAATAATCAACCCTTTCCCTAAATGACACCTGATTGAACACTGTGGCAATATGGCCTGGGCTGCACTAGATTCCTTCCGCAGCTGTAGCCTGCTATGTGGAAGAAATCAGTTTTAGTTTTTTGCAGCTTAAAATAGTTGTTGGTTTTTCTTGGGGCTAACACAGCTCACCTGCTTTGTTGTTTCTCCCTGGAGCTCCTAACCCTGGAGGCTTATCTTATGTCAGCAGGGACAAGATCTTCTCCTTGAAAACTGGGATGGACTTTCAGATGACTTTATTTATCGTATATGCTCCATTTCTCTACCTTCTCTGGATTTTTAAAATTTTTTAAATTTTTTTTTTTTTGTTACTGGGGATCAAACTCGGGTCCTTCTGCTTGTGAGGCAGGCACCAGAACCACTGAACTGAATCCCTGGCCCTTCTCTGGATTTTTTTCTGTAAGTTTCCTCCTAATTCTTGGAGATTTACCTTTTTTCTCATCCAGTTACTTTCCATGTGTCTGGATTCCAGGGCATGGAGAGGCTGTAATTTGCTGCTGATTGCTAATCCACTATTTTGGTCCAGAAGTGGTTTTATGGTCATGAATCAATCACTGGATCATCTTTCAGGCTTTGTTTTCTACAAACATTTCTACATATCATTTTTATCTGGCCATGTTTCCATTATTTAGGATAAATCTTTCTACCCCTATAAAATTTCCCAAGACTTCTACAATCAACTATAGCCTAACTACATGTAGGGCTATGTAATTAAGACTTAATCGCATTGACTTTTTATTGTCTCTTTTACATTTGTATCATTTTGTCCTTCAAGGGCAGACTCAAATTTATTCTTTCTAAAAATTTCTAACTTGTCCTTTATTTATATGCTAAGTTATGGCTGTACTCAAATTTCATTACATCTGAATCTTTACATGGACACAAGATTTTTCAAACTTTGGCTTTCAGCATGTGACAGTCCTGCCTACTTTTGAGAAAGAAAGATAAGTAAATATTTCTTATTTCAGCTTCTCCAGAGCTGCTGTGGAAAGTGAACATGACTTAAGTTCTAGCAATTTTGCCTTCCTACCAGGGAATTAACTCTTGAAAAAGTGGCACAAAATTCAAGCTCAGTTAAATATTTTGGTAGATTAGAGTCTAGAAATGGCAGCAGAATGGGTTTTCCCTCATGTCCTAGAGTCCAGTAGCAGATTACAAGGTTGAAGGGCTATGGTTTTAGAGACAGGAATGGGTCATAAATCTGTAGTGATGAGAGCATGAGATAAATGCTTATATACAAGCATTTCTTTTCTCATTTAGTTTTAGCTTATTTCTAAGTTTGGACTAGCTAGACCATGTGACCTATCCTCTTTTTCCAATTTGTTTGCTTTTCTGCTTAAGTTAAAAAATTATTTGACATTCTTTGTTAGAAGTAAACTGATTTGATACCAGAAGTCAGAGTCAGAAAATAGTATATAAAGAGTAGAGGTAAGGAATATTTATGATTTCTAAATTGGCCTATTTAAGCATGAATCAATTAAAATTTTGTTAGAATAGAGGCAAGTAAGCCTGACATCCCATTTTATCTAATGATGAAATATCTAATTAATTTGCTGCCTCTACTTAGCTGAAATAAAATCCCTACAGAAGGTATCACTTTTAGGGGTGCATCTTAGAACATAAAGCCAGCACAAAACATTCAAAAACTATACATTTAGAATCCTGTTTTAACAGTATTAAACAAATTAGACCATATGACAAATATAAGATATTAATTTTTGATTCATAACACACATTAAAACCAAATAATTTTCCATAACTTTACAAAAAATACATTATTACTTTGTTATTGTTATGTTGAAAATAATTTAATTCTGCAAAATTCCAAATTTTTAATGTCAATTAAATTCTTAACCCCACCAGTTAACCTAAGTGAAAATCCTGACATTGATAATAAATAAATAGAACCTTGAGAAATATGAAAGAAATAAATATTTCATGGACTTTTAAAAATGAGAATTGGATATCCATATGTGGATGCTATGGTACCTTCTCTCTTTTTCCTTTATAATCTTACCTTCTCTTGAAGATGATGTAACTTCTTACCTTAGTAAATTTTTTTGAAAGAATATTTTTTCTTATGTTCCAGACTTTAAGTCATCATTTCTACTGAGTTAGTTGGAATTTGACATGCTCCACATGTCGAAAAACAAAACCAGACCCTTACAGATAATGTGTATATACCAAAATAGAGGTTGGTTTAGATATTGGTTTGGGTATCCCCCAAATTCCATTACTAAGGCTTGACACTATTCCTAAGTAGTGAAACTTTTAGAAGTTGGGCTTCGTAGTATCCTTGAGTCACTGGAGAAGCATTCTTAAAAGGGGGTTGTAGAATTCTGCTCCCATGTGCTGTCTTGAGCTCTGGACTCTCATTGCCCCAAGTAATTCATTGTAGTAATGCAGAACAGATTAATAATACACAGGAACATTCAATTTATATCAACAGATATGTGGGAAATATGTAGAAATAGATATTGAGATATTTTCCCTTGGAAAATAAGAACTTGATTTTAGATATAGAAAACAACATTATGTCAAGAGAATGATGCTGTTTGTTCAGCTGGCTTATTTTAGTTTAGATTTAAGGAGACATGCTAACTAAAATGTATGTCAGAAATGCTCTGGTGAAATTAACAGTGGCTGTGAGATTTTAGTCTTACTCACATTTCTTCACTTGTTAATATATATTCTCAAGGTATTAGAGAAAATCTAATTCATTAAGGTTCAGAAATTTACATTTTAGATCAAGGTTGGAAAATTGACATTAGAACAGATTAACATTTGAAAGTATGTATTCTTAATGAGCATTTCAGAGAATTCTTGTCATGTGGTCAGAGGATCAAACTTTGAGATATAGAAGTAAAAATTAAACCTTTTGGAACAGAATTGCTTAGAAAATGTGTTTTACTGATTATCAGACCTTATACTTTCTAAAATAGTGGTTTAAATATACTGCTTTTTATTTTGAGAAATTCAGTGGTGAAGGAGCTTTAAGTTTTCATTGAAATTGCCTTAGTGAATTTTCTCTGTGCGATATAAATTCTTTTTAGAAGTGCTTCAAATCTGGTTTTATTAGAAACAGGAGGATTCTGTAGTTTCAGAAATAGGGAGATCTCTATAATTAGAAAAGCTAAAGTGGCACATTTAACTAAGTAAATGGCAGGTTCTGCATAGATATAGGATAGTTTTATACAGAGACCATTTATTGTGGTTTATTTATAGCCTCTCAAGAACTGAAATAGTTAAAACAAAACAAACAAAAACTACTGAAATTTTACATACGTGTAACACTTGCCCAGAAACAAAATCAGACTACTTTGACTCACTGTAATAAAGGATTATTTTACACCAAAATCTTAGCATCAGAATTATTTTCTAAGATAGTGAGGCTGAGCAATATGAAATGAGCTAACAGGAATAGCATCATAAATATATTCAATGAGTCTTCCCTTATGGTGCACTGCAAACAGAACTGTTACTATTTACTAAAGTAGCTGTACTCTGGAGAAAATGTGAAACCCCAACATCTCAGCCCTTCTGGTTCACTTTTTATACCAAAGAACCCAGAAATGTTAGTATAAATTTTATTGTAACTTTATGAATTTAACTGAGACTTTATGAATTTAACTGAAAGGATTTCCGAACACATACTTTAATTGAGTGATTCAACTTCTATGATCAAGTTTGTTACCCTAGTTCCAACACATACATTTGGAACTGAAACCTCAACATCATATAGAACCTCTATTTTCCTAAATTAGTCATGGAATAATACATAGTAGAAAAGCCAAGAAGAAGTCCTTGGAGATCCTGGTACCTGGAAAAACACTAAATAATCTTCACTACCCCATTCCAGTATGAGTAGCAGATGTGAGTGTTACTACGAAATTGAAAGTTGTAGGAAATGATTCTGATCTTGTTTAAATTTTGAGTTAGACATATGTAGATGGCGGGTATGTCTTATAGTTGAGCAACAAAAAACAGGGACATTTACTTGTAATATAGACTGGGGAAGTTGGAAGGCTACAGAAAATATAATTAACTGTTGGAATTGGAGGAGAGAAGTGGTGAGAACTTCCTTTATTTTTAAAATTTTATTTTTCTTTCCTTTTTCATAATATGCATAGTAGCACTGTCTGTTACATTGTTTAACACTGTACTTTAAAGTTCCTAATCATCCACTTCATATGACACTTGGATGATGGTTGCCATTTCTAGGTTTTACTAAGATACGGTTATCTTAGAAGAAGCTTTATCCCAGGGTTATGTGTTTCACATAAAACAGAAATTATGTGGGATCCCATCCCCAAAAGAATCCTGAAGTGGAAAGGGAAATAAAAAATTCAGAGGGATTTTCCATTTTTCACTGTACTTTAGGCTTCATTGTTGAAGAAATGAAATGGTATAGATTGTACTGGACATCAGGATAAAGATTTGCTCAAGAGAGAAAGAAAATTGCTGACTTAGCAAGATGTCTGCCTCAGAGGTGACCACAGGAAATATATCTATAAATGAGTATATATCCTATGTGGCTTTTTTTTCCCCTGCAAACATTTCCTTGGTTATCACTGACTATTAGTTGAAACACCCTTTTTCATTTTTTTCTACTTCTTTTTAAATTTTTTTCCATTAAGTTTATTGGTACATTTTAGGTATACAATAGAGTTGCATTCATCATTGGGCTCTTGTACCTTTACATGGTATATCTTGGTTTTTATGTTTTCCCCATCCCCCTGCCCTCCCTTCACCCTCTCCACCATTCCTTATTTACAATGACCTTGTTTCCACTTTTTTCCTTTTCTCATATTTTTTATTTTCCCTTCTTTCCTTTCCCCTACCCCTCCCACTTTGCTTACCCATCTAGACTTTTTCTTCCTATTTCATCATATCAATTATACATTTTGATCATTATTTACACTTTCATTTTTTCACACCAGAGAAACTATTTGGTAT
The DNA here is from genome assembly GCF_053883595.1 of Heterocephalus glaber. Taxonomy (NCBI): domain Eukaryota; kingdom Metazoa; phylum Chordata; class Mammalia; order Rodentia; family Bathyergidae; genus Heterocephalus; species Heterocephalus glaber. The sequence goes on from NW_028258294.1 coordinate 13,642,402, forward strand.
TTACAGGTGTATCCTATTTATTTCACTTAAGAGTATGGCTTCAATATGAATCCACTTAGCTATAAATGTCTCTACTTTCTCATTCTTTATGGCTGAGTAGTACTCCATTTTATTTTTTTTAATTTTTTCCCACATTGTAGGTTGTCTCTTAGCTCTGTTGGTGGTTTCTCTTGCAGTGCAGAAGCTTTTCAATAAGATGAAATCCCAGTTGTTGATTCTTTCTGCTAGTTCCCATGCTGCTGAGGTTTTGTTCATAAAGACTTTTCCTATGCCAATATCTTCAAGAGTTCTACCTAACTTATCTTCCAGAAATTTTAGTGTTTCTGTCTTAATATTTAGATCTTTAATCCACTTAGATTTCAGTTTAGTGCATGGTGATGGATATGGGTCTAGTTTTAATCTCTGACAGGTTGAAATCCAGTTTTTCCAACACCATTTATTAAATAGGCTATCTTTCCTCCAATGAGGGTGGTTGGCTCCTTTGTCAAAGATGAGGTGGCTGAGTATGTCTGAAGTTGTTTTTGCATTTTCTAATCTATTCTACTGATCCTCAGGTCTGTTTCTTTGCCAGTACCATGCTGTTTTTATCACAGTAGCTTTGTAGCATAGCTTCAAGTTGGGGATTGTGATACCCCCAGCCATGTCTCTGTTGCCCAGAATTGCTTTTGCTATTCTAGGTCTCTTATGGTTCCAAATGAATTTTTGGATTGTTCTCCCTAGTTCTATGAAGTATGTTGTTGGAATTCCAATCGGCATTGCATTAAATCTATATAGCAATTTTGGAAATATGGCCATTTTCACTATATTGATTCTTCCTACCCAGGAACAAGGGTTGTCTTTTCATTTTCTTATATCCTCCTCAATCTCCTTTTTCAGGGTGCTGTAGTTTTCAGCATAGAGGCCTTTTGGTTCCTTTGTTAGATTGATTCCTAGATATTTCATTTTTTTGGATGCTATTGTAAAAGGAATTGTTTCCCTAATTTCTCTCTCAATGAGTCTGCTATTTGTGTATAAAAAGCATATTGTTTTTTGAGTGTTGACCTAGAATCCAGCTACTCTACTGAATCTGTCAATTAAGTCCAGAAGTCTTTTGGTAGAGTTTTTTGGGTCTTATATGTAAAGTATCATATCATCAGCAAATAATGATAGTTTAACTTCTTCCTTTCCTATCTTTATTCCTTTTATTTCTTTCTCTTTTCTAATTGCTATGGCTAATGCTTCCAGAATTATATTGAACAGGAGTGGTGATAGTGGGCATCCTTGTCTTGTTCCTGATTTTAGCGTGAAAGTTTTCAGTTTTTGACCATTTAGTATGATCTTGGCTTTTGATTTTTCATAGATAGCCTTATTCAGGTTGAGATAAAGACCTTCTATTCCAATTTTCTGTAGGTTTTTTATCATGAATGGGTATTGTATTTTGTCAAATGCCTTTTCTTCATCTATTGAGAGTATCATATGGTTTTTGTCTTTGACTCTGTTAATATGGTGTATTACATTTATTGATTTACATATGTTGAATCATCCTTGCATCCCTGGGAGAAATCCAACTTGGTCAGGGTGTATGATCTTCTTGATGACCCTGTGTATTCTGTTTGCCAGTATCTTGTTGAGGATTTTTGCATCTATATTCATTAGGGAGATTGGCCTGTAGTTCTTTTTGGGTTGGGTCTTTCCCTGGTTTTGGAATCAAAGGCACTCTTGCTTCCAGGAATGAGTTTGTAAGTCTTGCTTCCCTTTCAATTTCCTTGATGAATTTAAAGAGTAATGGTGATAGTTATTCTTTAAATGTCTTGTAGAATTCAGCAGTGAAGCCATCATGACCTGGGTTTTTTTGTTGGTAAATATTTTATTACATTTTCAATTTCACTCATTGTAATTGGGGTGTTTAGAATTTCTATATCTTCTTCATTTAATTTTGGCAATTCATATGTATCTAGGAATCTGTGCATTTCTTCTGTGTTTTCCATTTTATTGGAGTAGAGGTCCTCCAAGTAGGTATTGATGATCCTCTGGATTTCTGCTGATTCTGTTGTGATTTCCCATTTTTCCTTCTTAATTAGTACTCCATTTTATTAAAAAAACACATCTTCTATATCCAGTCTCCAGTTGGTGGGCACTTGGGCTGTTTCCAAGTTTTAGCTATTACAAGCTGTGACACTATAAACATGAAAGTGCTTATATCATTGTGGTATGATTCTTTTAATTCTTTGGGGAAGATACCCAGCAGGGGAATAGTTGGGTCAAATGCACCTTCTAATCCTAGATTTTTGAGGTATATCCGTAATGATTTCCATGGTGGTTGCACCAGTTTGCACTCCCATCAACAATGGAGAAGGGTTCCTTTCTCCCCACACCCTTGCTAGGATTTGTTATTGGTTGACTTTTTTATAGCAGCCATTCTTTCTGGGGTGAGGTGGAATCTCAGTGTTGTTTTCATCTGTATCTCTCAAATGACCAGTGATGTTGAACATTTTTTCATATGTTTATTTGCTGCTTTTACTTCTTTGTCTGAGAGATGTCTGTTCATTTACGATGCCCACTTTTGAATTGGGTCTTTATATTTGGGGGGTCTGATTTTTTTAGTTCTCTATATATTCTGGATAGTACACCTTTGTCTGAGATACGGCTGCTAGAAAATTTTTCTGACATTGTAGGTTGTCTGTTAGCTCTGTTGGTGGTTTCTCTTGCAGTGCTGAAACTTTTTAATAAGATGAAATCCCAGTGGTTGATTCTTTGTGCTGGTTCCCATGCTACTGAGGATTTGTTCATAAAGTCTTTTGCTATGCTATTGTCTTCCAGAGTTCTACCTAACTTATCTTTCAGTAAGTTTAGTGGTTCTGTTTTAATATTTAGATCTTTAATCTGCTTCGATTTTAGTGTAGTACATGGTGAAAGATAGGGGATTAGAATTAATCTTTGGCAAGTTGAAATCTATTTTTTCCAACACCATTTATTAAAGAGGATATCTTTCCTTCAGTGAGGATGATTGGCTCCTTTGTCAAAGATGAGGTAGCTCAGTATGTCTGGAGTTGTTTCTGCATCTTCTAATCTATTCCACTGATCCTTGGGCCTGTTTCTTTGCCAGTGCCATGCTATTTTTTTCACAGTGGCTTTGTAGTACATTTTCAAGTTGGGGATTTTGATATCCTATGCCATGTCTCTGTTGCCTAGAATTGTTGTTGCTATTCTAGGTCTCTTCAGGTTCCAAATGAATTTTGGATTGTCTTCTCTAGTTCTGTGAAATATACTATTGGGATTTCAATCGGGATTGCATTGAATCTGTGTAGCAGTTTCAAAAGTATGGCCATTTTCACTATATTGGTTCTTCCTACCCAGGAACAGGAAATGTCTTTCCATTTCCTTATATCCTCTTTGATCTCTTTTTTCAGAGTGTTGTAGTTCTCAATGTAGAGGTCTTTTGCTTCCTTTGATAGTGCTACCTATGTATTTAATTTATTGTGATGCTTTTGTGAAAGGAATTGTTTCCCAAATTTCTGTCTTAGTGAATCTGTTATTTGTGTACAAGAAGGCTATTGATTTTTGAGTGTTGACCTTGTAGCCAGTTACTCTACTGAATCTGTCAATTACGTCTAGAAGTCTTTTTGCTGAGTTTTTTGGTTCTTATATATTGAGTATCATCATCAGCAAATAATGACAGCTTAACTTCTTCCTTTCTTATCTTTATTCCTTTTATTTCTTTCTCATCTAATTCCTGTGGCTAATGTTTTCAGATGTATGTTGAACAGGAGTGGTGACACTGGACATTCTTGTCTTGTTCCTGATTTTAGCATGAAGATTTTCAGTTTTTGACCATTTAGCATGATGTTGGCTGTTGGTTTTTCATAGATAGCATTTATCAAGTTGAGATAAAGACCATCTTTTCCAATTTTTTGCAGGGTTTTATCATGAATGGGTGTTGAATTTTGTCAAATGCTTTTTCTGCATTTATTGACCTAATTATATGGTTTTTGTCCTTGATTCTATTAACATAGGGTATTATATTTATTTATTTACATATGTTGAACCATCCTTGCATCCCTGGGATAAATCCAACTTGTTCAGCATGTACGATCTTCTTGATGACCCTCTCTATTCTGTTTGCCAGTATCTTTTTGAGGATTTTTTACATCTATGTTCATTAGGGAGATTGCCCTGTAGTTCTCTTTTTTGGTTGGGTCTTTCTCTGGTTTTGGAATCAAAGTAATGCTGGCTTTCAGGAATCAATTGGGAAGTATTGATTCCCTTTCAATTTAATTAAAGAATTTGAGAAATAGTGGCATTAGTGCTTCCCTAAATTTCTGGTAGAATTCAGCAGTGAAGACATCAGGACCTGGGCTTTTCTTTGTTGTTAAAATTTTAACTATGTTTCCAATTTCACTGATTGAAATTGGGTTGTTTAGAATTTTTATATCATCTTTGTTCAACGTTGGTAATTCATATGTATCTAGAAATCTGTCCATTTCTTTTGTGTTTTCCATCTCCAAGTAGGTGTTGATGATCCTCTGAATTTTTGCTGTATCTGTTGTGATTTCAACTTTTTCATTCCTAATTGCATGGATTTGACCCTTTTCTTTTTTTGATAAGATTGACTAAGGGTTTATTGATTTTATTTATTCTTTCAAAAAAACAACTCTACAATTCGTTAATTTTTTTGTATTTTTTTTGGTCTCCATTGCATTGATTTCTGCTCTGATCTTTATAATTTCCTCCCTTGTATGAGCTTTGGGTTTGTCTTGCTCTTATTATTCTAGAAGCTTAAGATTCATCATTAGGTTGTATATTTGAGCTTGCTCTGTTTTTCTAGTGTGGGAATTCATTGTTATGAATTTTTAAAAATTGTTTTATTTAATTGGTACATTTTAGGTATAAAATATAATGACATTCATCATTGGAAATTGGTACCTTTACATAATTGCTCTTGATACTTATTTTTTCCCCCTTTCCCTGCCTTCCCTTCAACAACTCCACCCCTTCCTATTTACAAAGATGTTGTATCCATTTCTTCATTTTTCTCATATTAATTTCATTACATTCTTTCTGTTCCCCTACCCCACCTAATTCCCCTTCACCTCCTTTCTTCCTATTTCACATTATCTATTATACCTTTTAGTCCTTATTTGCACTTTCAGTTTCTCACACTAGAGAAACTATTTGGTATTTACACATGTGTGTCCTATTTATTTCACTTGAGAGGATCACCTCAATTTGTATCCATTTAGCTATAAATGTCCCTAATTTCTCATTTTTTATGGCTGAATAATGCTCCATTTTATTTTTTAAAAACATTTTTATTATCCAGTCGATGGGCAATTGGCCTGCTTCCAAGTTTTAGCTATTACAAATTGTGCTGCTATGAACATGGGTGCACATATATCACTGTGGTATAATTTTTTTAAATTCTTTGGAGAAAATACCCAGCAGGGGAACAGATGGGTCAAATGGGACTTCCAGTCTTAGTTCTTTGAGGTTTCTCCATATTGATTTCCACAGTTGTTGCACCAGTCTATACTCCCACCAGCAGTGGAGCAGGGTTTCTCTTTCCCCACAGCCCCACCAGCATTTGTAATTGGTTGATTTCATGACAGCAGCCATTCTTTCTGGGTTAGAGAGAATCTCAGTGTTCTTTTCAATTGCATTTTTTAAATGACCTGTGATGTTGAACATTTTTTCATATATTTATTTGCTATTTCTACTTCTTTGTCTGAGAAATGTCTGTTCATTTCAGGTGCCCCTTTTTAAATTGGGTCTTTAAATTTGTGAGGCCTGATTTTTTTCAGTTCTTTATAGATTGTAGGTAGTAGACCTTTGTCTGAGGGACAGCTGGTGACAATTTTTTCCCACATTGTGGGTTGTCTCTTCACACTGCTGGTGGTTTCTCTTGCTGTGCAGAAACATTTAATAAGAAGAGATCCCACTTGTTGATTGTTTGTGCTAGTTCACAGGCAGCTGAGGTTTTGTCCATAAAATCTTTTTGTACACAAATGTCTTCAAGAGCTCTTCCTAAACTCTGTACCAGCCAGTTTAGTGTTTCTTTTTTAATATTTAGATATATAATCCATTTAGATTTTAGTTTAGTGTGTAGTGAGAGATATAGGTCTACCTTTAGTTTTTGGAAAGTTGAAAACCAATTTTTCCAGCACCATTTATTAAAGAGGCTAATGTTCCTCCACTGAAGGTGTTTGGCTACTTTGTTGAAAATGAGGTGGCTGAGTGTGTCTAGACTTATTTCTGCACCTTCTAATCAGTTCCACTGGTCCTCAGGTCTGTTTCTTTGCCAGTACCATGCTGTTTCTTTCACATTAGCTTTGTAGTACAGTTTCAAGTTGGGGTTTGTAATACCCTCTGCCATGCCTCTTTTGCCTAGAATTCCTTTTGCTATTCTGGGTCTTCTTGTTCCAAATCAATTTTTAGGTTGTTTTCTCAAGTTCCATGAAGTATGCTACTGGGATATCAATTGGGGTTGCATTGAATCTATTTAGCAGTTTTGGAAGCATGACCATTTTCACTATATTTATTCTTCCTACCCAGGAGCACAGGATGTCTTTCCATTTTCTGATATCATCTTCAGTATCTCTGTTCAGAGTGCTGTAGTTTTCAGAAAGAGGTCTTTGATTTCTTTTGTTAGATTTATTCCTAGGTATTCCAGGTTTTTGGATGCTATTGTGAAAGGAATTGTTTGCCCTATTTCTGTTTCAGTGAGTCTGTTGTTCATGTAGAGGAAAGTTACTGATTTTTGTGTGTTGACCTTGTATCCAGGTACATTACTGAAGTTGGTTATTAAGCGTAGAAGACTTTTGGTGTTCTTGGGGTCTTTGATATAGAGTATCATGTCATCTGCAAATAATGATATTTTGACTTCTTCATTTCCTATCTTTATTCCTTTTATTTCTTTCTCTTATCTAATTTCCATGGCTAATGTTGCCAAAAATATATTGAACAGGCATGATGATAGTGGCATCCTTGTTTGTTACCTGATTTTAGTGTGAAGGATTTCAGTTTTTTACCATTTAGTATGATATTGGCTGTTGGTTTTTCATAGATGGCTTTTATCAGATTTAGGTAGAGACCATCTATTCCAATTTTTTGTAGGATTTTTATCATAAATGCATGTTGAGTTTTGTCAAATGATTTTTCTGCATCTATTGAGATGATCATATTTTTTTTGTCCTTGGTTCTATTGATATAGTGTATTACATTGACTGATTTGCATATATTGAAACATCCCTGCATCCCTGGGATGAATCCCACTTGATCAGGGTGTATCTTCTTGATGATCTTCTGCATTCTGTTTGCCAGTATCATATTAAGAATTTTTGTATCTATGTTCATTAGTGAGATTGGCCTATAGTTCTCTCTTTTTGTTGGGTCTTTCTCTGCTTTGGGGATCAAGGTTATGCTTGCTTCCAAGAATGAATTTGGGAGTATTGCTTCTCTTTCAATTTCACTGACATTTTTAAACAGTAGTGGCAGTGGTTCCTTTCTAAATGTCTTGTAATATTTAGCAGTGAAACCATCAGGACCCGGGCTTTTCTTTAGTTGGTAAGTTTTTAATTACGTTTTCAATTTCATTATTTGATAATGGTTTGTTTAGAATTATTAGGTCATCTTTGTTCAACTTTGGTAATTTATAAGTATCTAGGAATCTGTCCATTTTTTCTGTGTTTTCCATCTTATTGATGCAAACGTTCTTGAAGTAAGTATTGGTGATCCTCTGGATTTCTGCTGGGTCCATTGTAATTTCACCCTTTTCATTCCCAATTGCATGGATTTGGGCCTTTCCTTTCCTTTTTTTTTTTTTTTTTTTTTTTTTGATTAGGTTGGCTGTTAATTTCTCTTATTCTTGTGAAGAATGAAATCTTTGCTTCAGTGAATTTTGGTATCATTCTCTTAGTCTCCATTGCATTGATTTCTGCTTTGATCTTTATAATTTCTTTCCTTGTATGAGCTTTGGGTTTGTCCTGCTCTTCTTTATCTAGAATCTTGAGGTTCAGCATCAGGTTGTTTAATTGGGCTTGCTCTGTTTTCCTAATATGAATATTCACTGCTATGAATTTCCCTCATAAGACTGCTTTCATTATGTCCCATATATTCCAATATGTTGTATTGTCATTGTCATTTAATTGTAGGACTTGTCTAATTTCTTAATTTCCTCTGTAACCCATTGGTTATTCAGAAGTGTGTTGTTCAATTTCCATGTGATTATGAAATTTTTGTGATTTCTTTTACTATTGATGTCCAATTTCATTGCACTACGCTCTGATAATATATAGGGGATACCTTCAATTCCTTTGCACCTACCTAAACATATTCTATGAGCAAGCGTGTGGTCTCTTGGATAATGACCAATGTGCAGCTGAAAAGAATGTGTATTTTATTTTTTGGGGGTGGAACACTCTAAAAACCTCTATTAAGTTTTTTTGTTCAAAAGTTTGATTGAGTTCTAGTATTTCATTGCTTTTTTTTTGTCAAGTTGATCTATCTGTGACAGTGGGGTATTGAGGTCCTCCACTACTATTGTATTAGTGCTTATATAATTTTTCATGGCCATTAGTGTTTGTTTTATATAGTTGGGCACACTAGTGTTTGGTGCATAGATATTTATGATTATCATCTCTTCCTGTTGGATTGTTCCCTTTACAAGGATGTAGTGTCCTTCTTTGTCTCTCTTAATCAGTGTTGGTTTGAAGTACACTTTATCTGCAAAGAGGATAGGACTCCTGCTTTTTTTTCAGGTTCCTGTCACATGGAGTATTGTTTTCCACCCTCTAACTTTCATTCTATGAGTTTCTTTTTGAATTAAGTGTGTTTCTTTTACGCAGCATATTGTTTGATCTTGCTTCTTGACCCATTCTTCCAGTCTATTTCTTTTGATTGGTGAGTTGAGACCATTAACATTGATGGTTATAACTGATATGTATTCACTTATTATTTTCATAACTTTTTCTTTTATTGGATTCTCCCCCTTTGCTTTTAATTTCTTGTGCCCAATGGATTCATTCTGCTGGACTTCCTGGGGTTGTGATCCTCATTGTCTTTTCCTAGGCTTTTGTCTAAAATATTTTGCAGTGCTGGTTTGGTATTCATGAATTTCCTAAGGTGCTCTTTGTCATGAAAGTATCTTATTTCTCTATCAATTTTGAAAGATAGTTTTGCGAGGTACATCAATTTAGGTTGGACGGTATTTTCCTTTAGGGCTTGAAATACCTCACTCCAAGCTCTTCTTGCCTTGAGGGTTTGTGTTGAGAAGTCTGCTGTGATTCTGATGGGCTTTCCTTTGTATGTGATTTGTTTCTTTTCTCTGACTGTTTGTTGGACTTTTTTCTCCTGTTGCATTTCTGGAATCTTAACAGTTATATGCCTCTGTGTAGATTTTTTGATCAAGGCTAGTTGGAGTCCCATATACCTCACTTATCTGTATGTCAAGTTCTTTTCCCCTGCTTGGGAAGTTTTCTGCCATTACTTCTGTGAACTTTTTTTTTTATATCATTTGCACCCTCTCCAGTTTCTTCTTTGACTCCAATCAGTCTTATGTTATTCTTCTTTGCATTGTCTAGCAGCTGCTGGATTGATTTCTCATGGTCCCTTACAATTTTCAAGTAATTTTTCTTTTCCTGATCTCTAATTGGAATCTTCTCTTCTATATCTGAAATTCTGTTCTCACATTGGCTCATTCTGCTGTATAGATTTTCAATGGAGTTTTTAATCTCCTGGAAATCTGTTTGCATCTGTTTTTTGCAGTCCATTTGTTTCCTATGTTGGGATTCCATCATGTTCCTCACCTTGTCTATTTTTAAAATCTGTGTCCTCTCTAGATTTATTTGTCATGTCATGCACTATGGGCACAATCTCTGCTATTATCTGTGAGATTATTTCTGATTTCATTTTTTCCATACCATCTTTGGTTGCTAGTTCATGGAGTCCAGTTGGTTGAGTATTAGAGTGTTCCATCTCGTTTCCCTTTAGGGTTCCTTACGTGATCTGGAAGTCTGATTTTTAGGTTTGTTTTCATGTTATCTCATTTGGACAGGGAGGGTTGTGCTGGTGCCCTTGAGGCTCACCTCCTCTGGGCTGGGAGCTGTGGCACATCAACCCAGAAGCCCCCTTCTCTGCACTGGGAGTGGTGGTACGTTGGCCTGGAAGCCTTCCACTCTGCCCTGGGAGTGGCGGCACATCAACCGGAAGCCTTCTCCTGTGCACTGGGAGTGGTGGCATCTTGGCCCAGAAGCTTCCCACTCTGCCCCACTGTTATGAGTTTCCCTCATAGAACTGCTTTCATTGTCCCATATTATCCTGTATGTTGTATTGGCATTATCATTTAATTGTAAAAACTGTCTAATTTCTTAATTTCCTCTGAGACCCATTGGTTGTTCAGGAGAGTGTTATTCAATTTCCATGTGTTTGTGAATTTGTTGTTTCTTAAACTATTGATCTCCAGTTTAATTGCAGTATGACCTGCTAATATATAGGGCATAACTTCAATTACTTTGCATTTACTTAAGCATGTTCTATGAGCTTGTATGTGGTCTATTTTGAAGAATGACAAGTGAGCAGCCAAAAAGTATGTATGTTCTGATTTTGTGGGGTGGAATACTCTGTAGATGTCTATTAAGTCCATTTGTTCAAAAGCTTGGTTTAGTTCTAGCATTTTGTTGTTGATATTTTGTCCAGATGATCTGATTTTTGTGACAGTGTGGTATTGTGGTTCCCCATTACAATTGTATTAGTGCTTATTTGGTGTTTCATGTCCCATAATACTCATTTTATATGGTTAGGAGCTTTAGCATTTGGTGCATATATATTTATAATTGTCATCCCTTCTTCTTTGATTGTTCCCTTATAAGGATATTGTGACCTTCTTTGTCTTTCTTAATTAGTTTTGCTTTCAAATCTACTTTGTCTGCATATAAGATAGCTACTCCTGGTTTTTTCCAGTTTCTTCTTGCATGGAGAACTGTTTTCCATACTTTTACTTTCAGCCTATGAGTTTCTTTTTGAACTAGGTGTGTTTCTTGTACATGGCATATTGTTGAATTTTGCTTTTTAATCCATTCTGGAAGTCTATTTCTTTTGATTGGTGAATTGAGGCCATTAACATTGATGATTATAACTGATATATATTGACTTATCATTGTCATGTTATTTTCCTGTTGTTGGTTCTTTTTTATTTTTCTCCCTCTCCCTTTAATTTCTTGCCTTGCCTAATGGATTTGCTCTGTTGGGCCTCATGGACATGTGATTTTCATTGTCTTTTTCTAGGCTATTGTTTAGAATTGTTTGGAGTGCTGGTTTGGTATTCAGGAAGTTTCTCAGGTGTTCTTTGTCATGGAAGTATCTTATATCCCCATCAATTTTGAAACATAGTTTTATAGAACACATCAGTCTAGGTTGGAGGTTGTTTTCTTTTTGGGTTTGAAATACCTCAGTCCATGCTGTCCTTGTCTTGAGTGTTTGTGTTGAAATGTCTGCTGTGATTCCAATGGACTTTCCTTTGCATGTGATTTCTTCTTTTCTCTAACTACTTCTAGTATTTTGTTTTTCTGTTGTATTTCCAGTATCTTGATTATTATATGTCTAGGTGTAGATTTTTTTTTTTTTTTGGATCATGGCTAGTTGGAGTCCTATACTTCATTCATCTGTATGTCAAATTCTTTTGCTCTGTTTGGGAAGTTTTCTGTCATTAATTCTGTGAACACTTTTTTATGCATTTGTATTTTCCACTGCTTTTTTGTTGACTCCTATCAATCTCATATTATTCTTCTTTGCATTATCTAGGAGCTGTTGGATTGGTTTCTCATGGTTCCTTACTATTTTAAGAGATTTCTCTTTTCATGGTCACTGACTGACATTCTGTCTTCTATATCTGATATTCTGTCTTCAGATTGGCTCAGTCTGCTGTGTATGCTTTCAATAGAGGTTTTAATCTCTGAGATATCTGTATGAAACTGTTTCATGGATTCCATTTCTCTCCTATGTTGGGCATTCATGGTTTCCATTTATTTCCTATGCTGGGGCATTCATGGCTTCTATCATGGTTGTGAACTCATCTATTATTTTATCTGTTTCTGTTCTAGAGTCTCTAATCATGTCTCATTCTGCTTACCATCTCTGTAGTTATCTGACAAATTATTTATGTTTTGAATTTTTCTAGAGCCTCATTCATCTGTTTTGTTACTTTCTCTGCTATCAGTTCAGGTTGTCCAGGTGGTTGTTTATCAGACTTTTCCACCTCATTTGCCCCAGAATTTACTTTTGGTGACCTAGAAGTCTGGGTTTGCACCTTACCTAAATATCTTCTCATTTATATTTTTTGTCATTGATGCTGTTTTTGTTTTAAATCCTAGGTTAATACTTTGATATTGCTTATTCTAAGTATCTTTGTTGCTCATATTTAGAACTCTTATGGAATGATTGCTTCTTAGAAGTGTCTTCCAGATATAGCTGGTCTTTAGGTTTTGAGTTTCTAATGACTCTGAGCCAATCTCATTTTCATTATACCAGGAAGGAGAACTGATTAGGTCAATCACAACACCTTAGCCCAAGTGATACAATTGGCAAAAGCAATAGCATCAAGTACAGCTTAGAAAATGACAATTTGTGGTAGTTATTAATCTATCACCTTTATCTGTGTGAATTAAATCAAAATTGAGGAACACCCCAAAATATTTTTATAGTGAATACACTCTTCAATATAGCAACTTTAACCTTCATGATGGGAACTTAGGAGGATTTGGAGAGGGGAGGATAGATAGGTAGAAGGATAGGGAAAGGTTAGGAGTGAGGCCAGGGGACACAGAAAAATCACAGACACTCTAGGAAACTGTTGAAGACATGCAGAAAAGACAGAATGAAAGAACAAAGACAAGAACAAAACAACCTAACAACAATAGGGAAGCTAGAAACTGTATTCACTTTCCTTTGAAACTAATGACAATCATGAGAAGGAAAAAGAGGGAAGAAAAGGGAAAAAAAAGACTAAATCCAAATTATGGCAGGAACAGGTACAAAAATTGAGATGAAGAACAATGTGGGGGAGCAAGAGAGTAAGAGAAAGAAAAGGAAAAAAAAGAAGAAAGGAAAAAAGAAAAATTTAGAGAGTAGAAAAAAATTAAAAATTAAAGTTAAAAATAAGAAAAAAATAATTTTGAATATAAAAAATAAAAAAAAATAAAAATGAAGGGACTCCTTCAGGATATGCCTCTGCTGTCACAATAGACAATGTGAGCAGCAGTGTTCAGATCTAAGTCAATTAGTCTCAGCAAGGCAGCCACAGACCCCTGAGATTCAGGCTGATTTCTGGCTGCAAGGCCCAAGTTGAGCTCCCTGACTCATGCAAGGTTGAACTTCGCAATGTTCTACTGCAGGTTCCAGCTGCCCTTCCCCTGAAGATAGTCCAGGTTCTGATGGGAGGTGATGATCCCTCCAACTTACCAACTAAGGTCATCTGGTGTGCCTTTATTGGAGAGATTCTCTTCACTTTTCCAGTGAGCTTCAGTTTTCATCAAGGAGCTTGAGAGAGGTCCTCTTTCTGTTTCTGCTGTATCTCATGGAGCTCAGGACAATGGGATTTATGACCTCCCTGTGCTTCTGTGGTGTGGATCCAAGGACCCGCACAGCCCAGAGGCCAGAGGCAGGGGGTGGGGGGTGTCATGGCTGTGAACACAGCTCAGCTCCTCATTGGTCTACCTTTTGCTAGGGGGTCTGGGATGGTGGGGGGAAACTAATCTGTATCTTTTTAAACAGTCTCCTTATGACAATGTCAATCAAGATGAAGTGCTCAACTTTAGGAATTATAAGTGAATTAACTGTAATTAGAGTGAGATGGAAAGGGTAAAATATGTATAGTCTTTCAATTAGCTTCACCAAGTTACTGGAGTTTTTTCTCTGAACATGGAATGTCCATGCCATAAGAAGGTTTTGTATAGTTGTATAAATGAGACAGATGCCTGGGTCAACAGTGCTTCCACCTCTTAGCCCAGGCACAGAAAGACTCCATGCTGCTGCTGTGCTGTGGTCAGCTTCTTTTTTTTTTTCATTTTTGATCTGTTTTATCTGTTTTATCTCTTTTAATTCTACTCTATACGACCTAATAAGTTAATATAGTAGGTACTATTTTTTTCCAAAAAAATCTTGTTCAATCAATTAGTAATCCAATAATAGTGAAAAAACACTTCAGGGTTTGTTTTCATTGAGATTTAGAATAAGAGGTAGGACAGATATCAGAATCTAGGATAATATCTGAGTTTAATAAATTTTATCATTGTTTTAATATTATTTTCTTATCATCTTCACATCCCCTCAAATAATTCCTCATTGTAGTGTTATCAAAAAGGGAGGACCATATGGGACTGTGTGTTAAGAAGTTTACACGCTTCTCCCTCTTAAGACAGTAGAATGGTAGAAGGAACATAAAAAATATCCCTGAATCATTTAGAACTCAAGTAGAGAATTAATACCAGTAAGAAACTCAAGAGATTTACTGTAGGGAATTGGCTTATGAGGCTTGCAAAGCAAGTCTGAAATTGTTAGGCCAGGCTGTCACTCAGTACAAGACACAGCATGAATCTATCTAAAGACAGAATTTTTTCCACAGAAAAGCTTTGGTTCTGCAATTAGGCCTTTCTCTTGATTGAATAAGGTCTAACAGGATTAACTAGGAACATGTCCATTACTTAAAGTCAACTGTTCATAGATTTTTCTAACTACCTTCAGTGTAACACCTAGATTACTGTTCAGTTAAATACTAAGAACTGTAATTTAGCTAAGTTGACACACAATACTGTCTCTCAACACCCAAGTTGAAGCATGGAAATAACTACTACTATTACTTCATATTTTCTTAGGTGATGATTTTCACAACCAACATTCATTGAAAAACTTTGGATGATCAAGATCAAGAAAGTGGTTTCTTATGCTATGGCTTGCCTTTTGGTCTAAGAAATCCTCTGTAGTTTGTAATATTTGAATGAGGGCACACAATTGCATTTTGAATTAAATAAAAAGTCTGGCATAAAATAGGACATCTACAAAGGTTTAAATAACAGCTATGAGCAATTTTCCATATCAAAGAATGAGATCATTTCATGGCCCTAGTTCATATCACTCCCTATAATTTAGTGTGTATAAAACAATTCCCATTATAGAAATTCATTTGAATCAATAAAGTGGTTAATTTAAGGCTTCTGAGTTTTGCTTCTCCATTGTGCTGCATGTAACGAGAACCAAGTACTTACATGAAAAGTACATGGCTTTTGCATTACCAGTTTTATGTTGTGTGACTTGCCACATAATGATATTCTATTAACTTCTAAATATTTCTTAGCACCAGTTTCCCTCCAAATTAAGTAATAATCATTTAAGTTGAAAGTGACTTCTACCCTCCACCTATTTCAGTTTCAAAAATGTGGCAGTGGAACATACCAATGCCAGTGTTCAATTTATACCATGTTAGTGAAACTTGGAAGTTTCATTTAAAAGCTGATGTTTCCAGTGCCTCCAGCCATAGCTCTTAGAAGGAGCAAATGATTCCTACTATTGTCAGTATGTTATTTGTTAACAATAATGTCTAAATATTCTGTCTGCAGAAAGTTATTGATCAGAAGGGAAGACAAAGGGAACTTTATAATATTTTGGATTCCATCTGCCCTTTTATTTTTCAACAATTTTTAACTTTTTAAATCTGTAATTATCTCTCAGAACTAACTTTTCTTTTTGGACAAAAAATGTGAATATGATCATTCCAGTTCTTTCCCAAAACCATTTGATACCTTTCCAAGGTTCTGATAAGCCCAAAATATTCATATAAATTTCAAGATTTGTACGATTTGGTTTTCTTCACTATGTTAAGATTTGTATCTCCCATACTCTCTGCATTCAAGCTAAATTTGCCTCTTTATTTGGCAAGGTAATTTCTTTCTAATAGAAGTTCATCTACAAAAGAAGTAGATAATGAACACCTCTAGGTCAATCTTTGAAATTTACATACAAATTTCACAAATACGTTACATTAAATACTTCTGAGTTTGATTATTTCATCTTTTTTGGTGGACCTCAGGTACAAAGATTGACTAAAGAATTCCCCTCAGTTTATGATACACAATTTCATTACTCCTTAAAAGACTTTCTTCTCTTGTTTAATTCTACCTTACATTTAATTTCCCCCTATAGAAGACTATTTCAATATGTTGATATGAATTCTTGAGTCTACATGTATCCTTGAATCTATTTGAAGCTGTTTGAAGAGCAGTTTCCTCCCATGTATTTTTAAATGTCATAATGATATTACTGTTTAAGATAATTGTCAGCTTTATTTTGTATACAAGGAAGGGTTACATAAGTTAGTTTAGTATTAAGTCCAATTCCTTGAATTTTAGGAATGTAATTTGTTTTAACTGTTGAAATCTCAGTCTGCCAAAATAGTGAGTATGTAGAAGATACTCTATACACTGGCTCTCATTTCCTTCTGGTTTCTAAAATATACTCTGAGGTAAGAAAATTTATTTACATAATTGTCATTGATAAGCTTGCACGAATTTGATCATTTTTGTATTGTTTTCAAGACCCTTCATTATGTTCTATAAAATCCTTGTTGTTTTCTTCCATCAGCCAAGAAATTTTAAATTTAATTTTATCTTTTTGATTGAATATTTGTACATATTTATGAAATAGAAAATTATTTGATTCCTGTGTATATTGGATACTGATCCCTTCATGGTACTTAACATATCATTTCATATTGGTTGAATAGGTTCAAAATCCTCTTCTCTCTTTTGAGATAAAATGCATTGTCAAAATGCTATGCCATAGATCACCAAAAATTATTCCACCTATTTAACTGTAACAGAGTACCTGTTGACCAATTTCTCCCTGCCCTTCTTCCTTCCTTCCTTTCAATATTCTACTTTCAACTTCTATGAGATATTTCTTCTGGATTCCATCCATGAGAGAGTTCACATAATATTTGTCTTTTCATGCTTGACATATTTAATTTAGTATAATATTCTGTATGCCCTATTGTCACAAATGACAGGAGATTTTGCTTTCCTATGGCCAAATAGCATTCCACTGAAAGCTGAAAATATTAATAGACATTTCTCATAATATATATAAGGAGAAGGGGATGTGGCAGGGGTAGAAGAAAGGAAAGATGGGAATGGAATAAATATGAGAAAAGGAAAAACCTGAAACAAAGTCTTTGTAAGTAGGGAGGGGTGGAGGGGATGAAGAGAGGGCGGAAAATGGGGAAAAAATAAGAACCAAAATATATCATGTAAAGGTCCAAATTCCCAATGATGAATGGCATCATATTGTATAGCTAAAATGTACCAATAAACTTAATGAAAAAAAGATATACAAATAACCATGAGATCCATGAAAAACTGCTCAACACCACTATTACAGAAATGAAACCAAAACCACAATGAAATATCACCTCTTGCCATTTAGCATGACTATTATCAAAAAGACATAAGTAACAAATACCTGGGAGGTAAGTATGAGCCTGTGATTTTGGATCCACACATCTCTTCTCTCCCTCCATTCCTCTCATGTCCCTTTACTTGGTTAATATTTTATGTATTCTTCAACGTTTTCCTTAAAAAATTGCTTTCTAGGACTTCAGTGATCTTCAGACCAAGTAATGTCTCCTTTATATATTACCCCTACTATCCTTTTGTCTTTATTTTCATAATGTAGTAAAATATTTAAATATGCTCCTCTTTTTGAATGTAAGTTACATTGGGGTAGCATGCATGTCTTGTTGCATTTTTATCCTTAAGGCCTAGAAGATTATCTTTTTTTTTAGTTCTGACTGTATTCCAAGGACATACATGTTGAATGAATTAATGAAGATAGCAAAGTCTGGTGTGGTGGTACATGTCTGTAATCCCAGGTTTCCAGAAGGCTGAGACAGGAGGATTCCAAGTTCACATTAAGCAATTTAATAAGTCCTCGTCTCAAAATTTAATAAATAAATAAATAAATAAATAAATAAATAAATAAATAAATAAGTGCTGGTTATGTATCTTAGTACAGAGACCCTGGGTTCAATTCCCAGAACTGCAATAAAAAAGAATGAAATTCATGACCAGGGATTTAGCTCAGTGGTTTTGCCCCCTGCTGCTCAAGCACAAGGACCCAAGTTCGATCCCTGGTACCAAAAATAAGAATAAAATTTAGAAGCAAAATTTTGCACCAACCAAGAGTTATTGTTGAATTATTTTTGTTTGTTTTTTTTTTTTTTTAGTGTAAAACTTGCCTAATGGTAAGAAAGAAGATAAACCATTAGGGGAGTATTTTCTTCAAAGTGCTGGATCATTTTTTTTTAATAAAAAATGGACAAAAATTGAAGTCCAGAAGAATCAGGCTAAAGTGGTTCAGTGATATTTGTACCAAGACACAGTTATTTTAAACAAAATTTCTTGGAGTGATTTAATCCCTTCTGTGAATATGACAAGCTATAGATAGAAACTTGTTCCATGCAAATCTTTTTGGTAAGTCAAACAGATCCATGGATCCATCCTATATTTTTACCCTAGATCTATGAATAAAGAGTGGGAGTAGATATACTTCTTAACTTTCAGAATTCCCAACTGATTCCCTAATGTATCAGGGAAGATTAGTGGAATTGCCACCTCATCTCTCATTTTAACCAAATAAGTAACCAAAGGCAATAAAGTATTCCTGGGTGAAATACAGAGAATATATTATCAGCAATTTTAAAACCACATAGATGGTGATCCTTTATGTGTACTGTGTAACTCACTTCTGGAGATAATGAGAAAGTCAAATGATTCTTGGAAAACTATATTATTATAAATTTAATTAATTGTTGATATGTTGAGTATACCTTATCTGAAATTATTTGGATCAGAAGAGCTTTGAATTTCAAATACATTTGAATTTGGAATATTCACATATAAATAATAAGATACCTTGGAGATGAGATGCAAGTCTAAGCACAAAATTTATCATTTCATATATACCTATACCCATACTCTGAAGGTAGTGCTTATAAAATATTACTAGATATTCTTAGTGTGCCTAGTGTCATATTGTGCTCAAAAATTTTTGATTTTAGAGCATATCTAGCTTCACAGTTTTGTTTTAGGGAAGCTCAGCATGTACTAATCATAACTACTGTTCTACACTGGTATGGGGAAAAGGGTTATGTAGTTATTGATATAGAAAATGATTTATATTCAATGCAATGAGAAAAGACATCAGAATCACTTTGCCTTTATTTCTCAAGGAAACATTATAACATTACCACTTTATCTCAGGGTTATGTCAGCTTTCTTGCTGTTTGTCATGACATAGTGTGAGGAAACTTTATCATGTTGTTATCCATCAGAATGCCATCTTCTTCCAACATACTGATGCCATTATGCAAATTCAACCTAGTGAGTAAGAAATTGAAAACATCCTAGATATCTTAGACAAAAGAGTGCAAGAAACTATGAGAAATTTGGGAATACACCAAGTCTTTGAACACTCTAGGGATCCAATTTTCTGAGCACAGCAAGAGATATCTATCTTTTAAAGTAAAACACAAGTTACTGTTCCTTGAATCATTTATTAGGTTGAAAGAAGAAGAATACTTGTTGAGGTTCTTTGAATTTGAGAAACAAAAGACAGAGTAATTCTGTACTAGATAGTCTATAACGCTGCCAGTTTTAGCAGTACAAAGAGCATGAAAGGGGTCTATAATACATCCAAACTTTAGTGTAAGTAGCCCTGCCAGTTAGGTCATATGATTCAACAGGCAAAATTGTGCTTGCTCAGATGGTAGTATAAAGAGATATTCTCAAGCCGTGAGAAGTTCCAAAAGGAAAAGTGCAGTGAAGGCTCATACATGTTAAAGTAAGGTCATGACATTTTCTTCTGAAAGAAATTATACATTTAATAAATGGTTCCTGTCTTGCAGTTGGACCCATATAGAGAGAATCCTTGATCATGAAACACTAAATGAATATGAAACACAAGATGTTCATTGTGAAATATTTGTTATCTGATCCACTCAATCAGAAAGTTGGACATGTGGGCAAGCATTCTATTATTAAATGAACATTGTGTACTGTGAATGTACCAAAAGAGGTTTTGAAAGCAAAAATACAGCTGCATACAAATAAGAGTCATACTACTATGTTACTTGCTCAAAACACTGTTACTCTCTGAACCTAAGTATATGATTTTATGGAGTTTTCTGTTTTCAGAAAACCAAGTTACCTGAGTCTGGTTCTAGCATATAAAAGAATCTGCATGGTATTTGCCATTGCTACAAATATAAAAAAGCTGTGCTATGATTTCATTGATATATACCCTTGATATGAACCTAAAAATGTACACATGAGGGAAAAACTGGGCAGCAAATCTGTATATCTGCTTTGTCTAGAATGAGAGGTGATCCGAAATAGATATCCTCACAAATTCACAAAGAATAACTATTGGATTGGCCAATTTGCTGGGAACTTGGAAAGAATGAAATGATATCTGGTTTCCAAGGCTTATTTTGGAGAAGTACTTAGAGAATAGGCACACTGGGATTACATATATATTCATGTAAGTTCCCACTGGAGGGTTTCCTGGGCAGAGGTTATGAATAATCAAAGTTGACAAGCTGATCCATTTTGGTTTGTAAATATCAATAAGCTTATTTCAACAGTCTGTAATGGGCCTTCACTGATAACAGTCTCTGGTTTTATCATGTGCTCCATCATTCTAAAGCATCTGTATTGATTTTACCTACAGTGAAACCTGTTGAAGTCTAAATTTTAGAGCCAATTGGAAAGCAAGAACTAATTATGTTGGCGTGTTCTTGTACAAGGTATGATAATATTCCTCAAAACAGAAGCCAATTTAAGATGACCTTTTTGATATTTCTCACTTTCCATGAGTTTAGAAACCAAGAAATTATAAATGTAGCTAATCTACTAAAATGACATTTTTGTTCACAGTCTTAGGGTGGAAGATTTAGAGATCTAATAGCTCAGGATACAAGCAATTGCTCTAGGAAACACAGTTGCCACATGGAAGCTGATATTGCCCTTGTATAATTTTGTACTTTTCACACTACTAAATCAGCATATTTCTGAATTACTATAGTGGGAAGGAGGCTTCATTTCTATAGCCTGGGGAAACTAGATTATGGCTACCTAGTGTAGCGTGTAGGATTATGTCCGGAATCTGGAGAAAAGCTTGGGTGTAACTCAGTATTCCTATGTTTAATAATAATGCTAAAAAGAACTGAAATATGCAAGCTTGTAATTCCAGAGCTTGGGAGACTGAGGAAGGAGGATCATTGAGCTTTTGAGGACAGCCTGGGCTATATAGTGAGTTCAAGTTCAGCCTACACTAAATGAGTTCCTGTCTCAAAAAAGAATTTTATAAAACACCCCCCACCCCAAAAAAATGAGAACTGAAATAGCCCTTTGAAATAGCCCCTGTAGGGACTTGGAAAATATACAGACAGAAGTTTGAATCATCTTCCCAGGAAAAAAAATTAGTAACTATTACCAGCATTGGCAAAGTCAGGGGAACATAGAACATATAGCATAAAAAGGAAGCTATGAGTACTGATTTACATCTTATTATCAGCTGTAAAGTGAGGACTGTAACTTTTTTGTTGTTATGCATTAATTGGTATACATTACTCTACAAATGCATATGCCACCAATGGTGCAATAGTCACCAATGGTGACTATTTTTTCCTAATATAATTAATTCCTGCATTATATAGTGGCTTATGAGGCACTGGATTTTTCCTTCAGGGAAAAATGGAAGTTTCTTCATCTAAATGAAACATAATGAATGTTGTGTGGCAGAAGTAGTCGTGTATACATGTATTTTTTTTACTCTATTCTTTTAGGCCCTGTGCCTAAGAAGACTAGGGACTGGGTCATCAGTAGCTCACTTTCCTTTGATTTCTGTGAAAGAACAAACAGTAATTGAAAATATGGATTAGGAGAGATAAAGATGACTCTCCCTTGCTGTTTTGTCTCTTTCCATCTGTGGCCTAGTTGAGACCGTGTCTGTATACCTACCTAAACAGCAGTAACCATTTAGTTCAGCCTCTCTTCCTTGCCTCCTAATTTGATAGTTCTGCCTCGACCCCTTGTTTCATCAGACCAATGGTGATATTGGTTTCCCATTATTTAAAGACCAGAGAAGTTCACCATATACTGTACATTTCTTGATCCACTCAAACTCTATGAAGAGGCTTTTTTAAAAAATTAAAATCTCTTCATGTAGATCTTTTTAAGTGTGGCATTAATGTATGCTGATACTGGAAGTGATGCAAAAGTCTTTACAATTTTTTCCAATTCATATAATACTTTAAGTTTCTTTGAGCAGCAGATAATTTTTATACAGTATGGATATAAAATTTAATGAGTTTTTCACAGTTTATATGCCACAATTTAATTAATTCTATGTCCCTGCTATTGATTTTAAAGTGACATCCACTATAATGCTGCAGCTAAATAGGGTACTCTTTTGCACATATATAGTATTTTGATTTATTTTACTCTGAGACAAGCAAAGTAATAACCTTATAAAAAAGAGATACACTTTTTAAAGGAGGAATAATTGCATGGAATTGTTGCTAAGTTGTTAAAGAGCATTTATCATTAATTAAATAAATAACAGTGAAAAGTCTTGGAAAGTACAAATATGACTTTCATACTCATGAAGTCATGGTCACATTTTTCTTATTCCTTTTCACAGTAGCACATCACAGAAACTTGTACAATCTCCCTTGTGACCTTGTGAAGGAGAGCAAACATGTCCCTTTGTCATCTAAAACATTTTATTCTTTTCAAAATAGCTATCCTGACACTGTGGCTATTTTAAGCTTCCCATTGTTTGTCTAAAATAGATTATGCTGGCAGAGTGTATGTTCTGAAAACTGTTTGCTTGGTGTGCTCATTACTTCATGTCAACTTTCAGAATGGCAATTTCTAACAATTTCTAAACATTCTTTTCCCAAGCAGGTCAAGTGAATGAAGCTATTTAAGTGTGTGTTTTGGGGCTAAGAACTGTGGGAAAGCTGGATATTAGTCTAGATGAGGGACATATGTACACTGAAGACTATCACTGCCATATGGGATAAGCCATGTGTCATAGAACAATGAATAGAATCAGTCATAGGGGCCACCAGTTTTTCGTTAAAGTCAGTGACAAACCTGGCTGATTAATTGACAGGGCCTTCATCAGTATACATCTAGGAAATCAGACTCACAAAAAACTGGCTTCCATTCCCCAGCTCCTTTCTCACTCTAGTCCATCTTTCACACTGACAGTAGAAATAATATCTTACAAATCAAATTTAATTATGGTACTCATGTGTACAATATCAACTTCATTTACAATCTTTTTAGGGCTTCTTATAACCAGTGACTTTGGGCTCCCTTGAAATATTCTGTACGAGATTCATTTGTATCCCACAAAGTCTCAGGACATGGGTAAAATGTAGACAAATTTTCTTCTGGAGTGTAACACCCATGGCCTTGTAGCCCAACTTCCAGCAGAGTCCTTGTTTCTAACTGAAACCTCCTTGGTCTGGCTTTACTGTCTGCATTTCTATAACCATTGTGGTCTTCTAAGCTTTGAACAGAATTCCCATCAAGCTTGGGTTACAGCATTTTTGTTCTTTGTTAGCGTGAACCTTCAAATATTTTCAATTCCTCTCATGAACCTGTTCTAAAGTATTCTAAACCACATGGTCAGATATATATATGGCAATGCCCACATTCTCTATACCAAAATCTGTCTTAGTCATTTTCTCATCATGTAATGACTGCCACCTACAAACTAACAAAGGAGAGATTTATCTTGGGTCAAGGTTTTCAGAAGATCCAGCCCATGATAGGCTGGATTCAAGGCAGTAACAGCAGAGTGGAGGAGTCTGAAGGTTGGATGCTGTACACATCATGCTGTCAGGGAACAGAACAAAGGGAGGCATTGAGGAGGGAGATACACCCTTCCAGGTCACACCTTTAGTGACCCCCACTTCAACTAGACTCTACCTTATAACAGCACATGTAATACATTAAGTATAGTGCCCATAGGATCCAATCATTGTCCAAATACATTACGCTTTTGTGGACATCCAGATCTATACCATAACAGTGAGTCACTGGGGCATGACCTATGAGGGTCTATTTCCCTCCCCATCTCCTCGGTCACTCTCTTCTTCCTGGGTGCCATGAGATGAGTAACTGCCATCTATCCATGCCCTTTTAACATATAGTTTCAGCCTTGGAGCTAGCTGACTACAAACTGAAAACATGGGCCAAAATAAACCTTTCCTTTAAGTTGTAGGTATTGGGTGTTTTGTCTCGGCAATAATAAAGCAACTAAGACAAGTGAGTTGATATGATGTGTTATAAATGATGCTTTTTGTTTTTTGACCACACGTAGTCTCTGAATAGTCCTAGAGAGCAGTGTCTCATGATTTTATAACATTTGTTTTCTCGCTGGCATTCTATTCAATTTGATTTTTCATCTCAGTTAGTGTGTTATCTTCTATTTTTAATTTGATTTTGTTTTCATCATGGAATATATAGTAAGTGCTATTTTGTTGAATTAATCTAAATTGTTAGCTAGTTGTAGATAGTGTTATTGTGAAGAAATAATAAATGATTTTTATTGATCACAAATTCTGTTTTTATTTAAAAAATCATACTAGCTATTCAACCTTACTTGATTGACTTTGAAAGAAACTCAGGCACCCAAGGTTAAAGTACTAACAATAAAACATTAATTTTGGACAATGGGAGAATCCAACTAATCACTCATACTCAGCATGATTTTCTGCAAGTAGCTTAATATTGTCATACACAGCGCTGAATGTTGAGGAGACTGACAGCATTTATAAAAGGAATTTAAACTATTCCTTCATAATGCACAGGATGAGTGCCTGCCTTATAATTACTGTGACTCCAAAGAATTTCTAACTTATAAGGAGCATATGCCTGAAGCCATATGAGTTGGTAGTTAACATTGATCTTTTCATTCCTTCTGCTGTCATCACAGACACTCCCTGAAAAGTAAATTTTCTTTTAAATGTCTATTTTAATGCTTATTCTCCACCCCCTCACAGTGCTAGGCAATTTCATTTAGAAATTAGAAAACTGGAAGGCAGAAGACCAGAAACTAAAGATAGTTTGTTTCATGATCTCATATTTTAAAGGGCCCTGAAAGTCTCATCTGTAAGCAATCAAGGTAGTCAAGTTTGACTTTATGGTTACCCTAGGTGTAGCTCTTTGATAGATTAAAAAATCATTTTATCATTCTGACAGCTAGCATTTCAATGATACAATGTGGACATTTTAGGCTTGTATTCAAACGGTACATTGAACTTCAATACATTGAAAATAAGGCCCAGGAACACTAATAGTCACATTAATGACTTTAAATAATTTCAGGCTATAATTCTAGAATAATAGCATGGGTAATATTTTCTATGAAAGCAGAATACTATGTCACCAGCAGGAATGATAACACTGACCTTCACTTGAATGATGACTTTAAAAGGCAAGTGATATACCAGAATCTTTGGAAGGATGAGTTTCATATGAAGGTCATGTTTCTACATGACTCCTTATGTCAACTGGGGAAATAAATGTGTTATACACATTATAATGAATGCTCAATTTTTTAGTTTTAAACTCTGAAAGAAAGAGACTGTATCCTATTCATAATTATCTGCAGAGTCCTGGAGGTCCCTAATAATGTCACATTTGCTATTTGTTGGAGTGAACAAACATACTCCTTTGAATACTAAAGTAATAGTTCAGTTGCCCTTGACATAACACAAATGGTTCCATCGAAGTATTATTTTAATGAGTGTCTTGGTCTTATGTTGCTATTTAAAAAAAAAACACACCTGAGACCAAGGTTTTTAAAAATAAGGGAAATTTATTTTCTCTCAGTGGGAAGAAATTCTGTGTCCTCACAGGGTGGAAGATGGAAGGGTAACTAGCTGAAATCTAACTGCATCAAACCTTTGTTATAAGAGTCTTCATCTCACTCACAAAGGAAGGGATATTATGGCCTCATCATCTCAATATTATTAACATTGATAATACTTCAATTTTGGATAAGACTCATTTGAACCATTAGAAGTGAGTTTTTAAAACATAGTCTTTCATGAAGCAGTTTTTGTTCAATTTTAATACATTATTAGATGGTTACTCATCTCTTCTATTAAACATAAAGCTACAGATCTTCATGTCTACTCATGAAAATTACATACAAAGTTTAGACAAGCAAAAGTGCTGATGAATAAGTTGAAAATTAATCATAATTCTTTTTCTGTCTGAAATCTGAAGAGGTATAGAAGCTAAAGAATAGTCAGTTTCAAAAAGAAGCAAAACTAGATACACATGGAAAAAAGAAATGCCAAGTTTTCTATAATAAAAGCCACAAGATGATAACATGGATTTAAAAACCACTTAATGTTCTGAATGAATGTTGAAAAGAGTGATGGCATTTATGAACAGCTGGAAAACTTTTCAAACTGGTAAGTCACTTTTGTTACTGTTTCTGTATTCTCTGTAAGGCCTGACTGGTTTCTCTAATGTCTTATGACAGAGAAAATAGTCAAAATCCTGTTTATATTGAGCTCCAAATTCTACTTGAAGCACACTGAAGGAGCTTATTCACTCATTTTAAAAATCTAAAAAAATTATGGCTGAAAAAAATAATTTATTTGTTTTGTAATGGTTTTACTGAGATATAATAAACATACCACCAAATTCATATTGAAATTGTCAAACTTAGGTTTTTAGTTTATGCAAAAACTAAATTTATCATTGTAATGAATTTCAGAACATTTTTCAGCGTCTGTTTTCTAATTCCTTCATTGTATCCTTTAGTGGTCACAATAATCAACCACTAGTTAATTGTTTTGTCTTTATAGATTTGTCTGAGCTAGACCTTTTATAAAGAATTAAACACAATATTTGATGTATTTTGCTGGATTCTTTTTTTAGCAAAATGATTTTAAGGATCATCTTTACTGTGATTTCAGTATTTTATTCTTTTTTATTGATAATTTCTATTATACAGATATAAAATCTTAATTCATTGATCAGTTGATAGACATTTTTACTTTATAAATGAGGTCGTGATGAATATTTATATGCAATTATTTTTTGTGTGGCCATGTGTTTTCATTGCCATTGGGAGAATGGGGTTATAACAATGTGTTTAAATTTTTGAAAACTGTCACCCAGTTTACTAATGTAGATACACCATATAATATTTTCACTAGCACTATATGAGAGTTCCAGTTTCTACATGTATTTGCAAAGGTTGTCATTAGTTGTCTTTTTCAATTATAGCCATCTTAATGAATATGAATTTATTTCTCATTGTGATTTATATTTTCATTTCTCATGGAGAATGATGTTGAGCATTTTTTCATGTGCGTTTTCATTGACAATTTGTTTCTCCTTTATATGAAAATCTGTTTATCATATTGACCATGTTGTAGTTGGATAATTTATGATAATGAGTTGTATTACAGTCACACCCATTTGGATCAAGGCTGAAGAGTCCTGTGAGTGTCTAGATGGCTGAACAATGGGGAACATTTCCCTCTGCAGTCCTGAAGAAGTATGGTTCCCTGGAGCTCTTTTTCAAAAGAAAGCTTTACAATTTTGGACCCTCAAGTCTGCAAAGTGTGAAGCCATCATTCCAATTCTCCTAATGCAAAATACTTAGTTTCTTTTTCATAAAAATATTTTCAGCAACCAGATTCTCCTTTGCCCAAACTTTGCAGGCTCTTCTTCTCTGGCAAAATTGACTACTTTTCAAAGTTTTCAAATCATTTAGCTTTTGATTTTAACTGTACATCTGGCTAATGGTAGCTAGGAGTAGCCATAACACAGTCTGAAGGTTGGGCTGCCTTGAAATTTCATCTGCCAGATTAATTAATCCACCAACTATAATTTTAGTCTCCTTCAAAGTCTCAAATTGGGAAAATGTTGATAAGTTTTCTGCCAGAGTGTAATATACATGGCCTCTACACCAATGGCAATAGAGTCCATCTTCCCATCTCAAAACTCCTGAACCTGGCATTCACTGTCTACAGTTTTTAAAGCACTGTAGTCTTTTAAGATCTGACTGGAATCTCCTATCAATCTTGGCTACAGCATTCTAGGGCTTCCCTAACTCACATCTTCAAAGTTTTCAAAGCTCTTTTCATGAGTTCCAAAGGCTTTTGAACCACATGGTCATGTACAGTCACAGCAATGATCTCACTCTTGGTACCAAAGTCTGTCTTACTCAATTTCCTGTTGCTGACACACAATATCTGGTAGCCACATTTTAAAGAACTTGAGATTTATTTTGGCTCAGAATTTCAGTAGGATTAATCCTTTGGGTGTTTCCAAGGCAGAAACTGCTTAGTAGAATGCCAAGGTGAAGGAAAGCACCTCATGCCATGGTGGCCATGAAGCAGAGAAGGGATGGTAGGGAGAGGGAAATATATCCTTTCAGGTCATACCCCACAGTGACCTGTCTCTAATGAGACCCCACCTCTGAATACATGAGCCTTTTGGGGGACATTCTAGATCAAAGCCTAATAATACGGATCTTGGCTACTTCATAGTGTTGATAACAATAATCAATTCTGAGATATATCCTTATGAAACTTTTAACATTATACATTGGAAGTAATCCTTAGGGTTTCCAGAAAATAAGATCAAATAACTTACAAGGGAAAAATAGTTATTTTCTCAAAATATATACAAGCCAAATGATAGTAAAATACTATTTTCAACAAATTTACAGAAAGAAAATATCAAACTGAGCTATTCTCCAAACATCAAGAACAAGGAAAAAAGTTAACATTAGAGAACTCCATGCACACTGGGCATGTGTGCTGTTTCTGAGGCTTCTACTCAAGGATGTGTATCTTGTAATCATAGATATTTTGAGAATTTTTGAAAGATTGCTGGATGCTTATTACTTTAAATTGTAGAGCCAAGACTAAATAAAAGGTGGGAACATAGATAAAAGAGCATGACATAAACATTATATTGTGTGGTAAATGCAAGTAATTGCTACTAAAATGATCAGTGAATAAGGGCAAAAGTAAAAGGAAGGAAGATTCCAGCCGTTAACTTTTAGGCAGGCGATATGTGTAATTTAAAGAATACCATACAATATTGATAGAAGAATGAGCAGTGAGTATAGATATGAGATGATTATTAATGCAAACATATTAACTTAAGTAAATCAGAAAAAGATCAATATCAGAGAAAATATATAATTGAAGTATTTTACTGTTTTTGTTTTCTTTTTCAACAAATTGCTGTTTTTACTTTAAACTTTTTTATGTAGCAGGAGTGAAAAAATTAGTTAACTGGGTTGATATTTTTGGATGATGCATTTGATTATTTGCTTGCTTGTTTTTAAGGTGCTGTTGTTTGAACACAGGGCGATGAACATGATAGGTGTGGGCTCTATTATTTAGCCACACATCAAGCCCTTGTCCTTTTAAAATGTTACATAATAAATTATGAAAATCAGTACACTTTGACAATGTCTACTAGACCTTATGGAGATGGAGAAAAATATTTCTTAAAAAATAAATTTTTCCCAATATTCAATAATGTTGTTTTCTTAAATAAATGGCAATGAACACTTTAATTAGAATCTGAAATGACTCACTTGATTAAGTTATAGACTATTGTAAGATAAATAATTACAGAAAATAATGAATATGTTTTAAAGAATTTTGAGAGTGAAGTAAAATATTTAGAGGGTAATAGTATTTTCCACATTATATCAATTTTGTTTTTGTTGTTTCCTGATTTATTTGGAAATTATAGCATATCTCAGCTGTATTGCAAGAAGAAATATAAAGAAATGAGGATATTTGGTTCATTCATGGACTGAAATATTGAAAAGAAAGCAGAGTTTTCTTATAGTCAAGATAGTGTATATTGTCTATAGTAATCAAAGTTTAAAAAAAACCTCTCTATATATTATATATATGTAAGATGAAACTCCCCCCTCTCTATATATATGATGAAAGGTGAAACTTCCTGCCTCTCTCTCTATCTAGATAGATAGATAGAGAGATAGATAGATAGATAGAGAGAGAGAGAGAGAGAGAGAGAGAGAGAGATAGATAGATAGATAGATAGATAGAGGGGACCTGAGAGTAACAATCTTTCTTTGCTGGTCGTACACCTTCAGTGCTAACATTTTAGAGATTCAAAGAATTATATGAATGAGATAATTGATTCTTTGGCTATTATTAAGCATACTCAATACAGAGCAGTGTTTGATCCAACATTAGTATTGTTCAACCAAAATTTGGTCTTTATTTAAACTGATCAGTGCTACAAGATGCATTAGCACAAAGTTTTTCAGTGTAGTGCATTTAGTACAAAATTCATGTTGACTATTCATCAATGATACTCTTAAGAAAAAGTACCAAGAGTAAAACTTCATGAAGCTTATCACCTTAATGTTATTTTTATTTGAATGATTTATGCCTTTTTTCTAGTACATATACTTCTTTCAACAATGATAGTAATTGTTATATGCTTTGAAACCATTGAAGAACCAATGTGTAAAATACTTTATAGAGTAGGACATTTAAGATGATCCTTTTTCATTAGAGTCAATTATTTTTTCATCCAGTATCTTTTACTTATATCGAGATTGTATTAACTTCAATTTGTATGTGATTACATTAAATATATTAGTCTTTAGCCAAGCCATAAAGATGGATAATTAAATAAGAAAGTCAATTATATATGGTTTGGAGGTAGAAATTGTATTAAGGAATTGATTTAAAAAGTGGTATGGTGTAAAAGAATAGGTTCTACATTTGAAATATTGATTTTCTTGTGTGACATTGGTTAAATTACTTACGGCTCCAATGCCACATATTCCACAGAATGCTTTGCTGGTTTGTTGGGAGAAACACCTGAAGTAAGTTCTGTGAAAAAATACTTTGAAAATGCTGAAAAGCTATAAGGTATTATTAGAATTAACTTATTACTGAAAGTCTTAAATGTCTTTGTCATAAGTAAGATGTAGAAAAGCATATTTAATGGAAGTTTGCAAAACATAGAGAACAAAAAATGCTATGTAGAAATGCAAACTAAAAGGAAACTGATCAATAAGAATATAAGAGAGCTGTGTGTGGTGGCATATGCCTGTAATCCCAGCACCCAAGAGGCTGAGACAAGAGTATTTCCAAGAGTTTAAGGCCAGCTTGGACTACATAGTGAGTTCAAGGCCAGCCTGAACTACATAACAAAACCCTGTCCCACAGAACAAAAACAAACAACAACAGAAAATAACAGGAGAAAATACCTTAAAGTCTTCTTGTAAAATCAAAGCATAAACTATTTAATTGCATATTACCTGTGTTTTAAAATATTTAAAATTTTTAGAAATTTTAGCACACAAAATCCATCCAGAAACTCTCTCACTAATGTCTCCTATGCATCTCATTTCCTACTTAACTTTTACTTTTACATGGATATATTAGTGTTGTTTTAATCTGCAACTGTAAGCCTTTTTATATGCTGTTATGATTACCTTGAATATCTTTCCCCTCTTCTTCTACTGGCAAACTCCTGCTTATTTTTAAGACCCAACTCAAATAGCCCACCCACAGAAAGAAAGTCTTCAACTCCACATCTCTTGTGGTCTTTATGTTAACAACTATAATGGTATTTCCTCAGCTGTGGTATAATTCACTTATTTTGTTGTATTTGGTTTCACTAAATTGTAAGCCTCTTCATAGGTACTGCTTGACTTATAATATGTGTTTAAAACTTAAATATTTACTCATGAGTGGGTGAATGGATGGACAGATCATTGAAGATTACATGCAGAAAACCAGGGGATTAGTTTCATTTTCAATTATCTTATTTGTACTTCTGTTGTATAGTGGTTATCACTACATCTTTTCTCCTTTTTTGTTCTTCACCTGTGTGTTTGTTTTTTTGTTTGTTTTTGGTACTGGCAATCAAACTCCAGTCCTTGCACTTGCAAGGCAGGCAGTGGAATCACTGAGCTAAATCCCCTGGCCCTGTTCATTTGTTCGTTTTGAGACAGTGTCTTGCTATATCTTTCAGGTTGTCCTTGAACTCACTATGTAGCCTAGGCTAGCCTCCAACTTGTGGCAATCTTCTACCTTAATATACCAACTGCTTTGAATATAGGCATGTGATACCACTCCCAGCCTATTCTTCACTGATTAAGATAACTATCCTTGTACCTCTACCATGCAGTGTAATCCACTTATTCTCCATTTTTATCACATGAGACCTCAGTAAATGCAGGAGCTCTTTTAGCAAATAGCTGAGGGTAAAATATATAGTGTTAGTTGTGGGATATTTAAACAGAGACACTATTAGTTGATATTGAAATTAGATTTTTCTTCCTTCACATATCTAATTTAAAAATTCTTATTCACAAAGTATATTTACTGACTCCCTTTTGCCAACTTTGTAAAAAATGATCTAGATTTGGTAAAACTGACTTGAATATGAATAGCAAGTTACCCATATTCCAGCATGGGCATTCCCATAGACCATATTCAATAAAGAACACCATCTTAATAGAGTTTAGTTTTACAATCTCTCCAAATCTTTAAATCTCTCCAAAAAGTACTTATTACTTTTAAAGCAATGGAGAAAATAATATATATATTATATATATATTATATATATAATATTTATTTTTTAAAATGCTCATTCTAGTTTAGTTACTTGTCTTTGGGGTAATATTTAATGCTGTATATATTCCAGGCTTTTGAAAATAGGACCGGTCTAGGAACAGAAATAAAGAAAATAAAATTTTCCTGCTTGCAAGCCAACACAGTCAAAATGTTAACAAGGATCCTTGATTCCATAAATAAGAGTTTTCTTACCAGCAGTAAAATTTCTCAAAAGTCCTGCTGTGTAAGCTGGAAGGCTTCAAGCTGAGCTCTTTTTTTAGCAGCAAGTTGCCCTTAGATAAATTACACTGATGACTAAGTAAAATCCAGGTAATGTGAGACCAGAGTATAGCTAACATTCTTCACGTCATGCACCATTATCAGACTCAATGAAGCAAACCTTTGGAAATCAAACAATAAACCTTGTCCTCACTGCTTTTTTGCTGTGCTGAAAAATTTAACTGCTGGTTAGTCTATTTTTAACTTATTTAAATAGAGCCAACTGCTTACTGGCTCAGAGGGTGCTGAGCTAAGAAACTACTGCCTGGGTGTATGGTCCTATCATTTATGAGCTCAATGCCCTACATTTACCAAGACAAACCCTGTTTTAGAACTCACAGGTTTAAGATCTCATTTGTATTCTCTGGTTCTACTGGAAATTAATTCAAAACCAATATATATGGAGAGAATACTAACCTCAAAAGCTTAAATTATTGGAATTCAGATGTAATGTGACCATAAACAGCTACAACAGAATCCTTATTTGAAAGCATCATAATAAACACATTTTTCATAAAAATAAAAATTTGAAAATATTTTAAATTGTGGGTCAATTGTGGAATTATGATGGTAGTAAGATATTATTATGGCTAAAATACTGATTCCTGCTTTGGCTAGTTAGCCATACTTAGAAAATCTAAACTCTATTTGAGGGCCAAGAACTGTTATCTGTCACTTGAGGCCAAACTCAGAAAAAAAAGACAACTCCAAGTAGGCATGTACTCAGCATTACTGGGGGAAGCTTGAAGAGGCAGTTTTGGGATAGAGCAAGACAAAGAAAATTTCTAAGTTTGCAGTGAACATCTGTCCAAACTTATACCATGAAAAAGAAAAGGTAAAAGAAACACTCATTGATGGCTTGTTAAGTAATCTGATTACTTTCTTATTCTATTTTACTCTGTATTCAAAGGGCTGATTTGTTTCATAGACCTGATTGACATTCTCAGAGTGAGAAGAAGCAGCAGAAGCTAGCTGCCCTCAGTGACTATGTTCTACAACAAAATTAACAATCATTTTCCAGAATATATTTACACAACACTCTACTGCTTGTTACTGCCCTTATATTTTTACACATACTCTCCTTCTGCAATAGTCTTTGGCTGCCACTAGTTTTTGTTTTCATTTTTTTTTAATTGGTTTGTTTTGAGATGGGTTTTGACTATGTTGCCCAGGCTTGCCTGGAACTCATAATTCTCTGCTTCTAGCCTATTTCGTAGCTAGAATGTGTGTCACTACACCCCAATTCCAGTAGATATTTTATAGTGAATTTAGTGGCATTACTCACAAACTTGGTACCACATTGCAGGTTGAGTCTACATCAAAAATAGAGACAGAAACGGGAGAAAAAGCAGAGAAAACAAAACAAGAAAATGATGAATAATAAATATTTTATCACTTAAAATGTTTAAATCAATTATACACTGTTTTGAAGATGGTGGGATTTCTTAGAACACTTACCTGTGATGACATGTATGCATTATAATTGTAACATTATCACTGTTATCTGAAAGATAGCATTGTGTTTTGATGGCATAGGTCTTGCCTTGTGGCAGTTATGATGTATAAGGTCATATTTAAAGCTATTTTATATGAGAGCTGTTTCTGAGTTCTGAGGATAAAATGTACTGTCTACAGTAGCTAAAAGTTTTTCTGGTGAAATTGGTTAATTCTTTTAACTCTGGCTGGCATCCCATGCTCCTAGGGCAGAGAAGCTGAGCCAGTCCCAGCACCTGGAAGGAAGCTCCCCTGCCGCCATCCCATGCTCCTAGGTCAGAGAAGGTGAGCCAGTCCCAGCAACCAGAAGGAAGCTCCCCTGCCACCATCCCATGCTCCTAGTGCAGAGAAGCTGACCCACATGGATGCCAGAAGCACCCACCACATAGAAATGAGAAGACATGTAAATAAGCCTCAAAAACAGACTTTCCGATCACCTACAGCAACCCCAAAGGGAAACAAGATGGAACAATCGGATACTCAACCACCTGGACTCTCTGAACTGGCAACAAAAGAAGATCTGGGAAAAATGAAATCAGAAATAATTACTCAGATAACAGCAAAGATTGTGCTCATAGTGCAAGACATGATTAATAAATCTAGAGAGGACACAGATTAAAAAAATAGAGGATCTGAGGAACATGATGGAATCCCAACATAGGAAACAAATGGAATCCATAAAACAGATGCAAACAGATGTCCAGGAGATTAAAAACTCCATCAAAGTCTGTGCAGCAGAATGAACCAATGTGAGGATAGAATTTCAGATATAGAAGATAAGATTGCAATTAGTGATCAGGAAAAGAAAAACTGCTTTAAAGTTGTAAGGGACCACAAGAAATCAATCCAGCAGCTGCTAGACAATGCAAAGAAGAATAACATAAGACTGAGTGGAGTAATGAAGAAAGAGGAGAGAGTGCAGATGACTTAAAAAAACTGTTCACAGAAGTGATGACAGAAGACTTCCCAAGGAGGGGAAAAGAACTTGACATACAGATAAGTGAGGCATATAGGACTCCAGCTAGCCTTGATCAAAACTATCTACACATAGGCATATAATAGTTAGGATTCCAGAAATCCAACAGAAGAACAAAATTCTACAAGCAGTGAGAGAAAAGAAACAAATCACATACAAAAGAAAAACCCATCAGAATCACAGCAGACTTCTCAATGCTAACCCTCAAGGCAAGAAGAGCTTGGAGTGATGTATTTCAAGCCCTAAAGGAAAACAGCCTCCAACCCAGATTGATGTACCCTGCAAAACTATCTTTCAAAATTGTTGGAGAAATAAGATACTTTCATGATAAAGAGAACCTAAGGAACTTCATGAATACCAAAATGGCACTCCAAATAATTTTAAACAATACCCTAGGAAAAGACAATGAGGATCACAACCCCAGGAAACTCAGCAGAATGAATTAATTGGGCATGACAAATTAAATCCAAAGTGGGAGAATCCAACAAAAAGAAAAAGCATGGCAAGGCTTTTAAAACTTTTAACTTCATAGGCCAGGGATTTAGCTCAGTGGTTTCTCCTCCTGCTGCATAAGCGCAAGGATCCAAGTTCGATCCCTGATAATTCAATCTTGTTATTGTTCTGATTACTATTTTTCTGATTCTAGAGTTGCACACCTTTCCTTGTGCTATACTGGCTATTTATTATCTTCTTGCATCTACATTTTAATTGGGTTGTCCATTAATGAGCTGTAAGAGATCTTTATATATTCTGGTCATAGGTTATATGCATTGGAAATATGGTCTGCTTAAGGACTACTTTTCATTTTAATGATGCCATTTAAAGTTCTAAATTTTGATGGAATCTCACTATCAATTTTTTTCTTTTATACATCATGTTTTTTGTATCCTAGATAGTTCTTGCCTACCCTAAATTCATAAACATTTTCCCTTATAATTTCTTCTTAAAGTTTTATACATTTAAGTTTTCATATTTAGGTTCATAGATCCTTTCAAGTTATTTGCATATATGGAAATAAAGGATTGAGGTTAATTTTTTATATACGGATACCAAATGTTCTAGTGCCATTTGCTGAAAACACTATCTCTTCCTCGGCTCTTGAATTGAGTTTATATTCTATAAAATGCTAATGTTAAATAATCTTTCAAAACTCAGTGGACCATATATGTGTGATTCTATTTCTAGATTCTCTGTTTTATTCCAATGATCTATGTCTTTCCTTACACCAACACTGCCTTGATTACTGTAGCTTTAGAAGTCTTAAAACTAGGTACTAAATGTCTTCCAATGCTGCTTTTTTTGTCTTTTTTTAAACTTTTCTAGGTCCTTTGTACTCCTACATAACTTTTAAATTTCAGTAACCAATTCTTCATTCACAGCAAGTATACACAGACTTGAATTTTTATATATACCTTGTGTTTTCTAATCCTGCTAAATTCAAATACAAGTTCTAGGGGCTCCTAGAGATTTCTTAGTATTTTCTCTGTAGATGAACATTTCATCTACATATAAAGATTTTACTTCTACCTTGCCAATCCTTTCCTAATTGTGTCATTTTATTGTCAGACTATTTTGGTTGGGCCTAGGTTTTAAAGTTTAATGGACAGATGAAGAGTAAGCATATCTGCCCTGGTTCCCCACCTTAAGGAGAAAGCATTGTATCTTCTCCATTCATATAAGGTGTTCTCATTAGAAGTATAGAATACATGTCTTTAATCTGTTGAGAAGTTTCTGTTTTACTTCTAGTCTCCTGATAGCTTTTACCATGAATAGCTGTAGAATTTAGTCCAATACTTTTTCTGCAACTAGTGACAGGATCATATGGTTTTTTCCTTTCCTCTGTTAAAATGATGACTTTTGGGGGTGGATCTTCCAATGCTGAACCAACATTGCCATCCCTATAACAAAACAACTTTCTACATCCTGCCAGATCTGACTTCTAATAGTTTGTTTTGTTCAACAAATTTCTATCTATGTTCATACTTTTTTCTTCTATTATCTTTATCCAGTTTTAGGATTAGCACAATGTTGATTTCCTAAAATGAGGGGAGAAGTGTTCCTTCTTTTTTCTGCTTTAATTGTTTGATATAATTTATCAGTTAAAATGTATATGAGCCTGTTGTTGTCATATAGGTTGGTTTTCAAGATAGGAATATACTTTCTTTAATAGGTGCTATTTAAATTTTATATTTCCTCCAGAGTTAGTTTCATTAATTTGTCTTCCAAGGTACTTCTTAGAAGTTGTCAAATTTATTTCAAAAAAGGTTTTTATGTCCTTTTAAATTCTGTAAAATCTGTGGTAATATCTCCTAGATCTTGATATTGTAATTTTAAAAATGTATAATTGATATTGTGTAATAGGAAGAAAAGGTCTAAAGGAGCAGGGGAAGTGGGAGGGGTAGGGTAAAGGAAAAAAGGGAAAAGAAAAAAATGTGAGAAAAGGAAAAGAATGGGAACAAAGTCTTTGCAAATAGGGAAGGGTGGAGCGGGTGAAGGGAGGGCAAGGGAAGGGGAAAAAATAAGAACCAAGATACTCATGTAAAGGTACAAGATCCCAATGATGAATGTCACTGTATTTTATACTTTAAATGTACCAATAAACTAAATGGGAAAAAATTCTTTTTACTCTATATTGGAAATTATCTTTTTATCCTTACTTGAATAAAACAGAAGGCAGATAGATGATCATACCAATGGAAGACAGGTTTCCTCCATATGACTTTGATGTAAGGGACACTGACAGCTCTGGTCAGTTTATTCAGTGCCTGTCCCAGTACCTAAGGACCCCAATGCTCTATGTGGGTGTTCAGCCAGGACCAACATTTGACATCATATAGCCATTGTAATTCATTAGGACCAGTCATTATATGTATGGTCAGCTCCCCCAGGCAGTGGCATGCCATTCAGAGGTTAGCTGGGCAACTGTGATGTTACAGGTACAGAGAGACACTTTCAGCATGTACCAAGTACCTTCATAATTGCTTCCTTGCTATGATTATGTTTCCAGTAGACAGAAGCAACTTGACTCAGTTTGTCAAAACCTGGAATTATTTATATAAATTTATTTCAGTTGATCTGGAATGCAATGTGAGCATCCATATTTTTATTTATTTTTTCTAGTACCAGGGATCAAACTCAGGATCTTGAGCTTGCCAGCCAGGTGCAGTGCCACTGAGGCACATACCCAGCCCATTGTGTGAATTTTTGATAATTCATTTGCAATTATATTTTTGACTCTTTGAATTTTTTTTTTGTTTGGTACTATTCCATATTTGGATCAGTATTCTTTGTTTGGTAAATGGCCTATCATTGATAGAACATTACAGAAGGCCCAATTTTGTGATACCTGTAATACAATTTAGGTGATTTACCATTCCCTTCCAAAATATAACACTGAAACGTAGCCAAGTCAATTCCTTGTAAAGTGGTTCAGCCACCATGGCAAGCCATAGATTGCTGTTATAGCAGCATCTTCCCACAAACCAAATAAGTTGATATATCTCTCATTTGGGATTACAATATAGTCCAATGTAATAATACATTTTGTTGATATATTAGCAACAAGAAGCAAAGGGCAGAAAGTTAAAACTCTAGTGGCACTTGTAACATAGACCTCCTCTTTTAACAAGGATTATTAATAGATCAGTTAGAAGTGGTCTCAACACCAGGTGCCCATGGTGGTTTTCTGGGAGGACCATATATATGGGCTGAAGAGAGGCTGGAGGAGTTATATGCCAGCCCAAGAAACCAAGAACTTTCTCATCATTGGCCTCTCATTACCTTAGGCCC
This sequence comes from Heterocephalus glaber, assembly GCF_053883595.1. Classification (NCBI taxonomy): domain Eukaryota; kingdom Metazoa; phylum Chordata; class Mammalia; order Rodentia; family Bathyergidae; genus Heterocephalus; species Heterocephalus glaber. The sequence goes on from NW_028258294.1 coordinate 13,681,632, forward strand.
AGTGTCTAGCAACATGATGAGAATCTAGTCCAGTAAGGTGAGGACCTACTAATTCTTTCCAGAACCTGCTGAGATGTCCCATATGAATTTTCACTTCAATAGTCTATCTTTTTGTTTGCTGTCTCTAGAAGAATGGCACTTTACCATAACATGTTCAGCAGGTGCCAACTAAGGCAAGATTGCATCTTGCTCTATTTTATAATACTCTTATATTTGAGGGGATTCATCTACCTTTTCTAGACTGTTTTATGTGCCAATGAGGTCCACTGAGTTTTTATTTATAAGTTCAAGAGCTTGTAATAAAACTTTTGTTCACCTATTCATGTTGGGTCTCCTGGTAAGTGCTTTTACCTACTGTTTTGAATAGTATTCTTTGTTCCACCAGCCCTTTTACTTGTTTATTATAATGTAGATGGAGTTTCTATAACACTTTATCTCTTATGCCTATGCATGTATATCATATCTTTTGAAGTGGGTTTCTGGAGTAGGACTATCATATATAACTTATTTTTCTAAGTTTCAAAGTACAGCTTATAGACTGATCTATGTCAGGGGAAGACTTGCATCAATCCACTTTCTCCCTTTATGAGTAACAAACCAATGTAATCTATCTTCCATTTTTTATGGCTGCCAAGGTTCTATCTGTCTATATGGCATAGACAAGGCCCTAGCATATCACAGTAGAAGGATAGATACTGTTTTATTTTCTATAGTATATTAAATTTTATAGACACATCTGTACCTTCAGTAATTTTATTTTGCCTTTGTTTCTTTATGTCTACTTTGTTTGTGAGTACATGCTGATACGTCTTCTGCCAGGAGAGTCATAGCACATATTTTGGTAAGAGCATTTGTTTGCTAATTGCCCAGTGGTGACACAGAGGTATGAACCACTAAATGGTACACTTTCAAATCAGCATGGAGTTTTTGTAGCCTGTTCTATATTTCCTACCACATTTCCTGTCCCCAGATTGGCTTTCCCATATATTATCCATGCCTCTTCTGCTCATTGCTCCATCAAGATTCAAGCCTTTCCTGGTGGCTGCAACAGCTCTTTTCCTGTAATGGTATAACCTCCATAATTATGTACAGCATTGAAAACATCCTTAAAATGAGTAGAATTTCCACATACAAAAGTATACTCTTTGTCTGTTATACCTTAGATCTAAAATATTCCACAAAATTTCCATATGTTCAGAGGGTAGGCTTTTCAGGTGAACAGATTAACCAAATTCATCAATGAATTAATCCATTTATCAGATCATAATCTGATGCCATTATTGGGAGGTGATAGAAACTTAAGAGATGGGGGGGGCCTAGTTAAGGGGAATGGCTGATGGAGGTATGACTTTGAGGACAATAGCTTCTCCTCAGTCCAAGCCTGTCTACTTCTTTTTCTTTCAGCCTCCAGTTTGCCAAAAGGTGAGCTCCACCACTTGCTCTTTATCATGATGCTTTGCCTAACCACAGGCTCAGAAGCAAGATTCATATAGCCAGATAGAAATCTCTGAAACAGTGAACTAAAGTAAATCCTTCCTTAAGTGATTTATATCAGGTAGTTTCAACACAATGATGAAAAGCTAACAGTTTCAGTGTCTGTTAAAGTGAAGACACTTTCCTCATTTTTATGTGAATGAGGTATGAACAATGTTTCTCCATATGTGGTCTCCGATTTCCCAATCGCCTATATTTGATAGTGACCCTGGCTCCATCACTAGATCCTAGGTTGGATTGAAGGAATCCAACCTGCCTAAGTTTATATCCCAGAATTCTCCCCACTGAGGGAAGAGAGGATAGAAGAATCAGGTGTCGTTTGGGATCTAAACTGCTGTTCTGTTTTCAAAACCATTTACAACAACAACAAAATAGGAATGTCTGTATTTCCATATGTCATGGCCTCTTCCAAATTTATCCACATTAGTTTTCATGAAACCTAAGATGTCCCCATGCATTTCTTTTGATTGGGTTAGGATCTTTTTGTAGAGGTAGCTGTTTCTCTTTTGCTGGTGTACTTTTATTATGGAATCAACCAGTTTCTCCCAAATCTGTAATAGTCCTAGTTCATTGACTTTCTAGCCTATGATAAGGCCAAGCATAGAGATCAAGATTCATACCAAACCAAAGGCAGATAAAATAGATTACAAAAGAGTTTCTCATCATTGTGGTAAACATAGCCTTGTTCTGTGCCCTCAATGAGAATGTGTCCTATACCACTCTGTGCATTCCAAATTCCCTTAATATCTGCTATACTTTTTCTATACATTTCCAGTCAGGTACACTTATCAGCAAATCTTCATTGGGTCAGTTCTACCTACTGAGAAAGTAACCCAACTTAATAGTAAGTTGACATCTGAGAGGCTTCTTCTTATGTAAGCACTGTTACAGGGTGGGTAGTTATATTAATTAAGATTTCTGGTTTTTGTCAACTGAGAGGTATGCCATCCCCACCCACATCCCATAACCTTCCCAGATACACAGAAAATCTCTCCTTAGGTTTCTGTTGAAACTCAGCAGTAATCTGTATTAGTCCAGTGGTGGGTACTCCTGTAGACTGCAGCATGTTTCCTGTCTAGGCATTTTACCTTTAGCCTGTGCCTGCCTCTGGTCAGTCTAGCACTTTGCTGAATAGGAGGTCAGGCCTTAACATGTTTAAAAATTATATTTATTAAGGTTTTAATCTTATAATTAATATCTATGTGTCCCATTTCTTCATGATATAAGGGTGATGACTTTCACCCTGGGAAACTTTCTTTTCCATAGTTTAGAGTAGCCACACATCACACTTTTAAAATTTTATCCTGATTCTCAACCTTAGGAGAGAGCACTCTCACCAGAAGTGGAATTTAAATCAGCATATTTTCCACCCAATTTTAGTATCAATTTCAGTTTTCTTACTTTTGTTTCTGTTGCTAATTGTGTATCTTTGCCTATTGAACTGACCAAGACAGGGGCTAACAGACCTGAGATGCCATGCTCTTTCATTTTTTGCTGCCACATCCTAATTCTAGTTCCTCAAATTGACCTTGGAGTTTACTGGGAACCCTTGAAATGTTACTGGAAACTTCTGCAGTAGACACCAGTCCCCTGATCAATATATAATGGAGGCCTGGAGGCAGGGGGACAACTAAAAGACAGAACTAAAAGAGACAGAAAGTGTGGTGCCAGGATGACCAATGCTGGTGCAACTGATGAAGGCACTGGCCAGCCCAAGCCACTGATTTTTATTGGTCATCAATTGGGGTATATATGAACTATATGCAAGGATGTACAATTGTGCAGTTTCTATGGAAACTAATAAAGATAAGGTCATAAAGGAAAAGACAAAGCATTCTTAAATTAGGAACAGAACAGACAAAATATACAGTTGTAATTAGAACATTATCATTCTGGTAAGAAGATTTTAGTTATGGGAATAGCATTTGAATGCAAGTTACTCTGACCTTGGCATGTAGACTTCGGCTGGTCTCACTTCTCACAAGACAGTTGTGGGGTTAACTCTTTACAGCCTTGCTGGTTACAGCCTTCTTTGGGCATAATCAATATTACAGTCTCCTGCAGAGTTTTTCCCAGTTTTTCTCTCAGTTGGAGCTCCATATGTATTAAATACAAGAGCCAATGATCCCAATATAGTCCATGCCTGCCAATCTGGACTTGCTCCTACGTTTCATTTCCCAAGCCCATTTATCTGGTTAATTTCTGGTTGACTCTCCAATTATTGGAAAAAATTCCCTTCAGAACTGAGAAGTAACCTGCTTAAGCTGTGGACAAATTTGGAATAAAGACAGCAGCAGATCAATCCAGATTAATACATAGACAAACACTGATCAGGGAACTTTTATAGGAGTCAGTCTTGGGCAGCAGAAGGCAAGGTAGATCTCTGTGTAATCCATGACTGTCTAATCTTTTACACCGAGATAGAGAGAGAGAGAGAGAGCACGTGCACTTATGGTGCATTAAGCACATGGGTGGTATCTTAATGTATTTACTCCCTACTTAAAAATATTATTTAACTACACTTGATCAACATTCCTAATATTGGGGAGGTGGCAGATGTTCTGGGCAGTAGCAGGGTAGCTATGTTCTACTATTCATTTTGTGATGACCTACCCAAAATTATATTTTCACACTAAGGTTTAAATTATGCATATTTGTCTACCATCCAAACCACAGGTAATTCATTTAAATCTCTGTTAAGCATATGAACATTTCCTAGAGTAGTGCAAAGCACAGTTGTACTTGTTCAATAGAGGTCTGGGGAATCAATAAAAAATGCTTGCTTTATGAGTACTGGGTCCAAAAAGGCAAGACTCAGATGCAAAATTAAAGGGTCTATGTAAAAGCCCTATGTGAAACTAATGGGCATGGAATTCACAGGCTCTCTCTCTCTCAAAAAAAAAAAAAAAAAAAGAAACCCTGACATTTAAATTGGGAAGCAAATCTTATATTTATTAAATAAGAATAGGTAACTTTGAATAGTAATTAGTGGGCTGCTAAATATGAAATCTAAACTATTAAATGATTTCAAAGTCCTATCATATTAACTATCATCCCAATATTCTGTCTCAAAATTACTTTGATGAAACTTATACCTGTACCAGGCTAGTTAACTTACCCATTCCTAAAGAAGCCTTTGATTTATTTCATTTTCATCATTATTCATACTTATCACTCTACTTGGAATGTACTTCCACCACCTGAATGTTTTATTTAATCTTACATATTTTTAAGGAATCAGCCTAATATCAATTTCTCCCATAAATCTCTTTTCTTACTATTGTAGATCACAGAGGTTATTCTAAATCCCAAAAGCATTCATTAGTGTTAATAGTCACATGGCTTTCAACACATACAAATACATATATTTACATATAAACATATATATGTATAAGCATACAAATTATAAAAACACATATAAAACATATAACATATACACACTTATATTTATATACGTGTTTATATATAAACATATTTATATAAACATATATTTATATAAAGACATTATATATTATATATTATATATTAAAAATATATAAACATATATTTATATATACAAATATGTTTATGTGTTTATATAAACATATATGTATACATAAGCATATATATATAAACATACATGTGTATCTATGTTCCCCCAAAGCCTCATGCAGTCATAGGTGGAGCTTTTCAGTGGTGGCTCCATTTAGAGTGTGTGATGTTGGGATTCAGGATGTTATGGTGGCATTGATTCCTGATAGGATGCTAGGATTAAGGGTGGCCCACCCTCAATGTGAGTGCTACCTACCCTTAGGAAAGGTAGCCTGAATAGAATATAAGGGACAGAAAGAGGACTGCTCTGGTCACTATTTGTCACTTGCTGATTTTGCTGTCTCTTGCCATTGCCTTCAATGTCATGAACTGTTATTTCTCCTCTGTGATGACCCTCTGCCATGCCACCCTACCTTGGAGGATACACTTGAAACATTTTTAGGTAAGTAGATGCACCTTGAGACCATGATTATAAATGAAATAAATTGGAAACACATGTCAAACACCACATTATTTCTCTTGTGTGAGAAATTTAAAGGGAAAATAAGGATCAAAATGGATGATGTATATTGGGAACTAGGAAGAAAATGTTCAAATAGCAAAGGGAAGAAGGGAGGGGAGGAGAGGAAGGGAAGGGAGGAAATGGGGATAAAAAAATTAAAAAGAGCAGAAGGAAAACAATAAAAATAAATAAATACAATGTTAAAATTTTTCAAGACACTTGAATAGATCTTTTTCAAATGAGGAGATCAAGAGATGGAGAGAGGAGGGTGGGTAGGAAAGGGATGAAAAACACAGTTAAAAAGTGTTAGGTATATGTATCAATTCCACACAAGGAATGCAATCATTATGTACTACAAACACGTACTAAAAATATGTACATGAAAAATAACATTAAGATATCTATTATAATAATCTAATATACATGTGTGTATTTCATTGTAATTTCCTGAGGCAACAATCTTTTCACAAGAGTTTATGTACAAAATGTTAAACTCAGCATCCTGCAAGCTAAATATAAGAAGTGCTTAGGTTTAACCAAACTCTCCAGAGAGCTTAGGGAGAACCTTTGTGTAGCCTCTTTCTGATGTTTCAGACAAGCAGTTCAAAAGTGCCTTTTAGAGAGGAATTTTGTTTTTGTGGGACATAGTAGACATAGTAGAGGAAATTACATTCTTTCAGTCTTTGAAATGGAGTCTAATGATCTGGCAGTTTTAGGTTAGGATTATCTATTTTATTATATAATGCCTTACACATAGCACTCAATAAATATGTGCTTATGCAATTAAATTGTCTTAAGTCATTTTGTCAACTACTTTGTATTGAAATATTTAAAATATCATGGTGTCAATTATAAATATATTTTTTTCATTTTAGCTAAAATAAATTATTTTTTATTAAATAATATTTTATAAAATATTTAGTAATAATAAAATACATTTTTATTTTTAACTTAAAACATAGTTTTTGATTAAATAAGTAGGTTTAATTTAAGTAAGTTTTATTTAATTTAAACAAATAGGCTTTTATTAAATATCAGCAGTCTGTGATATTAATAACAGTGTCATGTTTATATTACACTCTGATAATCTGTACTTCTACTCTTTTAACTAGAATTTGATGAGACATTTGATGCAGAATATTATGCTGGTAAAAAGTAAAGGAAGTGGAAATTAAGGTAGATATGATCTTTGAATCATAGGATCTGGGTCAACAAACATCCAACAGATAATCATTTTGAAGTGGATTATAATATTCAGAAATGTTGTTATGGGAAAGATGCAGATAGCTCACTGAGACTGAGTGTGGACGACAGGGAGATGCCAGGTGATGGGAAGGGAGTGCTTCCTTCAGGAAGTCTATTCAGTTTGTGACCTTAAGGTTGAGTGAGATTTTAGATAAATGAAGATACAGGATGTCTTAGTTACTTTTCTTGTTGCTGAGAAAAAATGCTTGACACCCAAAGTTAAAGGAAGAAAGATATATTTAGGCTCACAGTTTGTAGAGGTTTCAGTTTTTAGTTGCCTGGCTCCAAGGCAGGGTGTCATGACAAGGGGCATCACAGAGGAGAAATAGTTCATGGAGGGCAGAAAGTAGGAAAAGAGCAAAGCAGCAAATTAGCCAGTTAGCAGCAGCAGCAGCAGCAGCAGCAGCAGCAGCAGGAGCAGCAGGAGCAGTGGCAGCAGGAGCCTGTCTCTCCCTTTTATCCCTTCCAGGCTATCCAGCTTTTGGTTGGTGCCACCCACACCCATGGTGGGCCTTCCCATTATCTACACCCAGAACTATGCTAAACCAATCAGTGGACTGATTAAATATTCACACACCCATAATCCCAGCATCACATACTTAATCTCAGCATCACACACCCCTATTTCAGCCACCTCTAAAAAGCCCCACCAATGACCACATGAAGTTTTGGAGACATCTAGACACAAGCCATGACATGGGGAAAATGTTTTCTAGGAATACAGGGGAAGCATGTTATGTAATTATCCTAAGGTAGGAGAGAGTATGATATATTCAAAAAATAAAATAAGTAATGTATAGTTAAATGTATGAAGAGCAAGGATAGTGCAAGTTTCATTTGGAGGTGTGAGTGACTATGCATGTCATACATACCCACGAGTTCACTTTTACTTTATTCAAAAAATTATTTAATGAAACTTAAGGCAAGACAGTGAAGTGATCAGATTTACATTTCATAAATAACATTTTTATGCTAAGTGGAGAGTAGATGGGAAGGGTGATCCTGTCTAAAATGTAGGTTATTTCTGTATTCTGATGACAAATTATGATTGATTCTACCAGGATCTTGATATTAGAGAGAAAATGGAATTGGTAGTCCTTGATATGGAGCATGTTTAGAAGTGAGAAAGCAAACGATATCTTGGACAACTCTATCCTTCTAAGAAAACCACTGTGACTATGTGCAAATACTGAGCTAAAGCCTCCTAGTTTATCAGTTCAAAAATTCTCTTCCTATTGTGTCCTTGCTGGGTCAAAGGGTACAAACATATTCAGCTTTTCAGAACAATACCAATTTTTCTCCAAAATAAGAATATCCATATGGAGTTTAAGCAACAATATTAAAAATTCCCTTAATGGTCCAGTCCATTCTTGACATTATTACGAGTCATTTTATTTTTCTTTTTCCCAGTGAATGTGTATAAAGTGTTAACCTTCTGTGGCCTCTATTTGAATGTTCCTATTATTAAAGAGGTTATGCGTCCTCTTATATATTTATTGACTAATTTTTCTATTTCTATTTTTCATTTTGTTTGCAGATAAATCTCATTTCCTGGTTTGCCTTTTCACTTTTTATATCTTCTAATGAACAGAAGTTCATTGTATTTATTCAAACTCATCAATTTCTCATTTATTTTTAATATTTTATATATGAACAACACTACCCCATTCTGAATTCAAAGATATTCCCCTCATGTTTTGTAAAAGTATTGAATTTTTTCTTTCACATTTGAATAATTATTATGCATAAGAAATAAATTTTGTGCATGAGGTGATTTGGTGATCTAATTTTATTTTTCCCTCTTAGATAACCAATTGTACAACCACAATATGTACAATGTGTCAAATAATCTATTATTTCATTTTGATATCCAATGCTAATCACATTTCTACATAGGCATGGTTCTATTTCTAATTAGTTGAATAATTTTTCTCTTTGATACGCTCAATTAAATTATTTGATCCTGAATATTTATACTAACAATGGTAAAAACAAAAGTCAACATATTATTTAAACGGAAATTGGTTTGACATATGTGGTAAAAGATAATCTAAAGCACTATTGCTACATCAAAATTTACTTCCACAGAAATTTAGTCAAATTTGAGTACAACATGTAACCATGAATACTTCTTAATCCTTCTACTTTTCCTTGCATTTGTTATAATAGATTTGATCTTTCAGATATAGAATAGAAGTTCGGATCATTGTGGTTAACCTGAAAATGTTAAGAACCTAGGTGAATCCTAGTATTACAGACAACCTGTGAATTAAAGGCAATGGCAGAGCCAGGCTGAACTATGTACTGTATCACAAGCAGAAGATTATGGGCAGAAAGTTTACCAATAATTTCCAAATAACCAATAGCTTATTCATGGATGATATCAACAGAATTGTTAATTGTTTTCTTTTGTTCTGCTTCTAAATCTGTTTCTCTGGCCAATTCCAATAATAGGTATATTTAATTTCAACTTTGTAACAAGTCTTGATATCTGGTACAGTAAATGTCCATACTTCATTCTTTTTCTTCAGGAGTGTTGACTATCCTTGAAAAGTGAGATTTTTTCACTTCCATTTAAAATGTCTGTAAAAATTTTTTTTTTTGCTTAAATTATTTTATTGGTACATTTTAGGTATACAATACATTTACATTTATCATTGGGTGTTTATACCTGTACCTGATGTATCATGGTTCTTATCTTTTCCCCATTCCCTGTGCTCCCTTCCCCCACTCCACTCTTCCCTATTTACAAAGACTTTGTTTACATTTTTCCCTTTCCTCATACTTTTTCCTTTCCCTTCTATCCTTTCCCCATCCACTTCCACTTCCCTTACCCTCTGGGACCTTTTCTTCCTATTTCAAATTTTCAGTTATTCATGTTAATCACTTTAATCCTTATTTACAATAAGTCTGTAAAATTTTTTTAAGAAACCCTGTTGGAACTCTGAAACTGCACTGAATTAATGGATAAATTCTGGAATGATTTAGATCTATAATAGGTTGATTCATCTGTCCCTTATTATACCATAACCATTACCTTATTTAGGGACTTTTAAATTATTTTTCAATAAATATTAAGTTTACTATATAAAATATCTCACATACATGTAAATTTAAATTTATTCCTAAGTGCAGTATAATTTTTGCAACTAAGGATATTGTTACTTTTACATTTTAATCTGCCTGACATTGATCTGGAAAGATGAGATCGTTTTCTGCATATTTTTCTTAATCCAGATATCATTTTCTTTAAAAATGATACAGAGATCATTTCATCTAAAAATAATATCCTCACCATCCATCCCACTGCTCCCGGCCCAGAGGAAGGGGCTTCTGAGCCACCATCCCACTGCTCCTGGCCAAGAAGCAGGGGCTTCTGAGCTGCTGTCCCACCACTCCTGGCTTAGAGGAAGGAGCTTCCAGGCCTCTGTCCATCCCATGGATCAATGCCCAGAGGAAGGGGGTTCTGAGCCACCATCCCACCACTGCTGGCCTAGAGGAAGGGGCTTCTGAGCCACTGGCGCACCTCTCTAGGCTCAGAGGAGGTGAGCCACATGGGCACCAACAGCATCCCCCACCCCCCAGGTCGAAATTAGAAAACACGTAAATAAGTCTCAAAACCAGACTTCCAGATCACCTACAGCAACCCCAAAGGGAAATGAGATGGAACACTCTGATACTCAACCACCAGGACCCCCTCAACTGGCAACTAAAGAGGATCTGGAAAAAAAGGAAATCAGAAATAATTTCTCAGATAAGAGTACACATTGTGCTCCTAGTGTAAGACATGATTAATAAATCTAGAGAGGAGCTGAGGAACATGATGGAATCCCAACATAGGAAACAAATGGAATCCATAAAACAGATGCAAATAGATTTTCAGGAGATCAAAAACTCCATTGAAAGTCTACACAGCAGAAAGAGCCAATGTGAGGACAGAATTTCAGATATAGAAGATAAGACTGGATTAGTGAACAGGAAAAGAAAAATTGCTTCAAGATTGTAAGGGACCATGAGAAATCAATCCAGCAGCTGCTAGACGATGCAAAGAAGAGTAACATAAGACTGATTGGAGTCAAAGAAGAAACAGGAGAGAGTGCAGAAGACATAAAAAAAACTCTTCACAGAAGTAATGGCAGAAAACTTCCCAAGCAGGGGAAAAGAACTTGACAGACAGATAAGGGAGGCATATAAGACTCCAAATAGCCTTCATCAAAAAAAATCTACACATAGGCAAATAATTGTTAAGATTCCAGAAACTCAACAGAAGAACAAAGTTCTACAAGCAGTTAGAGAAAAGAAACAAATCACATACAAAGGAAAGCCCATCAGAATCACACCAGACTTCTCAACACAAACCGTCAAGGCAAGAAGAGCTTGGAGTGACATATTACAAGCCTTAAAAGAAAACAGCCTCCAAACCAGATTGATGTATGCTGCAAAACTATCTTTCAAAATGGATGGAGAAATAAGATAATTTCATGACAAAGAGCACCATAGGAACTTCATGAATACCAAACCAGCACTCCAAAAAATTTTAGACAAAATCCTAGTAACAGACAATGAGGATCACAATGCCAAGAAGCAAAGCAAAATGAACCCATCGGGCATGACAAGAAATTAAATGTAAAAGAGAAGAACCAAACAAAAAGAAAAAGTCAGGACAATGATAAGTCAATATGTTTCATTTATAAACATCAATCTTAATGGTCTCAATTCATCAATCAAACGAAATAGACTGGAAGAATGGGTCAAGAAGCAAAATACAACAATATGCTCCATACAAGAAACACACTTAATTCAAAAGGAAACTCATAGACTGAAAGTTAAGGGTGAAAAACAATACACCATGCAATGGGAACCTGAAAAAAAGCAAGAGTAGCTATCTTCTTTGAAGATCAAGTGGATTTCAAACCAAGACGGACTGAGACAAAGAAGGACACTACATCCTTGTAAAGGGAACGATCCAACAGGAAGAGATGACAATCATAAATATCTATGCACCTAACACTAATGCGCCGAACTACATAAAACAAATGCTAACAAACAGGAAAAGTCATATACGCACTAATACAATTGTAGTGGAGGACTTCAATACCCGACTATCACAAATAGATAGATCAACTAGAAAAAAAATAAGTAAAGAAGTACTATAACTCAATCAAACTCTTAAACAAATGAACTTAACATGTTTACAGAGTGTTCCACCCCACAAAATCAGAAAACAAATTCTCAGCTGCACATGGGTCATTCTCCAAAATAGACCACATACTCACACATAGAACATGTTTAAGTAAGTGCAAAGGAATTGAAGTTATCCGTGTATATTATCAGGCCATAGTGCAATGAAATTGGAGATACATAGCAAAAGAAACTTGAAAAATTTCATAAACACATGGAAATTGAACAACACACTTCTGAATAACCAATGGGTCACACAGGAAATTAAAGAAAAAAACAGACAGTTCCTTCATTGAAATGACAATGACAATACAACATATTGAAATCTATGGGACACATTGAAAGCAGTCTTATGAGGGAAATTCATAGCAGTGAATATACATATTAGGCAAACAGAATGAGCCCAATTAAACAACCTGATGCTGAACCTCAAGATCCTAGAAAAGTAAGAGCAGGACAAACCCAAAGCTCATACAAGGGAGGAAATTATAAAGATCAGAGGAGAAATCAATGCAATGGAGACTAAGAGAACGATACAAAAAAATCAATGAAGCCAAGAGTTGCTTCTTCAAAAGAATCAACAAAATTGACAAACCCTTAGCCAACCTTATCAGAAAAAGGAAAGAAAAGGCCCAAATCCATGCAATTAGGAATGAAAAGGGTGAAATTACAACAGACCCAGCAGAAATCCAGAGGATCATCAATACCTACTTTGAGAACCTGTATGCCAGTAAGATGGACAACACAGAGGAAATGGACAGATTCCTAGATACATATGAATTACCAAAGTTGAACGAAGAAGACCTAAAAATTCTGAACAACCCAATATCAACCAATGAAATTGAAAATGTATGTAATTAAAAACTTATCAACTAAGAAAAGCCCAGGCCCTGATGGCTTCATTGCTGAATTCTACAAGACATTTAGAGAGGAACTGCTGCCACTACTGTTCAAACTCTTCAATGAAATTGAAAGGGAAGCAATACTCCCAAATTCATGCCTGGAAGCAAGCATGATCTTGATCCTCAAAGCAGAGAAAGACCCAACTGAAACAGAAAAGTATAGGCCAATCTCACTAATGAAAATAGATGCAAAACTCCTTTATAAGATACTGGCAAATAGAATGCAGAAGATCATCAAGAAGATCATACACCCTGATCAAGTGGGATTCATCTCAGGGATGCAGGGATGGTTGAACATACACAAATCAATCAATGTAATACACTATATCAATAGATCCAAGGACAAAAACCATATGATTGTCTCCATAGTTGCAGAAAAAGCATTAGATAAAATCCAACATGCATTTTTGATAAAAACCCTCCAAAAAGTTGGAATAGATGGTCTCTACCTCAAACTGATAAAAGCCATCTATGAAAAACCAACAGCCAGTATCATACTAAATGGTCAAAAACTGAAATCCTTCACACTAAAATCAGGAACAAGACAAGGATGTCCACTATCACCACTCTTGTTCGATATAGATTTGGAAACATTGACCATTGCAATTATACAAGAGAAAGAAATGAAAGGAATAAAGACAGGAAATAAAGAAGTCAAATTGTCATCATTTGCAGGTGACATGATACTCTATATAGAAGACCCCCAAAACTCTACCAAACTCCACCAAACTTCTAGACTTAATAACCAAATTCAGTCAAGTAGCTGGTTACAAGGTCAGCACACAAAAATCAATAGCCTTCCTCTACACAAATAACAGACTCAATGAGAGAGAAATAGGGCAAATAACTCCTTTCACAATAGCATCCAAAAAAACTAAAATACCTAGGAATCATCCTAATGAAAGAAATCAAAGACCTCTTTTCTGAAAACTATATCACTCTGAAAAGAGAGATTGAAGATGATATCAGGAAATGGACAGACATCCCCTGCTCCTGGGTAGGAAGGATTAATATAGTGAAAATGGCCATACTTCCAAAACTTCTATATAGATTCAATGCAATTCCAATTGAGATCCCAGCAGCATACATCATGGACCTTGAGAAAACAATCCAAAAATTCATTTGGAACAAGAAGAGACCCAGAATAACAAAAGCAACTCTAGGTAACAGACACATGGCAGGGAGTATCACAATCCCCAACTTGCAACTAAACTACAAAGCTCCTGTGATAAAAACAGCATGGTAGTGGCAAAGAAACAAAACTGAGGACCAGTGGAACAGATTAGAAGATTCAGAATCAACACCAGACACACTCAGCCATCTCATCTTCAATAAAGGAGCCAAACACCCTCACTGGAGGAAAGATAGCCTCTTTAATAAATGGTGCTGGAAAAATTGGGTTTCAACTTACCAAAGATTAAAACTAGACCTATATCTCTGGCTATGCACTAAACTAAAATCGAAATGGATTAAAGATCTAAATATTAAAATAGAAACGCTGAACCAGTTGAAACAGAGGTTAGGTAGAACTCTTGAAGACATTGGTGTAGGAAAAGATTTAATGAACAAAACCTCAGTTGCCCATGAATTAGGCCAAACAATCAACAAATTGGATCTTTTCTTATTAAAAAGCTTCTGCACAGCAAGAGAAACCACCAGCAGTGTGAAAAGACAACCCACAATGTGGGAAAAAATCTTCACCTGCTCTTCCTCAGACAAAGGTCTACTATCTCGAATCTATAAAGAATTTTAAAAGATCAGACCTCCCCAATTTAAAGACCCAATCCGAAAATGGGCATCTGAAATGAATAGACATTTCTCAGATAAAGAAGTATAAATGGCAAATAAATTTATGAAAAAATGTTCAACATCACTGGTCATTTGAGAGATGCAAATGAAAACAACACTGAGATTTCACCTCACTCCAGAAAGAATGGCTGCTATCATGAAATCAACCAATATCAAATGCTGGTGGGGCTGTAGGGAAAGAGGAACCCTCCTTCACTCCTGGTGGGAGTGTAGACTGGTGCAACCATTGTGGAAATCAGTATGGAAATACCTCAAAGAACTAGAACTGGAAGTCCCATTTGACTCAGCTATTCCTATGCTGGGTATCTTCCCCAAAGAATTAAAAGAATCATAGCACAGTGATATATGTGCATCCATGTTCATAGCAGCACAATTTGTAATAGCTAAAACTTGGAAACAGCCAAAATGCCCATCAACTGGAGACTGGATAAAGAAAATGTGGGGTATTTTTATAAAATGGAGTACTACTCAGCCATAAAAAATGAGAAATTAGAGACATTTATAGCTAAGTGGATGCACATTGAGGTGATACTCTTAAGTGAAATAAATAGGACACACACGTAATAATACCAAATAGTTTCTCTAGTCTGAGAAACTGAAAGTGTAAATAAGAACTAAAATGTATAGTAGATAATGTGAAATGGGAAGAAAAGGGGCAAAGGGGAAGGGGAAGTGGGAGGGGCAGGGGAAAGGAAAGAAGGGAATGGGATTAATATGAGAAAATGGAAACAAAATCTTTGTAAATAGGGAGGGATGGAGTGGTTGAAGGAAGGGCTGGGCATGGATGAAAAATAAGAACCAAGAGAGATTATGTAAAGGGGCAAATTCCCAATGATGAATGTCATTATATTGTATACCTAAAATATACCAATGATTAGAATGAATAATTGATAATGCAAAATTGGAAGAAAAGGTCCAAAGTGGTAGGGGTAGTGGGAGATGCAGGGGAAAGGAAAGAAGAGAAAGGAAAAATGATGAGAAATGGAAAAAATGGAAATAAAGTCTCTGTAAATAGGGAAGGGTGGGGAGGGGGATGGAAGGGAAGGCTAGTAATGGGGCAAAAATAAGAACCAAGATGCATTATGTAAAGGTACAATTCCCGATGAGAAATGTAATTGTGTTGTATACCTGCAATGTACCAATAAAAGAATTTAACAAAAATAAAATAAAATAAAATAAAAATATATCCTCATATTTTTAGATGTTTTCAATGTAAACAACTATATCAGCTCTAACAGTTTTGTTTCTCCCATGAAAATCCTTGTAGATGTATTTATATTCTCTGCCTTTATATCCAAAACAAAGTAAAATAATAGGGTTGTAGTTGGAATTATCTAATTAAGTATATAAGATAGTAACATTATTTTCAATTGTACTAATTATGCAATACTTAGACATAAATCATTATTTTCTTATTTAAAATATTTCTATATTTCTTGTGGTCGACTGAAAAATGGTCCTTCAAAAGATAACCATGCTCTACTTCCAAGTACCTATAGATATTATGCATGTTAAAAAGATTTTTGCAGAGCCGGGGATTTAGCTCAGTTTTGCCGCCTGCTGCACAAGTGCAAGGACCTGAGTTTGATCCCTGGTACCAAAAGAAAAAAAAAAAGATTTTTGTAGATAAGTAAAGATTGTGAGATGGGAAGACTGTCTTGTGTTACCCATGTGGGCTGTAAATGTAGTCACACATCTCCTTACAGGATAGAGATAGAATAAGTTTTGACATAGGCAGGATGAGAAGTCATTGTGACCAAAGAAGGTATAGTGTCAATGATATAGCCACAAATCGAAGAATACCAGAGTTTATGAGAAAATAAAAGAGGTAAGGAAGAGATTGCTTCCTGAAGCCCCCAGAGGGAGCACACCATTGTAAAGATTACAGTTTTAACCCAGTAATAATTTCAGATATGTGGCCTCCTGAACTGTGAGAATAATGTCTGATTTTTAAGCTACCTAATTTATAGAAATTTCTTATAGGAATGACAGGAAATGACTATTTTAAATTCTTATTTATTCTTATTTAAAGTAAGAATTGCTGCAAGTTTTAATTATATGATTATTATGAGATTAAATGTAAAACCTATTTTTAATGTGTGAAGACTAAGAGACTAAGTAATTTTCTGCATTGTTTCATCTGTTAACACAAATAATGCACATAAGCATATAGTCCTCTAAGGATAAATTATATTTGTTTTCCTAGGAGAAACTCAACTTGGACATGATGCTTTTATACTTACAAATTATACTTTTATACTTATAAATCCAATGGGACTGAGTTAAAATGTTGCTTTCTTGTATTTTTTTATTTTGGTGCATAGAGTGAATTGGAGTTTTTTTCTCCTTGTTTTTGAAAGTATTTGTATAAAAATGAATAATTGCTTTCTAGGGTGAATTTAAATTCACATAAAATACTTATGAAAGCTGCTACACTGATAGCTAAAACATAAGGTTGGTGGCAGTGAATTTCTTGTGTATGTGCTTGTATGGAAATAGTGCCATGGGGTGAGTCATAACTTTACTCCACTTAAATTGGGACTGACTTGGAATGAAGCTCCATTACTAAGTTGCAGGGACAGTTAAATGAAATTGCTTATCTTCTTTTAATATGTTATGGAAGCCTTTGAGAAATAAACTATTGACTCTTGCTATGATCTCTGCACAAGTAAATTAATGGTATTTATTTGAAGTATTGTTTTTATGAACTATTTCAGTCATTTGCAGTGGTAGACAAGAGCACATACTCAGAAGTTTAACTTCCAAGGTAAAAACCTCAGATCTTTATATTTATGTTTAATTTGGGGGTAGTTAATTAAATTCACCATGACACAGTTACCTCATTTATAAAATGGAGATATTACTGTATTTACCTCATGTTTGTCATGTGAGGTCACTTGTAAAAGCACTTAGCACACTTTTTTATATCTAGGAATGATTTCATAAACTTTAGTCTCTAGTATCTTACCAACTGATGCAATGTTTTTCTTCTAAAGTTAGTGGAATGTTTTATATCATTTATCTTCCCCAGTGCTAAAACCTTTTGTATAATGCAGGAAACTCCTAATTTGAATTTGGATTAGTTAAATATTGGAGGCCTGAGACCTCAGAATAGATGAATTTGTCTAAGAGAAGCAAAGTGTTGACTAGAAGCCACATATTACTTTAAGGTGTAGCCTTTTCTAACTTACACTTATGTCACTGGCTATATTAAAGTGAAAAGTAAGAAAATTACATTTAATGTGTGATTTGCCTTTTGATCCATATGTTTTCTCAGATTCTGTTTTGCAGTTGGAGTACTTGATGAAATTGCTGATGATTAATACCATACTGAATTATTTAGCCTTTCATTTTAAAGGTTTAAATAGAATAAATTAACTTGTAGATAGCTAAAAATGGCAATGTAGTATGAAATTATTCTTATTAGAAAAGTTTTCTCATTTTAATTCCTCATCTTTGTTTGCATATTAAATTAACTTTTACAAAAATGTGGCATGGAGCCAAGACTGATTTCTATTACTGTTATCAGTAATTTTCTATGAATTTTAATTGAGTCTTTAATTTTATTATATAGATCATATCTCTTATGTGTTATAACTATTTTTCACTTGTAAATTTTATGTAATGATTCCATAACTCTGTATTTCTGTGTAAAATAATAATACCAACAGCTTTTTGCTGAAAGAAGTATGCTTGAAGATTCCCACAGTTTGATCACAGTCTATTATAATTTTTTCCTAAATAGAATATTATATTTGTGGTCAATCAGGCTACATCTGGCAAAATATTTTTATTGCATATAAGTCTCTCCGTTTCCTGTTGTACTAAACTGTCTGATGTCTATCATCTAAAATTGGATATATACAAACTAACTTGACAAGAAAGTAGGAAATAATTTTGAATTAGGGAAAAACAGTGTAAATTTTATGAATCCTTTGTTACATAATTAGTTTTAAAATGAAAAGTTATCAAATAAAATTCTTATACCAAATCAAATACAGAAAATAAGTAATTTAACTGATTATAAATAATTCTGAAATATTGTATAACTTTGAAATTAATGAAGTCAATATTCATAATGTGATACATGAACTTTATTATCTAAAAGCAAGCTTACTTTTGCTTATCCTTAAAAGGGAAAGAGAAACATGAAAGTAGGTAGTAAGAAAGAAAGACAAAAATTAGTTTCTGTAGTATTCATTACAGGGAATGACATATTGTCTTTCAGTTAAAATGAACAATATACATGACAAAAACATTTAGTATATTTTAGCTTTATGCTAGTCAAATACAAAATAATAGGTGGACATATACTTGGAGTAAATTTTAGTGTTGATATAAATATATACATAAAGATATGCAGGTGTAATTAGTATTATTACTGGTAATCTCAGTAATAGATGTAGGCTCTTGAAAGTGATTACAAGGATATTTGAAAAACTCAAACCAAAATAATTAGGAAACAGTGTTCCTCAGGCATTTATTTGAGAGGAAATGTCAAACCCTCTGCAACCAATTAAAATTATCAATCAATGCTTACTTCTGAGCAGGCTAATGATAAACTTTTTAAGAATGAAATAAATGCACTTCAAAAGATAATAAAATTTAGAACAAAATGCATGATGCTACTACCAAATTTCAAGACTTAAGATATAATGTATTTTCATAAATTAAACCCAAAAATCAGAATGACATAGTTGAAATAAAAGTCTCAGAAGAAATTGAACTTAGATCAAACTATAATGAGTGATTGGAACTGTACCTGAACATAGGCTGTTGTAAGAGAATTTACAAAGTACAACAAAAAATATTATTGCAAATTAAAGACACCAATTAGATGAGCATTCATGGAAATTGCTGTAACATGGGAGAAATATAAGGGATAGCTAACAATGTATAAGTCTACCAAAAGAGAGATTAATAGAAAGGTGGTAATTGGATTGTATTTCACCAGTTCCCCATTTGAGTGACTTGTTCTGAACAAAACTTTGATGTGATATTATTAGTGTAATATATTGAGCTTTATTAAAATTAAATCTAGCAAACTCATTGCTTATTTTTAAATGATAATGTTCTGTGATATTTTGCTTATATCACATAGAATCTTCATGAAACTACAAGCAGAAATTCTTGTCTGATCATTTTTCCAAGCATAATGCTTCTTTTGGACAATTCACTTAATTCTATTTCCTGTAAAATGAATTGTGTAAATGACCATTTGTAGTTACACATTCTGAACATTAGAATCATATTCTGAACGTTAGAGTCACAAAGCCCAGTTAGTCAGAGAAAAACTGGCAGCATAAAGTGAGACAGAAATACATACTGTACTAATAGAGTGCGTCAGTTTTTAGAGTGGCTCTTGGAATTTCCAGCTAATGACACAACAAAGAGTGAGGCATCTCAACAGCACAATCTCAAGAGAGCAAGGGAAGAGTGAGAGAAAGATGAGGTTCTGAAAGAATAACTACCACTGTCTCCCCTTTCCCCCTACACTTTGCAATACAAAAACTGGAGTCACAGGATAGAATTTACTGGATTTGAGGAAAAAAAGCAAGTCCTTTGTTAGTTATTCTTTCTATTTTCCTATGTTAGTTAGATACTATCTACCAGGGTAAAATAAAAGCACACATAAATTAAAAGAATGAGATATGGAACAAAGACTAGGTGGAGGTAGAGTGAAAATAATTTATTTGGTTCAATCACAAAGTTTAATAGAAGTAAAAAATTGAGACTAAATACAATATTTCGTAGCAGATGTAAAAGTTGGGACCAGATGTTAGAAGGGTCTGACAATAATACAAAAGTTTAATTTTACTCTCTAACTGAATGGTAAACTATTTTAGCTATTTGTATAGGGTACTAATGGCTTTATAGAAACAATTATTTGATAGTGTAATATCTTTTTATTCTAACAATTATTTATGGAGTGCCTACTGTTTTAAGATATGTTAGATTTCAGGAGATTGACATTAATTGATTGTATGCATAAAGATTTAATGAGGATGTTCTTCATAGTTATGACATAACAAGCATAATGTCAGGTGTTTAGAATTAAATAGAAGGAAATATATAAAGAAGACTAAAACACAAAGCAATATAATATGTTTGATGTAGTTAATTTCACAAAAATAATGTACACATGTAATGGATATTTACAAGAAAAATAAATTAATCCAGTTGTCTACAGAGGATTAACATTGATGGATTTCTCAAGTGTTGGTGCTGTCCTTATGAGCATATTCCTTTCCATTTGGTAAACTAACAACCCTCCTAGCCCTCCTGAAGAGTACTGTCAGCTGCTTGTGTCTTAGTCTAAAATTCTATTTTAATATTCTGCTTCTTTGGGTCCTTGGGCTCATTTTTATGATTAATCATGAAAATTTTACCATCTAAATTAATGAGAGGCACAGCTCTCTCCCAACTTCCATCAGGCACCCCAAAATTTTAGAATTACCAGGGCCCTTACTTTGTGGTAGGAGAGTTCCCCTATATTAATAAAATTTCCTTCTTCCAGCTTTATCTTTCCTCTCTAAATTCCATACCCTCAGGAACAATTCCCAGGCCAACTCTTGTGTTTCCTATAGTTCATATATGTAATAACCTTTCATGGTCTATGGAATACAATATTTCTCATCCCTTAGCAAGCTTGGTTCTTTCACCTTAGAATAAATTGGTTCTATTTATTTATTTATTTATTTATTGCTTAAATTCTTTTATTGATACATTTTAGGTATACAATATGTTTACATTTATCATTGGGTGCTTGTACCTGTACATGATGTATCTTTGTTCTATTTTTTCCCCATTATCTGTGTGCCCTTCACCCCCTCCACCCTTCCCTATTTACATAGACTTTGTTTCCATTTTTTCCTTTTCTCATAAATTTTCCTTTCCCTTCTTTCCTTTCCCCTTTCTCTCCCACTTCCCCTACCCCTTTACACCTTTTCTTCCTATTTCAAATTATCAATTATTTGTTTTAATTGTTTTAATCCTTATTTACACTTTCAGTTTCTCACACTAGAGAAATTATTCGGTATTTACACATGTGTGATTAAATTGTTTTTACTTATTTGGTAGGCTTGAACAAACCCGGTTCTATTCCTTTCTTGGTGGCAGTTCTCAAAAATAATTTAGAAAGAACTGGGTATGCAATGTCCTTGGACAGGGGAGGGACTGACCACAACACTTAGAGTTCTGTCTTTCTCTCCCTAGAATATGGATGTCTTTCACCTCTTTAGCTCCACTTGTCATGTGTCCCTGTGACATGTAATCTAGGTCAGCTGCCTTTTAATCACTCACCTAAGATGCAATTAGCTCATGAATAATACGGACTTCTATTCCCACTGGGTAGCTTTCCTGAGCTTTTAGGGACCAACTTTCAAGAATCTTAGGTGCTTTTGTTTTCTTTTGGTATCTTTATGCAATAAATTATCTTCATGTAATTGTGCACATAGTTGTTCTATCTCACTGTACTTGGACAAGTTGGTCATCAGTCAGAGTGAATCTGTTTCACTGTGGCCAGTAAAAAGGATAGGTGTAGATCTTGAGGGAAAAAAGCATTGTTGCATCAAGCACCTGCCTAGTGTGTCCAGTGGAAAATAAATACAATTATCACCTGACAAAGGGAATGGGCAAGTTCTGGAACTCCACAGAATTCAGTGTAATTGGAGCTTCCAACATTCTTGAACCTAGTCAGATAAACCATTCATAATAGTGGAGCTTAATGTTGACTGGTTTGGTTTCTTGCAATTAATTACATGCCTACCCTTCAGCTCAATCTCCCATTTTGCTCCAGGACTTGAAAGAAACTTTTCAATGTTCATACTTTCTATTATATAGAAAATCACTTCATCTCAGCTAGTCTTTTTTATTATGGAAAGTATTGATGATGTTAATATCTACAGCCCTTATAGATATTCTTTCTCCTTTACTTCTTTAATCCTGAGCTACTGTATATCCTTCTACCTCTATTCCTTTCCAGTTCACCAAATTAGAGCATTTTGGCTTAGAAAAACATTGCACTTCTTTGAGATAAAAGGGATTATCAATATTTACTTTTCCTGAGTGATGTGATTCTCAAGAATGAAACAACTCCAGGATTGTAATCTCAGAATCCACTTCCTAAGATAATTTGTGTACTTTAATATTTTAGTTCAGGTCCCCAAGAAGGAGAATTTGAGATGAGATTTTTGTGTAGTGGATTTATTTGATGTTTTGATCTTAGTGCAAAACCTATAAGGGATTGAGAGATGTAGAATAGTGTAAAGAAAGAAGTAGGTAGAGATGTGGAGTTAGATATATCTGACCATACCATGACCCCAAAGATCTATTCCATTTCATCCAATAACTAGCTGAGAGACAGTCTGAGAGAAGAACAGAACTTTTCTGGAAGTTCAAGGGAAAATAGCTCTTATCAAGAATCAAATATTTCAAAATGAAGTCAGGCTTTTTATTACATGAATGAAAAGTAATTAATTATTAAAGAGGGCCATCCCATCTATACAGGTAATAAAACCAAATAGAGGATTTTGTAAGTTACTAAATATATCTTCACATTTATCCATTTAAATACGTGGGTCTACAGATTCATTGGAAACACAACATGACACATGCAGACCATAGAATCATTATCTAACCTCTATTTGCCACATTCTAATCAGAAGGTCGTGATGAAATATTGCACTCCGTAGTATCAGTATTTCAGATCCTATATGTCCTATCCTTGAAAAGTCAGTTTGTTTCTCTTTCTCTGGGGTATAATTGAGGCTTATGTCCCTTGGGGGGAAAACTGAGGAATTTTTTAATGTGGTACATTAGCAGGGCAAATTTCTTTCTCAAGGAGCTCTAGGTCAGTGAATTTAATTAGATCTTAAAACTCAGTGAGGGAGAACAATTTTTATTATACCTTTTGATAACAGCTGTCTGCCTCCCAACTATCTATCTATGTATTTATTTGTGTATTTATTTGCTTATTTATAACATGAGCAATATCTTAGTTGTTTGTCTTTTATCAGCCTGAGGAACATGCATTATTACCTATTCCAAGAGTGCCTATGGGGAAAAGCGTCTTTACTGTCATTTCAGCCTTGGTACCGTTTATGTTAACCACATCGACATTTCCTTTTCAGATTAAGTGTTGACACCTAGTTTCTAGTATTCTCAGATCTCATCATCCCCAGTTTAAGTTATGGAGCCTATTTTGGTATAAGAATCTCCTACAATTAATTTCATTCTGGAAAGGATAACTAACACCAAATATCTCACAGTTTCTGTTATTTTGATGTATGTGACGTATTAGCCTAGAGATCCTCTGTGAAAACATTAGGGTAGTGCATTCTTAGTGCTCATAAAAAAAAGCAGTCTTAACATTGCTGCTTTATATAAAAAAATTTTTATTTCATTTGCTGCAAGTAATTTTTTATGTTAATATTTTCAGTAGTCATCCAAATTTCCAAATTGGCTCTTAAGACTGGCTGGAGGTATCATTATGAATAAATAAATTTAACCCCAAGTTAACAGATGAGTGCTCCATATCATTAGTCTCCCCTTTCTTGTCATGTATTCTGCAACCTCAGCTTCAGTTCAGACTAACACATCAATATCCACTTCTGCACATACTTTCTCAATTTCTGCACATGTGTGTTAATCAAGTTCTGAATTTTGTTAGAGGCTGTGTATGTTATTTCATCCTGGAAAAAACCTATATTCTTTGCTCAGGCTGTTCTGAACTTGAAACCTAGTATTGACCTGACAACAATGATGGGTGGCAGATACAAATCTTGAACAAAATAAACATTACCTTTCTGTGAGACGCTTGATTCAGACTATGGTCTCCAGCAAGTGTAGACTTTTGGAACTGTCAGTGGCTGGTTTTGTCAGGACATAAATTTTAGGACAATTTGCAGTAGCAATATTCTCTTATTTATTCATCAAAATATTGACATTCTAGATCTTATTATCTCACTTTTACAATTAGATTCTGGATGTTGATTGTAAGTTTTATATCTCTTCTAAACTCTATTAGATATTGGGTCTGATTTTCTGAAGATTCTGTGAAAATTAGAGTTTTCTTAAAACTTGATATATAAATGCTTATACAGTTTACTGTGTTGACGTGATAAAGTCATTTGATATGTATACTTTCTACCCTCTTCTAACACAAGCATAATAAATTTTATGGAGTTCAGCGGGAATTTATGAAGCTGCACTGGATTAAAACTAAATTAAAATCTGCATGTAAAACCAAAATTTAATAATAACAAAACAAAACAAAAACACAAGAAAGAAGTCTAAATGCAAGAGTTGTAAAGCAAGAATCTAGAAAGAAGTTAATTATTTGTGCATTAAGCCAATATTTTTCTAACTAAGAAGATGCATTATACCAAGTCTTGTGGTAAAGTCAATAGATATAAATGCCTCCACAGTTAAGAAGATTCTAATAGATAGGCAAGTAAAGTCCTGTACATATAATGGTAGCGATAATGTTTACTGATGAAGGCAATCCTCAGAATGGTTGCCAGTGTAAACCACAGTGGGCACAAACTCTGGACCAAGTGATTAGGTAAAAGAGAAAAGGGAAAAAAATATGTTAAAAAAAAAAAGAAAAAAAGATTCCAAAATCATGAGCTAAAAAAGATGGGGAGGTGGGTAAGTGCAAAGTGTGTGTGCAGGGAGTAAATAAGGATTTACAGAGGCTGAATGCTGATGATCAGAATGATGCCCTGAGCAATATAGCTAGAGTGAGCTCACAAAAGTGGATAGCAAATCTATAGGCAAAAATGAAATATCCAGGAAGAGGAGTACTGAAAAATCAAAAATTCAAGTATTAGTAGTAAAAATTGAAGTGGCATTCTTAACAAACTTCAAGATGAGCAAGAATTATTAGGCTATAAACATTTGATAAATTGAAAATGCCCAGATTTGACCATGAATTAGAATTATTTGCTAAGTTGGTGCTATCAGCAGTTTATGCTACTTTTCATTGATATAAAAAATTCCAGGTAATAATAAAGTTTAGAATCATACAATTGAAAGTGTTTTAAATTTCACTATCTTTATGATTATAAAAACAAACATTCCAAATATACTGCTTCAGTGGATTCTTACATTTTTAAAGTGTGCAGGAATATATATTTATGCCCATTTCCCAACTAAGGAAATAAAAGCTGTATCACATATAATAATTTGTGTAAGATCACACAGCTCACAAATGAAAAAACAAGACTGACACCTGAGTCAGATTCCTAACCTTAAGCAGTTGCAATTGTGCAGCCTATATCATGATAACATTTTCCTTCTTTGTGCACTTATCTAATAATTGAAAGTATGACAATTACTTCTTCCATTCTGGGAGATGCAGCACATTAAGAGTGGACTACAGTAATGGAGGTGAAAATAAGGAAGACCATGAGTTTGAGGATGTAGAGAGCTTTTTGGTTAATATTCCAATATGCCTTTCTCCTGATGATGGATTTCAGATAATAATGATTATCACTGTTGAAATTAATTTTCTATCTGACTATATTGAAACCATTTACTCTAACTGATTTGCTTTTACTGGCAATTATAGACTTTCACTATTAACTTCATGAAGGCATGATTTCCTATTTTCCATATATTTTATGTGATATTTAGAAATTTGGGGCATAAAAACAATAAAGGAAATCTATATAAGCCACATTAAATTATGCTCTCAATAATAGTGAAAGCTTCAATAATACTAATGCCAACTTCCATATTTAAATAAAATGTTGCTACTTGGAGTCCACAGAATATATACTCTTTTGAGTAAAAGTGATGGATTGGTCCTGTTCCATCTACTATCAGTCTCTGTGACTAACTTGTGCTGTGATCATGCATATTTATAAGAGGGATGGCCTAAGTATTATTTTTGGCCCCAGTAAGTCTAGGAAAAGATAAATCTATGATGCTAACAGGATCTATCTATTTTAGAAGAACAAGAGAAAATATATAGAAGAGGTTTGATCTATTTGGAAAAAAATGTTCTTGGACCCACATAGCAATATAATTATGTTGTATCATGTTTGACAGATCATGACTATGTATAAGATTAATCTACATCACAGATTGATACAAATGAATTGGCATGTCTTGTATATGTTTAAGGTCATGAGCAATCTAAGTTTGGGGAGTTAATAGCAATTAATATATTATATGACACCATGTCCTTAGTAAGAAATGGAGAAAATATGACCCTGAGTTTAGAGAATGACCCTACAAAGATTCAGGAAGAAGGAATATATGGTTTTAATTTTCATGATTTAAGTGTTTGTCAACAAATCATTCTTTACAGTTTTCTCATTTTTCCTCTACTCTGTTTTTTTATACTATTTATATATTATCACAATTTTGTGAATTATTACTCAAGAATAATCTTTCAAAATCCAAATTGAGTTTTGTTCTTTGCTATATTTTTCATGTCTACATAATAACCCAATAATAGTAAACAATGAATAAATGCTTCTTAAAAATGATAGAAAAACAACTATTTATTACTAAATAATATGAAGTGGATCTTTAAGGGATTATCTAATCTCTGATCTTATTTTTATTATATTGGTGATCTAAAAGCTGTATGGAGCAAGTATATTTATTTAAGTATGACTAATATGACTAATAAAATCCATACAATAGGTCGGCTGTTGTTCATGACACTGAAGATATAACACCAATATCGATAAATCTATAATCTAAAGGAACTTGCATCCTAGTGAATAACAAAAGATAAGAAACAAATGCATAAATACATTAGATAGTAAATGAGAAAATAATAAGAACATTTGAGGACAATAAAATATACAAAGTAAATAAAGAATTGTACTTTGGAAACACCGCAATTTAATTTAAAGTGGTAAGAAAGGGCCTTGCTGAGAAAACAGGTATTTGGCCAAAGACTTGTGGAAGTAAGGAAATGAATCACATAGATGTCTAATGGAAGAGCTATCTAGGCAAAGTACTCTTATACCACACCATTGCTTCAGGAAACATGGAATAGTAAGAGGGCCACTTTTCCTGTGAATGATAAAAGCAAATGTATGACTAGAAGATCTGAGAAACAATGAGGCAGTCAAATAGGTAGAAATATGTACATCATTGTAAGGATATTGACTTTTATTTTGGACAAGGAAAGCTATTTTGAGTTTTGTGTTACTATAATTATCTGGGCTATTTTACTATGTTAGGCTACAGGTGAAAAGGACATTAATAAGATCAATATAGAAAGCTTTTGCAAAAATCAAGGAATGATAATAGTAAATTGGGATAAAATGGTAGCAATGTAGGTAGAGATAAGTGTGATTGCAGATGTCTTTTAAAGGTAGTGCCAATAGGATTTCCCAGTAAGGTAGATTTGGGATATGAGAGAATAAAAAGGTTCAGAGATGACTACAAAGTGTTTGGACTAAGGAATAAAGAAAGAGAATAGCCACTAGTGGACTCAGGAAAGATTAAGTATGTATAGGAGAGTGTTGGAGTTAGTTATTTTAATTATAAATATGTGATTTTTAAGATATCATTCTGTCTAAAGGGAGATGTTAACTAATGAAGGATGGAGCAGGAATGATATTTACTTTGGAAATAAGAATTTAGGACTCAATATCATTATATTTGCCAAAGCCATGAAACCGAAGGAGCTCACTAAAAGAATGAATAAAAACAAAGAGAAAAAAAAGCAAATGGAGGAGAAAGAAAAACATGGAAAGTGAAAGGATTGGAAAGGAGATAAATAGAAAAATAACATGGAAGTTCAATAAACCTTAGATTCTTGGAATTCTCACACCTAAAACACCACGGCTTAAAAAATACAAAAGTATTTTCTTGGAGTTCTTAAAGTCAGAAATTGAAAATCAAATTCCCTGGGCGATGATTAAAGTGGTGACTTGATTGCAGTCCTATGGGAGCATCTAGGGCAGTGACGGCAAACCTATGCTACGTGTGTTGCTGTGGCCTGTTTGTTATTATTTAATCTCTAAAAGGTTTGCCATCACTGAGCTAGGGGATAATCTATTTCCATGCTTTTACAGCTTCTAGAGGCCAACTGCTTTTCTTGGCTAATGGTTCCTTCCTCCTTCTTGAAACCCAGAAATTACATCATTCCAACCTCTGTTTCTGCCATCAAATACTTTTCTTTGATTATGATGATCCTTTCTCTTGTAAGCATTTTGTGATTACACTGGACCTACCTGGCTAATGTGGGATAATATCTGCATCCCAAATCCTTAATTGCATCTATAAAGTCTCCTTTGTCATTATGAAACATATAGCAAACATTTAACAAGTCCAGAGGATGTATCTTTTCACAATAATGACTCAACCAGAGGGATAGAAGTAATACCAAGATATTGTTTTGAAAGCTAAATGAATAGGCTTTAAAAAGGATAGATGTACAGCTGTGCCAAGTGTCTATGGAGATTAAGATATAAACTAAAAAATAACCATAGGCTTAATTTAGCAGTTTGAATGAAATTTTTAGTTTAAAAGTCTTTTTGAATGATTTCAAAAGAACATAAAGAGAATACTAGGCAACTATTGTGTATAAGTTTTTAAAGAATTTTTCTGCTGAGGAGAAAATAATAATGAGTGACAGATAAAAGGAAGAATAGCAATCATTTGAAGCATCCATCACCATGATCAGCTTGAAAGTTATTTTTAATGGAAGAAATAACAAATGTATATTTTATTTATATTTACTAGAGTGTACCACATAATAATATATGTTGATAATTATCTATAGAGTCTTGAATTATGCAGAAGAAGGAGAGTGTTAAACTGCAATAGCCAAAGTCATTGAGTAGGCAAATGACAATGATGTCTAACAGAAAATGATTGACCTTACATATAAACATAACATGCCCATAATTATGAGAAAAAAATGGTAGAAAGGTAATAGATGGAGTGGGCAATTTTAAAGTTTGTATTATTGTCAATAAGATGGGAAATAATGTCAAAACAGAAATGAAACAGGAGGCGTTAAGATCTACGAAAGAAATGGTAAAATTTGAAATGGTCATCCAGATAACTAACCTAATAAAATTGGTATGAATTCTTAAAGTTTGTTGTCATAAATTATCATAATACAAGGCTCTGTGTGTGTGTGTGTGTGTGTGTGTGTGTGTGTATTATAGTCCTACTCAATTATATAGGCAGAGATCAGAAAAGGCAAAAAGTTGAATTTAAAAATTTCTACATTAAAAAGATTTTAAAAAGTGAAAAAAAAAACAAAACAAATGTAAGGTCAAAGTGACTATCTTGATTGGATGTTGGATGATGGGACTTGTCTAGGACAAGGAGAAAGAAAAAAAACATGATGAAATTAAAAAAAATAAAAATTTGATTGTATGGATGGATTGGTATTGCTGCTAGTTTCCAGAGTATGTGAAGTCAAAACATAAGACACATTAGCAAATGAGGTGCTTAAAATAAGGATTATGATAGAATATTAATTATTTTTTTCTTAAATTCTTTTATTGCTACATTTTAGGTACACAATACATTTACATTTATCATTGGGAACTTGTACCTTTACATGATGTATCTTGTTTCTTATTTTTTCCCCATTCCCTGACCTCCCTTCATCCCCTCCACTTTTCTCTATTTATAAACATTTTGTTTCCTTTCTCATAATTTTTCCTTTCCCTTCTTTCCTTTCTCCTACCCCTCCCACTTCCCCTACCCATTTGGACCTTTTTCTTCCTATTTTGCATTATCAATTATTCATTTTAATCATTGGTACATTTTACACATACAATATAATGACACGCATCATTGGAAATTTGCACCTTATTTAATTTGTTCTTATCTTTCCCCCTTCCCCTGCTTTCCCTTCACCCCCTCCACCCTTCCCTATTTACAAAGACTTTGTTTCCTTTTTCCCTTTTTCTCACATTAATTCCTTTCCCTTCTTTTCTTTCCCCTACCCTCCCACTTCTCCTTCCCCTTTCCACCTTTTCTTCCTATTTCACATTATCTATTATACCTTTTAGTCTTTACTTGCACTCAGTTTTTCACACTAGAGAAACTATTTGGAATTTACACGTGTGTGTCCTATTTTGTTTCACTTAAGAGTATTGCCTCAATGTGCATCCACTTAGCTATAAATGTCTCTAATTTCTCATTTTTTATGGCTGAGTAGTAATCCACTTTATAAAAAAAAACACATTTTCTTTATCCAGTCTCCAGTTGATGGGCATTTGAGCTGTTTCCAAGTTTTGGCTATTACAAATTGTGCTGCTATGAATATGGGTGCACATATATCACTATGATATGATTCTTTTAATTCTTTGGGGAAGACACCCAGCAGGGGAATAGCTGGGTCAAATGGGACTTCCAGTCCTAGTTCTTTGAGGTATCTCCATACTGATTTCCACAGTGGTTGC
Source organism: Heterocephalus glaber (assembly GCF_053883595.1). Lineage (NCBI taxonomy): Eukaryota > Metazoa > Chordata > Mammalia > Rodentia > Bathyergidae > Heterocephalus > Heterocephalus glaber. The sequence goes on from NW_028258294.1 coordinate 13,712,693, forward strand.
ACCAGTCCACACTGTCACCAGCAGTGGAGCAAGGTTCCTCCTTTCCCACAGCCCTGCTGGCAATTTTTATTGGTTGATTTCATGATAGCAGCCATTCTTTCTGGAGTGAGGTGGAATCTCGGTGTTGTTTTCATTTGTATCTCTGAAATGACCAGTGATGTTGAAAATTTTTTTATGTATTTATTTGCTATTTCTAATTCTTTGTCTGAGAAATGTCTGTTCATTTCAGATGCCCATTTTTGGATTGGATCTGTAAATTGGAGAGGTCTGATTTTTTAAAATTATGTATAGTTTTGAGATTGTAGCCCTTTGTCTGAAGAACAGCAGGTGAAGATTTTTTTTGCCACGTTGTGATTGTCTCTTCACACTGCTGGTGGTTTCTCTTGTTGTGCAAAAGCTTTTTAATAAGAAGTGATCCCACAACCTGATGCTGAACCTCAAGCTTCTAAAAAAAGATGAGCAGGACAAACCCAAAGCTCATACAAGGGAGGAAATTATAAAGATCAGAGGAGAAATCAATGCAATGGAGACTAAGAGAACGATACAAAAAAATCAATGAAGCCAAGAGTTGCTTCTTCAAAAGAATCAACAAAATTGACAAACCCTTAGCCAACTTTATCAGAAAAAAGAAAGAAAAGGCCCAAATCCATGCAATTTTGAATGAAAAGGGTGAAATTACAACAGACCCAACAGAAATTCAGAGGCTCATCAATACCTACTTCTAGAACCTATATGCCAATAAGATGGACAACACAGAAGAAATGGACAGATTAGTAGATACATATGAATTACCAAAGTTGAATGAAGAAGACTTAAAAATTCTAAACAACTCAATATCAACCCATGAAATTGAAAATGTAATTAAAAACTTATCAACTCAGAAAAGCCCAGGTCCTGATGGCTTCACTGCTGAATTCTACAAGACATTTAGAGAGGAACTACTGCCACTACTGTTTAAACTCTTCAATGAAATTGAAAGGGAAGCAATACTCCCTAATTCATTCCTGGAAGCAAGCATCACCTTGATCCCCAAAGCAGAGAAAGACCCAACTGAAAAAGAGAACTATAGACCAATATCACTAATGAACATAGATGCAAAACTCCTTTATAAGATACTGGCAAATAGAATGCAGAAGATCATCAAGAAGATCACACACACTGACCAAATGGGATTCATCCCAAGGATGCAGGGATGTTTCAACATACACAAATCAATCAATGTAATGCATCATATCAATAGAGCAAAGGACAAAAACCATAGAATATTAATTATTGATAATGATGGAATCCTGGACATGCCTTGGGATTCATTGAGGTATATTAAAGTCAAAATAAGTGAAATGAAGATGCTAAAGACTTGACAAGACAGCAGTAGTGCTGCAATATGATATATAAATAGTGAAGTGACTGCAAATATGACAAGAGTGTTGTATACAAAAAGTAAAATTTCTAGAACTAAAGTTTTCAAAGATGAAGAAGATGATCGAGTTTTTGTTTTAGATAATTTCAACTAGAATTATATAATATAAGCTATTAATAAGTAGGGTTTTTCAAGCAAAGAAAAAGTCAGTGTTTGAAAGAATTAACAAGCAGAAGGCCATCACTCTATTTCAGGACATACCATGGCAAAAGACCACTTTTTCAGTAGACTGAAAAAGAAATAATATCTTCAATGGAAGATCAAGTTTCTGATATGGCCAGGAAAAAGGAGCATTTTATCAAAGTCCTGAGACTATATTATGCTTATTAGTCCCTTTTAGTTCCTTGGGCACAGTAGGAAGTTGTCAAAACTGATACAGGTTAGGGCTGGGTATTTAGCCCAGTGGTGCCACCACTTGACTCACCAGCTCAAAGTCCCAAGCTCAATCCTAATACAAAAAAAAGAAAAAAAACTGAGAGAGGTGGTGGAGAGTGGGATAAAAATGCTAATATAGACTCCTGCATTTGAATGATATTGGTATAATGAGAGTGATCAATATAGGAAATACTGATTTTTATGTTTTGAGATGAAAAGAACCATTGAGAGTAGAAGTGAAGCTGTATGTGAGGAAGGAAAAGAAGTCTAGGTTTACTGCAGGAGAGTATAGAATGCTAAGACTTCTTCTTCTTTACTGCTAAGGTGAATCTGGGAAAAGGAATCATATTCCTATTTCCACGCTGTATGTTCCAACCTTCTCCAGTACTTCCATTGGGTTTTTGAGTTCTGTGTTAAAATTTTCCAACATCGGTGTCTAGCTGAGAGAAAAGTGATTACTTAGCTCATTAGCCCATTTTATTCTTCTTTGTGGGCTTGTTTTTTTCTGTTTTTGCTAATTAAGATTATTTAAACTGTGTGTGATTCTATTGCTGTAGGTAGTGGTGTTGGTAATATGCATTGCTATAAAAAACACAAAAACAAACACAACAACAACAAAAAACCCTGCTTCTTATTTTGTATGCATTGTTTACTTAGCAAAGATCAGTTTACAATAGTGAAAAATCAACTGCTATCAAGAAAAGTGCAGAAGTCTTACTATGGTCATACAATTACTAATTATACATGAATAATTTGTGGATCTTTCTTTACCTCTTTCTATTCAGTTAAACTTTCTCAACTTCAGTTTCCTTATTTGTAAGTAGAGATAATGAATAAGGCTATTGTGGAAATGAAATGAAATAAGCTTATCATAGAAAAACTAATCACTCAAATATATTCATGATTCCTAGTAATATGGATATTAAATAGCTGCTTGTTGAATGTTCAACTGCTTGATTCCAGATAACCAGTCACAGGTCATGAAATTTGAAAGCACGTGTCCCTTGAAAGCATGCACATGTTGGCTATAATATTTTATTTTGCTATTAATTATTATATTTATCGTTCTTGATATTGTATCTCAGGCACCTATAGGATACTGTATATAGATGGATTCACTAATTGGTCATGCATATTTTGAAATAACGTAGGAAATGAATCTTCATTTGAATTTCCCGTGAGTTTTAATAAGTACTTTTATAAAAAAACAAGATTCTGACACTGATCTAGCTTTCCTTTGCATTTTACCCGTTATCTAATAAACGTAGCCTTTCTGAAGATTCAGTTGCAACCCTATGACATAACAGATGACAGTTAGGCTGATTTATTTTCAGACTTGTATAAATGTCAGTGACATAAATGAAAAAAATCATTTTTACTAAAAAAATTGAAATTCTGAATATTCTCTGAAATGTACACCTGTTGAAAATTTTCATGACATTCATTGTCTCTCTTCCTTGTTGTTAATATCATTTCATTTTAGGATCAATTATTTGCTGGATATGGTGTTAAAATTGTATGATTTGGGATCTCTATCTATCTCTATCCATCTCTATCTCTGTCTCTGTCTCTGTCTCTATCTCTATCTCTATCATCTCTATCTCTATCTCTATCTCTATCTCTATCTATCTCTATCTATCTCTATGTCTATCTCTGTCTCTATCTCTACTCCAGATAATGGAAAACTAAGGGCTTGGGTGATGATGAAAACAATGGTAAGGACTATAAAAGGAAAAGCATTATATCTAGCCACTATTGCACACCAGGTTGGAATTATGACCAAAGCCATGCTTTAGAATGCAATCTTTAGTTGAAGACATTGTATAAAGTAAAGAAAACAAAGGAATGTAACTGTGGCCAGAATATCACTAAATCTGGCAGTTACATTACTCAACCACCTATGTGTTTTCAACTGAAAATGTATTGATTGCCTGAAGCATTTTTATTTCAGTTTTTTGTTACAACTGAAAGCATTCTGAATAATACATTTCTTTTAACTTGACATCTTGCTTCTTGAAACAGAGTTGTTACTTGAACTTTACAATGAGATGTTTAATGAAACCGTTTTGGCTACTGTATCAGTCAGCTTTTCTGATACTGGGGCAAGCTAATGGGTATCTATAATTTAAAGGATGTGAGGTTTATTTTTGGCTCAAAGTTTGGAAAGGTTTAGTCCACAATTATTGGGCTGCAGTGCAGAAATATGATGGAAGAGTGTGCTGGAGTAAAATTCCTGGCATAGTGAAGCAGAGTAAGGGAATAGTACTAGGGACAAAGGTGCTAAAGACCACATGTAGTACTCAAGGTCACTGTTCTAACAGCAGGACATTCTGCTTCTGTATCTTTCACTTGCTTTGCTAGTTCTATCCCATAGGGGGAGCCTAGAAACTGTTGGCCTCAAAGGTGTATAAAACATGTTTGTCTCCCCCCAGTCTGGGCTCAAGTCCGATGCTCAGCTCGGGTCCCAGCCGGTAATAAACTCCTGTGTGGATTTAATATCGGTCTCTGGTTGGTTCTTTCTCACTGGGTCTGACAGTCACACCTCCTTGATCCACTCAGACATAGCCAAAGTGTGCATTTTTGAACTATTGGCTCTCAAGCCAATCAATTGACAATCCAGTTTAAGTGTTATTGCTCTCATCCAAACCTGTATTTAACCTCACAAAATCATTGCTAGCAGTTGGAGCATAATATTTCAGTATCTAGCCAAAAGAACAAACTTATACCAAACTTATACTTGTCTAAGAAGGAATTTAATGCAGAAAATAAATTCTGAAACTTAAAATAGTTGTAAGAAAAATCAGGAGTTGTGCGGTAACTGAGATTACTGAAAGTAGGAAGGTGCTCTCAAATGTAGGGCTGAAGTGAAGAAGATGTTATCACAGTCTGGGAGGTAAGGTCATATAGCAGAAAACAGAGCTGTGTCTAGGCCCTATTTGTAGGAGCTCAATCCTGGAAGACAAGTAGCCACTGCAAGATATGTGCTAAAAGTAATGATTGAGGGGAGAGTAGATAACTTCATCTTCCTCCCTTTTAACCTTTAATCTAGTACCAGCAGTTTTCACTGGTAAATTAGCAAGGTAAAAATAAACCAAAAGAAACAAACTCTAAAAAGGAGCTAGGCTATAACAGATAAACCAAAAGTCTCAGTGGCTTAACAAATGTGAAATTTGTCATTCAGTGAAGTATAATCAAGACTTTCAAGTCAGTAGTGGCACAAGATCATTTCATCTCATGAAGCTGCCCTTCTGCAGTGATCTCTGTTTAACTGGCACAAGGAGAGACTTTTAAAGGTCATGTATATGAAGTCTCATGTGCCAGACCTAGGATTTGTATTCCTTCTGCAGTGGCAAAACCTGCCTAGACTTCTGGCTAGAAGTCATAAGGGTTATAGGATGTTAATACAGCTGTGGCAGTTATCAGAGAGCAAACCTTTTCATTTTAATAGGCTATTATGTAGTTAGTTCTTTTGAGTTGAAATTGAAGTGATTATACCAACCTATCATATATGTGGCAATTTAAATTTTTCTGTTTTTTGTAACCTTAATATCCTACTCAGCGTTTTCAACATAATCTCTATTTTGTAAATATTACTATGTAGATAATCTTCATGGTATAAAGTTACCATGGGAACTGGGAAAATATCACTACTTTTAATTTAGGATGTGATCTTGGAAAAGTCAGTTACTCTATTTTAAAAATAATCATCATTCTACCGGGTTTCTTTCTTACTGAGGTTTTTAACTCTGTAGCTGGTCTACACTAAACCACCAGCAGTTTGTCAATTATAATTTAAATATTCTTGCTGATACTGGATCCAGAAACAAGTCCTGTGCCTGTGTTCCAAATAAGTTGTAATTCCTTACATCTTTCTAGTTGGGGTCTCTGTGACTTCAATTCACTGACAGGTCTAAGAAGAGTGATTTTTCAGTTTTTTCAGACTTTCTTATTGGTAAAATGAATGTTACTACTCAAAAGATGTTTACATGTCAGAGAGGAAAGAAAAAGCTGTCTGTATTTTTTAAAGGCAAAGAAAAAAAGCAAAAGAAACCAAACTGTATCTGTTGAACATTAAACAAAGTATTTTATTTTCAGTCACTCGTATCCCATTGCCTGAAAGTTTCTGGCTCATAGTTCTGCAATTCTGTGGTATGTGACTGAATAAAAATTTGCCCAGTGCCTCCTAACAAATGTCAGTTTTGAGACTAAACCACATTTTTATGTCTTGCTTTGTTTTTGTGATAGTACATAACAGTTGCTTAGTTTTGTACCATTTATCATAAATATCATAGTTATTTATATTTCTGTGATATCTCACCAGAATCTGGCATGCTTGTGACTTTCAATTCCTGAAATATATCTCTGAAAGAGGAATGAATGGATTTACTCATTTCAAATTGTTTTGCTCTACTCCATTTCTGCTTGATGCCTAGTCTTTCATTAATCTCTTTGAGTGGTTGTGCCACTCAAAATAACATCTGTGAAATGAGAATGATTTATAGCAGAGCACACCTTCACAGAAAATATTCACTTGATTTTTCTCTAAGTTAAAGGATACACTCCCTTTACTAATGTACAAGATGGCTGTGTTGCAGAAAGAGTTTAAGGAAGAACACAGCCTGTCAGTACACGAGTCTTCATAAAAATACAAATATGGTTTGTCATTAATGGAATGCTAGGACCAATGGATCTTAGAATAATTTATTAATTTACATTTTATTTTATAAATTAATCAATTGAGGTTGAGAAATATTAAATCAAATGCCTGAGGTTACAAAAAGTGTAAGACTCAAAGCCATAATGAAAACGCTGGTCTTCCCACTTACAATTAAGTTTTGTCTAATTTTTTTTCTTTTTCCTTTTTTCACATTTTGAGACATGCTGACTTCAATCTTTTAGTTCTCTCTCTCTCTCTATATATATTTATTTATTTATTTATTTATTTATTTATTTATTTATTTTTTGGTACCAGGGATTGAACTCGGGTTCTTGCACTTGCGAGTCAGGCTGCGGAACCACTGCACTAAATCCCCGGCCCCAGTTCTCTATATATTTTTATTTGATTAAGCAAGTAAACATCAAATACACAATTGGTTATCACATATTAATTTGTCTGGTTAAGTGGCAAGCTGTTTCTCTTGGTGACCTTTTGTTTTATTCTACCATCCTACCTCAGAGAAGACATAATGATTGTATTGCTTTACATTTTGGGAGTAGAAAGCATTTCTATTACAAACCTTGAATCACATCCTGATATCAGCCTCCGAGCTGTTACATTTCTCATAGGCTAATGAAAGTTCATTTTTAGAGTAGGCTAGGGCCTCAGCAATGAATACTGCTTTTTTCTGACACCATTCTTGAGTTGCGGATTTGTCTGTATTTTAGGTTAGAGATGTTGAATAACAGCTTTAATGCTGTCCACTTTTACTATCTTGAGACCCAATTCCTTATTTCTATTTCCAGCCATGCCCCTAAATTACACACAGCTCTAAGCCAGTGACTCCTTCTCCCTGCTCATTTTCCTGTCTTTGTAATGAGTATAAGAAAGAATACCTGGCCTCTGACTTACCTTACAGGAATACTATGAGGACTAATGAGATCAACTGCTTAAAAGCACTTGTAGCACAAAGAATGACATCAATTATTTCTTCCTATTAATCTCATGAGATGTAATTCACGACTTTATAATGTGCCGTTACACTGCCATTTCAGGTGTTCAGTGACAACTTACAAAAAGCTTTCTCTGCTTTGTAGTTGTTCAGTTCTTATAAAGAGAATAATTGCATGGGAAAATGAAAAAGCTTTCTCCAAACTGCAAAAGCTAAGTCTGGAAAACTCATAATACAAAAGTGAATGTTAAGACTAGAAGAAACCTCTATCAGATTTTGTGTGCATGGAGTAATATAACTTTCACTTGAGTTTTCCTAGGAATGGGGACTCACTATCTTCCTCCTGGGATGGTGGGGATTTCCTCAGAGATGCACCAGAGAGAAAGAGAGAGAGAGACAGAGGGAGGGAGAGAGAGAGAGAGAGATCTTCTGATCAATTCTTCATCCTTCCCTCTTTCTACTCGTATATATCTGAACACATCTGAAGTTCTTGACTACTCCTTTCCTTATTCTCCTTTATCGTTAGAAATCATTTGTCCCTATATCCTTTATATTTCTAACTGCATACTGGCATCCACTTTTTGGAGGACACAACTTAACAAAATATATTATCTGCTTAGCCTTGGTTTGGTCTTTTCCAGCATCCATAAATCAAAGAGAAGCAATAGTCAATATCCCAAACTGAAGTTTTAGGGTATGGAACATCATAGACTCCTTCAGTTACTCTAAAGACTGATTTTTTTTATCAGGCAGAATTGCTGGGGGTATCACCAGCACTCTGAACACAATGGATACCACAAAGAATTTCAAGCATCTTCCCACCCATTTTGGGGAAATGGTTTTTTTTTTTTAGTACCGGGGAACTCGGGTCCTTGCGCTTGCGCAGCAGTCGGGGAAACCACTGAGCTAAATTCCCGGCCTTGGGGAAATGTTATTTAAGGGTTCAAGAAGGATTTTATGCCTGGTATCCTGTAAGCATTATGTAGGATAGCATTGTAGTTATACCATACATACTACATTTCTCAAGTTTTTGCCAAAACATTCTTACAAACACCACCTTTAATCTCATAGATATCTTCTTATTTGTGGCCTCAAGTCACTTGTATTCTCAGAACTTTTAATCACTTTTCTGGCTTTGAACTTTGAAATATGTTCTGCATTACAAATATAGAGCCTTCTAGGTTAAAATACACAGTGTTGTTTTTTTTTGTAATTTAATTCTTATATCTCTGTTCATTTCCAAACTTTGTGAACAATGATCTTATTTATCTATGTGAATTACTATTTCTCCTAATGAAGGCAGAGTAAAAGCATCTAAGGACGTTTAATTTCAGGTGATAAAATTTTCTAATACTGAGTTAAGATTGAAGTTTGGGAGCAGAAAAATGAAGGAAAGCAATTAATTTCCCTTTTACTCACCATCTTTCCTTTTTTTTTGCTTAAATTCTTTTATTGGTACATTTTAGGTATACAATAGGTTTATATTTATCATTGGGTGCTTGTACCTGTACATGATATATCTTGGTTCTTATTTTTTCCCCATTCCCTGTGCTCCCTTCCTTAGCTCCACCCTTCCCCAAAGACTTTGTTTCCATTTTTTCCTTTTCTCATAATTTTTCCTTTCCCTTCTATCCTTTCTGCTTTCCCTCCCATTTCCCCTACCCCTTTGCACCTTTTCTTGCTATTTCAAATTATCAATTATTCATTTAATTTCTCCTCAAACATGAATTATAGGTAATGAGTTTAAGGATAGGATACTGAAGAAAACATATATATATATATATATATATATATATATACTTAAAATATAAATATCTATTTAACTGAATAAAAAATGAGACTGTAGCTCAAATCAATTTCTATATTTCAGTTTCTCTACAGGAGGAATTTGCCTATGGCTTTCTGAAATTCAAATAAGATTGATATTTGTTGAAGAAAGAATCTCAAAACATTAAAGAAGAATTGATCATGTAGCAAAAATGAGAATCTCCAGGATGGCAAGTTCCATTCCTAACAGAGTATTTTCAGGAAACTCTGAGCTACATTAGGAAGACCAAGTCAGAATTGAAATAGTGCATGCTTTAGTCAGGTTTCTCTACTAACTGTCACAAACACGTTCAGGAAATATTCTCTGTAACAATGATTTTAAAGTAAACAGAAAAAAACGCAGAAGCTTCCACTTTAAAAATAAGTTACAAAACCTTGGAAACTGAATTTAAAAAGAGGGAGAGAAAAGTAAAGAGGAAAAAGTAATAATGATATAAAGTGCTGCTAGGATGTGAAGAAAAGTTTAAAATTGTAAGTGATTGAGAATAGGAAAGCTAATTCAAGCATGCCATTTACTTCTTTTGCAGGATGCCTATTTGTGACTCATAGATAATTTATAGATCTATTCAATTAGCAAGTTAGAAATGAGTGTGCCTACATCTGCCCATGCAGCTGAAAGCAATAATTTCTGTACTATGGTGTTATTGTGGATTTAAAAAAAAAGAAAGAAACTTTCTGTGTCAAGTGAAAGAGAATTTAGTTTCTGTATAGCTGTTGAGAGGGGAGATGAATCACAGGGAGGAATCTTTAGAGATTCCAACATGACAAATAAATCTATAGTCTATAGTGAAAAGCCTTAGGAACACAGATGCCAGTCTCAGAGGCACAGTGACATATTCAGCTGCAGTTTACCAGGTTTAAATCTCTAGGTATTTCCAGAATGTATATGAACCACATGGTTTCTGTTCTGTACTTGTCTTCTGCAACTTTAACCAAGGTGGTTTCTCAGCTTCTGTAAACCAGATGCTTTATGAATGGTCATATCATCTGTCAATCAAGTGGATTAAACAAAAGAAGTACTCTAATTAAATTTTTGAGAAGTATTTGAACTTTGTATTATAGTTTCCTTTAGATTGAAATTAGTTTTGATTTTATGATATGGTATCCCCTCTGCACTGATTCCCTGTCCAGTAACCCAAAATACAGTCTTGGGTTATGCTATGACATGGAAATCTCTGAGATAGGGCATATGCTTTTTATTAGTTGCTCTTGAGCTGAAGAAACTGCAAGTCATTTTTACAGTACCAGCCCTAATCTATTAGATTTCTTGCAGATAGAGAGCTGTGAGAGAAATAGGTTTATGAAGAGTAGTTCAAGCATAGCCTATCCATTTTGTTGGCATTATAGCTTTTCTATTAATTCATTCAGATATTAAATATTCAACGCCTGCCTTATAAATAAGTAAATAGAGGATATATGAATATGTATTTCATTTTATGCTCCTTGGGATAGCCAAATGAGACTAACTACTTTATTAGTAATGCAAGGGGACAGTAGTTATGTGTTCATATTTCAAAGCATAAGAAGACTTACATATCATGCTTAGAAAATATTAAACTATCTCTTGGTAAACTGGAGATAAATGTTTCAGGTTAATTTCTGTGAGTGAAGAAAAGGGGCAAGAGCATTTCTCTCTCTTGCAAAAATTTGAAATATTTAAAGGAATATTTATATATATTCTTTCTGTCATATTTGCTTTTGAATAGGTAAAAGTTTCACTGTCCGCAAGTCTCTACATATGTACATGTGCATGTACCTTTTAACTCAATTTGTTACTGTAATTTTTATGGGGGAAAAACACAATAAAACCTAAACCATCCATACATTTTCCATACAATGCACAGCAACTTCCATTATACTGGACTTTTATTTAGACTTCTTAAAGCTCATTTCCTCTATGTGCAAAAACAGTGATGATGATAATTCCTTGATGGAAGTTGGTGAATTAAATTCAGTTATCTTTTGCTTTAATCCTTTAGAAAAATAGTTCTTGATGAGTTGCCATACAGTGACTATTTCATAAATGTACATTGAATGTTGATAATGTATAACTTTTTTTCCTGTTAACCAGAGGTTATAGAATGCAATGACTTTTGCAATTTGATGTTTAGTAGAGTAGGTCATGTTGTTCTTTGGGCAGCAATGGGTCCTCATTGCTCTAGATGGGAAAAAAAAAAGACCTAAAATTTGCCCTAGAATAATATTAGATGTTTGCTGAAATATGTGAGATATTAACATGTAACTAATTAAAAAGTACCATCTGGGAAGTAAATCACTCAAATATTATATCATGAAAAAACAGAAACAAAAACTGAAGGGTGACCCTTCGGGACTTATCACTAGGTCTGGTGATAGCTATGGATATACTCAGAGATATTCGGAGATGTTGTTATGACAGAGCAATAAGGCTGGAATTATAGCTCTCTTGTTTAATACAATTTTGAGTTCATAAATCTTCCAAGTGTGCTAATAGATATTCTAGTACTTATATAGCTTTTAAAATTGTCCCACAAAACAAGGATTTGGCATACTAGGATGTATCCACAGTTGGTACACATTAGACAGTAATTTCATTTTTGCTCTGTTTTTTCATTCTTTTTCTCTCATAATTTTTTTCTAGCTTAAAATCTATATTCAGATTCATATTTTCCTCTCTTTTCCTCTCTTCCCCAACTTCCAGCTTTTTCTTTACTTTACTTTGACCTTTAGCTATTTTATCTGATTTTTACTCTACCTCTAAATCAAAACTAAGTAAAATATAATAGCTTATCTGACCTTTAAAATGGAGTTCGTGATTCTTGTTAGAAGATTCTGATATACTTTGCCATCCAAGACCCTCCCTCATTTGACCTTCTTAAACCTTTTATGTAATGAAGATGAAAATGGAAAGCAAGAAAATATAGTGACTCTGAAATTGGCTGAATGTCTTTTAGGTATCTTTCTTTCCCTCTTTCTTTAACTAAGAAGTGCATGAATGTCAACTTTGCTTCTTTCACAGCATTAACTTGCTAAGAATAACTTTTACATTTGAGTAGTTCTAAGTCATTCCTTTCAATAGTTATATTTGGGAGTGCATTTATAAGAGTAAAAATAACTGATCGATGTAATACTTTTATAAACTATGTAATTACACATCAATTGCATAATTTACTAGATTGCCTTGCATCATGCTAAAAATTTACCTGATCAAAATTACCTGAGACTTTTTTTTCCTTTTTTTCTATATGGAAACATGCTGCACAGTGTACTGTCATTACTGTTGAATAAGTGTTTCCTACTTTTTAAATAACTCCATTATTTCACAAACTATTAGTGGATTTATGTTTAAAATTCAAATTTGGCATACTTATTATTCGTGTTAAAACTATATCAGAAATAAGGAAATGTGTTTTTTTTAATATTTTTAACATTGCCAAAATGGAAATAGTAGGGTTTATTCAAAATTTCATCTGATATTCAATCCTTCCTTATCTGTCATTTTTTTTAAAGAAGTGAGATGATTCATTTCTTAAAGATTGTGGTGGTCATTCTGCTTAAAGCAGCTGAACTCTTGATTTACTTTCTCATAAGTTAATACTAGGACTGCATGTCAAATTTGATTTGTTTGAAACATTAACAAATGGGGCACTTATTGCCTTGAAGTGAAGCAATAGAATATAGCTCAGAACTTGTCATAAGGACTTCAATGTCACCTGTGGAACCACTTGACTGGTTTCAAATTCTGACTCTGTAATTTTATTAGATTCTCAACTTTAACCCTGTGTACAATCTAGTAAGTGGGAACAAAAATAACAAATCTCCTGTGCAATTATTTTGAGAATTAAATGGATCAGCACATGTAAACTTGATTAAAATTGTATCTGTTACCTTTAAAGCACACTACTAGATATTGTGAATACTTAATATGTGGAGAACACATTTTTATACAGGGTGCTCTAAAGGTGTGTGTTAGGTATTTGCTCTCTGAGAATATTTAGAAATCTGGTCATAAATATCTGGGGATTTTTAAATAATTTATATTTTATGTTGGGAAGATTAAAATATAGATTTTTAATTTAGAAAATTCATATTAAGGAATTGACATCCGGAAGATACCTGGCTTTTTTTTTTTCAAGAAGTAGTATATCTCACACTCTTTGAACTATCCAGAAACATAATACAGATTATGAGTTGACAAGGGATATGATACTAAGGTTTTCTATTTCCTAATGTAAAATACAAATAATAAATGGTTCCTTTAGGAAATATGGACAGAAAGAACATATTCTTTTACCCCTACCTTTACACTTCCCCAATCAAAACCATGCTGGTTATCCCCTATATACCTGGCTGTTTTCTGGTTTTCCTTATCTCAGTGAAAGGTACCACTGTATTTCACAGATCAACACACAGGTGTTAATAATTCACCCATGTCTCTTTATTCACACACAATGTCTAATTCATCATCAATCTTATCCATAAAATTCTTACTTTCTTTCTAAATATCTCAACTGTCTATTCCTCCTCATTTTTCTGATATTGCCCAAGTCAAAGCTATCACCATTCTGCCAATATAATGTTATCATCTCTCCAAGTAATGTCTTTATGTCTGTTATATCTCTCCTCCAATCTGCTGTCTATGTTACAACTAAGTAATGAATAAGGAAATTGCTTCCTAAAAATGTAATTTTCTCAATATTCTAAAGCTAGTTCAGATCAAAAGCAGAACTAGTTCTAACCAGTATATTTTTACTTCTTCTTTCAATGTTCTTCCTACAAGAACACCAAATATGTGAACTAACAATTCTAATGTCTTCACATACTTGAACACCCAATGGGAACTCAACATTGCTGATATACATGTGTATATATATGTATATATATATGATATATAATATATATGTAATATAAATATACTAAATATAAAATTATATATTATATAAATATATATTAAAATATATATTTCTGATATATATTTCTCATATATATAATTTTCTCATTTTTGTCACTATTTGATAAAGGCATATATTTATGTATAAAACATGTATATGTGCTTATTTAATATATGTTATGTAAAATGTTATAATATTTAGTAAAACTGTTTGCTATAATACATATATTAAAATCATTATTAGTATATAAAATTAGAGATGACCTCAGCTATATCTTCCTACAATAAAGAATAGGTTCGTTTTGTAGGAAAAATATTTGAGATTGGTAATCTTTTTCATTAATGGAGAGAAGTAGTGCTGAAAGCAGTTCTCTATAATAAAAATAAATTCCAGCAGGCCATGGTGGTGCACACCTGTAATCTCAGAACTTGGGAGGCTGAGGCAGGAGGAGCTCTATGAATTTAAGGCCAGCCTGGGTGAGGATACATAGTGAGACCCTATCTCCAACAAACAAACAAATAAACAAAAAAAGTGGTGAATAATTTTATCAGGTAGAATAACATGAAGGATATCTCATCATTTATCCATTCTTTCAAATAACAGGATTTTAAAAAATCTGGAATGAATTTTAATTACTAACTTTTTCGAGTGTTGAGAGTGAAAAGCTTTAAATTACTTTGATTTTAAATTACTTTGATTTTAGGAATGTTAAATTTTAAAACACTTTGATTTCAGGAATGTTAGAAAATGGCTAAAGACATAGATGGATTCAATTTAAAATATTTACAGACTGTTATGGCTTGTGTTTAGATTTTCCCCCAAAGCTTCATGTGGTCATACATGGGGGCTTTTTCAGAGGTGGCTCAATCTAGAGTGTGTGATGCTGGGATTGATTCATGGTGCAATGCTAGGCTCAAGGGCATTAGGATTAAGGGTGTGAGTGCTACCTATCCTTAGTAGTCTGGATAAAATGGGCAAAAAGACACTATTAAGGTCCCTGTTGCTTTTGCTACCTTGTGCATACTATGAACTCTTTTTCTCCTCTGTGATGCCCTTCTTCTATGTGCCACTCTTCCTCAAAACCAGTCAACTATGGACTGAAACCTCTACTGAGTGTAATCCAAATAAACTTTTCCTCTTTTAACTTTGAATGTCAGATATTTTTTCTCAGCAATGACAAAAATAAGACACAGACTAATCTTTTATCATCTTTTTGGTTCAAATTATGATGCCATGATCAGCTATTTTTAATTGTATTATTTTTAGGTGCCCAGTTACCTGTGATTATTTTAGATGATATAAAAATGATAGACAGCAATATCAATACTTAGGGTTACAGTAGAAGAGTTAAATATTTGTCAATTCATCAATACAAACTATTTTCAAACTGACAAATTTAGTTAAGTTTAAATAATATGTTCTAAGAGACAGTATCACAGAGAAAAGTACTTAAGCATCTTTAGAATGGCTATAAAATGTGAATTTTAGGCAGGGGTGAGGACTGTATCAGTAGAAGTGGCAGAAGAGTGTCTTCTGGGGAGACAAATCAGATGAGTAAAGGCACTGTGCTTGTGAGAGAAATATGGTGCAATAGTATATCCTAAGCAAGAAAGCCTCAAGATGAAGATGCAAATATTGACAAGGACCACATCCTGGAGATTTCAATGGGGAAGTTAAAGACTTCCTTCACCCTCCCTCTCTATCCTAAAAGGGAGTGCTAATGAGGGGCTTTTATAAAAATATAGTGCAGAATTTCTACTGTGAGAACAATCTCTTCTATATTGAACCATCAATTCTATGAAGGGTACTTTAAAATAAATCTAGAAATATTTGAAAAAATGATAAGTGAAATGTGCAATGAAGTCTTGAACAAAAGTTATAATCTATTTGAAAAACATATCTTAAATACAGCTTCATTGTTGATAGCTGAGAACTTTATGTTATTAATTGTTGGTATTTTAGTGTAACTTACCTTAATTGTTGGTGTAAATGATTCAAATGTAGCTTAGGAAAGTTGTTGTAGTAGTTCTAAGTTCAGGTTTCCTGCATTTCTATAGTCAGGTTATTTTTGGATATTTTTGTTTGTTTCTTTGGTTGTTTTGGAGGTTAAGAGTAGGAAAAATTTATTGGGAGAAAGAAAGCTTCTGCCTAAGAGAGATAGAAGGGGGACTGGAAAGTGGGTTGCCTGCTCACCCCACTTTTCAAAGATATTTTATACAACAAAGCCATGTGGTAAGGTAGGTACAGAGTGGGACAAAACTATAAGACCCAATGGAAATTTACAAGGTGGGCATGAGGTGGGACAAAACCATGACCAACCAATAAGATTACAAGTACAGTCACGCAGGTAATATTGATTAAATGGGGGTCAAGTGGGGGGAGCAAGTCATGTTGCAAGCCTACAAGGATTTTCAGTAAGGGTGTGGGTCAAGGATATTTTCTGGAGAGGCTGGGTTAAGACCTTGACCCCCCACCCAGGTGATTGATACTTATTTAGAATATCAATTACTGCTATTTATCCCCAGGGGAAGCACAAAAGTATGTAGTTTCTCTCCTTTTACAATTCTGGCCTTCAGTGAATGTGTCTTGATTGTTATCTATGTTGGCTCCATGCTGTGTTGGCTCCTGGAAGGCTGGTCCTGTCTAACTGCGCACAAGATATCTAATTAACTTACCTATCTGCAACATTCACCCTTCTGAAGAAGTACCCCTAACTGCTGTGAGGGGACAAAGGGCAAAGACCATTCTGGCTACTTCCAGCTGAAGAGGGTCATAGTTGTGATCAACAGTTAGAGTTACTCTACAGGGAGTCTATCTAAAGGCCCTTGATAGGTGCCAGGCATTGTCATCTTGGTAGCCATATAGCTTTGAGTCAGAAGGAACAAGTATTAGCCTCCCGCAAAGATGATAAAGAGAAGGTCCAGGGGACTTCAGAATCAAGCATAGAAGTTGTATACGTTTAGCAGTTTTGAGCTGTTTACAAGGTTAATCTGGTGAATCCTGGTAAAAGAAGTCTAGCACATTTGTCATTGGTTTTATTTGTATGACTGCTTGGAGTTTGGCACCCTATGTATATCTTAGTATGGAATAGTCTTTCAGTCAAACACCTCCATCTGACCCCAAGACATTAAATGACATAAAGAAAACTCTTATTTGCTATCCTTTAGTAGGATGTCATCATTCTGGAAGCTTTGTCTTGAAGTCCAGCAGCCACAGAAAAAGGAAGTACCTTGAATCAAACTGTGTTATTTCTCAGGATCAGGGAGAAGGAACAAAAGAGTGCCTTTAAGTATGGCACAAGAACAAAATCTTAATCATCTCAGGTATAGAAGGATAATATCAGGAGCTTTTCCAGAGTGGATCTGTGATCCTTAGCAAAATATGTCTCCAGAGACAAAAGCTATGATTGACTCCCACTGCATTGCCAAGCAGAAAAATCAAACCAATAAGCAAAGAACCTCAATGGCTGCTTTTTACCTCTTGAAAGAGAATGAAAGTATTTTAACTATATTGTTCAGGGCTTTTTTAAAAAAATAAATTATTTTGAATCTATAATATCTAATTTATGACTTAAATACCCTACAGGCTGTTGATATTGTAGAAAGACTCCCAAAGCCATGTCTCATCTTTTATTAACATATAAACTGAAATGGTGTACTGCAGTTAGGCACTTAGAAGTGCTTGTTTGAACTTCTAGAATGTGGTCTGGGAATAAGGTTCCCATATGTCTAACTCTTGGGTTTTTCTATAAGCTAATAGATGGGTCAAGAAATCTCACTATATCCTGCTATCTGAAGGCCACAAAAGCCTGTAATTTCCAGGAATCTCCTTAGCTGTTTTAGAGTCTTGGGCTATGGAAAGGAAAGAATTGGTTTAATTCTTTCTTCCCCCAGTTTTTGGGTTCCCTTAGATATAATAAGGCCTAAATATTTTACCTCAAGGCTGTAAAGTTGTGCCTTAGATCTAGAAATATTATAACCTCTCTCTGTTAGAAAATTTAGCAGAGCAGATGTCTTGGCTAGGAAGCTCTTCTGAGGGGGCACATAACAGCATACCATCTACATATTGCAAGAGTGCGACTTGGAAAAAGCTATAGTATTTTCTTTTGTCAAATCAGGATGTAAGGATGTCTTATTTTTTTTATAAATAGTTGACAATTTAAAATAATAGAAGGACTTAGTTCTCATTTTTTTAAACCTTTAACAATATGTTCCTGAAAATACCTTCTATTTGATTTCCTATCTGATTGTCAGGCAGGTGGGGATCTTGTATAGGAATTCCTTGTGTTCTAGTAAAAACCAGTTATTCCCCGGCTGCCTGTCTTTTTGAGCTTCTAAAATTAAAATATCTGTCTCTATATGTAGTAGCAGCTTGTAATACTACTTGTCTCTCATTAAAAATCAATGTTTCATTTAAGAGCAACATTACATCTTTTTAATCTAGTCCATAGGTCTGAAGACCTCAATGTACATATCAGGATCATCTGAAAACTTTTAAGTCTCATTTGTTCTGTCTAAGATTACTGAGAGAAAAAGTCACATGAACACAGGTAGTCCCATATTTGACATTTACTTCCTGCAAGGGATATTGTCTTTGTAGGACCCCAACAACTTAGCTAAGGATGGATATAGCCTCATGGAGATTAATTATAGCTGACCTAGAAATTCCACCCTCAGCACCTGGTGGTTAGGGTGAGGAGTAGCTTTAGGCTTAGATGTACTGAATGAATGCCTTAAGGGTGAGGTATCTCATTTTTTTGTGACACACGTTTACATTTGAACACAAGCAAGAATTACTTCTTAATGTAAAGAAAATCTCAACAAAAGACTATTTTGACTATTTTCTCTCTTTTACAATATAATTTTAATTGTGAGATAGCATCATAGTGTTTTTCTCTGTGTACATGGCTATAGGAGATAGGCACACCACAAATGGGTGTAGAGAAATACTAAATTGCTCCTTAATATATTTTAAAGGAGTAAGAGATTCAGATATAGAGTCCCAATCTGAAGCAAGAGAAACAAATATGGCATCCCATAAGGCTCTGCTTGATTTCTGTGCCCCCTAGGGCATCACCAGGGCATCTCCCAAGGTTTATACCACTCCAGGGTAGGTAGCTACCATCTGGAGAGAGAACCAGGAAATAAAACTGGACTGGACTATCTACCCTTTACCAGTGTGTGATGTTATCTTCTTCAGGTAACTCATATTCTTACTCCAGTAGGTACTCTTAAAGCACAAGTTACAATTGAGTCCAGCCATAACAATCATGTTTAGAGAAGGAAGTATTGCTATTAAACCAAGAGATTTAAACTGTTGCTATCTAGTTCCTTGAAAGAGAGGGGAAAATAACTCAACAGTCAAATTAGGGCACTTTTTCTGATAAAGAGATCACCTCCAGAGATGATAAGTCAGAGATTATGCCCTGGGTCCTAGGGCAGAGAAAGCTGTGAGACATTTCTGTTGTCTATCCAGTCATTTAGGTAACTTTTATTAGCAGCAATACAAGCCTACTCCTTTAAGGTCCATTTTAAATTCACCAAGTATTTGAAACTCATAGGTCCTCATAGTGGCCACAATCTACATAGTAAAGGCACCTTTATCAACTTCCTAGGTGCATGCATGAAGAGAAAGGCTGACCAAAATAATCCCATATTCTATTTAGAATGTAAAAAGACAAATGAAAGTTACTGATTGTTATTTTCCCTATTGCAAGACAAAACAGTTGTTCTGAGTTGCCTTAGTCTGACTTTCTGGAAGAAGGAGTAGTCTGACTACAAGGGATTTTCAAGTGAACTCCCCAAAAGTTGGAGAAAAGTATAAGTAAAATTTTTAACTCACTAGCCAAGAGAAAAAGCCCAAATAAAGCTCAAGCTGGTTAAACATCCAAAAAAATTACCATACAGCATTTTTTATAAGTCAACAGTCAATGTCCCAAAGCCCATAACCTATCGGAAAAGGCATTTTTCTCCCCTATACACATAAATGATGAAGACCATGCCTAGGAAGGGGAGAGAAGATTCATGTAGTTTTTAAATCTATCAAAGATTTGATTATTTTTTGGCATTTGTCCAGAGGTTTGTCTTACTAGTAGTAGAGAAAGCAGTCCAAACCTGTAGCTCAGTGCTTAATGGAGGCTTAAGAAAGGGCTCTGATGGCTTTGTTTCAGATCACTCTGAGATAGAGGATATCGGATGATCACTGACAGAGTTCCCCTTTTAGCTCACTTAGGAGTCCAGATAGGGATAAGATGTGGAGATTTTCTGCTGATTACCCAGATGGACTGTTGGGAGCTATTTTCTTCTGAGGGACCTTTGGGTATTGTCAGGTAAAAGGAATTGAAAACCAAGATCAGACCAGGCCACAACAAGCCTTTATTGCAGGGATGATCTGCTGGGCTATCTCTAAACAAAGGAGAGACAAAAAGCAATATGGCTGGGACAGGGAGTGCCTTTTATAGGAGTGGGGATGGGGCTTGTAGGAGCTGGGGTGGGGTTGAGTGAGGTAGTGGCTAGGGACTGGAGGAGCCTGTGATGTACTCTTTTGGTGGGAACAGGGGCATGTTGGGTAGAAGAAAGGTTGCTTTGGTGAGAGAAGCCATCTTGATGTAGTTTAGGGTAGGGGCAGGGCATTATTGGATGAGGCCAACTATTATACATAGGAGCCATGTAGGCAGTGGGGGATCTATCAGTATCTGCCAGAGAGTAGCCCTGGGCATGACCCCTCAGTTGTCACCTCAGTTTCTGCTAGTTCCACACAATCAGAGGTCTGTCTCCAAAAGGAACCAGTTGCCTATCTGGTCAACATTCCACCCACCATTCATATCAATGGGAGTGGGGATTCACTAGAGGGCAACTGGAGAAACCTGTCCTCTGCTTTGACAGCAGCAGCTTCCCTAAAGGCAATTACTAGCTGACAGACTAACCACTGTTTGGCATTCTATAAGGAACAAATAAAAGCCTGAATTGTCTTTATCTGAGGTGATTTTATAAGAGACCCATTTTACAACATTTTTAAGCAACTAAGTCCAAATGCAACATACAAAACAAGAATAAAATGTAATTTTTAAAAAGACAATGCATAAGAAAAACAAGAAATTTGGAAACATTTAAAACACACAACTTAAAATTAAGACACTTTTGAAACAAAAGCCAAAACAAAGGCCAGAATTTATGAAACAAAACCCAGAATCTATGAAACAAATATCCAGAGCCTATGATATGAAAAGTAACAATCTGTGAAGCAAAAAGACCAAATTTAGAACCTATGGAACAAAAGCAAACTCTTACCTTCAACCAGTCATCTCAATGGGACCTCCAAAATGATATAGAGGGAAGAGATGTAACTCCCAAACCTACTAGATATCTGAAATGTGAGTTTGTGTTTTCTAAAATCAAAGAATGAATTCTAGGAACAATGGAGGTTAAGAGTAGGAAAAATCTATTGGGAGAAAGAAAGCTTCTGCTTAAGAAAGACAGAAAGGGGACCAGAAAGTAGGCTCCCCCTATTTTTGGATTATTAAAAAAGATCTCATAGATAAAGTGGATGAGAATATAAATGGCTATTCAGTTATAAGTTTGGACTTACTCCTACTGAAATTTAAACAACTTGAAAAATTAAATATCAATGAGGAAAATTAAAAATCAAATAAATTTACTTTAAAAGAGAATTGGGTATTACTAGGTATCTCAAAAATTAGCTATCATAAGTGAATACAAAATAAACTTTGAATTTTTAGTAATATTGGCAGACTGAAAACATGGCAGTTTATATTTCTGTAACTCCCAGTGCCATTATCAAATTTCACAAAAAAGAAAAGAAACTCCAAGAATGCAAATGAACAAGCATCTATTTTAAGTATTTTTTAAAGGATTCAGAATCCCTTCATAAATTTCAGTTCTTTATACTTATTGGAAATTCAATTAAATTTTTTATTATAGATGAATACACATAGTAATTTCTGTAGCATATCTATTTTAGTTCTATTTATAGAATAAACAACTGTCTTGAGAGCATAAACCTGGCAATCTTCATTGATGTTTACTAATGTAATATAACTTCTAAAGTTTGATTAAGACTGTGAAAGTTATACACCATCTTTTAGCTCTTTTCTCAAGAAATATCCTAGTGACAGCTTTAATATGTTTCTTAGTAGAAAGTGCAATGACTGGGATAACATCCAGGTTTTGACAGCTGTATATATCAAGTAAAAGCTGAAAGGTAGGAGACAGCTTCCAGAAATAATGAGTACCTACATATCCGGTAGTCATCTTAAAACAATTTAGTTAGAGAGAGTTGGGAGGCAGCCAGGAACTGAAATTGAAGATGCAAAAATTAATGGACTAAGATAAGGATTGTAAATCACAAAAAAATTTGCATGCTATTGATCTTACATTACAAGATTGAACAATTTGACAATATATAGGTATTCATTTTGGGAGATGGGGGATAATAAATGGATTATAATAAGATTATAGATAGATTATAATAGATAACAGAATATGATTATGCATGGAAATGTATAGAATGAAAGTTTTAGAATAAATTTAAACCAAAGGAAAAGCAAAAATAATATATTGGCACAAGGTCTTGAGTTTAACACCTAATGTGTATAATCAAGATAGAGTTTAAGAAACATAAATAGTTTTTTTAAAAAATTAAAAATTGAGTTTTGAAAGGAATATCAAAGGTTGCTAACTACTTATTTCTTCAGAATGAGTCTGATATATTTTGTTTATTAAATAAATTTTTAGTTATGATAGGATTAATTTTGTGATTGCTAACACATCAAGTGATTGTTGTATAGGTTTCCCATCATTCTTTATAAAGCCAATGTATAAATAAAATACAAGAAGTGAAATGCAAAGGATTTATTCTAAATTTCCATATTTTACATATTGTGTGCATATTTAATAAAATTGGAATTTCTTCCACTTATTAAACTAATAGGAAACATTATACCTATATTTTTATTGCAAGCTGTTTTGAGGGGTGTTTTTTTTTGCATACTACCATTCTTTGTATCAACTAAGATAAGTCTCTATATTTTTGTCTTTCTTGGGAATGTAGAAAAAGTTGAATAAATGAGAGAAAGATGTTGTTTGTTTCACTTCTTCGTCTTAGTGTTGCTTTTATTCTTTTTTTTTTTTTGCTTAAATTCTTTTATTGGTACATTTTAGGTATACAATACATTTACATTTATCATTGGATGCTTGTACCTGTACATGATGTACCTTGGTTCTTATTTTTTTCCCCATTACCTGTGCACACTTCACCCCTCTACCCTTCCCTATTTACAAAGACTTTGTTTCCATTTTTTTTCTTTTCTCATAATTTTTCCTTTTCAGTCCTTCCTTTCCCCATCTCCTCCCACCACCTCAACCCCTTTGGGCCTTTTCCTATTTCAAAGTATCAATTGTTAGTTATTAATCCTTTTAATCCTTATTTACACTCTCAGTTTCTCACACAAGAGAAACTATTTGGTATTTACACATGTGTGTCTTATTTATTTCACTTGAGTATGGCCTCAATATGCAATGTTTGTTCATTTCAGATGCCCATTTTTAAATTCAGTCTTTGAATTTGGGTGGTCTGATTTCTTTCAGTGCTTGAAATAATAGATTTGTGTTATTTGGAAAATAACTTTAGAGCTTGTTTTGTTGCCCTGTGAGTTTGCAGTATATGGAAAGCATTTCTGAATAGACAGCCTGATTACTGAATCACAGAATGTTGGTATGCACTTTACATAGGTCTGAAACATTTGTTTTCCTTTTAAATTGTAGCAATATATTGCACAATAGATTTTTTTCTATGCTGAGATACATACACTGCAGGTAGAATGATAATTATGTAAGAACTTCTGCCTTTCCTAAATTTTTGTGTGTGCATTTGTGTAAACTTTTCTGCATTTCATTTCAGAGGAGGTGGTTCCAAATACCAAACATTAAGCAAAAGAAAGATAAAATACTGAACCATGTGTAAGACAGCAATGAATTTGCATTCTACCACTGGTGACTTTCTAAGTACTGTACAAAACATGGGATAAAGAACAGTCAATGTGTTTTAAATAATAGATATTGTAAAAAATGAATAATCTACTCTAACTGCATCGATTAATGAAAATGCATTTTACTCATATACAAATAAAAGGGAACTCACAAAAGGGGTGAAATTAAGACAAAGCAGAAATATATTCTATCAAGACTCCTCTGCTACAGAGACAGAGGCCCACCATTTCTTCAGTAAGTGTTCACAGATCCTGGGGAGCAGCTGTGTGGCCCAGACATTTGTGGCTGTAGGCAGATCCCAGCCAGGGCTGTTAGCCAACCCCGAAGGCTTCTGCATACCCACCCAAGCCAAAGCCCTGCCCTGAAAAGAGCTACACAGGCACACAGCTTCAGCTAGAGGATCACCCCGATAGCATTGATAAGTGTGTGAAAACCCTAGTCAAAGCCTGCACAGACAACAGAAGCTGGGGTTCGCAGCTCCCAGCCAAAGACACTCCCAGACAACAGCTATATAGGGCACCAAATGAGAGGCATGCCTAGATACCTTCCCAACTGTGCACAGTCCCCAGCCAGAAGCCCACCCAGACAGCAGGTCAGCTCAGGGATACAGAAGGCCACCACTCTGAACCCAGGAATTGGTGTAGTGGTGAGCACCAGAGTAAAGGCTGCTTAGTAGCTTGATGAGAATTCAAGACCACTGGGTGAGCAAAAAGATGCTTCTACAAAGGAACAGCAGGCTGCATCTGTTGAAATGAGAAGACATAAATAAGTCTCAAAACCAGACTTCCAGGTCACATAAGGCAATCCCAAAGGGAAATGAGATGGAAAAATCTGATACTCAACCACCTGGACTCCCTGAACTGGTAACAAAAGAGGATATGGAAAAAATGAAATCAGATAATTTCTCAGAGAACAGCAGAGATTGTGCTTATAGTGCAAGACATGATCAATAAATCTAGAGAGGAGCTGAGGAACATGATGGAATCCCAACATAGGAAACAAATGGAATCTATAAGACAGATGCAAACAGATTTCCAGGAGATTAAAATCTCCACTGAAAATCTATACAACAGATTGAGCAAATATGAGGACAGAATTTCAGATATAGAAGATAAGATTATAATTAGTGACAAGGAAAAGAAAAGCTCAACAGAAAAAAAATCAATTCTACAAGTAGTTAGAGAAAAGAAATAAATCACACACAAAGGAAAGCGCATCGGAATTACAGCAGACTTCTCAGCAGAAACCTACAAAGCAAGAAGAGCATGGACCAATGTATTTCAAGCCTTAAAGGAAAACAACATCCAACTCCAATTGATGTACCCTGCAAAACTATCTTTCAAAACTGATGGAGAAATAAGATAATTTCATCACAAAATGCACCTTAGCAATTACATGAACACCAAAGCAGCACTGCAAAAATTTTAAACACTATTCTAGGAAAAGACAAGGTTCACAACCACAGGAAGCTCAGCAGAAAGAATCCATCAGTCATAACCAGAAATTAAAAGCAAAGGAGGAGAATCCAACAAAAAGAAAAAGTCATGATAAGGATAACTCAATACATATCAGTTAGAACCATCAATGCTAATGGCCTTCATTCACCCATCAAAAGGAATAGACTGGCAGAATGGGTCAAGAAGCAAGATCCAACAGTATGCTACATACAAGAAATAGGTTTAATTCAAAAAGAAACTCATAGAAAGAAAGTTAAAGGGTGGAAAACAATACTCCATGTGACAGGAACCTCCCAAAAAACCAGGAGTAGGTATCCTCTTTGCAGATCAAGTGGATTTCAAACCAATACTGACTAAGAGAAACAAAGAAGGACATTACATCCTTGAAAAGGGAACAATCCAAGAGTTAGAGATGAAAATCATTAATATATATATATATATATATGCATCAAACTCTAGTGTGCCCAACTATAGAAAACAAATACTAACAGACATGAAAAATCATAAAAGCACTAATACAATAGTAGTGGGGGACTTCAATACCCCACTGCCACAAATAGATCAACTAGACAAAAAATAAACCACAAAATACTAGAATTCAATCAAACTCTTGAACAAATGAATTTATCAGGTATTTACAGAGTGTTCTAACCCACCAATTCAGAATACACATTCTTTTCAGCTGCACACAAGTTGTTCTCCAAAATAGACCACATATTCACTCATAGAACATGTTTAAGTAAGTGCAAAGTAATTGAAGTTATCCCCTGTATATTATCAGACCATAGTGTGATGAAATTCCACAAGGATTTCATAAACACATGGAAATTGAACAACACACTTCTGAATAACCAATGGGTCATAGAGGAAATTAAAGAAGAAATCAGATAGTTTCTACAAGTAAATGACAATGACAATACAACATACTGGAATCTATGGGACACAATGAAAGCAGGCTTATATGGGAAATGCATAGCTGTGAACACTCATATTAGGAAAACAGAATGAGCCAAATTAAACAATCTGATGCTGAAGCTCAAGTTTTTAGAAAAAGAAGAGCAGGACAAACACAAAGCTTATATAACGGAGGAAATTATAAAGATTAGAGCAGAAATCAATTCAATGGAGACAAAGAGAACAATACAAAAAGTCAATGAAGCTAAGAATTAGTTCTTCAAAAGAATAAAGAAAATTAACAAACCCTAGGCCAACCTTATCAAAAAAAAGGAAAGAAAAGGCCCAAATCCATGAAATTAGGCATGAAAAGGGTAAAATTACAATGGACCCAGCAGAAGTCAAGAGGGTCATCAATACATACTTTGAGAAACTATAAGCCAATTAAATTGAAAATACAGAAGAAATGGTCAGATTCCTACATACTAATGAATTACCAAAGTTCAACAAAGATGAACTAAAAATTATAAATGACCAAATATCAATCAATGAAATTGAAAACATAATGATAAACTTGCCAACTAAGAAAAGCCCAGGTCCTGATGGCTTCACTGCTGGATTTTACAAGACATTTAGAGAGGAACTACTCCCACTACTGTTTAAACTCTTCAATGAAATTGAAAGGGAAACAATAATCCTGAATTCATTCCTGGAAACAAGCATCACCTTGACCCCAAAGCAGAGAAAGACTCAGCCAGAAAAGAGAACTATAGACCAATCTCACTAATGAACATAGATGCAAAAATCCTTAATAATATACTGGCAAATAGAATGCAGATTATTAAGAAAATCATATACCTTGACCAAGTGGGATTCATCCCAGAGATGCAAATCAATAAATGCAATACACTATATTAATAGAGCCAAGAACAAAAAACATATGATCATCTCAATAGATGCAAAAAAAATTTGAAAAAAATCAAACATGCATTTATGATAAAAACCCTACAAAAATTGGAATAGACAGTCTCTACCTCAATCTGATAAAAGTCATCTTTTGAAAAACCAACAACTAATATCATAGTAAAAGTTCAAAAATTGAAATCCATCACATTGAAATCAGGAACAAAACAAGGATGTCCACTATCACCACTCCTTTTCAGTATAGTTTTGGAAACATTCTCCATGGCAATTAGACAAGAGAAAGAAATAAAAGGAATAAAGATAGGAAATGAAGAAGTTAAATTGTGATTATTTGAAGAAGACATGATACCTTATATAGAAGACCCAAGAACTCCACCAAAAGTCTTCTAGACTTGGCCAAATTCAGTAAAGTACCTGGATACAAGGGCAACACACAAAAGTCAATAGCTTTTCTTTACATGAACAATAGGTTCACTGAGAAATAGGGCAAAAAATTCCTTTCATAACACCACCCAAAAAATTGAAATACCTAGGAATCAACCTAACAAAAGAAATCAAAGACCTCTATTCTGAAAACTATAGCACTCTTTAAAAAAAAGATTAAAGATGATATTAGAAAATGCAAAGACATCTCTTGCTCCTGGGTAGGAAGAATCAACAATAGTGAAAATGGCCAAAACTGCTACTTTCAAAACTGCTACATAGACTCAATGCAATCCCAATTGAAATCCCACTGGCATACTTCACAGACATTGAGAAAACAATCCAAAAATTCATTTGGAGCAAGAAGAGACCCAGAATAGCAAAAGCAATTCTAGGCAACAGAGACATGGCAAGGCATATCACAATCCCCAACTTGAAACTATACTACAAACCTACTGTAATAAAAACAGGATAGTACTGGCAAAGAAGCAAACCTGAGGACCAGTGGAATGGATTAGAAGATGCAGAAACAACTCCAGACACACTCAGCCACCTCATCTTCAACAAAGGAGCCAAACACCCTCACTGGAGGAAAGTTATTCTCTTTAATAAATGGTGCTGGAAAGATTGTGTTTCAACTTGCCAAAGATTAAAACTAGACCTATATCTCTCACCATGCACTAAACTAAAATCAAAATGGATTACAGATCTAAATATTAAAACAGAAACACTGAATCAGCTGGAAGAGAGGTTAGGTAGAACTCTTGAAGGCATTGGTGTACAAAAAGATTTTATTCAGAAAACCTCAGTTATCAGTGAACTAGAACAAAGAGTTAAAAGTGGGATCTCTTCTTACTAAAAAGTGGGACCTCTTCTTACTAAAAACTTCTGCATAGCAAGAGAAACTACCAACAGTGTGAAGACAAAAGTCACAATGTGGGAAAATATTTTCAACTGCTGTCCCTCAAACAAAAGTCCACTGTCTAGAATCTGTAAAGAACTTAAAAAAATCAGATCTCCCAAATTTGAAGACCCAATCCAAAAAGGGGCAACTGAAATGAACAGACATTTCTCAGACAAAGAAGTAGAAATAGAAAATAAATACATGAAAAAATGTTCAACATCACTGGTCATTTGAGAGATGCAAATGAAAAGAACACTGAGATTCCATCTCACCAGAGAAAGAATGGCTGCTATCATGAAATCAACCAATAACAAATGCTGGTGGGGCTGTGGGGAAAGTGGAATCCTGTTCCACTGCTGGTGGGAGTGTAGAATGGTGTGACTACTGTCAAAATCAGTATGGAGATACCTCAAAGCACTAGGACTGGAAGTCCCATTTGATCGAGATATTCCCCTGCTGGATATCTTCCCCAAAGAATTAAAAGAACCACAGTGATATATGTGCACCCATTTTCATAGCAGCACAATTCATGATAGCTAAAACTTGGAAGCAACCCAATTGCCCATCAACTGGAGACTGGATCAAGAAAATGATTTTTTTAAAAAATATAAAATGGAGCACTACTCAGCCATAAGTGAGAAACTGGAGACATTTATAGCTAAATGGATGCACACTGAGGTGATACTCTTAAGTGAAATAAATAAGACACACATTTAAATACAGAATAGTTTCTCTAGTGTGAGAAACTGAAAGTGTAAATAAGGACTAAAGGGTTTAATAGATAATGTGAAATAGGAAGAAAAGGTTCAAAGGGGAAGGAGAAGTGGAAAGTTTAGGGGAGAATAAAGAAGGGAATGGAATTAATATGAGGAAAAGAAAAAATGAAAACAAAGTCTTTGTAGATCAGGGGGGTGGAGAGGTTGAAGGGAGGGCAAGGGAATGGGGAAAAAATAAGAACCAAGATGGATTATATAAAGGTGTAAATTCCAATGATGAATGTCATTATATTGTATACCTTAAATGTGCCAAAAAAAATAATTTAAAAAAAATACTCATCTGCTACAAAGAGATGCTGTGGTTCTGACTAAAATAACAGACTCCTGGCGAAATGCAAGGATCTATTGTGTCTATTTGCTAAAAATGCCACAGAAATTCCTGGCTAAGGCTTATCTAATATTACACCAAGTGGAAAATTCCTGGAAGAAAAATATTGGCTCAAAGGGGAAAAAAAATTATGTCAGGTACTCTGTGGGGCTACACTTGTGGCTTGGATTTGGGCTTTTTGTCCTTATAGAGAGTGATTAGTCCTAGCCTCTGGAAACAATTTCAACTGTGCTGCTCTTTTGATCAGGTGTGTAAATCCAGGTGACTGTCCCTCCAGTTAAGGGAATGAAACAGAAAAACAAAAAGAGCCAAACCAACTCTTTTCTTTATTCTTATTTACATCAAGAAGTGCATTTCTTTTTTGTTAAATATTTTCTTCTACTCCTAGCAGAAATAATGACGTAAGTGTTTTATTCTTCTCTTTGAGTAACACTGGGTAGAGAGAGATGATTTTTTTAGTAAGACTGTAAGCACCATTACTGATCTTAATTTTTAGATTCTTCTCACTAACCTATACTATTTCTACCCACTTGAGTTAGTAAAAGAAACATTTAAACTCTGCAGTACAATAGAGCTTTAAAAGAGAAATAGATTTCACCAACAAAGAGAGCTTCAGAAAAATAGATGTCAAGAATAAAGAGCAATTCTGTGGTAATTTTCTTGTCTCTTTTGTAGCAAAAATCCCAAGGACTTTTTTTAGTGGTTGACTTAAAAGAAGTCATTCCTAAATTCTAAACCATTTGCTAGAGCAATACATTTTTAAACTATTTGGCTTTTTGCTATAATATAATAGTACAGAGTAGGTAATGTATAAAGGAGACTTTTTAGCTTCTGATTCTAGAGGCTGAGACGTCTACATGTGTAAGTGGTGGCCTCTGGCAAAGGACTTCCTGCCAGACATTGAGGTACTAAGTGAGTATGTGTGAAAAACAAAGCTTGAGAAGTGCATTTGCTTTTAAAATATCCCACTCTCCCCATAAGCAACCTACCCTTGAAATACTAATGTCAATCTCTTCATGAATCTCTGCCCTTGTGACTCACTCAACTCTCATTATTCCCCACCTCCAGTGTCACTGCTTAGGGAATCAGACTTTCAGCACATTTTCAAATTTAATTCAAATGTCCACAGAATATTTTCATACTTAAAAATTTAAAAATATGATTTGGCATACATTTTGTTTTGCACACAGAAAATCTTCATATTTTAAATTTAAGAAACATGATATAGTGAAGTGCTTTTTAAATTTTTGTTTTGACTTGAAAGTTTACAAGGAATAATTCAAGCCTCTGTACTACCAAGTCACAGTATGTTGATTTGTAGGAAAAAAAGTAATTATTTTTCCTTATCCATGGCTAGATATATGGCAGAGATGCTTATAGCAAAAGACAGAGTAATAAGAAAAGAGCAACAAATTTGTGTAAGCTTTATATGACACTGGAGCCTTCAGAAATGAAGAATGAAAGAGTAGGGGAAATTGCATATTTTATGTCAAGTCTGATGAACAAGTAGATAGTTGTGGAAAAAACATAGATTAACAAAAGGTAGTATGATCTAATGGTTGTAAAATAGGGTGAGAAGGGCTTAGGAAGGCCTATTCAGATTTTTGACTTCCCTGTGTGATATTTCTTTTGTCTGGATATTGGACAAGACCTCACAGGAGTGATAGTCTTAGGACATATTTTCAGAGTATGCTCAGTGAAGTTTCCTGGGCTATGTCATGAAAAAAAGCTAAGGAACATCTTTTCTAGTTTTTATGGCCCACTTCTGCTATTTCTTTAAATATTAAGGTGCCATTTTCTAGGAAGTACATCTTGAACCTCATTAACTTTATGGAAGCAAACATAACATCAGTGTTACTGACTATGATAAATAAGTTTCCAAGAATAATATATGGAAGGAGAAAAATCAAACATTTTAATAAAATTACTCATGCTTTGAAATTCTTATTGCCCAACATTTACAATACAGAACCAATACAATGAAATTGTTCCAACAATTGTTACTAAATAAAACATTTAGCCAAAAAGCTGAAGATGAGGAACAGCATTTACATTTTCGAGGCAGAAAAGGAATTTGTTAAAAGCACATTCACATGTAGGACTCATGGGAACTTATTTTGAGAGAAATTTAAGGAAGTGTTTTCACAAACCTCTTAAAATTTCACTGCCTTGATGTATCATCCATTATGTTGTTTTTAAGTTATTTTAGTTTCCCTCATGCTTTGTTCTCTCCCTTTGCATAAGAAACTGATGTTTTCACTTATCATATTTCTTAACTTACTAAATTGGAAATGTTGTAAAACATATATTTTTATTAGTTATATGAAGAGTATCATCTACTCCCCAGTTTAAACACTTATTTTTGACAAAATAAATATAGATGGACCACATGAGCTTACCATATATATATTTTGACATTAGTGATCAAGTTTAGCTTTACTAATACAATTCAAAACAATATATTTTCTACTAATCTGTGTTGAACCACACAAATCTAGGTTGTTATATTTTCAGCTACTGAAGTTTATATTTAAGGACAAAATATAATTTTTCATCCTTTCTTCATGTAACTTTCTGGATAAGCTTGGTTATGCTATAATGAACAAGCCCAAATTTACAGTAGTTTAAAACAGCAAACATTATTTCCTGCCCTTATTATATGTCTTAGTTACTTCCCTTGTTGCTGGACACAATACCAAATACCCACAAATTAAAGGAGAAAAAGTATATTTTGGCTCACACTTTTTAGAGATTTCAGTCCATAGTCATCTGACTCCAGGGCAGGATGGCATGTTGGAGTATGGTAGAGGTGAGTTGCTCATTACATGGTAGACAGGGAGTAGAGAGAGATCAAGGGAGGAGGAAGGGAGATGGACTCTTCCAGGCCATGCCCCTAGTGACCCATCCTTCCTACCAAGATTTCCTTTCCAATATCACATTTAGATATAAACTCATCAGTGGATTAATCCACTGATAAATATCATATCCTCAAAATCCAGTTACCTCCCAAAAGTCCCATCTATGAGCTCATGAGGTTTTGGGGAAACATTTAGTATAAACTGAAAAACTGTGTTTATCATAATTTGGTTAGTGGCTTTTTTTGTGTGTTGGTTTTATTCACAATGCAGAATATCCATGATCTATTTGAGAACACTGTGACAGTACTGGTAGACAGAGAATAGATCAAGGCTAATTGGGCCCTCCTAAACTAAAATTTTTTGAAAAGCTGCAATATTTTTGAACTGTCCAAATTATTAACATGAAAATAAAAGCCTATGTGTGAATTAAATATGCATGTGCAAATAAAATACTCAAAATTCCCCATAGTGTGTCAGTGTGTGCATGTGTATGTGGGGGGTATCACAAATTGAATGACAAAGTCAAGATCAGGATCAGAACTTCCAGCATCCATTATAGGACTATGAGGCTAATAGATCCAGAAAACATATCTGTGAAATGTGGCAAATAAATATTGCACTGTATTTGTGCTTTAACTCCAAATTTCTGACCTTGGTGAATTGAATTTAGTCTAGCCAAACTTTACATAAAGCAAGTAACTTCCAGCTGTCCTATTTTTTCCTTATACCCACCTCATTCTTGGTTTCCTTTCATTTGTAGCTCCTAAAATAGAAAGCTCAGATCTCCCTGTCTGCACTCAGCAGGGAAATCAAAATGGAAAATAGACAAGATAGATCCAGCAGATAAAAAAATACAGAAAAGCTAGAAATGTAAATAACCAGTAAAGCCATTTTGCCTGTGTCTTCCTGCGAATTTATAAGTCAGCAACTACTAAAATCATGATCTATATGTTCCTAAGATCCATATCAGGTTATCTTCTCTGGACTGTACAGTCTTCCTGGAATTTTTAGTGCATATTCAAAATTCCACTGCATTTGTCTTAAATGTAGCCTGATAGAAGAGCAACAGCAAATACAGCTGGTATTATTATAGACAGCTAAGTTAGGTAGAACTATCATAGGCAGTCAGATAACACTGGGCCCTAGAGAGAGTCAGTGCAAATGATAAAAATACATTACTGTGACTGGAGGCTCATCTGTTGGAAACCAGTCCTCAAGATAAAGAGGAAAGGACCAGGCCTACATACTTCCCCAAGGGATGAGATAAGTGGTAATACCAGGTCTAATAAAGTTTAGATAGAATCAGTCACCATGGTAGATGACCAAGACCTGTGGACCCATCACCTTTCTGAAAAGTTTTTGTTCATTCCATGTACACTTGCTATGCTACTTGCTTCCCCATTTGATCACTATTACCTAAGTGACTATACATGTAACCTTATTGGTTGATTATACCTTTAACCCATAGTGTAACCACATGGTTATGCTTTATAAAACTTCCCTGGAAAATGTGGGTCCTTGGCAACCCATTTGGGGACACTTTCTGCCTCCCAGGAGTTGTATCTCTCAATAAATATTTCCTATTTTTAACCTCCATAGTTTCTAAGAATTAATACTTTGATTTGGGAGAACAAGAACTCAGTGTATCTGACATGTACCAGGTTGGGAATTATATTTACCCTATATCATTTGGAGGTTTAATATATCATGCCTATATAAGTATTACCTTCTAATACAAAGGGCATAGGCAATCCATGACTAGATCTGGAACTCTTGGCTGAAAGAAATACAAATATGGTCCCAGCACCCAGAAGGAAGCTCCCCTGCTGCCATCCCATGCTCCTATGGCAGAGAAGTTGAGCCACATGGGCAACAGAAGCACACCCCGCCCTCCATGGAAATGAGAAGACACATAAACAAGCCTCAAAAACAGACTTTTGGATCACCAACAGCAACCCCAAAGGGAAACAAGATGGAACAATCTGATACTCAAACACCTGGACTCTCTGAACGGGGAAAATAAAAGAGGATCTGGGAAAAATGAAATCAGAAATAATTACTCAGATAATAGCAAAGATTGTGATCATGGTGTAAGACATGATTAATAAATCTAGAGAGGACACAGATAGAAAATTAGAGGGTCGGAGGAACATGATGTAATCCCAACATAGGAAACAAATGAAATCCATAAAACAGATGCAAACAGATGTCCAGGAGATTAAAAACTCCATCGAAAGTCTGCACAGCAGAATGAACCAATGTGAGGATAGAATTTCAGACATAGAAGAAAAGATTGCAAATAGTGACCAGGAAAAGAAAAATTGCTTTAAAATTGTAAAGGAACACGAGAAATCAATCCAGCAGCTGCTAGATGATGTAAAGAAGAATAAGATAAGACTGATTGGAATCAATGAAGAAAGAGAAGAGAGTGCAGATGACATAAAAAAACCTCTTCACAGAAGTGATGGCAGAAAACTTCCCAAGCAGGGGAAAAGAACTTGACATACAGATAAGTGAGGCATACAGGACTCCAGCTAGCCTTGATAAAAAAAAATCTACACATAGGCATATAATAGTTAGGATTCCAGAAATCCAACAGAAGAACAAAATTCTACAAGCAGTGAGAGAAAAGAAACAAATCACATACAAGGGAAAGCCCATCAGAATCACAGCAGACTTCTCAATGCAGACCCTCAAGGCAAGAAGAGCTTGGAGTGATATATTTTAATTCCTAAAGGAAAACAGCCTCCAACCCAGATTGATGTACCCTGCAAAACTATCTTTCAAAATGGATGGAGAAATATGATACTTTCATGATAAAGAGCACCTCAGGAACTTCATGAATATCAAACCAGCACTCCAAAAAATTTTAGACAATACCCTAGGAAAAGACAATGAGGATCACAACCCCAAGAAACCCAGCAAGATGAATCTATTGGGCATGACAAATTAAACACAAATGGGGAGAATCCAACAAAAAGAAAAAGTCATCACAAGGCTTTTGAAACTTTGAACTTCATCTCCCTAATGAGTGTATAATTTAATCTTGT
Source organism: Heterocephalus glaber (assembly GCF_053883595.1). Taxonomy (NCBI): domain Eukaryota; kingdom Metazoa; phylum Chordata; class Mammalia; order Rodentia; family Bathyergidae; genus Heterocephalus; species Heterocephalus glaber. The sequence goes on from NW_028258294.1 coordinate 13,748,416, forward strand.
TATTGTACTGATTAGTATTTTTCTGATTCTAAAGTTGCACATCTTTCCTTATGCTGTACTGGCTATTTATCATCTTCTTATGTCCACTTTTTAATTGGGTTGTCTATTAGTGAGTTTTAAGTATTCTTTATATATTCTAGTCATAGGTCATATGCATTGTAAATATGATCTGTTTAAGGACTACTTTTCATTTTAATGATGTCATTTAAAGTTCTAAATTTTGATGGAATCTCATTTATCAATTTTTTTCTTTTATACCATCATGTCTTTTGTATACTAGGTAGTTCTTCCTTACCCTGAATTCATAAATATTTTCCCTTATAATTTCTTCTTAAAGTTTAATACTTTTAGGCTTTCATATTTAGGTTCATAGATCCCTTCAAGTTATTTTCATGTATGGAAATAAAGGGTTGAGGTTAATTTTTTATATATGGATACCAGGTGTTCTAGTGCCATTTGCTGAAAACAGCGTCTCTTCCTCAGCTCTTGAATTGAGTTTATATTCTATAAAATGCTAATGTTAAATAATCTTTCAAAACTCAGTGGACCATATATGTGTGGTTCTATTTCTAGATTCTCTGTTTTATTCCAATGATCTATATGTCTTTCCTTACACCAACACTGCCTTGATTACTGTAGCTTTAAAAGAAGTCTTAAAATTAGGTACTAAATGTCTTACAACACTGTTTTTCTTTTTTAACTTTTCTAGGTCCTTTGTACTCCTACATAATTTTTAAATTTCAATATCCAATTCTTTATTTATAGCAAGTATACACAGACCTGAATTTTCATATATACCTTGTGTTTTCTAATCCTGCTAAATTCAAATACAAGTTCTAGGGGCTCCTAGAGATTTCTTAGTATTTTCTCTGCAGATGATCATTTCATCTACATATAAAGATTTTACTTCTACCTTGCCAATCCTATCCTAATTGTATCATTTTATTGCCAGACTATTTTGGTGGGGCCTAGGTTTCAAAGTTTAATGGACAGAAAAAGAGTAAGCATATCTGCCCTTGTTCCCCACCTTAAGGAGAAAGTATTGTATCTTCTCCATTCATATAAGGCACTCTCACTGAAAGTATGGAGTACATGTCTTTAATCTATTGAGAAGGTTCTGTTCTACTTCTAGTCTCCTGATAGCTTTTACCATGAACAGCTGTAGAATTTAGTCCAATACTTTTTCTCCAACTAGTGACAGGATCATATGGCTTTTACCTTCCCCCTGTTAAAATAATGGCTTTTGGGGGTGGATCTTCCAATGCTGAACCCACAGTGCCATCTCTATAACAAAACCACTTTCTACATCCTGCCAGATCTGACTTCTAAGAGTTTGTTTTGTTCAACAAATTTCTATATATCTTCATACTTTTTTCTCCTATTATCTTTATCCAGTTTTAAGATTAGCACAATATTGATTTCCTAAAATGAGGGGAGAAGTGTTCCTTCCTTTTTCTGCTTTAATTGTTTGATATAATTTATCAGATAAAATGTATATGAGCATGCTGTTATCATATAGGTAGGTTTTCAAGCTAGGAATATGCTTTCTTTAATAGGTGCTATTTAAATTTTATATTTCCTCCAGAGTTAGTTTCATTAATTTGTCTTCCAAGGTACTTCTTAGAAGTTGTCAAATTTATTTCAAAACAGATTTTTGAAATATGCTTTCCATATCCTTTTAAATTCTGTAAAATCTGTGGTAATGTCCCATAGATATTGATATTGTATTTTAAAAAATGTATAATTGATATTGTGTAACAGGAAGAAAAGGTCTAAAGGTGCAGGGGAAGTGGGAGGGGTAGGGGAAAGGATAAAAGGGAAAAGAAAAACTATGAGAAAAGAAAAACAATGGAAACAAAGTCTTTGCAAGTAGGGGAGGGTGGAGGGGGTGAAGGGATGGCAGGGGAAGGGGAAAATAAAAAGAACCAAGATACTCATGTAAAGGTACAAGATCTCAATGATGAATGTAACTGTATTTTATGCCTAAAATATACCAAAAAACTTAATGGGAAAAAAAGAAATACAAATAACCTAGTGTCAAAGGAATCTGAGGGGGATAAGGGGAAACAGAGATAAGGAAGTAGAATTCATGGACTTCAAGAAAAAGATTTGTATGTTAATACCATTTCCCTAGGGAGGGTTAAGTTCTGACCTTTCAGGATTGATCTTTGTTCTAGTACTTGGGTATTTATCTGTTAATTCTCAGTCACATACATACTTTCTGTATGAGGAATTCTAGATTTGGCACATTTTCCTTTCTGAATTATTATGCAAACCACTTTGACCTCCATTAGACAAAGTTCTTTTTGTTTATAATCTATGATTTTAAACCTATTGACAGGCCACTCCATGTGGTATGTTCCTGCTATGAAATTTAATTGCGATCAGATTACTTTGCAACAATTACCTAGATTAACATATTTATGAAATCAGCCTAGGCACTGCCAGAAACACTAAGGCAATGAGAATGAATTGAGAAAAAAGACACAAGAATTTTCCTTCCCCCTAATAGAGGGGTTTGAAGCAAATGTCATAATAATTTCTTTTATAATTTGTAGCTGCCCTTCCAATTTTTTGTTTTACTGTTAGCATTGTTACATTTTTAGTGAACAGTGTTTTAAAGTTAAAACTATAATTAGTATACTTTAAGCTATGGGTGGTTATGTAATAAAGAAATCAAGTAAAGTTTTAAAATCAAGTTTTAACAGCAACAGCAGTTCACACAATTAAGCTAACAATTCAGTGAACTGCATCTTTTACAAATTACAAGCTTTGACACATCATGGGGTGACTTTATAGCCTACTGTTTTCACATCCTTCTTGATATCTTGAATTAGTCAAGCATCTGTTTCCCCAATAAAATCACATATCTATTTTAATACCTTTGTTTTCTCTGTTGCCACTGTGGTCTGATTGCTCTTGAATATTTCCATAAATTTAAAACATTTCTCTAATATTTTCCAATGCTTTTTGCTCATGTCTCTTTTTTAATAAAGACTAGTTCAGGGGAAATGTTTTTCAAGCTGAACTACTTAGAGGCATATCCAATATTTCCATTTAACCCTTTTTCTTTTTTTTTTTAAGTGAGAAAGTTATCTAAGGCAAATGTGGGATTTATTCTGGAACATAATTGAGTAAGTTAGCAGGTAGTAAATAAATGGGGCTTTTGTAGTTTCATTAACTACTGTCTGGGATCTGTACCATTTTTATTTTCACCATAATGCATAGATCATTAAGAGGGGTCAGCATAAGAAATCTACATTAACTTTAGTCAGAATATTTCCAAATATTTTAATAAGATTCAGGGTATTTAAGAAAGCAAAGTAAATTTACAAAATCACCGTTTTAAATTCATACTTCTAACCTGTTAAAAAAATAACCACAGTCAATATACTTTTTATTAAGTTGTTTTATTTATTTATTTATTTATTTATTTATTTATTTATTTATTGGTACCAGGGATTGAACTCGGGTCCTCGAGCTTGCTCAGCAGGTGGTGAAACCACTGAGCTAAATCCCTGGCAAGTTGTGATTTATTAATAGCATAAAAATGAAACATGTAAATGTTTTCAATGAAAAGAGCTACATCCTAAATTATAAGTGTTATGGGAAGAGTCTGGAAATGCATTCCTCTTTATATTACATGCAATAGCTCTTTTTTTAAATACTTTAGATTCAAAATGTTAAGCTGACATACAAGTGAATGGTATGAAAAGGTAACTGCCTTCTTCAAATATTGTTCACATTTCATACAATTGTTTAGTAGTCACCCCTTCAACATTAATTGTTTTTCTTCTTTTTGTTATTGTTGATACACTTTCATCATGACAGGGAAAAATAGATAACTCCCTCAAAAAAAATCTATATAGCCATAGGAAATTTGTGTTATACCCAGTGAGAAAGAACCAACTGGAGACCGATATTAACTCCGCACAGGAGTTTATTAGTAGCCAAGACCTGAGCTGAGCATTGGACTCAAGCCCTGACTGGGGAGAGACAAACATGTTTTATACACTTTTGAGGCCAACAGTTTCTAGGCCTCCCTATGGGATAGAACTAGCAAACCAAGCAAAAGGTACAGAAACAGAATGTCCTGCCATTAGGACATTTGTAAAAACAATAGTTGATTAGTTGTTGTTTCTAAAAGACTTTCTAAGGGGAGGAGGTTTCTAAGCTTCCTCCTTTTAAGTTCATCTAAAGGGCAGGCAGGTGGGTCATTCAGCAGAATTATGGAGTCCGTTTTGCTAACTAGGGTCCTTCATTCCCCACTGGTTCTTGTAACTTAATCAAATCTTTGATTCCTGTATTTATTCTTCAGGTTCTTCCTGTAAAACATCTTCTAAAATCTCATAATTTTGTCTCAACACCATCAGTTTAACTGCATCAACCCTCTGTCTAACATATTTAGTCAGAGCATTTATAATACAAGGTCCCAAGAGCAAAAGCAGAAGTAAGATAACTAAGGGGCCCATTACAGCAGAAAGTAGGATAGTTAACCATGGGGACCAAATAGATTTTGAAACCAATTTTGATCCTTTTGTTGAGTATATTTAGTTTTTAAATTTTCCCTGACCATAGCTAAGGTATCTCTAATGACACCAGACTGATTAGCATAGAAGCAACAGGTTTTTTTCTAGGGCTACACATAACCCTTCTTGTTTTATGAACAGGAGGTCAAATCCCCTTTGATTTTGCAGGACCATCTGAGCTAGGGAATCAACCTGTTTTTTTTAATCTAGAGATCGAGTCTTCCAGGTGACCCAAATCTCTGGCTACTTGGTGGATTAGGGCTTTAAAATTTGTGTCCTGAAGGATCAGGGAGGAAGTTCCAATAGCTGCTGACCTGGCTATTCCTAATCCCACCAGAATGGGCACTAAAACAGTAAAATGAGGGCAGCCCATTTACTCCTATAATGTTCAGTGGTTAATCCTAGATGTTCGTGGCCCTCTTTTTCATTATAATACAAGACTTGTGGAACAACATACGTGGTGACACAAAGTAAAGTGGCATATTGGGTAGCCAAGACTGATTTGGGAATGTATTTAGTCAAGTCCTTCATGCAAGCAAACCAAGCATATCAGAACCAGGTCTCCTGGCTTGAAACTTTGGGGCTGGAATGTCAAAGGGTTTTTCTTGAGCCTGTTGTATTGTAGCCTGGATCTCACTCTGAAGAATCTGTAAAGCTTGAAGAGACTGAAGTAAAGAAACACAAGAATTTTCTGTTATCCATTCAAGGTTTAACTTAGGGAGGAATGGTGGTGGCCTCCCATACAAGATTTCAAAAGGGGTAAACTTGTCAACATATGGGGTACATCTAACTCTTAACAAGGCTAGAGGAAGATCAGGCCACCTACCGCCAGTTTCTAGAACATATTTAACCAGGGTTTCTTTTAGGGTTCTATTTCTCTTTTCCACTTGCCCTGAACTTTGTGGGCGATAGACACAGTATAACTCCCAATTGATATGTAATGCCTTCAACAACAATTTGGATATCTGTGCCATGAAGGCAGGCCGATTGTCAGACCCCAGGTAATGAGGGATGCCAAATCGGGGAACTATCTCCTGGAACAAAACCTTAGTTACTATGTTGGCTGATTTTCCATGAGTGGGGAAAACTTTTACCCAACCTGAGTAGGGGTCAACCAATACCAGTAAATATTTGAACCTATTGCTGGATTTTATTTCAGTGAAATCAAGTTCCCAAAGTTCCCCTGGCTCTCTTCCCCATAGTTGATTACCTTTGTTCTTTGGTCTCATCTTGGAGTTTACCTGTGTACACACCTGACACCTGGAACTGATGTCCTGGACCATAGAGGTCAGTCTTGGGATTGAAAACTTAGAGCTCATTAGTCTTTTTAACTTTGATTCTCCCAGGTGAGTTAAGTGATGTAACTGATGAACAAGTTGTCATCCCAGGGCTCGGGGGAGACAAATTTGTTCATTTGTCCCTTTCTATCAGCCTGAGTCCAGTTTTGTACCCCACCTTGTTTTTGGTTTTCCTCTTCCTCTTCTGGGATATATGTGGGTCTTTCTGGAAGGTAGCCAAAGGGTCAAATGGGCACAATGTCTATTGGCCCCACTGGCTCTCTGGCCACTCATCTGGCTGCATCATTGGCCTCTCAGTTACTGTGGGCCTAAAAGCTGTCTCCTTTTTGGTGACTTTTGTAATGAATAATGGCCAATGCCCTGGGTTCCCAAATTGTCTCCAATAAGGCCAAAATTTCTTTTTTATTTTTGATAGTTTTCCCTTCTGATGTCAATAGCCCTCTCTGTAGATGTCACCATGCACATGGGCAGTGGCAAATGCATACCGGCTGTCAGTGTAGATGTTTACAGCCTTGTCTTGACCTAACAAGGCTTGAGTTAAGGCTATTAGTTTAGCCCTCTGCGTTGAAGCCCTCCCAGCTTAATGTCTATGTCCAGTGCACCTGTCCTCTTGGACTGACTACAGCTGCCCCCGCATACTAGACTGTCTTCCACGAAGCTGTTTCCTTTGGTGAAGAAGGTCTCATCTGGGTTTTACAGGGGAACATCAGTCAGGTCTGGGCTGTTGGTGGTGGAAGTTGTCAGAGTGTCCAGACAGTCATGGAGGGACATGTATATGATTCAGAGTCCAGGAGTAAGTTGGCTGGATTAAGGGCCATTTCTTGGGTGAATTTGATGCATGATGCATCCAGCAACAGGGCCTGGTACTGAGTCAGGCAGACATTGGAGAGCCATCATTCTGGGGCTCCTCTCAGCAATGTCTCCACCACATGGGTGCATTGATGACCAGGTCCTGCCCCAGGCTGAGCTTATCTGCCTCTTTGACCAGGAGGGCAGTGGCTGCAACTGCTCTCAAACAGGTAGACCATCCACTTGACACAGGATCAAGTCTTTTAGACACATAGGCCACAGGTCTGTTCCAAGGCCCTAATGCCTGAGCTAGCACTGCTTTGGCTATGTCCCCTTGTTCAGCCACAAAAAACAAAAAGGGCTTGGTGACATCAGGTAGGGCCAGGGCTGGTGCTGACACTAAGGCTTTCTTTAAAGCCAAAAAGATGCTTTCTCCTTTTCTGTCCAGAGGCACTGTCTCTTATGCCTGGAATGCAGCAATAGTGACTTTTCCCATTTTTTGGCTAGGACTTCCTCAGGGGCATAATGGCTATCATAAACTTTCTGGGCTATGTTCAAGAGTTTAGTCCTATTCTTTCCCTTAAATCCCTCCAATTTCTGTAATTTCTTTCTAATGTCTGGGGCTGACTGGAAAACAAAGGTCAAATTTAAAGCTGCTGCATTTTTGGAAGCCTCTGAGTCAATAGGAGTGAAAACTCTGTAGGCTTCCAAGAGCCTCTCTAAAAATGCAGCTGGAGACTCCATTTTTCTCTGGCAAACCTCACTTACCTTACTCAAATTAGTGGGCTTTCTGTCAGCTGCCCAGATTGCCCCTAATAAGTGCTGGTGGTAGGTCCCCAGCCTCCTCTTACAGTCATCATCATTGGGGTCCCATTCAGGGCACTGTGACAGAACCACCACTTCAGCCCAGGCCAAATACGCCACTGTTCCGGGAGTGACACTGGGGTTTGGCCCCAGGGCCTCTTTGACTGCCTGTTGATAAATGAGGTCCTGCTCCTCAGTGGTGAACAGGATCTGTAAAAGCTGCTGGCAATCATCCCAGGTTGGCTGATGAGTATGAAAAACAGACTCAAGAAGAGATTAATGCCTGAGGTTTTTCAGAGAAGGGGGGATTTTGATGTTTCCAATTGTAAATATCATGAGTTGTAAAAGGGACATAAATCAATCCTCCCCCAGGCTCTGTCTGTTTTAAAGGAAAAAGGGAGGAGGAAGATGGGACTGATGGACTGTAGTCCTGTCCCAATCAAGTGCCAAAGGTCAATCAGGACCTGTGGGGCCCCAACTCCTGTGACCACATTCCAAACCTTGTGAGTAATGTGCATAGAATAAGTTCCCAATGGGGGCCAATTGACTCTGAAACTGGGCCATTTTATTTTTATTTTTTATGTTTTAAGATGGGGTGGGATCTTGCTAAATTGCCCAATTTGGCCTAAACTTTCTTTCTTTCTTTTTTTTTTGTACTGGGGATCCAACTCAGGTCCTTGTGCTTGCAGGGCAGGCAGCGAAACCACTGAGCTAAATCCCCACCCCAACTGGGCCATTTTAATTGACACAGGGTTTGTCATTTGCCTTTAGAAAATTTCATGCCATATTCATCTTCCCTGTCTGTGGAATAAATTTTTTTAAGTTATTCAAAACACAATCAAGTGGAGTTCCTTCTGTGGACTGTGAGGAACCCATAATTTTAGCCTCTGAAAATGCAAAAGGCACACAGAGCAAGCAGACAGACAACAATAAACAGACAAAGACAAACTTTGGCCAAGTAAAACCTCTGGGGCCAAATGGATTTGGACCCCACCCAGGAAGTCGGTCTTCTGAGGACTCTGACCCAGTGTGTCTGCTTGCCGTTGTGAAGAGACTCTAGGTAAAGGAACCTGTGCTGTGTCCAGCTTCCTCCTACTTACCCACAATGCACTAAGAATCATTTGATTCTTACCTCTAGAGGCTTTCCCAATAAACCCCTGCAGGCTGGTTGATCAGTGATAGGGCCCGACTGGGACTGGCCTACCTGGAGCCCCAGAATATTATCAGGGTGGCCTAGCCCTGGAATACCCTCAGGGTGGCCTCTCCTTCTGCAGACCCGTGTCCAGAAGGACCAAACACTGCCATTGTCTGATCCTGGTCTCTCCTAAAAAGAAACAATGGTTCCAATGTAATAAGCTCCAGAGCAGCTGGCTATCTCACTGGGGCCTCCTAGAATGTTACACCCAGAGAGAGAGAACCAACCAGAGACTGACATTAAATCCACACAGGAGTTTATTACCAGCCAGGAATGGAGCCGAGCATCAGACTCAAGCCCCAACTGGGAGGAGACAAACATGTTTTATACACTTTTGAGGCCAACAGTTTCTAGGCCTCCCTATGGGATAGAACTAGCAAAGCAAGCAAAAGGTACAGAAGCAGAACATCCTGCCATTAGAACATTTGTAAAACAATAGTTGGTTAACTGTTGTTTCTAAAAGACTTTCTAAGGGGAGGAGGTTTCTAAGCTTCCTCCTTTTAAATTCATCTAAAGGGCAGGCAGGTGGGTCATTCAGCAGCAATATGGAGTCTGTTTTGCTAACTAGGGTCCTTCAGTTTGGAGTTCTGAAGTTATTCTGTAGTCAGAAAAATAAAAACAGACATTAAGAATATAATGATGGACAAACATTTTTAAAACAAAGCTAATATTAGACATAGCCTATAGTCTCAATAGAAAGTAATCAGTGTTCAGATCAATTAAAAATAGCTATTTAAAAAGGATTAAGAAAACAAAGAATGGTGCTTAGTACACTTTACCAAGACAAAAAATAATTCTAACCCATAGGTAATTCTCTACAGTTTAGTGCTTGTGGGAAAAATCAAGTAAATTTCTCTTCAAGGACTTACTGAAAGGCTAGGATGACAGAGAACTGAGGAAAATGACTACTGGAACAGCTGAAAAGTGTTATTATTTACATTATTTTAAATAATCATAAAAATCTGGTTAGAAACACAATTTATAGATGAAGGCATTCAAGCTTGTGTATAAGCACAAACTCAAACACAGAGAGAGTTTTACTTCACTCTAGGATTTCTGCACTAGGAAGCTATATATGCATTTACTTGCTGCGAGACTGCTGAAGAAGACTGAAAAGAAGAATCAAATGAAAGCAAAGAGTAGAATTGTTAAGGAGGTTTTTCTCTTCTTTCAAATTTAGGTATAGCTATGATGAGGTAGTGAGAAGAACGGATGGAACAATATTCATTGTGTTTAGCATTCAAAATAAATTGGACGTTCCTTGAGGAAATAAAAGAAGCACAAAATAGGGAGAATGGGGAAGCTGCAGCTGAGGACTCCAGGGGTTCATTAAAGGTGGTTTCATCAGTCACACATGGCATGCTCACTCTCTGAGCCTTGGAAGAGGAGCTCAGTAATCTTCCCAGTAGTTTCATTTCTTTCAAGTTCTTTGTGTCAGTTACTTGGATGGTACTTGATTTTTGCATAAGGCTGACAGGATAGGACAAGGACAACTTTGTGGGAACCATATGAATAGGCCAAATGTCAAATTAACTCAGCCCTCATTGGACATTTCCCATGCTCACACTTGCTGCTTAAATCTAGGTTGGTGCCAACTTCCAAGCAGACAGTTTAGAAAATACGTCAAAATGTTTAAAGCATTCATTTATTTTCTTTGTTAATTCCAAATGTAGTACATTGTTAAAAATAAATGAGTGAATAAGTGCACAAAGATATACAGAGACATTATGTCCATATATTCATGCTTACAAAACAATGAAAATGAATGAAAAAAATCTAAGGATTGAAAGATGGTAAAATACATTACCATGTGACTACAAGATGAGAAACCATAGAATAACTGATAATTATGATTCATAAACATAGTTATAACTGGGTATTGCTGAAAGAAAGACTAAGTTGCAAACATTATGTTCTAGATTTTAATGCCTTCTATGGATAGATGGATAGATTGAAGGATATAATAGATATGAGAATAGATGTAGTATATAATATATTATATAATAGATATGGAAATATAACAAAAATTCTTTCATGGTAAGGTAATTGATAATTGTAAAACTTTTTTCCTTGAATTGTTTAAATTTTCTTCATCACATATTCATCACTTCTCTAAGTTGTTAAAAGTATAAGATGTAAATATATAAAAAGGCTTTCTAATAATCCATTTTTTCTGATGTAAAATGTGAAAAATAAAACTCAGTATTTATAAGAATTCATTAGTCAAAGTGGCATTTGAGAATTCATTATCATTGTTAAGGACTCTTTACCCCAAGTTTTGAAAGACCACCATATTTCAATGTAGATTATTTTATGCAATATTGTATTATAATCCTTTTTATTTAGATAACTTGTGGAGCCCATATCACTCAATTTATGTCATGTCTAGTATAAACCTAAGTATTTGATACATTTAGATAATCAGTAGTGCTCACAGTATTACTGAAAAGAAATTTTGTCATCTTAACCTTATTTCTAACAAGTGTAATTCATAGACTATATGATTAGTTTGGATTCAATTTGATTTGCAAAATTAATACATATATTTCAACCTATTACACATCCAATTTTTTAAGAAATCCCAGAGAAAATAATGATATTGGTAAGAGAAATCCTATGGGCAAGATTTATTTCTTTAGGTGACTTTAAACTATTGTAAGATGCACGGCATTTGGATCTTGGTTTCTGCTTTTGCAACCTGATGTAGAATAAGCTTGATGTGCTTTGTCATCTGATGTTGAATCTACTTCTCTATCCTTTGCCTTGTTTAGCACCTGGATTAGCACATATACAGTATTCTTAATTTGAGAATCTCTTTATTTGTGGATAATATTGTTAGGCAGTTGGTTAGATGTAAACAGATCTGAGAGACAAAGAGGATGTCCAAAATAGTTTGTATTGCCAATTAATTGCAGAAATACATCAATATAAAATACACTCATAATCATTCATTAGGTCTCAAACCCAAAGAGATCCCACAGATCACAGTGTCATCTTAAGTTTATACATTGTGCAAATTACTTCTGATACCTGTTTACCTGGACAGCTAACTCCAGTGCATGGCATACTGTATTCCTGGCTGCCATAATTTACAGTCCAATGATATTAGGAAGGCAAATGTCCTTTATAGACCCTCCTGCCTTGCACTGGGGTTTGGGTCATATTAAGAATTTATCTTCTGTAAGTTTCTTGCATGATTAAAGCTCCTAAGGTAAAACTGACCATCTATCAAGAACAGGAAGACATTTTACAATTCCCAGATAACATCTAAGTAAAATGGTGATTGATGAACATTATAATTGCCCCAGTTTGCCAAACGACCAGAGTAACTCTTGGGTGCATAAAAATGTATACAAACTGTGTTGCACTGTTGGCCTTGCTCGAAGGTGTAACTATCTCTATTTGTACTTCACAATCAAGTCTGCCTATACTTATGAATGGCCTTTGTGCCTTGACTTTCTTTCATTAGGACACAAACAAACAAGAACCAAGGAAGTGAGGAGTTGGTTTCTCACTGTGTCAGGGCATGGCCCCCCAGGCAACTCTGTGTATGTTTTGATATCTCCTTTGTTACAGCATATTATAGTTTGTGCATTAAATTCTAAAATTTTCAACATTTATAAAAAACTGTAGTTTACCGTATTCTACTTTATAAATACTATGTCATTTAAAATTAGCTAAGAGTGGAAAAAATAAATAAATTCTTCTCTAACAAAGTTAATTATACAGCATTTAGTCTCCTCTTTGGTGACCTTTGAACAAATTATTCTACACTTTAAGAGTGAAAGACCAAAAAAACAGTCCAGAAAAATCAAACTAAAAAATAGAGTAATTTGGGCTCAAGGTGTAATTTCTCTTGATTCTTTACCATTTCTTTCTACATATTAACTGCAGGCATTTGGGCCATGGGTGATTTCATCCTGTGAGTGAAACAACACTTCTTACTCACTGATTTATAAATTGCTGATAATATATTTCTACCTCTAAGAGAAAGAGTCGGTGAAATAGAGTGGAAGGCAATTCAGGGGATGTGGAATTATAAAATGTTAGGTATGAGTTCTATTTCAGTTATTGCTAGGGTTGTCTCTTGGAGTATATTACTCATTCTCTCTGAATTTTGACTCCCTATATATCAAATAGAGGGAACAATGTATAACTTACAATGTTGTGGAAATTGAATGGGATTTTATATAAAGAAACAAATATAATTCCTGACATTTATTGATTTTCTCTCTAAATGCCTACATGACATGTTTGATGAGGATGACTCTTGAAACCTTACCGGTATCACACCTTGTTGAATTTGGCAGAGAATGCACAATGTTTTGGTTGATCTTATATTAAAGTTGGCCAAGGAAACAAATACAGTTGTTACTTTCCAGTTAGGTCCATATTCTCAGGTTTGTTTTCTTACTGTTGACCAAATCAAAGGGGACCATTTATTTTGGTAAAAAAGAAAAAGGATTTACTCAAAACTAGCTCCAAGGAAATGGAGGTATCTCAGCACCCAAATCACTATCTCACTGTATAAAGATGTGCTGATCTTTTATAGAAAGGAAAAGTGGAAAGAGAGAACACAATGAGGTAGCCGACTGAGATAATAGATATATCCAGGCTTATTTCATCTCTTCCTAGAAACTACCCTCACCCTCCCTTGCCAGTACAAATGAAACTGGACTTTGCCCTTCTAGGGCCCACATCTGCATATTCTGTACAGTCTTCTGAACTAAGACAATAGAATGGGATAGTAATTTATGCCCTAGGTATAACCAAGTATGGGAAAGGTGCTTGTTTTTATAGAAAAAAAAATCTAACTTTTCAAGTCCCATTTTGCCAACCTGGTTACATAGCCAACAACTCCATGGATGAGCACATCTATTCTTGCAAGTCAGCTTTTTTTTGCTTCCATAAAGACCCTGTCTTTCCTCATTCTGTGATCAGGTCCAAGTCTTTTAATCTTTAGATATCTGATTTTGATTATCTAAAATATGAGAATAACAACACATGATTTACTGAAAAATTGAGAGATTTGAGATGCTCTAAGTGTAAAGATTCATAAAATTTCATGTGCCAAGCAGTTATACTGTAAAGTTGTTGATTTTGTTATTTAGTGCTTAAATCTTTTAAACAGGTTGATTAGAATTAGGGATATTAGTGAAACAGCTATCACATTTCAAACTGAGCCCAGTGTCTCATGAAGTTGAAGAATGAAATTAAAGACAGAAAGAAGGTTAAAGGATAAATGTTTATTGAAAATATAAGAAGAAAAGAAAAGGTTTCTAGTAGGCAAGAGGAGTCCTAGAAAGTAGGGTGCTGGGGTGTTTTCTTTGTCTTACTCATTTATGGATATGCAAAGCACTAGAACTTCTTTAGTTATCCAGTAATCACCTGTTGCATGTGACTCCAATGATTTAGGGGAAAAAATTTGGGTTTAGTCTTTGTAAAATACAGTTTAAAGAAAAACACTTATTTAGGTGGCAAAATTCAAAAGAAACCAAGTTTAAAACAAAACTCTTGCTCTGTATTTCTAAGCTCCTCAAAACTCAACCTGTAGACAGGGAGGGGTTGCTAACTAAGTGTACTCTGGCTGAGAAATTTGTTTCCTGAGATGGTTTTAATCTTAACTCTTTATCCTCTTTTCCTATGTTTCCTTTTACATTTTTAAGCTTAATAAGCTGTAAAGCTTGAATTAGCTTTTAATTCAGTGTGCATGTTATGTTTTTTTTAATCCACTCATTCTCTCAGCCCCTGTTCCTTACTGATGGCCTACTTGTAAGCTAAATTAACCTGTCTATTACATTTCCCCTTCTAAAAAGTATCCCTAACTTCCATTAGGCAATGGGGAGCTGAAGAGGAAGTAGGAGTGGCAGTTGGATTGTTCTCTAGAGGACTGATACAAGAGACCCATGATAGAAATTATGCTGGGGGTCAGCAGTTATGGGCTCCCTTCAGAGGATTAGTCTAGTGGACCCTGTTAAAAGGAGTCCAGCACATTTACCTTTGACTCCATCTGAAAGCCTCTATATGAAAAGAAACAAATTTTACCTAGAGATTAAGAATTTATGCTCCAAACAAAAAATGAATGAAAAGTCAGATATGGGGTGATTAAGGCAAGGCACCAAGTCCAGACACTGTTGTTAAGACTGAAATAGAGCTTGTAACCAGCAGTGCCCTCTACTTACCTGTTCCTGGATGTTGCCTATTGTCTGATTTTTTTTTTATAGTTTTAAAATCTTCCTCCACATGATGGGAATTATTTATCCAAAACCAACAAGTTTCATTTATGAGTGCTCACACTCCTCTGGCTTTGGCTGTAAGAAAATTGAGGCATCTGCATTTTTCAAGGACTATTTTAGTTAAGGAATTTAGACTTTTGTTGTGTCTCCATAACTTTACCATGGCAAGGGCCAGGGATTTAGCTCAGTGGCACTGCTCCTGCCTCACAAGTGAAAGGTCCTGAGTTCCATTTCCGGTACCAAAACAAACAAAATACTACCATAGCGTTTTAGTGAACCATATAGCAATATGTTACAGGTATAGCTGGAAACTGCCACCCGAGACTAGTATAGAGTTTGAAGCTATCCTTTATATCTACCCTAGCTTTTTGTTTAATATTACTGTTACTCTCTCTATCTTTTTGGTTATACTCTTTTCTGCTAGGTATTTAAGACCAAGTCAAAGTAAGACTTGTGTTAATCGAAATTAATATCTATACATATACACATATACATATATAGCATATATACACATTATAAATGTGTGTGTGTGTGTGTGTGTGTGTGTATTAATGTGAGTTAGGGCTCCTTGGGGATTACTTTTGTAGCCATAATGATATAGGAGAAATGTAACACCCAACCTGCTCTAGTCAGATGTGCCAAGTTCAAGTATGTGTCCCCTAAAACTGAAAAATGAATTCCAAAGGACAAAGGAAGTTAAGAGTTGGGAAGTTTTATTGGAGAATAGGAATAGCTCCTGACAACAGGTGTTCCAAGTTGCTTGCCACCAAGGTCATCTCTTTGAGAAGGTCTTATAAAACACAACCATGAGGTGAATGCAACATGGGTCAAACTCTAATCAACCAATAAGATTACAAGTATAGCCAGTTAGCTAATATTGATCCAAAAGGGAAGGGGGGCATGTAGCAAGGGCATATGAATAACATCATTAACTTTGGTTTATCTATGACTTCTAAAACAGGAACCTTTTAGAGAAGGGATAGGTCCAGGTCAGGTTCTCAAGACTCACTGAGGTATCTGATCCATATCTAGGTTTAATGGACTGAGTAGTACCAACTAGAGTATATTCTCAAATTTTATTCATCCCTTAGGGAAGTATGTAAATCTGGCCATTATGATTTTAATCTACAGGCCTTGTCTTTTTCAGGTGGGCCTCCAGCCACAGTTCTGATGTCTCCATCGTTTACTGGCTTCCTTGAGAGCTCAGGCTCTCTCTAATTGTATATTAGTTTTTATCTAATTTAGCTGCCTATAATAATGTGAGGAGCCTCTTAACTTCCCTACAGTCTTTTGCTCTATGAATGTCATCTGCCAGGATGAGTCATGGTTCTGTTTGACCATATTTGGAAGCATAGGAAATATTTTTCTTTTTTGTGATCTCCTTTTAGCACAATGTAAACTGATTGACTCCTGTCCTCTGGGGTCCAGTAGTTTCCCTGCACAGGAATTTCCGTGACTCACAGGAGTTGTAGGATATTTTTTGGAGGGATCCCATTACATCCATGGTCCTGTGGCTAACCTTGCAAGACAAGGGCCAAAATATTGGCTGTCCTTGTAGCCCAAGTATTGTTTTCAGCTTTGGTCTCCAAGCTTCAGTTTGTGAACACCCAGAAGATCAGTTACACCTGTATTGAAGTAAAAGAAGTACTTTCAACTATTATATTTTCATAAGGATATTGGGTATTTTGAAATAAAAAGTATGGCCAGAGAACTATTATTTAATCAGTCATAGTTGTTTTGTAGAAGTCAAGCTCTTGTACAATATTAACAGATAGCATTTTTAATGTTTTACAGGGAAAATTTGAAATAAAGAGTAAACAATTTTTGTATAACAACTAGTTGATATTATTATGCTAATATAAAAACTATTAGGTTTTTGTTATTGTCTCTGAAAAATATTTAAATTTTCACATTATTGATTAGGTACCTTTATCCAATTATAAAATATTAAATGAAAAACTATCATTTAGATTTATTACTTTTTTTTTTGGTACCGGGGATTGAACTCAGACCTTGTGCTTGCAAGGCAGGTGCTGGAACCACTGAGCTAAATACCCAGCCCCATATCATCAATGCTATATTAAAGTCATCTTTACTCTGATTTTACTAATCAATTTAAATTAGCTCACTGTTCTGTTAAGCCTTGTGAACAAAAAGCATTCGGGCTATATCAAAAGAGTGCTCACTTGTCTATAAGACAACTTAAGTAGAAATTTGAGATGATAATATATACCCAAAAGTTAACACACAGAAACATTCATATTGACCTAAGTCATACAAAAGCTTTATGTTATCAAACTGTAAGATTCTCATATGCAAGTTTTGTGTAAGTCTTGAACTTACCAGTCCCCATCCTTAATGCTTTATGTGAGTTTGGCTAACCCCTGAAAATCTGTACAACTGGTTTTCCAAGGAAAGCCCCAATGGAGCCAGAAGTTCACATGGGCACAAACAAAATAAATAATGATATTGATATGGAAATAAATAATGAAAATAAATAATAAAATTGAAAACTCTTCACTGAACCAGCTTCAGGTAATTTAATCAGTTATTAGAACAGATTAACAGGCAGATGAACAGATAACAAAACATATAGAACACATAAAACAATTACATTTAATCAGAGTGCTCTCTTAAGTGGCCATGCTGAATTATAATAATATTTCTGCAGTTTTAAGTATATAACTATAAATAGACTAATTAGATCTTTCCCTTGAGGTCATCAATTAGTGCTAATTTCTTTTAAGTAAGTCATGGGAGTATTACTTTTAATATCATAAGATATTCAGAGGTATTTTTTTCTGTTAGTTAATACTGTAGACTTATAACCAATGAGTTAAAGGTGGAAAGAAGTAAAGAGCTATAGATTACCAGTTAGGACACTTGTTCAATATTTCTTCTTATTATAAAACAAAGTTTAAGGCCTTGTCACTCTTACATCTGTGAAAGCAAGAACTGTTTTAAGAAGCCTAGCCATGTTGACCTCTGGACTTAGTACCTTAATCTCTGGAATAGCTGTTAGCACAACACAGGCCCCTTCCACTTTTTGTTGATTTCTTGAGGTCCTCTGTAGTAGAATCAGTAGGGAAAAGTGCTTTTTTGATAACTACTGCTCTTCTCCATGTAAATATTCCCATGAGACATTTGTTAAGGGTGTGCTATTGTGATTTATTCTTTTCTCTTGCAATCACTTTTTCCCCATTTCCCAATGTATATCCATGCCATGGAAGGATGCAAGAAAAAAAATCAGGTGATGATTTTCTGGAGTCTGGGCATCAAAAACCTCCTACCTTCTAACTATACATTCCAAGGGATAGGGGACGTTGAATTACCATCAAGCTTCTCATTCTGAAAAACAACATGGGGAGAAAAGGCGTTTCTGTCAAACCCTGTTTGTTTTGTCTCTTTAGCTAAGGTGCCCCTCAGCCTTGATTTCTCTAGTGCCAGCAATGGCAAGCTGGAGTTGCACAACGAAGTAGTCAGGGTTGGACTGCTCACCCTTACCAGCACTTCTATGCCTCCTTTCCTCACGATCCTGTAACCCCTACATCCACACAAACAGTTAGTTTCTCCTTTCTCACACCCAGTTAACATATGTCTGAGTATAGAAGTCAGTTGCCAGCCTGGTGATAGGCTCTAGAGAAAAATCATGAAAAGAGAGGTGCCTTCCCCAGTGACTATTAGCATTCTTATTTGTTTTGTCCAAAGTGGCCATGAAACATGTAAGAGTCCTTAAAACTATTTCTTTTATCCATTAAGTCATTTGTGCTATAATAACTCCAGTTCAAAAGACTAATAGTGCTCCCTATTTTCTTTAAGAATATGAGATGTTTGGTAAATACCATTTTAGGCATTATTCTTCAGGGGAGGGGAGTAGAGAAGGGATAGAAGAATCCTTCAGTGTACTTGCTAATTTCTTTGTAATCTGCTGACTCTATTTTCAGCCTGTTCCTTACTGACTGCCAACTTATAAGCTAAATAGTTAAACTGCCTTTCACATTAGCATATTTCAACCCATATAAGTTGCTGAGTAAAGCCTAAAATTATAGTATATGGCACTGTCAATATGGCATGCTTATACTATAAATTATTGAACAAAGCAGCATGGTGCAGTCTTGGTAATTACATAATTTAAGGCAGAGCAGACTAAGGGCCATGGGATACAGTGGTGTGTTGGTCTTTTGATGGCTGATTGTGCTCAACTCTTTCCAACTCCAACTTTAGTGGCCTCAAACTGGTAGGTTGAAATTGGGATGCTACAAATTAGGACTTGTTTTGTTTTCAGACTCACCTTTTAAATATTTACCAGCAGGCTACTCTCACTCTATGCCTGTAGAGGGGATAGGATAGTTAATAAAATTCTAGGGAATGTATTTGTACACAATGTTTAGTTGAGAAAATAACCTTGACTCTAACTTTGAAAAGTTGTATGCTAGTCAAGATATTTTTTATATTATTCTATGAAATAGAAGATATAGCTGAACAGGGTGATGAAACAAGAGGCTTGAATATTTCTTACTTTCAAACTACAGTCATTAAGATTTCTGAGGTATCTAATTGTCATGTAAAAGCTTTAAGGAGTGACTGTTAAGACAGTAATTGGTATTTACTATTTCTGCCTTTTTGACATCAAAGCATCTTCATTTTCATTTATGCTTTTATATCTAACACATTTTTCAAACTGGAGGTATAATTTAGTCAGCCTATTACTTCAATGACAATGCAATTTGTTTCTAATTCATCAGACTTTTGAATTTTATGTTTGGAATATGCTTCCTGTGAAAGAAAGTTAAGGGGTGAATTTTTGTATGTATTAATTTCCTGTCTTTAAAGTTCAGTATAGCATTGTTATCTTACTTCATCTTACCATCAACAAACTTCTTGACATCAAAAACACAATATAATAGAAATTCTTTTACATATAAGAAAATTAGGACTGAAAGTTATTTCAATTTAACTGGAAATTATTTTGAATCAGTTATGGATATTTAATAATGGCACAATAATATCAGAACCTAAAGCTTCTTCCTGGGTGTTGAGTCACAGTCTCATTGTACCAAAGTTACTCTTACTTCTAATTTAGACACACTAAATCTATGGGCTACAGGACCATGGCTAGCAATTTAGAAATTCAAGTAGTTGTTAGGTACAACCAGTGAGCTCTTTTCCCTATGTTCACAAATTAAAATTTAACTTGTGGTTGTGTAGTTGGGTCAGTTAACTTGGAGGGGTTATGGTGCAACTTAACTGAAAGTGTCCAATCCCAAGTCAAAGGCAAACCTCTGGCTAGCCAGGCCCACAGAGATGAAACTGAAATTAAGTAAAAAACAGATGAGGGAGGGGAGGCAGCTTCAGTGGCCCTTCTGAATCCCCAAATGTCTTCACTGACAGGCAATTGAATATATCACAGGAGGTGAACTCTACAGGAACAGGCTATGGACTGAGAAGGGCAAAGACTAAGGTTTCTTTTGGAAACAGTGATACTCCATAGAGAGCAGAAAAGCAGGACAGAGTTAGATCCAGAAATCCATTCAGATACTCACACCACCACAAATCAAAGCTTAATTTGTTACAATAGGGGGAAGAGTTCAGTGGTTGAATTCAGACTGTAGTAGATATAGAATTGTGAGGATGATTTAATTTTTATTCTTGTAACTGTCCTATTTTTTCTTGCTTTTTCCTTTAACTTCCCACTTTTCTTCCTTTCACCTATGAAATATGTGGAAGGTGTCAATATACATTTAAAGTAGAATAAGAAATAACCAATACTTTTAACCCAAATAGTACTTGTCATGTGCAAGTCAGAGTAACCCTCAACAAAATTATGTATCAAAAATTCAAAGACCAGGTATTTATCAAAATAGTATAAGGTTCTGATAGCTCATAGCTTCCTTCAATTTCCAATTATACTCCCTTCCATCTGAATTCCTTCTCCTGTTACCAAAAATGTTCTCTTAAACCTGCTCTCTACTCCAGTTTTAAAGATAACATCAACAAAGTTTTATTTCATCTTTCATTTGATATCTTTTTTCAACTTTCTCTTCTGTTTTTATTCATTAAGTTTTTTGTACCTTTACATGATATACCTTGATTGTTGTTTTTCCCCATTCCCCTGCTCTCCCTTCAGCCCCTCCAGCCCTCCCTATTTACAAAGACTTTGTTTCCATTTTTTTCTCATATTTATTCCTTTCCCTTCTTTCTTTTCTCCTACCCCTCCCATTTCCCCTTCCCCTTTAAAGAAAATGTGTTTTTTAAAAAATAAAATGGAATACTACTAAGCCATAAAGAATGAGAAACTAGAGACATTTTTAGCTTAAAGGGTGCATATGAGGTCATACTCTTAAGTGAAATAAACAGGACACATGTGTAAATACCGAATAGTTTCTCTGGTGTGAGAAACTGAAAATGTAAATAAGCATCTTTCTCTTCTTTATGATCTACCTTCTTCCTTTTTCTCTCCCCTCCCCATCATATCCCAGCTTACCTGTCAGTACTATATTAGAGTCTTTATTGATCATCGAGAAAAAGAGATGAAATTGTTAAAACAAATTTTAATGTACATGGTTATTATAAAGTTAGATCTTTTGATATTCATATAACCAATAGGGATTCTCTCCTTGCAACACAGTGACCAAGTCTGAACCTATTAAGGTGAGTAGGTTGAAGAGGTATATAAATAACAAATCAAAGATAACATCACAAGGAAGCAGAGACCAAAGGGATCTCCATACTAGCAACAGTCTTTCCACTATAACAGACCCTCATGCCTCAGGACAAAATAAAAGAAATATAAGAAATCAAGCCAAGAACAAACAGGTAAAATTTGTTAATGAATCAAAAACAGACAAACAAAAACAGATCAATAAGATAGTTAGTGAGCTCAAAGGTGATATAACTAAGCAGATAAAAAGTGGAATTGATGAAATCAACAAGCTTAAAAAAGGCTGGATGGGCTAATCAAGCAATGCAAAACATGAATGACTATTTTATTAAGAAATTGAGTCCAAGAAAAGGTATCAAAAGAAATGAAGGATATGGCAGAAACAACTAATGTTAGGAAAAAGTATCAGAATTAGAAGATAGGGTTGATTCAGAAGACCAAATACTCAGAGATACCTTATGAAGAACAGATCCTGAAAAATGGATTCAAAACATGCTGAATGACTCAAAGAAAACTAATCATAGTTAAAGAAAAATAAAAAGACAGCAGAAATGATATAGAAAACTATTTATAGTAATCATAACAGAAAATTCCACAAGTATAGGCAAAAAGTTCAACTTATATGTAAAGCACATAATATTCCAAATAGCCACAATCAAAAAATAAACTCTCCATGGTCCATTATAGTTAAAATCCCAGAACTCCAACACAAAGATGGAATTTTAAAGAAATAGAGGAAACAACAAATAACTTATAAAGGCAAATCTTTATAATTATATAGAATTATAATAGATTTCTTAATATAAACATTAAAAGCCAGTAGAATCTTGAGTGATGTTTTTCAAGTCCAAAAAGAAAAGAAAAAACAAAAATTTCAATACAGAATAATATATCCTCCAAAACTACATTACAAAATAGATGAAGAAATAAAAACTTTCCATGACAAACAATACCTTAATAAATTTATAACCACCAAAACAGTACTAGAAAAAAATACTCAAAGAAATCCTAGACAGAGAAAATGAGGCAAACAACACCAAGGAGCAAGGAGCCTAAACATTAAACAGGATGAGCACTGAAGAAAAAAGGAAAAATAAAGGAAACAGCAATAGAAAAATAATGAAATGACAAGAATGAGTCAATACCTTTTCAGTAATAATGTAAATTCTCTGAACACTCCCATGAATGAAAGAGATTGGCAGACTGGATCAAAAAATAAAACCCAAGTGTATATTGCATACAAAAGACACCCCTAGTAAGAACTCATATACTAAAAATCAAGGGATGGAAAATGATATTTCCTGCAACAGGAGACTACAAACAAGCAGCAGTATATATTCTATTTTCAGACAAAGTGGACTTCAAGCCAAATCTGACCAGAAAAGAGAAAGAAGGTCACTACATACTGGTAAAGTAAACAATTCAAGAGGAAATGGTTAAAATTGTAAATATATTTACACTGAATACTGTTACACCACTACTGGACAGAAAAGATCAGATAAACCTCAAGACAATCATAGTGGATAATTTTAATACACCACTGTCACAATAGGTTAACTTGAAAAATAACAAAGAAATATCAGCATTGCTATTCACTTTAGAACAAGTGAACTTAATAGATATCTATAGTAATTGTGGTGGTTCATTAATTGATGGTCAATTTGAGTGGGAACGCCTACCTGAATTGAGTTAGAATGGTTCTGGGCATGGAAGATCCACTTATGCAGGATTGTGATCAGAAGGGTATAAAAGGAGGACGGGAAGGGAGGATTTTATGCTGATTTCTTTTGTAAGAGTTTCATGCTGGTGATTTTCATTCTGGCAGCATATCTTCAGAAAAGCTTCAGCTGTTCTCTTCAGCTGAGCTTTGATCTTCACCTTTGCCAGGGATGGCTGCTATTCTCTTCGAAGGAGTTTGGGTCTTCACTTTCATTTCAAGCATTGTCTCCTGGCTTTTGTCACAGACACTTCCGGCTTCCTGCACCAGGCTTCCACCCTGCTCACAGAGACTTTCTATCCTCCAGCACCACCTCTTGGTCTTTCCAGGCTGAACTTCCAGTCTTCCATCGCAGATTCCTCCACCTCCTGATAAGGACTACTAGTGCAGGATGCTGCTGTGGGCTCTAGGCCTTTGGCTCGACTCCTACAGTACACTGCCATGGGATCCAGGTCCTTGGTTGCATTCTTTGGATCTCTAGCATGCAGAAAGATCTCTTGCACTCCTACATTTGACTCTGTGGAGAACTCGAGTAAATTTCAATGCCCTGCATTAAATCTGTTCTTTTGAAAATACTAGTACAATATTTTACCCCAAAATAGCAAGATATACATACTTCCTAGTAGCAAATAGAATTTTCTCCAAAATAGACAATATACTAGGCCATAAAGCACACTAAAATAAATGCAAACAATTGAAATAATCTCATGCATTTTATCCGATCATAATGCAATGAGAGTAAAGATCATTGAAAAAAGAAACAAAAATTACTTAGGCAGATAGAGATTAAATAATAGATTCAAATAATTAATTAGTCATAAGAAATCAAGAAAGAAATTAAAAATTTATTAGTATCAAATGAAAATGGCAATAAGACATACCAGAATTTATGGCACACAATGTATGTGGTCCTAAGAGAGAAGTTTATAGCTCTGAATGCCAGCAGAAAAGGAGTGATCCCAAATAAATAACCTAATGATGCACCTCAATTTTGTATAAAAGAGGAAAAATTCAAATCCAAAATAGGTATAAGAAAAGAAAGTCTAAAGATCAGCATGGAAATTAATGAAACTGAGACTTAAAACAATAAAAAGAATCAGTGAATTGAAGAGTTCTTTGAAAGGATAAAGAGACTAGACAAACACTTAGCCAACCTTACTAAAAGAAGGGAAAAAAAGACCCATATAAATGTGATCAGAAATGGAAAAGGTAAAATCACAATGGACACTGCCAAAATCCAGAGGATTGTAAGTACTTTGATAACCTGTATTCCAATAAATTGGAGAATCTAAAAAAAATGGATAGACTCATTGTCACATAAGAATTACTAAAATTGAGCCAAAAATATGAAAATTCTGAACAGTCCAATAGAGGTAGTGAAATTGAGAGAAAAATAAAAAGAAAAACCTGTAACTCAATGGCCCAATTGATTTACCACTTCATTTTACAAGAATTTCAAGAATTACTTCCAATATTCTTCAAACTCTTGTATGTAAATGAAAGGGAAGGAACACTGCTGAATTCATTCCTGAAAGGTAAAATTTTCCTGATACAAAAACCAAGCAAGAACTCAACAGAAGAAAAATTCACAGAGCAATTTCCTTAGTAAATATTGATGCCACAAGAGGGCCTGAGGATGTAGCTCAGCAGCACCATGCCTGCCTGGCAAGCTCAAAGTCCAGAGTTTCATCCTCCTTACAAAAAAAAGAGAAACCTTCAATAAAATACTTGCTAACAGAATGCAACAAATCATTAAAAAAATTTTACATCATGACCAGGGATGCAAGATTGGCCCAACATACATAAATCAAAAAGTAATAAATCACATAATCACAAGTAAAAAAAAATACATAATCACCTCAATAGATGGAGAAGGGGCCTACGAAAAATCCAACATCCATCCATGATAAAAATCTGGACAAAAAATGGTATAGAATGACAATACTTTAAAATGACAAAAAGCCATTTACAACAGACCCACTACTGACATCATAATAAATGGTAAAAAATTGAAGTAAGTCCCACTGAAATCAGAAACAAGACAAAGGTTGTGCTCTCACCAATCATGTTCAATATATTTAATATTTAAAACTTTAGTTATAAAAATTAAAGAACAGAAATAAAGAAAAGGAATTTCAGTAGGAAAAGAAGAAGTTAAAATATCCACATTTATTAAGAGCATGATACTTTCCATAAAGAACTCCTCTCAAAAAAACTCCACCAGATGGCATTTAGAACTAATAAAAAAAAATGAGAAAAGTGGTGGGACACAAAATAAACACACAAATATTAATAGTGTTCCTATACACCAAGAATGATCCCACTGAAAAGGAAATCAAAAATACAAACTTATTCACAGTAGCTTCAAAACTATTGAATACCTTGGAATTAACTTAACTAAGGATATGAAAAAGCTCTGTAATGAAAACTATATTGTCTTGAAAAAAAGAGAGTGAAGAGTACATTAAAAAATGGGAAGATATTCTCTGTTCTTGGATAGGCAGAACTACCATTGTCAACATGGTCGTATTACCAAAAACGATAAATAGATTTAGCACAATCTTCATGAAAATACAGCTTTTTTCACAGAACTGGAAAAATAATTCTAAAAGGTGTACAGAACCTGAAGAGACCCAAAATAGCTGGAGTAATGTAGGGCAATAAAAACAAACAGCAGGCATTACAATCCCAGATTTCAAGATTTACTACATTACAATCCCAGATTTACCACAAAGCCACAGTGGTTAAAAGAGCATCATACCGTGCCAAAAAACAGACATATTAACAAATGAAATAGAATAGAGGATGTGACAATAACCTCCAAAACTTACAAACTAAGAAAAGCCCGGGTCCTGATGACTTCACTGATGAATTATACAAGACATTTAGAATGTCTGCCACTACTGTTTAAACTTTTCAATGAAATTGAAAGGGAAGCAATACTCCTGAATTCATTCCTGGAAGCAAGCATCACCTTGATTCCCAAAGCAGAGAAAGACCCAAATGAAAAAGAGAATTATAGGCCAATCTCACTAATGAACATAGATGCAAAAATCCTGCATAAAATACTGGCAAATAGAATGCAGAAGATCATCAAAAAGATCATATACCCTGAACAAGTGGGATCCACCCCAGGGATGCAGGGATGGTTCAACATATGCAAATCAATCAATGTAATACACTATGTTCACAGAGTCAAGGACAAAAACCATATGATCATTTCAATAGATGCAAAAAAAGCATTTGACAAAATCCAACACACATTTATGATAAAAATCCTATAAAAAACTGGAATAGATGGTCTCTACCTCAATCTGATAAAAGGCATCTATGAAAAACCAACAACAAATATCATACAAAATGGTCAAACACTGAAATCCTTCACACTAAAATCAGGAAAAAGACAAGGATGCCCACTATCACTACTCCCATTCAATATAGTTCTGGAAACATTGACCATGGCAATTAGACAAGAGAAAGAAATAAAAGAAATAAAGATAGGAAATGAAGAAGTCAAATTCTCATTATTTGCAGATGACATGATATTCTATATAGAAGACTCAAGAACTCCACCAAAAGTCTTCTAGACTTAATAACCAAATACAGTAAAGTAGGTGGATACAAGGTCAACAGACAAAAGTCAATAGCTTTCCTGTACATGAACAACAGACTCACTGAGAGAGAAATAGGACAAATAATTCCTTTCATAACACCATCCAAAAAATTGAAATACCTAGGAATCCACCTAACAAAAGAAATCAAAGATCTCTATTCTGCAAACTATAGCACTCTGAAAAAAGAGATTGAAGAGGATATCAGAAAATGGAAAGACATCTCTTGCTCCTAGGTAGGAAGAATCAACATAGTGAAAATGGCCATACTTCCAAAACTGCTACATAGACTCAATGCAATCCCAGTTGAAATCCCACTGGCATACTTCACAGACCTTGAGAAAACATTCCAAAAATTCATTTGGAACTAGAAGAGACCCAGAATAGCAAAAGCAATTCTAGGCAACTGAGACATGGCAGGGGGTATCACAGTCCCCAACCTGAAACTATACTACAAAGCTACTGTGATAAAAACAGCATGGTACTGGCAAAGAAACAAACTTGAGGACCAGTGGAATGGATTAGAAGATGCAGAAACAACTCCAGACACACTCAGCCACCTCATTTTCAACAAAGGTGCCAAACACCCTTACTGGAGGAAAGATAGCCTCTTTAATAAATGGTGATGGAAAGATTGTGTTTCAACTTGCCAAAGATTAAAACTAGACTTATATCTCTCACCATGCACTAAACTAAAATCAAAGTGGATTAAAGATCTAAATATTAAAACAGAAATGCTAATCCAGCTGGAAGAGAGGTTAAGTAGAACTCTTGAAGACATTGATGTAGGAAAAGATTTTATGAATAAAACCTTAGTTGCCCATGAACTAGCACAATTAAGTGGGATCTCTTCTTACTAAAAAGTGGGATCTCTACTTCTTAAAAAGCTTCTGCAGAGCAAGAGAAACCACCAACTGTGTAAAGAGACAACCCACAATGTGGGAAAAAAATTTGCCTGCTGTTCCTTAGACAAAGGTCTACTATCTAGAATCTATAAAGAAGTTAAAAAAATCAGACCTCCCAAATTTGAAGACTCAACTCAAAAAGGGGCATCTGAAATGAGCAGACATTTCTCAGACAAAGAAGTAGCAATAGCAAATAAACATATGAAAAATATTCAACATCACTGGTCATTGGAGAGATGCAAATGGAAACAACACCAAGAGTCCAACTCACCCCAGAAAGAATGCCTGCTATCATGAAATCAACCAATAACAAATGCTGTCAGGGTGTGGGGAAAGAGGAACCCTGCTCCACTGCTGGTGTGAGTCTAGACTGGTGCAACCACTGTCAAAATCAGTATTGAGATATCTCAAAGAGCTAGGACTGGAAGTCCCATTGGACCCAGCTATTATCCTGCTGGGTATGTTCCCCAAAGAATTAAAAGAATCTTACCACAGTGGTATATGTGCACCCATGTTCACAGCAACTCAATTTGTAATAGCTAAAACTTGAAAGCAGCCCAATTGCCCATCAACTAGAGACTGGATGAAGAAAATGTGGATTTTCTTTTAAAAAATAGAGAACTACTCAGACATAAAGAATGATAAACTAGAGACATTTATAGCTAAATGGATGCATATTGAGGGGATACTCTTAAGTGAAATAAATAGGACACACATGTGTAAATACCAAATAGTTTTTTTAGTGTGAGAAACTGAAAGTGTAAATAAGAACTAAAAAAGTATAATAGATAATGTGAAATAGGAAGAAAAAGGGGCAAAGGAGAAGGGGAAATGGGCAGGGTAGGGGAAAGGAAAGAAGGGAATGGAATCAATATGAGAAAATGAAAAAATGGGAACAAAGTCTTTGTTAATGGGGATGGATGGAGGGGTTGAAGGGAGGGCAGGGGAATGGGGAAAAAATAAGAACTAGGAGAAATTATATAAAAGTTCAAATTTCCAATCATGAATGTCATTATATTGTATACCTAAAATGTACCAATAAAATTAAATTTAATAAAAGAAAAAATTATCAAATTTATTTGATTGATTAAAACTGTCATGGCTTGTGTCTAGATGTCACCCCAAAGCCTCATGCAGTCATAAGTAGGGCTTTTCATACGTGGCTGATTCTAGATTGTGTGGAGTTGGGATCAAGGGTGTGTGATTACTAAATCAGTCCATAGATTGGTTTGGCACACTTCTGGCTAGGATTAAGGGTGAGTGCTACACCTGCCCTAGAGTGGGCAACCTGCATAATATATAAGGTATAGAAAGAAGGCTAATGTGCTCTTGCCTGTCTGCTGCTTTCCATGAACTGTTCTCCTCTGCAATGCCCATCTTCTGTGCCATCCTGCCTTAGGGCCAGCCAACTATGAACTGAAACCTTTGAAAACTGAACCAAATAAACTTTTCCTCCTTTAACTTTAGGTGTGAGATATTTTGTCTTGGCAAGTAAAAAAATAACTAAGACAGGCACTAAAAGATATGGGCACTGACAGAACAGATATATCACTGAAAAACTACATATTTAGAAAAGGTCATATAGAGATGTATATTTTGAGTTGATCTTGGAGCTCAGTAGGATTCTAACATAAAAGCAATATGTCCCATATATGATAGCAATGATAGTGTGTAAAAATGTTCTGAAACTATTCCTTGGTGGATTATCTAATGTTGAATTAGTACCTCTTTTAACCCCAAAAGGGTATCATCTAATTAAACTGGAGAGTCAGTGACATGAGTTTCAGAAAGGCTATATCAGTTATGAAACAAATGCTTAATTTAAACATTAACTATGTTCTGAATTATCAGATTCTTTATCTTATTAATATTAACTTCCTGTAAAATACATTGGATGCTTACTATTTCATTTACTACATGAGAGCTTATTTGCTAATAATTTCCTTCTATTAGCATTATGAACAAATAACACCAAGTTTTCTATGGGAAAATATTCTATTTCTTCATCTATTAACTGGGAATACTTGCCTATGGCTATTATAAAGATTACTTTTAAATTATTTGTTGATTTTTAATAAAAATGTGAATATTTATAGTTCCAGGAATTATGCTATATGTACCAGGTAAATAAGAACATGAAATGGAGGGCTAGATATTTATTGAGCTCATAGTCTACTTAGGTACTTGTTTCCTTTATTATATATATGCTGCAACATTAGAATGTCTATAGCATATTAGACAAGAGCAGCCAGGTATTAATATAAATTGTCTTATATTTGTTCACTATATGCAAATACACACAATATGTTCTTATAGACATACAAGTACAAGCTGTAATATTTCCCTCCTTGGACTTCTTTTGTTGTCAGAATTTTAAAGTTATTCTTCCAAGTACAAAAATATCTTCAAGCTAAATGGTCTTATCGCAGAATCAAACCTGATTGAAAAACACAAAGTCTGACAGTGATTTAATTCCCAGTCTTGCCCTTGGGTATGTGAATCACATAGCAGTGTGTTTTAAAAAATCATGTTGCACATTTATGATTTAAAGGCTTTGGAGAAAAGTCGTCCCAGACAAGCAAGTATTCATACAATGTAAAATTCAGGAATGAATGTGTAGAAAATATGTTCTAAAGACTTTCAAATCAGACAGATTGGGTTCCTTTGGAACACAGCATGTGGGAAACTTTAACCCTAGCAGTGTGTGAACAACATGCTGCTCATTTTCAGGTATAGTTTTTAATCACTCCCTTGTAGTTTGACTGCACAGAAAACAGAATACTAAAGAAAGTGTTCACCTCAAGCCTTTGTTGATACACTTGGATATTCCCTTGGTATTTATTGGGAGATTTTTGCAGATAACATTATAGTCAGGTGAATATTTAATGCATGTACTACTAGCATTTATCAGGATTATTTATATTAGCAACAGAACTATGAACTACATTATATAAATAACTGGGAAAGTAACGCATTGACCAGTCACTTTCATACAAAATGCATCAGTGCTCTTCAAACTTAAAATTTTTCTTCCTGGATATACTTCTAATATGAGAGACTGGTGCAGCAGATACAGAGCATAATCTACCTGAAGGTATGTAATCTTCGGTGTCTATTCATATCTTGGACCTTTTTCTTTTAATAGGCTTGTCACCATTTGTGAAATTCACTTTGGAATGATAATGGTGATTTTACTAAGGAAAATGGATGTGATAACAATCCTGTTCATAAGGTATGATCTCGTGGGGTCACATTTTATATGCTTGCAATAACAAGGGTTAATAGTAATGGCTTTGAATCATAGTATCATGGTTCTAATCTTCAGTAGCTCAGAAATTTCTTACATTTTAATTAGCATTCTGCTATAATTTATAAAACAGAAGTAATTATTCCAAGGTTTCTGTGAAAATTCGTACATATTAGAGGAATTTAGAATTATGTCTGGAACAAAGTATGTTTTCGTAAAATACTAGTTACTAATTCATTAACTCTGGGGTATTTGGCAAATATTCAGGAATTATAGTAACATTTATGCTTATTGGTGACAGGATAAATATACTATGAATAGTATGACTACAAAGTGCTTCTTTTAGAGAAGTTTTGTTGATAATATACTAAAAGTCTATAATCCAGATCAGAATTGTATAGTTCATTTCAACAGAGCACTCTACTTTGAGGATATTCAAGAGATGCTGCATGAAAAACCTTTTCATCTTTGACTTATTTTTGGTAAATAGAGTGAACATGTAAATTGCTCAGGAAATATGATATTTAATTTACCTAAATCAGTCTGTCTTATTTAATAAAAATGAATAGGTAAAGTACAGGAACTTTTTATATAAATTCATGAGTTGTATGTATGAATGCCTACACTAAGTGGTGTAATGATCCAAATTATGTATAATACATGGTTTATGTATTTAATTTACATACCTAGCAGAAAAAGTACATCTAGAATGGCAGAAAGAAAACTTCTAAAAATCCTCTTCTTCATAAACATGATGAAAATATTACCAAAAATTGTCAAAATCAACTATTTTTAGAACTGTGGAAATAATCCAAAATTTACAAGCATATGAGGAGAGTTTATTTAAAAAAATAATTATAACTTGGTGAGACCAATTAACTCTGTGCTTCATAACATGCTATATTGCTATCTCCTCCTCCTTCTGCCATAACCTCTACAACCTATACCCATACCACTATTGTGGCTATGTAAACCAAACTTCTTGTAGACATCAGAAAAGTAGATTAAATTTAGAACTTCCACAAAAGCTTCATACCCACAAAAGCTGGCACCATTTGACTTGATGGGTAATTACTTTGGAAGGTCTATTCTCTATGATTGTCTTTATTTGCCCAAACTGAGAGCTCCCTGTGAGCAACAGCCCTAATAATGCAGCATGTTTATAAAACAATAAGTGGAAATTCTTTAATACTCCAGCTACCTATGACCAGTGCTAACAAAAAGATTCAAAAACTTAGAAGGATAAATTTAAGAATGAGTATGCAAAATAAGACTTTGAAAACTTTCCATCTGTAACTGGTAATACTGAAGGCCACACACATGTTGCGGGCTTCACACAGTGAGGAAAGATCCTAATCTTTCATACTTGAATGATTTTGAGGCTCTGCAGAATCAAGGAGTTAAAGCAGAGTTGCAAACTAACTGCTTTTAAATTGGCCATATCATCAAAACCTATCAAAGGCTCTTGGCAATCCCTATCAAAACACCAATGACATTTTCTTCATAGCTAGATAAAAATCATAAAATTCATATGGAAACAGAATATCCAGAAGAGCCAAAGCATTCCTGAGCAAAAATAGCAATGCTGGAAGTATCTCACTATCCAATTTCAATATATACTACGAAGTATTAGCAACAAAAAAATCCAGCATGTTACTAGTTTAAAACAGACCTACAGACCAGCAGAATAGAATATAAGGCCCAGAAGTATACCTACACAGCTACAGCTATCTAATTCTTGACAAATCTGCTAAAACGTATGCTGGAGAACAGATGATGATGGAAAACTTTGTTGTTTACAGAGTTCACCAAAGAATGTATACACACTTCAGGAAAACAAAAATTTGTATAAATATTTTAATATTAAATTTATTGAGACATCATGAGATTAATACGTTACCTTTAGTCTCTACAATTACAGGAGGTGCTCAAAGTGGTAGCCATTATCTTCCAGATATTTATTAGTACACTGAACTGCTGCTTGGGAAACCTTTGTCATTGAAATTACTGCACATGCATTTTCAATTTCTTCTCTAAGGGCAGCAGTGGGACTGTATCATATTAAAAAATTTTGGCATAGCAAAGGACACAATTTACAGAGTGAGAAAACAGCCTACAGAATTAGAGCAAATCTTTTTCATCTACTCTTCTGACAGTTGAATAATGTCCAGAATACAAAAAGCAATCAGAATATACAGTGAATGCTTAAACTAAAAAAGAAAATTATTAGAGTAAAAATCACAGTGCTATTAATGTCCTGCAAAATATTACTTCTCACTTCAAACACACTTACCTCATTATTCTTGCCACTTTCTGAAGCAGTCCTGGAAGTCTTCTTTCTTGCCTATAAAGTATGATTAAAAAAATACAGTGAATGCTTTTCCTAAGTGCCATCCAGTAGAAAGGCAGACTGGTAAAAACATGGTGTGTCCTTATCCACCATATCTGGTACTTTGAAACTTCTGGCTCTGTTGCAAAGTCAAAATGACCATGAAAAATAAACATTTGAAATTGTTTCAAGATATCAAGGCAGCTACAACAGCATAATTAAGAATGCTCATTAAAAAAGGATTACCAGAATAGCATTAAAAGTGGGAAAACAATGGGATAAGTGTGTTTGAAATAAGGGAGGGGGGATGTTTGAAGGGGGTTAATGAAAATGTGTCTTTTTCTGTAATAATTTAAAAAAAATTTTAAGAATTCATATTTTTATGATACCTTAGAAATTACTCAAGGGCCAGGGATTTAGCTCAGTGGTTTCACCACCTGCTGTGCAAGCACAAGGACCCAAGTTCAATCCCCAGTATCAAAAAAAAAGAAAGAAAGAAATTACTCAAAAAAACTCAATTTTAAAATGATCGTATAATCAATAGATAGTCAAACAAGCTGAAGAGACACTTCCCAAAACAAATGCAAATGGTAAGTAATTATACGAAAAAAATGTTCAACGTCTTTAGTCATCAAGGAATGTAAAGCAAAATTACATTAAGATTCCATCTTATTATGGTGAGAAGGGCTGTCACCAAGAATATAAAAAAGGTACAATTTTCCAAGTATGTGGGAAAAAGGAAACCTCATTCACAGTTGATACAAATGTAAATTAACAGTCCCTATGAAAGCCTGTAAGAGGTTCCTCAAATAAGCTAAAAATAGTTTGAGCATGACAATTATATCATTCCATGGTATTCAACTGGAGGACTTAAAGTCAGCATTTTATAGAGCTATCCATGTTTATTGTAGTACAATTCATGGTAACCACAGTATATTATTCATCCATATATCAGAACTGTATAATGTCATTTTCAAGAGAATGGATAGAATTGGAGATGATAATGTTAAGAAAATATGCTGGACTTAGCCAGACAAATATCACTTGTTTTCCCTTATATATGGAATCTCTTGGTAGGGAAGATAAAAAAATAGAAGTGTTAAGAGATCTGGGGAATGGGGAGTGGAGGGTGAGGGAGTGTTAAAGAGGCACTGAGTACTCTCAAAGTAGGTTATATGGATGTATGAAAATGTCATAATGAAGCCCACTATTGTATATAATTAATAAGGGGTAATAAAAAATCTAAAGTTGAGAAATACAAATATTGAACAAAAGAATAGAAAGACAATCAGAGATTATCAGTTAAAGCAAAGGATTTTTATTTGAAAGGGTGAAGAAAATTGAAAAAACTGTGACTATATTGTCCAAGCTAAATGGAGAGAAGACTTAAAATACTAAAATCAGGAGGGAAAAAGAATCAATATTGATCTCATAGAAATAATAGAATTATAATAGAATTCAAGTGAATACATTGAACAGTTTTTTCTAACAGATTGACCATCCCAATGAGATGGACAAACTCCTAAAAGGATATAAAGAGGTGTAAAAGAGGTAAAAACTGACAAAATAAGAAAACTCAGGTAGACATATAGAAAGTAATAGAATTGAATTACTAATCAGTAAAGTCCAATGAAGAGACAGACAGCCCCATAAACCCCATGGTCAAATGGCTTCAATGTGAATTTTACCAAACATTTAAAAATAATTATGAATTCTTCAAAAAAATTTCCAAATTATAATGGTAAGAATTCTTCTAAATTTATCTTATAGGGTCATTATTACACATCACACCAAATAAACACATCACTAGAGAAAATATTCCAAAACTTTATACTAATATGACTTATGAATACAGATGTACAATAATACCCAAAACTCAACAAAAATTTAGTGAACTGCATTAGTAACATATATAATAATGATTATGATCAACTAGCACATATCCAATTCACCTAAGATTGTTTAAACATATACAAATCAAGTAAATGCTGTGTCATGTTATAGAATAAAGAGGGAATAGTACATAATCACCTCAATATATACATAAAAATGTTTTGGAAGTTCCAGGACCTTCTTATAATAAAAATTACAAGGAATTGCATGGAATCTGATAAAACAATTATATTTGAAAACCCGCAGCTAACATTATAATGGTTATCACTTAATGCTAAAAGACTGAAAGAAGATGTCTGTTCTACCTCTCCTCTGTAACACTGCACTGGAAGTTTTACTCAATAAAATTAGGGGAAAAATCCAGATTAGACAGGAAAATGTAAAACTAATTACAAGTGGCATAATTGTACAAGTAGAAAACCTTAAGGAATACACTAAGAAAAAATTTACAGTTAACATACAAGCAGATAAATTGTTACAGTCTATAAATTTGATAGACAAAAATAAACAATATTTCTATATAACATTGAGTAATCTAAAAATGAAATTTAAAAAATTGAATTTACAATATTATTAACAATCATATATTTAGGAAATAATTTAAGAAAGCTGTGTGATACTTATACACTAAAATCTGCAAAATAATTAAATCTTAAAAGAGCTAAGTAAATGAAAGAATATCGTATGCTCATGGATTGGAAAGTTTAATATTTTTAACATTCCATTTTAAAACAATTATGGACATAT
Organism: Heterocephalus glaber; assembly: GCF_053883595.1. Taxonomy (NCBI): domain Eukaryota; kingdom Metazoa; phylum Chordata; class Mammalia; order Rodentia; family Bathyergidae; genus Heterocephalus; species Heterocephalus glaber. The sequence continues at coordinate 13,784,377 of NW_028258294.1, forward strand.
TCAATGAAATCTTATCAAAATCACAGCTGTGCTTAGTGTTTGTATGTGGAGTGGTGTGGAAATGATTCTAAGTCAAATAAATATTCAAGAGAAACAGAAAAGCCAAAACAATCTTGACAAGAGTTAGTTGGAGGATTCATATTTTTCAAAGGGCAAATCATAAAATGGGAAAAAATATTTTTTGAATCCACATTTGATAAATGCTCAAAGAACATCTAAACAATTCTTATTACTAAACAATTGTTATGGCTTGTGTCTAGATATCCTCCCAAAGCCTTATGGAGTCATAGGGGGACTTTTTCAGAGGTGGCTAAATCTAGAGTGTGTGGGACTGGCAACAAGGGTGTGTGATTAGTAAATCAGTACATTGATTGGTTTGGCATACTTCTGGCTAGGATTAAGGGCATGAGTACTACACCTGCACAAGGATGGGTAGCCTGCATAAAATAAAAGGGACAGAAAGAGCGCTAATGTGCTCTTGCCTGCCTGCTTGCCATAGACTATTTCTCCTCTGCCATCCCATTCTGCCTTGGAGCCAGCCAACTGTGGACTGAAACCTCTACAAACTGTGAGCCACATAAAGCTTTCTTCTTTAATTTTGGGTGTTAAGTATTTTGTTTCAGCAATGGGAAATTAATGAAGACAACATAAAGGTATATTCAATGTTTAAATGAAAAATTACTTAAGTGGATATTTTTCCAAAACAGATAGCAAAATGTTACATAAGTGTATTATAAGATGCTCCTTAACATTAGCCATTGATAAAATGAAATTCAAAACAATGATGAGATGTTCCTTTATATACACTAAGATGACTACAATCAAAATGATGGACAATAATAAATGTAAGTGAGGTTGTAGAAAAATTGGAACCTTCATACACTGTTAGTTGGAACACAAAGTTGTGCAGTACTTTGCTAAATAGGCTGTCAATTCCTCATAATGTTAAACAAACCTCAGCAATTCTCCTAGGGATGTAATCAGGTTAATTAAAAGCTTAGCCATACAAAAAATGGTCCATGAATGCTTGTACCAGTAATATTCACAATAGTGAAAAAATAGAACTAGCCCAATACCCATAAATTGATTAGCAGATAAATTAAGTATAATATATTCCTACAATCAAGTCATTCTACTATTAAAAATAATGTACTGAATCATACTACTAGACAAATGGACCTTGTAAACATTACACTAAGTAAAAGAAGAAAGTCACAAAAATTGTATAATTTTACTTACATGAAATACCCAATTTTTCCAAATATATAGACAAAGCTATATTACTGATGACTTAGGGTTAGGCATTGTGGGGAGGTATTGGAAAATATTGTATATAAATTTTGCGAATGATAATCAGCTTCGCTTTGGAGGAAATATTCTAAAATTTATGATGATAAATTTTGTGTCCATAGACTTGAAATTTTTGAATTTAGAGTTAGGGTTATGGTTAGGGTTGGGTGTAGGGTTAGGGATAGGGTTAGGAGTAGGCTTAGGGTTAGGGTTCCAATTCATGTACCTGACGTTTGGAGTGTGGGTATGATTGTTAGGGTTAGGGTTCCTCTTTGCATTATGGTCATGTATAGTGAGGAAATACCGGTACTTGAAAATGACTTAGGGTTCGGCTAGGGTTAGGGCTAGGGTAAGGGTTAGGGTCAGGGTGATAGATAGCATTGAAATTGAAATGTGTGGGTCTTCCAGTGTGGGTTGGAAAGTTAGTATTAGCGTAAGTTCCTGGGGAGTGGGAGGGATAAAGTCAAATGTCAGGCACCTGGGTATTGTGATTTGGGCCTGCGTCTTAGGGTTAGAGTTAGGGTTAGGAGTAGGATTGGGTTTAGGGTTCCAATTCATGTACGTGACGTTTGGAGTGTGGGTATGATTGTTAGGTTTAGGGTTCTTCTTTTCCTTGCGGTCAGTTAGGGTGCAGAAATAGCGGTACCAGAAAATGACATAGGGTTTGTCTAGGGTTAGGGCTAGGGTTAGGGTTAGGTTCAGGGTGATAGATAGCATTGAAATTGAATTGCCTGTGTCTTCCAAAGTGGGTTGGAAATTTAGTATTAGCATAAGTTCGTGGAGATGCTGAGGGAAAATATAAAATTTCAAGTACATGGTTATTGGGATTTGGTCCTATACCATAGGGTTAGGGTTAGGGTTAGGTGTAGGTTTATGTTTAGGGTTCCAATTAATACATCTGACCTTTCGAGTGTGGGTAGGATTCTTAGGGGTATGGTTCTTCTTTTCGTAAAGGTCATGGACAGTAAGGAAATAGTGGTACCTGAAAATGATTCAGGTTTTGGCTAGGGTTGGGGCTAGGGTTAGGGTTAGGGACAGGGTGATAGATAGCATTGAAATTGAAATGCCTGTGTCTGTCAAAGTGGGTTGGAAAGTGAGTATTAGCAAATGTTTGTGGAGATGCTGAGAGAAAACATAAAATTTTAAGTACATGGTTATTAGGATTTAGTCCTATACCATAGGGTTAGGGTTAGGGTTAGGTGTAGGTTTATGTTTAGGGTTCCAATTAATACACCTGACGTTTCGAGCGTGGGTAGGATTCTTAGGGTTAGGGTTCTTCTTTTCATAAAGGTCATGGATAGTAAGGAAATAGTGGTACCTGGAAATGACTCAGGTTTTGGCTAAGGTCGGGGATAGGGTTAGGGTTAGCGTTAGGATCAGGGTGATACATAGTATTGAAATTGAAATGCCTGAGTCTTTCAAAGTGTGTTGGAAAATTAGTATTAACATAAGATCATGTGGACAGGGAGGGATAATGTCTAATTGCAAGCACCTGGGTATTGTGATTTTGTCCTGCAGCTTAGGGTTAGGGTGAGGGTTAGGAGTATGTTCAGGTTTAGGGTTCCAGTTCATGTACCTGACGTTTGCAGTGTGAGTATCGTTAGAGTTAGGGTTCTTCTTTTCGTAAGGGTCATGGATAGTGCAGAACTAGCGGTACCAGAAAATGACATAGGGTTCGGCTAGGGTTAGGGCTAGGGTTAGGGTTAGGTTCAGGGTGATAGATAGCATTGAATTTGAATTGCCTGTGTCTTCCAAAGTTGTTTGGAAATTTAGTATTAGCATAAGTTCGTGGAGATGCTGAGGGAAAATATAAAATTTCAAGTACATGGTTATTGGGATTTGGTCCTATACCATAGGGTTAGGGTTAGGGTTAGGTGTAGGTTTATGTTTAGGGTTCCAATTAATACACCTGACCTTTCGAGTGTGGGTAGGATTCTTAGGGTTAGGGTTTTTTTTTCATAAAGGTCATGGATAGTAAGGAAGTAGTGGTACCTGGAAAGGACTCAGGATTTTTCCAGGGTTGGGGAAAGGGTTAGGGTTAGGGTCAGGGTGATACATAGTATTGAAATTGAAATGCATGGGCCTTTCAAAGTGTGTTGGAAAATTAGTATTAGTGTAAGTTCATGTGGAGGGGGAGGGATAATGTCTAATTGCAAGCACCTGGGTATTGTGATTTGGTCCTATACCTTAGGGTTAGGGTTAGGGTTAGGAGTACATTTTGGTCTAGGGTTCCAGTTAATGTACCTGACGTTTGGAGTGTGAATATCATTGTTAGGGTTAGGGTGCTTCTTTTAGCAAGGGTCATGGATAGTGCAGAACTAGCATTACCTGTGAATAAGTTAGGTTTCAGGTAGGGCTAGGGCTAGGATTAGGGTTAGGGTCAGGGTGATAGATGGCATTGAATTGGAAATGCATGTGTCTTCCAGTGTGAGTTGAAAAGCTGGTATTAGTGTAAGTTCCTGGGGAGTGGGAAGCATAATGTCAAATGTCAATTACCCGAGTATTTTGATTTGGTCCTGCAGCTTAGGGTTCAGGATAGGGATAGGAGTACGTTTAAGTTTAGGGTTCCAATTCACATACATGACGTTTGGAGGGTGGCTACGATTGTTAGGGTTAGGGTTCTTCTTTTCGTTACAGTGATGTATAGTGCAGAAATAGTGGTACCTGAAAATGACTCAGCGTTTGTCCAAGTTGAGGGCTAGGGTTAGGGTTAGGGTCAGGGTGATAGATAGCCTTGAAATTAAAATGCCTGTGTCTGTCAAAGTGGGTTGGAAAGTTAGTATTATCATAAGTTCCTGTGGAAGAGGAGGGGTAATGTCCAATTGCAAGCAACTGGGTATTGTGATTTTGTCCTGCGTGTTAGGGTTAGGGTTAGGAGTACATTTAGGTTTAGGGTTCCAGTTCATGTACCTGAGGTTTGGAGTGTGAGTATCATTGTTAGGCTTAGGGTTCTTCTTTTCGTAAGGGTCATGGATAGTACAGAAATAGCGGTACCTGAGAATAACTTAGGTTTCAGGTAGGGTTTGGGGCTAGGATTAGGGTTAGGGTCAGGGTGATAGATAGCATTGAATTTGAAATGCCTGTGTTTTCCAGTGTGGGTTGGAATGCTGGTATTACTGTAAGTTCCTGGGGAGTGGGAAGCATAATGTCAATTGTCAAGCACCCCAGAATTTTTATTTGGTCCTGCAGCTTAGGGTTCATGTTAGGGATAGGAGTACGTTTAAGTTTAGGGTTCCAATTCATGGACCTGACGTTTGGAGTGTATCATTGTTAGGGTTAGGGTTCTTCTTTTGGTAAGGGTCATGGATAGTGTGGAAGTAGCAGTGCCTGAAAATGACTCAGGGTTTGGCTAGGTTTAGGGCTAGGGTTAGGGTTAAGGTCAGGGTGATAGATAGCATTGAAATTGAATTGCCTGTGCCTTCCAAAGTGGGTTGGAAAGTGAGTATTAGTATAATTTCATGGAGAGGCTGAGGGAAAATATAAAATTTCAAGTACATGGTTATTGGGATTGGGTCCTATACCTTAGGGTTAGGGTTAGGGTTAGGTGTAGGTTTATGTTTAGGGTTCCAATTAATACACCTGACATTGCAAGTGTGGCTAGGATTGTTAGGGCTAGTGTTCTTCTTTTCATTAAGTTCATGGATAGTAAGGAAATAGCGGTACCTGAAAATTACTCGGGTTGTGGCTAGGGTTCGTGTTAGGGTCAGTGTCCTGGCCCGCAGGTAAGTCAACGGAGACCCTAGAGGGGGAGTGAGAATGACAAAGGACAGGGGACACGAGAGATGGAGACAAGACAGGTTTCTGATCAAGTCTCATTAATTGCGGAAGCTGCTACAGCATATATACCGTAGGGCTAGAGGGGAGGAGCAAGAGGAGGGTACTGGGGCTACTTCCTTGTTGCCGGGTAGATTTGCAGCAGGCTTAGACATGCCCGTAAAAGGCACTCAAGAGTACTAGCGGGGGGGGCAAGGCCCCCCACAGGTCCTCCCTTTAAAATTATAATTTTAGAAAGGCGTCAGGAGAGCCAAGCCTGAGGGGGCTGAGCCTGTCTTGGGTCAGAGCGACATGCATGTCTGCACCGTGCACCTTACTCATCATCGGTTAACTGGAGAATCAAGGCTCTGGCACCTGTCTTAGGCGGCGCACGAGGGCTCTCTCATTGCATGGCATGCTTGCTCAGTTGCCCGTCATTTGCTTGCCAGCCCACTCACCAGGTGGGGTGAGAACACTTTGCCACGGCAAGGACCTAATCAACGGTCTGGCATTCGTCCTGGTCTGCCATTGCCAATCTATGATAGTAGACCTGTATGGGTGCTGTTTTTATTGTCTCTACCTGGGCTCTAAGGAAGGCCATGATTTTGTTGTATATTATGGGCCCCAAGGAAATGAGCAGAAGTAAACCCAATAAGGGTCCCAGCAAAGGGAGGAGATAAGGGAGGAAACCATTGAGGCCAGTCCAGAGGGGATTTTGGGAGAATTCTTGTTGTCATCTGTTTAGATCTTTCTGAAGTTCGTGAATTTTTCCCCTGACGATCTTAGATTTATTGGCATAGAAACAACAATGTTCATTTAGGGCTACGTAAATCCCTCCTTGTGTCACCGTGAGGAGGTCCAGGCCCCTTCTATTTTGAAGGACCACCTCAGCCAGAGAATAGATCCGATCTTGTATATCTGTAAGAGTGTTGGAGAGAGCTTGAACATCATTAATCAACTGGTTGGATAATTTGGCATAGGAGTGTAACGCCACCCCAACGCCAGCAGAGCCAGTGGCAAGGGCGCCGGACACCCCTAGCCCCATGAGCAAGGGGACCAGTGAGACGGCCCTTTTATGTCACCCAGCGATATAGTCAAAGCTGGGCAAGGGCACTGGCTCATCTCCAGGAATAAGAGAGATGTCTAGGAGGACAGTCGCCACCACGCACAGCCCAGTCCAATTAGTGGGGAGGGAGGTGAATGCCAAACTCCCTCCACAGACGAGCACATGACCCGGGGCAGGGCAAATGGCGGCAGGGCCATTAAGCACTACCGAACAGAGAGAGAAATTTTGGACTCCAACACATATATCGAAACTATTGTTGTGGCCCGTATTTAGATAGAAAACTGAGGCATTGAACTGTACTGGCTGGACCCTGAAGGGCAGAGAAAAACTGCAATTGTAACTAGAACTGTTGGCATAGTCAATTTGGTCAACAACTGGCAAGGCGAGGGGCAGGGGTGTGCCAAGGGTCAAACATAGCCAACAATCCGCAGCAAAGGCTGGGTTGGATGTATTGATCAATTGATAAGTGGCCTCTAGGACCCTCAGGGTTTGGGCGTCAGGGTCTGGGCCTCTAGGTTTAGGAAGGGCAAGTGGATGATAATTTAGGGAGGGGTACATCTCTTGGATGATAGTCTCGAGTTGTTTTGTATTTGCTCTTCCCTGAGCTGATCTGAAGGCCCGCTACCATCAGATATATGGATTGGGGCCTGTGGCGGCCAGCAGACATCTTTGCTGAGACCGCCGTTGCAGGAGGCTTGGCCAAATTTAGAATATCCAGTGGGGCTGGGAAAGTCCCAGTCACCTCCAACGGAGCCCCTGTAAGTTCTTTGTAGAACAGCAGTTAAATATATTTTTCCATCAGAATATGTACATTGTTGGGCTTCAGTGTAACAGGTAGAATGCATCTCTGCGGCCATGACACAACCAGCAGGGCATGGCCCTGGTTTGCCATTGACTGTTGGTATGATTTTAGGCTTAGTGACACATTTCCATTTTTGGTTATATCCTTCCACTAATGCGGCCTCATAAACTAAGTAGGCAATCTTGTCACTGCAATCAGTACTACGAGTGTAACTTGTGGGTGCAGCCCTGCCAGAACCCCCAGCACAGTCACAGGGGTTACCATACAGGGCAATGAGCAATTGTTCTTTGTTAACTGGTTGAAATCCACTTTTTGTTGTCGATGCCAGGAACAGCAACAGACCGTGCAACGGAATCAGGGATGTCATCTTCTTAACCTGTAAGCAAAATTTCATCCTGCGATGTAAACAAGGCTGGGCTGTAGATAAGAGAGTTAGGCTAACCTGATTAAGCTTTTGAAGATAACCAATGTGGACATATTGCAATACCATATTCAGAACTTAACCAATGTAAATATTTTGTAACAACATAATCAGTGCTTAAATATCAAGAATAACCAATGTAATCAATTTATAACATATTTAGATAATATTCGTTGTGATGTGTCTCTCATAAGATTATAATATAAAATTTACTAGGGGGTCCCTTTAATGAATTAAGACCAGAATAATCATTTTCTGAGTGGCCACTTCTATATTCATCAAAGGGAGTTCCCATCTATAATCGTTTTGACAAACAATTAAGAATATATATCTTTTTATTTTATAACTGTTAATTGCAATTTGATTGTTGCATATGGGTGACAATGTACGTCACTTTCATAAAATAAATTTCAGTGGTACTTTGATCAATTAACAACCTGGGAAGGAAAGCATGTCTTTAGTTTAATAATATTTATCTATAAGTCAATTTAACAATAGGCAAATATCCTTTAAAAAGGAAGGAACATATTGAGCTCAACTGTACGAACACAAACAACAGACAATAGACAAACATATGAGACAGTGTATAAAATTAGGGTGCACTCAAATATAACTGGCCAAATTGAATTATACTATTCTCTTTATGATTATTAGATTATAATTGTAGGTGCCATTGTTAACTGGTTGAAATTGGACAATGTTAGGTCATCAGCATCATCAACACGCTTATCAACTTGTTTTACTAAGCGTTCTGGAAGCCACCTGGCTGACTTCATTTCCTTGGAGTAAACACACACTGACCCTTGGCCCCAGATGAGTACGGGGTCAGGCCCATGCCATGAGTGGTCCAGGGGGTCTCTCCACATCACAGAGGCAAATTGTTTTTGCATCTCTGGTTGCCAGAAACAGTTGGCTGCAGATAATCCCTTAGCATCCAAATTTAAAAGTTAAGAATAAATAGTGCATGTGATATTAGGTTTCTGGGTGACCCCTTGATAGGGTACCATTCCCCCTTTTTTATTTTATCTAATGTAATTTTGAGTGTGAGGTTGGCTCATTTTATAATGCCTTGTCTCTGTGGATTATATGGGATTCCCGTTATGTGTGTTATATCTAATTGTTTGCAAAACTTTGAAAAACCAGAGCTGGTATAGCCTGGACCATTGTCTGTTTTAATTTGCTGTGGACATCCAAGTACTGAGAAGGCAACTAGAAGGTGGGCAATTACAAGTTTAGTAGCCTCCCCGGATTGTAGGGTGGCAAATACAAATCCACTATATGTATCAATGTTGACATGTATATATTTAAGATTTCCAAATTCAGGGTAATGTGTGACGTCTATTTGCCATAGGGTATTTGGAGTTAAGCCACGAGGATTAACTCCCAGATGAGGTGTGGGAAGATGGAGGGTGCACGTAGGGCAGGTTTGAACAATTTATCTAGCTTGTTCTCTAGTAAGTTTATACATGAGGCGAAGCATGCGAGCATTAAGGTGATGTAATTGGTGTGCCTTTTGTGCCTGGTCAATCTGAATGGAGGCATCAATACTTAGTGAGTAGGCAAAAGCCTGAGGTCTTGTGGCCAGATCTGCTAACTGGTTGCCTTCTGTAAGTGGGCCAGGTAGGTTAGAGTGGGCACGAAGGTGCCCAATAAAAAAAGGCTTGGATCTCTTTCTGATTAGATCTTGTAGTTGAATAAAAAGACCACCAGTTTGAGAAGCGTGTTTTATCAATCCACATGTCTTCAATAGGGGAACAGATTGGGCAATGTAAGCACTGTCAATAAAGAGATTAAAGGCTTGTTCAGGGAATGCAGAAAAGACTGCTATGACTGTATGTAGCTCGGTTATTTGGGCTGAAGAACAGCTGGTTTGGAAGTGGACAATGTCATTGTCCCACACATAGGCAGCTATCCCAGTAGAAGAACCATCTGTAAAGACTAATAGGGCTTCTGTTAGAGGAGAAGAGGAAGTGACTTTTGGGAAAATGAACTCATGTCTATTGGTAAAGTCAATAAGTTTGTTTGGAGGATAGTGATTGTCTATTAAGCCTGTATAAGAAGCGAGAGCAACTGGCCAGGAGCCGGTAGTCTGTATAAGCCAATCCATTGGGGTGAGCCAATTTTCTGCCACCGATTCTAAAATGGCCATTGTGTAAGGTGCAGTGGCCCCTTATTGAGCTGCGGCCGTTTTAAATTTTTTAATGACCTTAAAATCGAAACCACTGTGGTGTTTCCACGCCTGTCCCTGTGCGTCAGTAGTTTTAGTTACGGGAAAGGCTTCTGCATTTTTAAGTTTCAGGGATACTCCCGACCAGGATGGCACCCTAGGGGCCACCCCTCTAATGGGGGGTCGTGGCTTAAGTTTGTTTTCTCTACGGACATTTTTATGTGTTTTGTCTGTTTTTAAGCCCTTGAGCTGGGTAATAAGTTCCTGGTGTGCCTTTTCTAATCTTATTTGTTCTTTTAGAAATTTTATCTTGTCCCGGAGTTCCTTGTGGGGATCAACAGCAGGGCATGCCAAAGCGGGCGCATTGGGAGTGTTGGATACTGGAACATAAGGAGGAGGACCTTGGACTACGGGCAGCCAGGCAGGATTATGATATCTGGTTGCCTCCTCCTCAAGATTGGCCCAGTCAGCCTCCCCGGATAGTTCTGTGGCAAGGGGGGGTGTCTGAGGTGGCGGAGGGAAGGGTACAAGGCCGGTTCCTCCTTAACAGGTGGGGCGGGGTCAGAGGCAGGGGCTGAAAGAGTGGAGGCAGAAGCTGAGCGCAGAAGCTTTTTTGTAAAAGGCTTGGAAGAGGCAGAGCCCGCCTGTAAACCCTCATCAATAACATTTTGTTTTTTCTTGTCTGAGTCATCGTCGCTATCAAAAGACAGCAAGTCTTTTTCCTCATTTTTTGAGGAAGTCCCGTCCCGCAGAGGCTCGGGCCTCGGCGCCATCTTGGCATCCCGCAGGGTATTTACAAACTCCTCACTCCGAGGGAGAGTGATCAACCCTTCCTCCAATTGGAGAGCTATCTCCCCGACCTGGATGGCTTGAGCCACCACTGGATCTTTGGTTTTCTGAGAGATAATGTCATTAATAAGATTCCAATAAGAAAATACAGTGATCGGGACCTTTCCTGGTCTGCAAGTAGCATAATAATCCTTAAGGGCCTCCCCTACTCTTTTTCATCTCTTCTTGTCAATGGTACCCTCGGCGGGAAACCAAGGGCAGAGATCTTTAATACAATCAAAAAATTTTAAAAACTGTTTGACTGTGACCTTTACCCCTCGTGCCTGTAAAGTTTCTTTAAGACCTTGTACAAATAACTCATGCTAGCTAATGCGCTGTCCCATAATCGCTGCTCAACTCACCGAGGTACAGGAAAGATGGCACGTTCACATCAGATGCATTCCTCTTTTTTCTATTTTATTTTATTGGGTACCCCAGCAGCATTCTTCACTGGATCCCCCGTTCTCTGGCCCCACGCTGGGTGCCACTTGTCCCGGCCCACGGGTAAGTCAACGGAGACCATAGAGGGGGAGCGAGTGACAAAGGACAGGGGACAGGAGAGATGGAGACAAGACAGGTTTCTGATCAAGTCTCATTTATTGCGGAAGCTGCTACAGCATATATACCATAGGACAAGAGGGGAGGACCAAGAGGAGGGTACTGGGGCTACTTCCTTGTTGCCAGGTAGATTTGTAGCAGGCTAAGACATGCACGTAAAAGGCACTCAAGAGTAGTGGGGGGGGGAGGCCCCCCACAGGTCAGGGGGACAAATAGTATTGAAATTGAAATGCTTGTGTCTTTCAAAGTGGGTTGGAAAATTAGGATTAGCATAAGTTCATGTGGAGGGGGAGGGATAGTGGCTCATTGCAAGCACCTGAGTATTGTGATTTGGGCCTGTGGCTTAGGGTTAGGGTTAGGGTTAGGAGTATGTTTAGGTTTGGGGTTCCAGGTCCTGTACCTGACGTTTGGAGTGTAAGTATCATTGCTAGGGATAGGGTTCTTCTTTTTGTAAGGGTCATGGATAGTGCAGAACTAGCAGTACCAGAAAGTGGCATAGGGTTCGGCTAGGGTTAGGGCTAGGGTTAGGGTTAGGTTCAGGGTGATAGACAGCATTGAAATTGAATTGCCTGTGTCTTCCAAAGTGGGTTGGAAAGTTAGTATTAGTATAAGTTCATGGAGAGGCTCAGGGAAAATATAAAATTTCAAGTACATGGTTATTGGGATTTGGTCCTATACCTTATGGTTAGGGTTAGGGTTAGGAGTACAATTTGGTCTAGGGTTCAGGTTCATGTATCTGACATTTGGAGTGCAAGTATCATTGTTAGAGTTAGGGTTCTTCTTTTCAAAAGGGTCATGAATCGTGTGGAAGTTGCAGCACCTGAAAATGACTCAGGGTTTAGGTAGGTTTAGGGCTAGGGTTGGGCTTAGGGTCAGGGGGATAGATAGCATTGAAATGGAATTGCCTGTGTCTTCCAAAGCGGGTTGGAAAATTAAGATTAGCGTAAGTTCATGTGGAGGTGGAGGGATAATTTCTAATTGCTAGCACCTGGGTATTGATATTTGGTCTTAAAGCATAGGGTTAGTGTTAGGGTTAGGAGTACATTTAGGTTTAGGGTTCCAGGTCATGTCCCTGACGTTTGGAGTGTGAGTATCATTGTTAGGGTTAGGGTTCTTCTTTTCGTAAGGTTCATGGATAGTGCAGAACTAGCGGTACCAGAAAATGGCATAGGGTTCGGCTAAGGTTAGGGTTAGGCTTAGGTTCAGAGTGATAGATAGCATTGAAATTGAAATGCCTGTGCCTTCCAAAGTGGGTTGGAAAGTTAGTATTAGTAAAAGTTCATGGAGAGGCTGAGGGAAAATATAAAATTTCAAGTACATGGTTATTGGGATTTGGTCCTATACCTTAGGGTTAGGCTTAGGGTTAGGTGTAGGTTTATGTTTAGGGTTCCAATTAATACACCTGACATTTCGAGTGTGGCTAGGATTGTTAGGGTTAGGGTTCTTCTTTTCGTAAGGGTCATGGATAGTGCAGAAGTAGCGGTACCTGAAAATGACTCAGGGTTTGGCTATTTTTAGGGCTAGGGTTAGGGTTAAGGTCAGGGTGATAGATAGCATTGAAATTGAAATGCCTGTGTCGGTCAAAGTGGGTTGGAAAGTGAGTATTGGGGTAAGTTCCTGTGAAAGAGGAGGGATAATGTCCAATCACAGTCACCTGGGTAGTGTGATTTGGTCCTGCGGCTTAGGGTTAGGGTTAGGAGTATGTTCAGGTTTAGGGTTCCAGTTCATGTACCTGACGTTTGGGGTGTGAGTATCATTTTTAGGGTTAGGGTTCTTCTTTTCATAAGGGTCACAGATAGTTCGGAAGTAGCAGTGCCTGAAAATGACTCAGGGATTGGCTAGGTTTAGGTCTAGGGTTGGGGTTAAGGTCAGGGTGATAGATAGCATTGAAATTGAATTGCCTGTGCCTTCCAAAGTGGGTTGGAAAGTTAGTATTAGTATATGTTTGTGGAGAGGCTGAGGGAAAATATAAAAGTTCAAGTACATGGTTATTGGGATTTGGTCCTATACCTTAGGCTTAGGGTTTGGGTTAGGAGTATGTTCAGGTTTAGGTTTCCAGTTCATGTACCTGACATTTGGAGTGTGAGTATCATTGTTAGGGTTAGGGCTCTTCTTTCCATAAGGGTCATGGATAGTTCGGAAGTAGCGGTACCTGAAAATGACTCAGGGTTTGGCTATTTTTACGGCTAGGGTTAGTGTTAAGGTCAGGGTGATAGATAGCATTGAAATTGAAAAGCCTGTGTGGGTTAAAGTGGGTTGGAAAGTGAGTATTAGGGTAAGTTCCTGTGGAAGAGGAGGGATAATGTCCAATCACAGTCACCTGGGTAGTGTGATTTGGCCCTGCGAGTTAGGGTTAGGGTTAGGGTTAGGAGTACGTTTAGCTTTAGGGTTTCAATTCATGTATGTGACGTTTGGAGTAAGGGAATGGTTATTAGGTTTAGGGTTCTTCTTTTCGTTATGGTCATGTATGCTGCGGAAGTAGAGGTACTAGAAAATGATCTTGGGTTCAGCCAGGGTTCGGGCTAGGGTTAGGGTTAGTTTCAGGATGATAGATATGATTGAAATTGAATTGCCTCTGTCTTCCAAAGCGGGTTGGAAAGTTAGTATTAGTAAAAGTTCATGGAGAGGCTGAGGGAAAATATAGAATTTCAAGTACATGGTTATTGGGATTTGGTCCAATACCTTAGGGTTAGGCTTAGGACTAGGTGTAGGTTTATGTTTAGGGTTCCAATTAATACACCTGACATATCGAATGTGACTAGGATTGTTAGGGTTAGGGTTCTTCTTTTCGTAAGGGTCATGCATAGTGTGGAAATAGCGGTACCTGAAAATGACTCAGGTTTTGGCTAGGGTTGTGGCTAGGGTTGGGGTTAGGATCAGGGAGATACATAGTATTGAAATTGAATTGCCTGTGTCTTTCAAATTGGGTTGGAAAATTAGTATTAGCCTACCATCCTGTGGAGGGGGCGGGATAATATCTAATTGCAAGCACCTGGATATTGTGATTTTTTCCTGAGACTTAGGGTTAGGGTCAGGATTTATGTTTAGGTTTAGGGTTCCAGTTCATGTACCTGACGTTTGGAGTGTGAGTAACATTGTTAGGGTTAGGATTCTTCTTTTCGTAAGGGTCATGGATAGTGCAGAACTAGCGGTACCAGAAAATAGCATAGGGTTCGCCTAAGGTTAGGGTTAGGGTTAGGGTTAGGTTCAGGGTGATAGATAGCATTGAAATCCAATAGCCTATGTCTTCCAAAGTGGGTTGGAAAGTTAGTATTAGTATAAGTTCATGGAGAGGCTGAGGGAAAATATAAAATTTCAAGTACATGGTTATTGGGATTTGGTCCTATACCTTAGGGTTAGGGTTAGGGTTAGGTGTAGGTTTTTGTTTAGGGTTTCAATTAATACACCTGACATTTCGAGTGTGGCTAGGATTGTTAGGGTTAGGGTTCTTCTTTTCGTAAGGGTCATGGATAGTGCAGAAGTAGCGGTACCTGAAAATGACTCAGGGTTTGGCTATTTTTAGGACTAGGGTTAGGGTTAAGGTCAGGGTGATAGATAGCATTGAAATTGAAATGCCTGTGTCAGTCAAAGTGGGTTGGAAAGTGAGTATTAGGGTAAGCTCTTGTGGAAGACGAGGGATAATGTCCAATTGCAACCACGTGGGGATTGTGATTTGGTCATGCGGCTTAGGGTTAGGGTTAGGAGTATGTTCAGGTTTAGGGTTCCAGTTCATGTACCTGACGTTTGGGGTGTGAGTATCATTTTTAGGGTTAGGGTTCTTCTTTTCATAAGGGTCACAGATAGTTCGGAAGTAGCAGTGCCTGAAAATGACTCAGGGATTGGCTAGGTTTAGGTCTAGGGTTGGGGTTAAGGTCAGGGTGATAGATAGCATTGAAATTGAATTGCCTGTGCCTTCCAAAGTGGGTTGGAAAGTTAGTATTAGTATATGTTTGTGGAGAGGCTGAGGGAAAATATAAAAGTTCAAGTACATGGTTATTGGGATTTGGTCCTATACCTTAGGCTTAGGGTTTGGGTTAGGAGTATGTTCAGGTTTAGGTTTCCAGTTCATGTACCTGACATTTGGAGTGTGAGTATCATTGTTAGGGTTAGGGCTCTTCTTTCCATAAGGGTCATGGATAGTTCGGAAGTAGCGGTACCTGAAAATGACTCAGGGTTTGGCTATTTTTACGGCTAGGGTTAGTGTTAAGGTCAGGGTGATAGATAGCATTGAAATTGAAAAGCCTGTGTGGGTTAAAGTGGGTTGGAAAGTGAGTATTAGGGTAAGTTCCTGTGGAAGAGGAGGGATAATGTCCAATCACAGTCACCTGGGTAGTGTGATTTGGCCCTGCGAGTTAGGGTTAGGGTTAGGGTTAGGAGTACGTTTAGCTTTAGGGTTTCAATTCATGTATGTGACGTTTGGAGTAAGGGAATGGTTATTAGGTTTAGGGTTCTTCTTTTCGTTATGGTCATGTATGCTGCGGAAGTAGAGGTACTAGAAAATGATCTTGGGTTCAGCCAGGGTTCGGGCTAGGGTTAGGGTTAGTTTCAGGATGATAGATATGATTGAAATTGAATTGCCTCTGTCTTCCAAAGCGGGTTGGAAAGTTAGTATTAGTAAAAGTTCATGGAGAGGCTGAGGGAAAATATAGAATTTCAAGTACATGGTTATTGGGATTTGGTCCAATACCTTAGGGTTAGGCTTAGGACTAGGTGTAGGTTTACGTTTAGGGTTCCAATTAATACACCTGACATTTCGAGTGTGGCTAGGATTGTTAGGGTTAGGGTTCTCCTTTTCGTAAGGGTCATGCATAGTGTGGAAATAGCGGTACCTGAAAATGACTCAGGTTTTGGCTAGGGTTGTGGCTAGGGTTGGGGTTAGGATCAGGGGGATACATAGTATTGAAATTGAATTGCCTGTGTCTTTCAAAGTGGGTTGGAAAATTAGTATTAGCCTAACATCCTGTGGAGAGGGCGGGATAATATCTAATTGCAAGCACCTGGATATTGTGATTTTGTCCTGAGACTTAGGGTTAGGGTCAGGATTTATGTTTAGGTTTAGGGTTCCAGTTCATGTACCTGACGTTTGGAGTGTGAGTAACATTGTTAGGGTTAGGATTCTTCTTTTCGTAAGGGTCATGGATAGTGCAGAACTAGCGGTACCAGAAAATAGCATAGGGTTCGCCTAAAGTTAGGGTTAGGGTTAGGGTTAGGTTCAGGGTGATAGATAGCATTGAAATCCAATAGCCTATGTCTTCCAAAGTGGGTTGGAAAGTTAGTATTAGTATAAGTTCATGGAGAGGCTGAGGGAAAATATAAAATTTCAAGTACATGGTTATTGGGATTTTGTCCTATACCTTAGGGTTAGGGTTAGGGTTAGGTGTAGGTTTTTGTTTAGGGTTTCAATTAATACACCTGACATTTCGAGTGTGGCTAGGATTGTTAGGGTTAGGGTTCTTCTTTTCGTAAAGGTCATGGATAGTGCAGAAGTAGCGGTACCTGAAAATGACTCAGGGTTTGGCTATTTTTAGGGCTAGGGTTAGGGTTAAGGTCAGGGTGATAGATAGCATTGAAATTGAAATGCCTCTGTCCGTCAAACTGGGTTGGAAAGTGAGTATTAGGGTAAGTTCCTGTGGAAGAGGAGGGATAATGTCCAATTGCAACCACGTGGGTATTGTGATTTGGTCCTGTGGCTTAGGGTTAGGGTTAGGAGTATGTTCAGGTTTAGGGTTCCAGTTCATGTACCTGACGTTTGGAGTGTGAGCATCATGGTTAGGCTTAGGGTTCTTCTTTTCATAAGGGTCATGGATAGTTCGGAAGTAGCGGTACCTGAAAATGACTCAGGGTTTGGCTATTTTTAGGGCTAGGGTTAGGGTTAAGGTCAGGGTGATAGATAGCATTGAAATTGAAAAGCCTGTGTGGGTTAAAGTGGGTTGGAAAGTGAGTATTAGGGTAAGTTCCTGTGGAAGAGGAGGGAGAATGTCCAATCACAGTCACCTGGGTAGTGTCATTTGGTCCTGCGTCTTAGGGTTAGGGTTAGGGTTAGGAGTGCGTTTAGCTTTAGGGTCAATTCATGTACGTGATGTTTGGAGTGTGGGAATGGTTGTTAGGTTTAGGGTTCTTCTTTTCTTTATGGTCATGTATGCTGCGGAAGTAGCGGTACTAGAAAATGATCCAGGGTTCAGCCTGGGTTCGGGCTAGGGTTAGGGTTAGTTTCAGGGTGATAGATATGATTGAAATTGAATTGCCTGTGTCTTCCAAAGCGGGTTGGAAAGTTAGTATTAGTAAAATTTCATGGAGAGGCTGAGGGAAAATATAGAATTTCAAGTACGTGGTTATTGGGATTTGGTCCTATACCTTAGGGATAGGCTTAGGGCTAGGGGTAGGTTTATGTTTAGGGTTCCAATTAATGCACCTGACATTTCGAGTGTGGCTAGGATTGTTAGGTTTAGGGTTCTTCTTTTCGTAAGGGTCATGGATAGTGCAGAAGTAGCAGTATCTGAAAATGACTCAGGGTTTGGCTATTTTTAGGGCTAGGGTTAGGGTTAAGGTCAGGGTGATAGATAGCATTGAAATTCAAATCCCTGTGTCGGTCAAAGTGGGTTGGAAAGTGAGTATTAGGGTAAGTTCCTGTGGAAGAGGAGGGAGAATGTCCAATCACAGTCACCTTGTTCGTGTCATTTGGTCCTGCGGCTTAGGGTTAGGGTTAGGGATAGGAGTGCATTTAGCTTTAGGGTTTCAATTCATGTACGTGACGTTTGGAGTGTGGGAATGGTTGTTAGGTTTAGGGTTCTTCTTTTCGTTATGGTCATGTATGCTGCGGAAGTAGCGGTACTAGAAAATGATCTAGGGTTCAGCCAGGGTTCGGGCTAGGGTTAGGGTTAGTTTCAGGGTGATAGATATGATTGAAATTGAATTGCCTGTGTCTTCCAAAGCGTGTTGCAAAGTTAGTATTAGTAAAATTTCATGGAGAGGCTGAGGGAAAATATAGAATTTCAAGTACATGGTTATTGGGATTTGGTCCTATACCTTAGGGTTAGGCTTAGGGCTAGGTGTAGGTTTATGTTTAGGGTTCCAATTAATGCACCTGACATTTCGAGTGTGGCTAGGATTGTTAGGGTTAGGGTTCTTCTTTTGGTAAGGTTCATGGATAGTGCAGAAGTAGCTGTACCTGAAAATGACTCAGGGTTTGGCTAGGTTTAGGGCTAGGGTTAGGGTTAAGGTCAGGGTGATAGATAGCATTGATATTGAAATGCCTGTGTCGGTCAAACTGGGTTGGAAAGTAAGTATTAGGGTAAGTTCCTGTGGAAGAGGAGGGATAATGTCCAATTGCAACCATGTGGGTATTGTGATTTGGTCCTGTGGCTTAGGGTTAGGGTTAGGAGTATGTTCAGGTTTAGGGTTCCAGTTCATGTACCTGATGTTTGGAGTGTGAGCATCATTGTTAGGGTTAGGGTTCTTGTTTTCATAAGGGTCATGGATAGTTCGGAAGTAGCGGTACCTGAAAATGACTCAGGGTTTGGCTAGGTTTAGGCCTAGGGTTAGGGTTAAGGTCAGGATGATAGATAGCATTGAAATTGAATTGCCTGTGCCTTCCAATGTGGGTTGGTAAGTTAGTATTAGTATATGTTCGCGGAGAGGCTGAGGGAAAGTATAAAATTTCAAGTACATGGTTATTGGGATTTGGTCCTATACCTTAGGGTTAGGGTTAGGGTTAGGTGTAGGTTTATGTTTAGGGTTCCAATTAATACACCTGACATTTCGAGTGTGGCTCTGATTGTTAGGGTTAGGGTTCTTCTTTTCGTAAGGGTCATGCATAGTGTGGAAATAGCGGTACCTGAAAATGACTCAGGTTTTGGCTAGAGTTGTGGCTAGGGTTGGGGTTAGGATCAGGGAGATACATAGTATTGAAATTGAATTGCCTGTGTCTTTCAAAGTGGGTTGGAAAATTAGTATTAGCCTAACATCCTGTGGAGGGGGCCGGATAATGTCTAATTGCAAGCACCTGAGTATTGTGATTTTGTCCTGAGGCTTAGGGTTAGGGTCAGGATTTATGTTTAGGTTTAGGGTTCCAGTTCATGTACCTGACGTTTGGAGTGTGAGTAACATTGTTAGGGTTAGGATTCTTCTTTTCGTAAGGGTCATGGATAGTGCAGAACTAGCGGTACCAGTAAATAGCATAGGGTTCGCCTAAGGTTAGGGTTAGGGTTAGGGTTAGGGTCAGGGTGATAGATAGCATTGAAATCCAATAGCCTATGTCTTCCAAAGTGGGTTGGAAAGTTAGTTTTAGTATAAGTTCATGGAGAGGCTGAGGGAAAATATAAAATTTCAAGTACATGGTTATTGGGATTTGGTCCTATACCTTAGGGTTAGGGTTAGGGTTAGGTGTAGGTTTATATTTAGTGTTCCAATTAATGCACCTGACATTTCGAGTGTGGCTAGGATTGTTAGGTTTAGGGTTCTTCTTTTCGTAAGTGTCATGGATAGTGCAGAAGTAGCGGTACCTGAAAATGACTCAGGGTTTGGCTGTTTTTAGGGCTAGGGTTAGGGTTAAGGTCAGGGTGATAGATAGAATTGAAATTGAAAAGCCTGTGTGGGTTAAAGTGGGTTGGAAAATGAGTATTAGGGTAAGTTCCTGTGGAAGAGGAGGGATAATGTCCAATCACAGTCACCTGGGTAGTGTGATTTGGCCCTGCGAGTTAGGGTTAGGGTTAGGGTTTGGAGTACGTTTAGCTTTAGGGTTTCAATTCATGTACGTGACGTTTGGAGTGTGGGAATGGTTGTTAGGTTTAGGGTTCTTCTTTTCGTTATGGTCATGTATGCTGCGGAAGTAGCGGTACTAGAAAATGACATAGGGTTCAGCCAGGGTTCGGGCTAGGGTTTGGGTTAGTTTCAGAGTGATAGATATGATTGAAATTGAATTGCCTCTGTCTTCCAAAGCGGGTTGGAAAGTTAGTATTAGTAAAATTTCATGGAGAGGCTGAGGGAAAATATAGAATTTCAAGTACATGGTTATTGGGATTTGGTCCAATACCTTAGGGTTAGGCTTAGGACTAGGTGTAGGTTTATGTTTAGGGTTCCAATTAATACACCTGACATATCGAATGTGACTAGGATTGTTAGGGTTAGGGTTCTTCTTTTCGTAAGGGTCATGCATAGTGTGGAAATAGCGGTACCTGAAAATGACTCAGGTTTTGGCTTGGGTTGTGGCTAGGGTTGGGGTTAGGATCAGGGAGATACATAGTATTGAAATTGAATTGCCTGTGTCTTTCAAAGTGGGTTGGAAAATTAGTATTAGCCTAACATCCTGTGGAGGGGGCGGGATAATGTCTAATTGCAAGCACCTGGATATTGTGATTTTTCCTGAGGCTTAGGGTTAGGGTCAGGATTTATGTTTAGGTTTAGGGTTCCAGTTCATGTACCTGACGTTTGGAGTGTGAGTAACATTGTTAGGGTTAGGATTCTTCTTTTCTAAGGGTCATGGATAGTGCGGAACTAGCGGTACCAGAAAATAGCATAGGGTTCGCCTAAGGTTAGGGTTAGGGTTAGGGTTAGGTTCAGGGTGATAGATAGCATTGAAATCCAATAGCCTATGTCTTCCAAAGTGGGTTGGAAAGTTAGTATTAGTATAAGTTCATGGAGAGCCTGAGGGAAAATATAAAATTTCAACTACATGGTTATTGGGATTTGGACCTATTCCTTAGGGTTAGGGTTAGGGTTAGGTGTAGGTTTATGTTTAGGGTTCCAATTAATACACCTGACATTTCGAGTGTGGCTAGGATTGTTAGGGTTAGGCTTCTCCTTTTCGTAAGGGTCATGCATAGTGTGGAAATAGCGGTACCTGAAAATGACTCAGGTTTTGGCTAGGGTTGTGGCTAGGGTTGGGGTTAGGATCAGGGGGATACATAGTATTGAAATTGAATTGCCTGTGTCTTTCAAAGTGGGTTGGAAAATTAGTATTAGCCTAACATCCTGTGGAGAGGGCGGGATAATATCTAATTGCAAGCACCTGGATAATGTGATTTTGTCCTGAGACTTAGGGTTAGGGTCAGGATTTATGTTTAGGTTTAGGGTTCCAGTTCATGTACCTGACGTTTGGAGTGTGAGTAACATTGTTAGGGTTAGGATTCTTCTTTTCGTAAGGGTCATGGATAGTGCAGAAGTAGCGGTACCTGAAAATGACTCAGGGTTTGGCTGTTTTTAGGGCTAGGGTTAGGGTTAAGGTCAGGGTGACAGATAGCATTGAAATTGAAATGCCTGTGTCGGTCAAAGTGGGTTGGAAAGTGAGTATTAGGTTAGATTCCTGTGGAAGAGGAGGGAGAATGTCCAATCACAGTCACCTGGGTAGTATGATTTGGTCCTGCGGCTTAGGGTTAGGGTTAGTGTTAGGAGTGCGTTTAGCTTTAGGGTTTCAATTCATGTACGTGACGTTTGGAGTGTGGGAATGGTTGTTAGGTTTAGGGTTCTTCTTTTCGTAAGGGTCATGCATAGTGTGGAAGTAGCGGTACCTGAAAATGACTCAGGTTTTGGCTAGGGTTTTGGCTAGGGTTGGGGTTAGGATCAGGGGGATACATAGTATTGAAATTGAATTGCCTGTGTCTTTCAAAGTGGGTTGGAAAATTAGTATTAGCCTAACATCCTGTGGAGGGGGCGGGATAATGTCTAATTGCAAGCACCTGGATATTGTGATTTTGTCCTTAGGCTTAGGGTTAGGGTCAGGATTTATGTTTAGGTTTAGGGTTCCAGTTCATGTACCTGACGTTTGGAGTGTGAGTAACATTGTTAGGGCTACGATTCTTCTTTTCGTAAGGGTCATGCATAGTGCAGAACTTGCGGTACCAGAAAATAGCATAGGGTTCGCCTAAGGTTAGGGTTAGGGTTAGGGTTAGGTTCAGGGTGATAGATAGCATTGAAATCCAATAGCCTATGTCTTCCAAAGTGGGTTGGAAAGTTAGTATTAGTATAAGTTCATGGAGAGCCTGAGGGAAAATATAAAATTTCAAGTACATGGTTATTGGGATTTGGTCCTATACCTTAGGGTTAGGGTTAGGGTTAGGTGTAGGTTTTTGTTTAGGGTTTCAATTAATACACCTGACATTTCGAGTGTGGCTAGGATTGTTAGGGTTAGGGTTCTTCTTTTCGTAAGGGTCATGGATAGTGCAGAAGTAGCGGTACCTGAAAATGACTCAGGGTTTGGCTGTTTTTAGGGCTAGGGTTAGGGTTAAGGTCAGGGTGACAGATAGCATTGAAATTGAAATGCCTGTGTTGGTCAAAGTGGGTTGGAAAGTGAGTATTAGGGTAAGTTCCTGTGGAAGAGGAGGGATAATGTCCAATTGCAACCACATGGGTATTATGATTTGGTCCTGCGGCTTAGGGTTAGGGTCAGGAGTATGTTCAGGTTTAGGGTTCCAGTTCATGTACCTGACGTTTGGAGTGTGAGCAACATGGTTAGGGTTAGGGTTCTTCTCTTCATAAGGGTCATGGATAGTTCAGAAGTAGCGGTACCTGAAAATGACTCAGGGTTTGGCTATTTTTAGGGCTAGGGTTAGGGTTAAGGTCAGGGTGATAGATAGCATTGAAATTGAAATGCCTGTGTCGGTCAAAGTGGGTTGGAAAGTGAGTATTAGGGTAAGTTCCTGTGGAAGAGGAGGGAGAATGTCCAATCACAGTCACCTGGGTAGTGTGATTTGGTCCTGCAGCTTAGGGTTAGGGTTAGGGTTAGGAGTGCGTTTAGCTTTAGGGTTTCAATTCATGTACGTGACGTTTGGAGTGTGCGAATGGTTGTTAGGTTTAGGGTTCTTCTTTTCGTTATGGTCATGTATGCTGCGGAATAGCGGTACTAGAAAATGACCTAGGGTTCAGCCAGGGTTCGGGCTAGGGTTAGGGTTAGTTTCAGGGTGATAGATATGATTGAAATTGAATTGCCTGTGTCTTCCAAAGCGGGTTGGAACGTTAGTATTAGTAAAATTTCATGGAGAGGCTGAGGGTAAATATAGAATTTCAAGTACAGGGTTATTGGGATTTGGTCCTATACCTTAGGGTTAGGCTTAGGGCTAGGTGTAGGTTTATGTTTAGGGTTCCAATTAATGCACCTGACATTTCGAGTGTGGCTAGGATTGTTAGGGTTAGGGTTCTTCTTTTCGTAAGGGTCATGGATAGTGCAGAAGTAGCGGTACCTGAAAATGACTCAGGTTTGGCTATTTTTAGGGCTAGGGTTAGGGTTAAGGTCAGGGTGACAGATAGCATTGAAATTGAAATGCCTGTGTCGGTCAAACTGGGTTGGAAAGTGAGTATTAGGGTAAGTTCCTGGGGAAGAGGAGGGAGAATGTCCAATCACAGTCACCTGGGTAGTATGATTTGGTCCTGCGGCTTAGGGTTAGGGTTAGGGTTAGGAGTGCGTTTAGCTTTAGGGTTTCAATTCATGTACGTGACGTTTGGAGTGTCGGAATGATTGTTAGGTTTAGGGTTCTTCTTTTCGTAAGGGTCATGGATAGTGCAGAAGTAGCGGTACCTGAAAATGACTCAGGGTTTGGCTATTTTTAGGGCTAGGGTTAGGGTTAAGGTCAGGGTGACAGATAGCATTGAAATTGAAATGCCTGTGTCGGTCAAACTGGGTTGGAAAGTGTGTATTAGGGTAAGTTCCTGGGGAAGAGGAGGGATAATGTCCAATTGCAACCACGTGGGTATTGTGATTTGGTCCTGTGGCTTAGGGTTAGGGTTAGGAGTATGTTCAGGTTTAGGGTTCCAGTTCATGTCCCTGACGTTTGGAGTGTGAGCATCATTGTTAGGGTTAGGGTTCTTCTTTTCATAAGGGTCATGGATAGTTCGGAATAGCGGTACTTGAAAATGACTCAGGGTTTGGCTCGGTTTAGGCCTAGGGATAGGGTTAAGTTCAGGGTGATAGATAGCATTGAAATTGAATTGCCTGTGCCTTCCAAAGTGGGTTGGTAAGTTAGTATTAGTATATGTTCGTGGAGAGGCTGAGGGAAAATATAAAATTTCAAGTACATGGTTATTGGAATTTGGTCCTATACCTTAGGGTTAGGGTTAGGGTTAGGTGTAGGTTTATGTTTAGGGTTTCAATTAATACAACTGACATTTCGAGTGTGGCTAGGATTGTTAGGGTTAGGGTTCTTCTTTTCGTAAGGGTCATGGATAGTGCAGAAGTAGCGGTACCTGAAAATGACTCAGGGTTTGGCTATTTTTAGGGCTAGGGTTAGGGTTAAGGTCAGGGTGACAGATAGCATTGAAATTGAAATGCCTGTGTCGGTCAAACTGGGTTGGAAAGTGTGTATTAGGGTAAGTTCCTGGGGAAGAGGAGGGATAATGTCCAATTGCAACCACGTGGGTATTGTGATTTGGTCCTGTGGCTTAGGGTTAGGGTTAGGAGTATGTTCAGGTTTAGGGTTCCAGTTCATGTACCTGACGTTTGGAGTGTGAGCATCATTGTTAGGGTTAGGGTTCTTCTTTTCATAAGGGTCATGGATAGTTCGGAATAGCGGTACTTGAAAATGACTCAGGGTTTGGCTCGGTTTAGGCCTAGGGATAGGGTTAAGTTCAGGGTGATAGATAGCATTGAAATTGAATTGCCTGTGCCTTCCAAAGTGGGTTGGTAAGTTAGTATTAGTATATGTTCGTGGAGAGGCTGAGGGAAAATATAAAATTTCAAGTACATGGTTATTGGAATTTGGTCCTATACCTTAGGGTTAGGGTTAGGGTTAGGTGTAGGTTTTTGTTTAGGGTTTCAATTAATACAACTGACATTTCGAGTGTGGCTAGGATTGTTAGGGTTAGGGTTCTTCTTTTCGTAAGGGTCATGGATAGTGCAGAAGTAGCGGTACCTGAAAATGACTCAGGGTTTGGCTGTTTTTAGGGCTAGGGTTAGGGTTAAGGTCAGGGTGACAGATAGCATTGAAATTGAAATGCCTGTGTCGGTCAAAGTGGGTTGGAAAGTGAGTATTAGGTTAGATTCCTGTGGAAGAGGAGGGAGAATGTCCAATCACAGTCACCTGGGTAGTATGATTTGGTCCTGCGGCTTAGGGTTAGGGTTAGTGTTAGGAGTGCGTTTAGCTTTAGGGTTTCAATTCATGTACGTGACGTTTGGAGTGTGGGAATGGTTGTTAGGTTTAGGGTTCTTCTTTTCGTAAGGGTCATGCATAGTGTGGAAGTAGCGGTACCTGAAAATGACTCAGGTTTTGGCTAGGGTTTTGGCTAGGGTTGGGGTTAGGATCAGGGGGATACATAGTATTGAAATTGAATTGCCTGTGTCTTTCAAAGTGGGTTGGAAAATTAGTATTAGCCTAACATCCTGTGGAGGGGGCGGGATAATGTCTAATTGCAAGCACCTGGATATTGTGATTTTGTCCTTAGGCTTAGGGTTAGGGTCAGGATTTATGTTTAGGTTTAGGGTTCCAGTTCATGTACCTGACGTTTGGAGTGTGAGTAACATTGTTAGGGCTACGATTCTTCTTTTCGTAAGGGTCATGCATAGTGCAGAACTTGCGGTACCAGAAAATAGCATAGGGTTCGCCTAAGGTTAGGGTTAGGGTTAGGGTTAGGTTCAGGGTGATAGATAGCATTGAAATCCAATAGCCTATGTCTTCCAAAGTGGGTTGGAAAGTTAGTATTAGTATAAGTTCATGGAGAGCCTGAGGGAAAATATAAAATTTCAAGTACATGGTTATTGGGATTTGGTCCTATACCTTAGGGTTAGGGTTAGGGTTAGGTGTAGGTTTTTGTTTAGGGTTTCAATTAATACACCTGACATTTCGAGTGTGGCTAGGATTGTTAGGGTTAGGGTTCTTCTTTTCGTAAGGGTCATGGATAGTGCAGAAGTAGCGGTACCTGAAAATGACTCAGGGTTTGGCTATTTTTAGGGCTAGGGTTAGGGTTAAGGTCAGGGTGACAGATAGCATTGAAATTGAAATGCCTGTGTCGGTCAAACTGGGTTGGAAAGTGAGTATTAGGGTAAGTTCCTGTGGAAGAGGAGGGATAATGTCCAATTGCAACCACGTGGGTATTGTGATTTGGTCCTGCGGCTTAGGGTTACGGTTAGGAGTATGTTCAGGTTTAGGGTTCCAGTTCATGTACCTGACGTTTGGAGTGTGAGCAACATGGTTAGGGTTAGGGTTCTTCTTTTCATAAGGGTCATGGATAGTTCGGAAGTAGCGGTACCTGAAAATGACTCAGGGTTTGGCTAGGTTTAGGCCTAGGGTTAGGGTTAAGGTCAGGGTGATAGATAGCATTGAAATTGAAAAGCCTGTGTGGGTTAAAGTGGGTTGGAAAGTGAGTATTAGGGTAAGTTCCTGTGGAAGAGGAGGGAGAATGTCCAATCACAGTCACCTGGGTAGTGTGATTTGGTCCTGCACCTTAGAGTTAGGGTTAGGGTTAGGAGTGCGTTTAGCTTTAGGATTTCAATTCATGTACGTGACGTTTGGAGTGTGCGAATGGTTGTTAGGTTTAGGGTTCTTCTTTTCGTTATTTTCATGTATGCTGCGGAAGTAGCGGTACTAGAAAATGACCTAGGGTTCAGCCAGGGTTCGGGCTAGGGTTAGGCTTAGGTTCAGGGTGATAGATAGCATTGAAATTGAATTGCCTGTGTCTTCCAAAGTGGGTTGGAAAGTTAGTATTAGTAAAATTTCATGGAGAGGCTGAGGGTAAATATAGAATTTCAAGTACAGGGTTATTGGGATTTGGTCCTATACCTTAGGGTTAGGCTTAGGGCTAGGTGTAGGTTTATGTTTAGGGTTCCAATTAATGCACCTGACATTTCGAGTGTGGCTAGGATTGTTAGGGTTAGGGTTCTTCTTTTCGTAAGGGTCATGGATAGTGCAGAAGTAGCGGTACCTGAAAATGACTCAGGGTTTGGCTATTTTTAGGGCTAGGGTTAGGGTTAAGGTCAGGGTGACAGATAGCATTGAAATTGAAATGCCTGTGTCGGTCAAACTGGGTTGGAAAGTGAGTATTAGGGTAAGTTCCTGGGGAAGAGGAGGGAGAATGTCCAATCACAGTCACCTGGGTAGTATGATTTGGTCCTGCGGCTTAGGGTTAGGGTTAGGGTTAGGAGTGCGTTTAGCTTTAGGGTTTCAATTCATGTACGTGACGTTTGGAGTGTCGGAATGATTGTTAGGTTTAGGGTTCTTCTTTTCGTAAGGGTCATGGATAGTGCAGAAGTAGCGGTACCTGAAAATGACTCAGGGTTTGGCTATTTTTAGGGCTAGGGTTAGGGTTAAGGTCAGGGTGACAGATAGCATTGAAATTGAAATGCCTGTGTCGGTCAAACTGGGTTGGAAAGTGTGTATTAGGGTAAGTTCCTGGGGAAGAGGAGGGATAATGTCCAATTGCAACCACGTGGGTATTGTGATTTGGTCCTGTGGCTTAGGGTTAGGGTTAGGAGTATGTTCAGGTTTAGGGTTCCAGTTCATGTACCTGACGTTTGGAGTGTGAGCATCATTGTTAGGGTTAGGGTTCTTCTTTTCATAAGGGTCATGGATAGTTCGGAATAGCGGTACTTGAAAATGACTCAGGGTTTGGCTCGGTTTAGGCCTAGGGATAGGGTTAAGTTCAGGGTGATAGATAGCATTGAAATTGAATTGCCTGTGCCTTCCAAAGTGGGTTGGTAAGTTAGTATTAGTATATGTTCGTGGAGAGGCTGAGGGAAAATATAAAATTTCAAGTACATGGTTATTGGAATTTGGTCCTATACCTTAGGGTTAGGGTTAGGGTTAGGTGTAGGTTTATGTTTAGGGTTCCAATTAATACACCTGACATTTCGAGTGTGGCTAGGATTGTTAGGGTTAGGGTTCTTCTTTTCGTAAGGGTCATGCATAGTGTGGAAGTAGCGGTACCTGAAAATGACTCAGGTTTTGGCTAGGGTTGTGGCTAGGGTTGGGGTTAGGATCAGGGGGATACACAGTATTGAAATTGAATTGCCTGTGTCTTTCAAAGTGGGTTGGAAAATTAGTATTAGCCTACCATCCTGTGGAGGGGGCGGGATAATGTCTAATTGCAAGCACCTGGATATTGTGATTTTTTTCCTGAGGCTTAGGGTTAGGGTCAGGATTTATGTTTAGTTTTAGGGTTCCAGTTCATGTACCTGACGTTTGGAGTGTGAGTAACATTGTTAGGGTTAGGATTCTTCTTTTCGTAAGGGTCATGGATAGTGCAGAACTAGCGGTACCAGAAAAGAGCGTAGGGTTCGCCTAAGGTTAGGGTTAGGGTTAGGGTTAGGTTCAGGGTGATAGATAGCATTGAAATCCAATAGCCTATGTCTTCCAAAGTGGGTTGGAAAGTTAGTATTAGTATAAGTTCATGGAGAGGCTGAGGGAAAATATAAAATTTCAAGTACATGGTTATTGGGATTTTGTCCTATACCTTAGGGTTAGGGTTAGGGTTAGGTGTAGGTTTTTGTTTAGAGTTTCAATTAATACACCTGACATTTCGAGTGTGGCTAGGATTGTTAGGGTTAGGGTTCTTCTTTTCGTAAGGGTCATGGATAGTGCAGAAGTAGCGGTACCTGAAAATGACTCAGGGTTTGGCTATTTTCAGGGCTAGGGTTAGGGTTAAGGTCAGGGTGATAGATAGCATTGAATTGAAATGCCTGTGTCAGTCAAAGTGGGTTGGAAGGTGAGTATTAGGATAAGTTCCTGTGGAAGAGGAGGGAGAATGTCCAATCACAGTCACCTGGGTAGTGTGATTTGGTCCTGCAGCTTAGGGTTAGGGTTAGGGTTAGGAGTGCGTTTAGCTTTAGGGTTTCAATTCATGTACGTGACGTATGGAGTGTGCGAATGGTTGTTAGGTTTAGGGTTCTTCTTTTCGCTATGGTCATGTATGCTGCCGAAGTAGCGGTACTAGAAAATGACCTAGGGTTCAGCCAGGGTTCAGGCTAGGGTTAGGGTTAGTTTCAGGGTGATAGATATGATTGAAATTGAATTGCCTGTGTCTTCCAAAGTGGGTTGGAAAGTTAGTATTAGTAAAATTTCATGGAGAGGCTGAGGGAAAATATAGAATTTCAAGTACATGGTTATTGGGATTTGGTCCTATACCTTAGGGTTAGGCTTAGGGCTAGGTGTAGGTTTAAGTTTAGGGTTCCAATTAATGCACCTGACATTTCGAGTGTGGCTAGGATTGTTAGGGTTAGGGTTCTTCTTTTCATAAGGGTCATGGATAGTTCGGAAGTAGCGGTATCTGAAAATGACTCAGGGTTTGGCTAGGTTAAGCCCTAGGGTTAGGGTTAAGTTCAGGGTGATAGATAGCATTGAAATTGAATTGCCTGTGCCTTCCAAAGTGGTTTGGTAAGTTAGTATTAGTATATGTTTGCGGAGAGGCTGAGGGAAAATATAAAATTTCAAGTACATGGTTATTGGGATTTGGTCCTATACCTTAGGGTTAGGGTTAGGGTTAGGTGTAGGTTTATGTTTAGGGTTCCAATTAATACACCTGACATTTCAAGTGTGGCTAGGATTGTTAGGGTTAGGGTTCTCCTTTTCGTAAGGGTCATGCATAGTGTGGAAGTAGCGGTAGCGGAAAATGACTCAGGTTTTGGCTAGGGTTGTGGCTAGGGTTGGGGTTAGGATCAGGGGGATACATAGTATTGAAATTGAATTGCCTGTGTCTTTCAAAGTGGGTTGGAAAATTAGTATTACCCTAACATCCTGTGGAGGGGGCGGGATAATGTCTAATTGCAAGCACCTGGATATTGTGATCTTGTCCTGAGGCTTAGGGTTGGGTCAGGATTTATGTTTAGGTTTAGGGTTCCAGTTCATGTACCTGACGTTTGGAGTGTGAGCATCATTGTTAGGGTTAGGGTTCTTCTTTTCATAAGGGTCATGGATAGTTCGGAAGTAGCGGTACCTGAAAATGACTCAGGGTTTGGCTAGGTTTAGGCCTAGGGTTAGGGTTAAGTTCAGGGTGATAGATAGCATTGAAATTGAATTGCCTGTGCCTTCCAAAGTGGGTAGGTTAGTTAGTATTAGTATATGTTCGTGGAGAGGCTGAGGGAAAATATAAAATTTCAAGTACATGGTTATTGGAATTTGGTCCTATACCTTAGGGTTAGGGTTAGGGTTAGGTGTAGGTTTATGTTTAGGGTTCCAATTAATACACCTGACATTTCGAGTGTGGCTAGGATTGTTAGGGTTAGGGTTCTTCTTTTCGTAAGGGTCATGCATAGTGTGGAAGTAGCGGTACCTGAAAATGACTCAGGTTTTGGCTAGGGTTGTGGCTAGGGTTGGGGTTAGGATCAGGGGGATACATAGTATTGAAATTGAATTGCCTGTGTCTTTCAAAGTGGGTTGGAAAATTAGTATTAGCCTACCATCCTGTGGAGGGGGCGGGATAATGTCTAATTGCAAGCACCTGGATATTGTGATTTTTTTCCTGAGGCTTAGGGTTAGGGTCAGGATTTATGTTTAGGTTTAGGGTTCCAGTTCATGTACCTGACGTTTGGAGTGTGAGTAACATTGTTAGGGTTAGGATTCTTCTTTTCGTAAGGGTCATGGATAGTGCAGAACTAGCGGTACCAGAAAATAGCATAGGGTTCGCCTAAGGTTAGGGTTAGGGTTAGGGTTAGGTTCAGGGTGATAGATAGCATTGAAATCCAATAGCCTATGTCTTCCAAAGTGGGTTGGAAAGTTAGTATTAGTATAAGTTCATGGAGAGGCTGAGGGAAAATATAAAATTTCAAGTACATGGTTATTGGGATTTGGTCCTATACCTTAGGGTTAGGGTTAGGGTTAGGTGTAGGTTTTTGTTTAGGGTTTCAATTAATACACCTGACATTTCGAGTGTGGCTAGGATTGTTAGGGTTAGGGTTCTTCTTTTCGTAAGGGTCATGGATAGTGCAGAAGTAGCGGTACCTGAAAATGACTCAGGGTTTGGCTATTTTCAGGGCTAGGGTTAGGGTTAAGGTCACGGTGATAGATAGCATTGAAATTGAAATGCCTGTGTCGGTCAAAGTGGGTTGGAAAGTGAGTATTAGGGTAAGTTCCTGTGGAAGAGGAGGGATAATGTCCAATTGCAACCATGTGGGTATTGTGATTTGGTCCTGCGGCTTAGGGTTAGGGTTAGGAGTATGTTCAGGTTTAGGGTTCCAGTTCATGTACCTGACGTTTGGAGTGTGAGCATCATGGTTAGGCTTAGGGTTCTTCTTTTCATAAGGGTCATGGATAGTTCGGAAGTAGCGGTACCTGAAAATGACTCAGGGTTTGGCTATTTTTAGGGCTAGGGTTAGGGTTAAGGTCAGGGTGATAGATAGCATTGAAATTGAAATGCCTGTGTCAGTCAAAGTGGGTTGGAAAGTGAGTATTAGGATAAGTTCCTGTGGAAGAGGAGGGAGAATGTCCAATCACAGTCACCTGGGTAGTGTGATTTGGTCCTGCAGCTTAGGGTTAGGGTTAGAGTTAGGAGTGCGTTTAGCTTTAGGGTTTCAATTCATGTACGTGACGTTTGGAGTGTGCGAATGGTTGTTAGGTTTAGGGTTTTTCTTTTCGTTATGGTCATGTATGCTGCGGAAGTAGCGGTACTAGAAAATGACCTAGGGTTCAGCCAGGGTTCGGGCTAGGGTTAGGGTTAGTTTCAGGGTGATAGATATGATTGAAATTGAATTGCCTGTGTCTTCCAAAGCGGGTTGGAAAGTTAGTATTAGTAAAATTTCATGGAGAGGCTGAGGGAAAATATAGAATTTCAAGTACATGGTTATTGGGATTTGGTCCTATACCTTAGGGTTAGGCTTAGGGCTAGGTGTAGGTTTATGTTTAGGGTTCCAATTAATGCACCTGACATTTCGAGTGTGGCTAGGATTGTTAGGGTTAGGGTTCTTCTTTTCATAAGGGTCATGGATAGTGCAGAAGTAGCGGTACCTGAAAATGACTCAGGGTTTGGCTATTTTTAGGGCTAGGGTTAGGGTTAAGGTCAGGGTGACAGATAGCATTGAAATTGAAATGCCTGTGTCGGTCAAAGTGGGTTGGAAAGTGAGTATTAGGGTAAGTTCCTGTGGAAGAGGAGGGATAATGTCCAATCACAGTCACCTGGGTAGTGTGATTTGGTCCTGCAGCTTAGGGTTAGGGTTAGGGTTAGGAGTGCGTTTAGCTTCAGGGTTTCAATTCATGTACGTGACGTTTGGAGTGTGCGAATGGTTGTTAGGTTTAGGGTTCTTCTTTTCGTTATGGTCATGTATGCTGCGGAAGTAGCGGTACTAGAAAATGACCTAGGGTTCAGCCAGGGTTCAGGCTAGGGTTAGGGTTAGTTTCAGGGTGATAGATATGATTGAAATTGAATTGCCTGTGTCTTCCAAAGCGGGTTGGAAAGTTAGTATTAGTAAAATTTCATGGAGAGGCTGAGGGAAAATATAGAATTTCAAGTACATGGTTATTGGGATTTGGTCCTATACCTTAGGGTTAGGCTTAGGGCTAGGTGTAGGTTTATGTTTAGGGTTCCAATTAATGCACCTGACATTTCGAGTGTGGCTAGGATTGTTAGGGTTAGGGTTCTTCTTTTCGTAAGGGTCATGGATAGTGCAGAAGTAGCGGTACCTGAAAATGACTCAGGGTTTGGCTATTTTTAGGGCTAGGGTTAGGGTTAAGGTCAGGGTGACAGATAGCATTGAAATTGAAATGCCTGTGTCGGTCAAAGTGGGTTGGAAAGTGAGTATTATGGTAAGTTCCTGTGGAAGAGGAGGGATAATGTCCAATTGCAACCACGTGGGTATTGTGATTTGGTCCTGTGGCTTAGGGTTAGGGTTAGGAGTATGTTCAGGTTTAGGGTTCCAGTTCATGTACCTGACGTTTGGAGTGTGAGCATCATTGTTAGGGTTAGGGTTCTTCTTTTCATAAGGGTCATGGATAGTTCGGAAGTAGCGGTACCTGAAAATGACTCAGGGTTTGCCTAGGTTTAGCCCTAGGGTTAGGGTTAAGTTCAGGGTGATAGATAGCATTGAAATTGAATTGCCTGTGCCTTCCAAAGTGGGTTGGTAAGTTAGTATTAGTATATGTTTGCGGAGAGGCTGAGGGAAAATATAAAATTTCAAGTACATGGTTATTGGGATTTGGTCCTATACCTTAGGGTTAGGGTTAGGGTTAGGTGTAGGTTTATGTTTAGGGTTCCAATTAATACACCTGACATTTCAAGTGTGGCTAGGATTGTTAGGGTTAGGGTTCTCCTTTTCGTAAGGGTCATGCATAGTGTGGAAGTAGCGGTACCTGAAAATGACTCAGGTTTTGGCTAGGGTTGTGGCTAGGGTTGGGGTTAGGATCAGGGGGATACATAGTATTGAAATTGAATTGCCTGTGTCTTTCAAAGTGGGTTGGAAAATTAGTATTAGCCTAACATCCTGTGGAGGGGGCGGGATAATGTCTAATTGCAAGCACCTGGATATTGTGATCTTGTCCTGAGGCTTAGGGTTAGGGTCAGGATTTATGTTTAGGTTTAGGGTTCCAGTTCATGTACCTGACGTTTGGAGTGTGAGCATCATGGTTAGGCTTAGGGTTCTTCTTTTCATAAGGGTCATGGATAGTTCGGAAGTAGCGGTACCTGAAAATGACTCAGGGTTTGGCTATTTTTAGGGCTAGGGTTAGGGTTAAGGTCAGGGTGATAGATAGCATTGAAATTGAAATGCCTGTGTCAGTCAAAGTGGGTTGGAAAGTGAGTATTAGGATAAGTTCCTGTGGAAGAGGAGGGAGAATGTCCAATCACAGTCACCTGGGTAGTGTGATTTGGTCCTGCAGCTTAGGGTTAGGGTTAGGGTTAGGAGTGCGTTTAGCTTTAGGGTTTCAATCCATGTACGTGACGTTTGGAGTGTGCGAATGGTTGTTAGGTTTAGGGTTTTTCTTTTCGTTATGGTCATGTATGCTGCGGAAGTAGCGGTACTAGAAAATGACCTAGGGTTCAGCCAGGGTTCGGGCTAGGGTTAGGGTTAGTTTCAGGGTGATAGATATGATTGAAATTGAATTGCCTGTGTCTTCCAAAGCGGGTTGGAAAGTTAGTATTAGTAAAATTTCATGGAGAGGCTGAGGGAAAATATAGAATTTCAAGTACATGGTTATTGGGATTTGGTCCTATACCTTAGGGTTAGGGTTAGGGTTAGGTGTAGGTTTATGTTTAGGGTTCCAATTAATACACCTGACATTTCGAGTGTGGCTAGGATTGTTAGGGTTAGGGTTCTCCTTTTCGTAAGGGTCATGCATAGTGTGGAAGTAGCGGTACCTGAAAATGACTCAGGTTTTGGCTAGGGTTTGTGGCTAGGGTTGGGGTTAGGATCAGGGGATACATAGTATTGAAATTGAATTGCCTGTGTCTTTCAAAGTGGGTTGGAAAATTAGTATTAGCCTAACATCCTGTGGAGGGGGCGGGATAATGTCTAATTGCAAGCACCTGGATATTGTGATCTTGTCCTGAGGCTTAGGGTTAGGGTCAGGATTTATGTTTAGGTTTAGGGTTCCAGTTCATGTACCTGACGTTTGGAGTGTGAGTAACATTGTTAGGGTTAGGATTCTTCTTTTCGTAAGGGTCATGGATAGTGCAGAACTAGCGGTACCAGAAAATAGCATAGGGTTCGCCTAAGGTTAGGGTTAGGGTTAGGGTTAGGTTCAGGGTGATAGATAGCATTGAAATCCAATAGCCTATGTCTTCCAAAGTGGGTTGGAAAGTTAGTATTAGTATAAGTTCATGGAGAGGCTGAGGGAAAATATAAAATTTCAAGTACATGGTTATTGGGATTTGGTCCTATACCTTAGGGTTAGGGTTAGGGTTAGGTGTAGGTTTTTGTTTAGGGTTTCAATTAATACACCTGACATTTCGAGTGTGGCTAGGATTGTTAGGGTTAGGGTTCTTCTTTTCGTAAGGGTCATGGATAGTGCAGAAGTAGCGGTACCTGAAAATGACTCAGGGTTTGGCTATTTTTAGGGCTAGGGTTAGGGTTAAGGTCAGGGTGATAGATAGCATTGAAATTGAAATGCCTGTGTCGGTCAAAGTGGGTTGGAAAGTGAGTATTAGGGTAAGTTCCTGTGGAAGAGGAGGGATAATGTCCAATTGCAACCACGTGGGTATTGTGATTTGGTCCTGTGGCTTAGGGTTAGGGTTAGGAGTATGTTCAGGTTTAGGGTTCCAGTTCATGTACCTGACGTTTGGAGTGTGAGCAACATGGTTAGGGTTAGGGTTCTTCTTTTCATAAGGGTCATGGATAGTTCGGAAGTAGCGGTACCTGAAAATGACACAGGGTTTGGCTAGGTTTAGCCCTAGGGTTAGGGTTAAGGTCAGGGTGATAGATAGCATTGAAATTGAAATGCCTGTGTCGGTCAAAGTGGGTTGGAAAGTGAGTATTAGGGTAAGTTCTTGTGGAAGAGGAGGGATAATGTCCAATCACAGTCACCTGGGTAGTGTGATTTGGTCCTGCGGGTTGGTTAGGGTTAGGGTTAGGAGTACGTTTAGCTTTAGGGTTTCAATTCATGTACGTGACGTTTGGAGTGTGGGAATGATTGTTAGGTTTAGGGTTCTTCTTTTCATTATGGTCATGTATGCTGCGGAAGTAGCGGTACTAGAAAATGACATAGGGTTCGGCTAGGGTTCGGGCTAGGGTTAGGGTTAGGTTCAGGGTGATAGATAGCATTGAAATTGAATTGCCTGTGCCTTCCAAAGTGGGTTGGAAAGTTAGTATTAGCCTAACATCCTGTGGAGGGGGCGGGATAATGTCTAATTGCAAGCACCTGGATATTGTGATTTTGTCCTGAGGCTTAGGGTTAGGGTCAGGATTTATGTTTAGGTTTAGGGTTCCAGTTCATGTACCTGACGTTTGGAGTGCGAGTAACATTGTTAGGGTTAGGGTTCTTCATTTCGTAAGGGTCATGGATAGTGCAGAACTAGCGGTACCAGAAAGTGGCATAGGGTTGGCCTATGGTTAGGGTTAGGGTTGGGTTAGGTTCAGGGTGATAGATAGCATTGATATCGAAATGCCTGTGTCTTCCAAAGCGGGTTGGAAAGTTAGTATTAGTATAATTTCATGGAGAGCCTGAGGGAAAATATAAAATTTCAAGTACATTGTTATTGGGATTTGGTCCTATACCTTAGGGTTAGGTTAGGGCTAGGTGTAGGTTTATGTTTAGGGTTCCAATTAATGCACCTGACATTTCGAGTGTGGCTAGGATTGTTAGGGTTAGGGTTCTTCTTTTCGTAAGGGTCATGGATAGTGCAGAAGTAGCGGTACCTGAAAATGACTCAGGGTTTGGCTAGGTTTAGGGCTAGGTTTAGGGTTAAGGTCAGGGTGATAGATAGCATTGAAATTGAAATGCCTGTGTCGGTCAAAGTGGGTTGGAAAGTGAGTATTAGGGTAAGTTCCTGTGGAAGAGGAGGGATAATGTCCAATTGCAACCACGTGGGTATTGTGATTTGGTCCTGTGGCTTACGGTTAGGGTTAGGGTTAGGAGTACGTTGAACTTTAGGGTTTCAATTCATGTACCTGACGTTTGGAGTGTGGGAATGATTGTTAGGTTTAGGGTTCTTCTTTTCGTTATGGTCATGTATGCTGCGGAAGTAGCGGTACTAGAAAATGATCTAGGGTTCAGCCAGGGTTCGGGGGGTTTGGGTTAGTTTCAGGGTGATAGATATGATTGAAATTGAATTGCCTGTGTCTTCCAAAGCGGGTTGGAAAGTTAGTATTAGTAAAATTTCATGGAGAGGCTGAGGGAAAATATAGAATTTCAAGTACATGGTTATTGGGATTTGGTCCTATACCTTAGGGTTAGGGTTAGGGTAAGGTGTAGGTTTTTGTTTAGGGTTTCAATTAATACACCTGACATTTCGAGTGTGGCTAGGATTGTTAGGGTTAGGGTTCTTCTTTTCGTAAGGGTCATGGATAGTGCAGAAGTAGCGGTACCTGAAAATGACTCAGGGTTTGGCTGTTTTTAGGGCTAGGGTTAGGGTTAAGGCAGGGTGATAGATAGCATTGAAATTGAAATGCCTGTGTCGGTCAAAGTGGGTTGGAAAGTGAGTATTAGGGTAAGTTCCTGTGGAAGAGGAGGGATAATGTCCAATTGCAACCACCTGGGTATTGTGATTTGGTCCTGCGGCTTAGGGTTAGGGTTAGGAGTATGTTCAGGTTTAGGGTACAGTTCATGTACCTGACGTTTGGAGTGTTAGTATCATTGTTAGGGTTAGGGTTCTTCTTTTCATAAGGGTCATGTATAGTTCGGAAGTAGCGGTACCTGAAAATGGCACAGGGTTTGGTTAGGTTTAGGCCTAGGGTTAGGGTTAAGGTCAGGGTGATAGATAGCATTGAAATTGAAATGCCTGTTTCGGTCAAAGTGGGTTGGAAAGTGAGTATTAGGGTAAGTTCCTGTGGAAGAGGAGGGAGAATGTCCAATCACAGTCACCTGGGTAGTGTGATTTGGTCCTGCAGCTTAGGGTTAGGGTTAGGGTTAGGCTTGCGTTTAGCTTTAGGGTTTCAATTCATGTACGTGACGTTTGGAGTGTGCGAATGGTTGTTAGGTTTAGGGTTCTTCTTTTCGTTATGGTCATGTATGCTGCAGAAGTAGCGGTACTAGAAAATGACCTACGGTTCAGCCAGGGTTCGGGCTAGGGTTAGGGTTAGTTTCAGGGTGATAGATATGATTGAAATTGAATTGCCTGTGTCTTCCAAAGCGGGTTGGAAAGTTAGTATTAGTAAAATTTCATGGAGAGGCTGAGGGAAAATATAGAATTTCAAGTACATGGTTATTGGGATTTGGTCCTATACCTTAGGGTTAGGGTTAGGGTTAGGTGTAGGTTTATGTTTAGGGTTCCAATTAATACACCTGACATTTCGAGTGTGGCTAGGATTGTTAGGGTTAGGGTTCTCCTTTTCGTAAGGGTCATGCATAGTGTGGAAGTAGCGGTATCTGAAAATGACTCAGGTTTTGGCTAGGGTTGTGGCTAGGGTTGGGGTTAGGATCAGGGGGATACATAGTATTGAAATTGAATTGCCTGTGTCTTTCAAAGTGGGTTGGAAAATTAGTATTAGCCTAACATCCTGTGGAGGGGGCGGGATAATGTCTAATTGCAAGCACCTGGATATTGTGATCTTGTCCTGAGGCTTAGGGTTAGGGTCAGGATTTATGTTTAGGTTTAGGGTTCCAGTTCATGTACCTGACGTTTGGAGTGTGAGTAACATTGTTAGGGTTAGGATTTTTCTTTTCGTAAGGGTCATGGATAGTGCAGAAGTAGCGGTACCTGAAAATGACTCAGGGTTTGGCTATTTTTAGGGCTAGGGTTAGGGTTAAGGTCAGGGTGACAGATAGCATTGAAATTGAAATGCCTGTGTCGGTTAAACTGGGTTGGAAAGTGAATATTATGGTAAGTTCCTGTGGCAGATGGGGGATAATGTCCAATTGCAACCACGTGGGTATTGTGATTTGGTCCTGTGGCTTAGGGTTAGGGTTAGGAGTATGTTCAGGTTTAGGGTTCCAGTTCATGTACCTGACGTTTGGAGTGTGAGCAACATGGTTAGGGTTAGGGTTCTTCTTTTCATAAGGGTCATG
The DNA here is from genome assembly GCF_053883595.1 of Heterocephalus glaber. Lineage (NCBI taxonomy): Eukaryota > Metazoa > Chordata > Mammalia > Rodentia > Bathyergidae > Heterocephalus > Heterocephalus glaber. The sequence continues at coordinate 13,822,762 of NW_028258294.1, forward strand.
GATAGTTCGGAAGTAGCGGTACCTGAAAATGACTCAGGGTTTGGCTAGGTTTAGCCCTAGGGTTAGGGTTAAGGTCAGGGTGATAGATAGCATTGAAATTGAAATGCCTGTGTCGGTCAAAGTGGGTTGGAAAGTGAGTATTAGGGTAAGTTCTTGTGGAAGAGGAGGGATAATGTCCAATCACAGTCACCTGGGTAGTGTGATTTGGCCCTGCGGGTTAGGGTTATTGTTAGGGTTAGGAGTACATTTAGCTTTAGATTTTCAATTCATGTACGTGCGTTTGGAGTGTGGGAATGATTGTTAGGTTTAGGGTTCTTCTTTTCGTTATGGTCATGTATGCTGCGGAAGTAGCGGTACTAGAAAATGATCTAGGGTTCACCCAGGGTTCGGGTAGGGTTTGGGTTAGTTTCAGGGTGATAGATAGCATTGAAATCGAAATGCCTGTGTCTTCCAAAGCGGGTTGGAAAGTTAGTATTAGTAGAATTTCATGGAGAGCCTGAGGGAAAATATAAAATTTCAAGTACATTGTTATTGGGATTTGGTCCTATACCTTAGGGTTAGGCTTAGGGCTAGGTGTAGGTTTATGTTTAGGGTTCCAATTAATGCACCTGACATTTCGAGTGTGGCTAGGATTGTTAGGGTTAGGGTTCTTCTTTTCGTAAGGGTCATGGATAGTGCAGAAGTAGCGGTACCTGAAAATGACTCAGGGTTTGGCTAGGTTTAGGGCTAGGTTTAGGGTTAAGGTCAGGGTGATAGATAGCATTGAAATTGAAATGCCTGTGTCGGTCAAAGTGGGTTGGAAAGTGAGTATTAGGGTAAGTTCCTGTGGAAGAGGAGGGATAATGTCCAATTGCAACCACGTGGGTATTGTGATTTGGTCCTGTGGCTTAGGGTTAGGGTTAGGGTTAGGAGTACGTTGAACTTTAGGGTTTCAATTCATGTACCTGACGTTTGGAGTGTGGGAATGATTGTTAGGTTTAGGGTTCTTCTTTTCGTTATGGTCATGTATGCTGCGGAAGTAGCGGTACTAGAAAATGATCTAGGGTTCAGCCAGGGTTCGGGTAGGGTTTGGGTTAGTTTCAGGGTGATAGATATGATTGAAATTGAATTGCCTGTGTCTTCCAAAGCGGGTTGGAAAGTTAGTATTAGTAAAATTTCATGGAGAGGCTGAGGGAAAATATAGAATTTCAAGTACATGGTTATTGGGATTTGGTCCTATACCTTAGGGTTAGGGTTAGGGTAAGGTGTAGGTTTTGTTTAGGGTTTCAATTAATACACCTGACATTTCGAGTGTGGCTAGGATTGTTAGGGTTAGGGTTCTTCTTTTCGTAAGGGTCATGGATAGTGCAGAAGTAGCGGTACCTGAAAATGACTCAGGGTTTGGCTGTTTTTAGGGCTAGGGTTAGGGTTAAGGGCAGGGTGATAGATAGCATTGAAATTGAAATGCCTGTGTCGGTCAAAGTGGGTTGGAAAGTGAGTATTAGGGTAAGTTCCTGTGGAAGAGGAGGGAGAATGTCCAATCACAGTCACCTGGGTAGTGTGATTTGGTCCTGCAGCTTAGGGTTAGGGTTAGGGTTAGGCTTGCGTTTAGCTTTAGGGTTTCAATTCATGTACGTGACGTTTGGAGTGTGCGAATGGTTGTTAGGTTTAGGGTTCTTCTTTTCGTTATGGTCATGTATGCTGCAGAAGTAGCGGTACTAGAAAATGACCTACGGTTCAGCCAGGGTTCGGGCTAGGGTTAGGGTTAGTTTCAGGGTGATAGATATGATTGACATTGAATTGCCTGTGTCTTCCAAAGCGGGTTGGAAAGTTAGTATTAGTAAAATTTCATGGAGAGGCTGAGGGAAAATATAGAATTTCAAGTACATGGTTATTGGGATTTGGTCCTATACCTTAGGGTTAGGGTTAGGGTTAGGTGTAGGTTTATGTTTAGGGTTCCAATTAATACACCTGACATTTCGAGTGTGGCTAGGATTGTTAGGGTTAGGGTTCTCCTTTTCGTAAGGGTCATGCATAGTGTGGAAGTAGCGGTATCTGAAAATGACTCAGGTTTTGGCTAGGGTTGTGGCTAGGGTTGGGTTAGGATCAGGGGGATACATAGTATTGAAATTGAATTGCCTGTGTCTTTCAAAGTGGGTTGGAAAATTAGTATTAGCCTAACATCCTGTGGAGGGGGCGGGATAATGTCTAATTGCAAGCACCTGGATATTGTGATCTTGTCCTGAGGCTTAGGGTTAGGGTCAGGATTTATGTTTAGGTTTAGGGTTCCAGTTCATGTACCTGACGTTTGGAGTGTGAGTAACATTGTTAGGGTTAGGATTTTTCTTTTCGTAAGGGTCATGGATAGTGCAGAACTAGCGGTACCAGAAAATAGCATAGGGTTCGCCTAAGGTTAGGGTTAGGGTTAGGGTTAGGTTCAGGGTGATAGATAGCATTGAAATCCAATAGCCTATGTCTTCCAAAGTGGGTTGGAAAGTTAGTATTAGTATAAGTTCATGGAGAGGCTGAGGGAAAATATAAAATTTCAAGTACATGGTTATTGGGATTTGGTCCTATACCTTAGGGTTAGGGTTAGGGTTAGGTGTAGGTTTTTGTTTAGGGTTTCAATTAATACACCTGACATTTCGAGTGTGGCTAGGATTGTTAGGGTTAGGGTTCTTCTTTTCGTAAGGGTCATGGATAGTGCAGAAGTAGCGGTACCTGAAAATGACTCAGGGTTTGGCTATTTTTAGGGCTAGGGTTAGGGTTAAGGTCAGGGTGACAGACAGCATTGAAATTGAAATGCCTGTGTCGGTCAAAGTGGGTTGGAAAGTGAGTATTAGGGTAAGTTCCTGTGGAAGAGGAGGGATAATGTCCAATTGCAACCACGTGGGTATTGTGATTTGGTCCTGTGGCTTAGGGTTAGGGTTAGGAGTATGTTCAGGTTTAGGGTTCCAGTTCATGTACCTGACGTTTGGAGTGTGAGCAACATGGTTAGGGTTAGGGTTCTTCTTTTCATAAGGGTCATGGATAGTTCGGAAGTAGCGGTACCTGAAAATGACTCAGGGTTTGGCTAGGTTTAGCCCTAGGGTTAGGGTTAAGGTCAGGGTGATAGATAGCATTGAAATTGAAATGCCTGTGTCGGTCAAAGTGGGTTGGAAAGTGAGTATTAGGGTAAGTTCTTGTGGAAGAGGAGGGATAATGTCCAATCACAGTCACCTGGGTAGTGTGATTTGGCCCTGCGGGTTACGGTTATTGTTAGGGTTAGGAGTACATTTAGCTTTAGATTTTCAATTCATGTACGTGCGTTTGGAGTGTGGGAATGATTGTTAGGTTTAGGGTTCTTCTTTTCGTTATGGTCATGTATGCTGCGGAAGTAGCGGTACTAGAAAATGATCTAGGGTTCACCCAGGGTTCGGGTAGGGTTTGGGTTAGTTTCAGGGTGATAGATAGCATTGATATCGAAATGCCTGTGTCTTCCAAAGCGGGTTGGAAAGTTAGTATTAGTAGAATTTCATGGAGAGCCTGAGGGAAAATATAAAATTTCAAGTACATTGTTATTGGGATTTGGTCCTATACCTTAGGGTTAGGCTTAGGGCTAGGTGTAGGTTTATGTTTAGGGTTCCAATTAATGCACCTGACATTTCGAGTGTGGCTAGGATTGTTAGGGTTAGGGTTCTTCTTTTCGTAAGGGTCATGGATAGTGCAGAAGGAGCAGTACCTGAAAATGACTCAGGGTTTGGCTAGGTTTAGGGCTAGGTTTAGGGTTAAGGTCAGGGTGATAGATAGCATTGAAATTGAAATGCCTGTGTCGGTCAAAGTGGGTTGGAAAGTGAGTATTAGGGTAAGTTCCTGTGGAAGAGGAGGGATAATGTCCAATTGCAACCACGTGGGTATTGTGATTTGGTCCTGTGGCTTACGGTTAGGGTTAGGGTTAGGAGTACGTTGAACTTTAGGGTTTCAATTCATGTACATGACGTTTGGAGTGTGGGAATGATTGTTAGGTTTAGGGTTCTTCTTTTCGTTATGGTCATGTATGCTGCGGAAGTAGCGGTACTAGAAAATGATCTAGGGTTCAGCCAGGGTTCGGGTAGGGTTTGGGTTAGTTTCAGGGTGATAGATATGATTGAAATTGAATTGCCTGTGTCTTCCAAAGCGGGTTGGAAAGTTAGTATTAGTAAAATTTCATGGAGAGGCTGAGGGAAAATATAGAATTTCAAGTACATGGTTATTGGGATTTGGTCCTATACCTTAGGGTTAGGGTTAGGGTAAGGTGTAGGTTTTTGTTTAGGGTTTCAATTAATACACCTGACATTTCGAGTGTGGCTAGGATTGTTAGGGTTAGGGTTCTTCTTTTCGTAAGGGTCATGGATAGTGCAGAAGTAGCGGTACCTGAAAATGACTCAGGGTTTGGCTGTTTTTAGGGCTAGGGTTAGGGTTAAGGGCAGGGTGATAGATAGCATTGAAATTGAAATGCCTGTGTCGGTCAAAGTGGGTTGGAAAGTGAGTATTAGGGTAAGTTCCTGTGGAAGAGGAGGGATAATGTCCAATTGCAACCACCTGGGTATTGTGATTTGGTCCTGCGGCTTAGGGTTAGGGTTAGGAGTATGTTCAGGTTTAGGGTACCAGTTCATGTACCTGACGTTTGGAGTGTTAGTATCATTGTTAGGGTTAGGGTTCTTCTTTGCATAAGGGTCATGTATAGTTCGGAAGTAGCTGTACCTGAAAATGGCACAGGGTTTGGTTAGGTTTAGGCCTAGGGTTAGGGTTAAGGTCAGGGTGATAGATAGCATTGAAATTGAAATGCCTGTTTCGGTCAAAGTGGGTTGGAAAGTGAGTATTAGGGTAAGTTCCTGTGGAAGAGGAGGGAGAATGTCCAATCACAGTCACCTGGGTAGTGTGATTTGGTCCTGCAGCTTAGGGTTAGGGTTAGGGTTAGGCTTGCGTTTAGCTTTAGGGTTTCAATTCATGTACGTGACGTTTGGAGTGTGCGAATGGTTGTTAGGTTTAGGGTTCTTCTTTTCGTTATGGTCATGTATGCTGCAGAAGTAGCGGTACTAGAAAATGACCTACGGTTCAGCCAGGGTTCGGGCTAGGGTTAGGGTTAGTTTCAGGGTGATAGATATGATTGAAATTGAATTGCCTGTGTCTTCCAAAGCGGGTTGGAAAGTTAGTATTAGTAAAATTTCATGGAGAGGCTGAGGGAAAATATAGAATTTCAAGTACATGGTTATTGGGATTTGGTCCTATACCTTAGGGTTAGGGTTAGGGTTAGGTGTAGGTTTATGTTTAGGGTTCCAATTAATACACCTGACATTTCGAGTGTGGCTAGGATTGTTAGGGTTAGGGTTCTCCTTTTCGTAAGGGTCATGCATAGTGTGGAAGTAGCGGTATCTGAAAATGACTCAGGTTTTGGCTAGGGTTGTGGCTAGGGTTGGGGTTAGGATCAGGGGGATACATAGTATTGAAATTGAATTGCCTGTGTCTTTCAAAGTGGGTTGGAAAATTAGTATTAGCCTAACATCCTGTGGAGGGGGCGGGATAATGTCTAATTGCAAGCACCTGGATATTGTGATCTTGTCCTGAGGCTTAGGGTTAGGGTCAGGATTTATGTTTAGGTTTAGGGTTCCAGTTCATGTACCTGACGTTTGGAGTGTGAGTAACATTGTTAGGGTTAGGATTTTTCTTTTCGTAAGGGTCATGGATAGTGCAGAACTAGCGGTACCAGAAAATAGCATAGGGTTCGCCTAAGGTTAGGGTTAGGGTTAGGGTTAGGTTCAGGGTGATAGATAGCATTGAAATCCAATAGCCTATGTCTTCCAAAGTGGGTTGGAAAGTTAGTATTAGTATAAGTTCATGGAGAGGCTGAGGGAAAATATAAAATTTCAAGTACATGGTTATTGGGATTTGGTCCTATACCTTAGGGTTAGGGTTAGGGTTAGGTGTAGGTTTTTGTTTAGGGTTTCAATTAATACACCTGACATTTCGAGTGTGGCTAGGATTGTTAGGGTTAGGGTTCTTCTTTTCGTAAGGGTCATGGATAGTGCAGAAGTAGCGGTACCTGAAAATGACTCAGGGTTTGGCTATTTTTAGGGCTAGGGTTAGGGTTAAGGTCAGGGTGACAGACAGCATTGAAATTGAAATGCCTGTGTCGGTCAAAGTGGGTTGGAAAGTGAGTATTAGGGTAAGTTCCTGTGGAAGAGGAGGGATAATGTCCAATTGCAACCACGTGGGTATTGTGATTTGGTCCTGTGGCTTAGGGTTAGGGTTAGGAGTATGTTCAGGTTTAGGGTTCCAGTTCATGTACCTGACGTTTGGAGTGTGAGCAACATGGTTAGGGTTAGGGTTCTTCTTTTCATAAGGGTCATGGATAGTTCGGAAGTAGCGGTACCTGAAAATGACTCAGGGTTTGGCTAGGTTTAGCCCTAGGGTTAGGGTTAAGGTCAGGGTGATAGATAGCATTGAAATTGAAATGCCTGTGTCGGTCAAAGTGGGTTGGAAAGTGAGTATTAGGGTAAGTTCTTGTGGAAGAGGAGGGATAATGTCCAATCACAGTCACCTGGGTAGTGTGATTTGGCCCTGCGGGTTACGGTTATTGTTAGGGTTAGGAGTACGTTTAGCTTTAGATTTTCAATTCATGTACGTGCGTTTGGAGTGTGGGAATGATTGTTAGGTTTAGGGTTCTTCTTTTCATTATGGTCATGTATGCTGCGGAAGTAGCGGTACTAGAAAATGACATAGGGTTCGGCTAGGGTTCGGGCTAGGGTTAGGGTTAGGTTCAGGGTGATAGATAGCATTGAAATTGAATTGCCTGTGCCTTCCAAAGTGGGTTGGAAAGTTAGTATTAGCCTAACATCCTGTGGAGGGGGCGGGATAATGTCTAATTGCAAGCACCTGGATATTGTGATTTTGTCCTGAGGCTTAGGGTTAGGGTCAGGATTTATGTTTAGGTTTAGGGTTCCAGTTCATGTACCTGACGTTTGGAGTGCGAGTAACATTGTTAGGGTTAGGGTTCTTCATTTCGTAAGGGTCATGGATAGTGCAGAACTAGCGGTACCAGAAAGTGGCATAGGGTTGGCCTATGGTTAGGGTTAGGGCTGGGTTAGGTTCACGGTGATAGATAGCATTGATATCGAAATGCCTGTGTCTTCCAAAGCGGGTTGGAAAGTTAGTATTAGTAGAATTTCATGGAGAGCCTGAGGGAAAATATAAAATTTCAAGTACATTGTTATTGGGATTTGGTCCTATACCTTAGGGTTAGGCTTAGGGCTAGGTGTAGGTTTATGTTTAGGGTTCCAATTAATGCACCTGACATTTCGAGTGTGGCTAGGATTGTTAGGGTTAGGGTTCTTCTTTTCGTAAGGGTCATGGATAGTGCAGAAGGAGCAGTACCTGAAAATGACTCAGGGTTTGGCTAGGTTTAGGGCTAGGTTTAGGGTTAAGGTCAGGGTGATAGATAGCATTGAAATTGAAATGCCTGTGTCGGTCAAAGTGGGTTGGAAAGTGAGTATTAGGGTAAGTTCCTGTGGAAGAGGAGGGATAATGTCCAATTGCAACCACGTGGGTATTGTGATTTGGTCCTGTGGCTTACGGTTAGGGTTAGGGTTAGGAGTACGTTGAACTTTAGGGTTTCAATTCATGTACATGACGTTTGGAGTGTGGGAATGATTGTTAGGTTTAGGGTTCTTCTTTTCGTTATGGTCATGTATGCTGCGGAAGTAGCGGTACTAGAAAATGATCTAGGGTTCAGCCAGGGTTCGGGTAGGGTTTGGGTTAGTTTCAGGGTGATAGATATGATTGAAATTGAATTGCCTGTGTCTTCCAAAGCGGGTTGGAAAGTTAGTATTAGTAAAATTTCATGGAGAGGCTGAGGGAAAATATAGAATTTCAAGTACATGGTTATTGGGATTTGGTCCTATACCTTAGGGTTAGGGTTAGGGTAAGGTGTAGGTTTTTGTTTAGGGTTTCAATTAATACACCTGACATTTCGAGTGTGGCTAGGATTGTTAGGGTTAGGGTTCTTCTTTTCGTAAGGGTCATGGATAGTGCAGAAGTAGCGGTACCTGAAAATGACTCAGGGTTTGGCTGTTTTTAGGGCTAGGGTTAGGGTTAAGGGCAGGGTGATAGATAGCATTGAAATTGAAATGCCTGTGTCGGTCAAAGTGGGTTGGAAAGTGAGTATTAGGGTAAGTTCCTGTGGAAGAGGAGGGATAATGTCCAATTGCAACCACGTGGGTATTATGATTTGGTCCTGCGGCTTAGGGTTAGGGTTAGGAGTATGTTCAGGTTTAGGGTACCAGTTCATGTACCTGACGTTTGGAGTGTTAGTATCATTGTTAGGGTTAGGGTTCTTCTTTGCATAAGGGTCATGTATAGTTCGGAAGTAGCTGTACCTGAAAATGGCCCAGGGTTTGGTTAGGTTTAGGCCTAGGGTTAGGGTTAAGGTCAGGGTGATAGATAGCATTGAAATTGAAATGCCTGTTTCGGTCAAAGTGGGTTGGAAAGTCAGTATTAGGGTAAGTTCCTGTGGAAGAGGAGGGATAATGTCCAATCACAGTCACCTGGGTAGTGTCATTTGGTCCTGTGGCTTAGGGTTAGGGTTAGGGTTAGGAATACGTTTAACTTTAGGGTTTCAATTCATGTACGTGACGTTTGGAGTGTGGGAATGATTGTTAGGTTTAGGGTTCTTCTTTTCCTTATGGTCATGTATGCTGCGGAAGTAGCGGTACTAGAAAATGACATAGGGTTCAGCCAGGGTTCGGGCTAGGGTTAGGGTTAATTTCAGGGTGATAGATATGATTGAAATTGAATTGCCTGTGTCTTCCAAAGCGGGTTGGAAAGTTAGTATTAGTAAAATTTCATGGAGAGGCTGAGGGAAAATATAGAATTTCAAGTACATGTTTATTGGGATTTGGTCCTATACCTTAGGGTTAGGCTTAGGGCTAGGTGTAGGTTTATGTTTAGGGTTCCAATTAATGCACCTGACATTTCGAGTGTGGCTAGGATTGTTAGGGTTAGGGTTCTTCTTTTCGTAAGGGTCATGGATAGTGCAGAAGTAGCGGTACCTGTAAGTGACTCAAGGTTTGGCTATTTTTAGGGCTAGGGTTAGTGTTAAGGTCAGGGTGATAGATAGCATTGAAATTGAAATGCCTGTGTAGGTCAAAGTGGTTCGGAAAGTGAGTATTAGGGTAAGTTCATGTGGAAGTGGAGGGATAATGTCCAATCACAGTCACCAGGGTAGTGTGATTTGGCCCTGCGGCTTAGGGTTAGGGTTAGGGTTAGGAGTGCGTTTAGCTTTAGGTTTTCAATTCTCGTATGTGACGTTTGGAGTGTGGGAATGGTTGTTAGGTTTAGGGTTCTTCTTTTCGTTATGGTCATGTATGCTGCGGAAGTAGCGGTACTAGAAAATGACATAGGGTTTGGCTAGGGTTCGGGCTAGGGTTAGGGTTAGCTTCAGGGTGATACATAGCATTGAAATTGAATTGCATGTGTCTTCCAAAGCGGGTTGGAAAGTTAGTATTAGTAAAAGTTCATGGAGAGGCTGAGGGAAAATATAGAATTTCAAGTACATTGTTATTGGGATTTGGTCCTATACCTTAGGGTTAGGCTTAGGGCTAGGTGTAGGTTTATGTTTAGGGTTCCAATTAATACACCTGACATTTCGAATGTGGCTAGGATTGTTAGGGTTAGGGTTCTTCTTTTCGTAAGGGTCATGCATAGTGTGGAAGTAGCGGTACCTGAAAATGACTCAGGTTTTGGCTAGGGTTGTGGCTAGGGTTGGGGTTAGGATCAGGGGGATTCATAGTATTGAAATTGAATTGCCTGTGTCTTTCAAAGTGGGTTGGAAAATTAGTATTAGCCTAACATCCTGTGAAGGGGGCAGGATAATATCTAATTGCTAGCACCTGGATATTGTGATTTTTTCCTGAGGTTTAGGGTTAGGGTCAGGATTTATGTTTAGGTTTAGGGTTCCAGTTCATGTACCTGACGTTTGGAGTGTGAGTAACATTGTTAGGGTTAGGATTCTTCTTTTCGTAAGGGTCATGGATAGTGCAGAACTAGCGGTACCAGAAAATAGCATAGGGTTCGCCTAAGGTTAGGTTTAGGGTTAGGATTAGGTTCAGGGTGATAGATAGCATTGAAATCGAATAGCCTGTGTCTTCCAAAGTGGCTTGTAAAGTTAGTATTAGTATAAGTTCATGGAGAGGCTGAGGGAAAATATAAAATTTCAAGTACATGGTTATTGGGATTTGGTCCTATACCTTAGGGTTAGGCTTAGGGCTAGGTTTAGGTTTATGTTTAGGGTTCCAATTAATACACCTGACATTTCGTGTGTGGCTAGGATTGTTAGGGTTAGGGTTCTTCTTTTCTTAAGGGTCATGGATAGTGCAGAAGTAGCGGTACCTAAAAATGACTCAGGGTTTGGCTAGGTTTAGGCCTAGGGGTAGGGTTAAAGTCAGGGTGATAGATAGCATTGAAATTGAAATGCCTGTGTCGGTCAAAGTGGGTTGGAAAGTGAGTATTAGGGTAAGTTCCTGTGGAAGATGAGGGAAAATGTCCAATCACAGTCACCTGGGTAGTGTGATTTGGTCCTGCAGCTTAGGGTTAGGGTTAGGGTTAGGAGTACGTTTAGCTTTAGGGTTTCAATTTATGTACGTGACGTTTGGAGTGTGGGAATGATTGTTAGCTTTAGGGTTCTTCTTTTCGTTATGGTCATGTATGCTGCGGAAGTAGCGGTACTAGAAAATGACATAGGGTTTGGCTAGTGTTCGGGCTAGGGTTAGGGTTAGTTTCAGTGTGATTGATATGATTGAAATTGAATTGCCTGTGTCTTCCTAAGCGGGTTGGAAAGTTAGTATTAGTAAAATTTCATGGAGAGGCTGAGGGAAAATATAAAATTTCAAGTACATGTTTATTGGGATTTGGTCCTATACCTTAGGGTTAGGCTTAGGGCTATGTTTAGGTTTATGTTTAGGGTTCCAATTAATACACCTGACATTTCGAGTGTGGCTAGGATTGTTAGGGTTAGTGTTCTTCTTTTCGTAAGGGTCATGGATATTGCAGAAGTAGCGGTACCTGAAAATGACTCAGGGTTTTGCTAGGTTTAGGCCTAGGGTTAGGGTTAAAGTCAGGGTGATAGATAGCATTGAAATTGAAATGCTTGTGTCGGTCAAAGTGGGTTGGAAAGTGAGTATTAGGGTAAGTTCCTGTGCAAGTGGAGGGATAATGTCCAATTGCAACCACATGGGTATTGTGATTTGCTCCTGTGGCTTAGGGTTAGGGTTAGGAGTATGTTCAGGTTTAGGGTTCCATTTCATGTACCTGACGTTTGGAGTGTGAGTATCATTGTTAGGGTTAGGGTTCTTCTTTTCATAAGGGTCACGGATAGTGCAGAAATAGCGGTACCTGAGAATACCTTAGGTTTCTGGTAAGGTTGGGGATAGGATTAGGGTTAGGGTCCGGGTAATAGATAGCATTGAGATTGAAATGCCTATGTCTGTCATAGTGGGTTGGAAAGTGAGTGTTAGTGCAAGTTCCTGTGGAAGAGGAGGGACAATGTCCAATTGGAAGCACCTGGGTTTTGTGATCTTGCCTTGCGGCTTAGGGTTAGGCTTAGGAGTGTGTTTAGGTTTAGGGTTCCAGTTCATGTACCTGACTTTTTCAGTGTGAGTATCATTGTTAGGGTTAGGGTTCTTCTTTTTGTAAGGGTCACGGATTGTGCAGAAATAGCAGTACCTGAGAATACCTTAGGTTTCGGGTAAGTTTGGGGATAGGATCATGGTTAGGGTCAGGGTAATAGATAGCATTGAGATTGAATTGCCTGTGCCTTTCAAAGTGGGTTGGAAATTTAGTATTAGTATAAGTTCATGGAGAGCCTGAGGGAAAATATAAAATTTCAAGTACATGGTTATTGGGATTTGGTCCTATACCTTAGGGTTAGTTTTAGGGTTAAGTGTAGGTTTATGTTTCGGTTTCCAATTAATAGACCTGACATTTTGAGTGTGGCTAGGGTTTTTAGGGTTAGGGTTCTTCTTTTCGTAAAGGTCATGGATAGTAAGGAAATAGCGGTACCGGAAAATTACTCAGGTTTTTTTCTAGGGGTGTGGCTAGGGTTGGGTTTATGGTCAGGGTGATACATAGTATTGAAATTGAATTGCCTATGTCTTTCAAAGTGGGTTGGAAAATTAGTATTAGCATAAGTTCATGTGGAGGGGGAGGGATAATGTCTAATTGCAAGCACCTGGGTATTGTGATTTTTGTCCTGCGGCTTAGGGTTAGGGTTAGGAGTATGTTTAACTTTAGGTTTCCAGTTCATGTACCTGACGTTTGGAGTGTGAGTATCACTGTTAGGGTTATGGTTCTTCTTTTCCTTACAGTCCTGTATAGTGCGGACATAGTTGTTCCTGAAAATGACTCAGGGTTTGGCTAGCTTGAGGGCTAGGGTTAGGGTTAGTGTCACAGTGATAGATAGTATTGAAATTGAATTGCCTGTGTCTTTCAAAGTGGGTTGGAAAGTGAGTTTTAGCATAAGTTCGTGGAGAGACTGAGGGAAAATATAAAATTTCAAGTACATGGTTATTGGGATTTGGTGCTATGCCTTAGGGTTAGGTTTAGGGTTAGGTGTAGGTTTATGTTTAGGGTTCCAATTAATACACCTGACGTTTTGAGTGTGGGTAGGATTGCTTGGGTTAGGGTTCTTCTTTTCTTAAAGGTCATGGATAGTAAGGAAATAGTAGTACCTAAAAATGACTCAGGTTTTGGCTAGGGTTGGTTCCAGGGTTAAGGTTAGGGTCAAGGTGATAGATAGTATTGAAATTGAAATGCCTGTGTCTTTGAAAGTGGGTTGGAAAATTAGTATTACCATAAGTTCATGTGGAGGGGGAGGGATAATGTCTAATTGCATGCACCGGTGTATTGTGATTTGGTCCTTCAGCTTAGGGTTAGTGTTAGGGTTAGGAGTATGTTTAGATTTAGGGTTCCACTTCGTGTACCTGATGTTTGGAGTGTGAGTGTCATTGTTAGGGTTAGTTTTCTTCTTTTCGTATGGGTCATGGATAGTGTGGAAATAGTGGTACCTGAGAATAACTTAGGTTTCGGGTAGGTCAGGACTAGGGTCAGGGTTAGGGTCAGGGTGATAGATAGCATTGAATTTGAAATGCATGTGTCTTCCACTGTGGGTTGGAAAGGTAGTATTAGTGTAAGTTCCTGGGGAGTGGGTAGAATAATGTCACATGTCAAACAGCTGAGTATTTTGATTTGGTCCTGCAGCTTAGGGTTCGGTTTAGGGATAGGAGTATATTTAAGTTTAGTGTTCGAATTCATGTACCTGACATTTGGAGGGTGGGTATGATTTTTATGGTTAGGGTTCTTCTGTTCGTTACAGTCATGTATGCTGCAGAAATAGCGGTACCAGAAAATGACATAGGGTTAGGGCTAGGGTTAGGGTTAGGGTCAGGGTGATAGATAGCATTGAAATTGAATTGCCTATGTCTTCCAAAGTGGGTTGGATTGTTAGTATTAGCATAATTTCCTTTAGAGGCTGAGGGAAAATATAAAATTTCAAGTACATGTTTATTGGGATTTGGTCCTATGCCTCAGGGTTAGGGTTAGGGTTAGCTGTAGGTTTATGTTTAGGGTTCCAATTAATACACCTGACGTTTCGAGTGTGGGTAGGATTCTTAGGGTTATTGTTCTGCTTTTCGTAAATGTCATGGATAGTAAGGAAATAGTGGTACCTGGAAATGACTCAGGTTTTGGCTAGGGTTGGGGCTAGGGTTAGGGTTAGGGTCAGGGTGATAGTTAGTATTGAAATTGAAATGCCTGTGTCTTTTAAAGTGTGTTGGAAAGTTAGTATTAGCGTAATTTCATGTGGAGGGGGAGTGATAATGCCTAATTCCAAGCACCTGGGTATTTTGATTTGGTCTTGCGGCTTAGGATTAGGGTTAGGTTTAGGAATATGTTTACCTTTAGGGTTCCAGTTCATGTGCCTGACGTTTGGAGTGTGAGTATCACTGGTATTGTTAGAGTTCTTCTTTTCCTAAGGGTCATGGATAGTGTAGAAATAGCGGTTCCTGAGAATAACTTAGGTTTCGGGTAGGGTTAGGGCTAGGTTTAGAGTTAGGGTCAGGGTGATAGATAGCTTTGAATTTTAAATGCATGTGTCTTCCAGTGTGGGTTGGAAATCTGGTATTAGTGTAAGTTCCTGGGGAATGGGAAGCACAATGTCAAATGTCATGCACCTGAGTAGTTTGATTTATTCCTGCAGCTTAGGGTTCGGGTTAGGGATAGGAGTACATTTAAGTTTAGGGTCCAATTCATGCACCTGACGTTTGGAGGGTGGATATGATTGTTAGGGTTAGCGTTCTTCTTTTCGTTACGGTCATGTATAGTGCTGTAATAGCGGTACCTGAAAATCACTTAGGGTTTGGCTAGGGTTAAGGCTATGGTTAGGGTTAGTGTCAGGGTGATAGATAGCATTGAAATTGAAGTGCCTGTGTCTTCCAAAGTGGGTTGGAATGTTAGTATTAGCATAAGTTCATGGAGAGGCTGAGGGATAATATAAAATTTCAAGTACATGTTTATTGTGAGTTGGTACTATACCTTGGGCTTAGGGTTAGGGTTAGGTGTACGTTTATGTTTAGGGTTCCAATTCATATACCTGAAGTTTTGAGGGTGGGTATGAATTTTAGGTTTATGGTTCTTTTCATAAAGGTCATGGATACTATGGAAACAGCGGTCCCAGAGAATGAGTTAGGTTTAGGGTTAGGGTCAGGGTGATAGATAGAATTGAATTTGAAATGCCTGTGTTTTTCAAAGTGGGTTGGAAAGTTAGTAATAGCGTAAGTTCATGGGGAGGTGGAGGAATAATGTCAAATTGCAAGCACCTGGGTATTGTGATTTGGTCCTTTGGCTTAGGGTTAGGGTTAGTGTTAGGAGTATGTTTAGGTTTAGGGTTCCAATTCATGTACCTTATGTTTGGAGTGTGAGTATGATTGTTACGGTTAGGGTTCTTCTTTTCATTAAGGTCAGCTATAGTGCAGAAATAGCGGTACCTGAAAATGACTTAGGGTTCGGCTAGGATTAGGGCTACGGTTAGAGTTAGTGTCGGGGTTATAGATAGCATTGAAATTGAATTGCCTGTGTCTTCCAAAGTGGGTTGGAAATTTAGTATTAGCATAAGTTCGTGGAGAGGCTGAGGGATAATATAAAATTTATAGTGCATGGTTATTGGGATTTGGTACTATACCCTAGGGTTAGGGTTAGGGTTACGGTTAGGTGTAGGTTTATGTTTAGGGTTCCAATTAATACACCTGACGTTTCAAGTGTTGGTATGATTGTTAGGGTTAGGGTTTTTCTTTTCATTATGGTCATGTATAGTGCGTAAATAGCAGTACCTGCAAATGACTTATGGTTTGGCTAGGGTTAGTGCTAGGGTTCAGGTTCGTGTCAGGGTGATAGATAGCATTGTAATTGAAATGCCTGTGTCTTCCAAAGTGTTTTGGACAGTTAATATTGTTGTAAGTTCTTGGGGAGGCAGAGGGAAAATGTCAAATGTCAAGCACCTAGGCATTGTGATTTGGTCCTGCTTCTTAGGGTTTGGGTTAGGGTTAGGTGTAGGTTTCGGTTTAGGGTTCCAATTCATTTACCTGATGTTTTGAGCCTGTGTATGATTGTTAGGGTTAGGGTTTTTGTTTTGTTTTGGTCATGTATAATGCAGAAATAGCGGTACCTGAAAATGACTCAGGGTTGGGCTAGGTTTAGGGCTAGGTTTCGGGTTAGGGTCAGAGTGATAGATAGCATTGAAATTGAAATGCCTGTGTCTTTCAAAGTGGCTTGGAAAGTTAGTATTAGCATAAATTCATTGGAATTGGGAGGCATAATGTCAAATTGCAAGCACCTGTTTATTGTTATTTGGTCCTGCGGCTTAGGGTTAGGGTTAGGGTTAGGAGTATGTTTAGGTTTAGGGTTCCAATTCATGTATCTGACGTTTGGAATGTGAATATGATTGTTAGGTTTATGGTTCTTCTTTTCTTTATGGTCATGCATATTGTGGAAATAGCAGTACCTTATTATGACTTAGGTTTCGGCTAGGGTGAGGGCTAGGGTTAGGGTTAGGGTCAGGGTGATAGATTAGGGTTAGGGTTAGGGTTAGGGTTAGGTGTACAGTTAGGGTTAGTATGTGAATTATAGTATTTTAAAGTCTGTAAATTACCTGTTAAGAAAGTTGTTACAAGACAATCAAATGAGAAATTGGTGATAGCTAAATAGACATGCCCTGTCCCTGATTCTGCTTAAAGAAGAACCTGAGCAATAAGCCTAAACCCCATTCCAAGGATAGTGACTAAGAAGCAACTGTGGAAATCAGCAAGAACGTGCTGGGAACCCTAAACACCACTGAGTGTTACAATGGTGAGTGAGAAAAGAAAGAAAGCCATGTCCCTGGTACGGTGGTTGAAAGGGCAACTCCCCATTGCTGGGAATAGGTAAGTGGGAAAGTAGTAGCAACACTCTCAAAGTAGCATACAGGCAGACCTAGGCTGGAGAATTCTATAGCCCTCACAGGCTTTAAATCCAGATTGCAGGGCCTGGTCAGAATAACTGCTTTGCTCCAGAGAAGGGATGTACATTGGGTTCTGCAAGCACCAGAGCCCAAGGTACTATAACTACTAGATGCCATCTTTAGAGGTCAGTATCCAGCTCTCTGTTGCTTCCAGAAGACTTGGACATTTACATACCTCACAGAGTGAATGACAGTTTTCTCAGTGGTTTGCATTTTTAGGACCAGCAGCTGCCAGAGCCAAAAACCATAGCTCTACTTGTGCTTGTCCCAGAGGAGCTAGGGAGGATGTTATCCCCAGCCTAGAGCCTTGAGATAATGGCTGCTGGTGCCAAAAGCTTCATAATCACATATCCCTCATTTGGGAAAGGTTATAGTCATGTCATGCAGCTCTACAAATATAGATACTAGAGTCATTAACTATGATATCACCTGTATTGACCTTGTAGGAAATAGAGAAGTCCTCCTCAGCAGCTAATAGCAGTGGGACTGTATCATCTGGTGCCAAAAGCCCTGGGATCACCTCTATTTGTGCACTGGGACATGGAAAAATTCCTTTCTGTATACCACAGCTATAGGAACATGGCTAC
This sequence comes from Heterocephalus glaber, assembly GCF_053883595.1. Taxonomy (NCBI): domain Eukaryota; kingdom Metazoa; phylum Chordata; class Mammalia; order Rodentia; family Bathyergidae; genus Heterocephalus; species Heterocephalus glaber. The sequence continues at coordinate 13,839,889 of NW_028258294.1, forward strand.
CAGTGCCATAAGCACAAAGTACTCACACTGATCCTGTGGAACTTAGAAGTGGTCTCTTCGTGCCCCAAGGCTCCAGAACTGGCTAACAATGGCCCAAGTTCCTGTGAGATTCATATTTCTTACATTTGTGTTATGGGAACTATGGAAGTTCTCCTCAGCAGGCCATGGTCTTGGGACCAAGTGTTCAGTGCCAAGAACCTCAATGTCTTCAATATACTTCCTGCATTTCTAGCTTCCAATCCATGTCATGTGACTTTAAGATCACAGACATAAAATACACAAGTGCTAGCATCACATCACTCATACTTATTCCATTGGACCTTCGAAAAGGTTTTCTAATATATAATTTGCAGTCTTGGAATAGCTGCTGGAGCCCAAATCCCCAGCATCACTTGTGCTTGGCCATGGGAACATGGACATGGTCATATCTGGTTCCCATAGCTTCAAGAAAAGAGCTGTCAGCACTACAAGTTCAAGTGCCACCTGTGCTTACCCCAACTATGAATTAATTATTTCATGGTCAAAAGGAATTACAGCACCTATAAAGAAACACAAAAAGTATCCTAAAAAGTATCTCAGTTTTAAAGAAATATATAAAATTCCTGAAAAGTATTTAAAAAAGTATCCCAGTTTGAAAGAAATATATAAAATTCCTGAAAAATAATTCAAAATAATTATCCTAAGGAATCTCAGTGATGTACAGGAGAAAAAAGACAGACAATACAATGATATAAGAAAATCATTTTAGTATATGAATTAGACATTCCCTAAAAAGATAGAAATCATAAAATAACAAGAAGTATTGTTGCTGAAAACTTCAATCAAAATAAAAAAATAAAAAATATAATTGAAACATTCCAAAATAGAGTAGAACAAGCAGAAGAAATAATTTCTTAAATTGAGCATAGGAATCTTCAATTAATCCAAAACAAACAAATAGCAACACAAATAAAACAATTCAAAAGAAAACATAATAATTGTAAATATTTAGATAAATGAACACCTCTATCTAATAGAGGAACACCTAAATGTATAAATATATAAAGCAAATCTAATTAGATCCAGGAAGAAAAATACTCTAATACTGTATCAGTAAGACTTCACTAGAGGAACAGAACAGGCTATTTATAAAGTAGGCTTACAGTGTTCACCTGTGGAATCAGGGATAGAAGACTGCAAAATAGTCACCTGTGCACCGAAGAGCCAGAGAATAAAGTATAAATCAAAGACCTGGAGCTCACTGCAGAGTCTGGTGTAAGTTCTACATGAAAGCCAAAGGGTCTATGTTGGAAGCCTAAAGAAATTGGAAATGAATGTCCAAATGTACTTCTCCCCCTTCTTATTCCATCCAGGGTACAAGTTTATTGGTTGGTGCTAACCAATTTATTGGTTGATGCTAAGTTTATTGGTTGGTGGGTGTTCCTATTTCAATTTGTGGGTTACAGGTTAATCATCCAGATGCACCCAGAACTGAGCTCCACTTATCCATTGGGTGTTTCTTATTCAAATTTACAACATGATTAAATACGACAAATACAATGATATTTGGAGACCTCATCTCACTTTCACCAAAGGACAGAATATTCATACAGAAAATTAACAAAGAAACATTTGAGTTGAATAATATTATAGAGCAAATGGAACTATGAAATGTTCATAGAATATTTCATCCAACACATTCAATAATATACATATTCTTCTTGTAAGTACATGAAACATTTACCAGTGTAGATCCTATGTTAGACCACAAGTCAAGGCTTACTAAATTTAAAAATTTGATATATTACATTTCATAATATGGAATAAAAATACAAATCAAGAACAAAAATAATTAAAGATGGAGAAATATTTGGAAATTCAAAAGCAAGAACATACTAAACCCAAAATAAAGAAAAGAAAAAAAATAATATAAAAGCAGAAAAAAATCAAAACAAAAAAAATCTAAAAGATCAATGAAGTAGAATTTTTTAAAGATACACAGTATTGACAAACCTTAACTAGATCAACCAAGAGCAAAAGAAAGAAAACCAAAATATAATCTAATAAAAAATATGACATTATTACTGATATTACAGAGATAGAACCATAAGAAATTACTATGAACAATTATATGATAAAAATTTGGAAAGCCTAGAAGAAATGGTCAAATTTCTGAACAAATAAAGTCTACTAAAATTCAATCAAGAAGAAATAGAAAACTTAAACAGATGACCATGAGTAATTAGATTGAAGCAGTAATTAAAAATATCTCATCTAAAATATCTCAGGACCAGATTCTTTATTGTCAAATTCTACAAAACATATAAAAAAATTGATTCCACTTCTTCTTTTTTTTTTTTTTGGTACTGGGGATCGAACTTGGCTCCTTGTGCTTGCAGAGCAGGCGGCAAAACCACTAAGCTAAATCCCCAGCTCTCATTCCACTTATTCTTAAAAGTGAAATGGAAGGAATTCTGTCCAACTTCTTTATTTTTTTTTAACAAGGCCAACATTATGCTGAGAGCAAGGCAAGACTGAAGAAAGGAATCTATAGAACAGTATCCCTAATAACTATAGATGCAAAAATTTTTTAATAAAGTACTAGCAAACATAATCCAATATCACATCAGATAATCACAGCTCATGATCAAATACATGCAGGAATTGGAATACTATAGTCCTGAAATTTATATTCAAAATATGCAAAGCAATAAACCTGACATTCACTGGGAGAATGAAGGACAGAAAACATATGGTCATCTCAACAAATGCAGAAGAAGCATTTGATAAATTTGACTTACCTTCATGATAAAAACCCTGGAAAAATAGTTTTAGAAGGAACTATCTTAACATTATACAGATTATACAGGAGATATTTTTGTTTCTGAGTTGGGCTTTAGTAGATGTATTCTCTCTAATATATGAGATCTGAAAAGATCACATGAATGCAGAAGGGGGACTCTTTTTAGACAAGAGGAAAGAAATAAGGTTGAGCAGGAGTATGGTCTAACAGAGAGTAGTAAGGGAGATGGATATAATTGTAATTGCAATATACATTGAAAAGCAACATTTTGTAAAATAAATAGGCATTAATAATAATAGGAAAAATCACTTTGTATTCTCAAAAACATATACCCAATTGATACAATAAGATGATACTTTGAAATAACTTTAAAACCTGGTAAACTTTAAGTTATATTGCCCTCCATAATATAAGTGGGGCTTATCAAATCAATTAATAGAACAGAAGATTTTCTTGCCCTGGAAAGAATGAATTCACCAGCAGAGAGCCTTCAGACTTCGACTGCTCAATCAGCTCTTCTGGGTCTCCAACCTGGTGCCCCACATTGCAGATTTTGAAGTTGGCAGTCTCCATGATTGCATCCACAAATTCTTTATAATAAATCACACACACACACACACATACACACACAGACACACACACACACACACACTTCACATATCCTATAGTTGTATTTCTATAGAGAACCCTGACAAGTACAGAGTGGGGCATAATTCAACTCATAAACTTATAACACAGTCTTAGGCACATGCTAACAAAATTGTAGAACATCATAGAAGTTAAAGGTTTATGCCCTACTGTTATAGCACATCAACTGCAGTATATGATAAATTAATACATTTTTGTAAATCCTACAATCATCTTGTTAATGGTAAAATTATGTTTTTGGTGTGTCAAGTATTAAACAGATCTTTTTGACATATACCATAAATATTGCAAAAATAACTTTATTTAAATACCTACATCAATATCATACTGTGCAAGAAAATAGTATGAGGGGCCGAGGATTTAGCTCAGTGGTTTCACTTCCTGCCATGCAAGTGCAAGGGCCCGAGTTCGATCCCCAGTGCCAAAAAAAAAGAAAGAAAGAAAGAAAGAAAATAGTATGAGCATACTATCTAATTTATGAAACAAGAATCTCCAGTTTCCTTCTTATTTATTTATTTATTTATTTGGTCTCATTATGCAGCACAGGCTATCCTTGAACTCACTGTGTAGCCCAGGCTGGCCTCAAACTCACAAAAAGCCTCCTGCCTTAGCCTTCCAAGTTCTGGGATTATAGGTGTGTGCCACCATACCAGGCTGTGTCTTTTATTTAAAATATCACTGGAAGTCTTAGGAAAAGCAATTAGAAGTGAACAGCAAGTGAAGAAATAATTGTCATCCAAATTAAAATGGAAGAAGTTAATTTTTTTATATCTGCTTATGACATTTTTGTACAAAGAAAAACCCAAATTCTTTGTCAAAAAAGCTGTTAGAATGATAAACAATTTCAGTAAACTTGCAAGATGTAAAACAATATTTAACAGATATTAGCATTCTTGTAGATCAATAATGATCAGTAAAGCTCAAAAAAGCAATTCTATTGAAAATAGGTAAAAAAAAAAAATTAGGAAAAGTTTAACCAATGTGGTAAAATATTTCTACAATAAAAACTATAAAATGCCAATAAAAGAAATTATAGTTGATGCACACAAAATTGTAAAGATATCTCATGTTCATTGGTCAGAAGAATGAGTGTAGTTATAATGATCATATTACCCAAAGTGATCTATAGATTCATACAATCCCTATCAATAAAAAATGAGTTTCTCCACATCAATGGGAAAAACAATAGTAAAGTTCATACAGACACACAAAGATGGGAAGCATTGAATGTGAATCGGGTGGGTGGGGGATAAACCAGGAGGCATAAAAATACCTGATTTCAAATGTACTGAAAAAAATAGTAACTAAAACAGCATGGTACTTGCATAAAATCTGATATGTAGACCAACAGAACAAAAGAGAAACTTAGAAATTAATCCATATATTTGCAGCCAATTGATTTTTGACAAAGATGTCAAGAGCATACAGTGGAGAGAAGATAATTTCTTCAAAAAATGATGTTGTCAAAATAAGATATACAAGTTGGGTGTGGTAGCACATGTCTGTAATCCCAGTTTCTCTGAAGGCTGAAGCAGGAGGATCACAAGTTTGAGACCAGATTGGGCAATTTAGCCAGATCTTGTGTCAAAATAAAATAGAAATGGCTGAGGATGTTCCTTAGTGGTAAAGCATTTGCCTATCATACAGTCTCAATTTTTTCCTTTTCTAGTAACATTAAAACATATTATAGGAAGGATAAAGAAACATTTTTTATGATTTAAGAAAACAGAGATGATATTCAAATCCTTGATATTCTATTTACATCCCTTGTATAGTAGACAGTGTTACTTATGTGTTCCAGGCTTCAGCTACCTTATATACAACACTTATAGTGTTGTACAAGTTAAATGAAAATAAAAACTGAAAAAGGATTTAGGAGAGGCTCAGTAGATAGAAACTCCTAAATAGATATTCACACTGTTTTTTTTTTTTTTTTTTTTTTCAGTACTGGGGATTGAACTCAGGACCTTGTGCTTGCCAGCTAGCCACAGTGTCACTAAGTTACATCCTCAGCCCATTAGCACTTTATTATACATTTTTTCAATTATTAGAATTAAAGTATTGATGATAGTTTGGGTATTTACTCAGTTGAAAATTATTCCAAACTGTAACATTACAAAAAATTGTTTGGTTAATCATAAAGAATGAAAGTACATTTATATTTTGTTAAAGTGTCCTATGAGCATGTATATAATATTTTAATTCTGAGAAGTTGAAACATCATTTAACTCCAAACTTTCTTATATTGATGTTTGTTGGCATTTCACTTTGTCTTTAGTCCTATATCACCCTGAAGTATCAAGGTTTCATGTTAACCCAATTATATTTGCACACCACACATAAATGTGTGTATAGCCAACAATTATAATCTTTAGAGACCTTTGAAAGTCTTTTCTGTTTTGGGAGCAAATTTGTTTTTATCACTATGGAAAAAGTAAAGGAGTAAAAACAAAAATGAAACCATCAATTGTATTTTCTGGCAATGTCTATTGACAAAAATGTCATAACATTTTTAAAAGGAAGTAAGGAGCAGAGTTGAAATGCTGAGAGCATAATTTATTGTAAATGTCTGAATCAGAGCAAACAACCAATGAAAGGTCAACATAACAGCTCATTGATCTGTACAAGCACATTTGCTAAAGCTAGTAATAAATTCCCAGAGAACCACTGTAGTGATTCCTTCAAATATTTGTGATATCTATCTGTTTGAGGCAGCTGACAAGATAGTATAACAGAATTTTCCTTTTTTTTCAATGTTAGTAGAATGCTATTAAATGTAGATCTATAATAAGGATTTTTATCATTATTATTTTTATGAATTTAATCTTATTTAAAGCACACTTTAAGCAAATACATGATAGGCAATGGTCTTGGGAAATAGAAAATAATATATTGTTGCTATGATCAAGAAATTCATTCTATTCAGAGAGAAATTATAAAACAATATGACAATTGCTATAATAGAAGTATACAAAGACTTACTGGAGAACTTAAATGATCTGCCTAATAAAAAATCTTATAGAAGAAATTACATTTCAGGTAGACTTTGAAAAATAAGTAGGAAAATAAAAACAGAAATAGACTTGGCCCAGAAGAGGGTAAGATTGAGTAAAGAAAATGAAGTAAATAAAAGAACAGTGTCAACAAAATGTAGACCATGTGGAGAGAATAACAGAGTTGTGGTGGAGAAATGTTGCAGAAACTCCACTGTCTATGTTCTTAATTTCTACACTATTATGTCATTCAATAAAAATTAAAATAGGAGAAAATGAGCAAAGACACAAAAGACAACAGCAATAATGACAAAGCAAAGCATGAAAAAAGTTCTCAAAACTTTACTATTCTAGCATGAATAATTTGTCAGCACTGAGTTAATCTTTATTCTCTTCTTCAATTCTTTTAATGACTCATATTCCTGTTCCAGGAATAAATTCCAATGTGCTAATTATACATAGTATATCTATTTTATTATTGGTAGAGTTTCCATATAACATATAGTATACACAGTTAAATTTGAATTTCAGCCAAATCATGACTTTTAAAATTATAAAGGTCTTTAATATTGTCTGATCTATTTCTGTTATCAGGTAGGTAATGATACTTTTTTCAATCTGTGGCTGCTTTTAACAATTCCTCTTACCACAGTTTTCTAAAATTTCATTAAAATAATTTTGGAGTGTTTATTATTACTCATATTGAATTTTTCTATGCCTTCAAATTATTCTCTGGTTATTTCCTCTGTGATATCTATCTGTACCACCTAATTTGTGTATCTTGGACAATATGACTTTATTTCAGATATTGTTTTTACTTCTAGTTAATTGGGTAGGTTTTAAAAGTTGTGCATATCTAGAGAGTACCAGAAGAAATGTTAGTGTATGTTTTAACCATCTCTCTGTCTACTTTCTATGTATTTTTGAAAATTCATTATTAGAGAATCAGAGTAGTTCTTTAACCCCAAATTACTTTTTCAGGTAATTTTAGCTAATGATCCTCATGGTAAAATATTCAATTCTGATATTTCTTTGTGACTTTTTTGTCTAGTTAATCTGTCTATTTGTGACAGTTAGGTTGAGGTCCTCCATTACAATTGTTGGGAACTTGTTTTCTCATGCCCATTAAAATTTGTTTTATATACTTGGGTGCACTGATATTTGGTGCATATATATTTATGATTGTTATCTCTTCCTCTTGGATTGTTCTTTTTACAAAATTGTAGTAACCTTCTTTGTCTCTCTTAATCAGTCTTGGCTTGAAATCCAATTTATCTACAAGTAGAATAGTTATCCCTGCTTTTTTCCAAGTTCCTGTAGTAACTTTTAACTGTTTTCCATCCTTTGGCTTTCAGTCTATGAATTTCTTTTTGAGTTAAATGTGTTTCTTGTATGCAGCATATTCTTGGACCTTACTTCTTGATCCATTCTTCTAGTCAGTTTCTTTTGATTGAATTGATACCATTTACATTGATGGTTATGACTACTATGTATTGACTTCTCCTTGACATGTTATTTTCCTGTTATTGTTTCCCTTTTTTCCCTTCTGTTTAATTGCTTACCTTGCCTGGTAGACTAACTCTGTTGGGGTTCATGGAGTTGTAGTCCTTTTTATCACTTTCTAGAATGTCCTTCAGAACATATCGGAGTGCTGGTTTGGTGGTCATGAATTTCCTCATTTGTTCTGTTGTGGAAGTATCTTATTTCTCTATCAATTTTGAAAAATAGTCTTTGTGAGATACATAAATATGAATTAAAGGTTGTTATATAAAGGGCTTGAAATACTTCACTCCAAGGTCTCCTTGACTTGAGGGTTTGTGTTAAGAAGTTGGCTGCTTTTTGCATTATCAATTATTCATTCTAATCATTGGTACATTTTAGGTATACAATATAATGACATTCATCATTGGAAATTTGCACCTTTATATAATCTCTCTTGGTTCTTATTTTTCACCCTTGCCTAGCCCTCCCTTCAACCCCTCCACTCCTCCCTATTTACAAAGATTTTGTTCCTATTTTTCCATTTTCTCTTATTAATCCCATTCCCTTCTATCCTTTCCCCTAGCCCTCCCACTTCCTTCCCCTTTGCCCCTTTCCTTCCTATTTCACATTACCTATTATACATTTTAGTCCTTATTTACACTTTCAGTTTCTCACACCAGAGAAACTATTCAGTATTTATATGTGTGTCCTATTTATTTCACTTAAAATAATCAATAATGCAAAATAGGAAGAAAAGGTCCAAAGGGGTAGGGGTAGTGGGAAGGGCAGGGGAAAGGAAAGAAGGGAAAGGAAAAATGATGAGAAATGGAAAAAATGGAAATAAAGTCTTTGTAAATAGAGAAGGATGGAGGGGGTGAAGGGAGGGCTAGGAATGGGGAAAAAATAAGAACCAAGATGCATTATGTAAAGGTACAATTCCCAATGAGAAATGTAATTGTGTTGTATACCTAAAATGTACCAATAAAAGAATTCAACAAAAAAATGTTGGCTGAGATTCTGATGGGCTTTCCTTTATAGATGATTTGCTTCTTTTCTCTAATACCTTTTTTTTTTGTTTTTTGGTTTTTTTGGTACCGAGTATTTAACTCAAGTCCTTGCACTTTCTAATAGCTTTTAATATTCTATTCTTATGTTGAATTTCTGGAACCTTGACTATTATATGCCATGATGCAATTTTTTTAATCATGGGTAATTTGAGTTCTATATGCCTCATTTATGTGAATGTCAAATTATTTTTCCTTGCTTGGGAAGTTTTCTGCCATTACTTCTCTGAACAGTTTTTTATGTTGTTTATAGTATATCCTGCTTTTTTATTGATTCTGATTAATTATACATTATTCTTCTTTGAATCATCTGGCAGTTGCTGGATTGATTTTTCATGGTCCTTTGCTATTTTTAAGAAATCTTTCTTTTCTTGATCACTAGCCACAATCCTCTTTTATATCTGACATTCTATCCTCATATGACTCCTTCTCCTGCATATACTTTTAATGAAATTTTTAATCTCCAAGATATCTGTTTGAATCTGTTTCATGGATTCCATTTTTTTCCTATGTTGAGCACTTAATTCAAGGTTTGCATCATTTCCCTAAGCTCCTTTATTTTTTTAATCTATAATCTGCTCTAGACTGAATAACCATCTCTTTCATTATGGTCACCATCTCTGTATTTATCTGAGAGCCTATTTCTGATTTGATTTTTTCCTACAGTCTCATTCATTTACTTTGTTATTTCTGCTGTTACCACTTCAGTGAGTCTAGTAGGTATGTTTTGAATTGTTTCACCTCATTGACCCTTGGGTTTGCCTTTGGTGAGCTGTCAGTTTGAGGTTGCATCTCATTTAAGTGTCTCCTCATTATTTTTTGTTTAATTCCTCGGTTGATGCTTGTGAATTGTTTATGACAAGTAGCTTTATTGGTAGTTTTTAAAACCCTTCAAAAATAACTACTTCTCAGAGGTGTCTTCCAAGTTTAGTTGGCTTTTGGGTTTTGAGTGTGTTGTAAGATTGTGCTTCTTCAATTTATTGGGGATGAGAAGTTGCTGCCTACTTAGCCCAGCCAATGATTCTTTGGCACTGGCTTATGGTATTTTTTACAACCCTTAGGCAGTTTCAGTCTTGGTATATCAGGAAGAACAACTGATTAGCACAATTATGTTACCTTGGCTAAAGTAGTGCAATCAGCAATAACAGTAGTATCAAATACACCCTAGAAAATGAAAATATGTGGTGACTCTTTATTTGCCACCTTTAAGCATATGAGCTAGATTTGTGGTTATATAACAAAATCTAAAACAAAACAGAAAATTGTATACAATAACTATGCCTTCATTATGATGATTTTGCCTTCAGGGAGAAAAATTTAAAATGGTTAGGGAGAAAAATAGAAAAGGAAGAGATTAGATGCAAGGATGGAGGACAAAGGAAGATTCCACAAACATTGGGAAACTGGTGAAGAAGACAGGAAGAAAAGAGAAGAAAGAAATAAAAACAAGAGCAGCAGAGCAACAACAATAAAACTAGAAACAGTGTTCACACTCATATAAAAAACAAGAACAGGCAGAGGTTGGGGCTTTTGGGCCACCATACCACTGCTCCCAGCACAGAGGTAGGGGCTTCTGGGCCACTGTACCACCACTCCCAGTGCAGAGGAGGTGAGCTGCATGGGCACCAACACCACAAATCCCCCCACCACACCTCCCCGCTTTGAAATGAGAAGGCACATAATTAAGTCTCAAAACCAGACTTCCAGATCACCTACAGCAACCCCAAAGGAAAATGAGTTGGAACACTCTGATATGCAACCACCTAGACCCACTGAACTGGCAACAAAAGAGGTTATGGAAAAAATGAAATCAGAAATAATTTCTCAGAGAAGAGCAGAGATTGTGGTTATAGTGCAAGACATGATGAATAAATCTAGAGAGGAGCTGAGGAACATGATGGAATCCCAACATAGGAAACAAATGGAATCCATAAAACAGATGCAAATAGATTTCTAGGAGATCAAAAACTCCATTAAAAGTCTACGCAGCAAAATGAGCCAATGTGAGGACACAATTTCAGATATAGAAGATAAGATTGCAATTAGAGATGAGGAAAAGAAAAATTGCTTCAAAATTGTAAGGGATCATGAGAAAGCAATCCAGAAACTGCTAGACTATGCTAAGAAGAATAACATAAGTCTGATTGGAGTCAACAAAGAAACAGGAGAGAGTGCAGATGACAAAAAAATCTATTCACAGAAGTAATGGCTGAAAAATTCTCAAGCAAGGGAAAAGAACTTGACATACAGATAAGTGAGGCATATAGGACTCCAACTAGCCTTCATGAAAAAAAATATACATAGGCATATAATTATTAAGATTCCAGAAACCCAACAGAAGAACAAAGTTGTATAAGAAGTTAGAGAAAAGAAACAAATCACATACAAAGGAAAGCCCATCAGAATCACAGCAGACTTCTAAATGCAAAACCTCAATTCAAGAAGAGCTTGGATGATATATTCCAAGTCCTAAAGGAAAACAGCCTCCAAGCCTGATGGACATACCCTGCCAAACTATCTTTCAAAATTGATGGAGAAATAAGATGCTTTCATGACCAAGAGCACCTTAGGAAATTCATGCATACCAAACCAGTACTCCAAAACACTTTAGACAAAATTCCAGAAAAAGACAATGAGGATCACAACCCTAGGAAGCCCATCAGAACAAATCCATCAAGCATGACAAGAAATTAAATGTAAAGGGGGAGAACCCAACAAAAAGAAAAACTCATGACAATGGTAAGTCAATAAGTTTCAGTTGTGACTATCAATGTTAATGGTCTCAATTCACCAGTCAAAGGAAATAGACAAGCTGAGTGGGTCAAGAAGCAAGAACCAACAATATGCTGCATAAAAGAAACACACTTAATTCAAAAAGAAACTCATAGACTGAAAGTTAAAGGGCGGAAAACAATACTCCATGTTACCAGAAGCCTCCCAAAAAGCAGGAGTAGCAATCCTCTTTCCAGATCAAGTGGATTTCAAACCAACACTGATTAAGAGAGACAAAGAAGGACACTACATCCTTATAAAGGGAACAACCCAAGAGGAAGAGATGACAATCATAAATATCTATGCACCAAACACTAGTGCACCCAACTATAAGAAATCAAAGACCTGTTCTCTGAAAACTATAGCACTCTGAAAAGAGAGATTGAAGATCATATCAGAAAATGGAAAGACATCTGTTGCTCCTGGGTAGGAAGGATCAACATAGTGAAAATTGCCTTATTTCCAAAACTGCTGTATACTCAATGAAATCCCAATTGAAATCCCAGCAACATATTTCATGGACCTTGAGAAAAAAATCCAAACATTCATTTGGAACAAGAGACCCAGAATAGCAAAAGCAATTCTAGGCAACAGAGACATGGTAGGGAGTATCACAACCCCCAACTTGAAACCATATTACAAAGCTACTGTGATAAAAACAGCATGGTACTGGCAAAGAAACAGACTTGAAGACCATGGGAACAGATTAGAAGATACAGAAACAACCCCAGACACACTCAGCTATCTCATCTTTGATAAAGGAGTCAAACACCCTCACTGGAGGAAAGAGCCTCTTTAATAAATGATGCTGGAAAAATTGGGTTTTATTTTGCCAAAGATTAAAACTAGACCCATATCTCTCACCATGCACTAAACTAAAATCTAAATGGACTAAAGATCTAAATATTAAAATAGCAACACTAAACAGTCTGGAAGATAGTTTAGGAAGAACTCTTGAAGACATTGGTGTAGGAAAAGATTTTATGAACATAACTTTAGTTGCCTGTGAACTAGCACAAACAATTAGCAAGTGGGATCTCCTCTTATTAAAAAGCTTCTGCACAGCAAGAGAAACCACCAGTAGTGTGAAGAGACAACCCACAATGTGGGAAAAAATCTTCACCTGCTGTTCCTCAGACAAAAGTCTACTTCTAGAATCTATAAAGAACTTAAATAAAGATAAGACCTCCCAAATTTAAAGACTCAGTTCAAAAAATGGGCATCTGAAATGAACAGACATTTCTCAGACAAAGAAGTAGAAATAGCAAATAAACATATGATAACATGTTCAACATCACTGGTCATTGATGAGATACAAATGAAAACAATGCTGAGATTCCACCTCACTCCAGAAAGAATCATTGCTATCATGAAATCAGCCAATAAGAAATGCTGGTGGGGTTGTGGGGAAAGAGGAGCCCTGCTCCACCACTGTTGGGAGTGCAGACTGGTGCAACCACTTTGGAAATCAGTATTGAGGTACCTCAAAGAATTAGGACTGGAAGTCCCATTTGACCTCCCTATTTCCCTGCTTGGTATCATCCCCAAAGAATTAGAAGAATCATACCACAGTGATATATGTGCACCCATGTTCATAGCAGTACAATTTGTAATAGCTAAAACTTGGAAACTGCCCAATTGCCCATCAACTGGAGACTGGATAAAGAAAATGTGGGGTTTTTAAAAAATAAAATGGAGTACTACTCAGCTATAAAAAATAGAAATTAGAGACGTTTATAGCTAAGTGGTTGCACATTGAGGCAATACTCAAGTTAAATAGATAGGACACTCATGTAAATACCAAGTAGTTTCTCTAGTGTGAGAAACTGAAAGTGTAAATAAGTACTAAAGGGTATAATAGATAATGTGAAATAGGAAGAACAGGGGCAAAGGGGAAGGGGAAGTGGGAGAGGTAGGGGAAAGAAAAGAAGGGAATGGAATTAATATGAGAAAATGAAAAAATGGAAACAAAGTCTTTGTAAATAGGGAGGAATGGAGGGGTTGAAGGGAGGGCAGGGGAATGGGGAAAAATAAGAACCAAGAGTGATTATGTAAAGGTGCAAATTTCCAACAATGAATGTATACCTAAAATATACCAAGAATACTAACTGATAAAGGGGAAATAAAAATGAACAAACAATTAAGAAAAAAAAAAAAGAAAATCAAGAAATGAAAAGAGAAAATAAGAAAAAAATGTCCACTTCAAGGTCTGTTTCTTCTTTCACTGGTAGAACAAGTGGGCAGGCATGCCAATACATGCTGATTAATCCTAGAAAACCATCCATGGATTTATCATGGAGTAGTGGATAATCCCAGCAAGCCTGTATCTTTAGTTCCACTGAAGTTCAGGCTGGATCCTGGCTGTGATTTTGGAACCTAAATTTGTTCAGCCTGCAACACTCCATGTGCCTCCTGATGGTTTAGACTCAGCTCCTTGAGTTCCAGCAGACTTCAACTTGGTTCCACCTCACCCTGACACTGGGACCTGCTAGATGGATCCAGCCCACAGCAGCTCTTAATTCTGAGCTCAGACGGACCTGCTCCAAGATGGCTACCAGCCAATTGCCCTCTCCTGGGTGACATCTGAATACAAATTACTCATCAGCCGCTGCAGTCTGGTGCATCCACTGCTCTGTTTCACTCGTGCATTTCTCCATGGAGCCCCCTTGGGTTACCAATAGTTACTGTGCATCTGCGGGTTTGAGCTGTCTCTCACATGCATTGAATCACGTCTCAGGGAGAAAGCACTGCTTACTACCTGCTTCTTCTTCACTGAAGTCTCTCTCTTCATTCATTGTTTGAGCTTCAATTTTTCCTGGGTCCTAGAGACCAATTCCCTCTTTCTTCTCTTATGCCTGTTGCTATATTCCAGTGTCTGGACACCAAATCTCAGATAGGCTGTTTCTCTGCTGTTCACCACCCCACCATTTTCTCAGAAGTCATCTTTCATGGTAAAATATAAAACTCTATGAATATATTTAAAGATGAAGGCCTACCACAAACACTATAACTTCAATGGATGGTAATATATAAGTATGTATATAAACCCCCCAATCCCCACATATCTGTTTATGTGCATACACACAAACGTCCTGATGAGACACACTTTTTCTTAAGGCAAGCTATTATAAGTTTTTTATTTTATTTTATTATATATTTTTTGGAACCAGGGATCAAGCTCGGGACCTTGCACTTGCAAAGCAGGTGTTGGAACCACTAAGCTAAATCCCTGGACCCTATTACATGTTTTTTAAACATTGTTTTGCTGTAGCATTGAGGTCCTGACTAGAGGCTGCCTCATTTCCCTTTATTAGAAGCCAATTAAATCCCCATCCCTGACCACTTCCTTTTCATGCTCTCACACTCTAGACCACTATATTTATGTCTCATCTGCCCACCCCCAAGTGTAGGTAACAGGCAATCAGATATATCCAGTATTTCCCAGAGCTCACTGAAGTTCAAATTATCCACCTTAAAACTGCTCGCTTGCAAAACATACAATAGAAGGGGCTTCCCCACCATTTTTCTGTCACTTTGCTTTCTAACTGGTCCCTGTGCTTTTCCTGAATGGCCCAGTGTGACTTGTTGTGTTCTCCTCATGAACCAACCAAACTTGCCTCTTTCTTAAGTTTATTTTAATCTGTCTGGCCTTCACCTAAAGTAATTTGCTTAGTGTGTTCCTAGGCCATAACCCATTATAACAAGACAAATGATCAAACTACCAAACCTTGAAATAACTCTAACAAAACAATATAAAAAACCATTCAAGAATACTTATAGTCTGTTTTACTTACTGCATTTTCACCTGCATATTAAAAATGAAGTTATTTAGAATGATGATAAATATCACCATATATTCTCCCTTTTAAAGGAGATAAATCTCTACTTTTAGAATTTTTGAAGGGTATGTATCGTTGTAGGCTTATTTAAAAATATAGTCTAGTTCTTTTCATAATGTAGATAAAGATTGAGTATTGCTGTTAAAGTGGAAAGGGATTTCCATCAGAAAATAAGAGGCCTACAAATTTCTTGAAAGGACAAAGGGAGTGAAGGTAAGAGGAATATAGGTAAAGAATGTAAGGTCTATCATTGAACTTTGGAAATGAAAAAAAATATTTCTGATTAATTTGACTGTCCACTGCATCCAAATGGATGATGTGCCAGATAGTGTTGAAAGCTACTTGCAAAAATTTCTTACATAATGATTGCCAAAACCTTCATATTCTTGCCTACTATAGCAGCAATAATGGTTTCTGCACTTTTTGTCATTTATTTTTAAATCTTATAGGGAATGACTTTTCATGAGCATTTTCAAATTTGTTACTCTGCTACTAGGGCTTCTGAAATATGCAGCTTCCTAGCATGCCAAACTTGTGACAGAGGAGAGGACACTGAATGATGTAAAGATACTGAGTCTGCCCACCCTTTCATTATCAAGCATCCATACACAGTCACTTGCCAATATTCAATTTAAAAGAAAAGTATCAAACTGTCTGGTGTGCTTTAAAACCGAATAAGATTAGGCTTTGTGTAAACTAGTATGGATTTGGCCTTTCCCTACAAAAGAAGAGACCACAGTACAATTGCTCACTGTATCTATTCTAATTTTTTATTTGCTCCTATTTCAGTGAGAATGCCCCTTTGATGTGATAGAAGACATTGTTTTCATCCCCATGTGTCAGTCAGCTTTTATTGATGTGATTAAATACCTGAGATAAATGACTTAAAGGAGGTAAGGTTTATTCTGCCTCATGATTTCAGACATTTCCATTCATGGTCACTTGGTGCCCTTGGTTCTGGGTCTGTGGTGAGGCAGAACATCATAGTGGGAAGCAAAGAATGAAGTAGAGTAGCTCACCTCATGGTGGATACACAAGGGGCAGAGATGGAGAAAGAACATATGCTGGCAGCATTTCTCCTTCTTTCTCTTTTGTTCTATTCTGGCCTTCTCTGTATGAGATGGTACAGCCACAGTCAGAGTAAGTTTCCCTTCTGTGGGCTGCCCCACGTGGCAATCCTCTCTGCATACACCCTCACAGATACCCACACAAAACTTGCAGAGTGCTTTATTAATCTCCTAGGAATTTCTTAATCAGATCAAGTTGAAAATTGAAGGTAACTGTCACATCTCATTAGCAAATATAGAAAATAGTATGGAGAACAGAAAAATAAACATGTTTAACATATACAATGATTTTGTAAAACATGAAAGAAAATATGATTGGTGACTACAGACTTTGTTTGAAATTGTTAATAATACCATGATCATTATTAATCATTGTTTTCATTTATCATCTCATTTCTCTGCTGTTTCACTTTTTATTTTAGGAAATGATTAAAAATCTCTCATTCTTACTAAGACTGAGGCATTAATGTCAGAATTCCTATATTTTTCCATTAATTACTCGCATAATTTCTAATACTATGGACTACAGCAAAGGCACTCTCTCTGGACTCTAGGCAACTTTCTTATTTTCATTTTCAAGTCACACTTATCCTTCCTTTAATAATCAGATTTAATACTCCTAGCAACATAACATTTTGTCAATAGTTTTGATGGCATGGTGAGATCACATTGACTAGTTGCTAGTCTCAAATTTTAGTTCAGTAGAAATAGTGTTTACACCATGGTAAAAATAGTCCTATAGTAACAACCATCATCCATATACTAACAGAATGGGAATAAAAAGGGATCAGTGAAATTTTATTCCATAATTCCTAGACCTATGCAATTTAAGTAAGTACAGAATAACATGCATTGGTTGCTGTTCAGTGCATAACACATCTTAAAGAATAGTATTACAAGGAATCAGATTGTCTTTCTGCAGCTCTAAATCAGCAAAACTAGTATTTATGACATTCTCATAAATACTTCTTAATAATTTGAATTATAGTACGTATATTGCCTCAATCTTTGGTGATAAAACATGTTCCTTGATCACAATAAAAGATGTTAATACCATGGTAGTGACTGAGACATTCTGTATGAGAACATTAGTAGCTGGCAGAATTATACCTGACAATAAAGAAAGGCAAATTCATATCCAGAATAGTTGCTAGTTGTATAGCCAAGTTGCTGTGATCTACATTACAGAAGAGGAATAATTTGTTTGACTTGCCCACAGGTAATTATTATTATTATTATTATAATTTTTTCCTTTCTGCTATTTTTTGTTTTTTTTGGTATTAACTTCTTTTATTGGTACATTGAAGGTATACAACACAATTACATTTCTCATTGGGAATTGTACCTTTACATGATGCATCTTGGTTCTTATTTTTTTGCCATTCCTAGCCCTCCCTACACCCCCTCCACCCTTCCCTATTTACAAAGACTTTTTTTCCATTTTTTCCATTTCTCAGAATTTTTCCTTTCCCTTCTTTCCTTTCCCCTGCCCCTCCCACTACCCCTACCCCTTTGGACCTTTTCTTCCTCTTTTATATTATCGATTATTCATTCTAAACATTGGTACATTTTAGTTATACAATATAGTGACATTCATCATTGGAAATTTGCACCTTTACATAGTCTCTCTTGGTTCTTATTTTTCACCCTTGCCCAGCCCTCCCTTCAACCCCTCCACTCCTCCCTATTTACAAAGATTTTGTTCCTATTTTTCCATTTTCTCTTATTAATCCCATTCCCTTCTATCCTTTCCCCTAGCCCTCCCACTTCCTTCCCCTTTGCCCTTTTTCTTTGTATTTTACATTACCTATTATACATTTAGTCCTTATTTACACTTTCAGTTTCTCACACCAGAGAAACTGTTTGGTATTTATACATGTGTGTCCTATTTATTTCACTTAAGACTATTGCCTCAATGTGCATCCACTTAGTTATAAATGTCTCTAATTTCTCATTTTTTATGGCTGAGTAGTACTCCATTTTATAAAAACCCATTTTCTTTATCCAGTCTCCAGTCGATGGGCATTTGGGTTGTTTCCAAGTTTTAGCTATTACAAACTGCGCTCCTATGAACATGGGTGCACATATATCACTGTGGTATGATTCTTTTAATTCTTTAGGGAAGATCCCCAGCAGTGGAATAGTGGGGTCAAACGGGACTTCCAGTCCTAGTTCTTTGAGGTATCTCCATATTGATTTCCACAGTGCCTGCACCAGTCTACACTCCCACCAGCAGTGGAACAGAGTTCCTCTTTCCCCACAGCCCCACCAGCATTTGTTATTGGTTGATTTCATGATAGCAACCATTCTTTCTGTAGTGAAGTGGAATCTCAGCATTGTTTTCATTTGCATCTCTTGAATAACCAGTGATGTTGAACATTTTTTCATGTATTTATTTGGTATTTCTAATTCTTTATCTGAGAAATGTCTGTTCATTTCAGCTGCCCATTTTTCAATTGGGTCTTTAAATTTGGGAGGTCTGGTTTTTTAAAGTTCTTTATAGATTCGAGATAGTAGACCTTTGTCTGAAGAAGAGCAGGTGAAGATTTTTTCCCACATTGTGGGTTGTCTCTTCACACTGCTGGTGGTTTCTCTTGCTGTGCAGAAGCCTTTCAATAAGAAGAGATCCCATTTGTTGATTGTTTGTGCTAGTTCACATGCAACTGAGGTTTTCTTCATAAAATCTTTTCCTACACTGATGTCTTCAAGGGTTCTACCTAACCTCTGTTCCAACTGGTTCAGAGTTTCTATTTTAATATTTAGATCTTTAATACATTTTGATTTTACTTTAGTACATGGCGAGAGATACAGGTCTAGTTTTAATCTTTCACAAGTTGAAGCCCAATTTTTCCAGCACCATTCATTAAAGAGGCTATCTTTCCTCCAGTGAGGGTGTTTGGCTCCTTTATCAAAGATGAGATGGCTGAGTGTGTCTGGCATTGTTTCTGCATCTTCTAATCTGTTCCGCTGGTCTCAGGTCTGTTTCTTTGCCAGTACCATGCTGTTTTATCACAGTAGCTTTGTAGTATAGTTGCAGGTTGGGGATTGTGATACCTCCTGCCATGTCTCTGTTACCTAGAATTGCCTTTGCTATTCTGGGTCTCTTCTTGTTCCAAATGAATTTTTGGATTGTTTTCATGAGTATGCTGAAGTATGAAGTATGCTGCTGGGATCTCATTTGGAATTGCATTAAATCTATATAGCAGTTTTGGAAGTATGGCCATTTTCACTATATTAATCCTTCCTACCCAGGAGCAGGGGATGTCTGTCCATTTTCTGATATCATCTTCATCTCTCTTTTCAGAGTGCCATAGTTTTCAGAGAAGAGGTCTTTGATTTCTTTCATTAGGATGATTCCTAGGTATTTCAGTTTTTGAGATGCTAATGTGAAAGGAATTATTTGCCCTATTTCTCTCTCAGTGAGTCTGTCATTGGTGTAGAGGAAAGCTATTGATTTTTGTGTGAACCTTGTAACCAGCTACTTGACTGAATTTGGTTATTAAGTCTAGAAGACTTCTAGTGGAGTTCTTGGGGTCTTCTATATAGAGTATCATGTCATCTGCAAATAATGACAATTTGACTTCTTCATTTCCTATCTTTATTCCTTTTATTTCTTTCTCTTGTTTAATTGCTGTGGCTAATGTTTCCAAAACTATATTGAACAAGAGTGGTGATAGTGGACATCCTTGTCTTGTCCCTGATTTTAGTGTGAAGGATTTCAGTTTTTGACCATTTAGTATGATATTGGCTGTTGGTTTTTCATAGATGGCTTCTATCAGTTTGAGGTAGAGATCATCTATTCCAATTCTTTGTAGGGTTTTTATCATAAATGCATGTTGGATTTTGTCAAATGCTTTTTGTGCGTCTATGGAGATAGTCATATGTTTTTTGTCCTTGGCTCTATTGATATAGTGTATTACATTGATTGATTTGTATATGTTGAACCATCCCTGCATCCCTGGGATGAATCCCACTTGATCCGGGTGTATGATCTTCTTGTTGATCTTCTGCATTCTGTTTGCCAGTATCTTATTAAGGATTTTTGCATCTATGTTCATTAATGAGATTGGCCTATAGTTCTCTTTTTCAGTTGGGTCTTTCTCTGCTTTGAGGATCAAGGTGATACTTGCTTCCAGCAATGAATTTGGGAGTATTGCTTTCCTTTCAATTTCATTGAAGAGTTTAAACAGTAGTGGCAGTAGTTCCTCTCTAAATGTCTTGTAGAATTCAGCAGTGAAGCCATCAGGGCCCAGGCTTTTCTTAGTTGATAAGTTTTTAATTACATTTTCAATTTCATTGGTTGATATTGGGTTGTTCAGAATTTTTAGGTCTTCATTCAACTTTGGTAATTCATACATATCTAGGAATCTGTCCATTTCTTCTGTGTTGTCCATCTTATTGGCGTATAGGTTCTGGAAGTAGGTATTGATGATCCTCTGGATTTCTGCTGGGTCTGTTATAATTTCACCATTTTCATTCCAAATTGCACAGATTTGGGCCTTTTCTTTCCTTTCTCTGACAAGGTTTGCTAAAGGTTTGTCAATTTTGTTGATTATTTCAAATAACCAACTCTTGGCTTCATTGATTTTTTTGTATCATTCTCTTAGTCTCCATTGCATTGATTTCTCCTCTGATCTTTATAATTTCCTCCCTTGTATGAGATTTGGGGTTGTCCTGCTCTACTTTTTCTGGAAGCTTGAGGTTCAGCATCAGGTTGTTTAATTGGACTCGTTCTGTTTTCCTAATATACGTATTCACTGTTATGAATTTCCCTCGTAAGACAGCTTTCATTGTGTCCCATAGATTCCAATATGTTGTATTGTCATTGTCATTTAATTGAAGGAACTGTCTGATTTATTCTTTAATTTCCTCTGTGACCCATTGATTATTCAGAAGTGTGTTGTTCAATTTCCATGTGATTATGAAATTTTTCGAGTTTCTTTTCCTGTGGAGCTCCAATTTCATCACACTATGGTCTGATAATGTACAGGGGATAACTTCAATTCCTTTGTACTTGCTTAAACATGTTCTATGTGTGAGTATGTGGTCTATTTTGGAGAATGACCCATGTGCAGCTGAGAAGAATGTGTATTCTGATTTTGTGAGGTGGAAGACTCTGTAAACATCTGTTAAGTTCATTTGTTCAAGAGTTGAATTGAGTTCTAGTATTTCATTACTTATTTTTTTGTCTAGTTGATCTATCTATTTGTGACAGTGGGGTGTTGAGGTCCCCCACTACAACTGTATTAGTGCATATAAGACTTTTCATGTCCATTAGTATTTGTTTTATATAATTGGGTGCACTAGTGTTTGGTTCATAGATATTTATGATTGTCATCTCTTCCTCTTGGATTTTTCCCTTTACAAGGATGTAGTGTCCTTCTTCATCTCTCTTAATCAGTGTTGGTTTGAAATCTACTTGATCTGCAAAGAGGATAGCTACTCCTGCTTTTTTCTGGGTTCCTGACACATGGAGTATTGTTTTCCACCCTTTAACTTTCAGTCTGTGAGTTTCCTTTTGAATTAAGTGTGTTTCTTGTATGCAGCATATTGTTGGATTTTGCTTCTTGACCCTTTCTGCCAGTCTATTTGTTTTGATTGGTGAATTGAGACCATTAACATTGATGGTTATAACTGAAATGTACTGACTTGTCATTGCCATGACTTTTTCTTTTTGTTGGGTTCTCCCCCTTTACATTTAATTTCTTGTCATGCCAGATGGGTTCATTCTGCTTTGCTTCCTGGGGTTGTGATCCTCAATGCCTGTTCCTAGGATATTGTGTAAAATTCTTTGGAGTGCTGGTTTGGTATTCACAAAGTTCCTAAGGTGCTCTTTGTCCTGAAAGTATCTTATTTCTCCATCCATTTTGAAAGATAGTTTTGCAGGGTACATCAATTTGGGTTGCAGGCTGTTTTCTTTCAGGGCTTGGAATATGTCACTCCAAGCTCTTCTTGCCTTGATGGTTTGTGTTGAGAAGTCTGCTGTGATTCTGATGGGCTTTCCTTTGTATGTGATTTGTTTCTTTTCTCTGACTGCTTGGACAACTTTGTTCTTCTGTTGTGTTTCTGGAATCCTAACAATTATATGCCTATGTGTAGTTTTTTTTTGATCAAGGCTATTTTGAGTCTTATATGCCTCACTTATATGTATGTCAAGTTCTTTTCCCATACTTGGGAAGTTTTCTGCCATTATTTCTGTGAAGAGATTTTTTTTATGTCATCTCCACTCTCTCCTGTTTCTTCATTGAGTCCAATCAGTCTTATGATATTCTTCTTTGCATCATCTAGCAGCTGGTGGATTGATTTATCATGTTCCCTTATAATTTTGAAGCAATTTTTCTTTTCCTCCTCACTAATTGCAATCTTATCTTCTATATCTGAAATTCTGTCCCCAGATTGGGTCATTCTGCTGTGTAGACTTTCAATGGAGTTTTTCATCTCCTGGAAATCTATTTGCATCTATTTTATGGATTCCATTTGTTTCTTATGTTGAGATTCCATCATGTTCCTGAGTGCCTCTCTAGATTTATTAATCATGTCTTGCTCTAGGGGCACAATTTCTCCTGTTATCTGAGAAATTATTTCTGATTTCTTTTTTTCCAGATCCCCTTTTGTTGCTAGTTCAGTGGGTCCAGGTGGTTGAGTATCAGAGTGTTCCATCTCATTTCCCTTTGGGGTTGCTGTAGGTGATCTGGAAGTCTGGTTTTGAGACTTATTTACATGTTTTCTCATTTCAACTGGGCCAGGGGGTTGTTAACACCTGCACGGATTACCTCCTCTGAGCTGGGTGAGGTGGGCCAGGGGCTGCAAGCAGTGATAGGGATGGTGACCCAAAAATCCTTTCCTGTGGGCTGGGAGCAGCGGGAGGGATGGTGGCCTGGAAGCCCCTTCCTCTGGGCCAGGAGCAGCAGGAGAGATGGTGACTGGGAAGCCCTGTCCTCTGGACCAGGATCAGTGGGATGATGGTTCAGAAGCCTCTACCTCTGGGCTGGGAACAGTGGGACTCAGTACCTTGGTCTGGTGGTTTGGTGTCCTCTGCCTCTTTGTAGTGTGGAACCAGGTGGCTGCCTGTCTGCAGCAGGGTGATTCAGTGTCTTCCTCATGACTCAAGACCTCGGTAGGGCATGCACAGACCTGCCTGTCTGCAGCAGGCTGATTTGGCATGTTCTGTGTGACTCAGGACCTCGGTAGGGCATGGGCAGACCTGCCTGTCTGCAGCAGGGTTATTATTTTGGTTTTTAATCCTGCTGAATGTTACCATATTGAAGGGTAATCATTGGTATCTGATGTCATCCTGTTGATATTTAGCACTACCAGCAATCTGATTTTTGTTAACAAGAGGCCCATTATAATGAGTCAATATTTACTCTTTCTCCAAACCTTAGCATTTTTTACTAGATCTTTGAATAAGTTTTGTTTTGGCTTGGAAAAATGAATTGACTAATATCCATATGACAAGTTATCTTTTCCATCTGATTATTTAATTAATAAAAACTTTGTACAATTGCTGTCTTTGTGTTAGTAGTTGTACAAAATATAAATATTTTCCCGTATTTGTTTATTTGCAGTTATATATCCATATATCATGCACGATTCCCTTTGTTACTAAGTTCTTTATAGATTCTTTCTATCCAAGTAAGCTATTATTATTTCCTGAGACCCGAATTCTAAATTAAATGTACAAATTGTTTAAATATTTACTATTGAAGAGGATTTATATTTCCATGTTGTGTTGTTAAGTCATACTTTATTACACTGAGAGTATAATGCTGCACCAGTATACTTCTAGCTGTTATCAATACATGTGAGTTGAGCTCTGTATTTTATTCTTCAATCATTTAGCCATAGAAATATTTTCATGAAACTGTAGTTATGAACTGAAGAAGAATTGGGTCAATGTACCAGGATTAGATTCCATTTAGTCTGAAACACCTGCTCATAAAAATTACTGCCACTTTAGGAACATTTTGAATCTAATACAAAAATTTTTCCCTTAAGGATGAATTACTGCAGCACAAATTTATGGTTTAGTGGATTAAATAACATCTATTTCATTTGGGGTAGTACAAGAGTTGGTCATTTGTGTGTTATTGCCAACCATTCAGTCTCTGCTATGTCCTATTAGCAAAGCAAGACCTGTTTCACAAATAGAAAATAATTTCAGAACAGGGCACAGCTTTGATCTAAGCTAGGCAAAGAGCAAGCACAGTTATTCTCAGATTGGGGCTTACCAAAAAAATTTCTAGAGCATCTAATATGGCCCAAATATTTAGACTACTGTTTAATCAGCTGGGTCATGAATACCAAGTGGGAAAGCAGCTTGCTCTGCAAACTAGAACAGCTGCAAATCTTTATCTTGCTCATTGTACCATTTAAATCCTGGTGCCCTATCAATTATTCAATCAATCAAAGAAGTGCACACATATAAGTCATATTTCTTCACCAGTGTCAAAGAGGCCCATCCTTTGGATATGACTCTTTTCTTAGTTGTAGGTAATATAATATTTTAAGTGGCTTGCTGCTTTTCATTATACTTTGGAAGATAAATAATTACAATGACAACAACTTAATGGCATCAACTACATTAGCAATATTCTGCTACCATCACAATTATTTCCAAAATGTTTTTATTACCCCAAACAGAAACTCTGCCTATTAAGTAATAATGTCCTATTCTTTTCTTCCTCCAGCTACTTATGAGTTTAATCTATTTTCTGTCTGAATTTACCTATACTGGATAGTTCAGAAAAATAGAATTAATATTTATCTTTTTGTGTCTTCTAATTTCACATAGCATAATGTTTTTAACAACTGTGCATGCTATAGCATATTTCTCAGTTTCATTCATTTTTTCAGATGATATTTTATTGTATGTATACATCTCATTTTGCTTACTTGTCTTTTGAATGACACTTGAATTGTCTTTGTTTTTTGACTATTGTGACTAATCATGCAATGAATACTGCTATATAAGCATATGCTTACATCCTTGCTTTGTCTTATTTTGATTATATAGTAATCAAGGAGTAGAATTTCTGGCTCATGTGATACATATAATTATTTGAATCACTGTCAAACTGTTTCCAGAGTGGCTACAAAATCTCATAATCTTTTCAGCAATAAGGTTTCCAATTTCTCTACATCCTTGCCAACATTTATTTATTTCCATTTTTAAAATTATACTCATGCTAGTTCTTTGTCCACAGCTTCCTCTAGTTCTTTCAGCACCCTGAAGACCATTGTTCTAAAATTCTTATTAAATGTAATGTCTAGGCTTTCTTAGGAACAATTTCCATCAATTTAGTTTGTTGTATTAAATGAGACATACTTTTCTCTTTTTTATTACTTTTGTTCTTATTGTTGAAAACTGGACACTTAAATATTTTACAGTGTTAACTCTGGAAATCTAATTCTCTGCTTTCTCAGTTTCTTGGGATTTATTGTTTTTGATAATTGTAAGAATTGTCCATTTGCTTAGTGATTTACCAAACTCTTTTTGAGAAAATCTGTTCCTTGTTACTGAGTCACTAAAGTCTCTGTTTTCTTGCTTTACAGTAGGTAAAAAGAAAATAGAAAATCATCCAATATTTTAGAAATGGATATATATTGGATTTCTCCTTGAACATTTTGTCAGTCCCTCTACAACTCTCAGATTTAACTCCTCTGCAATGAATTTAGAGATTAGTGACATGTGAACATGTATGGATGTTTCAGGTGTTTCCCAAGCATGTATTCTACATGGAGTATGTGAGTAATATACTAAATCTCCTAGGGTGTATGGTATATTTAACTTCATATATTAAAAAACATTCTTAGTCTTTTCCTTCCTGGATTTATGTTGTCTATTGTATAGCTCAGTTGCATCATTTTGCCAATGAAATTTCTAATTTTTCATTGCCTAACAATATTTTCAAAGAATCCCCACTACTTTTCACCCTGACTAAATTTTAAATTAGGAGAGATAGAGATGAGTACCATGCATCTATCACTCAGGTATCTCCCAAAGATGTAGGAACAGGAAAATAAACTATCTCACAAATAAGGTCTATTTCCCTCCTGTTACAATCCAGAGGTCATCGTCCCACATTGGTAAAATGGGCCTGATCTTCAAAACTGACTGAGCTAGGGAAGTAGTGGGTTAAAGGGAAGTAAAATACCAGAGACAGACCTATCATTTTAAAATTGCAACTTTTTTGATTCATTGTTTACTTGATTGTGAACTTTTGACTATTTTCAGGGTTCTGACAAAGTTGGTTTTGTCAGTTGTTTTCTTAAGGGACAGGAGCTTGGAATACTTGCCATTTTCAGATGTCATCCCATTGATTACTTTAAATTAAAATCTCAACACATATTAAATTTTAGAGCTCAGAAACTTTACAACAAATTTATAAGTCTCTGAAATTATAGCAGGTTGTTGTATACTTCCTGGTATCATTATATCTTAGGAATTTATCTGGGACGTGTTATGACTTTGTACACATTAGGCACAATTGATCTATGATTATAAAAATATTGAGCCTCAAATGGTGTCCTGTGGGAGGAAAAAGAAATAAATATCTGACATAGCAGTGTCTGTATCACATTTGCCCCAGTAGAAAAGCAAACAACAAAAAAAGTTGTAGCTATAATAGGAGTTGCTAATGGATTTGTTTTTAATTGTGTTTCAATAGCCAGCCCTCTTCTACACAGAGGAAGTAACTAAGTTATAGAGAAGTTGATGAAAAAAACCACTCTTGCATATTTTAAGTATTTGTTAGTTGTATTAATTCATGTTCTTTTCTAAAAGTTCATTTCTGTATTTTATTTATTACTTTAATAGAGAACAAAAAATCCATATCCTTCCACCTGGCCACTGCTAACATAATAACCATTAATGCACTCAGGAATGAATTGGATATTCTGCAATATGTGGATTATTTACACACTTACATTTATCAAGTTCTAGAATAATGATCACATATTGTTTCCAAAAATTGACTGAAGTGATTGTTACCATTTTATCACTAAGATAAAAACATCATTTATCTTTTTTGTCTATAAATTTCCAAAATGACTAATAGATCACAATTATGATCAGAATAAACAAGTATGATTATTATTCCTTTCTCTTATACAATTATAGAACTAGCCACAGATCATTCTTTACAAGCCTGTGAGACTACTTATGGTAAGTATTTATTAAAGTGTTTCAGTAATCTCCCTTCAGGAAAACCAATTTCTCCCTATTAAGGAGCTTTGAATCTGTTCACTGTCATAGTCCTACAAATTAAATCTCATGATCTTCTTTTATGGTGGCTTACCACTTCTAAGACCTAAATAGTTTTCTTAGTTTCTTTTGAGTTGGTCATAGATCAAGATAGTATTTAGATGACTACATCCATATTTCATATCAAGGAACACCATTACTTAACATCAACAAATACTTCAGAATTACATAGTTTTGGTTACCATTTCAGATTTTCTACCCAATATAATTATAATGTATACATTATATGTAGTGCTTAAAAGATGTTTTGAGTACTTTCACCCTTGTTTACTAACGACATTAAAATCAGTAATTTGCAACAGTTTTTCCTATTATTTTCTTATGATTGTTGCCCTAGAAAAGACAATCACTTCAAAAATTTTAAAATGCTAGGGATCTCTTCAATAATATGTATTGTAATATTTTGTTGAAGAGAATATCCTCTACATAAAATGTTTTCTCATTCTGACTGTATATTCTAATTTATAAAGTAGAAATTCTGACATTTCAATTATTCTGAAAGTGGGTCATCACATTTCCAATAATACCCAATAACTTACATTAAGAGTATGCTAACAAAGTGTAAAATCATACCACAACAAGAAAAATTGAAGGAAAAAGATGTTACAGATTTTTCATATTAGGATTTAGGAAATGTCTTACGCTTTTCATAGAACACTGGTTAAAAACATACATATTTTAGAAAATCTACATACATTAAGTGTAATCAGCCAGAAATTAACCTGGTTTCAAAGGTCAAGTCCAACAACCAAGGTTCATTTCTGATACCCACTGCAAATATAAGGATCTCCAATATCACTCTCAGATTCAATAACTCAGTAGAGGTACTCAGACCTTCTAAGTGTCATAATCATCATGGATATGGCACACCATAGTCAAAGGATATAGGTTTAATTCAGGAAAAGTCTAATGTCAATTATCTTAAAGCTCTTCAATGTGATGAAATGAGGAGAATTCCTGAAGTCACTCTTGAAAGCAACCATTAACCCAATTTCAAAACCAGAAAAGGATCCAACCAAAAGAGAGGACAGGCCAATGAATATAGGTAGAAAAATCCTCAAGAAGATACTCTCAAACAGAATCCATTAAATCATCAAAAACTATCATACAGCATGACCAAGTAGGCGTCAACCCAAGTTTGCAGGGATGGGTCAACATACACAAATCAGTAAATGTAATATCACACAAACAGAAGCAATGTCAAAAGTCACATAATCATCACAATAGACAGAAAATCCTTTGACAAGATTCAACATCTTTTCATGATAAAATCACTGAAGAAAAAAGATATAAAAGTATTTTATCTCAATATTATAAAAGCTTTTTATGACCTACTGTCAACATTATGTTAAATGAGGAAAATCTGAAAGCTTTTTCTTCAAAATCAAGAATAAGACAAGCATGTCCTCTATTACCACACCTGTTCAACATGTACTTGAAATATTAGCCAGAGTTGTTAGGCATGAAAAAGAAATAAGAGGGGTTTCTACAGGAAAGAAAGAAGTCCAATTATCAGTATCTGAAGATGACATGAATCTTTATCTAGGAGACTCAAAAATTCCACCAAAAGACTCTAAGAATTAATAACTAAATTTAGTAATGTGGCAGAATATAAAATCAAAATTAAATCAACAGCAATCATATACACCAATAATATGGCATTGAGAAAGAAAATAGAAAAACAATACTATTAACACTGTCATCCAGAAAAAAAAAATAACTTAGGAAATAACCAGCAAAGCAATTGAAAGACTTATATAACAAAAACTACGGTACCCTAAAAAAGTATCCCTTAAAAAGGAGATCAAACAGATCATCAGGAAAGGGGACAATATCTTCTGTTCCTGGATAGACAGAACCAATATAGTCAAAATGTACATATATCCAAAACTGATATATAGATTTAATGCAGTTCTAGTCCTATAAGCAACAGCATTCCTCGCAATAGGAGTGGACAAAACAATCATAAAATTCATATGGTACCAAAAGAGTCCTAAAACAGCAAAAACAAACCTGGTTAATAAAAGATTAGAAGGCATCATAAACCTGAAACTGAAGTTGTGTTACAAGCTATAGTGATTTAAAAAAAGAAACAGTCTAGTATTGTTTATTTAGATAATTAAACATTAAAATAAAAATGGAAATTCACATACTAAATGCCATATCAAAACTACGTTTAGCATTGTGTTTTTATAAAGTAATATACTTCTGAAAATGAATGTTTCTTTTTATAATTTTATCCTTTACATTCAGTTAATAAGAAACATACTTTCATTTGCTGTTTGTATGTATCTATAATCTAAAACTGTTGGTAGAAAAACATATGCCTGATTCCTATTAAATAAAATGACTCACTAACAATAATTACAATTTTGTATTTACTATTCGATTTTAAAATGCTACTGATGTCTTACTATATAAAATTTATTACAAAAATATGAGCTGAAGAAACTGATCTTAGTAAATTATCTTATTCACGTGTCTTATTTATTTTAATATCAGTGCTCATTGAGTTTTCTGTGAGAAAATAAGGAAAGAATACAATTCAAAGTTACATACAAAGTACTTACATCACTATTTGGTGGGGTCAGGCCTTGAAGCCCATTTTCTGGGCAGCAGTAGGAGAGTATAGGATACAAAGCAAAGACTGCTTTATCCATCAGCAGTTTATGGGCAGGGCAGAACTCCCCTTAGCATTATCCCTCTTTAACAAATTTCATTCATATATTTGTCATTATTAAATTGGAAGATGAAAGAAGATGTTACTTTTGTTTCAGATCAGAGATCAGTAGCCAATATATTCAAGTGCTTTCAAGAAAGGGACAAGACCAAATATTAAAATTATGAAAACATATATTCGTGGTAGATGAGAAGTTTAGTATGGAGATGTATGCTTTCAGATAGAGTCCTTGAGAAACTGAGAAGATAGAACACAGAAAATATTTGGTCTACTAACTTCTTTGCAATTCAATCTGATCATTATTATCTCATCTTTTATTACTTGAACATACTGGATAACTTCAGATAATTCCTGGAAGAAAAGCAAGCATTTTTGGTACTTTTCATTATCATCATTAAAGTCACTGTGAACATCATCATCATCAGACACATTAATCTTTACATATATGCACCATTCATAAAAATTTTTTTTTGCTTCAATTCTTTTATTGATACATTTTAGGTATACAGTATGTTTACATTTGTCATTGGGTGCTTGTACTTGTACATGATGTATCTTGGTTCTTATTTTTTCCCCATCACCTGTGCTCCCTTCACCACCTCCACCCTTCCCTATTTACATTGACTTTGTGATATATGTGCACCCATGTTTATAGTGGCACAGTTTGTAATAGGTAAAGCTTGGAAACAGCCCAAGTGCCCATCAACTGAAAACTGGATAAAGAAGATGCGGGGTTTTTTATTAAATGGAGCACTACTCAGGCATAAAGAATGAGGAACTAGAGACATTTATAGCTAAAGGGATCCATATTGAGGCCATACCATTCATAGAATTTTGAAGATTATAAATTATTCTCTATAGGTTAGTATTTGTTAAAATAAAATAATAATTATAATTTAACTTACAGATGAATACAGTTGATGTTTTGAAGATATAATGAGACAAATTATATGTGAACCTACAATGACTAACAAATATGGAAAAACATTTAATAGTTGATGTCTCCTTTCCAAAGATAAATTAAATTAAAATAGACAACTTCCTGTAATTTGAATGTCTTACTTATTTTTGATTTTCTACAAGTTTCAACCTTTGAATCTCATTATGTGAACATCACCTTTATATCAGAACATTTTTATCAGAATCTCTCTGTGATTTGAATTTCACGTTGTTCATAAATGAGCTCTCTGCTCCATCTTGATGAAATATGTCCTTTTGTCTTAACAATACATAGTTAAATGTGTTCTTGCCTTTACAGTGGAGCTGGATTAGACTCAAACCCAACTCTTAATGATAGAATGATAGAAGAGTTAATCTTTTTAACTTTATATTTTTCAAGCCAGGGTTCCAGTGAGGTCTGATACTGACAAGATGTGATTGCTTTTATTGTTTATTCTTAATGTTTTCTGAAACTTTCTACCGATTATAATTCCATGTTCTATTATTCCTCATAGCCGATATATCATTTAAGTTTTTCATTTACTGGATATATAAATTTTATTAATTAATACTTCATTTTAGTTTTTTCAATTTTTATTTTTATTAATGTATGTTTGCAATACAAAATGACTACATTCATTGTAGGAAATTTTGCATGTACATAACACATCTCAATTCTTTTTTTCCCCCTTTCCTTCAATTATTTTTATTTTGCCAGCATCAGGTTTATTTATTTATCTTGTAAGTCTTTATAAAGTTAATTATTGTATATACAGATTAATAAGTAGGCTAATAGAACAAAAATATATAAAACACATAAAGTAATTATACACAAATCATGGTACATTTTTAGAAATATTGTCCATACTGGATTACAATAATTTTTTCTTTATTTTTCCTACTGTCTATTTTTTTTGAAACAGTTGCATTTTTATTAGTCTGCTTTCTTTTCCCCTTTTCTCTTTGTATTTACTAATTTTCTATTGTCTTCTCAATAGGGTTTGACAGCAACTGATGGGATACTTTAAAATCACAGATCGTTTGGAAGTCCTGCTTTTTGTCAAAGTATAGGTATTTGCTAGAGACATATAGATTTTTCTTCAAGTACTATTAATAATAATACCTGTTATTGATAGCATATTATATACTAGATTTGATGTCAATCATTTTATAAACAATTTCTCACTTACCCTTTAAAACCATGATGTCAAGGAATCCTATGTACTTTAAAGGTGAGAAAACAATCTTGTAGTGTGTTGTAGACAAAATATGTTTTTTTTAAAAAAAATCAAATTCTGTTTTATTTATGATTGTGAACCCAGAGAAAGACTCTTATCCATCTTTCTGTGCAGTTTGTTTATAGGAGTATTGCAAGGTCCTGACAATGAAGTATTAGCAGGAGTGATAAGTGCCATTTTCAAGTCAGATCTATGTTCTTCTGGGTGATATATTTGTTTTCTCTTTTAATTTCCCAGTGACCTCAATGGCCACATTATTGTCATGAAAATGCCATTAAATAGAAAAAGACTGGATCACTAAGCTATCATTTGGGAAAGTGCTACCTGATGAACATAAGATAGAAATAAAACCTAATCATGTTAAGCTGTTGAATTTTTAAATATGTGTATTAAATCTATTCTGACTACTAGCAAGTGTGGGTTCTAGTTTTCAGCAAAAATATTGTGTCAGTCCTTCAAATAAACAGATTACAACCACAGGCAATTTACTTCCTAAGCCTCCAAGGGGAAAAGCTACCCTCGACATACCAGATGTGGGAGACAGGTAGTGCATTATTAATTTCTAGAGGGAAATTCAGTCAAGGCTCAGTCCCTCTGTGCCAGCCATCATCATGCACACCCCTGTATACACAAATCAGGGACCTCTATTTA
Organism: Heterocephalus glaber; assembly: GCF_053883595.1. Taxonomy (NCBI): domain Eukaryota; kingdom Metazoa; phylum Chordata; class Mammalia; order Rodentia; family Bathyergidae; genus Heterocephalus; species Heterocephalus glaber. The sequence goes on from NW_028258294.1 coordinate 13,873,310, forward strand.
GAGATTCTTTATTGGGAAAAGTGTACTTTGGGTTAGGGACTTTTCATTGCTCTGTAAAGACCTCTTTATCAGAAAGTCTTCGTTAAGAGAGTTTTCTCCATTTAGGCTTAGCACTGGCCTTTCTACTCTTCTTGAACCTCGAATTAATGAAGATTTGTTCAGGGCTTATCCACAATGAGACCCCCATCCCAACCATCTGCCATCTGACCACCATCTGATGTCACCCTTTTTGAGAAATGGAATATACAGAGATCACATCTTTTTGTGACAGTTGGTTACACTGTCACAAGTTCATAGGTCTAAAATACAACACTTTTGGTACTAACACCCTATACCTGATTCCAAAATTGTTTTCTCAACAGCATATCTCTCTTTACTTCTACAAAATAAAAGATTAAGCAAGGGTATCTCTATGCTTCATCCAGGCCAACTAGTCTCTATTATAGTTTTTAGAGTAAAAAGATGGATATAGATTTAGGCCTTGAGAATTCCTAGCATAGTAATATATTGAGCCATCTAAAATATTCTTTTGGTTTCCTGATAAACAGGTTGTTCCTAACCATCACAGAATACACAGATCTCAGTGGCAATACAAAGAACATTAAATGTTTTTAAAACAATACTGTTATTTAATGATATTTTTTCTTCCAAATGAACATATTTATCTCTAATTAAAAGACATAAGTATATGACAAGTGATAAAAATATGGTGAACATTTACATTAAAAAATTTTAGTATGTATAAATACTTGACATACAAATATTTTTAAATATCAAGTGATGTTTGAATGTTCATAGAAATGCTTTTATCTGTTTTGAAATACAAAGAAAGTAGTTATTTTTTACTCTGTAGTTTAATTATGTTTGTATGTTCTCCTGTTTGGGTGTGAGTAGTGTCATATGTTTGTTTTTCCATATATTTTTATATTTGTTTTGTGGTATAAAAAAAGTTTGGCCACATCCCCTTACATTTCTTCTAAGACAAAAAATAAGCAGGTGTAACATGAGAAAAAAATAATTTGCTTTCAACCCAAACAGGTTGTTATGAAGACTGAGAAATAAGCAGAGTGGCAGAAATGTTATGCTTAAAATAACAGAACTAGTTAGACTAGGGCGTGAATGTTAAAAAAGAAGCTTTTAGTTCTGTGAACCACATCTAATGCTGAAGTACAATGACCTCATTCTGAACAGTCTTCTTTCACTTACAACCTTCCTTGTACACCTATCACCTTTGCAACAATAACTGTAAGACAAGTAAGCCAGAGAGAAAGACAAAATAGTGAAATAATCTTAGTCATCTCAATAAGAAGTGATTGTGGCTGAGACTTGTGTTTTCCATAACACATCTGATAATGCCACATTAATAACTGGGATGCATTTTTGGGAGATTTACTCATGTTAATGTGCATAATTTATATCACATTTACTGAATATCTTCTAAATCCAAGGTACTGACCTGAAAGCCAGAACTAGCTCCTACATTTCTAAGCATACTGTGGAAAACAGAGTAAACAGGGAATGTCTAGGAGGGATTCATGGATTTGAATGAACTGTCCTGTTATTTATGACAACATTCCAGTGACAAGTCCAGAAAACCATGCTATGGGGCTCTTGTAGATCCAGTTCTCTTTGAAGTAGGTCCTGATACAGAATTTAGAGTGAAGGATATTTATTACAGATGTCTCTTGGGGTAAATTCAGTGAATGAAAGGGGAGGAAAGTAATATTTGGTAGAAAAAGAAATCAAACATTAATATGTTTGCTTCAGACCTTGGATGGTACTCTTTGGAGCTTATGAGCTAAAGAAGACCATCAAAATGAATTCAAATTAGTTGCAATGACTGGCTCACATTTATGACTTATCCAGACAGAAAATAAGCAAGTGTAAAATGAGATAAAATAATTGATGTCATTGAATGTGAGCCAGCCTAGAAAAGATATGCTTTGAAGTAAAATAGCTCCTTGTGTCTAAGGCAGTTCCAATGTGGTAGGAAGTTGAAAGCCAACTACTAACCAAACACCTGAAATCTGCTGATTTTTCCTTTCTTAAAGAGTTATCTGCAGGATACACAGCCATATGCATAAAAATCCAGCCCTGCATTCTGATTAGATTCATTTCTATATATGTCATCCAACAGCAGCTTTCCTAGAATTCAAATGGGCATGAGTTCCTGAGAAAATCTTAAAGAGAAATAAACTCCAACGACTTCTGATTCAACTTGTCTCAAGGTCTTTTTCCAAATAAGGTACCGTTTACTGAATGTAGGCATCATGACTTGATATATTTGGAAGTCATTGTTCAGCCTACTACATTAGTCTGTGATTCAAATAGTATAATTCTTACAAAGTGGCATCATATTCCTCTCTTCTACTTCTCTAGACATGTTTTTATTTCTCTTGAGTATATACTTGGGAGTAAAATTGCTGAATTATGTAAATCTACATTTAACATTATTATTATTTTTAAATCATTATTATTAAATCTACATTTAACATCATTGTCATTATTACCATTATATTACAATTTTGTTTTTTTGAGACAGGGTCTTGCTGGGTAGTTCAGGGTGGTTTTGAACTCTCTATGTAGCCTAGATTGGCCCCAAACTTGTGGCCACCCTTCTGCTCCAGCCTCCTGTGTACTGGGAATACAGGCATGTGCCACTATGCCTTGCTGAATGTTTAATCTTATTTTTGACTTTTATTAGTACATGTTGGCAATACATATTGACTACATTCACTATAAAAACCTGGTACAGGTAGATAACACATTTCAATTCTTCTTTTCCCTTTCATTCCATACTCATTTTTACAGCAACAGAATCATTAATTTATGACCTTATAAAGTTAATTATCACAAATACAGATTAAAATATCAGACTAATAGACCAAAGAACACATAAAACATGTAGGACAACTGTACTAAGTCAATGTATACTTTTACATACATTGTCTGTAGTGGATTACATTAATTTTTTGTCCCTTTTTTGTTATCTGTCTATCTTTGTATTTTACATGCACTCTATATACTTATTTCATTATAAAAGAAACCATGCAATATTTAAGTGTCTGTATCTGAGTTACTTCACTTAACATTATGGTCTGAAGGTAAATTCATTTTCCTACAAGTGACTCAAGTTTATCCTTCTTTATGACAGGGTGGTGCTCCACTGTAGATAAATACTACATTTCTATCACTTCTGAACTACTGCTTCAAGATTTTGTCTAGTGAACTGTGTAAGAAGACCAATGAGTCCTAAGCTTAAGAAAACACTCCAATACTTCTTTTGATGTAAAGTGTGTTACCTTTATAGATATGATGTACAGCCCTATGCTAGTGCATCAAATACATGACAAACCATCAATCAGTCATGTTGGCTGAGATTTTACAGGCATTCTTGAGAAACCTACACATAACTATGTATCTTCTCCTGTAAGAATGAATCCTCATATTTCTCTTAAAAACATCATAAAATGCAAAGACTAAAATATCATAAAAATTAAAAAAAATTATGAGATATGAAATTCAGACAATATAGTATTGTGTTAGCTCATAGATCTAAAAAGGACATTAGTGAAAAATCTAGGCAAATGTGAATAAGTTTGTATTCTAGTATTGAATAAAGTTAGTAATTTAATAATTAATGTTAATTTCTTAGTTTTGATAATTGTGCTATGGTTACTTTATAACTGAGAAAATTGCATGAATTATTTATGAGATTGTGTACTACCTATGCAAATCTTCTGTGAGTCTAAAATGAATATAAAGTTAATATATTTTGGACTATTCCTGCTGTAAACTGCTACAGCTTGAGTTTTCAGGGTACAGAAACTAAGGCAGAATCTAGAGTGCAGAGTTTTTATTAGCAATGACCTTAGGATCAACACCTATGAAAAAAGGAGTAGGAAGAAGAGAAGGGCAAATTACACTGTGATGCTGGCCTTACTAGAACCTTGTTCAAACCTATGTGGAACCCAATGAAAAGGGTCCCACATTCAACTTCAATGAAGTATTATTCCTCCACCCCAACATGTGTACTCTCCTGGGGAGTGCACAGCTTTTAATATGACACTTTCTATAGCTGAGGCTGTCCCTAAAGGGACTAGCAACATTTCTGCAGCTGGGAAAAAAATTCTATCATTTAGGAAGATGAAGATAGTTAATTTTTACACACTTCAAAATCTTTTTGTAGAAAAGGAGATGCATAAGCAAGCAAACTATGACACAATCCGTAGCTTCTATCATAATCCACACCACTTAGCTTTTGGTTTCCCAATGAAGAAATGTCCTTCTGAATTGGCACCTGGAATTCCAGGTCTCTCATGGAGGACCACTCTCTAGGTTGCAGTGTGGCCTGAAGTCAGTAGTCATTGTGTAGTTTTGTGTTCTTAATATGTAACAAAGCTAAAACAAAACTGGAGTGCCGGGAATTTAGCTCAGTTGGTGCTACCACCTGCCTCACAACCGCAAGGTGCCGAGTTGGATCCCCAGTACCAAAATAAATAAATAAATAAATACATAAATAAATGGAAATATGAGGACCCACATACCATTCTTCTGAGATCTCACTTATATGTGGAATCTAATAAGTTGGATTCATAGAGACAGAGTGAAATAGCCTTTACCAGGGACTTAACTATAGGTGGAACGTTGAATAAAAAGTTAAAAAAAATTCAGTTACTTAAGAGGGATAAGTTGACAGAAATCTCTTGTATAACATAGGGACTACAGTTAGCAACAATATGCAGTTTTCTACCCTTATTTGTGGTTTTGCTTTTCACTTTATTTACCTGTTATTAACCTAAATAAACCACTTACTGAACATATTCAAAGGAAAATTCCAAAAATAAAACATGTTTTAAATCATTTGCCATTCTGAAGAGCATAGTGAATTCTCACATCATCCCACTCATGCTATGATTGGTCATTTGTCAGCATATCCACACAGTATATGTTACCCTTTCATGAGTCACTTAATGACCATGTTGCTTGTCTGATTAACTGTCAAGTTATCACAGTTCTTGTGTTCAGGTAGCCCTTACTTTACCTAACAATGTCCCCATAATGTAAGAAATTTGGATATGCAGATTCAGATAAAGAAATTCAGATATGCAAAAGTATTGCCATAAAGTGCTTCCTTTAAGAGAAAGAATAAAAATTCTTGATTTAATAAGGAAAAAAATTGCATGATGAATTGTCTAAAATCTATGGTAAGAGTGGATGTTCTGTCTATGAAAATGTGAAGCATGAATCCATGTTAGTTTTATTTTACTATCTTAAGTTACAAAAACTACAGACACAGTTTATAGTAAGCGCTTAGTTAAGACGAAAAGGACATTGAATTATAGAGTTCAATATAAACCCAGATTTCAGACAAACACTAGGAATCTTCTCCATGGATAAGAAGGAGCTACTATATTGCATTTTTGTTCACCAGTAGAGTAGATTTTAAGTATCATTTAATATATGTGTGAATCTATGTATGCATATGAAGTAATATATATGTTAACTGGTTTGATTTAAACATTCTACAATGCATACATATTTCAAAATGACATTTAATACAGAAAATAAATAATTTAAAAAATTACAATGCTTTAAAATATTATAATAAGAGTCCTTAGGAGGCTATTAAAATAATTTAGACAAGAGATATAGTAACTTAAATGTTAATGGTTTAAGATAAATGATGAAAATTGAGTAGAATAATGTTTTCAAAATTGTATCAACAAACATTTTAATAGATTGAAACAAGGAGAAGAATAAGGGACAATTTTAAGAATTCTTTTACTTGTGTGTTTACTTTTTTCAGATGCTAGCCTAATTGTTAAAGTCAGAACTCCCATCTGCCTATGTTTATATTTTGTATCCTTCCACCAGAGTGGGGAATGTGCTTTTCTAATAACTATTTGGAAGTTTTCTAAGGTATTGTAAGAGAGGTAATGAAACATGAATGCTATAATAGTGTTTTAGTGCTACCTCAGAATTTTCATCTATGTATCTGTCATCCAAGAGGATTGTTCCTTCAAGTAGGAATCTTTAAAGAAGCTTTCTGAACCAAATTTTTGAGACATATATTACAAGCAGGACACTTAGCTTTTAGTTGTATTAGCCAGTGTGACACCAACAAAATGTACAGGGAATATAATCTACATTATATGATCTGTGTGATGCATTCCTTTGCTTTGAACTAGGAGACTCTCTAAACAGTTTTGTCTATTAACTTGAGCAGCTTGTTGTAATAGCAGCATCTATGTGGAGAAGTAGAAAAATTAAGCCATTCAGGCTTATTGTGAGGGCCACAAGCCTCAAGGAGTTTAGAAGCCACAGAGTGACAGAGGACATCAGCAATGAGCACATAGAAGCAATAGAGGTGAAGCCATGAGAGAAAAATTGTTAGAAACACTCATATGTCTACTTTACTTGGCTTCTCTGATTGACACAGGTACTGAGATTGCCAAGGTACACGCCTGTAAGTACATCAACAGACTCATTGTGAAAAATCTGGATCCTGCTAAAAATGACATCAGAAAGTGGGAAGAATGGAGTTACATATCTGAAACTTAGAAGCAGAAAAGGAAATCACAAAAGATGCCAGAGGTGAGCCTCCCTATGTCAGATTGCACTAACTGTAGGGTACTAAGATACTGTGCTAAGAAATAAAGTGAAATGGCATACTGAAATTTTGGTATGTTTTCAGAATGAAAAAGAGTTTCTCATATTTCTTGAATTGATAGGTAACCTATAGTATTGGATTTTGTGTCTCTTTTCAGGGCAAGTGCTTGCAACCAACTGTTATATAAGGGTAACACAAACAGAAAACACTGAATTTAAAATCCATGTAAGAATACTTAGGAATAAATGGCAACTTAAAAAAAGCAGAAGTGGAGTTTCTATTTGTTTTTCTTAAGTCAAATATAGTTAAAGGGTGGGAATTTTATCAATTTGACATAGCAAAAAAGAAAAAAAATAGAAATTGACAGACACAATAGCATCTGGCTATGATGGATGTGGTTATATGACTTGCAGTGACTTACTTCATCTTTTAAAATCTGAGCTCATTTGAAGAATTCAGCAAATTTAAAAATCATTCACAGCAAAAGCAACTTGGTTCACTATTTCTGACATAATGAATGAAAGTGAACAATGAAAGCTGTTGTTTTGCTTTCCACAGATTCCTCACACATTCAAGAAATAGTTATTACCAGAGGAAAAATGTAAATTATGTTGATAGTAACTCTGCACAACATGAAAGGAAATTTTATGATGGAGAAATGAGAGGGTACCAGAAAGAAGTGTTGGTTACATTCAAAAAGGAATGAGAATTCATATTCCATTCTTTAATAGCAAAACTGAAAGAATCATTAATGATGTTATGTGATTCCATTTCCTTTATAAAAGTAAAACACTGTGAATATAGGGACCCATCATAGCAAAGTCAAAAAAATCTTACTTTCTAGTGCAAAGTTATTTTGTATAAAATATTAATTGATGCAAGAACAAGGACCTGAGTTTGATCCTCGGTACCAAAATATATATATATATATATATATATATATATATATATATATATATATATTAATTGATGATTCAATGTTTTAAATCACCATAAAGTTTTAGCCAAATAGTGTCTAGGGATTTTCTCATTCTCTGAATATTCACTATCTAGTATGTGGCTGAATAAAAATGAAATATACTAAAAACTTCATTTCCTCAATCAAATTAAGCACCTTTCAATATTCTAATAGTTTAGTATCTACCATATATGTGAGCACTTCTAGAAAACTTTTTTATCACAGCCAAAATTCTATTGGATCTAAACACCTTAGACTATAAAAAGTAATGATGTTTCAAAGGTATAATGAGATATCAGTTCACTTTAATAAGAATCACTATTATCAAAAAAGCTAAAATTAACAAGTACTGATGAAGATTTGTAGAAATAGGATGTCATATAAATTGTTGGTGGGAATGTAAAATTGTACATCTATTATGGAAAATAGTGTGGAGGATCCTTAAAAAAATTATAAAAGAGAAATTCCCTCTATAAGGAGAGAAAATGGCAGAGTAAAGATTAGCAGTAAAATTCAGCCTCTCCAAGATCTGTAGCCCACATATCTAGAAAAACTTGGTGAAGAGAAAAAGAGAAGTACATGACTGGGAATTGGGATGGAACTGACAAGAAAATTAAAAGCTACAGAGAAGTTGGAGAGATGGACCACAGGGCAAAGAAAAGAATGCAGCAGTCTGGAATGTCACAGGGTCAGCCTACCACAGGTTTTCCAGGAGGGAAATCTGGCTCTACTGACACAGGTTAAGCACCCAGGGCCAGGAGTTTTAGGGAGAAATGCTGGACAGGGCTGGTAATGCAAGTCCTAGGGTGAACCCATATCTGCTTAAGGTTTTGCTGTCTGTAAAGCAGACAATAACTAAAAATACCTTCATACTAGAAACAAAACTTTCCAGTATAAATGCCTATAAACCTAAGCAAAAAAAACCAAAACCAAAATCAATAGAAACACAAGAAGAAAAGACAACACAATACCTCCAAAAACTTCAAACTTACTAAACACTGATACAGTGAGAATCAAGGGTGAGGAAGTAAAAGCTGAATTATTTGAAGAATGCCAGCGAAGATTTAAAATAAATCAATAAGGTGATTGATGGGCTAACAGATGAAACAATTAAACAGATAATGGATATAATAAAAATCAGGGAGCTTATGAAGGAAATAATAAAAAGCTAATAATTTTGAGCTATGTCAAATGATATAAAACATGAATAACTTTAGCAAAGAATTGGAGTCCATGAAAAAGTTTCAAAAAGATATCCAAAAGATTAAAAATTATATTCAGATATGGGTAGCAGAAAAGACCAACTTGAGAATGTCAGATTTAGAAGACAAAGATGCAAAGAACAATTTTTCAGAGATACCTTAAAAACAAGAAAAGAACATAAAGAAACTGATTCAACAACTGGAAGATGATGTCAGAAGTCTAATATAAAGTGTATAGGAATAAGTAAAAATCAGAAGACAATACAAATGGAATAAAAATTTCTTTACAGAAATAATAGCAGGAAAGTTTTCAAATACAGGGAAAGAAATAAACATACAGATAAGTATGGCACAAAGAACTACAAATAGCCATGACCTAAAGAAAACCTCTCCTGTTGCACAGGCACAGAATCTTTAAAGCTGTTAGATAAAAGCAATGAATCACTTTTAAAGATAATCCCACTTGAATTACAGTAGACATCTCAACACAAGGAGAGCTTGGAGCCAAGTATTTCAAACTCTAAAAGAATATGACTTCCAACTTAGACTTATATATGCTATGAAATTATATTTCAAAATTCATTGGGAAATAAGGAATTTCCAAGACAAAGAGAACCTCAAAAAACTCATAACCACCAAACCAGCAATATAAACAATCCTCAAGGCTATCCTAGAAAGAAAAAATTAAGCATGCAATGCTAAAATGTATAATAAAGTGAATACACAAGGAAGGATGTGGAGTTTAACAAATAGACAAATATAGGTGGGCATCAGCAACAGAAAATAATGCAATGACAGTTTTAAGCCAATACCTTTCAATAATAACTTTCAACATGAATGGTCTCAATTCTCCATAAGACACAGATTGTCAGAATGGATCAAGAAACAATCCAACAGTAATCTGTATACAAGAAAAATTTAACACAAAAGGAAATTCTCATATTGAAAATCAAGAGATGAAAAATATATTTCGTGGAACTGGAGCCAAGATAAAAGTAGGAATACCTATGATAATTTTAAAGACTATATCAAACCAAAACTGATCAGAGGAAGCAAAGAAGGTCACTACATATTGATTGATGGAACATTTCAAGGGGAAGAAATAAGAATTATAAAAACATATGTGCTAAACACTGGTGCACACAACTTTATGAAACAAACACTAAATTGGACAAAAAATGAGATAAAAACCAACAGAGTTATAATCACGAACATCAATATCCCACCATCACAAGCAGATCTACTAGAACAGACATATTTACAGACTGTTCCACCAAATAGTACACATATTAGCCCATCAATCATGCTTAAATAAATGCACAAGAACTGAAATTATACCATGCATATCATGCTGCAATGCAACTAGAAATTGATGGTAAAAAAATCACAGATAGGGGCTGGGGATTTAGCTCAGTGTTTCCACTGCCTGCCTTGTGCACAAGGTCCTGAGTTCAAACCCGGTCCAAAAAAAAAATTACAGATAGTATGCAAACCCATGGAAATTAAGTTAATATACTTTTAAATACTCAATGGGCCACAGGAAAAAATCAAGGAATAATTTTGATAGTTCCTAGAATCGAACAATGACACATGTACAGGATATCAGAATATATAGTACACAAAAAAAGCAGTCCTAAGATGGAAGTTTATAGCTGTGAATGCCCACTTCTGAAAAACAGAGCAAGTCTAAATAAATAAGTTGATAATATACCTCAATATCCTAAAAAACATGAACAGTCCAAATCCAAAATTATTACAATAAAGGTAATGTTAAAAATCACAACAGAAATTAATGAAAACAGTGGTAAAAAAATACAAAATATCAATGAATTGAAGAGCCAGTTCTATGAAAGAATACAAACCCTAACTAATCCTTTTTTTCTTTCTTTCTTTCTTTCTTTTTTTTTTTGTACCAGGGATCAATCTCAGGACCTTGTGCTTACAAGGCAGGCAGCAGAACCACTGAGCTAAATCCTTGGCCCAAACACTAACCAATCTTACCAAAAAGAAGAAAAAAGAAAGAAAGAAAGATAGAAAGAAAGAAAGGGAAAGAAAGATTCAGAAGACCAACATCAATGCAATTAGAAATGAAAATGTAAAATCAAAGCAGACACAGCCAAAATCCAGAAGATTATTAGTAACTACGCTGTGAACCTATATACTAATAAATTGGAGAATTTAGAAGAAATGGAATAATTCTCTGAAGCATGTATGATCCCACTCCTAAAGAATCTTCCTTTTTTGACAAAAACTTCAGGAATTATCACATGCTATAGGAAGAATCATTTATACTATGATTTTTGTTTTAGTAGAACTCGATAGCCTCATATCATATCACTAAAGATTGCTGAAAGAAAGTTGGGCATAGCTTTATATTTTTACTATGCACTGCAAATATGTATTTTTCAATTATAAAAGATAGGGTTATATGATGTTTAATTTCTCCTTTATGAGTAGTTGGGAAACCAAGAATGAATAAAATGTCTTGATAGAGGGTAAAATAGCTCTTCCTTAAATCTTCTACTGAGCCCAGCTTGCAAAACTGAAAGGCATTGCCTAGAGATGGATAAGGTTAACCATAAGCAAAATGATCTATTGGAAAAGATAAAAGTTCAAAATATCCACTTCTGATTACACAATAAAAACAATCAAGAGCCATTAACAACTAATAAAGCCACAAAGTAAAAAGTTGATGGAGAATTTTATAAAGGAGAGGGAAGGGTGATAATATATAAATTATGTGACCAATCTTACAAAAAATGTAAGAGGAAAATTGGGTCTATGTATGTCTCAATATTGTAAAATATGAAGTACACAGCAACATATATGAAACTATTTTTGCAAAACATTAAACACAAATATAATCAAACCTCTGAAGATGACTTCTATTTATATGAAATATAGAGGCTAAAGAAACAAATTCCAAATAGAAAAAAGCTGACAATTTAGAAGATGGAAAGCTTTATTTAGCCATTAAAACAATTTCTGCATCAATGGCATAAAAAGATGTAATCAGGCTGTAAGAGTTGTTTTAGCTTAAAATAGACTTCCCAAGAAATAATGGTCTTGGAAGAACATTATGTACATTCAAGCTTATATTGTCTTTAGTGTCTTCTCACATAGTAATCATTAATTATTTGTGGGAAAGGAATAACTTGAAAATGAATAAATGGATGTATACCACTTTAACATAGGTAATCTAAATTAAGATTAACAATAATGCAATAAGTGACCCTTCTCATATAATGTCTTGAGAAGGACACAATGTGGTATTTTTCCAACAATGAACATCCAGAATTTAATCATAGGGAAACACAAGACACACCCAAATTAAGAGTCATTCTAAAAAACATCTATTCTATATTCATTAAAAAGAGTAAAGGTAAAAAATTATTACAGATGTAAAAAGACTAAAGTGACATGATTACAAAGAATTTTGTAAGATATTTAATTGAATACTATAACCTCCCAAATTAAAGTGACATTAAACAATTAAAAATAAGTGTGGACTTTGGGTTATACAACAATATTCTATTAAACTGAAACATCTTAAGGTTGATAATCATATTGCCATTATATAATTGAATGTCTTGGCTCTTAAGAACTATACACTGGCTCCTTGGGCAGAGAAGCTCAGCCAGTCCCAGCACCTGGAAGGAAGCTCCCACACTGCCATCCCAGGCTCCTAGGGCAGAGAAGGTGAGCTGGTCCTAGCACCTGGAAGGAAGCTCCCCCGCCACCATGCCAAGCTCCTAGGGCAGAGAAGCTGAGCTGGTCCCAGAACCTGGAAGGAAACTCCCCCACTGCCATCCCAAGCTCCTAGGGCAGAGAAGGTGAGCAACGTGGGTGCCAGAAGCACCCCATCCCGTGAAAATGAGAAGACACATAAAGAAGACTCAAAAACAGACTTCTGGATCACCTAGACCAATGCCAAAGGGAAACGAGATGGAACAATCTGATACTCAACCACCTGGACTCTCTGAAATGGCAACAAAAGAGGATCTGGGAAAAATGAAATCAGAAATAATTACTCAGATAACAGCAAAGATTGTGCTCATGGCACAAAACATGATTAATAAATCTAGAGAGGACACAGAAAAAAAATAGAGGATCTGAGGAACATGATGGAATCCCAACATAGGAGACAAATGAAATCCATAAAACAGATACAAACAGATTTCCAAGAGATTAAAAACTCCATCAAAAGTCTTCACAGCAGAATGAACCAATGTGAGGACAGAATTTCACATATAGAAGATAAGATTGCAATTAGTGAGGAGGAAAAGAAAAATTGCTTTAAAATTGTAAGGGAACATGAGAAATCAATCCAGCAGCTGCTAGACAATGCAAAGAAGAATAACATAAGATTGATTGGAGTCAATGAAGAAAGAGGAGAGAATGCAGATGACATAAAAAGACTGTTCACAGAAGTGATGGCAGAAAACTTCCCAAGGAGAGGAAAAGAACTTGACATACACATAAGTGAGGCATATAGGACTCCAGCTAGCCTCAATCAAAAAAATCTACACATAGGCATACAATAGTTAGGATTCCAGAAATCCAACAGAAGAACAAAATTCTACAAGCAGTGAGAGAAAAGAAACAAATCACATACAAAGAAAAGCCCATCAGAATCACAGCAGACTTCTCAATGCAAACCCTCAAGGCAAGAAGAGCTTGGAGTGATGTATTCCAAGCCCTAAAGGAAAACAGCCTCCAACCCAGATTGATGTACCCTGCAAAACTATCCTTCAAAATTGATGGAGAAATAAGATACTTTTGTGATAAAGAGCACCTCAGGAACTTCATGAATACCAAACCAGCACTCCACAAAATTTTAGACAATACCCTAGGAAAAGACAATGAGGATCACAACCCCAGGAAACCCAGCAGAATGAATCCATTGGGCATGACAAATTAAATGCAAAGGGGGAGAATCCAACAAAAAGAAAAAGTCATCACAAGGCTTTTAAAACTTTTAACTTCATCTCCCTAATGCGTGTATAATTCAATCTTATTATTGTACTGATTAATATTTTTCTGATTCTAGAGTTGTACACCATTCCTTGTGCTATACTGGCTATTTATCATCTTCTTGCATCTACATTTTAATTGGGTTGTCTATTAATGAGCTCTAAGAATTCTTTATATATTCTGGTCATAGGTTATATACATTGTAAATATGGTCTGTTTAAGGACTACTTTTCCTTTTAATGATGTCATTTACATACTAAATTTTGATGGAATCCCATTTATCAATTTTATTCTTTTATACATCATGTTTTTTGTATCCTAAGTATTTCTTGCCTACCCTGAATTCATAAATATTTTCTCTTATAATTTCTTCTTAAAGTTTTATACTTTTAGGCTTTCTTATTTATGTTCATAGATCCCTTCAAGTTATTTTCATGTATGGAAAATAAGGTTGAGGTTTTTTTTTATATATGGATACCAGGTGTTCTAGTGCCATTTGCTGAAAATACTATCTCTTCCTCGGCTCTTGAATTGAGTTTATATTCTACAAAATGCTAATGTTAAATAATCTTTCAAAACTCAGTGGACCATATATGTGTGGTTCTATTTCTAGATTCTCTGTTTTATTCAAATGACCTATATGTCTTTCCTTACATCAACACTACCTTGATTACTGTAGCTTTAGAAGAAGTCTTAAAAATAGGTACTAAACATCTTACAACACTGTTTTCATTTTCGTTTTTAACTTTTCTAGGTCCTTTGTACTCCTACATAACTTTTAAATTCCAATATCCAATTCTTCATTTATACCAAGTATACACAGACCTGAATTTTTATATACACCTTGTGTTTTCTAATCCTACTAAATTCAAGTACAAGTTCTAGGGGTTCCTAGAGATTTCTTAGTATTTTCTCTGTAGATGATCATTTCTTCTACATATAAAGATTTTGCTTCTGCATGCGAACCCTATCCTAGTTATGTCATTTTATTGCCAGACTATTTTGGTGGGGACTAGGTTTCAAAGTTTAATGGACAGATAAAGAATAAGCATATCTGCCCTGGTTCCCCACCTTAAGGAGAAAGCATTGTATCTTCTCCATTTATATAAGGCATTCTCACTGGAAGTATGGAGTACATGTTTTTGATCTGTTGAGAAGATTCTGTTGTACTTTTAGTCTCCTGATAGCTTTGACCATGAACAGCTGTAGAATTTAGTCCAATATTTTTTCTCCAACTAGTGAAAGGATCATATGGCTTTTTCCTTTCCTCTGTTAAAATGATGACTTTTGGGGGTGGATCTTCCAATGCTGAACCAACACTGCCCTCCCTATAACAAAACCACTTTCTACATACTGCCAGATCTGACTTCCAATAGTTTGCTTTGTTAAACAGACTTCTATTTATGTTCATACTTTTTTCTTCTATTATCTTTATCCAGGTCTAGGATTAGCACAATGTTGAGTTCCTAAAATGAGGGGAGAAATGTTCCTTCTTTTTTCTGCTTTAATTGTTTGATATAATTTATCAGTTAAAATGTTTATGAGCCTGCTGTTGTCATATAGGTAGTTTTTCAAGCTAGGAATATACTTTCTTTAATAGGTGCTATTCAAATTTTATATTTCCTCCAGAGTTAGTTTCATTGATTTGTCTTCCAAGGTACTTCTTAGCAGTTGTCAAATTTATTTCAAAACAGATTTTTGTAATATGCTTTCTATATCCTTTTAAATTCTGTAAAATCTGTAGTAATGTCTCCTAGATCTTAATGTTGTAATTTAAAAAATGTATAACTGATATTGTGTAACAGGAAGAAAAGGTCTAAAAGACGGGGGCAATTGGGAGAAGTAGGGGAAGGGAAAAAAGGGAAAGAAAAAAATATGAAAATAGGAAATAAATGGAAACAAATTCTTTGCAAATAGGGAAGGGTGGATGGGGTGAAGGGAGGGCAAGGGAAGGGGAAAAAATAAGAACCAAGATACTCATGTAAAGGTACAAGATCCCAATGATGAATGTAACTGTATTTTATACCAAAAATGTACCGATAAACTTAATGGGAAAAAGAAAAGAATTATACACTTACACACTTAGGTATCGGGAAACAAATTGTCTACAGTTAACTCCAAATGATTCAGAAATATATGCAGAGGAAGTGATATAGATAGATTGATAGAATTAAATAGCACAGAACATTATAGGTTGTGAATATATTTGAAAATATATCAAAATTTCCCTATATTATTCTTAGTTTTTGTAAGTTCTATATAACTTTTAAATTACATCAAAATAGAATGTTACCAAAGGTTTGGAGAAGGAAGGTAAAACCATTTTAGTAACAAAATAAAATATAATGTGAAGTGGTATTTTTATCCTGATTTCCACAAAGTAGAAATTAGAAAGAATATTTTCATGCTACAAAAAATTAATTAGGCTAAATAAATATTAAGGAATTAAAAGAAGTTTTGTTAAATGTAAAGCTAGCATTATAATTATATAACTGTCTGTATTTTCATAAAGCATATTGAAATACATAAATTAAAAATATTATAACTTGGATGTACTTTATATTGTTTCAGGCAAGAAAATAGAATGGTCTTTAAAAGCTTGAACACTATCTCTCACTTATTGTAACAAAAATCAACCAAAACTATATTAAAGGCTTAATTTTAAGTACTGCATCTATGAAAATAATATATGTAAATATTCATGATATTCTCAGAACATTGAGATGAGCAAAATAAAATTTGGCCAAGACATTAAAAGAATAAGAAAAAACACCAAATCCAAATAATAAAAGGGAAATATTATAACTCCCAACCTACTAGATGTCTGGACATGCCAAATTCATGTTTTCTAAAATTGAAGAATGAATTCCAGGATCAGTGGAGGAGATTAAGAATATGAAGATTTAATGAGAGAAGGATAGCTTCTGTTTAAGAGGGACATATGTGGTACCAGAAAGTGGGTTGCCTCCCCACCTCACTTCTCAAAGGTGTTTTATTGAGCAAAGTCACATGGTGAGGCAGGTACAAAGTGGGACAAAACTATGCTC
This sequence comes from Heterocephalus glaber, assembly GCF_053883595.1. NCBI lineage: Eukaryota > Metazoa > Chordata > Mammalia > Rodentia > Bathyergidae > Heterocephalus > Heterocephalus glaber. The sequence continues at coordinate 13,890,104 of NW_028258294.1, forward strand.
AACTAATAAGATTACAAGTATAGTCACTTTGGTAATATTGATCCAATGGGAAATCATGAGGTGGAACAAAACTATGATCAGCCAATAAGATTACAACAAGTCTAGTCACTTTGGTAACACTGATTAAATGGGGATCAAATGTGGAAGCTAGTTACGTAGCAAGCTTACATGGAAAAAACAAGGATTTCCAGGAAGAAATGGGCTAGGGAGATATTGGTCCTCACTCAAAGTGATACCTATTTAAAATATCACTCACTGCTGTTCATACCTAGGGAAAGCATGTGAGTGTAGTTGTTTATCTTTTTCTTGAAGCTTGTCCTTTAGTGAATGACCCTCAGTTCACAATTGTCTTCTGTGCTGAGGGCCTGGCCTTGCTTAACTGCCTTTTAATATTTTCTAACTAATTTAGCTATCTACAATAATATTACCTAAATCATAAAGAGATGATTAGGATAAAATGTATAAAGTTATTAATACCACATTTCCCCATATTCATATACACTTATATACATATTAACTATTAACTATATACATATATACCTATATCCATATTAACTATTTTCTATTCATCATCTCCTATGTTTTAGATCTAAAATGTCACACAAAAGTCTCTTGTGTTCAGAGGTAGGGTTTCTGGAATGTTATTGGATCATGGAAGAGCTATATTCTCAATGGATTTGGTCTTATCTGAATATGCTCTCCATAGATAAGACCCAATTAAAGATGATTCACTGACTGTATATCTTGGAAGAGTTTATTTTTGTTTGTGACTCCTCCCTTCTCCTTGGTTGCCATGTAATGAGGAGCTTTCCTCTGCCATGCTCTTCTGCCATGCAGTTTTTACCTTGATGCCAACTAACCATGGAGTAACTCCTCTAACACCACGAAGCAAATTAAAAGTATCCTCTTTTAAGTTGTGGGTGTTGGGTATTGTGTACCAATGATGAAAAAACAAGCTAAAATATGGACATTAACAGATGTGATGGTCTTTTTCTCAACTAGATTGAGTTGAGGGATGCCTAGGAGATTAGTAAAGTATACTCTTAAATGTGTCTGGGTAGATTATGGGGGCCATGACCATGAGGACTATATCTGGTTCCTGGCCTCTTCCTCTTTGGCTTTTCCCAGGCTATTTGCTTCTAAGATGCCAGGAGTTAAGCAGCTTCTCTCTGCCCTGCTCTTTCATTATGTTTCTGCCTTAAAGCCAGCCAGCCATGAATTGAAGTCTTTGAAACACGAGTTAAAATTGTTCATATAAGGTATTTTTCAAAGCGAGAGAAAGCTGACAAAATAGTCATTTTGCTACTGTTAATGATATTTTACAGAGCATATCAACATGAAGATGAGCCCATCTTAAAATTTGTTTCTATTACATATTTTCTTTCTGCTATGTAAAACCAGCTTCAGTATTTAGTGCTCATAATAAACTTTTAGGTTCCAGTAAAAAACTTTATGAATTTCTACTTTCAAGTGGAGAAAGTCATATCACCCAAAATTATATTTCTAGATTTACCTGTTTCAGAACAAATACAATCTGACAGAACAAAATACTGTCTTTACCTCCCTGCCAACATTATTTTATATATCCTTTCTGTTAATCAGGTTGTCTCCAGAGATTGCAAGAGAAGAGCACTCTCTTGAAGAATGAGGATGGATAAATGCTGTCAACAATATTTTTTCTGTGGTGATGGTCTCATCATTAGAATAAAATATGATAATCACAAAAGTCACAAACTAACTGGAGTTAAAACTTCTTTTTTTAAAAAAATAATTTATTGGTACATTTTAGGTATACAACACACTTACATTTCTAATTGGGAACTTGTACCTTTACAAGATTCATCTTGGTTCTTATTTTTTCCCCATTCCCTGCCCTCCCTTCACCCCCTCCACCTTTCAATATTTACAAAGACTTTGTTTCTATTTTTTTCATTTTTCATAATTTTTCCTTCCCTTTCTTTCCTTTTCCTTGCCCCTCCCACTACCCCTACCCCTTTGGACCTTTTCTTCCTATTTGGCATTATCATTTATTCATTTTAATCATCAGAACATTTTATGTATAAAATATAATGATATTCATCATTGGAAATTTGCACCCTTACATAATCTCTCTTTGTTCTTATTTTTCACCCTTGACCTGCCATCCTTTCAACCCCTCCATCCCTCCTCATTTACAAATACTTTGTTTCCATTTTCCCATTTTCATATATTAATTCCATTCCCTTCTTTCTTTTCCCCTACCCTTCCTCTTCCACTTCCCTTTGCCACTTTTCTTCTATTTCACATTATCTATTATACCTTTTAGTCCTTATTTACAGTTTCAGTTTCTCACACTAGAGAAAACTATTTGGTATTTATACATGTGTGTCCTATTTATTTCACTTAAGAGTAACACCTCAATGTGCATCCACTTAGCTATAAATGTCTCTAATTTCTCATTTTTCATGGCTCAGTAGTACTCCATATAATAAAAAAAACCCCATATTTTCTTTATTCGTCTCTAGTTGATGGGAATTTGGGCTTTTTACAAGTTTTAGCTATTACGAATTGTGCTGTTATGAACATGGATGCACATACATCCTTGTGGCAGAATTCTTTTAATTTTGGGGGGAAGATAAGCAGCAGGGGAATAGCTGGGTCAAATAAGACTTCCAGTCCTAGTTCTTTAATCATATTGATTTCCACAGTGGTTGCACCAGTCTACACACCAACCAGCAGTGGAGCAGGGTTCCTCTTTCTCCACAGCTCTGCCAGCATTTGTTCTTGGTTGATTTCATGATGGCAGCCATTCTTTCTGGAGTAAGGTGGAATCTCAGCATTGTTTTCATTTGCATTTTTCTGATGACCAGTGATGTTGAACATGTTTTCATATGTTTATTTGCTATTTCTACTTCTTTGTCTGAGAAATGTCTGTTCATTTCAGATGCCCATTTTTGGATTGAGTCTTTAAATTTGGGAGGTCTGATCTTTTTAAGTTCTTTATAGATTGAAGATAGTAGACATTTGTCTGAGAGACAGCAGGTGAAGATTTTTTCCCACATTGTTGGTTGTCTCTTCACACTGCTGGTGGTTTCTCTTGCTATGCCAAAGCTTTTTAATAAGAAGAGATCCCACTTGTTGATTGTTTGTGCTAGTTCATGGGCAACTGAGATTTTGTTCATAAAATCTTTTCCTACACCAAAGTCTTCAAGAGTTCTACCTAATCTCTGTTCCAGGTGGTTCAGCATTTCTATTTTAATATTTAGATGTTTAATCCATTTCGATTTTAGTTTAGTGCATGGCAAGAGATATAGTTCTAGTTTTAATCTTTGGCAAGTTGAAACCCAATTTTTCCAGCACTATTAATTAAAAAGACTACCTTTTCTCCAGTAAGGGTGTTTGGCACCTTTGTCAAAGATGAGATGGCTGAGTGTTTCTGGCATTGTTTTTGCATCTTCTAATCTGTCCCACTGGTCCTCAGGTCTAGATATTTCATTTTTTTAAAAAGGAATTTTTTCCCTACTTTCTCTCTCAATGAGTCTGTTATTTGTGTATAAGAAGGCTATTGTTTTTTGAGTGTTGGCCTTATATCCAGCTACTCTACTGAATTGAGTCTAGAAGTCTTTTGGCTGAGTTTTTGTAGCTAATGTTTCCAGAACTATATTGAACAGGAATGGTGATAGTGGGCATCCTTGTCTTGTTCCTGATTTTAGAGTAAAAGTTTTCAGTTTTAGACCATTTATCATGATGTTGGCTGTTGGTTTTTCATAGATAGCCTTAATCAGGTTGAGATAAAGACCTTCTATTCCAAATTTCTGTAGGGCTTTTATCAAGAATTGGTGTTGGATTCTGTGAAATGCCTTTTCTGCATCTATTGAGATGATCATATGTTTTTTGTCCTTGACTCTGTTAATATAGTGTATTACATGTATTGCTTTATGAATATTGAACCATCCTTGCATCCCTGGGATAAATCTGACTTGTTCAGGGTGTATGATCTTCTTGATGACTGTGTGTATTGTGTTTGGCAGTATCTTTTTGAGCATTTTTGCATCTATATTCATAGGGAGATTGGCCTGTAGTTCTCTTTTTGTGTTGGGTCTTTCCCTGGTTGTGGAATCAAAGTAACATTTGCTTCCAGGAATGAATTTGGAAGCATTGGTTCCCTTTCAATTTCCTTTATGAGTTTAAAGAGTAATGGTAAGTTCTTCTTTAAATGTCTTGCAGAATTCAGCAGTGAAGCATCAGGACCAGGACTTTTCTTTATTGGTAAATTTTTTATTACACTTTCAATTTCACTCATTGTAATTTGGGTGTTTATATTTTCTATATCTTCTTCATTTAACTTTGACAATTTGTATGTATCTAGGAATCTGTCCAGTTCTTCTGTGTTTTCCATTTTATTAGAGTAGTATAGATGAGTATAGATTTATTAAGTAGGTATAGATTTTATAAATCTAGTAGTATAGATTTATTAAGTAGGTATAGATGATCCTCTGGATTTCTGCTGTGACTTCACCTTTTTTATTCTTAATCACATGGATTTGAGCCTTTTCTTTCCTTTTATTGATAATGTTGGCTAAAAGTTTATCAATTTTATTTATTCTTTTGAAAAACCAACTCTTTGATTCTTTGATTTTTTGTATCATTCTCTTAGTCTTCATTGCAATGATATCTGCTCTGATCTTTATAATTTTCTCTCTTTTATGAGCTTTGGGTTTGTTATGCACTTCTTTTTCTAGGAGCTTGGGGTTCTGCATTAGGTTATTTATTTGAGTTCTCTCTGTTTTCCTAATAAGGGCATTCACTGCTATGAATTTTCCTCATAAGATTGTTTCATTGTGTCCCACAGATTCCTGTATGTTGTACTGGCATTATCGTTTACTTGTACAAACTGTCTAATTTCTTCTTTAATTTCCTATGTGACCCATTGGCTGTTTAGGAGTGTGTTATTTAGTTGCCATGTTTTTGTAGGGGTTTTGCAGTTTCTTGTGTTATTGATCTCCAATTTTATTGCACTATGGTCTGATAATATACAGGGGGTAACTTCAATTCTTATACATTTACATACAGGTCCTATGAGCTAGTATGTGGTCTATTTTGGAGAATGACCTGTGTGCACCCGAAAGGAATGTGTATTCTAATTTTGTGGGGTGTATCACTCTGTAAAAGTCTATTAAGTCCATTTGTTCAATAGCTTAGTTCTGTTCTAGAATTTTGTTGTTGACTTTTTGTCTAGATGATCTGTCTATTTGTGATAGTAGGGTATTGAGGCCCTCCACTACACTTGTGTTAGTGCTCATTTTGTTTTTCTTGTCCATTAATATTTGTTTTGTATAGTTGGGGGCATTCATATTTGGTGCATATAATTTTATGATTGCCATCTCTTCATCTTGGATTGTTCCCTTCACAATGATGTAGTGACCATCTTTGTCTCTCTTAATTAGTTTTGGTTTAAATTCTACTTTGTCTGCAGATAAGATTGCTACCCCTGCTTTTTTTCTGTGTTCCTATGCATGGAGAACTATTTTCCATCCTTTTACTTTCAGTCTATGAGTTTCCTTTTGAGTCAGGCGTGTTTCTTGTATACAGCATATTGTTGGATTTTGCTTCTTAATCCACTGTGCCAGTCTATTTATTTTGTTGGTGAATTGAGGCCATTAACATTGATGGTTATAATTGATAGATGTTGACTCATCCTTATCATGATGTTTTACTGTTGTTGGCTCTTTTAAAAAAAAATTTCCCCCTTTCCCTTTAGTGTCTTGCCTTGCCTGGTGGCTTCCCTCTGTTGGGCCTCATGGAGTTGTGATCTTCATTGCTTTTTTCTAGGATATTGTTTAGAATTGCTTGGAGTGATGGTTTGGTGTTCATGAAATTTCTCAGGTGTTCTTTGTCATGGAAGTATCTAATTTCTCCATTGGTTTTAAAAGATAATTTTGCAGGTTACAACAGTCTAGGTTGGAAGTTATTTTCTTTTACAGTTTGTAGTACTTTTCTCCAGGCTCTCCTTTACATGAAGGTTTTTGTTGAGAAGTCTGCAGCAATTCTGATGGGCTTTACTTTGTAGGTGATTTGTTTCTTTTTCTAACTGCTTGTAGGATTTTGTTCTTCTGTTGGGTTTCTGGGATCTTGACTATTATGTCTAGGTGTAGGTTTTTGTTCATGTCTAGTTGGAGTTGTATATGCCTCATCTATCTCTATGTCCAATTCTATACCTCTGTCTGAAAAGTTTTCTATCACTTCTGTGAACAAGATTTTTATGTCAATTGTACTTTCTCCTTTTTTTTTTTTTTTTTATGGACTCCTATCGCTCTTATGTTATTCTTCTTTGCATCATCTTGCAGCAGCTGGATTGATTTCTCATGACCCCTTAGTATTTTTTAAGAAATCTCTGTTTTCATGGTCCTTAACCACAATCCTGTCTTCTATATCTGATATTCTATCTTTAGATTCCCTTAATCTGGTCTGCATACTTTCAGTGGAGTTTTTAATCTCCTGGATATCTGTTTGAATCTGTTTCATGGATTCCATTTCTTTCTAATGTTGGGCCATCATGGTTTCCATTTCTTTCTTATACTGGACATTTATGTCTTCTAGCATGTTTCTGAGATCACCTATTTTTTTTATCTGTTTTTGTTCTAGAGCCACTGATCATGTCTTTCACTCTGCTCACCATCTCTATGGTTATCTGGGAGATATTTTCTGCTTTGAATTTTTCTATAGCTTTGTTCATATGTTTTGTTATTTCTTGGGCTATCAGTTCAGGGTGTCCAGGTGGTTATCAGACTTTTCCACCTCATTTCCCCCAGAATTTACCCTTGGTGGGGTGGAAGTCTGAGTTTGTGCTTTGCTTAAATGTCTTCTCATTTTTGATTTTGGTACTGTCCTTTCCTTTAATTCCTGGGTGGATACTTCAAAATTGCTTATTTTAAGTATCTTTATTGCTTGTAATTAGAACCCTTATGGAATGATCGCTTCTCAGAGGTGTCTTCCAGATATAGCTTGTCTTTAGATTTTGAGTCTCTAATGAGTCTGAGGCTGTCTCTTTTTCCTTATACCAGGAAAGACAACTGATTAGATTAATCACAACATGTTAGCCCAAGTGATACAATCAGCAACACCATAGCATCAAGAACATCTTAAAAAAAGACAATTTGTGAAAGTTATTAATCTAGCACCATTAAATGTGTGAATTAAATAAAAATTGAGGACCAACCCAACATATGTTTATAGTGAATAAACTCTTCAATGTAGCAACTTTACCTTTCAGGATGGGGAGTTAGAAGGAGTTGAGGAGGGAGGGATAGATAGGTAGAAGAATAGGAGAAGGTTAGCAGTGAGGTCAGAGGACACAGGCAAGAGCAGGAAAAACAGAATAAAAGAAAAATAAAGAAAAAATCTGAATTAGGGGCAGAATTGGAACAAAAAGTGAGATGAAGAACAATGTGGGATAGCAAGAGAGTGAGTGTGAGAGACAGGGAAAGGAAATAAAAAAGAAGGAAAACAAAGAAGAGAAAAATAAAACTTTGAAAAAAGTAGGAAAAAAATTAAAAATAAGAGCAAATAAACCCCAATAATAATAATTTTGAAAATAAAAAGTAAAAATGAAAATGAAGGGCTTCCTTCAGGTTATGTCTTTGCTGGCACAATAGAGAATATGAGCAGCAGTGTAGAGATATAAGTCAATGAGTCTCAGCAAGCCAGTCACAGACCCATTGGATTCAGGCAGATTTCTGGTTGCAAGTCCCAAGTTGAGCTCCCTGTCCTACTATAGGGTTGAACTCTTCAAGATTGTACTGCAGGTTCCAGCTGTCCTTCCCCTGAAGATAGTCCAGTTTCCAATGGGAGGTGATGATCCCTCCAACTTACCAAATATGGTGATCTGGTGTCCCCTGTGTCTTTGTGGTGTAGAACCAGGTAGCAGTACAGCCAGGACTCCAGAGGAGGGGTGGGGGGTGTCCTGCAGGTGCCCTCAAGACTAAGTGGATTACTGCCATGGGTGTGGCCAGTGGTGAGTGCTCCTCACCTTTTGGCTGGTCCCTGATTGTGTGCGAGGCTTGAGCTGGATGGAGTGGGGCTCCCGGAGACCCAGGACCTCTCTTTCTAGCAGGCTAAGCAGGTTGCCTGAGATTTACATTTTAATTGGTAAATTGGGGCTAGAGATTAGCTCAGTGGTTTCACTGCCTGCTGCGCAAGCACAAAGACCTGAGTTTGATCTCTGGTACCAAAAACAACAACAACAACAACAACAACAACATAACAGTATATATTTTTAAGAGCAACTAATTTCCCGTGGATTTAGCTCAGAGGCTTCGCTGCCTGCTGTACAAGCACAAGGACCCGAGTTTGATCCCCAGTACAAGAAAAAACCCCTCTGGTTATTTGGTAATTTGAGTAAAGAAGATTGGACTCCCTAATGTGGGTAGGTCTTATCCCATTGACTGAAACCCGGAATAGAGCAAAAAGGCTGAATGAGACAGAATACAGGCTGGGTGTGTTGGTATATTCCTGTTTTTTTCGCACTCTGGGAGATTGGGGGAAGAAAAACATGAATTCAAGCCCAGCCTGGGCAATTTAACAATTTAGCAAAAAATATCTAAAAGGAGGCATACAGGCTGGAGCTATAGCTCAGGGCAAAGGCTCTGAGGTTAATCCCTAGTACAAAAATATTTTGAAAAATCAGTCTTTCTGTCTGTGTTTAAACTGGGACATTGGGCTTTCCCTGAATTTGATTAGGGACAGACTGAAACATGCAATATCAGTTTTTCTGGCTGCAATGAATACAGGTTGGAATTGGAACTGCACAATTGCAGGTGTGGGAAATTTTGATCATCTATACCTGTATGATACAAGTGCTCCAATTTCTTAAAATAAACTGTTATATGCATGCATGTACATAAAACATATATATGAACATATATGAATATACAAATAAAATATTGCTTCTGTTTCACTTGAGATTTCTGCTTAATTTATTCTTTCTTTATGTCTATCTTGCATTTCATCCACATAAATTGATGTGCAAAGTGCACAATATAAACATAAATGCATTGCAATCAATTTCAATGTGATTATTGTAAACAGCTAAGTTAGTTAGATATATTATAGGTAGTTAAACAGGGCTGGGTCCTCCAGGGAGTCAAAGTAGAGGACAATTGAGATACATTTACTGAAAGCTGATTCCAAAAAGAGAAATTACTACACTCACATACTTCCCCTAGGGATGAACAACAGTGATTAATATTCTAAATAGGCACTAATCACCTTGTATGGTGACCAAAGCCTCTCAAGCCTATTCCTTCCCCCTAAAATCCTTGTTAATTTCATGTGTGCTTGCTATGTGACTTGCTTCCCCATTTGATCCCCATTTAATTAATATTATCTAAGTGACTATACTTGTTCTAATCTTATTGGTTGACCCTAATTTTGTCTCATAACCACCTTATGATTTATCATTGGGTCAATATTACCTAAGTGACTATACTTTTAATCTCATTAGTTGACAATAACTTTGTCCCACCTTGAACCTGCCTCACCTTGTGGCTTTGCTCAAAACACCCTTGAGAAGCAGGGCTGGCAGGGAACCCACTTTTCTGGTGGTCCCTCCTGTCCCTTTTAGGAAGAAACTGTCTTTCCCCCAATAAATATTCCCTACTCTTAAACTTGGTTGTTCCTAGAATTCATTCCTTGATTTTAGAGAAATGAAACTCTGACATCTAGCAGGTTGAGAGTTTTAATATTTCCCTTATTTAGATTATTTGGAGGGCCACATATCATATGCCCTATATCAAGATCATAGTTGAATAAGAGATAATAATAAATACATTCAAACAGGAAAATAAAATCCCTCCTTGTGCTACTTCTGAAAAATTGTTTTAGGGGAGATTTTGTTGCTGTCATAAAGTCTTCTTTAGAAAATTATGCCTGACTTGGCTGTAGACAAAAATGAAGTGTCATAGACCAAACATTTAGCACATTTACAGGCAATGAGGTGTAAAACAGCATGACATAATGAGTAAATTATAAGTTGATGTAATGAATTTGTCACTCAGAAAAACACAGAACAGAAACTGCAGAGAAGGTGAGTCAGATCTATGGGATCAGATTAATGAGTGACAAAATTGATTTGTTCCATAGAAAAACTTCAATCAGAAGACTATAAATGGAATACAGTAACAAGAGGGAAGAGTTCATACTCATTTTTCTGACCTCTAAACTATTTATTTTCTTATTGTCCAAATACTTCTGAAGAAAACAAAATGATATGTAGTATAATATTTCAGAACAAAAACAAATTGTCTTTCAAAGTTAATTGAAGTAATTTTTATCTTAAGGTAATGAAGAAAATAACATAGGCCCCCTTTATTTCATTTTTCCCCTCAGCACTTTCCCAGACCTTGACAGGTAACTACACTCAGGTGTCTTACCCTGAAATCCCCCAAGTAGATAATGTTCTTTCTTATTAACCACAATGTTCTCTCCACTTCTGTAAAAAACCCTACCCACCCCCAAACCCCTTTACCTGAGACAAGTAAGGCAAAACCTTTTGAATATTAGATAAAACACTAAAGGCCATAACTAATGCTCTCTGTCACCTTCCCCTTAATCTTCTCTCTCCTTGTGAGACCTCTTCTTTGCCCTAATAACTCTTTTCCTAAAAATAACAATTTTGCTACATCTCGTTTCTGTGGGACCCTGTTTCTTTCCACTGGACTAAAGACACCAGATGTGTTAGATTGCAAGCTGTTGCTGCTTGAGTAACTGCTTTTGATCTGGTTCTGTAACTTTTGTATAAAAGGAATGGCATAATTGCTGCTCGAGGGTCAGAGTTTGGAGAGTTACTTCCTCTGGGTCTGGTAGTGCAATGAAGTTTCTTGTTGTTGTTTGTTTTGTTTTGTCTTTTTCTCTCTCCATCTCTTCAAGTGCCAGTCATTTCCTGTATCTCTGATAAACCAAAAATTGCTGTAACAAAAGCAGTATACTTAAAAAATTATTCTTGACCACAATTGTCTCAACTGAGAGGCAGTGTAAGTGTATCCCTGGTGCTCCAAGTATAGAAAACTATATATATATATATATATTCCAAGTTGGAATCTGATTCAATGAGCTGACCCAACACATTTGAAAAATATTGAAATAATGGTTCAATATTTACAGAAAGAATCCCTAGTTTGCATATGTGCATTTATGTGACCTCCACTGGGATCTATAGTTCTTATTGAATAAATAGTATGGTCCTTAACTCCAGAAAACAGTTTAACAAATATAAACTGCTATTTGGGAAGCAGAAAACGAGGCATTACTTTTAAACAGCCAATTTTATATTTCAAGAACAATTCATACAAGATGGTGTGTTGCTTTGAAGGCAATCAGGTGAGAATAAATTGGTAAACACTAGTAATAGCAAAAATAACAGTTCAGGTAAGATTAAAGCATGAGACACTTTTAAACAGTATTTAAAATTTCACATTATATTGTCTTTGGGAGAGCCACTATGAAATGATCAATCATTCGTCTACATCAGGGTCCAAGTTGATAAGGTGAACTCAAAATAAGTAGTTTCAGAGGTGATTCCTCTTAAAATTGGTGCCAACGACACCTATATTGTCAAACTTTTTTTCTGGCTCATTAATCTTCTGAACTCACAGAATATTGGGGTAGTGCACAAATGTAAAGGGAAATACAAAATACTCTCCTTTGAACTAATGGATGTGTATTCTATGCCTTTTGATTCATGATACTTTTACCACATACTTTATCCTTTTAGAACATTTTACGTGTGCTCTAAAGTTAGACTTTAATTTTGTTGAATATAAGAAAAAATGCTGAACACCTGAACACTGAAATCTGGACTTAGTAGAGAGAGAGCACATAGTTGATGTCATTAAGAAAACTATAAATGGTTAATATACATTTCTTTTAAAAAAATGTTAACTCTGAGTCATCTAAGAACATGTCTACTCTGAGAAGCATACCATTCACATCTTTGGTCATAGAGTTTCCCACAGGGAAAAAGTATGATTGTTCATTGTAAGCATTTCCTGGTACCTAGTTTAACCTAATTAAACATTAGTTTCCCCCCCTATATTGTGTCTTGTCTGAAAAGTTGCTAAATTTTGCAGTAGGCTGTAAGAAAACAATAGCAACAATATACAGCAATGAGCACAAATCTGGTACTTATTTGGTAAGCTTCAGGAATGCTCCTTGATTTTAATTCCTGAAGTTTTATCTGTCAAATTCTTTGCATATATTCATCTTTTAAAGCTCATATCTAAGAGATATACTCTAAATATTTTCAGCAATGACTGTTTATAATTTTTATCACAGAGCTACTTGGTTGGTTTGCAATTTTTTTCCAAGGTTGAAGTGTACATCAAGTGTCTTAAGAATGTATGTCAGTGTCATCATCCATTTTGAATGTAGCCTGATCTGTGACCTAACTTTGCTTAACTCACTTAACACAGTAACTCTCAACCATTTTAATACCTGCTCCCCATTTCCACATGAAACAATACCATATGAACAATATTTTGTAGTTTATATTGCTCTACAAATTGCAGAACTAGCAGCAGCAGAATGTGTACTAGACTTCAGAAACTGATTTCTCAGTAAGCAATTTATTCCATGGTGATATATCACTTCCTAACATTGGCAGTCATTACAGAGAAGGTTTAGTAAAGGAAAAATTTCTGAATCATGGTTAGTTGTCCTATGGTTAAAACACACAAAGCTTTCTTTCTTTAAAATAATGGTTGCTAAGCAACTCTTTCTCAACTACATACAAGAATGTCACTAAATCAGTTAATAAGTGATAGGAGTAATGTAAATACCCATGATTTCTCACCAATGAAGATTTGAACAAGAGTTGTTTGTACCTATGTGTCCTTTATGATAAGTATAAAGAGGGAAAAATACATTTTGAAGTTTCTAAAGGAGGTCATGATGGGAGGATGAGTTTCTGCAATTTAGCAATGGAAAATCAACTATAATGACTTTTTTCCCCTGAGAAAAATGAATATGGATTTATAATAATTAATCATAACTTCTATTTGGAAGAAATATTCAAGATTGGCATGCATGGTTTTCAGGCTTCATTGTATAATTGCAGACTGGCATTCTTCTAATTATATCTTAATGTTAGTTATATCAGAAGGGAATGAAAATGTGTCATGAATTTCTTATAGAACTAATGTAAGTTTGGTTTAAAAAATTAAGAGTGCTTTTAAGAACATAAAATGATATTACAAAATAAAAAGGATGAAATTGAAACATTTTAAATATAACCTATCTGAACATTGAGATTTCAGAAAATTTTTAAAATTTCTTGGTGAATAATTTACCTACCTATGAATTACTTCCTATTGACTTTGTATTGACTTCCATTGCATTAGTTTACTGCATTCATTCTTTCATGACACACTTGCCTGCCATTATTGCATAGTGAGAGAGTAATATCTACTAGACAATAAGCTATACATTTCACACACCTAGGATTTTTAAATTTCCATTCTATAACTTTCTCTTACCCAAGAAATATAATTGTCATCTCTCTTGCATGTAGGTGGAGTCTGATAAATACTTCTTAGCAGAGGAATGTGAACAGAATCTATGCATAGCAATTCTGGGCTTGAGCATTTATATATCTACTTTTTCTTCTTGTTCTCTTATTATTTCATGATAAAGTTATGATGGTACGATGAAAATGTCTCAATTGCAAGAAGAATCCTGGATTATTATGTGAGTGAGAACCTTAAAATTTCCATATTGGACTTTATATGAATGAGTAGTAAATTTCTATGTTGTTCAACTGTAAATATTTATTTTTATTTTGTTCTTTTTGTTCTTTTGGTATACGCCTTAGCCAATCCTTACTAGTATACAGGTGAATCCCTTAAAATACCCTAAATCAGGTATAATGTGTCTATTTTAAAGATAAGCTTAGCTTAAAACTAATATCAGCAAGGGCTATATTGAACTGAGTGTGGCTCAAGTTTGTAGACTATGTGCTTAGCCAAAATTGATTTAAATGATAAGGATATTGTGTCTTTCCTAAACAATAAAATCTGTTCTTTGAAACCATTTCAGATAGTAATATATAACAAACACAGGCATAAAAGAAGGTGGTATATTTCAGGGATGACTAAATATTTTTTTCACAAATTTTTATCCTTTCCTTCATCCTGTTTCAGTGTGAAGAATATTCCCTGTCTTACTGCTAGCTACTTTCAGCAGGTTTTCCTTTAAAAATCACTTCCTGAAGGGGCCTGGGATTTAGCTCAGTGGTTTTGCCGCCTGCTGCGCAAGCGCAAGGACCTGAGTTCAATCCCCGGTACAAAAAAAAAAAATCACTTACTGAAAGTGATATTAAGTGATGTGTGTAGGACTGTAGACTATTAAGAACACCAAAACTGTCCCGAGAATGTTTCTTGAGCCACTGATTTGGGGTTCGGCTGTCTAACTTGCTTTCAACCAGGTGTGAGTTTGGAAATGACAGTGGGCATACAGAGGAAGGAATTTTTTAAAAATTCATATGGTTTTTAATGATTTTTGAATTTTATATTTGTGCATGAGAAAAATCATAGTGACTTTTCAATGTATAAAATATAAGAATGAAAATGTCAATGGAGCAGATCTGAAGCTAGTCCAATGTAACTCAGTTAAATTTGTCTAAAATAAGCTGACCCCAGCTAAATTCATCTAAGCCAGAAATAACATACACAAGTATAAATGAGAAATAAGTGTTCTATGCTGACAGACTGATTTCTCAGTTATTTCATATCTCATGATATACTTGGAATGGATTGAACACAGGGTACCTTTAGAAATGCTTATTGAGTGCTGAAATTGGAAGATATGACCAAGATGGTAAGTTGAATCCAGAGTATAGTTGGCCTTACATATCATACCAAGGAGTTAAATGTGTATATTGCAAGAATTAGAGTATTGGAAGGTCAAGAGCATGTGTTCCATTTTGATCTACTGAGGTAAGCAGTTTACTTCTGACTATACTAAAATGAAAATCAATAGAAAACTTTTTGAAAGTGGTAGCCTGGTATCAAATAGGTGGTAAACAATCCATGGTGTCAGCAAGTCTTGTTTTAGGTTTATTAGAATTTATTTATGTGGCTACCAGACTGGCCATTTCCATTCATATCTGACCACAGTATGCTGGCCTTGTGTTACTTCCATTGCAGGCCCAGGTAATCCTGCTGAAGCGTTGGTTGTCATATTTCAAGAAAACTGTGAGGAGTGTTACTGGCAAAGGATGTTGCAAGGGATGATGAAAGAGAAATGAGAGATGGAGGCAAAAGTAAAGAGAATATTTTCTCCTTGTTCTGAGATATGGCAGTACATATTGCTTCTCTAAACATGTCCCATGAGACAGCGTAGTTGTATGCTGTGACCAGCCAAGACAGATATTCGTATTTTTTCTCCCTCCTCCCTGATTACGCCCCCAAAAAATAAAAACAAAAAAATTGTGCAGACTTTTATTCTTTTTCTTTTTTTCCCCCTAAGGGAACCCAGACAAATATAGTGAGCTAACAAAAAGAGTATTAGTTTCTGGCCTTTAGGTCAGAGAACTGTGCTCACTAATAGAAATATTGACTTGATGTTAGGAGATTTGGGTTTGGCTCCAAGCTCAGTAAGTTATATTTCAATGATTCTGGGTAATTCCCTTAAATTGTCTACATTTCTATTTCCTTTTCTGTCAAAGGGATTGATTCTTTTTCCCAAAGTTGCTTAAAAAATATGAGTTAGTCTGGATTGAATTATTATTAAAGAGCACAGCCTAAGTCCTGAAAATATCAAAACATTCCTTTTGCGAAGAGAAAGTGGAAGGTAATAATTAAACAGACATGTAGAAGATGGAGAGTGGCTATGTGCAAGTGGGATATTTATTTATTTTTAATTTTTTTGTTACTACATGTTTGGCAGTATTTAACTTCTGCATTCTTGTGGCAGTTGGTAGGTCTACAAAGCACATCTTAATTCTTTTCTTCAACCTCTCCCTTCTCCCTCCCTCCATCTCTTGATCCCCTTTCCATTTGAGAAAGATCCATCTACCTAGTTCCTATTATCTTTTTTTTCCCTTTTACATGGTTGTATTTCTTTCCCCATTAAGTTTATTGGTACATTTTAGGTATAAAATACAGTTACATTCCTCATTGGGATCCTGTACCTTTACATGAGTATGTTGGTTATTATTTTTATCCCCTTCCCCTACCCTCCCTTTACCCCTCCACCCCTCCCACCCCTCCTTATTTGCAAAGACTATGTTTCCATTTTTTTCCTTGTCTCCTATTTTTTTCTTTTCCCTTTTTTCCTTTCCCCTACCCCTCCCACTTCCCCTGCTCCTTTAGACCTTTACTTCCTATTACACAATATCAATTATACATTTTTAAAATTACAATATCAAGATCTAGGAGACATTATCACAGATTTTAAAGAATTTAAAAGGATATAGAAAGCATATTTCAAAAATCTGTTTTGAAATAAATTTGACAACTGCTAAGAAGTACCTTGGAAGACAAATCAATGCAACTAACTCTGGAGGAAATATAAAATTTGAATAGCACCTATTAAAGAAAGTATATTCCTAGCTTGAAAACCTACCTTTATGACAATAGCAGGCTCATATGCATTTTATCTGATAAATTATATCAAACAATTAAAGCAGAAAAAAGAAGGGATGTTTCTCACCTTATTTTAGGAAATCAGCATTGTGCTAATCCTAAAACTGGATAAAGACAATAGAAGAAAAATGTATGAACATAGATAGAAATTTGTTTAACAGAACAAACTATTAGAAGTCAGATATGACAGGATGTAGAAAGTGGTTTTGTTATAGGGATGGCAGTGTTGGTTCAGCATTGGAAGATCCACCCCCAAAAGTCATCATTTTAACAGAGGAAAGGCAAAAGCCATATGATCCTGTCACTAGTTGGAGAAAAAGTATTGGACTAAATTCTACAGCTGTTCATGGTCAAAGCTATCAGGAGACTAAAAGTACAACAGAAACTTCTCAACAGATTAAAGACATGTACTCCATACTTCCAGTGAGAATGCCTTATATGAATGGAGAAGATACAATGCTTTCTCCTTAAGGTGGAGAACAAGGGCAGATTTGCTTTTCTTTATCTGTCCATTAAACTTTGAAACCTAGTCCCCAGAAAAATAGTCTGGCAATAAAATGACACAATTAGGATAGGATTGGCAAGGTAGAAGCAAAATCTTTATATGTAGATGAAATGATCATCTACAAAGAAAATACTAAGAAATCTTTAGGAGCCTCTAGAACTTGTATTTGAATTTAGCAGGATTAGAAAACACAAGGTATATATAAAAATTCAGGTCTGTGTATACTTGCTATAAATGAAGAATTGGATATTGAAATTTAAAAGTTATGTAGGAGTACAAAGGACCTAGAAAAGTTAAAAAACAAAAACAAAAACCAGTGTTGGAAGATGTTTAGTACCTAATTTTAAGACTTCTTCTAAAGCTACAGTAATCAAGGCAGTGTTGGTATAAGGAAAGACATACAGATCATTTGAATAAAACAGAGAATCTAGAAATAGAACCATATATATGTGATCCACTGAGTTTTGAAAGATTATTTAACATTAGCATTTTATAGAATATAAACTCAATTCAAGAGCCGAGGAAGAGATAGTATTTTCAGCAAATGGCACTAGAACACCCGGCATCCATATATAAAAAATTAACCTCAACCCTTTATTTCCATACATGAAAATAACTGGAAGGGATCTATGAACCTAAATATGAAAGCCTAGAAGTATAAAACTTTAAGAAGAAATTATAAGGGAAAATGTTTATGAATTCAGGGTAGGCAAGAACTACCTAGGATACAAAAGACATGATGCATAAAATTAAAAAATTGATAAATGAGATTCCATCAAAACTTAGAACTTTAAATGGCATCATTAAAATGAAAAGTATTCCTTAAACAGACCATATTTGCAATGTATATAACTTATGACCAGAATATATAAAGAATTCTTAGAGCTCATTAATAGACAACCCAATTGAAAAGTAGACATAAGAAGAGATAAATAGCCAGTACAGTACAAGGAAATGTGTGCAACTCTAGAATCAGAAAAATACTCGTCCATGTCACCCATGTTGCAGTGACTGTAGCCCTCACGTCCTCCTGCCCTCACCGACCTGGTGTCCATGTCCCGACTGCAGCTTCCGGTGCAGATACTTCCATCTCCTGATAGGAACTCGCATGGGCGGTCTCCAGTGTGCACACGGACCCTCTGCACTCTTCCTCATCCATCTGCAGGTAGCCACTCATTTCTTCCAGGGTAGGGAAGAGGGCTTCTTGGGAATGACAAGTCTTTGACTTCCTATCAAGCAGCCAGAGAATTTCCTCATGAACAGCTCCAAAACAGAAAGGGGCTATGCGTGCGAGTATAGTCACACTGGCTGGGTTCTATCATCTGCTCTACCAGTCCTAAACAGGTGACTTTAGCAAACAAAAGGGGCAGAGAAGGTGAGCTTGTCCCAGCACCCAGAAGGAAGCTCCCCTGCTGCCATCCCAAGCTCCTAAGACAGAGAAGGTGAGCAGCGCAGGGGCCAGAAGCACCTCCCCCCCACTGTGGCAATGAGAAGACATGTAAACAAGTCTCAAAAACAGACTTCTGGATCACTTACAGCAACCCCAAAGGGAAACGAGATGGAACAATCTGATACTCAACCACCTGGACTCTCTGAACTGGCAACAAAAGAGGATCTGGGAAAAATGAAATCAGAAATAATTACTCAGATAACAGCAAAGATTTTGCTCATGGTACAAGACATGATTAATAAATCTAGAGAGGACACAGATAAAAAAATAGAGAATTTGAGGAACATGATGGAATCCCAACATAGGAAACAAATGGAATCTATAAAACAGATGCAAACAGATTTTCAGGAGATTAAAAACTCCACTGAAAGTCTGTGCAGCAGAATGAACCAATGTGAGGACAGAATTTCAGATATGGAAGAAAAGATTGCAATTAGTGACCAGGAAAAGAACAATTGCTTTGAAATTGTAAAGGATCATGAGAAATCAATCCACCAGCTCCTAGACAATGCAAAGAAGAATAACATAAGACTGATTGGAGTAATGAAGAAAGAGGAGAGAGTGCAGATGACATAAAAAGACTGTTCACAGAAGTGATGGCAGAAAACTTCCCAAGGAGGGGAAAAGAACTTGACATACACATAAGTGAGGCATATAGGACTCCAAAGAGCCTTCATCAAAAAAAAATCTACACATAGGCATATAATAGGATTCCAGAAATTCAATAGAAGAACAAAATTCTACAAGCAGTGAGAGAAAAGAAACAAATCACATACAAAGGAAAGCCCAACAGAATCACAGCAGACTTCTCAATGCAAACCCTCAAGGCAAGAAGAGCTTGGAGTGATGTATTTCAAGCCCTCAAGGAAAACAGCCTCCAACCCAGATTGATGTACCCTCCAAAACTATCTTTCAAAATTGATGGAGAAATAAGATGCTCTCTTGATAAAGAGCACCTTAGAAACTTCATGAATACCAAACCGGCACCCCCCAAAATTTTAGACAATACCCTAGGAAAAGACAATGAGGATCACAACCCCAGGAAACCCAGCAGAATTAATCCATTGGGCGTGACAAATTAAATGCAAAGGGGGAGAATCCAACAAAAAGAAAAAGTCATCACAAGGCTTTTAAAACTTTTAACTTCATTTCCCTGAGTGTATAATTCAGTCTTGTTATTGTACTGATTAGTATTTTTCTGATCCTATTATCTTTTATTTTGCTCTTTATTTATACATAGGGTTTTTCATCTATATATTTCCTATCAATCACTCAAGTTTACCTTTGTGGCAGTGCAGTACTCCATTGTGTGCAAATACCACATTTTCTTTATCCATTCATCTATTGATGGGGATATAGGCTGCTTCAAAGATTTAGCTATTATGAATTGTGCTGGTCTAAACATGAGTGTGCATATATCACTGTAAGACAATGTCTTTAACTTTTTGAGGAATATACTTAGAATGGTAATAGCTGGACTAAATGAAATATCTCATTTTAGTTTTTTGAATAATCTCCATACTGATTTCCATAGAGCATATACTAGTTTTTATTCTGACAACAACATGCTCAGTGGGCCAGAAAAGATGATACAGAAACAATCTCAAACACATGCAATTATTCAATCTTCAGCAAAGAGGCCCAAAGAACACACTGGAAGAAAGATAGCCTCTTTAACAGTGGTGCTGAAAACCTGGCTATCCACACTCTTAAAGTTGAGTCCGTCTTCATATCTCTCATCATGTACTAAGTTAAAATCAACATGGATCAAAGAGCTAAATGTTAAAACAAAAACACAAAACACAGGAAAATAAAAGAGGTAAAACTCTTTAAGTCATATGTATAGTCAAGGACTTTTGAACAGAATCCTGGTTACAAAGGATATAGCATAACGAATCAATAAATAGGATCATATCAAATTTAAAAGCTTTTGCACAGCAAAAGCAATAATTAAAAGAGTGAAAATGCCTCCAAAAGAATGGCAAAAACTTTTGCCAGCTACTTCTCAGACATAAGATTATTATCTAGAATATAGAAAGAATATAAAACATTAGATCCCCAATATAAAAGACCCAATCAAAAAATGGGGTAGTGAAATGATCAGAGACTTCACAGGGGATACCCATTTTAAGAAAAAAAAAGATGAGAGAGAGAGAGAGAGAGAGAGAGAGAGGAGACAA
Organism: Heterocephalus glaber; assembly: GCF_053883595.1. Lineage (NCBI taxonomy): Eukaryota > Metazoa > Chordata > Mammalia > Rodentia > Bathyergidae > Heterocephalus > Heterocephalus glaber. The sequence goes on from NW_028258294.1 coordinate 13,910,855, forward strand.
TCATAGACTAAATTCAGAGTATATAAAAAGTCGTATTTCAATAATAAGTACAACAAACTCATCTAAAAGTAAGAAGAGTTGAATTTATGCTTCCCCCACTTCCCCCAAATATATATTATTTCTTTTCTAAGTGGAAAGGATTCTGACAGAAATTCATGCAAGTTTCAATTGGTAAGAAGAGGTATTGGGATGCAAACTTACGTTGGTTTAACAATGAAATATGTGTTCTTTGAAAAATAGGAAAAAGTAAACCAAAGAAAGAGAATAGGGACTGGGGAAAGAAAACTTAAGTATGGGGGTGGTCAACATTTAAAGAAGTTCTTTTCCTTGACATTTAAAGTTTTGATCCTGTACTACACTGTTCCAATGAATAACTGAATAATTCAGAAATGGCAATATTTTATTATATTATTCAATCACCAGTATTTATAGAAGACAGAGAGAAAGCTTGCAATTCAATTTTTACCAAGGAAAATAGAGTGCTATCTTTTTATCTTGCTTTTTACCCAGATTACAGATTGTTATTATCTGGTACATGGTAAATATTTCTTCTTTTTTTTTTTTTAACATAAAAATCCTACTTCATTGAACTTAGAAATAGATGGATTTTCAAATTAATTATTTTTGCTTTATGATTATTAGTGTCTGATCCATAGTAGTACTAATTGCTACTATATGAAGATGCTTGTCTATTCTTAATTCTATATTCATAAACAAATATATTTAAATCTAGAGAAGAACATTTGTGATTGTCTTATTAGTGCATGGTAATCCCTGGTATATGCACTGCTCAAGCTGGTAATAAGGGATCATCCATTCTACAGCAAATTTGAAGCACAGGCACAAATTTGAATTTTATACAAAAATTCAGTTTTACTCTTATTCTTACATTAAGTGGGAGCTGACATCTATAACTTACAGGCAAGCAAATACTTTTGTTTTCTACCTCCTAGCTGAACAAAACACACATAACGTTTTTAGACAAGACTTGTTTTGTGTGTGTGTGTGTGTGTGTGTGTGTGTGTGTGTGTGTGTGTACCGGGGATCAAACTTGGGTCCTTGTGCTTGCAAGGCAGGCAGCGGAACCACTGAGCTAAATCCCCAGGCCTAAGACTTGGTTTTTGCATTTCATTGAGAATAACATATAACCCTTTCTTAAACAAAATGACCAGGGTGTAATAAAACCATCTTTGGAGGAAATGTTTAATATGCATATCTTATTTAAATAAATCTTCCAATAAGAAATGGAAAATTCATTGCCTTTACTTTGAAGGCTTTGTAGTTATCTGCCAAATTTATATGTGCAGCTCACCAACATTCCCTTATTGGAAATAGCAGTATTTCCATATAAGAGTTCTCAAAAGGACTTAAAAGTCAAAATTCTGTGTCTCCTTTGGTTTGCTTCTCTCTTGATTCCACCCAGGCTTTATTAATGATTCACTTCATATCATCATCTCCATCTTCATAAATTTTCTTTAGAACATTCATTAATTTCTCACTAGGATCCATTTCAGCATGATAGGATGGCTTTTCTTTTTCTTTGCATTATTTTTCAACCTGAGTCAAGTATTCCCATCGCGTGTTTTCTGCTTTCTTTCTACATAAGATAAGAACTGTATCAGTCTTGATTTTTTTTAAACTGCCTTCCACTGAGATGGGTTTTAAAAGATTGTTCACAATCATAGAGTAACTCTTCTCATTTAGGTTCTTTACCGAAAGATCAAATGATCTCTCTGTGAAATGCACCTGTACATTCTAAGCAGGAACTTGATGAACTCCCGTTAAGGTAATGTAGATTTTCACAAACTTATCTGACCGATCCCATCCGTAATTACTAACTTTCACAGTATATCCTGTTGTGATGGGAGCAACCACAGCAGCTGGTTTTTCATTGTCAAGAAATTCTGGTTTCTTTTGTGATTTTTGTTGCACCTTATTCTTTATTTCTGTTTCAATCTTGGATTTTTCAGCTGTCAAAGCATCTCGTACTCTCCCTAGAGGCCTTTTCCAACAACACCTTTACCTCTTCTAGATCATTCTGCAACTCCTCCACAGCTGAAGCCATGGCCGGGCTGGGTCAGACCAGAGGCCAGAGCAGCAGGCATGCACGCAAGGACAGGACTCAGCGTGTTCTCCGCGAGCGTGGACCACAGAAGCCCGGGCCGCGGGACCGGCAGCTTCATGCACATCTGACCTGCGCAAGATCGCAGCCAGCCCTCCGCACACCGCGGCCCTGGAACCTGCGTGAGGACGTCACAGCCCACTCCAGCGCTGCCCGTTTCACTCAGCCGGGCCTTGCTTGGCCCCGCCCCTCTTAGCCCCGCCCGCCTTTCGAGCCTCCCCAGCAACACGTAACTCTGGCGAGGGCACCGGGCAGTTCGAGAAAAGCAATGCTCCTTCCTCCCTGCCTGGCAACTGTACCAGGGTAAATACTTCTGATGGTAATGATTTGGTTGAGAAATTCTGTGAACAACCAAAGAAAAAGGATTTCTCATTACTTTCAGTTATTGTTCCTTCTTTTTTAAATTATCAAGTGGAAAAATAAAAAGAATACTTAAAAACAAGCAAAAAAATTGAGAAGTGCTTTATGAGATATATGCTAATGAAAAGTAAAGTGAAAACGATGCTATGAAAGTGGTTGCAAAGTGAGAAGTGTGATTCAGCTTTTTTTGAGTTATATTATTTAAAGGAGTTAAAGGAACATGAGTAACAATTTCAAAATATTTCAGAAGTCATAGAACGATGTCATTTCTGTGCATGTGACTAGAAATGTCCTGTGACTATGACAAGAAGGTAGACGTGTTCTGTCTCGTCTCTTAAGCAGTTTAAGTTACAAGCTTTGAACAGTGAATCTCCTACAGTGAGTGGATCAAATTCTTACAGGGAAGCAGCCCTCAGAGAAAACCACCAGCTAAGGGCAAAGTGCCAAGAGCCTGAAATTATCTTAGCTCGTCACAGCACTTGTTACTGAGTCTATGAAATGTTTACAATTTTCGTTTGCCTTCTAATCATAATATTAGTTACAATAAAGAGAAATTACAGCTCGTGGAAATCATGATTATAATTTTACTAACTTCTTTCCCTTTTGTTTGCATACTGTCTCAAACTTGTAAGATGAAAAAGTATTATTTTTATTTCCATTTCACAGATTTAAAGACACTTTTTCTTCTGAGAATATGAACTTGCTGCTTCCTCCTGAGAACTCTTCCTTCAGGTATACTTTTGTTAAATTTTTAGTTTTCATGTCAAATTCTCATTGAAACCATTTTAGGGCCCTCGTTTAAAATTTTGGTACTGAATCTTTCAACACTCTTCAGTGCCTTTTCTTGCTAGATTTCCCATTATCATAACATATTTTTGCCTGCCGTAATTGTAATTTATCTTTTTATCTATTCATTGTTATTGACTATCTCACTCCCCTCAGTGTAATAAACATGAATATTTTTCTTTTTTTCCAATTTTTCTTTTTTACTACCATGCTTGGAATACTTAATGATTGCATTCCTCTCTAGGATTAGTGTACATAACATATCTTAATTTTTTTTTACTTCCATTCTCATCCCTCCCCTGCATCTCTTGATCTCCTTCCCATTTGAGAAAGGTCTATCTCCCTAATTCCTATTACCTATCTTTTATTTTACACTTTATTTGTATGTTGGGTTTCTCATAGAAGAGAAAGCTGTAATATTTAAACTTGTGTGTCTGGTTTACTTCACTTAACATTATGGTCTCAAGGCACGTCCGTTTTTCTACAAATGACTGAAGCTTATCCTTCTTTATGGCAGAATATTACTCCATTGTATACAAATACTTTTTCTTTATCTGTTCATCTTCTAATGGACACATAGAATGGTTCCAAGATTTAGCTGTTATGAATTGTGCAGCTATAAACATGGGTATGCATGTGTCACTACAATATAACGTCTTTAACTCCTTTGGGAAGGGAATAGCTAGGTCATTGTAGTTTTTTGAGGAATCTTCAAACTGATTTCCATAGTGGTTAAAACAATTTATACTCTACAACAACGAAGAAGGGTTCCTTTTCTCCCCAAGCCTCTCTAGGATTTGTTATTATTTGATTTCTTGAAGTGGTCCATTCTTTTTGGAGTGAGATAGAATCTCAGTGTTGGTTTAGTTTGCCTTTTTTTAAATGGCCACTGATGCTGAACATTTTTTAATATACTTATTGGCCATTTGTACTTCTTATTCTAGGAAGTATCTGTTCACTTCAGATGCCCATTATTTGATTGCCTCTTTATGTTTGGTGGTCTAATTTTTTGAATTATTTATATATTCTAGATATTAATCCTTTGTCTACTGACTATCTGAAAATTTGTTTTTAACATTCTGTAAGTTATCTTTTCACTCTGATGGTGGTTTCCTTTGCTCTGTAGAAGCTTTTTAATCTGATATGAACCCATTTGTTGATCCTTGGTATTACTTTTCATGCAAATGGGATTCAGTTAAGAAAGTCTTTGCCTCTCCCCATGACTTCTAGAGTTTTAACTATTTTATCTGTTGGCTGGATGTTTCTGTTTTAACATTTAGATATTTGATCCATCTTGATTTTAGTTTAATACATGGTGAGAAATATGGGTGTTGACTCAGTCTTCTGCATAAGGATAGCTAGTTTTCCCAGAACTATTTGTTAAAGAGGCTATTTTTCCTCAAACAACATATTTGCCCTCTTTGTCAAAGGCAACCTTGAGCTTTTTCTGCATCCTCTATTCTGTTCCACTGATCCATAAATCTGTTTTATTTTCTATCTTTCTTTTTCCTTTTTTTTTTTTTTTTGCCAATATCATGCATGCTGTTTTTATCACTGCAGCTTTGCAGTATAGTTTGAAGTCTATTATTATGATGCTTCCAGCCTTTGCTGCCCAGAGTTGCTTTTGTTCTTCTAGGTCTCTTCTGGTTCCATACAAATTTAAAGATTGTTTTCTCTACTTCTCTGAGAAATGCTATTGCTATTTTGATTGGGATTGTATTAAATCTTTCTTACAGTTGTGGAAGGTTGGGCATTTTGGCTGTGTAGGTTCTGCCTATCCAGGCACAGGGGATATATTTCTATTTTTGTTATCTTCCTCCATTTCCTCTTTCAGAGTACCATAGTTTTTTATTTTACAAATTTTTCACTTCCTTGGTTAGGTTAATTCCTAAGTATTTCATTTCACTTCATACTTTTGTGAAAATCATTGTCATCTTAATTTCTCTCTTAGTGAATATATTATTGGTGTACAGGAATGTTATTGATTTTTGAGTGTTGACTTTGCATCTAGCCATGTTGCTATTTCTGGGGTTGTCTATGTAGGGGATCATATCATCTGCAAACAATGATAATTTATCTTCTTCTTTTCCTATTTATATTCTTTTCATTTCTTTCTGTTGTCTTGTAGTTCTTGCTAATGTTTTTGAGAACTATATTGAACAGGAGTGGTGATAGTGGGCATCCTTGTCTTGTTCTTGATTTTAGAGGGAAAGCTTTCAGCTTTTCTCCATTTAAATATACTGTTGGCTTTTAGTTTGTCACAGATGATTTCTATCAGACTGAGATAAATGCTTTCTATACCTATTCAAGGTTTTTTTTTTTTCATGAATGGATGTTAAATTTTGTCAAATGCTCTTAGTGCGCTTATTGAGATGATCACATGATATTTGTCCTTGCTTCTGTTTATGTGGTATATTACATTTATTGATTTGTGTATGTTGAATTATCCCTGCAAACTTGGAATGAATACTATTTGATCATGACTAACCATCAAAACATGAGTTTTTCTATGAAGAATTGGATTTGACAAACACCATGCATTCTGATTGACATTATTTAATTAAATCAGTGATATAATTATAGCCAATGTATAACTGAGCTAGAATTTAAACTCTGACTCTGATTATATATTCAATTTTGGTTTTCCAATATGATTCATACCATGTTTACACGAATGAGTTGGGGCACAGCTTTGGAATTATTAAAGCATGTAGCTGGGTGTGGTGATGCAGGTCTGTAATCCCAGTACCCAAGAGGCTGAGGCAGGAAGATTGCCAATAGTTCAAGGTCAGTCTGGACTATATATTGTGTTTCAGCCTCTCATGAAATACATAGCAAGATCCTCTTTCAACCCTCACCCCCTTAAAATTTTTAAAAATGTTCTCATGAATCATATTGAACTGTTTATTTTTACAGTGAACCAGTTGATAAATCATGTATTTTAGTATAAGTGTTCTACCACATTTTGGATCTCAGAAATAAGCAATTCTTTAAAAAGTATTAAGTTTTTAAATGTTTTAATATATTTACTCTTGGATTATTCTTACTTCTTCACATGAGAAATATAATTTAAGGTGATGAATGCCAATATGGAAACAGAGAAAGTAGGTTTGGGCTGTTATAATAGTTACCCTTTGGTTGCCTACAGTGGCCATTAATCCTGATATGTCAAATTCACTGTATTAAGAAAGGTCTACTAGATTAGTAAAGCATACTCTTGGGTATATATTTGGATGGCTCATGGAGGTGTGGCCTGGATGCTATATATAGTT